>NC_137164.1:65861868-67144450 GCF_951394435.1 Stenella coeruleoalba
GATGCGATTTGAGACACTTCAAGGGAAGGGCAGAAATTTTCCAGTTCCTGTAAAGTGCGTTATCAGACCCTATCCTCAAAGTTGATTATATATGGAGTTCTTTGCAACCATGTGATTGAAGATTTTTTATAAGAGTCAGTGAAGGATGTTCAGCCAGATACTCTTAACGGATCAAAAATTTATTTGGTACATAGGTAATGAAATTGGGGGACAAATCCTCTTCTAGATTCACGAGCTTTTATAGTTATTTTTAAAATCACAACATCATTCTTACTTTAAATAGATGGAGGGTCTGCTGCTTATGCTTAGTGGTTTTATGATCCGTGAAGTAAATACACTGGAAGTTCAGTTATGAATGAAAAGCGCTTTAAACAACTATTAACTTTATCCTAATGACTTTCAATTCATTTCTTATACACATTCAGGGTAAAAGTTCAAACTGCAAATAGTTTGGGTTTCTTTTTGGCTGCGCAGCGCGGCTTGTGGGATCTTAGTTCCCCAGCTAGGGATTGAACCCCGGCCATGGCAGTGAAAGTGCTGAGTCCTAACCACTGGACTGCCGGGGAGTTCCCTGCAAATAGTTTTTTTATGCCATTCCCCAAAGGTAACCACTTTTAAGTGTCTTGTGAATCTTCCTTGCAAATATCCTTATAGGCGTGTATGTATACGTTGATTTTTTTTTACATGAATGGGCTTATAGTACGCATCCTGTTGTGCAGACTTGGAATTTTCACTCAGTATATTTCAATTGCCACATAAGAGGGTTTTTTTTTAAAGCAGCAATGGATGCTCAACCAACCACCTATGAATGGATGTTGAGGTTTCCATTGTCCTGCTCGTAAAAATAATTCTGTACATTGGAGTACATGTATATTATCTTTTCAGACTTTAACAGGTTTATTTGTAGAATATTTAAAAGTTGTATTTGTCCTTACCTTAGAAGTGATGTGCATTTTTAGTTGCATCAGCTTGCACTGCTATCAGAGGGATGTGATGAGCCTATAAAATATTTGTACTTAGAAGTGATGTGTATTTATTAGTTGCATCAGTTTTCACTGCTATCAGAGGGATGTGATGAGCCTATAAAAACATTTTAATGCTTTCTGCTAACTCTAGAGGTAATTTTTCACCAAAATAAGTTCTTAATCCCAACCCATGATAGAAATTTCCATGTGTTACAAAGCAGAACAGCATTGTAATTAGTAAGCTAGTTTAATTCTCCCTCTTCCCTCCAGTTGCTTAAGTCTCTATTGTCAAGCCTAGTGGGGAATCTCTCTTCTATTGAACTAAATACCAATGTCTGGTTTAGCTTGAATTCCGGTTGGTGCCTGTTGTAAATCTTTTATCACTCCCATCAATTTGGGGATGGTTAGCAGCATTCAGCACATTTTCTCATAAAGAACAATTGAAAATAAGTACTGTTATTCTTAGTCTTTTTATTCTGAGTGAAAACATTGTTACTATATTTTTACTTTCATTGTATATCCTGGGACTGTATTAATATGTAAACTAAGTACTATAATATAGAATTTTCTTAATTTGACAGAAAAAAAGGTAAATGTTTGAGGGGAAGCTCCCTAGCACCATGTAATATAGTACTAATCTGGCCTGTAAATAGAGCTCAGGAAAGCAAAATATTTGAAAAAGAAATGGCCGCACATAACAATACCTTAATACCACATTTTTCCCTTTTGCCGTGCGAAATGAGCCCTTTATAAGTGATCAAACTAAATAAAATTGAGTATTACAGTCTGATATAGCAAATACAGAATTTTTTTTTTGAAGTAAAGAATTGGCAAGGGCTCAGTAAATATCTTTGTAATTTACTCAGTCAAAATAAAAATACTTAGTTGACACATAAATACCAAACTGTTGACTAAGGTGACTTGTTTTATATTCAAATATGAAGTCAAGTACAGTAAAAGACTTATTGTTATATATTGTTGAAATCATTGAATGGCTTCAAAACTTGAAAAAGTTATAAAACTTTTTCCATTGTATAAACCATTTGGTAGGCTTTATATTTTATTTCTATTAAATCTTAAAGGATTTTTCTCTTTAACTTTACAAAAAAAAATGAGGCGCCCCTGGTGGCTCAGTGGTTGAGAGTCCGCCTGCCGATGCAGGGGACACGGGTTCGTGCCCAGGTCATGCCGCAGAGCAGCTGGGCCCGTGAACCAGGGCCGCAGCGTGTCCGTCCGGAGCCTGTGCTCCTCTACGGGAGGGGCCGCAACGGTGAGAGGCCCACGTACCACAAAAAAAGAAAAAAAATTTTTTTCTGGTATTTGAAGAAATGATTTAAATGCCCGTAAGTCTTAAAAATTTAATAATTAACATGAATACGTTGATAATTGACAGGTATTCCAGAGTTGAATGTCCATGGCATTCATGACTAGACATTTTTATATGACATAAACTTGAGTAATCACTAATCATGTGCATGGATTTTATATTCCCAGTTTTTTCCATTGACTTGTTCCTCATTGATTGTAGTACAGCACTTCATTAATGAGATTTGAATTGAAAGAGGTCAATGTATTGAAAATTTTACCTGATTTTTGAGGAACCAGGGTGTTTCCTAGGTAAAAGTTGTTTGTCCCATCTTTACATTTCCATATACATGGAGGCTTGCCATAAATATTTATGGAATGAGTGAGATGAGTGCATTTTGGCATTTTTCCTTTCTGGGGCTGGGGGGTGAACTCTGCTTTCCATTGTGGGATTGTGTATGGTGGTATCAAACGGAATGAACTTTTATTTGCAATAACACTGGTAGCATTCATTGAACCTGCCTGGGCTAGAGCTAGGAATATTCTTAGAAAAATTCTTTGCATTTGCTGTACTCTAGTGTGCCAGGTGCTGGAAATACCATGAGGAAGAGATACCATCTCTGTCTTTGTGGAACTCAGTCTATTTAGGCTAAGAGAAAGTTGTTCTTTTGACTTAATGGCTGTGTTCTTTTTGCCAGACTTTATCCTTGACTAGTGTCGTGGTGTAAATGTAATACTAGATCTGGATTGCCATGCTGGGACATATCAAATGGGGAGAACCCTCTCAGGAGTCAGATGTCATACTAAACTCTCCTTCCATTGACTTTTAATTTGTTGTGGAATAGAGTTTACTATTTGACTTACTCTTTATAACAAGTTTTCTGAGACTGGTATCTTAGTGAAGAGTTTTTTATCCCCAAAACTTGATTTAGACCACTGGAAATTTAAGTGTTAAACATATATAGCATCTACAGGGCATTAGGGGCTAAGCTAGTACAAGGAATAAAAAGACATTTTTATTATACTGTAAGAGACTTTGTTTAAATGAAAAAAAACTGCTGGTTTTTGAGTTGCTTTGATAAAGATTAAGTGAAAAATCTCAAGGTACAACCATTTTTGCAATCATCTTGTAGGTATCTTTACATAAATTATTTCTGGATAAGTAAATTCAGACCATCTTCTCAGCTGTGAAAACTTTTTGTCACAGTTTTCAGCATTATGTTCCTGTGTGCTTATGTACTAGAGGGGAACTTGAGGTCATCAGAAGATTTTGAATTGTCCTTTCCCCAAAATGTGTTCTTCCTCAGATTCAGATATGTTTGAGAAGTTTGAAAACTGTATAGCGCTGCCTAAATAGAACTGGTTGTTTAGTGGAGTCAGGCCCCAGAGGTGAAACCCAGAGAGAGCATTCAGTGTCAGGGAGATTTTGGGTACAGCTGGCCTCGGAAGAACAGAATTCTTTCTACTATTTATTGTCTGTGACCTTGAGCAAGTCATTTAACTTCCGAGCCTTTATTTTCTTATCTGTCAGTATCCCAGGGATACCACGGAGCACTAGGTAAATGGGAGATAGGGATTCTGAGAAGCACAGTTGTCCTTTCCTTGTCCTCATCACCTCTGTCTAGAGGGAAACTAGGTAGATTATAGAGGATGGTAGCAGAGCAGACAAGCTCTTTGAATTTAGACGGCTGAGAAATTAACATGTTATCTACATTATTAACCTTCAAGTGGATAGATGAGAATAGAATATTTACTAAGAGGCTTCTTGGAAAACAATTCCAAGTGTACTTAAAATAATGATTACTTTTCCACCTTAAAAGACTGACGTTAGAAATTGTATGCATGCACATGAATCTACACTTGAGTTTACTTTTGTAGACATCATATACTTCGGGCTTATTTTTGGATCCGCTCTATCTACCTTTCAATTGGCGTCAATTTTTTTTACTGTTAAACAATTTGCTCTCATTTTACATTATTATTGGAGAAGGAAAGAAGTGTCCTGAGTCACAAAACCTAGATATCTAGATTTATTGAAATGATATTAAGTTTCCTGGCCAACTTTCTCCTGACCATATTCATTTGTTTACGTATATAATATGGTTTCGGTATAATCTTTGCTTGAAAGAAAATGTAGCATAAAGAAGTTGAATATTTGCCTTTTCTCTGACTTGCTTCATCTGAGGGTATTTCTCTGGTGGTTGTTAAGTAGTAACTTGAACCAATTCTACATCATTTGGTCTAAAAAATGTTGACAAGATAAGCAGTTTCCATGATGTAAGAGGATATTGAGTGAGCACTTCACAGCATGGTAGCTCAACGCTGGTCAAGTTTTTGGTTCTCTTAGGTCTTGAGTTCTGTTAATCACAGAAGAGCCTAAGGTAAGAAAATGTGCACATACATTAGAAAAATCTAGTTAAGAGACAAAGGGGGAAAGGAACTTGGTAAGTAACTTCTTCAGCATCCTCTTTCCTGACTTGTCTAAAGTATGTTCTTTTCACAGGAGAAAACTTTCACACCATACCTAGGTTGTTTGACTCCCCATGCATGGATCTTTCCTGCTCTTCCTTTCAGTTCTATTAATGGTGTACTCAGGACATTTTCTAACATGATATTCTAACCTTTACTGTTTTTCTTTTTCGTGTAGGAAACCTATGAGAATATCCCAGGCCAGTCGAAGATCACATTCCTTTTACAAGCCATCAGAAATACAACAGCTGCTGAGGAGGTACTACTTTAATTCTTTGAATGTTACTTTCTTACAAACAGTCGTCAGAGTGGGTAATGAGAACTGTTGTTTACTGCATAGATATTACCAGAACTCTGAACTTAATTCTTTGCTAAAAGCTACTTTGGAGTTACAATTTTTTTGAAATACTCTGTATTAAAAATGAGAATTTCTTTTTTTCCATATAAGATGATTACATAAAAATTATTAAATGTAAGTTATTTTTTTGGTAGCTATAAAAATTTTTCTTCCTTGGAACAATTCATTCTAGAGGAGGAAATTGAATTCATTCAGTGTTTTAATGTATTGCCAAATGAAAAAATACTTTTTGTCTTTAAAACTTTTATGCATATAGCTATTTCTGGGTGGTGAAGAAAACGTGCTACAGATGTGTAAGGACAAAGACACACTTTGTTACAATCCTTTAAAAATCATGGTTTTCAGCAAATTACTATACTAAATTCAAATATATAGTTTGTTACTGCTTCTCTGCATTTAGCTGCTTTTTCTCAAAAGTAATATCCTTGTATATAGTTAATGTTAATTGAAAATCCTCTCTTATGGAAAAGGCATCAAAATACCCAAGTGTAGAAAACTTACTCCACCTACGAAACATTGCATTAGAATTTGTAAAGTGAGACTTCATTGCTAACAGTCACACTATGTGTAAAATGCTTATATTAACACATGATGGAAATGAAGTCACACTAAATCCTATATAATGTTACACCTGCCTTCTTTTAGTCAGTTTAAACTGGCAATTTAGTGTTTTCTGATAACACTTAGAAAACACTATAATAAAGTGCCCTAGTTTTTTTTGAAACAGGTGACAAAAGGCACTTCTTCACCTTTGTAACATACTCTTTTTCTTTAATTCAAAATAAATGTCAAATATGAGGATAAACATAGAAGTCACTTAAATCTCTAAAATAGTTGGCTATTTTAATTCTTGAAGATTGATGCAGGTTAGCTGCAAAACAAGTTTTAAAGCCAAGAATAATGTGAAAATTATTGAATTTTATTTCTAAAAGCCTATTTTGAACCCTATTTAGATCCTGCTTTGACTTAGGAATTAGATGATTATGAACTAGCCTCAGCATCTTCATGATTCAGTGTATGTGTGAGAAGAATTGCACCAATTTTAACCACTGTTTAACCTCTCTGAATCCTTTGTAGAGCATAAATTAAAATTTTTTAAAAGTTTGCTATCAGCCAGAAGTGATTCAAATAAGATTTCTCAGTGAGAAGTAAATGGAGGGAAAAAAATGGCAAATTTTATTTGTATGGTTTAATTCTTTTTGTTGTTGTTGGTCATAGTCTCAAAGTAATTATAGTGATAATGAGTACCTGCAGTCCAGAAAAAAAGAACATGAAAAATCGGGTTTAATATTTTCAATGGTTTATTGACTTTTTATGATAAAATTTTAGAATGGCATTTGTCTCAGCTTTTCTTTTGATACTCTGAATGAATATTACACAGAAAGTGCCAAATTTAAATACATTTTACAAATCTGAAAATGGGATAAGAATATACACATTGAGATTAGGGCTTTTTAGATATGGGGAACTTGTGATGTTTGTTTGCATGAATGATGTATAAAGATAAATGGATTTTTTAAATTAATTTATTTTTGGCTGCGTTGGGTCTTTGTTGCTGTGCACGGGCTTTCTCTAGTTGTGGCGAGCGGGAGCTACTCTTCGTTGTGGTCCGTGGGCTTATTGCAGTGGCTTCTCTTGTTGTGGAGCACAGGCTCTAGGTACATGGACTTCAGTAGTTGTGGCACACAGGCTCTAGAGCACAGGCTCAGTGGTTGTGGCGCATGGGCTTAGTTGCTCCACGGCATGTGGGATCTTCCTGGACCAGGGCTCGAACACGTGTCCCCTGCATTGGCAGGAGGATTCTTAACCACTGCGCCACCAGGGAAGTCCCAGATAAATGGATTTGATAGCGCTTTATCTAAGAGGCTAATGAAAGGGCGATGATACAGTAAGATTGGCCAGGCTGGGAGCATAAGATTAAGTAGGAAAGGTACTTTATTCACTAGAATGAGAGCCAGATGGGGAAGTAAGAAAAGAGCATTTTATAGGGTTTGCGATTTATATTAAGATTTGTTTTTCTCCAAAGAATATATTTAAAATAAGAATTAAAGACAGGTTTGTCATTGCTAAGATATGTGTTCCTATTCAAGATCTAATATGTTCAAGGCTTTTCCTCAGCTCTAAACAAATAGCTTTTGTGTGGCATTTTCTGTACAGTAGACTGATGTGATTAGGAAGATTTTTATGTATTTTACCTATTATTTGTTTTAAAACTCTTAACAAAATACTTCTGAAATGAATTGTAAAACTAGAATAGTAAAGTACATCAATGGCAGAGTGAATGTAGCTTGTTGGAAATTTTTTCTCCAGTAAGACACCAAGTTATTAACAATGTTACCTATTTATAGGCTAGACAAATGGCTGCCGTTCTCCTAAGACGTCTTTTGTCCTCTGCATTTGATGAAGTCTATCCAACTCTTCCCACTGATGTTCAGACTGCCATCAAGAGTGAACTACTAATGATTATTCAAATGGAAACACAGTCTAGCATGAGGAAAAAAATTTGTGATATTGCTGCAGAGCTGGCCAGGAATTTGATAGGTATGTGTGCAAATACGTTTATCATTATGTTATTGAACAAAATGAGTACATATATCTTTCTTTTTTTTTTTTTTTTGCGGTATGCGGGCCTCTCACTGTTGTGACCTCCCCCGTTGCGGAGCACAGGCTCCGGACGTGCAGGCCCAGCGACCATGGCCCACGGGCCCAGCCGCTCCGCGGCATGTGGGATCTTCCCGGACTGGGGCATGAAGCCCTATTTTTTTTTTAAGTGGAATCTTGGAGGAAGACTCACAAGTACTTGCGTATCATTTATTCTGTTCGAAATGAGAGTGATTATGGATTCTGCATTTAAAGCCAAAAATAACAGATGTTTGTGAAATGCAGATGTAATTAATACTTACCTATTGATCTTCAAAACTATTTCTCTGTGTGGAGAAATAATTTTCTAGTTTTATTTTCTAGTTTTATTTTCCCCTTAATCTGTAGTTTTGAAAGCATAGTTTAACTTATAAACCTGCCAGTAGAAATAGAATTCAGTGGACTCCAGGCGGGTTTTTTTTTTTTTTTTGCGGTATGCGGGCCTCTCACTGTTGTGGCCTCTGCCGTTGTGGAGTACAGGCTCTGGACGCGCAGGCTCAGCGGCCATGGCTCAAGGGCCCAGCCGCTCCACGGCATGTGGGATCTTCCCGGACCGGGGCATGAACCCGTGTCCCCTGCATCGGCAGGCGGACTCTCAACCACTGCGCCACCAGGGAAGCCCTCCAGGTGGTTTTTTGCTGTTGAAGTTGTGTTTATGAATTAAGCACATATGCTTATTATACTACTATAGTTCATTATTAAATACCCAGAAATATTTTTAGAGGATAAGGTAAATGAAAACACCTAAAAATGCATTTTATCTGCAGCCAGAACTCTTTTTGGTCTCACTAAAAACATTAATGATATAATTGGATATGCTGTGTTATTTTTTTTCACAGATTCATACATGTGATTTTAAACTTGGTTCATTTAGGTGGCATTTTTAAAGGTTGAAAAGAATACCTCACTGAGATAAGGCTAACTGGGAGAATTTTGCTAGTTGTGCTTAGTAAATTATGACACAATTTTTTAATCTCCACTACTAGTAATGCAGATGTTCAATTCAACTTACTGATACAACAAATTCTTAAAAACTAATAGGAAACATTAAATTTTTATATTTTAAGTAAGTTCTAAACCCACAGAACCTTGAATTTTTTTAACTAGGGAAGTTCTATTTTCAAGTTTTTTAAATGTGCAGATAGGAATTTTTGTAGATTACATCATTTCTAACTCAAAATCACTTAATAATGGAAGCATTTCCAGAATGTTTCAAAGTGCTCTCTCCATAAATTTTTTTGTCAGCACACTACTCACTTCAGAGAAGTTCAGCAAATGGGGGGGAAATTTTTTTTTTTTTAATGCATAACTCATCTGTATTTTCTATAACTCTTAAGTTCTTTGTGACAGTAAAACCAGTGAGTCTCTTAACTTGTACAGTAGAATTTTGTGGTGGTTCATTTTTGTCACAAAGTATCGCAAAAATCTGTATTTTAAAATCTTGTTAAAACACAAACACATTGATAACATCCTATAGTACTTAAAACTGCACAGTGTGAGCACAGCTCTGGGATTCCCATTCCCATTCTCCAGTTTGCAAGTAATAAATATTTTGGTTTTAAGACTTGTTACCAAATATTGGCTTTGCCTGCTTTTTAAACTCTTTAATAACAAATAGTACGTATGAAAGATTCAACCAGTCCAGTAGTCAAAGTGTGCTTCCTTTTCTCCAGATCCCACTCCTGAGAAATAACCACTGCTGATGGTCTGTGCTTATGTAACCCAGATGCACACAATTGCTTTTACTAGCTTATAATGCCAGTTTATGGTGGAAGGACTTGATTTTATTGGAATTTTTGTAAAAACATAACGGGTGACACTTTCTACAGCCACATATTTTGAATGAGCCTTACGAAATGAAAGGATTCACTCTTGATATTTTGAAGTTTTGATTTACACAGGTTATGCCTGGATTTCTTTCCTTTTAGATGAGGATGGCAACAACCAATGGCCTGAAGGTCTGAAGTTCCTTTTTGATTCAGTCAGCTCTCAAAATGTGGGACTGCGGGAAGCTGCCCTTCATATTTTCTGGTATACACATTGATCTAATTTGGGGGGGAAATTTAATGTTATGAGGGCCCAAAGCACATTTCAATTGATTATTTTAGTCTAGCTTAACTTTTTAGCCTTAAATAATGCCTTTAGATAAGCTTTGTATTTGTGTTGGAAGCAAAATTGAAAAGAACAAAGCTTTTCGTTTTCCATTATGATCCTTTTTTGTATACGGGGATTCTCTGCAATTTTATTTCTTTCCTTTGTCTTTTATGATTCTGAAAAAATTTCTGGGACAGTTTCTTCCTTAGGAGATTGACACAGTACCAGCTGTAGCTTTTAGAAAGCCACTTTAATAATGGCATCTGGAAGCAGAGAAAGAATGCTGGTGAATCCCCACTGTCTTCTGGGTCTTCTGTGACCAAGCTTTAGAAAAACATAATATTTTATTAACCTCATTTATAAGTAAATGATCTAAGTTTAGAATTAAATGATTAACTGCATTTTAAAAAGTTTGGCCTACTGTACAGTTCTACTGCATTTAAAATATACAGTTGAATTTATAACTTATCAAGACCATATACATTTTTTTTGAGATCTACCTTAAGACTAGATATTACACCATTTTCTATTTTAGTTGTGAAGTGTATCTTTATATCAGTAGTCCAAATTGGAGAATTAAGTAAAAGTATTCAATTTAATTATTTACCACCTTTAAAGTAGAGCAGAACTTGGACTGCCTGGATCACCAAGGCTGGGAGTTGATTGTGCGCATGGTCATTACAGTTACCACCTGAACCCCTGTGCTTGCTCTTGTCCCATCCTGCACTTCAGGTCAGCTTCCCCCTGAGACAGTGATAAGGATAAAGCAGAGAGCTGGGATGGGTGTGCACCTGGGTCGCCTCTACTCCCAGTCTGATTCCACTGTGTTTGTTTTCTGTTCACCTGACCCCAAAATAGGATTGCTTGGAAAATGGGTAGATGAAGTCCAGCCTTAAGGATTAATGTAAACTTTTAAGTCAGTTAGACACGTAATTAGATGTATAATGTAGTTTTTTTTTTAATAAATTTATTTTATTTTTGGCTGCGTTTGGTCTTCATTGCTGTGCACGAACTTTCTCTAGTTGTGGCGAGCGGGGGCTACTCTTTGTTGCGGTGTGCGGGCTTCTCATTGCAGTGGCTTCTCTTGTTGCAGAGCACAGGCTCTAGGCAAGTGGGCTTCAGTAGTTGTGGCTCGCAGGCTCTAGAGCACAGGCTCAGTAGTTGTGGCGCACAGGCTTAGTTGCTCCGCGGCATGTGGGATCTCACTGGACCAGGGCTCGAACCCATGTCCCCTGCACTGGCAGGTGGATTCTTAACCACTGCACCACCAGGGAAGCCCCTATAATGTGGTTTTTAAAGCATGCCTTGGATCATTTTTTCAGGAACTTTCCTGGAATTTTTGGAAATCAACAGCAGCACTATTTAGACGTCATCAAACGGATGTTAGTTCAGTGTATGCAAGATCAGGAACATCCATCGGTAAATAATTTCAATTCCGTTAATATTAACACCTAATTTAATATAGCACCTAACTTGTGAAAGAAATCTATGTGTTTGGAGATCGTCTTTGCTTTTATACTTTAAAATATAACTACTAGTTTTACTGATAAAGAAAATTTTCATCTTGAGTAAGAAAACTTGAACTTGCATCTATTAAGAATTTCTCGTGTTTGGCATTTTTACTCTCTTCATTTTAGATCAGGACATTATCTGCTAGAGCTACCGCTGCATTTATACTTGCAAACGAACATAATGTTGCCCTGTTCAAACATTTTGCAGACTTGTTACCCGGATTCTTACAGGTAAGAAAACAGTTTAGAATAGGTGATAATTATATCCTTAGTGGTTTTCTGTTGCTTACATTCTCATCAGAGTTCTGTAATGCATTCATTTATTCAATAAATATTTGTTGCCTACTATGTGCCAGCTGGGGATACGGCAATGAACAAAACACGCAAATCTCTGTCCCCATTGAGTTAATATCTTTTGTCTTTGACAGACCTTTGGTCTCTTGGTTTCAGATTTTTTCTATAAGGCAAATGATATGAGCAATTTATGTTTATTATTGAATATGTAATCACATAGGTTATTTCCATTAGAACAACCAAATAACCTATGAAATGTAATGCCCATTTTTACATAAGGAGAAACTAAGGAGGAGAGGGTAAGAAACTTGCCCAAGGTCACAGTGTTGGTAAGTGGTGAAATCATGCACAATTGAAACCCCAATTGGACTGCAGTCCTTACTGTTAAATACAGGGCTTGTAACAGTTTGTCTTATAAAGTAAGTAGTTTATGGTTAGTTGACATTATTGGATTCCATTATTTTAAGGACATCTGCCTCAATCAGAAAGTGAAGTAAGCTTGGGTGAGTTAGAGTAGTTATGCTCAACCTAGTCAGCCCTCAAACCCCCTTTATAACAAGTATTTTATAACTTTCCATAGTCTTTCTTAAAATGAAATGCATAGTAGCAATTCATGTACACATACAAGTTTTTAAAATATCAATGTATGGCCTTAAGTGGATACAAAGAAGAAATAGAAAGTAATGTCTAATAAAATGGCATGCTTTTCCACATATAAATGCTAGGGCCTGACCACAACAAAGACACAGTAGACTGGGTGATTTCTAAGTGATCTATACAAATGCAGTAGCTAAAAACGTGGACTGATACAGAGGTATCATCGGTGGTTCGAACACCATGATTTCTGTTACTGTTGGTGATTTGAACTGGTGATTTCCAGAAATGGTGAAGTTCTGGACAAAACAAAATATGTATTCCTTCTCAATTTATACAGTATTTACATTTTGCGGGGGGTGGGGACATCATGGTACATTAAAACCAGGCAAAAAATAATTTGTGAGTTAGGTTCTAGGTTCAGATCATTATAAATGAGTTTTTCATTTATGTAAGTGTCTGGCATAATCACGCAAGATGCATGATAAGAAAGTCAGATGAGTTCTTCGTAAGCATTTGTGTCACAGATGTAGGACATATAGTACCCCTGGCCTTTGTATTTCCTCAATCTGTGACAACCAAGAAGCACCTCCTGAGAGGAATAGTGCCCCTGCTGAGGACCAGGTTAGAGAGGATTTAGGGGAGCTAAAACTAAAGGTTCATATGTGATAGAGTTATTACCAGAACTTAGTAGAAACTTTTTTCCCTGTGCTATTAAGCTGAAAAGATAGTTTAGGTCAATGACAAAACATTAACTGATGAAACATTCTATTGTTTTAGTAGTTGATTATCTACAAATCTTTTTTTAAAAATTTTATTTATTTATTTTTGGCTGCGTTGGGTCTTCATTGCTGCATGCGGGCTTTCTCTAGTTGCAGCGAGCGGGGGCTACTCTTCGTTGTGGTGCGCGGGCTTCTCATTGTGGTGGCTTCTCTTGTTGCAGAGCACGGGCTCTAGGCACACAGGCTCAGTAGTTGTGGCTCACGGGCTTAGTTACTTCGCGGCATGTGGGATCATCCCAGACCAGGGCTCGAACCCACGTCCCTTGCATTGGCAGGTGGATTCTTAACCACTGCGCCACCAGGGAAGTCCCTTATCTACAAGTCTTGAGTTACACATTATTTAAGTCTAATTTCAGATTTTTCTTCCTCTGAATTTAGAATAAGGTAAAATGTTAGAACTTTTAGGAGTTGTGACTCTGAAATAGGCAAAGGTAGATACAAAATGCATACTTAAATTCCACAGTGACCAAACTTGACATCAAAGAGAAATAAATCGGGTGATATTGGACACTTTAAATGTATCATAGGATCTAGTATTTACTATATGTGTGGGTATTGGAAGGACAGAGAAAAAGGGATTCCTTCTGGTTATGAAAAAATTCTTTGCCAGTCTTAAGTGTTGTTGTGGTTATTATAGTTGCACTGGTTTTAATTTTTACTTAGGTTTCAATCTTTATGTGTTTATAGTTAACATTAGGCAAAAGGAAAATATATATGTGGTTGTAGGTAGAGTATCTGCATAATGTTGATTGCTAAGTTATTACTCAGTGAAAAAGAATACTAGTATTTCTTTGTTGTCTGCCTCTTGATGTTCTGGCCAATGAGGCATCATAAAGTGACTCTTGAACACAGACCTTATTTCACCTTTTCTAGGCTGTAAATGACTCATGCTACCAGAATGATGATTCGGTCCTAAAATCCCTTGTTGAGATTGCGGACACTGTTCCAAAGTATTTACGTCCTCATTTGGAAGCAACTTTACAGCTAAGTCTGAAGGTAAATTAAATACTTAGGTAAATGTTCCGTTTCTTATTTTCCGTAAATAAACTACTAAATGTATACAAGTATGTCTTTTTTTGTAGTTGTGTGGAGACACCAGCCTCAATAATATGCAACGCCAGCTTGCCCTTGAAGTAATTGTGACCCTCTCTGAGACTGCAGCTGCTATGTTAAGAAAACATACCAATATTGTTGCACAGACTAGTAAGTCAAAAGTCTTTAAGTAGTTGGTGTTACGGTGGCAAAATTGTTGGATAAGTTTGCTGAGAGTTGTGCGAGTCCACAGATTCTATTGGTAGAAGGAATGTCCTTTCAAACTCAGGTGATTCTGGGGAAATGCACTTGTACTTCTTAACTGCATGGACCCAACATGATGGCCATGCTACAGCACCCTGAAACCTCAGAACAGCAGGCATGACTTATAATACCTGGAAGTAGATCGAAAGATATACAGGACCTCTATGGGGAAAATTGGATGACACATAGAAAGACTAATAGCAGAAGCAAATATTAGTACTCCTCAAATTAACCTAAAAATTCAATATAATTTTAGCCAGAATCACAATAGAATTGGTCATGATAAGATTGATTCTAAACTTTGTGTGGGAGAACATAGGGCCTGGAGTAGCCAAGACAATTTTGATGAATAAAGTACAGATCTTGCCTGTCAGCTATGACGATTTAGAGTTTGTTGATGGTGCAGGTAATAGATGAGTTGGATAGAACGAAAGGGTCCAGGAGCAGATCCACTCACATGGAGACAGAATGGACTTAAAAAGGTAATTCATCAAAGGTCGTTGGCACAACTGGTTATTTCTATGGGAAAAACATATCCCAACTTCAAATATTGTATGAAACCCAATTTTCGGTTGATTAAACGTGAAATAATAGATACATTTTATAAGTAAAGCTTTTAATAGTAGAAAGTGATTTTTTTTTTTAAGACTGAGTCAGAAACCATAGATGCAAACATTACTAAATTTGTACTAAATTTGACCATCCAAATACATCATGAGTGAAATTAAAAGATAAGCCACAGACTGAGAGAAAGTAGTTCATTGCACACACATCAACAAAGTTTTGGTGTCCAGAAAACAGAAGCTGGGAACTTACTGGATTCCATTATTTTAAGGACATCTGCCCCCAATCAGAAAGTGAAGTAAGCTTGGGTGAGTTAGAGTAGTTATGCTCAACCTAGTCAGCCCTCAAACCCCCTTTTATAACAAGTATTTTATAACTTTCCATAGTCTTTCTTAAAATGAAATGCATAGTAACAGTTCGCAATAGAGGAATCTGAAATAGCTATTAAACACTGCTCAGTCTCCATAAATACAGATGTAATTAACTATCAAATACCAACTGTCAGAAAGTTTGACAATATCAAGTGTCGATGAAGGGTGTGGAGCAGAGAGAACTCACAGGAGCGCTTCACATCTTGCACAATATACAGACAGGCCTACTTTGACCTTCCCATAGGAATCAAGTCTATGCCGCCACTATGGAGAGCAGTTCAGTGGGTTTTAGTAATATGAAAGATACTTGTAACAATTTCATGCCCTGAACTCACACTTGTCAAGGAGATATGTATAAGAATCTCATCAAAGCAAATTTTGTAATAGGAAAAAAATTAGGAACAACTGAAATGTCCACCAACAGGATAGTGTGTTTATATAATGAAATGCTATGAAGTAATGCAAATGGAATCCATGTGTGCTGAGAAAAAAGCAAATTGCCAAAGGATATATATAGTGATACCATTTATTATATAAAAGTAAAATCTTGGAATAGTACTATATGTTATACATAGAGGAAACTATATAGTTCAAGTGTAAAAACAGTTTGGTAATGAGAAACATTGATTTTATTATGGTGCTTGCTTCTGGTGAGGGAGGAAGAGGACGTAACAGGATTTGGAATATCTGACTTTTATCCTTAATGTTACTTCTTAAAAAGAACAAGATCTAAAGCCAGTGTGATAAAAAAGGTAAAAATGTAACAAACCAGATTTGGGGAGAACAGGCAAATAATTTTTTTGTTTTACTCTTAGAAGCAAAGCAAATCCTTTGTTTTTTACTTCTTAAAGTTGTTAGTACATGGTGATATTGACAAAATTAAAGAGACAGTCTTCGGGTATGAAATAATTATTTTCTTTAGTTCCTCAGATGTTAGCCATGATGGTGGACCTTGAAGAGGATGAGGACTGGGCAAATGCGGACGAACTAGAAGATGATGATTTTGACAGGTAGTCACACAGACTAGAAACCGTGAAGGTTCCTTGACCGGATAGAGCAAGGTCGGGTGGCAGTGAGGGCTTAGGGTTACAAGGCCTATCTCTTCCCCACACTGTATTCCGTAAATCCGAAGTTAAACTTTTAAGTTTGGAATATCGGACGTTTAGGCTTTCTCCGTTGTGTGTTTTTCTGTACCAAATTTTGTAAATACTTATCTTTAATAAAGTAGCTATCTTTATTACCCTGTTTTACTCTAAATTTTCTTCAAGAATTTTTTAATAGTATCTTCTAAAATATATATAAAGAAGCTTTATTGTGATAAATGCCTTTATATGCATAGGCGTTAACTTAGAATAGTGTTTTCCCCAAATAATGCAATTTATGTTTAGGATAGAGAGGAGGCAGTGATGGTGAGATTCATACACTGGGTGACAGTAACACTCAAATTACTATTTTACTTGTCTTAACTTAGTAGGTACCCATGAATACAGATTCCTGTGGAAAAGTCGATCAGAATTTATATTCACTGTGAAGTAGTGATAATGGCTCCTTACATATATGAAACATAGCACGTCAGAGCAGCTATTTTAATTTGATTCTTTCAGTGGTCCTAAAGGGTATAGTATCATATTATAGATGCAGAAATGGAGAGGGAGGATTCAGTGATTTGTCCAGGGTTGTCTAGCCACTCAGTAGACTGGGCTTAATACCACTTCCCTCACTCTTCCCAGTGAATCATACATACTGCCTTACCTCCTTTTCTTAAAAAGAACTGAAATAATTTCCCCAGAAGACTGGTAGTTGGTGTAAGCTACTATAACAGATATTAGATAGAATTAGACATTCGATTTACAGACTATATGGTGTCTTTTTGAAACTTAATCGTATTATTAAAAATGACTGACTTTTGGCCTAAATACTCTTTAGAAGTATGAAAATAATGCTTGACTGGAAATCATCAAATAGGGCTGAAGAGAAGACTGGGCTCCAATCAGGTTTTCTTGCCCTGGTTCAGTTACTGTTATGTGCTGCTACCTGGCTTAATTTGCCCTGTAAAAGGCACTTAACATTTATATGGTGCTATTTTTTTTCTGGACTGGGTGAATAAGATTTTATCTGTGAGTAAATAAGGCGTAAATATATTTTCAAGGTCAGTTTAAGTCTAAGAACCTGTTCTGAAGGTCATAGTTTCATCATTCTGGTCTTGCCTTCACACAGAACAGTTAAAGATTATGCACATGACAAACTCACTGCTTATCTTGCAGTTCTAAAACAGAATTAATGTGCGAAGGCTTTTATGCCCAAATTTTTCTTCAGTTTTCAGGGAAAAAAACTAGAATTTACTTTCACCAATGCATAGTTTTTTGCAATGCAAATTGCACCCCTTAAAGATGAATAAGCTCACGGTGAGGAAAAAATCACATACAGGCTCAGTACCTTTTTCAGTTTTCTGTGTTCTCCCCACTGATAAGTTTGAAGAATATATTTCCAGGAAATGATATACACAAGGCTCTCCTAAACACTCTGCTTACCCCTGAGTCTTGAAAGTGTCAGAAGCTAAGTTATAACCAGTGAGTGGTGTGTGGGGGGAGAGTAGGAAAAGGCTTGAAAGGTCAGATTCAGACATAAGACTTTTTTTTTTTTTTTTTGCGGTATGCGGGCCTCTCACTGTTGTGGCCTCTCCCGTTGCGGAGCACAGATTCCAGACGTGCAGGCTCAGCGGCCATGGCTCACGGGCCCAGCCGCTCTGCGGCATGTGGGATCTTCCCAGACCGGGGCACGAACCCATGTCCCCTGCATCGGCAGGCGGACTCTTAACCACTGCGCCACCAGGGAAGCCCCAGACATAAGACTTTTAAACCACAATGAGGCATGATAAAAATTTTATCCCCCCTCTTTTTTAAACTCTAGGGTTTTTTAACCCACAGCTTCACTACATATATTAGAAAGACCACTTGAATTAATTCTTCTTCAGTCTCAGTTTAATAACATGTTTAGAAATATGTCCGTGCAGTGTCCTATTCTTGTGTATTTTGCTTATGTCACGATTATATCATTTTGTTTGTGTAGCAATGCGGTTGCTGGTGAGAGTGCTTTAGACCGAATGGCTTGTGGACTTGGTGGAAAGCTCGTCCTGCCGATGATCAAGGAACATATTATGCAGATGCTTCAGAATCGTAAGCTGTTATCTCTTTCAAATGCTAGAATAGTGGAGTGTGGCTTTCCAAATCGTAAACTCTAACAAATGCTTAGACTGTGTCTAAAAGTCAGTCTTTGCCTTTTTATATTCTATGTTTAACCTAATTCTCATATTGATAAAATCCTATTCAGTCATCTTTAGAACCACTCAGTCTTACAGTAAAGAATATTTTTTCCTCAATACTGCAAATATTATTCAATTCTCCTTCCCCAGAATGGGCTACAGTATATGGGAAAAAAATTAAAAATTCTAAGGAAAATTGACAGATTTACTCCCTAGCCAGAAATATCTAAATTTGAATTTAAATAAAACACCATTATTTGGATGTTTATGAAGTATGCATGTATTTGATTCACAGTCTTCCTTCATCTAATATCTTTTATTTTTTAAAAAAATACCTACTTCTAGAGGAGAAGCTACTTCTGTATTTCTCCTTTTATATTCCTAGCAAATATTTGGTCATTTGTTAGCCTTGTACCTGTAATTTGTATCAGTAACAAAAGTTGTTGTTTTTGTCCTTTTAATTACAAAGTTAATGTGCTTGATGTTTTTTAAAAATTCAGATACAACTGAAAGTCCCTTAACTTAGATTCGGGGTGGCCACTGTTAACAGTCCTCTGAGACTTGAGTCTCTGACCTCATTTATGCACATGTACAGTTGTGTTTAACATGAATATAGCATACAGATCCCATGCTTCCGCTCCCCAGTGTATCATATCACCACACGATGGCTTCCCTTTCGTTTAACAGCCACGTAGCATTCCACAATTCCCCATTAAACGGTAATAGTTCTGTTGATAACAAATAATGCTGCTGCATACACTCTTCTACAGAAATCCTGGCTTACATGTACGAACATGTGTATCTGTAGCATGTACTACAAGAGACAGGCTTGAGGGTCAAACCATTGATTTGGGATCTTAAAGTAGTGAAATGGAATCACAGAATACCAGCTTCACATGAAAGTGAATTTTTGAGAACTCCAGCCCTTAGCCTTTACCTAGGTCCTCCTTATCCTGTAAGATTCTTATTTATCCTAAGAAGGCATGGTCCAAAACCGTTATCCTTTTTTTTGTTGTTGTTGTTGTTTTGCTGTACGCGGGCTCTCACTGTTGTGGCCTCTCCCATTGCGGAGCACAGGCTCCGGACGCGCAGGCTCAGCGGCCACGGCTCACGGGCCCAGCCGCTCCACGGCATGTGGGATCTTCCCAGACCGGGGCATGAACCCATGTCCCCTGCATCGGCAGGTGGACTCTCAACCACTGCGCCACCAGGGAAGTCCCCGTTATCCCATTTTAATGATGTGATTTTACATCTGGGTCTTGAATAATAGTTTTTCCTTTTTTTACTCCCTAAATTTTGAGGGTTTTTTCCCCAAACGGATAGAGACAGTCAACATCACAGGTTGCTCAACCTATTAAAGCTACTAGACAGAATCTAGCTTTTCCGTTTTTAAGATGAAGAAAGTAAAGCCCAGAGACATGAAAGGTTACACACGGTCACCCAGCTATCAGTGTTTCACCGCTGCTTAATGCCATTCTTCAAATATGTTGTGGAACTGCTTGTGATTTGTAGTTAAAGAATTTAAGTTCCTGCTACAGCGTAACTAGCTGGCTGCAGAAGCCTTCCCATGTATGGCAATGAACTCTCAATAAAGATTTGTTACTGTTAAATGTATGGCTTTGAGCACGTCTGGACCTTTGTTTCCTTCCTTGTCTGTTAAAAAATTAAAAAAAATAAGAAAGTGATGCTTGCCCTACACCCACGTTTGGAGTTAGGATCCAAAGGTGTATTTAATACTTCATGTGAAAAGGGCTTTAAAACGATGCATATTTTCCAGTAACTTACTATATACCCCACTTTATTTTAAAAACGTTTTATTGTTTTTTCTTTAAATAGTAAACACCAATTTTTTTTATTTTTTATTTTTTTTATTTATTTATTTTTGGCTTTATTTTATTTATATTTGGGTCTTCGTTGCTGCACGCAGGCTTTCTCTAGTTGTGGTGAGAGGGGGCTACTCGTCGTTGCGGTATGTGGGCTTCTTATTGCGGTGGCTTCTCTTGTTGCAGAGCACAGGCTCTAGGTGCGCGGGCTCAGTATTGTGGCTCACGGGCTCCAGAGCGCAGGCTCAGTAGTTATGGCGCACGGGCTTAGTTGCTCCATGACATGTGGAATCTTCCCGGACCAGGCCTTGAACCCGTGTCCCCTGCATTGGCAGTCAGATTCTTTTTTTTTTTCTTTTTAATATCTTTATTAGAGTATAATTGCTTTACAGTGGTGTGTCAGTTTCTGCTTTATAACAAAGTGAATCAGTTATACATATACGTATGTCCCCATATCTCTTCCCTCTCGCATCTCCCTCCCTCCCACCCTCCCTATCCCACGCCTCTAGTCACAAAGCACCGAGCTGATCTCCCTGTGCTATGCGGCTGCTTCCCACTAGCTAGTTATTTTATGTTTGGTAGTGTATATATGTCCATGCCACTCTCTCACTTTGTCCCAGCTTACCCTTCCCCCTCCCCGTATCCTCAAGTCCATTCTCTAGTAGGTCTGCATCTTTATTCCCGTCTTGCCCCTAGGTTCTTCTGACCATTTTCTTTTTTTTTTTAGATTCCATATATATGTGTTAGCATACGGTATTTGTTTTTCTCTTTCTGACTTACTTCACTCTCTATGACTGTCTCTAGGTCCATCCACCTCACTACAAGTAACTCAGTTTCGTTCCTTTTTATGGCTGAGTAATATTCCATTGAATATATGTGCCACATCTTCTTTATCCACTCATCTGTTGATGGACACTTAGGTTGCTTCCATGTCCTGGCTATTGTAAATAGAGCTGCAATGAACATTTTGGTACATGACTGTTTTTGAATTATGGTTTTCCCAGGGTATATGCCCAGTAGTGGGATTGCTGGGTCATATGGTAGTTCTGTTTTTAGTTTTTTAAGGAACCTCCATACTGTTCTCCATAGTGGCTGTATCAATTGGCATTCCCACCAACAGTGCAAGAGGGTTCCCTTTTCTCCACACCCTCTCCAGCATTTATTGTTTGTAGGTTTTTTGATAATGGCCATTCTGACCGGTGTGAGATGATATCTCATTGTAGTTTTGATTTGCATTTCTCTAATGATTAATGATGTTGAGCATTCTTTCATGTGTTTGTTGGCAATCTGTATGTCTTCTTTGGAGAAATGTCTATTTAGGTCTTCTGCCCATTTTTTGATTGAGTTGTTTGTTATTTTGATATTGAGCTGCATGAGTTGCTTGTATGTTTTGGAGATTAATCCTTTATCAGTTGCTTCATTTGCAAATATTTTCTCCCATTCTGAGGGTTGTCTTTTTGTCTTGTTTATGGTTTCCTTCGCTGTGCAAAAGCTTTGACGTTTCATTAGGTCCTATTTGTTTATTTTTGTTTTTATTTCCATTTCTGTAGGAGGTGGGTCAAAAAGGATCTTGCTGTGATTTATGTCATAGAGTGTTCTGCCTATGTTTTCTTCTAAGAGTTTATGGTGTCTGGCCTTACATTTAGGTCTTGGCAGGCGGATTCTTAACCACTACGCCACGAGGGAAGCCCCCAATTTTTTTTTAATCTTAAAATTCAAAGGAGGAAAACCATTTTCAAATCCCAGTACCATCCGATTACATTTGCTGAACATACTTCTAGGAACTCTGCACATTTCTTTACTATTTATTTTTGTGTGTTTTTTAAATTTAATTTAATTTGTTTGGTTGCACTGAGTCTTAGTTGCGGCTTGCTGGCTCCTTAGTCGCGGCTGGCAGGCTCCTTATTTGTGGTATGCGAACTCTTATAGTTGCGGTATGCACGTGAGATCTAGTTCCCTGACCAGGGATCAAACCCAGACCCCCTGCATTGGAAGCGTGCAGTCTTAACCACTGCACCACCAGGGAAGTCCCTTGTGTGTTTTTTAACTGAGTTATAACTGACATAACATTATATTAGTTTCAGATGTGTAGCGTAATGATTCAGTATTTGTATACATTGCAAAATGATCATGGCAATAAGTCTATTTACTCCTCTTTAAAATAATGTGTCCAGTATGCAAGGATTAGTATCAGATATTGGTTTCTTAGGATTATTATTCCTCAGTTGAGAAATTTGGCTTAATGGTATATTGAGTAATTGAAATACAGTTAAAGCATATATATAATGTTATCATAAATAATAATAATAAAGTTTTAATGTTTAACAGAAAAAATTAGCAGTTTTTCAGAGGAATGAGTTACAACAGACTTCATCTTTACATGGGTTTTGGGCTCCCCAAAGGAAAGGGAAAAATTAAATCTAATGTCCAATTTAGGATTTTTCTGCAACTTAGTTAACCCTTATACCAGCAGTTCTCAAACTTTCATTCTCAGGATCCTCTTACACTGAGGATCCCAGGGTGCTTTTGTTTTGGGTTTTTTGTTTTTGTTCTTTTCATCTGAACATTTGCTCCCCTTTATAATACGGTGAGAGCATTTTTTTTTTATTGGAGTATAGTTGATTTACAATGTTGTGTTAGTTCCAGGTGTACAGCAAAGTGAATCAGTTATACATATACATATATCTACTTTTTCTTAGATTCTTTTGCCATATAGGTCATTACAGAGTGTTGAGCAGAGTTCCCTGTGCTATACATATACAGTAAGTTCTCATTGGTTATCTGTTTCATATATAGTAGTGTCAATCCCAATCTCCCAATTCATCCCTCCCTCTACCCACCATATTGCCTTTTAACTTTCAGAGTAGAAATGCTTGTGTGACATAACCACTGTGACAATGAAGTAATCCAGTCAGGACTTTTTCTATTTTTCTGGTTAATAAACATTTATAAAAGTATTTTGTTACTCTTTTCCAAATAAGGAGAACTTCCTTATACTACTGACTACCAGAATGACATGTTTGTAGTGTCTAATTGCTGTTCCTTCCTGTGTAATTCTGTTCTGTAGCTGACTGGAAGTATCGGCATGCAGGATTAATGGCCTTATCTGCCATTGGGGAAGGATGCCACCAGCAAATGGAAGGAATTCTAAATGAGATAGTAAATTTTGTTTTGCTTTTTCTTCAAGATCCTGTAAGTACCAGTAAATATTTGATTCATAATTATTGCCTTAGTTTCACATGGGACCCTATTGCTTTTACTAATACAAAGGCACCTATTCCAGCATCCCAGAGTGAGGTATGCAGCCTGTAATGCCGTGGGACAGATGGCTACAGATTTTGCACCTGGTTTCCAAAAGAAATTCCATGAGAAGGTAAGTAATGAGTCTGCAGACACTCAAACTCTAAGAAGAGGGATGGCATTTGAAAATGTCTATGTGTGTGACTTCATTTCACAGGTGATTGCAGCTCTGCTGCAGACCATGGAAGACCAGGGCAATCAGCGTGTACAGGCCCATGCCGCTGCCGCTCTCATTAACTTCACCGAAGACTGTCCCAAGTCACTACTTATTCCATATTTAGATAATTTGGTGAAACATCTGCATTCCATCATGGTCCTTAAACTTCAAGAGGTAAGTTTCGAGATCTTTAAGCTCCCTATTTATAAACATTAATTTAATTTGATAGATAAGACCTGGAGAAAGAAGAACTTTTCAGAATGGCCATAAAGAATAGAAAGTTAGGAAGATATTCCAGGCTGTTCTTAGTATAATTCAGGCTTGACCAGAGAATGGGCTGCTCAGTATTAGACTTGGGAAAGATATGGACTAAAGGGTAGGTAAAAGCAACATGTGAATTGCCTGGAAAACAAGCCAGAGTTATTTTTGAACTCTGTAAATTATTTATGTAAATTTGGAATTACATAAATTAATTGCTGCAAGAAACCATGAAAACGTGATTGTAGGAAATTAGTACAGTTGCAACATGAGGCATAAACATAAATGGGGAAGATTTAAGGCAAGACCATCATACGATTATTGTTCAGCGAGTTTGGATGGTAATATTGGAAATTGGAAGGAAAAGTGATTCTGAAAGATGCTTCTCAGGAAGCATTAGCTGTTTCTCTCTGCCACTTTGAATTTTAAAAGATGAAAGAGAAAGAAGCAAAAAATGTTGACCACTCTCCTAACCTGGGTGAGAGAAATAGAGAATATGTAAAAAAGAATATCCTTTTTGTTTTAAATATGTTGAATTCTTAAAATAAGGCCTGGCCATCCAAATAGAAGACAGTTTATAGTTTCAGTTTAAGTAAGAGGCAACCTAAAAACAAGTGAATGTTGTCAGTGTAGCATCATGAGAGAGAGAAGATTCAGGTAAGAAAGGCAAAGATTGAAGCCCAGTTTGTCGTCAAATATAATGAAAATAAATTTCTACTCTAAAGTGAAATGAACAAAAATGACATGCAAAATAAAAACCGTTTATTATATTCAGCAGACATAAAGTTACTGTCAAATCGCTATATTAATACTCAGTTTCTATACTTTAGTTCATGATGAACTGGTAGCAGTTGGTAGACCACACTGTGCCTAGCACTGGTCTAAAGGAGAACAGGGAGGAAGAGAGGAAATAATGTCTCAGAAGGCAAAGAAGGGGCTTTAAAGCAAAGGATGCGTGCTCAGTGTCCAATGACAGCAAACTAAGAACATGATACAGGAACGTGTGTGTATCTGAAAACACACAGAGGTAGACAAGTTGAAGGCAGATCAGTTAGGTTAGTTAAATCAGGAATTGATGGATCAGATGTGACATTACTAGTAGATTTGGGTAAAGGGCTGAAGTGTGAAGGGTGCCTCTGTATAATCCTCCCTCCCCTCATGGGTCCAATATGTGAGATACAGACTGAAGGAAGGAGTTGCTAAGATGGGCTGGGGAGGAGGTTAAAGTATGTGAGCAAGAGCAATGCAAAGAGAGAGTAGCCGAGGAAGAAGGACATTCCAAGGAGATCAGAGGCCAGTCATGACATGAAACAGAGCAGATGCTGAGATGAAACAGAGCAGATGCTGAGATGCAGAAGAAGGACATTCCAGGGAGATCAGAGGCCAGTCATGACATGAAACAGAGCAGATGCTGAGATGCAGAAGAAACATGCAGCATGCTGAGATGCAGAGATGCAGAAAGATGCTGACCTTTTAAAGGTGTGTTGGGGCTTGTGGTACAAGGAGAAAGAGCTCTGCCGAGAGCGGCTGTGGTTGACGAGCGGCCTGAGGAACATCTGGAGTAGTCCAGGAGCACTGTGTTAAGGAGAGAACATCACACATAAATACAAATAGTTCAGCGCCGTTCTTATATTTGCTTTAAGACCTACAGTCTCCGGTGTGGCTGCCAGAGGGTGGGCTCAGCTTGCGGTTTCAGAAAAGCCCTCGGGAACTTTCAGGGAGTGTTTCTTCCATGTTCTCATTTGTGTGGTTGTTGTGTGTCTTCCTTCTAGTTGATTCAGAAAGGCACCAAGTTAGTTTTGGAACAAGTTGTGACGTCTATCGCATCAGTTGCAGATACTGCAGAAGAAAAATTTGTCCCCTACTATGACTTATTTATGCCATCACTGAAGCACATTGTTGAGAATGCAGTTCAAAAGGAGCTCAGACTTCTCAGAGGAAAAACTATTGAATGCATCAGCCTCATTGGTCTGGCTGTTGGGAAGGAAAAAGTACGTGATTTGTAGTACGTCGAATTTTTTGTTTGAATTTGGCTACGGAGGCACTGAGGGTACCAGAGGGTTTTTTCCTTTTGATAAATGGTTTTCTGGATACTTGTTTTTTCCCATCATCTTACTCTCATATTACTTTAATTTTATATATAAATAAATGTTTCCTTCATTTTTTCATCGCTAATATTAAGGTTTCTTAACTCAGTTATGCTCTTGAAACCTTCTCTTATGGGTACAGTCTGTCTCTATGGAGGCTTGTGGAATTCAAGACCCATATGTTTAGTTTCGCCCACTTGAACATGTGCTTGGGAACATTCCAGTTGCTTTTCTGTTAATCCAAAAAGCATTGAGTGTCCCAAGAGAAATTTATATGCATGTAGTTCTTCAGAAAATAATTAGCAAGGACGGTGGGCCAGTGTGTTTTTCTTCTTAGCTGACGTCTCAGACCTGTCAAAGCTAATTCAGAAGAAGCTCCTCTGTCATCAGCCCCTCATGTTCTGATTCTCAGAGCTTTCAATATAGAACCTTTCTCTCTGATTTCCTCCAAAACCAGCATTATTATCTTATAAACTGTTCTCTGGGAGACACTGAGAAACTAACCAATAAAACATTTTTATGTTCTGTTCTCTGCATTTTGGCTTTCAAACTATTTTTGAAACAGTTTATACAATGGAGATTGCCAGAACTACACAGAGAGTTAAATGAAAATCATATAGTTCTGTGGAGCAACCCAAAATTGTCTTTCTGGATTTGGATTATCTTTTTACTGCTGGAAATACATAGGCCATGGACCAAAACTTGATGCCACTAGAACTATCTTTATACTGCAATTCATTTTGACCTTCACTGGAAAACGTATTTTTCTAGAAAAAGCACTAAGTCCATTGCAATATAGATGAAAAAATTTCAATATAATACTTTTATCTGAGGGGTTATAACCCGTGTGGGAAATGTAATAGATTTGGGGGGAAAGTTTTATTATTACATAAGAAACAAAAATTGGGTGGCAGTAGTGCCTTTCTGATGTGATATACATGAGTAATATTAGTGTCTTTTTTCCCCAAATATTTCCTTCCAGTTCATGCAAGACGCATCAGATGTGATGCAGCTATTATTGAAGACGCAGACAGACTTCAGTGATATGGAAGATGATGACCCTCAGGTAAAGCAGCCCTCACATGCGCTTGCCTCCTTTTGGTCTATAGCTCAGGATTAAATGTATTAAAAAAAGAAATCGAGTAATAGGTTTCTTGTGATAATATCAACCCGTGGTTTCAGAGACATTCTTCACTGATTTTCCTTCTACTTGGCACACCATTTTTCCCTCGGTCCATTCCAGGCTGCTCCTCTTCTGACTAGTTTTTGGTTCCATTGGAGTTCTGTCATGCCAGGCTCTCTTACCTCTTCACTCTCCTTGAGCAGCGTCATCCATAGGCACAGCTCCGGTTTTCCTTCATATGGTTGTGGCTTCAGGTCTGTCGCCGAATTCAGGGTTCATTTGTCCAGCCCCTCACTAGACATCACCATGTGGATGTCTCCTGGCCCTTTGCATGCCAGATGACTTCCCTCCCCTGTCAAAAGCAAAAGAAATACAGAAACCCAGTAGTTTTAGAGCATGTCATGCTCTTTTCTCTGCCTGTGAACAAGCCCTCGTTGAGCTTAGAAAGAACCCTCCCCACTCAGCCTGGCTAACTTCTGCGCGTAGTTCACGGCTGGTACCAGTCTTAGTGGTGGGTACTGAGGACCCTGTAGTAAGAACATCGTGAATGTTTGTCACAATCTTCATGATAGTCACAGTGCCTACTGCACCATGAGCATTCAATCAGTAATTGTTGGCTTAAATTTTAACTTTACACAGCCACTCTGCATTTGTTTTCCATACTTAAAAATGCTTTTTCCAAACACTTAAAAATTTGTTTTGTTTTTTAAATTAGGAGTGGGGAGTGCATTTGCACATGCAGGCATGTGAAATAGACAAATATATAGATGGTTGCTGGAGGGTAAAAATCACTTTTGGGGCCATGGGGATGAATTAGAACCAGATTCTCTGTAGGTAGATTAAGTCTTTGTAAAGACAGTAGTAGTAGAAGAGGTGTCTTAAATGTGGACAACCCCTTACACAGAAAACTTAAACAGCTAGGAGAAAGGGGTATTTAGTGTTTAATGAATGGAACTTTAGTCAGTAGACAAAGTAAGGTAAGTTCCTGCCTTCAAGAAAATTAGTGCTTAGGGGTTGATATGTTTAAGTGGGCTTTGTTAAATGATTCAGATGCTGTTAGAGAAAACTATATATTTTGAAATATATAGTTTCTTGAAAGTAGGAACAAATAAGACAGGGTCCTGGGCTCTTTTGCCTCAGCTGTTGTCTGTATCCTAGTGTAGAAGTTCACAGTGATTTCCATGGTTTCTGAACATTTTAAGTATGTGACCTTAGAAAATGCACTTATTGCTTAAAGAGCCATGAATGTAAAAACATCATTTCCATGAAACAGGGAAGGGGCTTTCTTTATGTCTTATTTATCCACTTTTTATTAAAAATCACTTTTAATTTAATTTTAAATTTTTCTCCCCAGATCTCTTACATGATCTCAGCATGGGCCAGAATGTGCAAAATCCTTGGGAAGGAATTTCAGCAGTACCTTCCAGTGGTCATGGGACCGCTACTGAAGACGGCTTCGATTAAGCCTGAAGTGGCCCTTTTAGATAGTAGGTGTCTGCATGCGGACATGGCAGTTGTAGAATTTCTCCTTGTTACCATTTTTAACATGAATTTTCTTCCTTCTTCGTTAATAGCCCAAGACATGGAGAACATGAGTGATGATGATGGTTGGGAATTTGTGAACCTTGGAGATCAGCAAAGTTTTGGTATTAAAACTGCAGGACTGGAAGAAAAGTCAACTGCTTGTCAGATGCTGGTAATTATGTTTACTGAACTTTGTTTTACAGCTTCTCATAATGAATACATATAATGTATATGTATATAATTCATTATATATATACTTATGTATATTATATATATATATTTCATAGGAGTGCTTTTCACGGATGCTGAAGAAGTTATGCCAGGAATGTATTCTTTAATAAATATAGAAACCTTTAGACCCAACATTTCCACTTATGGATTTCCATCCTAAAGAAATGTGGATAAAACCTTTCATTACCAGTGCTGTTCTTAATAACAACAACAACAAAAATGAATAGCCCAAATAACTATTGTTAGGAAGATGATCAGTAATTACCGTGCCCTGGAGTATTACATAGCCATTACAAAGCTACCTGAGGGGGAAGGATTTTTGCCTGTTTTGTGTTTAGTATATAGTAAGTGGCTAAGGAATATTTTTGAATGAACAGAAATCTGCTCACAGTATTAAAGATAAAGTTGGTATGATTTCATTGTATTTAAAAAAATAGACATGGTAGGAAAATCAAAATGTTTACGGTGATTATTTCTTGTGGTATTATGGGGTCTATGTATATTCTCTTTGAGTTTCCTTTTTTAAACCTTCATGAGCATGTGTTGTAGACAGTGAGAGTTTTTTGTTTTTGTTTTTTTACAAATAGAATTAAGAGATTTTGGTAACATTGTAAATCAACTAAACTTCAATAAAAAAGTATTTTAAAAAGAGATTATGGTATATTACAAATCTAGCAGTTAAGTAAGCCTAAATAAAAGTTAATGGCTTAAATTTTATTTTGTATTAGTATTGTGTTTTCTAATTCATTTGAACATATATCTCTTGAACTTATTCTTACCAGTACTTAATTACCTATAATTTATAAACAATTTGGATTTTCTGTAGTATCGCTCAACTTGAGAACAAATATAAATGTAACATCTTCTACAAAATTACCAACTCTCTTCATGTAGTGAAAGAGAATAAAGAAACAATTACATTAAGACAACAATTTTTTGTTTCATCTGTTGAAATGATTTTTTTAAAATTCAGAATAGCATAAGCCCGTTTGCTGCAGATTTATAGAAGTGATGTGATTACATTTTCAGGTTTTTGGGGTTTTTTTTAAATTTTAGGTTGCCTTAATTAAGTGGCATCTTTTGTTTGAAGTATTTTCAGAGTGCTGAAACTTTTGCTAAATTCTCCCCCCTACAAAATAAGAATACGAAATATTCCCCCCTTCGAATGACAATATATACTACAGTCGTTTCATGGTCCTTTCCCATTTTACAATTCCCTTTAGTTAAAAGACTAATTTCACGGTCCTGCAGACAGCTCTAAATGTAGTTAGCTCTAGTTAGGATATAACATTCTGTGGTCCTCATGGTTTTGCAGTTTGTTAATAAATATTAATACATCAAAATTAACATGGGTCTTGTTTTCTCTTCAAATACTTTGGTTTCAGGTTTGCTATGCTAAGGAATTAAAAGAAGGCTTTGTGGAGTACACGGAACAGGTTGTGAAACTCATGGTCCCTCTACTGAAATTTTATTTCCATGATGATATCCTATAATTTTTGAACAGAAAACATTTCTAGATTTACTTAAATTGTAGGCTGTTGAAGTATTAGACTTTGTGCTAACCGAAGTAAGCGTACATCACCAGTATTCTGTTTGCACTGACAGTGGTTTCAGGTTATAAACTTGGTTCTTTGCAAGTGCCTTTGTTTCATTTGTGCCGAAAACATGAAAAAGAAAATGTCAACTATCCTCTAGTTGACAGTTCTCTGTGGAGCACTGAAGGGCTTTAAGGATTGTTATTTTATTAGCAAATGTTTATGGTTGTGTATAATTGCTGCTTTTCCCAAATATCTTTTGGTGATGTTAAGCAAGACCTTCTAACAAGTTAGAGACCAACTTAATAGTACTTAACTTTCTATATAGCTCATTTCAAATGTGGATAATACCTCTGGAGAGAAATGTCTCTTGGTAAATCTGTGTGAAACAGTTTTCCTCCTCAATATAATGGTAGTTGTAATTAATATGTATAGGTAGGTTTTTATGCCATTTCGTGTGCGCATACACACACTTTCGTAAATGAGTTAAAAAAAATGACAGCCCAATGGAACGGTAGAGCCTGGACCCAAAACTGCCTGGCTCCAGAGCCACTTTGTTGTAGTTCTTCATGCAGTATCCTGCAGCGGCATCCTTTACAGAAGATGGCTTTTGCCCAGCAGACTTCCCATAATGCCTGAAGACAGACCAGAATTATTTTTAAGAAGAAGTCTCAAGACCTTATTTTAGAAATGATGTTAGATAGGGAGAGGCAACTCATCTTTATCGAAAACTGAAGAGGCTGATTCAGGAAGAGATCCTCAGTAGTTTTCTTTAGTAAAGTCATTGCTTCAGTTGCATTTGTTAGAAGCATGCATTACCTCAAATTTGGGGATAGGTACATTCTGAGACATACTGTGAGAGTCCCAGGTCCTTCCTCAGTCATTTTTATGATGAGGGGTTACATTTGAGCCTTCATTCCTGTTATATTGTAGGTGACAGAAAAGACAGGAGGTATGACTTGGGGACAGGGAGACTTCTGTTTTTATACGCAGGTTATGTTTAACACAAGCTCTTGGAGAGCAGTCTTAGATAAACAGAAGTTGCCTAGCACTCCACAATCTTGAGGATAGTGATTACACTAAATGTAATCTAAGGATAGTGAGTACGTTTCCTTAACAATAAAACGTGTTCGAGTGGCAGCAGCAGAATCCATGCCTCTTCTCCTGGAATGTGCAAGAGTTCGTGGTCCTGAGTATCTCACACAGATGTGGCATTTTATGTGTGATGCTCTAATCAAGGCCATTGGCACAGAACCAGATTCAGATGTCCTCTCAGAAATAATGCACTCTTTTGCAAAGGTAAATATTTTTCTCTTCAAAAATATGTATAAGATTGTGTGTCCATTTATTAGTCTTGCTAATAAATAAATGGGGGGATTTATTTTTATGTTGTAACAGAAATTTTTCTTTTTCTGTCAAAAATGTTTAATATTTTGGTGCTTTCACTCTTTTTGTTTTTCTTTCTTTTCAAGAGTAGCTCTTGTATTCTGGTCTTCATTAGTTTCCATCATCATTACCTGGTAATCCAACTACAGAAACTTGGCTGTCATCATCCAAGTCATGTCTAGTTTCTGTCCTGTTCTCTCTCCCCTAAATTCCCTTCTGTTTTTTGCCGTATCTCTTCTTTTTGCTGTTGAAAGAGCCTCACTTGGTCTATTCCACAAGCCATTCCTTCTTTTGCTCATAGTTCATTCGCCTTTCCTCAAGCATTGACTTGCTCTTTGAGTCACTCCCCTTCCCATATTCTTGGTCATCTCCATTGCTCACAGCTCCATAGCTTGCTCCACAGTTTGGTTTAAAAATTCTTTATTTGTCCCCATTTACGCTCCTGAAGTTCAGATTTTCTCTTATTTTTCCAAAGACCGCATGCTTCTATGTCTTTGCCTGTATCATTCCCTCCGCCTATAATAGCCTTTCTCCAGCGCCATCTTTGTACAGAGTATGCATGTAGTAACTGAGCTCCTTAGAAGCTGGTCTTTTCCATCTTTGAATCCGCAGCATCCACCGTAATTCCCGGCACTTAAGACGTGCTCAGGACATGTTTAAAGGAAAAATATTTTTTAAATTCTTCTCTTTAAAATACTGGCATCGTAGCAAATACAAACCAAGTGGATTTACTCATTTAATCATTAATCTTCCAGGGTACTGAGTTATGTTAATTTTTCTCACACCTCCATCTGATTTTTTTTTTTTTTTTTGGCTGCGTTGGGTCATTGTTGCTGCTTCTCATTGCAGTGGCTTCTCTTGTTGCGGAGCACGTGCTCTAGGTGCACGGGCTTCAGTAGCTGTGGCTCGCGGGCTCTAGAGCGCAGGCTCAGTAGTTGTGGCGCACCAGCTTAGTTGCTCCGCGGCTTGTGGGATCTTCCCGGACCAGGGCTCGAACCCGGTCACCTGTATTGGCAGGTGGATTCTTAACCACTGTCCCTCCCTCTGATTCTTAATGGAGTTTAACTTTTGACTCCAAAAACACTTAAATCTTATGAATTGCTTTCTTTCCTCAACCTCGTTTTAGTGCATTGAAGTCATGGGAGATGGATGCCTTAATAATGAACACTTTGAAGAGTTGGGAGGTATATTGAAAGCTAAACTTGAAGAACATTTTAAAAATCAAGAATTGCGACAAGGTAAGTTTTCCATGCTTTTATTTCTGAATGTAATCCTTGACCATTTTGGCGACCATTTAAAGACATTTATTTGGGTGTGTTTTAGTTAAAAGACAAGATGAAGACTATGATGAACAGGTGGAAGAATCACTACAAGATGAGGTAAATTATTCCATTTAGAACTTAATTTACACGACCATTTGCATCTGGAGGATAATGCTTAAGTTTCTGATTCATCTGACTTCTCATAAGATGTACTTCTTATTAATCTTTAGTAGAAAAATCTGACATGTATTTCATTGATTAATTTAGAGAATAAGTCATTTGAAATTAGCTGATTTGTGTTTTGGACGCTTTGTGTGCATTTTGTTGCAATGGCCTCACATATGAAAGCACCTTGGAGCTCACCTCGTATTTTCTTCTGCTCTCACTACAATCTTGTGTATTTGGTGGTGCTTTTGCCATTTAAAGATGAGTGAACTCAAACTCAGATGTTGAATGACTGCCTACAGCCGCACTGTCAACAATCTCATGCTTAAGGCCAGATCTTTGTATAACGCCAGCTGTCTTTCCACTGGACCACAGAATTGTGCAAATTTCCCCATAAATAATATGCATGCAGTGGTTGACACAATTCTTCACATTGTTAGTCAGTTCTCTCACCATCAAACCACTTGATGCCATCAAACATATTTCAGCTGTGTGTTTAGGGTCTGTCACGTGGCATGTGGCCATCTGGTGGACCGGTGCTGACATGTGCCGGCCATCCCAGTCCTCTGCAGGGTGCTCACACGCTGACACACACATTGTTCCCAGGGACGTAAATAACTCACCCCACATCTCCCCACCGTCCTGCTCCCAAACCAGAAACATGCTTGCAGAAAACAAAAAAATAGTAAAGTAAAATCACTTTTGTTTCAGATCTTTGAGATTTGGGTTAATTTTTCAACTGTATATTTTGAATATATTCCAAGAAAAGTATTTGCAATAAGTGCAATATTTACCACACTCCTTCCTTTCTTTCCATAGCCAGACAAGAGACATCACTGGGGTGACCTCAGTCTCTGGACTCTTGCTATATGCCCTTAAGAAAGTGAAGAGAAATTTAATTTTGTACTTTTCTTATGTTTTGTATAATAAATGTTACTGTTAATAATAGTAGGGATACTTTTTAAATACATATGGGTATGTATGTGTTTGTTTTTTTTAGGATGATAATGATGTTTATATTCTGACCAAAGTGTCAGACATTTTACACTCAATATTCAGTAGCTACAAGGAAAAAGTGTTACCATGGTTTGAACAGCTGCTTCCGTTAATTGTCAACCTAATTGTAAGTGTTACCTCTTTTTGACAATTATTTTAGATAGTTGACCTGGAACTCTTTCCTTACAGCATTTGAAAACTTACACTTTCAAGTCAGAATGGATCATAGAAATCATGGTTTCCACTGTACCTCTTTAATTTACCAAGTTTATTGCATTGCCCTGGATATTTTCTCCTTCAGTATATGCTTGAAGTTTACTAATTAGGTTTTCCATAGTTCAACTAATTTATAATACAGTCTGAAGGCATAGAACTGATTTTTTTTATTTCAGATTATCTATACCCTGCTGAATTAACAAATGGAAAAAAAATGGTTGCAGGTTTTTGTTTTTGTTTTTCAGTAGACACAAGAAAATTCCGTTTTGATCCCTACTATGTACCACCAGCAATCAGATTCTGGATGATAGCCTTATATATTCAATTTTTAAAATGTATTATAAATTATAAGCAGTCATCAGATATTTATGGGGTTTTTTGGATTTCAATTTTGTGTTTTATGATATTTAGTACTGCAGTATCTTTTTTCAATGATTTAGGCCCATATGACATCCTGTTGAATCAGTACTGTAAAGTTAAATCTTTGCAGCTTTTACTACTGTTGTGTTTTTGAAATATAGCATTGCCATTATCTTTTTTGTAAGGTAAATGTATATACATAGCTGCTGCTGTCAGTTCTTCCTGGTACTTGGTAATGTCAGATTGTGGAATTCTATAACAAATCACCCAAGTCTTTTAAACCTATACTTTATTAAATCTATGTAGTAGTTTGAGGGTTGTTATTCACAAGAACTGATTGTTACTGTGTTCTTTTTCATTACCTATATCAGGAATATCCATGTAAGATGACAGCCTATAGTGAATAAGTGTTTCTTTACGATCTCTTTTTGTTGTTGTTCCATTAGTTCATGTCTTTTATTAACTAATACACAGTGACTTCTGGTTTGTTGAAACAATATGTCAGACAACATTTGCCACAGTAATGTCTGTCAAAGTGGCTGGCCGTAAAAACTCCAGCACCACATTCATCTGAATAGTCAAAGCTTAAAGGAGTATCTCTTTTGTAGTGTCTACATAGACCGTGGCCAGATAGACAGTGGGGCTTGTGCATCTTTGATGATGTCATAGAACACTGTAGTCCAGCCTCATTTAAATATGCAGAATATTTCATAAGGCCAATGCTCCAATACACATGTGACAGCAGCCCAGAAGTCAGGCAAGCAGCTGCGTATGGCCTGGGAGTCATGGCACAGTACGGCGGAGACAACTATCGTCCTTTTTGTACAGGTACTTTTGTTTGTTACGTTATGTGCATCTCATCCCAGGCATCCCTGTTATCCCTGCCTTGCTTCCCCCCACCCCCGCACACCGCCCACCCCGGCAAACATACACTGCTTCATTCTCTTTTCCTTTTTCAAACACCTTACTGTAGCACTTAGGAGTTTACCGCCCTCATGCTCGTAGAAATGGAAGTGAAATCTGAGTGGGGCCATAGCCTCCTCACCTCAGTCCCAGGGTACAGTCCACTTGGGGCTTGGAGGGCATACTTTTAAAACATGTTGGCGTCCCTGTAAGTTCAGCACGGGAATATAGCTGGGCGGCTTTCAGAAGCTGCGGTACACCGAGGTGATCAGGAATGTGAATCCGGAGGCTGCTAACCTCCTGGGCCTACAGATTAGTGGGGTGCAGGTGCTCCTGAGCACGCCAGGGCAACCCCCCTTTCCCCGTGTCTGGTTCTGTAGTCACAAAAACAAACATTTCTTGCACTTGAACATTGCCTCACTATAATTCATACCTGGACCAGAGATAAGAAATATTTATGAGCATTTGCATGAAAATGTGAGACTTTAAATGACTTTTTTTCAAATGCTTATTTTAGAAGCACTTCCACTGCTGGTAAGAGTTATTCAGTCTGCTGATTCTAAGACCAAAGAAAATATCAATGCTACAGAGAACTGCATCTCGGCAGTAGGGAAAATTATGAAGTTCAAGCCTGATTGTGTGAACGTTGAAGAAGTTCTCCCACATTGGCTGTCTTGGCTTCCACTACATGAGGATAAAGAAGAAGCTGTTCAGACTTTCAATTATCTTTGCGACCTGATTGAAAGGTGAGAAATGGGACAGGTAGGCCTTATTTCCTTCCCTTCACGTAACACAGTGCTTCCTGTGCACAGCTTCCAGGTGTATAGGTTATAATAATGCTGTCTTTATAAATCAGGTTAAGAAGCCGTATCACAGTTAAGAGTGCCGTATAAGCACATCTAATTTTGAGTTATTCTTTATGGAACTCAGTTCAACAGATCATTATAGAATGTGATGTTCAAGGAAGGTTCTGTTCTGTCTCCCACCCCACTCATTCATTCATCCATTCACTCACTAGCTTTACTGAGGTATAATTGACATACCATTCATTAGTAGAATGGGATCAAAGAACATTGTTAGTACTATTTTTTGACCCTCTGAAATACTAGTGTTTTTCTTTGGATTAAAAAATCAGTGGTACAAGGGAAATATACCAGACGGGCAGTCAGGATCTGGCCCCAGACCTCTGTCATTAATAGTATTATTTTATGCCTGTGAGTATAGCTAAGAATTGCAGCAACTTTGGAGGTTATAGAAACTATCAAATCAAAGGCATGTTCATTGGTGGTCTGTTTTTCTAAGTCCAAGTTCCCCTAGGTACTGGATCTGGGCTCTGGCACTATTAATTACTCCTTTTAGTTCATAAATAAATCCAACGGCTACAACCACTCATCTCCTGGAGTTTGTAGAAACAGGCCAATGGCTATATTCCCTCATGCCTGTTTAAGTTCTCATTCACACAAATACTGGGAGTCTTCACAGGTAGGACATCATCATTAAGGAATGTAGCAGCCATCCTGGAGACCCCTACCTGCGCCTGCCTCTGCAGTGGCCACTTCTCCATCACGCTGTTCAATCACCTCCCTTGGAGATGACTACTCTGGAATTTTCTTAATGAAAAACGCTGGGATTCTAATTAGATTCACTGTTAGGTTTCTTTCCATTAAACTTGACTGGAGCTTATTTCCCGGCTTACATTTAGAATGCCTGTATTATCTTTTTGAACTTCAGATTTATTTTAGAAACCATTCTGCAGTGTCTAAATAAAATTTGTGTTAAGGAACTGTTCTTAGTAATATCTTGGGGTTTTTTTTTTAACGTATATATATATAATTTACATGGGAAGAAACTGAAAAGCTAATAAGTAAAATTAGCTGGTTTTCCTCCTACTGAATCTAAAAGGCAGTTGATTTTAGTGAGTACATAATCATTGTATAAAGACATAATAACAAAATTCAATGTTGGAGGAAAGGTGTAGAAAAGTATGAGTGCTTCAGTGATTTCCTATTACAATTTTCATTTACAGTGGTTGTCTTCTCTTTCTTTTTTCAGTAATCACCCAATCGTTCTTGGCCCTAACAATACCAATCTGCCCAAAATATTCAGTATAATTGCAGAAGGAGAAATGCATGAGGCAATTAAACATGAAGATCCCTGTGCCAAACGTCTGGCTAATGTAGTTCGCCAAGTACAGGTAAGCTGGTTTGGTTAAACTGGGGAAGAAGAACTAAAAAATTACTTGGTTTTGGCTTTTTTTTCATATTCTTCTCTATTAGAGGAAGGAAGTAGAAATCCAACTAGCTAAGGAAATTTCATTTTTATATTCTCTTGTCATCAAGCCTCAAATGGATTATACTTATTATAATCTACCCATATATTCTCACTATTTATTAAAACTAAAACCTGTATCTTAAATCTGAGACTAGCACATACTCATTGTGTAGTTTTTCTGCATATCTGTGAAGAAAAAAACATGAGATTTTAATAGTAATAAAACTGTCAGCTACCAATGACTTTTCCTACCTAAATTCATGTGTATAGATTACCTGAACGTGTCAGCTAAAGTGTAGCTTTATCAATGCAAAAATGAGAAAACTTACTGTAAATGAAATGAACTTTATAGAAATGAAAAGATTTCTTGCTTTTACAATGATGTTCATCAAGCTAATCTACTGGAAAGAAGGTATTTTGGCATTATTTCAGTCTACCTAATGATGATTATTAAGATACTTCCCAGTGACCATTTTCGCCGAATCTAAATGTGTGACAATGTTCTTTCCCTAGACTTCTGGAGGACTGTGGACTGAATGCATAGCACAGCTCAGTCCCGAGCAGCAGGCAGCCATACAGGAGCTCCTGAACTCTGCCTGAAGGGCCTTAATATCACCACCAGAAAACTAACTCCAAATAAACGTTTACCCTTTTGTTTAGGTTTCTTTGTTTTGTTTTTGAGCAAAAGAGAACGGTAGAGTTGTGTGTAGGCCATTCTTCTGCAAAGCCACAACAGCAGGAAGAGAAGCCCTGGGTTTCAGGATGGTGTTTAAGTGGATTTCTCCCACACCACTGAGGAAGTCCCATGAGCCCTGCAGTAGCACTGAAGAGTATTTTTCTATTGGTATAACCCACCCATGTGAAGGTGAAAGGGAAATTAAATTTTCTCACTAGATATAAGGAGATTTAAGACAAAACAGCTTTAAGATCAGTTCCTCAACATTAGATGTGTGTTGAAACAAGTTGCTGTACACCTAGTGTTAATTCTATTAATTGGAGTGTGAGTCTTTCTGTACGGTAGAAAGAAGCCTTTTACCCAGCAAACTAGTAGATCCAAAAATTGAAAAAAAGCTGAAGACAAAAACAACAAGCATGAAGATGTTATTTTATGTCACTTTCGATTCTTTTCCCCAAAAGGCTTATGCAGTGACTCAGTTTGGAAAGCTTTTCAGCTTCCAGCCCTTGAATGTGAAGTGTCGTTGGCATGTCTGGCAGTAGTCTCATTCACTCCTCAATAAACAACGTTGAAATACGAAAGAAGTTTGTGTAAAAATTTAGTACTGTCTGGCTTTGATTCATTTAATGTTTTTAATATAAGAATAATCTAGTATTTTTTAAAGGAATAAGGATGGCTCTGAATTTTGTTTCCCCCTGATATTTTCCTCGTGCAATTCAAAGTTAAAAGCATCTAGTTTTTACCATCTTCCACTTTAATTTAAACTAAGTTATGATACACCCACTCTGTTCACAATTGGTGTGCAGACTTCAGTCGTTTTAAAGCTAGCATTGTTCCTGTTAGAAAAAAAGACTTGGCTTAGTATTTTTATTGCAAATTGTAATTGCTGTGGAGCCACATGCAACTTTTAATTTTATGATAAGTATTATGGCTAAAATTATTTACTGATAAATTCAGTAAAATGTGTGAATGTGTTTTTCTTTATGTATTAACCTCATAGCAGTAAATGACTTGCTGTTGTTTCTTTAAATAATTTTTCTAAGAGGTCTTATTAGATTTCTGTTGAAACTCCAGTGTTAACATTTTTATAGTTTGTACTGAATTTAACCGTGATACAAAAATGAATTTTATGCCTAGATCAGAATTTAAAATTAAAGGTTTTTTCTTTAAATGATTTGCATTACTTTATTAAAACTAGGGCTTCCCTGGTGGCGCAGTGGTTGAGAGTCCGCCTGCCGATGCAGGGGACGCGGGTTCGTGCCCCGGTCCGGGAAGAACCCACATGCCGCATAGCGGCTGGGCCCGTGAACCATGGCCACTGAGCCTGCGTGTCTGGAGCCTGTGCTCTGCAACGGGAGAGGCCACAACAGTGAGAGGCCCGCGTACCGCAAAGAAAAAAGAAAAAAAAAAAAACTAAATCTGAAATGGAATGGAAAGTAGAATAAATTATATTAAGATGGTTTGGTTGGGGGCAAATACCCCTCACATATATTTTGTTTCCGGCCCAGAAGCTTTGGTATCTCGCAGGACAAACACCATGTTGAGTGACTTCTCTAGTAAGATCATTGCTTTCAGTGGGTACCTGTGTGACGCTCAACGTGTGTGGGGAAATTTGAACCTGCTTTATATTCTGTCTTCCTGTCGGAGTAAAAATGTGGTAGTTCGACCCCTCTGTACTTCCTGAGATAGAATGCTGTTTGGAAATCCCATTCGTGTGCTGATGCCAAACAACTGGAGCAATTCAGGTTTGCTTTTTTAAAATTTATTACACTACTTAAAATGTTAAAAATGTGGTGTGCTCACCTAAGTTGAGATGGAAGTATGGTCAGAAGATGGGTGCATAGTTTTCGGAGAGTCTAGCGTTTGCAGAGCACTGTCCTAAGCACTTACGGCATATGGCAAAGAACCTCGTAGCTTCAAGTTCAAACATTAGTGGGGAAAGTCAGAAGATGTACCCATCAGAGGGGTCTGAGGTCCCTGAAAGAATCAATTGCAGACTGACTACATCCTTCTGGATAGAAGTAGGTAAACAAGTAATTGGAGTTGAATCAAGTTAATCAGGGAAGGTCAGTTTTAAAGACTTGATGTGACATGATCCTGAAACTCGTAACTGATTGTAACACGAACTAACAATTCTTTGGGATTATCTGGGGCGATACCTCATTTTGTCTATACGAGATGAAAATTCATGTTTTTTTCCTTTTGTACCAAATTTAGTGGCCTTGCATGTCAGCCAGTAATTATATATTTATGAATCCGAGCTATTTCTGGAGGAAAAAAACGTGTGTGGCCCTTACATTTTCTGGATATTTTGTGACATAGAGGGTTACGTTATGTGCACAAGTGTCAGAAGTTTTTAGCATAACTCATTTGGAATATTTTTTTAACGCTAAATCTAAAGAAAAGCAAAATTGTCTTAAAGCTAGTTTGACATTTCTGTAATGAGAGGCAACTTTATCGTAACTCTGTAGCTGTAGTTTGACTAACAAAACCATCAGTAAATGCATAAGCAAATAAACATTCTCCATGTACCTGGTCCCATAATAGCTAGCTAAAGAGCTAGCTAAATGATTTACTTAGTACCGCATCATTCTGCCGACGAGTATTGCATCAAACAGTCTGGCTCTGAGCTTGTACCATGGAAATCACTTTGTACCTCTCATCTCTCTGCCTCAAAGGAGTGATAGCCAAAATGTGCCATCTTTCATCTTCTTAGTCCCAGAAGTATGAAGGTTTAGAAGAAAGTGAATTACCTGCAAGGAGTGGGCTTGGATTATTACTTCCAACACTTGAACTTCTGACCAGGTGACGGGGAGGTGGGCGGTTAACTCTAAAACCATCCTGGAGTGACTCTCCCCCCACTTTTTTTTTTCTCACACAATCTGGAATCCTGACAGTCAGTTGCTAGACAATACTTGGGCATATTATATTTTCTGTGTATGTTGTATATTTGAGTGGATGAACGCAAACACTTTGAAGATAAATTATAGCTCAGTTATTCATTTCTAAGAAATGAACCCCAAAGCAGTGTGATAAGTTCTTATGTAAAACTCCACAAAAAAATGTTTTTTTTCAAATTCCAGTTAGAGTAGCAGAATATAATTCTGAAATGTGTGTCGGTGATTCCTTGTATGGTTCTTGATCTTACACATGTCTGTCCTTTTAACTAGCATTCAGATTGTAATGGAAATCAAGTCCGGTGCCATTTGCTATAGATTAAAAATTAGTTCCCCTGCTTCTCTTAGAGGTTTTGTAACAAATAGGTACAGAGTGTAAGTTTTGAGTTACAACCTGACAGCAATCCTGTGGTCTTAAGGTACATCGTGAAAGAAAGTGATGTTGAATGGTTAAGAGCAGGGGTCAGCAAACTTCTGTAAAGGACTGGGTGGTAAATATTTTAGGCTTTGCCCCTAGGATCTTCATCACAACTACTTAGCTGCTTTTTTAGACAATACTCAACAAACGGGTGTGGCTGTGTCCCAGGAGACTACAGAGACAGGCTGGCACCTGATGAAAACCTTTGCTCGGGTTCCAAAATCTCACTGTACACGTTCTGAGACTTTGGACAGGTTAACTTAACCTCTGTACCTCAGTTGCCTTCTTTTTAAAATGGGAATAATAATAGTACCCACATTATAGAGGATTTAAATGAATTTAGAAGTCAGGCATGGTGTTAGCTATCATCGCTTACGTTCTCTTAATTTTTCAAAATCAAGTATTTTTTTTTTGCAAATTCTCTGAAGAGCCTCGGTGTTGAGAGGAAGCCTAGGAAGTTGTGAAAAGTATCAGCAGCTTTGCCGAGTCTGCGGAGTTGTACCATGAGTGTATTTGGCCGGTGGAAACGCAATTTTACTTGCTCGGCACCAAGGGACTGGTGTTGGAACATCCTCATCTGCACATGGCCCGGCCCCTAAATGCACCCATTACTTCATCTGCACCACGACCTGAAAAAGCAGCAGTTTGTCCCTGACCGGGGAAGAAGTTCCGTTGGACTCACCGTGAGCGCTGGTGGCTCTGTCCCCCAGACTCAGGGTCACCAGGGACTCGTCCTCACAGTGACTGGCAGGGGAGGCCCCGTGGTAGCCATCCAGGGGGACGAGCACTGGGGAGCCCGGCCCCACTGCTCACCATTCTGGACCCTTTGCAAGCCCCTCAGCCTCCCTGTGCCTCCGTTCTCACCTGTAAGGCAGTCCATCAACAGGACCTCCCGCACAGGGTGGCTGTGAGGTTTGAGGTGATAATATCCGTGAAGCCCCTAGATCAGTGCCTGGCGGTGTCAGTTTGCTATTATGAATACACACGTTTGAAGAGATGGAGTTAAGTTTGGTTTACAGCTGATGAACAACGTCATAAAATACTCCAGGGACAATGGGTGCAGCACTCATACCCAACAAGACAGGTACTCCGGTCAAGAGTTTTATTGAATTAAGCTGTGTAACAAAAACTGATGGCTTGAGGGCGAATGCTGAGCAAAATGCACGGGTGGTCTGCCTTCACGTAGGGACACATCAGAATTCAGAGCAATGGAAGTAGAGGGTGTGGAGTGTGTAATAGAAGGAATCAGGGAAATAACGTTCATCAGTGCAAATAGGATGTGTATCCAGTGGCCTCAATCTAGGCATTCTAGCAGACTGCACCAGACACTCAAAATCTGGCCTCTCCTGGTCACTGAAAAGCCCACCCTGAGTGGAGGTCGTCTCTGCAGACTTGCCACCATGACTGGGGCTCTGTCACAGGGATGGCACAGAGGCGAGCATTTGGGACCAGCGTGTAGCATGTGCTGCCTTGGTGGGCGAAGGTGCCAGCAGAGCAGAAAGGAAGGCTGGGCTCCAAGCCCTCTCCCCACGCCCACCTCTGGTTCCTGCCAGGGAGGGTACTGCTGCTAAGTCATTATTGGGTTGGCAGTGGAGAGAGAATGTACTAAGTTGTAGCACATTAACTTGGCCCCAATCCCTGAATGCAGTTACCCACTTTTTTTACCTCCTCGTAGGGCAGCTAGTGGCTGCTGCTTTCCACTCAATTTCACTCTCGCGGATTTTCTCTAACCCTCACCCCTTGGAGGAAAACTATGTAGTTTTAAACCACCATTGAAATGAAGTAGAGCCCCCGTATGACCAGGAAATAGTGGAAGAATTTATAGGGTTATGACCCTATTTCATTTTCTTATGAAGAAACACACTGAAAGTTTATTATTAAAGGGCCAGAAAAGATGGTTCTCTTTTAGGAAAAATATGGCCCATCAATGTTTTTAGTGTTTGTGAATTGGGTCTCACGGGGAAAGGTTACCACTACTATAAATGATCAATAAGCCATAAGACGGAAGCTCTTCCTGAAACTGCGGTTTCAAGAAGAAAGTAAGGATAAAATAGCAACACAAATTTGGAGACATAATGGACTGAAATAACATCGTTTCTTAAGAGAGCAGTAGCGAAGGAGCATAAGGCAGAAGGAAGGTTGCATTTGAGGATACTAACTCACTTTTTTGTGTCCCAAAAGGGATTGCTCCTTGCTCCCCTCCAAAGTGGAAACTTCAGGGTCTCTGTCAGCAGAGGCAGTGAGTGAGGGGCCCCTCCCTGGCCTTCAGAGATGCCACTCACCCTGCAGCCACTTGCTCTGCCCAGACAGCCTGCCCAGCGGCAGTGCAGCGGCCGCCTCCTAGAAGTCATTCCCGAAGGCCTGCAAAGCTGGGGGGACGGCCAGACAGGCCTGATTCTATCCAAGCATCTGACTCTGGCCACCGTTCCCTTCAGCCCCAACTTCCTTCCCACCTGATAAGGGAGCCCTGGACCCACAGGCTTCCTGCCTGAAAACTGCAGCCTCCACCTGCAGGTAAGGCCTGTTTCCCTATACGTCCGCTTCTGCTTTATTATACAGTGTAAGGAGAGCATTCACTTCTTACCTAGTCCTGTTTCATTGCAAACATCCCGTCTTGGCCTTTGAGCTATCCGGAATAGATTACGTTATTTCCAAATAGTTTCTTTTGGATGCTCCAAAGGCTTCCTCTGATTTGTCTGTGGTGGAGGGCGGTGGTGAGGATTGCTTGGAATGATGTAACCAGAGTGCAGCGTGCTCAGGGGACTTCCACTCTCTCTAGGGAGCATATGCAGGTAGTGGCTATTACTGTGACAGCTACACCCAGGCCCTGGGGACCAGCCCCCAATCATGCAAACGTTCCAGAAACCAACCAAAATTGAGAACCTACTCATAATCTGAGCTTCCTGCGTCTGAACTCTTTGCTGGAAATACTGTAATTATTTATGAAAAAAAACCTTGACATATTTTCTCAGATCATGTGTTAGGAGCAAATGGGTAAGTAAGGGATGCTCTCTCCCTTTATTTCTCACACGTGACAAAATTTATGGGTATTGTGAGGAAAAGTCCAAATTCTGGAGAGTCTTCAATTTTTTTTTTAAATTACTTAACTCTACACAAAGGGCCACCTGTACCTGGTTCAAAATTCAAGGTTTATAAAACATTATTCAGTGAAAAGTCTCTTCCCACGCTTGCTCCTCAGCCACCTCTGCCCAGCTCGCCTCACAAGGAGAACTTTGCAGAGTTGGTCCCACCAGAACATTTTTGCTTAATGCAATTCATAACCTTCTGGAAGGAAATTAGCATTTCTGATGAAATGCAGGTGTATTTTTCTATGGATATGAGTCGGGTTAAGAACTACTTTGAGGGCTTCCCTGGTGGCACAGTGGTTAAGAATCCGCCTGCCAATGCACGGGACATGGGTTCGAGCCCTGGTCTGGGAGAATCCCACATGCCGGGGAGCAACTAAGCCTGTGCACCACAACTACTGAGCCTGCGCTCTAGAGCCCGCAAGCCACAACTACTGAGCCCACGTGCCACAACTACTGAAGCCCGTGCGCCTAGAGCCCGTGCTCCACAACAAGAGAAGCCACCGCAATGAGAAGCCTTCGCACTGCAACAAAGAGTAGCCCCTACTCGCCGCGACTAGAGAAAGCCCAGGGGCAGCAATGAAGACCCAGCACAGCCAAAAATAAATAATTTATAAAAACTTTTTTAAAACGACTCTGAGAAACTACCCACCCTCCTAGGTAACCCAACCTGAATTCTTTAACGGGACATTTGGATTATCCCTTTTTTCCCCAATAAGTCAATAGTGATTAACCTAATATTTATTTATTTATTTATTTTGCCTTTAAATACCTCTGCTGTGAAAGAAATCCTTGAAATTGGCCAGCTCGAGGTCTGTGCCCTTGCAGTTTATAATAAAATTCCAACATAACTACATTGTCTGAAAATGATTTTTTTAAATATTCTCAAAAGGAAAAATTATGTTTTTATGCTTCCAGGGTTATAAATGTTCAAATGCCTTTTTGGAATAAAAGTAACATCATTTTGGCTAGGAATTAATTCTCAATATCCAACTCTATTAAAGATGGAGGTTAAATATTTCTTGCCCTTTCCAATAAATGGGATATATAAATTGATATGCACAGTTCTTGGTACCATCAAAATGTTAAAACTAGATCATTATATTGATTTAGGACACCATTTCATCTTAAGCTAAGTGACCTCAGGCTAAATATCCTTTTATTATTAAATCAGCACAAAAAGTTCCACTCTCTAGGGAGCATATTTTCAAGTATGCATTTTTATAAATTAATTATCCTGTCATTTCGTTTTATTTTTTAAAATTTAATAACTTTTTTTTAATGTATGTATCTTTGTGGTTGCCTGCTATTTTTCTATAAAAAAGTCAGAGTTGACTTTTTAAATTATAATGTAAACAGAGGCACAGTTGCTTTGTGGCAAGTATGCAGATGGTACTCATGAATGAAGTTCAGGAAACACTTGCTGAGGTTTGTAACGCAGTCACATAGGTTCGAGAAGTTTTGTTCTACTTGGTTAGGAGAAATACAATGCAGTAATTATCCTGTCAGGTCAGATGAACAAAACTCAGCAAGAAAAATATGGCTCAGCCAGTGAGACCTTTGGAGGCATGAACCAGACAAAGACACCAGAACTGGACAGGTTTGGGGTGGGGGTGTGGAGTTACTTTTTATTCTAAAATAATTTCCAATTTATAGGAGAGTGTAAAAAAAAAGGACAAAAAACTCCCATGTATCTTTTGTCTATATTTTAAAATATTGTGACATTTTCTCTCTGAATCCTTTGCGAGTGACAAAGACTGAGCTCTCTTCCTTCACCTACACCTCGACTTTTCAGACTGCCATGTTTGTCTCTACATTGTCCAGTTATAGCAAGAATCCTGCTAAGTCTGTCTAGCCACCCTGTAAACAGCGACATACAGTTTTTGTCTTTCTCTGACTTATTTCACCAAGCATAATACACTCTAGGTCCATCTATATTGTTGTAAATGGCAGAATTTCATTCTTTTTTATGGCTGTGTAATATTCCAGTTTCTATATATGTGTACTATGTCTTCTTTATCCATTCATCTGTTGATAAATACATGGGTTGCTTCTGTATCTTGGCTATTGTAAATAATGCTACTATGAACATTGGATGTACTTATCTTTTCAAATTAGTGTTTTCATTTTCTTTGGATGTAAATCCAGGAATGGGATTGCTATATGGTAGTTCTACTTTTAGTATTTCGAGGACCCTCTATACTATTTTCTACAGTGACTGCACTGATTTACATCCCCACCAACAGTGTACAAGGGTTCCCTTTTCTCCACATCCGCACCAACTTTTGTTATTTGTCAACTTTTTTTTTTTTTTTTTTTTTTTTTGCGGTACGCAGGCCTCTCACTGTTGTGGTGTCTCCCATTGCGGAGCACAGGCTCCGGACGCGCAGGCTCAGTGGCCATGGCTCACAGGCCTAGCCTCTCTGCGGCATGTGGGATCTTCCCGGACCGGGGCACGAACCCTGCATCGGCAGGTGGACTCTCAACCACTGCGCAACCAGGGAAGCCCTTGTCGACTTTTTGATGAGGAAAAAGCGGGGACTTTGCAGTCAGATCAGCCTGGATTTGAATTGCACGTATCCTCTTTATTAGTTGTGTGGATTTGGAAAATGTACTTGGCATCATAACCTCTCTACCTCAGTTTGCTCACTGGGAGATGGGAAAATACCTGCTCTGCTGGATCTCTGTGAGAATTCAGTGAGGTCAGACATGCAGAAGTTCTGGCGAAGGATGGGTGCCAGGTCAGCTCTCTCCCCATCCCTCCCACAGACATGTTATGCCTACAGAACCAGAGGGGGGCCTGTTCACAGTACTGTTTACAAATAACAATACCTGAAAGTTGACCTTTTACGATGTCTAGTAAATTCTTATATCTCAGAACAGAAAGTGAGTCGATAGGCTGATGGTGGACACAGTAAAATTATAATCAGAATGGAATTTATTGTGACAGATTTATACTGCAGGTATCTTAAAACCTAAAAACATCTGAAAAAAAAAGGTTTTGCTGGGAATTCCGTGGCAGTCCAGTGGTTAGGACTCTGCGCTTTCACTGCCGAACATGTGGGTTCAGTCCCTGGTCAGGGAGCTATGATCCCGCAAGCCATGCAGCGCGGCCAAAAACTAAAAAAAGGTTTTCCTCTTTTACCTTAAAATGTGCACAAAATATATTTTTTAATATTTTAAGGATACATCATCCCTGAATTTTGCTAAATGGGAAGTAAACAGTCACCCCATGAAATAAGTGGAAGATAAGATTACTGTTTTTTAATAATTGATACTATCAATAGTTTGCCCTGGGAGCAGCCTGTGTATGGTTTTTATATATTCTATTTTGGGTGGCATTTGGGGTTATTTAAAATTTTGTCTCCCTGGAGAAAAACTGTGAGAACCTTGAGGGGGCAGCAGAGGAGCGTCATTGCTTTAAAGAGTTTAGAGAACAATGACTTTGAATTTCATCATTTTTCATCATAGAAAAAATACCTGTATGGAAGCTGATTCTAAAGACTATAGCAATTACATTAGAAACACTTCAATGCTGAGGCCTTCTCTTCAGTCAGGTGGATAATATGGCTTCACTGGTCAGGATTACACTCTCATCCTCTCATGGTCAACTTTCAGCATAAATAGGCAAGAAATGCAGGTTATCATGAATTAGAGCCCTCGGGGCAGAAAAGGCAGCAAGTGATTCTCAAGTGGAATGATTGTCTCCTGGACTAACTATTAGTGAGTTTCTATTATCTTTTCTGATCCTCCTCCATTCCTGGGACACATAATCTACTTAATAACACACACTTGGTAAGGCTTAAGTCCTGAGCTATTATTTTGAAAATTTTCCACAGTGGAGGACTTCAAAAAAAAACCAAAAACACATTCTATACATTCAGTGCCTGCTAAATGCCAACCAATGATTTGATCTTCAATAAATATATGATGGAGAATTAATTGCTGTTTGATATCTAGCATTATTTTTTTACAGCAGTATTTAGCACCCAGGTTCTATGCATTCCCTTCAGAATTACAGCCTGGTACAATATGGTTAAGCAAATGAGGTAGAAGAATTTGGAGAACCCATGAGCGGTTAATGATCAAATGAATAACACAGTAGAATTAAGCAATTCATTGAGGAAAAATGTTAGAAAATATGAAAAATAACATGTTTCCCTAAAATACAGGTTAAGCTAGCTCTGTGTACTTAACACATTTCTGAAAAGGAATATGTATACGATATGGTGAATACTTTTTACATGGTTATAAATTTGGCATATGCCTATGGAGAAAACAGTAGCCTTTGTATATGATAAAAACACATAATTTTGACAGTACTGAATTTGTTAAATTATGTCTTTTGTCATTAGTGGTCAGTATGAATACATTTAGTTCTCCCACACTAATCAGGCAATATGAACATTCGATGTATTAATTTTTGTATATAATCAAAGCTTGTGTGTATTAAAATATGTGGTTAATGATGGTGAACATCTTTTCATGGGCTTAGTTACCATCCGTGATTCCTGTTTGGTGAAATATCTATTCATATCTTTTGCCCATTTCACAATTAGATTGCTAGTCTGGGTTTTGTTTTGTTTTTTTCTGTAACGATCTGAGAATTCATTGTACATTACAGATATAAGGTCTTTGTCAGATATGTGATTTGCTAATATGTTTTCCCAGTTGGTAGCTTATCTTTTCAGGGTCTTTTGTAGCACAAAACAGGACAGTATCTGTATGCTGAAAATCACATGTTGAGTAAATAAATCAAAGAAGATCTGGATAAATGGAGAGATACATTGTACTCTTGGATTGGAAGACTCAATATTATAAAGATGCCCATTTTCCCCCAGTTGATCTATAGATTCAACACAGTTCCTATCAAAATCTCAGCAAAAAAAATTTGTTTGTAGCTGTAGACAATCTGATTCTAAAATTTATATGGAATGGCAAAGGAACTAGAGTGGCTAAAACAATTTTTAAAAGGAAGAATTAAGTGGGAGGAAATACTCTACCTGATGTTAAGACATACTGTAGAACTATAGTAGCCAACACAGCGTAGTCCTGGAAGGGGAGCAGACACGTAGATCAATGGTGCAGAAGAGGGAACCCAGAAATAGATCAATGCACTATGGCCAATTAATTTGGGGGAAAGGTACAAGTCAATTTGATGGAGAAAGGATAATTTTCAACAAATGATGCTGGAAAATTGGACATCCATAGGCAAAAAATGAAGTTTGACCTAAACTTCATGCTGGATACAAAAATTAATTCAAAAATGGATCATGAATTTAAATGTAAAACTATCACACTTTTAGAAGAAAATGTAGGAAAAAGTCTTTAGGACCTAGCGCTAGGCAGAGTTCTTACACAAGATACCCAAAGCACAAACCGTAGGCGAAAAATGTAATAAACTGCATCTCGTCAAAATCTGTGTGCCCATCTCCTTTGAGGAACCATTCTTCCTCCCTCTCTAGATATGGGAGCTGCTGTTTTCTTCAATGATCCCACCACTATGGGCCCCTAAGCTGGACCAGTTGAAATACTCCTGGTCATGGGAATTGGTGGGAAGCATGAATATGACATAAACCAGGTCAGTCAGAATCCCCCTGAGGTTTTTCTTTTTGTGGCCTGGGGCAGTGAGCCCCCTTCTCTAACCATGGGCTGTGAAGGTAGGAGCCCAGGAGGGGTCAGTGGCCACGTGAGACAGCAGGTGTGCAATGGAAAAGAAGGACATCAGCTTGCCAAGGAAAGCAGTGATTGGCCTTGCCTGTCCTTCCACCCAGGTGCTAGCCCTGGCTGTCCGCACCCCTCCTCCCCAGGACTGAGGGGAGGAATATCCCAGCATGCCTGTAACACATGCACAGCACACTGCTTGAGAAGCTCTGCCCTAGCCAGTAAATCCCCCTTTCTTTCATAGGCTGTTTAGGTTGGGTTCCTGTCACTTGAAATGGAAGAAATTCTGACTACTTTGGGGGCAAGCTAGTTTGTGGACCTAGGACTGTCTGTTTTCAAGGGCTGTGCTTTTTACCACCATGTGACATATTGCCCCTAACATGGGTGCCCCAATGTCGTTGAAATTACACTTCTTAGAGATACTTTTTCCGTGTTTTGGAAACTCTCCCTTTTGGGAGAGTTTCCAAAACTCTCCAGTTTCTGAGAGTTTCATGACGAAACTCTCAGGGTTTCATCATCGATACATCTATCACGGTTTCCACTATCTTTTCAACTACGGTGAACGCTCTTGTTAGTAAAGAGTATTGAGATTCAACTAATAATTGTTGATTGTCTATACCGTGCCAGCAAGTAAGCTTTCACGAGTTTTTTCATATAATCAGTTATTCCTGATGAGGAAACTGAGGCTCCATGAAAGTAAGGAACTGGCCCAAGGCCCAGGATAATTTTCATCCCACGGATATGCCTGTGTTCCCTGTGAACACTGCCCTTAATGAGCTCTAAGAATTTATGGTCTCTCTAGTGCCTTTCCTTTTATTTTTTTTTAATTAAAAAATCCTATTGGAATCCTCATATATTGCTGATGGGAATGCAAAATGGTTCAACCACTGAGGAAAATCATTTTATGATTTCTCAAAAAGTCAAACATAGACTAACCATATGGGGGACTTCCCTGGAGGCACAGTGGTCAAGAATCCGCCTGCCAACGCAGGGGACATGGGTTCGATCCCCAGTCCAGGAAGATCCCACATGCCACAGAACAACGAAGACCACAAGCCACAACTACTGAAGCCCCCACACCTAGAGCCTGTGCTCCGCAACAAGAGAAGCCACTGCAATGAGAAGCCCACACACTGCAACGAAGAGTAACCCCTGCTCACCACAACTAGAGAAAGCCCATGCACAGCAACGAAGACCCAATGCAGCCAAAAATAAATTAAATAAATAATTTTTTTTAAAAAAGGCTCACCAAGGAATGGATGGGCGGGCTCATTTAAAAAAAAAAAAGAATAACCATATGACTCAGAAATTCCACTCCTAGGTATATACCCAAAAGAGTTGAATGCAGGTGCTCAAACAAATACATGTACATGCATGTTCATAGCAACGCTATTCACAGTAGCCAAAACGTGGAAACATCCCAAATGTCCATCAATGGACCAATGGATACGCCATGTCCATACAAGGGAATATTATTCAGCCATGGAAAGGAGTGGAGTATTGATACATGCTACAACATGGATGGACCTCAGAAACATTAAGCTAAGTGAAAGAAGCCAGACACAAAAATCCACATATTATATAATTTCATCTATATGAAATATCTAACACAGGTAAATCCATAGTAACAGAATGCAGATTGGGCGTTGCCAGGGGCAAGAAGGAGGGGAAGAATAGAAACGGCTGAGTGCATGTAGTTTTATTTTCCGGTGATGGACATGTTTGGGAGCTAGATTGAAGTGTGGTTGCACGATATTGGGAATGTGCTAAGTGCCACTGAATTTTTCACTTTCAGTTGTTTAATCTTATGTGAATATCACCTGAATGAAATGTTTAAAATTCTCATACACACATGCGTATCATTGCACCAAAAAGCTTGAAATGCATAAATGTCATCATACTATATACTGTGATGGTTAATTTTACGTGTCAACTTGACTGGGCCAAGCAATGCCCAGACAGCTGGTAAACCAATTTCTGGGTGCGTCTGTGAGGGTGTCTCTGGAAGAGATGAGCATTCGAATTGGTGGACTGAGTAGAGAAGATGGCCCTCCCCGATGCAGGTGGCATCATCCAATCCACTGAGGGCCTGAACAGAACAAAAAGGCAGGAAAAGTGAGACTTTGCTCTGCTGAGCTGGGATGCCCGTCTTCTCCCACCCTTGGACACTGGCGCTGCCGATTCTCAGGCCTTCAGACTTGGACTGAATTACACCAGCACCTTTCCTAGGTCTACAGGTTGCAGACAGCAGATCGTGGCCCCACTTTCCATAATGCCATGAGCCAATTCTGCTATTAATAAGGTAAGTAATCCTATTGATTCTGTTTCTCTAGAGACCACAGACAAATACATATACAGGCCCTGTCTTTGTGTTTTGCTTTGTTTGGTGCACACTTTTTCTTTTCCCCCTTGCCTTCTCTCCTTTCTCCTCCTCCCTGTATCCTCATATCTGTTGTCCCTCCCCACCCACCGTTAACCCATGTTAACACTGTGTTTCTCTACAATGTACAAGACATTTACACTCGTATACAGAGACATACACAAGGGGTTTTATTTGTTTTATAAAATGGGATCATACTCTTCATGCCTTTACGTTTTGCTTTTTTTCACCAGAAATTCCTACTGAAATAGATTTACTTCCTACTGAAATAAATTCCTACTGAAATATTCCTACTGGTATAACTCTAACATTTTTTTAATGGCTACTTACTGTCCTAACAAAAACTGAAAGAAGACTCCCATTCAATCTACAATATGTACTATACTTCCTTATTTAATTCTCCTGTCTTGGTTCCTCCAAAGTCCTCTAATTCCGTCCTCCATCTGCAAAGAAAGGACTGAAAACCCAAGATCAATGAATCATGTGCTTTTAAATTGTTTTTCCAGTCGTGCTGATGGACGTACCCACACCGCCTCTCGCAGACCCACTTGGGATCAGCGACGTGCATTTTTAGGACGGCTGAAGTCGAAGTGCAGTTTGTAACTCTGTTAGGAGCAAAGTTAACTGGTCCACGTGGGGACTGAACCCCAAACCAAGGCCTCATTCCAGCTGTGCCTGAGCCGTGGAGACAGCCGGTACCCAGACAATTAGCTTTGCAGGAAGACTCTCTCTTCAAGTGGGTCCTTACTGACCAAAACCACCTTTTGAAGCAAATAAAACAAGGTCATATTGGTTTTCTTCCTTGAAATGGAGTCGTTTTCCTCAGCTTCCTCCACTATAAGATTTAATAATGAGCTAGTTTCAGAGGTTCATCACACGGTGGTAAAAAGCAAGAAATCAGCCCGTATGTTCTTCATTCAGCTTGCCGACAGCTGCAGCTATTTTCAGTCGTCTACAGACAAGGGCGAGGGCAGGGACACTCTTCTTACGTTTACGGAGCTTATCTGCCAGAGAAGGATGTTCGCACAATGTTTTTCGTCCCGGAAGGTGCCAGCCATTGTGACCGCTCTGCGAATGAATGAATGCTCTTCCTTGAGTGGTCTTCCCTAATGAAGACGGACCCTGCACTGGGTAAGTCTGGAATCCTCCAGCGCGAGATAAAAATGAGAGCTGGTGCCCGGCTGTAAAGTCCCGGTGGCCTCTGATGTTTACACAGGCCTCTCCTAGTGGATGGAAAATATGATTTTGCTATTTACCAAAGGAAGGAAAGTAACTACAGTTTTTTAGCAGGGGGAAGTTCCAGATTTTTGTGGCACTTAGAAGTTATACAGTTCGGGGGTGGGGGAGCTTTTTTAAAAAAAAGAATACAAAAATATATTGCTTTTGCAAATTTTACAAAAATTGATGAGCAAGGGAACACACCACTACGGGCCTCGGAAGAAGCTCATGCTAATAAGGAAACCTGAAGCTTAAGCTCTATTTGCTTTCGAGTGAATCCACCCCTGCTTTTGAGGACCCACCCTGTGTTCTCTCATTGACCCCTCCCAACAATCTTGTGAGGTACGTGTTCTTACCTCACAGGTGTCCAGAATGCTAAAGAAAAGTAACCACTTTTTTCCTTCTTTATATTTTTTTGTAGTATTTGAATTTTCTGTATAATATGTATTTTGTTATCATAAACAGTGAAATCATTTTCATTTCGGAAAAATATGAGAAAGAAAAAAACATGCCCTCAGCCTTTGTGTATTGGGTTTAATGCTATTTCACCAGCATGCCCCAGAAAGCCTGATGTTCCGTATGTCTTCAGTAATATTTGTCATATATCCAAGCCCAGACTAAGTTTGCTTGGAGGTTCACATTATTTGCATACCCAGGTTGTCAGTATCAGGCAAGGGGAAAGGGCAGACCGCCTCATGGATGCCAGGTCTGCAGCCAACAAAGACCATGATCCCAGGGAAATCAGGAAGGCTCTTTGCCCCCAAATTCTCAACCCCATCTCCTTCACCATCATCACCCCTGCAAAAAGAAGCCCTTGTTCTTATGTCTCTTAAGGGTTGATATTCCTTTAATAACAGGTAGCATTATTCTGTCTCAGAATTAAGGCTTTATCATTCCTCTGGGAGTGTGACATGAATCCCTCCCCTTACCGCTGCTGACTCCTAAGAACGGTTTTGGGAGAAGGTGCTGTTCTAAGGGTGCAGAGTGGGCTCTACAGAACTGACTTCCAGGGAAAAGAGGGCACCATCTCCACCAGAATCAATAAAATCTGATGTGCTGTGGAGAGGAAAGAGGTAATAAGTTCTCAAGATACTGGGCTGGGAATCTCTGTTGTCTACCTATGTCTGTGTCCATCAGGAGGATTTTAAACCTTCCTCACTTAGTGTTTGCACACACCTGTTCTGATCGCTTATTCACTGCACTGGTGAAGAAGGGACTTCCCCACCCTGCATAGTGTGTGACTGCTGAACACACAACGCCAACCCTGGACAGATGAGACGGACCGCAGTTTATTAGTCACACACTCACAGCCCAGGGTAGGAGGGCACCACACGCCATGCAGGACCACACAGGGGTTGTACTTGGGAGCTGAGGGAGGCCGACTTTGCAGTAACAAGAGGGTGAGGTGCCCCTTGGTTCCCACAGGAGAATGTGATTGGCTTGTTTGAATAAAGGGAGGAGCTTGTTTGAATAAAGGGATGTGATTGGCTTCTTGGATAAAGGGAGGCTTTCCCACTGGGTTGGGGGCGTATCCCGCAAGAGAAGAACTTATGATCCAGCCTTTGGGGCCCCGTGAGTCTCAAAGATACCAAGGCAGCATATGGAATTTCAGGCCTTACAATGCAATAGCTTGTTAAATTTATTACTGAGTATTTTCTCTTATTTTTTACTGTCATAAATGGGCTTTTTCTCCACCATTATATTCTGTAACTAAACAATATTTTTAAAAAGTTAATACAGGCAGCAGAGTGAGGCTGGTGCCACTCAGAGACATGAAGACAAGAAAGCCTCAATTTTACAACTGAAACATCAGGGAAGATATTTACAGAGCAATTTAGGACCAAGCATTACCATCTGAGGTCAGTTACCCTGTCAAGCTATTGTGCTTTGAGAGTAGAAAAGCAACATTTGTAAATCCTCAAGAACAGAAAAGGCCACCATTAAAAACCATTCATTTCAAGGACCATTAAAAATGGACAGTTTAATTTGCATCTCAAAGAAAAGAGAAAAGATACATTTGTCCCTATGACTAATGAGGAAAATTTGACGGTGCAGATTATTATCTTTTGTCTTAATGGAAAATACAATATGTAACAATAAGGTATTAAAAAAGGGACTATAAAGGTTTTAAAGCAACGATATTAATGATTTAACAAAGATAGAAGACAGCGAAACTAAGTGTTCCTCAAAAGGAACTTCAAGCTATTTTTTTAAATCCATAAGTAGCAAGAGTAATGTTTCATTCATTTCTTTATTCAACAACCATTTACTGAGCGCCTACTATGAGCCAGGATCCATTCAAAAGCTGGCATTCAGAGGTGAAGTTTGCAGTCCTGGCCCTCAAATCACCCTCAGGCTTACAAAGGAAGATGGCCAAGCAAACAAGGTTGTACCAGGTGCCACAGGGCACTATTCAAGCTACATAAGGAGGAGAGGAAGGGGCACCTGCCCCAGACTAAGAAAGAAAAGGCTTCTCAGCAGAGGGGACACCTAACCCTAAGTTTCTAGAGTAGAGAGGAGTTATCCAGGCAAATTAAGAGGGAAATTCCAGGCAGAGGGAAGAGAATCTACAGTCAGGGACATAGAATATGAAGCAGGTGTGACTGCAGTTTACAGCAGAGGATGGGGTACCTGGACAGGTAGGCAGGGTTTGGATAAGAAGTTTCTTGTATTCCACGTGAAGAATCTGAATCTAGTTCTGAAGACAATGGAGAGTGTTGAAGGATCTTAAGGAGGAGAGTAATAGGATCAGACACACAGTTTTGGAAAACAACTCTGGCTTCATTGAGAGGAACAGACTGTAGGCCAGGAGGGCGATTAGGAAGATAAGGTGGCAATCCAGAAGGAAAACTCTGAGGGCCTGGAGGCAGTGGGCTTAGAAGAGAGAAAATGAGATACATATGAGATAAGGAGAGAGAATCAGCAGGTCATCGACTGGACTTGAAAGGGGGGCAGCGCGTCAGGTAAGGCTGTCCCCAAGCTTCTGACTTGGATGGCGGGGCTTTTAAGCAGCAAAGAAGATGGTGAGTTCTATTTGTCACGTGCTGAATTTAGAAAGATCAGAAGCACTAAAAAGTTCATTAGACCGAAAGTTCTCCAATTTTATGTGTATGAGAATCACCTGGCGACCTTGTTCAGCTGCAGATTCTGTTTCTGTAAGTCTGCGATGGTACCCGAGATTTCTTTTTTTTTTTTTTTTTTTTTTTTTTTTTGCGGCTTAAAACAGAAGTTTATTCTCTTCCAGTTCTGGGGGCTAGACATCCACAATGCAAGTGTTGACAGCAGTGCTCCTTCTGAAGGCTCTAGAGAAGAATCCCCACCCTGCACGTTGCTAGCTTCCGGTGGTTGCAGGCAATCCTTGGCGTTGCCTGGCTCGTGGCTGCACCACTCGAGTCTCTGCCATCATCTTCACATAGAGACACACAGGGAGAGAGCTGTATCCAAATTTCTCTAGTCTTATAAGGATACCAGTCATTGGATTAGGACCCATTCTCAACCCGGTTTGACTTCATCTTAACTTGATTAAGATGAATCAAGGGACCCTATTTCCAAATAAGGCCACATTCACAGGTTCCCAGTGGACGTGAGTTTTAAGGAAACATTATCCAAGCCAGTACAAGGCCTCTCGCAGCCAGTTTTGCCCTCCTGAAGGAAGCCAGCCTGAGGATGAAGTTAGCACAAGGAGCCATACAGAGCCAAGGTGATCTCAAAGTAAATGATGTCATTAACCTCTGGAGAAAACTGCCTAAAGTTTATTTTACTTTGGATAATTAAACCAGGAAATTTCTCTTTTTATTTAAGTCACTTTGTGTTGAACTTTCTTTTGAGAGTTTCAAAAAGACTTCTGAGAACTTGATACGAATTTTGTTGAGAGACGGGCAAAGGTCATGCTATATAACAGGGAATGGCAGGAGGAAAAAATCATGAGGATAAAATGAAAGGAGTGTTGGAGTGAAGGTTTGGTACTCGAGATTCTGACAGGCTCCCAGGTGATGCTGGACGACGAGCCACACTTAAGAGGAGCAAGGATTTCCACTATGAGGCCGATTCGATAATTATGTCTTGATCTCACACGAAAGAAATAAGGAAATACCTATTTTAGGATATCTGAAATTTAACAACACAAATACAATGAGGTTAACAATAAACTCAAAGATGGATGACTTCTGGAGAAATGCTTTGTCAAGTGCACAGGGCAGGAGGTGAGACCAGAAGCACCAGGTAAGAGACAGCCCGACACAGGCTCTGAAGACGACAGGAAAGGGAGCAAGAGAACAGCGTGCTGGGAGGAAGGCCACCTGGTCCGCCCCCGTGCCCCCCAACCCGGTGAGCAGGCTAGTGGTCTTGGTGGGCCGGGAGGGGACGTGGGGCGTGTGCGCATGTAGTGGGTTTGGGCGGGCTGTGGGCTCGAGGCACCGCGGGGTTCTGCATCCAGGCAGGCAGTGCAGGGCCAAATGCCGAGCCAGCCACAAGGACGAAGTGGACAAAGGGCCAGCTGACATCGGGTTACAGAAGAAGTAAAACACACGATGAAATGTAGTGCCGCCTGACAGGTACAACGTGGTCCAATGCCTTTCAAAAGGAAGAGCCACCGACTGAATTTAAAAACCGAATCCAAGGATTTGATGGATTTGGGATGATGTCCAAAGACTCACTTAAAGAAAAAATGGCCAATTAAAATGAATGCCTGTGCCGACGGAAGAAAGGCAGTTTGAATAATGAGCTCTGACCAAACAGACTTCAGGCAAAAGCCAGAGGAAATAGCCACGTTGGCACATTAAAGTGATAGGCACAGTAAGTAATGAAAACACAGCGACATTCATTGGGTGCCACACATTTCCTAACAACATAATATGTAAATGAAAAGGTGACAGTTACCCAAGAAGAAATAAATAAATGAAACCCTATGAGGGTTCCATAGTGCCTTGCTTCAGAATATGGCCGATCACATACACGAAAGAATGGTTCTAAAAAATCACAGCTGAACAGCATCATTAATAAGGTAGGATTAACAGTTTCAGATGAAAAATTAGAGAATCTACCTTTTAAAAATGTATGAGTCTCTCTCACACTCCAAATAACTATATATTAGAGAAGTTTCAAGTAAGTAAAAAGAATGTACAGACAGCACATATGTTGATAAAATTAGAAATATAATAGCAAACACTTGGATGGTGTTTATTATGTGACAGGCATTGTTCCGTGTGTGTGTGTGTGTGTGTGTATGCGTATGCGTGTGTTTACAAATATTAACTTAATTTTCATTAAATGAAATCTTATAAAGTAGGTTTCATTATTATCCTCATTTTACAGATGAGAAAACTGGAGAGAAGTTAAGTAACTGGCCAAAGGCCTTACTAGGACGTGACAGTCACTCCACTGTAGACACACAGGTAGCTGCCCAGCTTACAATTCTTTATTCTGTGACCCCCATGACCCTCTGGGGCCATGTCTGTGCTGTTCTTCCCACTAGACCTGGAAGTAGACCCGTGACCCTCAATGAGCCAATCAGACTTTCTCTTCCAGCTACTTAAACCTGATGCAGAGAGATCCGGAGGTTTGACTTGATTTCCCAGCTGACCCCAGTAAAGCAAGGTTGCGGGGGGCCCTAGAGGCTGCAGGCCCGGCTGGGCTGCCAGGCACCTGCATCTGAGAGCTGGCTGTTCATCTCTTTACTATTAAGAGCTGTCCCAGGATCCTTCTAGTACTTTCTGCCTTTGCATAAGTTACCCAGCAAGCAGAAGAGCCTTACTGAGTACACCACAGCATTTAAAAACACACCCCACAATAGCATTGAAGTCACAGAGAAAATTCACAAAAATTAATACCATCATATTTTAAAAACACAAACTCTGCCCACCAAAATTCATGAGTGCAAAATGTTATTTAGAAGAAAATGCATTTCTCTAAATATATTGATAAGAAGGCAAACGGAAGATGTGAAATAGATCTCATAAGGGATTTAGAAAAGGAACAAAGTAATTAAGCATTGCTCAACAGAATAGCACTGAACAAACGAGAAACTCAAAAAAAAAAAAAGGAACTTCCCTGGTGGCGCAGTGGTTAAGGACCTGCCTGCCAATGCAGGGGACACGGGTTCGAGCCCTGGTCCGGGAGGATCCCACATGCCGCGGAGCAACTAAGCCCGTGCGCCACAACTACCAAGCCTGAGTGCCACAACTATTGAAGCCCGTGAGCCTACAGCCCGTGCCCTGTAACAAGAGAAGCCACCGCAGTGAGAAGCCCACGCACAGCAGCAAAGACCCAATGCAGCCAAAAATAAATAAATAAAATTTAAAAAAAAGAAAAACTTAAAACAAACCAATGACTATTTCTCACTATTATTTCTAACCAAAATAATAAACCATTGAATCAACTTTAAAAAGATTTGGGAGAGGCAGAAGAAAATTAAGAAAGTTCGAAAGCTATTAATTCTACAGGAGGAGGGAATTGGCAGTAAAATAGGACCAGCCCTATGTAATATAAATTCACGGGCTTAGTTGTGGTTATAGGCTTAAATTACACATTTATTAAATCTGTGTATGGCTCAGCCACTCTATCTTTGCCTCGTACCAGCTAATCTCTTTGGTTTTCTTTTTCTTTTTTTTTTAAGTGCCGGATTAAAGACACCTGCCAGGAGTTACAAATCAGAATGCTCCAGCCTGAGAGGATGGCAACAGCTCGGCAAGGGGTCAGAGCCAGGCGCCTGGAGCGTCTGCAGGACACAGGAGCTTCCCTCAGGGTCCTCCGAGGTGAGTGGGCACTTAGGTTAGTGGCCTTACCACAGCCCATACCCCCGTCCTGAGCCGTCCACAGGGACCCTCGCTGCTGCTCCCTTGTGAGGTGAAGCCTGCACCCCATTGTCCATATTCGAATTCCGCCACCATTCCCTTGGTGCTGGTACTCCTGGGGTGTCTGCTAAAGGCAGAAATCCCCAAACCACCACCCTGGCCCCGGCTTAGGGGAACCTGAAAGCACCTCACCCTCCCTTCTGCCTCTCCCAAACCTTTCATTCCAGCCCATCACCTCCCAAAGCCAAGGGCTTTCACAGCCAAAAACGGAGGTGGGGATTCTCCTCTGGGCGCTGAGGCTTCTGCTTTTGGCTCAGCACACCCCAAACCATTAATGAACTGAAGCAATGAGAGGCAGGCTCTTGCTTCCTTGGAAGAGTGAGGAGAGAAAATACAGCAGCAAGAGACAGGCACAAATTAAAATCTATCCTGACACGGCCCCAGTGGCTTCTGGGGAGGATTCCTAGGCTCCTTGAGTGAGAACTGGCTGTGGTTTGAGCCTGTGGGTTCTGGCTCCTTTGGGCCTCCACCAAAGAGTATGTGGAAAGAAGGGAGAGGATGAGGCCACAGAGAGAGGAGCTGAAGCCTTGACAGCATGGCTGCTGTTCTTGCAGGGTCTCTGTATGAGGGAAAATACAATTTTAAGAGGCTAGGAAATATCATCGTACTTGTAGAAAGAGAAACCTATTTTTTCTATTTTCTGAAGAAAATGAGTATATTCCAAAGAATGTCAGTGTAACAGCTAACCGTAACAATAGCTAAAGATCTAGAGCTCTATGGATTTTCTCTGAGCATATTATTTTTGAAATTGTTAGGAAGAAATTATTGCCAAAAAACAGTTACTAAAATACAGTCAGTCATTCATAAGTCTTATTCCTGGAGATCTGCCCAATGTTTTAGATATTTGTTATGAAACACCCGTTCCTGGGATTCATCAGATTAATAATCCAAGACAGTCAGATTTCATGGCTTTTGGAATTGCAAAATATAGAAACACTTTAGGATCTAAAAATATATCTCAAAATGTGCAGTTATAAAGCATCGTGAGCACTGTGCTAATTTAGTTAGACTAAGAAATTATCTGGAAGGAATAACACACCAGCTAGCTGATACATTAATATTTAGTAATTTATAACCATAATTACTATAATAAAATGATGATAATAACAAAAAATATTTTCTAATAGCCAGTAGACTAAGTGCTAACTCATGGCCTGTCCTTCTCTAAGCACTGGATAGGTATTAACGTATTAAATCCTAACAAAAAGGGAGGTCTTTTTATTTAACTAATTAAAAAAATTGTTTTTCAGCTTTACTCAGGTTTAATTGACACACATAATTGTAAGTATTTAAAGTGTACATATTGTGATTTTTAATACGATTTTTAAAGGTTACTTTCCATTTACAGTTATTACAAAATATTGGCTCTATTCCCCATATTGTATCAATGCAGTACATCCCTGTAGCCTATATTACACCCAATAGTTTGTGCTTCCCACCTCCTCACCCCACGTTCCCCTTCCCCACTGGTAACTACTGGCTTGTTCTCTATATCTGTGAGTCTGCTTCTTTTTTGTTATATTCACTCACTTGTATTTTTTTAGATTAAAAGAGAGTTATTATTACTACCCCTTTTTTCTGAGATGAAAATTGAAATCCAGGAAAGTTAAGACACTTGCCCAAAGTCTCACAGTTACTGCACGGTGAAGCTGGGACTTGAACACAAGAATTATAGCTCTTGGGCTTCCCTGGTGGCACAGTGGTTGAGAGTCCGCCTGCCGATGCAGGGGACACGGGTTCGTGCCCCGGTCCGGGAAGATCCCACATGGCTGGGCCCGTGAGCCATGGCCGCTGAGCCTGCGCGTCGGGAGCCTGTGCTCCACAACGAGAGAGGCCACAACAGTGAGAGGCCCGTGTACCGCAGAAAACAAACAACAACAAAAAAAAAAACAAGAAAAAAAACCAAGTCATGTATAAGTGGACCCAGGCAGGTCAAACCCCTGTTGTTCAAGGGTCAACTGTAATTTACTCTTACCAATTTCACATAATGCTACAAATTATACAAATTTTGGTTGTCATTCGCACTGTGTATAAAATTTCAGATGCCATATTTCTCTTAGGTACTTTTTTTTAATTTTTACTATGCGTAGGTTTTGGAGGGTTTTTTTTTAGGTTTTTTCCCTTTTTAAATTTGTTAAATTTTTTTATTTTATTGAAGTATAGTTGATTCACAATGTTGTGTTAGTTTCAGGTGTACAGCACAGTGATTCAGTTATAAATATTCTTTTTCAGATTCTTTTCCTTTACAGATTATTACAAAATATTGAGTATAGTTCCCTGTGCTATACACTAGGTCCTTGTTGGTTATCTGTTTTATATACAGCAGTGTGTATATGTTAATCCCAACTTCCTAATTTATCCTCCCCCCTTCCCCTTTGGTAATCATAAGTTTGTTTTCTATGTCTGTGGGTCTATTTCTGTTTTGTAAATAAGTTCATTTGTATCTTTTTCTTTTAGATTCCACATATAAGGGATATCATGTGATATTTGTCTTTCTCTGGCTTACTTCACTTAGTATGATAATCCATGTTGCTGCAAATGGCATGGTTTCATTCTTTTTTATGGCTGAGTGATATTCCATTCTATATATGTACCACATCTTTTTTTAATAAATTTATTTATTTAATTTATTTATTTTTGGTAAATTGGGTCTTCGTTGCTGTGCACAGGCTTTCTCTAGTTGCAGTGAGTGGGGCTGCTCTTCATTGTGGTGCGTGGGCTTCTCATTGCACTGGCTTCTCTTGCTGTGGAGCACAGGCTCTAGGTTTGTGGGCTTCTGTTGCTGTGGCACGTGGGCTCAGTAGTTGTGGCTCACGGGCTCTAGAGCACAGGCTCAGTAGTTGTGGCACACTGGCTTAGTTGGTCCACGGCATGTGGGATCTTCCCAGACCAGGGCTTGAACCTGTGTCCCCTGCATTGGCAGCTGGACTCCCAACCACTGTGCCACCAGGGAAGTCCCCACATCTACTTTATCCATTCCTCTGTCGATGGACATTTAGGTTGCTTCCACGCCTTGGCTATTGTAAATAGTGCTGCAATGAACATTGGGGTGCGTGTATCTTTTAGAATTAGAGTTTTCTCCAGATATATATGCCCAGGAGTGGGATTGCAGGATCATTTGGTAACTCTGTTTTTCTTCGACTGAGTGCACAGCTTTGAGAGTGATGCATGTGGAATGGTGGGAGGGGGCTAGGACACACCCACCTAGCCAACCAGATCAGTCAGATCAACCCTGTGATCAGTGGGGTGACAGATGTTACAGCGAGATCACCCTCACATCCTACATTCTCTTTAAAAAACAAAACAAAACTTATTTTCATAGTCTACTATATTCCATCACATGGATTTTCATACTTAGCCTTTACCCAGTAAGTAAACACCATTATTTCCATTTTTCCAATTTTCCTATTAAGTAAGGCGAAAAACTCCGCTATACATATATCTTTGACCACATCTCTGGCTGTTTGCTAAAGATGGAATTTTAGAAGGTGGTCATTGGACAAAGGCAATGAGCTCCTAAGCTCTTAAGACATACACTTAAATCACTTTACAGAAGTGTTATCCCAATTGAGAGCTCCACCAGCACCATTTAAGGGGGTCAGTTTTAACACACTAATACTTTCAAACAGCTTTATTGAGATGTAATTCACATGCATAATAAGATTCACAGAATTTATAACCATCACCGTTATTGAATTTTATTATACTTTCATCACTCCCAAAAGAAATCCCATACCATTAGTCATCACTGTTCACTCTCCCCTCCCCTCCTCAGCCCTAGGAAACAACTAATCTACTTTCTGTGTCACTGGATTTGTCTATTCATGTAAATGGGATCATACGCTATGTGGCCTTCTGTGTCTGGCTTCTTCGACTTAGCACAGTGTTTACAAGTTTCATCCCTGTTGCAGCATGTGTCAGTACTTCTTTCCTCTTTATGGTAGAATAATATTCCATTATGTGGATATACCACATTTTACTTATTCATTCCTCAGTTGATTCCTCGGTTGATAGACATGTTGATATTTTCAATTGATTTTTTTAATAATAATTTTTTAAAAGTCAGGATTATTGAGGAATAATTGACATACAGTAAATTCACCCTATTTAGTTTTGTGAGTTTTGACAAATATATATCGTTCTGGAACTACCACCACCTAAAGAAGCCCCCCTGTGCTCAGTACCCTCCCCCATCCCCAGTCCCTGGCAACCACTGACCTGTTCTCTGTTCCTAGAGTTTGCTTTTTCCAGAATGTCCTATAAATGAACTCATACATTATGTAGCCTCTTGAGACTGGCTACTTTCACTTAGGCTAATGCTTTTGAAAAACTTGACCAGTTGTCCTCAGTCCTAGGTATTTTCTTTTTTTTTTAAATTTTATTTATTATATTATTTATTTATTTATTTTTGGCTGTGTTGGGTCTGCGTTTCTGTGCGACGGCTTTCTCTAGTTGCGGCGAGCGGGGGCCACTCCTCATCGCGGTATGCGGGCCTCTCACTATCGTGGCCTCTCTTGTTGCAGAGCACAGGCTCCAGACGCGCAGGCTCAGTAGTTGTGGCACATGGGCTCAGTAGTTGTGGCTCACAGGCTCTAGGGTGCAGGCTCAGTAGTTGTGGCACACGGGCTTCAGTAGTTGTGGCTCGCAGGCTCTAGAGCGCACGCTCAGTAGTTGTAGCACACGGGCTTAGTTGCTCCGCGGCATGTGGGATCTTCCCAGACCAGGACTCGAACCCATGTCCCCTGCATTGGCAGGTGGATTCTCAACCACTGCGCCACTGGGGAAGCTTGTCCTAGGTATTTTCTGACATCCCTTTAGTAATGTTATAAAAAACCCTGTCTCCCATCTCCTTGTTACCCTACTTGAGGATTTCTGGGCTCAGTACCCTCTGAGACCCTTCCCAGTATTATTAGCATGTTATAACTCACAATGTATGACTCATAAAGCCCACTGCAGTTTGCTCACTGACTGGTGTGCAAATACTGATAAGAAAAGTGTTTCCAAACTGAAGTCCAAGTAACCCACGGGAAATAAAACCTGATATGTGAGAGTGACGTGTCCATTCTGCTTGTCTGTTCATAAACTCCTCTATCTTTTTCTATTTTTTACAGTTTTGCTTTCAGTTAGCTTTAATTTTACTTAAAGTGATGCATGAACAGCGTTCCGTGTGCAGATGAATAGAACTATTGAGCTTGTTATGAAAAACAATAGTCCCCCCAAGCCCACGATCAACTTCTCACTCTCCAGGGGCCACTGTTTTAGTTCTTTAACTGATTATTTTTATTTTTATTCATCTCTTTACGTAACACACTTACATTGATATTTCTTTTTCAACCGCAAGCAGTACCTATTGACTTCCTGCTGTGGAATATGAAGATTTAACCCTTTCTTACTCACACCCCTGTGCCCCTATCCCCCGAATATAGCAATAGAATAATTTGCATTAGAACAATGTTCAGTGTTACATTCCTAGGACTATGTAAATGCCATTGACACATGAGCTATATAATATATTCTGATTATTTTCCTTTTCTATACATTTTTCTTGTTTTAACTGGAGTTAATAATGATCATTTTTTAATATCCTGAGTTTTCTATATTCTTATTCCCAAACTCTCCCCAGTTTATATATATCTTCTCTTATCATTTCTGTATGCATTAGGTTTCTTTCTTTCTCTCGTCCCCTCTCCCTGCCTCTTTCTTTCCTTCCTTCTTCCCTTCCCTTCCTTCCCTTTTAAAAGAAATCTCACAAAGGGACTTCTAACATGCTCCCAAAGAGACTGGTTGATCTCTGAACCAGCTGTACAAGTTGCCATCTTAAGATTTCTTTTCACCATCATGCTGAGAATTCCCTCATTTTTCTCTTGTGTTGGAACCCCATGTTTTACTATTTTTGGGTTAACTATTGTTTTAGTAGAATGTATCTCTCAGTAGCTACCTGGAAGGTAAATGCTTTTGAGAGCTAAAAATGTCTCGATTCTGTCCTCCTACTTGGCTGGTATGAGGGTAGATATCATCTTGCCCTAGAATTCTGATGGTATTTCTTCATGATCTCAAACTTCCAGTGCGGCTACTCCTGAGAAGTCTGCTCTTTTGATCCTTGATCCTTTATATGAAACTTCCTCTCCCTCCAGGAAGCTCTTAGGATCTTCTCCTGGTCCCAGTGTTCTGAAATTTCAGGATGATGTATCTTAGTGTGGGTCCTGAGCACTGGAGGCTTATTTTTCTTTCCTGAGGTATACTTTATTTAAAATACACTCATTTAGAATGCACAGTTAAGTGTGTTTTGACGATTATGTACACCATGTAATCATTCCACATCAAGATAGAGAACACATTCCCACCACTCAAAAAAATTCTTTAATCCCTCCACGCCGAGACACAGACAACCACTGATCTGTGTTGTATAAATACAGACTGGTTTTGCCTATTGCAGAACCTGGTATAAATGGATTCGTGTAGCATGTGTTCCTTTATGTCTCGCTGCTTTGACTGGGCACACTGTTTCTGAGACTCAGACATGTTGTTGGGTTTGGGTACCTGTAATTCAGTCCTGTTTTCTGCTCATCAGGATTCTGTTGTATGGCTGTTATCACAATTTGTTTCACTGGGCGATGATACTTAGGTTGTTTCCAGTTTGGGGCTATTATGAATAATGCTGCTATGAATATTCATACACAAGTCTTTTTGCGGACGTGTTTTAATTATTTGGGGAAATTCTAAATGGTTTTCCAACATAACTGTACCATTTTCTATTGTGATTAATGGTAAAGTTTAAAAGCTGACCCACAAATGTCTTTTTGATCTGCTCTGTGCCTGATACTATCATCATTGGGCTGGTTAAAAAAAAAAAAAGGCCTGTGGTATAAAGAGCGTTGTTGAGAAGAATTTCCTCCCCATTTTTCTACTGGCAAAACTAGAAATGCTTTGCCCATTTAAAAAAGTTTTGACAAAGCCCCATTAATGTACCTCTCCCTCACTCCCCCATCTCCATAGATACCTAGGTGCTGACAGCCTTCATACTAACCCACTTTATTTATTTAATTTAAAAATTTTATTTATTTATTTTTGGCTGCGTCGGGTCTTCGTTGCTGCACACTGGCTTTCTGTAGTTGCGGCAAGCAGGGGCTACTCTTCGTTGCAGTGCGCGGGCTGCTCACTGCAGTGGCTTCTCTTGTTGCGGAGCATGGGTTCTAGGCGTGTGGGCTTCAGTAGTTGTGGCACGTGGGCTCAGCAGTTATGGCTCGTGAGCTATAGAGCACAGGCTCAGTAGTTGTGGCACGCAGGCTCAGTAGTTGTGGTGCACGGGCTTAGTTGCTCCGCAGCATGTGGGATCTTCCCAGACCAGGGATTGAACCCGTGTCCCCTGCATTGGCAGACAGATTCTTAACCACTGCGCTACCTGGGAAGTCCCTGTTCTTCTGTATAATTGCTCATGTTTAGGGATTAGAAAGGCAATCTGATTAAATGGGCCTCTGCCTAAAGGACTGGTAACCCCTTCAATGTCAATCTGAAGACTTCGATTCTTCAGTTCTGGGATATCTTCTTGGGTTATTTCTTTGGTGATTTTTCTCACCTCTATTTTTTTCTGTTTTCTCTTTTCAGAATTTCCATGACTTGGCTGTTGAGAATCCTGCACTGGTCCTCTGTTTCTTATCTTCATTTTCTACATCTTTGTCTTTTTGCTGTGCTTTCTGGGAGAGTCCCTCAAATTTATCTGTCAAATTTCCTCTTTAGTTTTGTGTGTGCTCTTCTACTTTTAATTTTCAAGACCTCTTTTGTGCTCTATAATTTTTTTTAAAAATAGCATCATTTCTTTGTTGATTGATGATTCAGTATCTTATAAATTTCTAGGGATTGTAATGATAGTCTCTCTACCTCTCTCTCTCTCCTCCTCTCCCCACAGTGTCTGTTCTCCCCAGGATGCTTTGCTTTCTGTTTGTTCATTTTCTGGCCACTCTCTTCTACACTGGGGTCTTTCCTCCAGTAGCCGGGGCGTTGGCTCACTGATCATAGGGGCCCCGTAGGACTAACTGAATGCTCTGTGTACGTGGCTTGTCTTATCTACAGTTGGCATCAGGGTGGGGGAGGGGCGTGGCTTGGTTTACATCAGGTATCTATGTGAGCATCTCTCTTGGTGAGATCAGATTCCTCTGAGGACTTTATGATCTCCTGCTGGGAGGGTAGAATGATTCCTGCCAGGGTTGGGGAGCCAGATTCAGGGCTCAGGAGAAAGTGGCTAAAGTTATAATATTCTACATGTGACCCTCCACTTCATTCCTCTGCTGGTGATCTGGTAACCCTGTCCTCACCTCTGCCCGGCATTCCACAGCCCAGAGGCAAATGGAAGGGAACTGGGGACTTCACTGCTTCTTGAGCACTTTCCTAATTATCCACGTTCACCTCCTCTAGGTGAAACTGACAATTGATGGAGGAGTCTCTGAGGGTTTTGGGGTTGTTTCTCAGCTTTCTCCACTGCTGGCTTATGAAACAGAATTCTTGGTTCTAGCAAATCAGTTTGCTTTATTCTTTCCAGCTTCTAAAATTGTGTGTTTGTTGGTTTTTCCTTCTTCATTCCCTTTGTCCTGATTGTTTACTCCTTAGTTAAAGACAAATTCCTTTACTGGGGATTTAGGAAGTTGGGGAGATTAATGAGTATATTCAACACACCATTTTGTTTGGAAGTTTGAAATCGTTCCATTCTTTGCCCAGAACTGTGAAATAAAAACAATTAGAGAAAACAACCGTTTCGCAACCCTTCCCCATTCTTGCACTTTTCCTTCACCTCACATTTTGCTCTTGTTGTGTGGAAGTTGGGAGCAAAGATGTTTTGCGCTGGAGACCAATAAACCAGAAATACTGCTCTGTCTCCAGGCAAGAGCAGTTTTCAGTGTCCCCTGCACTGTTGGGAGATGCCAAGCAGTCAGGGATGGTGTCGTTCACAGAGGATGCCTAAGCTTGGTAACAAATGCCCGGTATAACCAGAAACGGACGTCATTCATTGTGTGTTTTCTCTGTAGGCATTAAGGACCTAATGCCTAATGCCCCGATAGCTCTTGGTCAGGAGATCAGCAGTTTTCCTGAAGTGATATTATTTTTTACACAGATTCGGTTCTCACAGATCAGAGTTGCGTTTATTTTAATTGAGGCAACAACAAAATAGCTCAAAGGATGAGACGTTATAAAAATCACAGCCAGAGAGGACAGAAGCACCTTGAAAAAGTGGGCTTGGGAAGGTTTTAGGAGATCCTCACTCACTGTAGAGGACACGAGTGGTTGAGTATTGATAAATTAGGTGGGTGACTAGTAACATAAGAGTTTAGTAAGCAATTTTCCTCTACTTTACATAGGTTTAACATTTTTTATAGTAAAAAAATTTTTAAGGGAGGGAAATAAGAATGCCTCATCCTCGTAGACTGCCTCCCTGTCAGCTGCCTGAAATTATTCAGATAAAATTGGTCCCCAACATCCCCTCACACTGACCAAAAATATTTAGTCAGTCCAAGGTAAGTTTTCTGTGTGGCAAGACTCACTTCCCTGCTGTTTCATACTTGCTCACGTACACACACACACACACGCGCACCCCTCCCCCAGCTGCAGTAGGGGTGTCCTTTGGGGAGGGGACAGCACTGGAGCACCGCGGAAGGACTACTAGAAGGGCAGTCAGGAAGGATGCCTTCTAAGACCTTTGGCAAGTCGCACGTTCCTGGGCCTCGGTTTCTGCATCTGAAAGGTGGAGATACTTCCATGATTACTGAGGCCCCTCCTGGGAGCAGCTCTCCATGCTCCTGTCTGTGGCCGAGTAACCTGCTGGTGACGTGACCTTGGTCTTGTGAACACCTTGCTCTTCACAGCTGGCCCCAGATGGGAACGCATTGTTTGACATCAGCCTGAAGAAGTGGGTAGAGAATGTTCCAGAGCTGGTGAGCGGGGCCGAGAGGGCGTCATGAAGGGATGCCACCCCCTCCGGTGAGTTTGTGGTTGCCCGTGAGGTAGGGGTGATCTTTTGAAAAGACCATCACCAGGAATCAAGAAAGCGCCTTAAGTGTCTTGAAGCCCCCGCGTCACACAGGTCTGTTCATCCAGTCTACATACCATCTCATCACTGATTTCTTTTTCGTAGGAAGGAGGTTATGATCACAGGTCATCCTCCAGAGAGCAGTTAGAAAGGTGTATTTTGTACTTACTGGTAGCTGAGTCTGTGGCCCCATGTAATGTGAATTTGAGTGGTGGACGCCACACCCAGTAATTCTTTGAGAACTTACCCTCTAGATCCACTGGCACGTGGGGTGAAGGGTCCACATGCAGGAAGTTTTGGTGCAAGTCGGTAACAGCAAAATCTCGGTTATGGAACAGACTTCTGTCCTGGGAGGATGGTAAATAGCACGGGGCCCAGCCACACGGTGGGCATCGTCCCTGTGAAGGGGCCGGGGTCCCTTAGCGCTGATACATTAGGTGAGTTGAGATGTGCTCCTATTTATGTAAGCACAGGGACTCATACATAATGATAAAAATATCTGGCGTTTACAAGAGCTTGAAATATGCCAGGCTCAGTTCCAAGCACTCTATATGCATTAATTCATTTAATCCTCCAACAACCCTATGAGATGGATTCTGTTATTGTCCCCTTTTTACAAGTGAGAAACCTGAACTTGGTCAATGGTGCACAGTTAGTGGTTGAGCTGGGGTTCAAACCCAGGCAGCCTGATGCCAGAGACGTGCACTTCACCAGTGAGGAGTGTGCATGTGTGTGTGCGTGCACACACACAGAACGTTTCTGGAATGAGATAAGTGTCACTGTTTGTCTCTGGGGAGGGAGGGTTTTAAGGGGTAGGTGTCTTAGGTGAAAGCAAATGTTTATTATTGAGCACCTTTTGTGTTGTTATATATTCTTTTTTTTCAAATTACAAAAATGTTAGTCCGTTTTTACAAATCATGTGGTATGAAGAATGACAAAACAGGAAGAGTAAAGTATCATATCTGTGACTCTACTATGTGGAATTTTTTTTTGTCCCTCACTCTCCTAGTCAGCCTGACATTGACCTTAAATCCTTGTGAAAATGGCTTTTAGCGGCATTTAATGACACCTTTTTGAAACTATAGCATTGGACTGGCTTTTGTACATGTTTATGGTGGATAAAATAATCCCCCTCTAATGGCAATTGCATTTAGTTCTATAAACCAGTTATTAAACCCAGTTTATCACTGGAAAGAAAGATTTTTAGTATTTACTTGTACGTGGCTTACCACGTACACATAGTAAGTGCACAAGTTGCTTTTTTGTCTGTGATGGGACACGGTAGAAATCCCCAAATGTGACCAACCAACCTTGCAATTCTCAGGACTGTGGTTTTGCTCAGTCACAGATGAGTCAGTCCTGACTCCTGTATTTTGTAGGAGAAATTCATCATGTGGCTTATATCCTCCCCAGAGAAAGTTCTAAGTTATTTCCAAAGTGAACTGCTGAATCGTGACAGTTTAGACCGTCGAAAAATGTTTCAAATTGACCACGGAACCAGAAAGTTTCTTGGGGATTCATGGAATCAGATCGTGATAAAGGACCTCAAGGTGTCTGTCAGTGTGGTCATTCCCAAATCTAACTGGTCACCGGAACCATCTGGGGGGTCTTTTGTTGTTGTGATTGTTAATCCAGATTGCTGAGTCCTCCCTAAAAATTCAGTAGCTATGGAGTGAGACCCAAGAATCAGCAATCCATCACGGTTGATTTTTCGGTGTTCAGCCAAGTTTGGGAATCACTGGTTTGGTTTAACCCCACTCTGTTTACTAATATAGGTATTTATTTATTTATTTAGGCTGTGCTGGGTCTTCATTGTGGCGTGTGGGCTTCTCTAGTTGTGGCACATGCACTCTAGAACACTCGAGCTCAGTAGTTGCGGCGCACAGGCTTAGTTGCGGGATTTTAGTTCCCTGACCAGGGATTGAACCCAGGCCCCCTGCCTTGGGAGCACGGAGTCTTAACCACTGAACCACCAGGGGAGTCCCATTCATGTAGTTTTGACTCATCTAATCATGTTTTAGTGGAATAGCTGGTTAGCCAATGAATAACAAAATGCCCTACAACACGTTTATAGATCCATCCTGCTGCATGTATATGGACTGTATGAATTACAATACATAGAACAATATGTGGTAGAGAACACATGGGTTTAGCACTTCAGAGTTCAAGGCATTAACAGATACTGTAACAGAGGCAGTACAGCATAGCAGTCAAGAATACAGCTTCTGGAGTCCGGCTGCTCAGCTTCTGAAGATCAGAACATGCCACCCCAAAACATGCCTCTTGGCATAAGGATTATTTTGAGCTGAAGGCAACTGAGATTCAGGAAGAAGTTCCCTGTCCTCCCTTACCTGGCTAAAAGCAGGGCATAAATTTCCCTTTGTGAAGATGTTGCCCACATACCAGAAAAGAAGAGCAACTCCTATCACCGGGGAGAGGAAGTTGATACCAAAACATGTTTGCATAAACAGACCTTACTAAAAATAACCCTTATTTTCCATTAGTTCTCCCATATATTTCCTAGTCCCCTTGATTTATCATCCCTCAAAGCCAAAACCCCCTTTCCTTTATTAAAATAATATATTAGCCCCTGAGTCTAACTACTTCTTTGAACTTTGCTTCTTTATTGTGAACTCATGTGCGTGTAAATATTATTGAAATTGCCTTTTCTCTTGTTAATCTGTCTTTCGTTAGTTTAATTCACAGGCCCCTAGCAATGAACATAAGAGGGTAGAGGAAAAGTTTCTCCTCCCAACACTTCAAATCTTAGTTCTACAACTCCCTATCTATGTGACCATGGACTCATTTTCCTTTTTTAATTCTCTCTGTGCCTCATTTTCTTCATCTAAACAGTTAATAATAGTACTATCATAGGGTTGTAAAGCTCAAATGAGTAAATGCTTTTAAGCCCTAAGATCAGAGTCTCGTACTTAATAGTTATTTGGCAGATACTAACTGTTATTTTGTGTTCTTTACAAGGTATTATTACAGCAATTTTACAATTATGAAAGTTGAAGTTTGGAGAGTTTAAATTACTTGTCCCAGGTCAGATGAAAAACAGAGGAAACTCAAGCCCAGCTCTTCTGACTCCAGATTTCATACTCTCTAGTTTTTAAGTATTTATTTAACATTGTAGCGTTGTCTATAACTTGATTCTTGCCAAGAGAATTTGGGGCAATGATTTAATATTGACTGACCAGAGGACTCTAGAAATATAAGAAAAAATGGAAAGGTATAAAACAGCAGAGAGGGCTTCCCTGGTGGCACAGTGGTTGAGAGTCCGCCTGCCGATGCAGGGGACACAGGTTCGTGCCCCGGTCTGGGAAGATCCCACATGTCGCGGAGCGGCTTGGCCCGTGAGCCATGGCCGCTGAGCCTGCGCGTCCGGAGCCTGTGCTCCGTGACGGGAGAGGCCATAGCAGTGAGAGGCCACAACAGGGAGAGGCCCGCGAACCGCAAAACAAACAAACAAAAAGCAGCAGAGAGAACTCACTTCAAAAACAGCTATTGATACCAAATAGGAGAAGCTTTAAACAACAATAAGTAAATGATATGGAAGGATAACTACCGGTATGAAACTGAATTAGGTAAGTGAGATTACAACAAAAATAAAAAATCAGGTACACTTTTGCCAAATCTGCTATGAATGAGGGTAATACAAAGAGCAGACAAGAGGGGAAGTTCCATTTCATGGTTACTGCTCCCCAGGCATTCACATCACTTGGAGACTATGCAGAGACTATTACCATGTTCCTGTGAAGATACAGCCTGCTTAGGTCAATACAACAGATTTCAGTGGGGATGAAATTGAATAGATGTCCAACTAGTACTATTGGTCATATGGAAACAAAAAATTGTAAACCCCATATTCATTCATTCAAATGTGGCAAGAGATTGTAACTGAAGCCAGAAACTACAGGTCCTAGTTGGCAGTTTAATTTTTTCTATTCAAAGTGTGGGAGCAGCAGATACAGCTGCCGTTAGTCTCTTTATAGACGAGAAAAGTTACCAAATATTTACAAACCTGTTCCCATAAAGCTTAAGCTAAATCTATATTTATTCTGAATCTTGTTATCTTAACATTGTTTTCTAAATTTCTTGTTAAGAATAATGAAGGACTTTCATATAAATTAAGAGGTTATTTTTAGTAGGTCTAAGGAATATTCGCTTGTAATTTAGAATCTAAATATTTGTTATATGAAACCTGTTTTGTTAGAATTTTCGATGGAGAAAACTATTCTCCTCAAGTTTATAACTATGATTGGAGCGGGGTTTGATTTTTACCTACCACATTTGTAATAATTTACTAGGTCTTCACTAATCTATCTCTTATTTAACTAAAGGTCTGTGTAAACTCTCTTAGGTTTAGCAACAAAGCTAAAGAGTCTACTACCTGTAAACTTCTGTGGTTCTTTTCTTTAGAAATAAAAAATAAAGGGCCTCTAATTGAGTAAAAATCTTGACATTTGCATCAGTGGCTCTTCAGAGATGACTTGGGAGTCTCCGCCCAAATACAAAATGCCTATGTTTGGGTACTGAAATCAACCACCAAAAAAGGGAGGAGCGAAACTTAGATCACTGGAGTAGGGTTGATTGTGAGCTAGTTGCAAGCCAATAGGGTGATGAGGCTGCTAGAAACCCAGTGCAGCCTCCAGCTGGCTCCCTCCTCGAGTAGAGACAGATGAAGGAGATAATGACTTGCTCTACTTTTCATCACAGCTGAATTGTAAGTTAAGCCCCAAGAACCCTAGTCTGAGAGGAGCCGGGAGAGTCAGAATGTGGCCGTCAGTGGCAGCCACGGGCGTATAGAGCTGGGATCGCCCTTCAAGAGGAAGTTGCCCTTCAGCAGCAGGGAATGTAGGTAACTGGGGGCGTCCAGCTGCATCACCCTTAGGCTCTACTTCGCTTTCGGATGAAGCCACACTGTGTCCAGGCAGCCCCCCGCTGCCCACGCCTGGGCTCTGAGGGAGTTACAAAGGCCTGGCCATTTCTGCCCAGTGCAGGACTCCTCTCCTGGGTGGTCGTGGAACTCCTAGCTGAGTCGAGCAAGACGCTGAGGCCTGTAGCACAGTCCAGGCTCTCCTCGCCCAATCCCGCTTCCTTCCTCCCCTCCTTCCCCCAGGTGTCACATTAGCATCACGCTTTGAAGGCTTTCCCTGCCTAATCTCATTTCTCCCCCTTTATCTCCTACAGGGTTTCCTCCCACCCCATCCCCCAAGAGATTGCTTGCACTCCTAACTCCATCTCAGCTTCTGCTTCCTGAAAAAGCCAAAATGAAGGACTAGATCCATAGTTCTTAATACTGTAGCCCTCTAATTGCTCTATCAAAGAACTAGGTTACAGCAGGGCAGAAACTGAAATTCTATTTCTTTCCAAGAAGGATGTTTAAATGTTGGCCACCTCCTTTTTAACTTTGATAGTTGATATAAAAACCCAGGGTCTCACCCTGCTGCCTTTGTGTACCAGCAATGGGGGGTACATCTCTGGCAAGTGTCCTGATGTGATCTCTTCAGACACTCTGTAGCTTTCAAGTTCTTTGGTTCTGGGGATCATTGAGCATTGCCACATAAAAGTGGGAGCCGATTTCATCTGGGTTGCTCTAACAAGTAGAAATAAAAGTAGTTATGGGGAAGAGGATTTCACTCCACATAGAAAAGAAGCTTTTAACAACCAGAGGAGCCCAAAATGGAAGGGATTGCCCCTAGAAATTGTAGGTTCCTGTATTAGTTTGCTTGGCTCAAACAACAGAAATATTTTTTCTATTTTCTTTCTTTTTCTTCATTTTCTATATTTAATGTTTTTATTTTCTTTTCTTGGAGTATAGTTGATTTACAATGTGTTAGTTTCAGGTGTACAGCAAAGTGATTCAGTTATACATATACAATACATATATCTATTCTTTTTCAAATTCTTTTCCCACTTCATTATTACAGAACATTGAGAAGAGTTCCCTGTGTTATATAAATAGTAGGTCCTTGTTGGTTATCTATTTTATACATAGTAGTGTGTATATCTTAATCCCAAACTCCTAATTTATCCCTCCTCACCCCTCTTTTCCCTTTGGAAACCATAAGTTTGTTTTCAAAGTCTGTGAGTCTGTTTCTGTTTTGTAAATAAGTTCATTTGTATTATTTTTTTAGATTCCACACATAAGTGATATCATATGATATTTGTCTTTGTCGGACGTAACTTCACTTAGTATAATAATCCCTAGGTCCATGCATGTTGCTGCAAATGACATTATTCCATTCTTTTTTATGGCCAAGTAATATTCCATTGTATATATGTACCTCATCTTCTTTATCCACTCATCTGTCGATGGACATTTACATTGCTTCCATGTATTGGCTATAGTAAATAGTGCTGCGGTGAACATTGGGGTGCATGTATCTTTTCCAGTTATGATCAAACAATAGAAATTTATCTTTTCACAGTTCTGGAGGCTAGAAGTTCAAGATCAAAGTGGCCAGCAGGTTTGGTCTATTCTGAAGCCTCTCTCCTTGGCTTGCAGATGGCCACCTTCTCGCTGTGTCCTCACATGGTCTTTCCTCTGTGCCTGTGCATGTCTGTGTCCAAATTTCTTCTTCTTATAAAGATACCAGTCATGTCATATCAGATTAGAGCCCACCCACCCTAAGGACCTCATTTTAACTTAATTACCCCTTTAAAGATCTTATTTCCAAGTACACTTACATTCTGCGGTACCAGGGGTGAGGGCTTCAACATATAAATTTGCAGGGGGACACGGTTTAGCCCATTACAGCTGCCTCAGTGGGAATAACCATCACAGTCCTAGTGTCACCGTCAGAAAGTTGCAGGCTGGCTTCCTCCTTGAGTGTGTCTCAGCATGCAGGGGGTGCCACTAGCCCTCCAGGTATGGGGCCCGATTTTGATTAACATACACATCTTACATGGGGTTTCCCTGGAAACAGACCCTCAGACAAGGATTCAAGTGCAAGTTGTTTATTGGAGGTGGTTCCAGGAAACATGGGTCAGGCAAGGAGTATGAAAATGAGGCGGGAAAGAGAAGGAAGCCAATAAAGGGTGATATTTTTTTAAACAAATTATCACCATAGGCAACCGGGACCCATGTCTGCTGGGGGCGCTATAGATACACCTCAAGGCGGGAGAGAGCTGGAGCCTTGTGCTCTGGCTCCACCCGTGAGGGCTGCTCCCTCGACCATGCACCCGCTGGCCCTTCCACCCTGCCCCGTGCAGGCAGGGCAAGTTGCCCGAGCCAGAAAGAGCCACTCAATAAAGAGCTGCAGGTGCTGACAGGTGGAAGTCAGGCCAGCATTCTCAAACATCGTTCCAGCCAAGGAGATATGCGCATGGCACTGACCCTTCTCCCACAGGGGAAGATTGATTTGAGCCACGACCGAAGTGATTTATAGCAGACAGAGTGTGCAGTAGAGCAGATCACCATTTGGTCTAGAATGGACATTACCTGTCAGGTGTAGGAGGTGAGAAGGAGAGCCCACAGCATAAACAGATGATTTGTTTCTTGGAACACGCAAGAACTTTCCTTCATGAGTGTGAAGGCAAGTTCCGTCAAGGCTGTTCTACTCAAACTATCCTATTAAAAATCCATTACTGTATCAAAGAGCAGTCAAGTAAATAGTGAAATCCCGGGGAGTGTCACCTAACCCCTTAAGGGAGGTGGCAAAAAATGGTGGTGTTCAGAGGTGTACTTTCATGTTAAATAGAATGATGTAGAACTGTATTCGTTTCTTTTTTTATTTTTTAAATAATTTTTTAATAGATTTATTTATTTTTGGCTGTGTTGGGTCTTCATTACTGCGCGCAGGCTTTCTCTAGTTGCAGTGAGCAGGGGCTATTCTTCGTTGCGGTGCGTGGGCTTCTCATTGCAGTGGCTTCTCTTGTTGCAGAGCATGGGCTCTAGGCGCACGGGCTTCAGTAGTTGTGGCTCGTGGGCTCAGTAGTTGTGGTGCACGGGCTCTAGAGCACAGGCTCAGTAGTTGTGGCGCACGGGCTTAGTTGCTCCGTGGCATGTGGGATCCTCCCAGACCAGGGCTGAAACCCGTGTCCCCTGCATTGGCAGGTGGACTCCCCACCACTGTGCCACCAGGGAAGTCCCAGAACTGTATTCTTTTATATATATATATATATATATATATATATATATATATATATTTGGCTGCATTCTGTCTTCGTTGCTGCTTGCGGGCTTTCTCTAGTTGTGGAGAGCAGGGGCTACTCTTCGTTGTGGTGTGCGGGCTTCTCACTGCAGTGGCTTCTCGTTGCAGAGCACAGGCTCTAGGCGCACAGGCTTCAGTAGTTGTGGCTCGTGGGCTCTAGAGCGCAGGCTCAGTAGTTGTGGTTCACAGGCTTAGTTGCTCCGCAGCATGTGGGATCTTCCCGGACCAGGGCTCAATCCCGTGTCCCCTGCATTGGCAGGCGGATTCTTAACCACTGCGCCACCAGGGAAGCCCCAGAACTGTGTTCTTGATATATAATGTACTGTTCAGTGCAAAAGAGAAAGCGAGGTGCATAACAATGGGAATAGCATAGCATCATGTGTGAAAAAAGTGTATATCTGTGGTCATGTTTATTTATACATGGGTTATCTCTAGAAAGTTCCCAAGTCATTGGCAGCAGTGGTTGGGGAGGTGTGCTGAATTGAATTGGGGCTCACTCCATCTCCATCCCACCCATATTTTAACGAGCTGCCCTGAATGGTAGAGGCTGGAAAGGCAGATACTACATTCCCAGGCTCCTTTGCAACTAGGATTCTGAAAGTATAGTGCCCTTGGTTGGATATGCTCATACATGATTTGGGAAACAGAAGTGAGGCATAGGGCATCTCCCTGCTACTGTTTTCAGCTGGTAAGCAAGGTCATGGGATGTGATCAGCTGAATCCACGTCCCAGTGTCAGGGCCTTTTTAAGGATGCTGAGAGGCAGCTGTGGTGATGGTGGCCACAGTGGACTCTGGGTCACGGCCATGCTGGCTGCTCTGAACTTTTTTTTTTTTTTTTTTTTTGCGGTACACGGGCCTCTCACTTTTGTGGCCTCTCCCGTTGCGGAGCACAGGATCCGGACCCGCAGGCTCAGCGGCCATGGCTCATGGGCCCAGCCGCTCCACGGCATGTGGGATCCTCCCGGACCGGGGCATGAACCCGTGTCCCCTGCATTGGCAGGCGGACTCTCAACCACTGCGCCACCAGGGAAGCCTGCTCCATACCTTTCTGAACTGTCTGAATTACTGCATATAAACCCTATTTTAAAAGTCTATTAAAAGTTATTAAGCATACTTAAACTCAAAAAGGAAAAGAACATCTAAAGAGAAGACAAATAAAACAGCATAAGTTTTCTTCTGTGATGTGTCCTAGAGGTGCGTGTGGTCTGGGATTGGGGAGGTACGTGGTGAGCACCTCATCCCCAGACATCAGGGCCCTTCTCTCTTAGTCGTTCTATTTCTGCTCTCTCCCATCTGTGATGTACTGTAATTATCACCGCTTTTGTGCCCACCATTGAAGTTTCCAGTATGGGTATCTGCACCTCTCTCCCCTTCTTTTTTTTTTACATCTTTATTGGAGTATAATTGCTTTACAATGGTGTGTTAGTTTCTGCTTTACAACAAAGTGAATCAGTTATACATATACATATGTTCCCATATCTCTTCCCTCTTGCATCTCCCTCCCTCCCACCCTCCCTATCCCACCCCTCCAGGCAGTCACAAAGCACCGAGCTGATCTCCCTGTGCTATGCGGCTGCTTCCCACTAGCTATCTACCTTACGTTTGGTAATGTATATATGTCCATGCCTCCCTCTCGCTTTGTCACAGCTTACCCTTCTCCCTCCCCATATTCTAAAGTCCATTCTCTAGTAGGTCTGTGTATTTATTCCTGTCTTACCCCTAGGTTCTTCAGGACATTTCTCCCCTTCTTTTCTCTAAACTTTTCTTTGATCTTTTCTTCTCAGAATTCTGATTCCTTCCCCTCCCCCAACAATTTTCATCTTTTTGCAGAAGGGCTGACCTTCTACATTTATAATCGGTCAATCAGGGAACTCCTTTGCTCTCCTGGGATAAACTGATCCGTTACTGTCCAGCAGGGAAAGTCCTGGGTCTTCAGCATTTCAGGGTTGTGTTTGTTTATTGGCTTGTTGGTGTTGTCTGCAATCACCCAGGATGAATTCAGAAGAGTCAAATATAACCAACTATATATCTATATCTTTATCTATGGTATTGCTTTATGGGAAACAGCTCTAAAGCCTTGACTTCATGTAAGTATATTGGATCCCAAATGAATATGAATCCATTGAGATCATGGTGGTGGACCATGATACAAGATGAAGAGGAATTTCAAGCTACAAAATATTTACTCTGGAAGATAGTAACAATCTAATCAGGAGACATCTGCTCTGAGTCTCACCATAATGTGAATGGAGTTGCCCTCAGAAATATCCACTGCTCTTTGCTCTAACTCTGTGCTTCCCAAGCAACCTCCCTGTTACTCATCTGGCTTCCCAAGAACCATGATGCCTGGGAATGAGAACCCAAGTTGGATGACTATGCCTTCCCACAGGCATGAGCAAAGCAATTTAAATAAGTCTATGTATCATCAGAAATTAGTGAATTGACATTCTGGTTTATATATTATTACTCTCTCCTGAATTTGGTTAGCACATGACAACATTGTGCTTTAAAATATATAAGACAGGGCTTCCCTGGTGGTGCAGTGGTTAAGAATCCGCCTGCCAATGCAGGGGACACGGGTTCGATCCCTGGTCCGGGAAGATTCCACATGCAGTGGAGCAACTAAGCCCGTGCGCCACAGCTACTGAGCCTGTGCTCTAGAGCCCGCGAGCCACAACTACTGAGCCCGCGTGCTGCAACTACTGAAGCCCACGCGCCTAGAGCCTGTGCTCTAGAACAAGAGAAGCCACTGCAATGAGAAGCCCGCGCACCACAACGAAGAGTAGCCCCCCAATCGCCACAACTAGAGAAAACCCACGTGCAGCAACGAAGACCCAACGCAGCCAAAAATAAAATAAAATAATAAATAAATTCCAAAAAATGTATATATATGTATATAAGACAGAGTATCATATTTGAGATTCTGGATTCTGATAAATTACTGACATGCTATGCAATGTACAGTCAGGTTCCTCCTGGTGACGGCTCCCTGTCTCTCACTGAGCTTATTTCAAAAAACAGCAATTATGTTACCTTGTCTCTCCTTTAGAAACATTTCGATGTTGTCTCACAAAAAGACTGTTCCTGTAAATTACATAAAAATGGGTTGGAAAACAGTCACTTGGGACTGTCTTTCATCCTTCAGTATTGTAACGTGCCATCATGTGTCCCCGTCCAACCTTTACAAGAAATTACTTCTTCTCTAAAAATACAGGCAGTTGATAATCATTGGATTGTGTTTCTCTTTCTTCTTTCTAGTATATAAAGCTGTCACTTGCCAGGATACATTCTAAAAGGCAAAACAAAAGGAAAAATCGCATGGTGGTAATTAAGTTATCCACTCTGAATGACATTAGTTTTTTTGAAAGGACAGCTGTCCACCATGAAGTTATTCTGTTTCATGGGCAGAACTGAAGCAGTGGCAGTGTCCAGCTGGGTTATGACTTGTGCAAACCTACAAGCCAAATAGTATGTTTATTTAGGTAACATGCATAAGACTTATCAGGCTCATCATACTAAAAGTAGTAAACAAGCATCTGTGGCGTCTTCCCAATTTCTAATATTTTTCCTTTGTGGGGGAAGTTTACTCTTTCATTATTTTGCATTTCAAAATCATTAGATTTTATATTACATCTAGAAGATGAAACTGATGTGTTCATTCAAAGTAAAGGAAATACTGGCTTGCTTCCCTGCCCTCTACTTACTTATATATACCAGGCTGAACAGAAAATGGTTCTAATATGAATATTTTCTAACTTCTTCCCCAAACACCAAATGTCTTAAAAAGGTCCCCTAATTCCTGACTAACCTACTTACATTTTCAGTTAAATGGGGTAAATGAGCCCAGATTATAGAAATAGGTAGTAATGAACATTTGAATTTTATTAAAACTGTTAAAAAATGAAAATGTTATTGAAGAAAGCTAGTTTCAGTGTATCACCATAATCTAATTATTTTGAAAGAGGAAATCTGGCCCAGAGGTATAGTTAAACCATTAAAAAGTGCTTCATATCCCTTGTTAATTGAAAATGAAAGAGGTTTTTTTCTGTGCCTCACTTCAGGGAAAATTGTGCAGAGTTATTTGTATGGAGGGAAAAGCAGCAAAGTAGTGCCATGCTTGGTCTCTCTGGGTCGTGTTGCTGCCTGTTATCCACAGTCATTTTTAGGTTCTCCAGAGAGAAATACAGTTGACCCTTGAACAACACGGGTTTGAACTGCACGGGTCCACTTATACATGGATTTTTTTCAATAGTAAGTACTTTAGTGCTACACGATCCGCGATTAGTTGAATAGTGCCCCCAACCCCCAAGTTGTTCAGGGGTCAGGAGTGATTAACAAGCTGAGGTATTTTCAGTGAGGAGGTAATTCCTCCAAGCTTCTGGAATATTCTGGAGAGTCCAAGAGGTTTTTGTTCTTGTTTGTTTTTAATATATTTATTTACTTACTTATTTTTGGCTGCTTTGGGTCTTCACAGCTGCACACAGGCTTTCTCTAGTCCTGGTGAGCAGGGGCTACTCTTCGTTGCGGTGCGCAGACTTCTCATTGCGGTGGCTTCTCTTGTTGTGGAGCACGGGCTCTAGGTGTTGCAGGCTCAGTAGTTGTGGCTCACGGGCTCTAGAGCGCAGGCTCAGTAGTTGTGGCGCACAGGCTTAGTTGCTCCGCGGCATGTGGGATCTTCCTGGACCAGGGCTCGAATCTGTGTCCCCTGCGTTGGCAGGCGGATTCTTAACCACTGCGCCACCAGGGAAGTCTCCCAAGAGTTCTTGATTAGAACCTGGCCTTCAGATGTTTATGAAGGAATGTTTGTCAACGTAGGCGGGTAGAACGTTCAACTTGGCACTTTGTTAGCTTGGCTCTGACTCTGGTGGACTTAGTCCTATGGACTGTGGGCCTCCCTTCACACTCTGGCCCTGCACCCCACAATCATTAATGGCTGGTTTATGCCACAGGCATCAGCATTGGTGAGTGCTGGAGCTAGGATTTGTCCCCAAGTCTTTCTCACCCCTAAGGCCACCTTCTTTCTGCACCATTTCTCTTCTAAAACACAGTCCACACTGTATTAGTTTCCTAGGGCTGCCATAGCAAAGTACCACTAACCAGGTGGCTTAAAACAACAGAAGAAGATTCCCTCACAGTTCTGGAGGCCAGAAGTCCGAAGTGGGCTCCTTCTGGAGGTTCTAAGGGAGACTCTGTTCCAGGCTTCTCCGCTGGCTTCTGGTGGTTTACTGGCAATCTTTGGTGTTCCTTGTCTTGCAGACGCATCACCCCAACCTCTGCCTGTGTGTGTGTCTATATTAGTCTGCTTGGATAGAATAACAAAATAACACAGAGTGGGTGGCTTAACCAACAGGAGTTTATTTCTCACAGTTCTGGAAGCTAGAAGTCCCAGATCCAGGTGCTATCAAGGTTGGTTTCTTCTGAGGGCTCTCTTGCTGACTTACAGGTGGCCACCTTCTTGCTATGTCCTCACGTGGCCTTTTCTCTGTATGCACCTGGAGAGAAAGGGAGCCCTCTGGTGTCTCTTTCTCCTCTTTTAAGGACACCAGCCCTATTGGATTAGGGCCCCACCCTTATGACCTCATTTAACCTTATTACCTCCTGAAAGACCCTATCTCCAAAAGCAATTACTTTGGGGGTTAGGACTTCAACATATGAATTTGTGGGGGACACAGTTCAGTCCATAACAATTTTATGCCCCTCTCCTCTTCTTATAAGGACAGCAGTCACATTAAATTAGGGCCCAGGCTACTCCAGCATGACCTCATCTTAATTTAATGGCATCTGTAAGACGCTATTTCCAAAGGAGGTCATTCACAGGTACCTGGAGTTAGAACTTTAACACATCTTCTCAGAGAGACACAATCCAGCCCAACCAATTTTATCAAGAGTTAATGTGTGGGTGGGATAGGGAGGGTGGGAGGGAGACGCAAGAGGGAGGAGATATGGGGATATATGTATATGTATAGCTGATTCACTTTGTTATAAAGCAGAAACTAACACACCATTGTAAAGCAATTATACTCCAATAAAGATGTTAAAAAAAAAAAGAGTTAATGTGTGTTAAATGGCTCAGTCATCCTTTTACCATCAATGTGTGCGTTGTGTACCTCATGTAAGTGGAATCATACAGTATTTGTCCTTTTGTGTCTGCCTTCTTCGCTGAGCATGTCTTCAAGGTTCATCCAGGTTGTAGCCTGTGTCAGAATGGCCTTCCTTTTCAAGGTTGATTCATACTCCATTGTATGTATATGTCACATTTTGTTCATCCATTTATCTGTCAATGGACACTTGGGTTGCTTCCACCTGTTGGCTATTGTGAATAATGCTGTTGTGAACATGGGTATGTGCACATTATTTTAAATCAATTTATTCCATAATTACCAATAACCTCAGCTACAGTTATTTGTTTGCCTAGCTCAGGCCTATACAACCAGGAACTAGAAGGGAATGTCTGAACCCCGGGGCATGCCCATCTGATAGCTGGGGCGCCTAAAATCTGGCCCCTGTGTACAATAAGTATTTTGTCAAACAAATAGGGCTTAAAAAGGGACTACTTCATACCCTAAGGAGATACTTTTAGGCTCAACTGAGATAATGCACTTTGAAAATGGTAAAGGTTGATATAAAAATATAGATGTTGCTATTATGTACTGGTGTGGCTTTTTCTGGCCCTTACGTCCTTCAGTTCATCTGCTTCCACTGTCCCTACCTACTTTAGGGAAGGGACTAACACGCCTGGAGTCCACAGCTGCTTCCTTTATCTCTCGGATTTTGTTCATTCTGGTGTTTTGTGTCTCTTTGGTTTCTTGCCTACTTTCCACATACTTCTCCCTTTGGCACTAATTCCTCATGGGATCAGCCAGTCCCAATGGGCCACATAGGATTTCTGCAGTTTTCCCACGGCCAGGCTCAGGACTCCTGCCCTGTTCTCTCTAATAACTGGGCTTCCCCGAGAAGTTGAAGACACAGGAAGCCTGTCTCCCAGGAGGAGGTGGGGGAGGCATGGCTGCCTATGAATTATTAATGTATTCCACTTACTGCAAGGTTTCAGGACTAACTAATTATCCCTTTAATAAGAGTCTGCTCATTTTTCTGCAGCAGCCTTGGGGATGGTTTCTTAAGGTCTCTGAGTCCCTGGGTTTTGGTGGCAGCACCAGTACTTTCCCTGCTGGAGTCAGTCTCCCCTTCCTCTATTGTCTGGGGAGGGGGGCGGTGGAGCTGAGTGTGTCTGCTACCCAGCTAATGAGAGGATTCTAATGAATTACTTCAGGTGATAGAAGAATTAACAAAGAACATTCACCATTGTCTCATCATTCCTGATTATTAGATGGCGGAATAAACGAGCAAACAACTCATCAAATACTCTCCTGCCCCTTCCTCAAGAAGGGACAGCATCTAATGATGATGATGCCACTTTCCTGCTCACATTCATCCCAGCTCTGATTGTTCACTGCTTTGCTAAGTAACCTCTCCCGCATCCCAAAGCCTTGACATTCATCTTTCAATTCTCTGAAGTCACTTAGAACAAAAACCTATATTGATTCAAATCACATCAACCTTTAAAAGCAATTAAATGTGTACATTTCATGAAGCGGAATCGGTCCACACAGAAATGTCATCTGGTTCTTAAATATTTACCATTTTTCTCTCTGGCCCTTAAGAACATCCCCTGTTTTCATCATGGTACTTGAAAATGGATACTGTTTTCCCCAGGTATTATAACAGCGTTTTTACTATCAACCTGCCTTGAAATGAGGTCAGCATTTATATTTTAGGGGTTGAGTTTTTTTCTTTCTTGTACTCCTCATGCTTTTGGCCTACTTAGTCTTTGTCGGTTCTCTCTCCTTTAGCCTAGTGCAGGGCTTCTACTGAATTATTGCCACTGAAACCACACCTCTGAGTCCTCTGGCTTCTTTTGCAGGCCCCAAAGTCTGCTGCCCCCTTATTTTATTTATTTATTTATTTTTTAACATCTTTATTGGGGTATAATTGCTTTACAATGGTGTGTTAGTTTCTGCTTTATAACAAAGTGAATCAGTTATACATATACATATGTTCCCATATCTCTTCCCTCTTGCGTCTCCCTCCCTCCCACCCTCCCTATCCCACCCCTCCAGGCGGTCACAAAGCACTGAGCTGATGCCCCTGTGCTATGCGCTGCCCCCTTATTTTAGAATAACAAGGAGAAAAACATTTGTTTCGGATCAAGAGAAAAGGTGATCATTTTTTTTCCTGAGTAAAGGACTAAATCTTGGAAGGCTGTTAATTTTTAAGAGCAACCAAAACTTGAAGACTTTTTTAAATGAAAAAATTGCAGAAGTTCTTACTTAGATATGTTTTTGGACATTTCTTTGTTGTGCTAAGAAACAAAAAAAGCCCCCAAATGCAATAAAAACACATAAAAGCACAGAATAGGCAGAGTATAATCGTTTCTTTTTAATTGATGTAAAGTAGCTAGTTTCTAGCCTTTAAACTAAAAAGAAAAGAATGAACTTCCAAATCCTTTTTGAGACTAATTTTATTTTAAAAGCAGCATTCATTGCTTTAATAAAAACATGCATGAGTTTAACACGTTCCATATTCTAATTTAAGAAGCATTCATGGGAAATGCTAAAATATTCTACTCTGTTTGAAGTGGGAGTAGAGGCTGAAAAAAAATAGAGATTCTTTGAAAAAATAGTTTTGCTTCTAATTTTATAGTTCTCAGTCTTAATTTGTCTTTCAAATTCTCTAAACTATCGGCAATATTCATGGTTTTGGTGCTAATAAGTCCCCAGAATCCACTAATTTTAACATGTTGGGAATATTATTTCATGACTATTATTTCATGACTATTTTTGCTCGGAATGAGTGTCATTGCCATACTGCATTCCCAAATCCCATACATTTTATCAGTAAAATGAGATTTTTACGGAGCAAACAAGAGATGAATCTTAGTTACAGCGAAGGGTATCGCAATTGTTTAGAAAGGAGGTGAGGTGAAATCCCAGGACATTTAGACTACTATGTTTGGTAACAATTTCTCACAAGCATTTAAAAAATGACATGGTGATTATTGGAAGCCCTGGATCAACTAAGTATAAGTCATAGGAAATCCATCCCATTTTTTTTTTCTTTGAAGTTGACCCTAGGTTGATAGAGTCGGGTGATGCTATAGTCCAATGTTCTTAATTTCCCCAGGCAATTAACATCAGCTTGTATGTTATAGATGGATAAATATGGAGATTTTAGAGAAGTTGAAATAAGTTGACCCTACACCTAGATTATATAATGGCAGTGCATTAACTTAGGGGGTCTCTAGGGGAATGTCACAAGGTGTGACCCCTGACTCCTCCTGGTGATGTAATGTGAGATGACCGTGAACATGGATGTGCAGGAGACATTCAGCAACTCTGCAGATGATACAAAGATGGGAGGGATGCGTACAATGATAGAAAACAAGCCAAGAGTTCTCAATGATGGTGACAGCTTGGACCACTGGGCCAAGGCTGACGGGAAGAAATTTAATGAAGATAAATGTAAACTGTTTTCTCTTTCTTCCTTAATATTTTTTGAATTTTATTTAATTTATTTTTTTATACAGCAGGTTCTTATTAGTTATCCATTTTATCCATATTAGTGTATACATGTCAATCCCAATCTCCCAATTCATCCCACCATCACCACCCCTGCTGCTTTTCCCCCTTGCTGTCCATACATTTGTTCTCTACATCTGTGTCTCTATTTCTGCCCTGCAAACCGGTTCATCTGTACCATTTTTCTAGGTTCCACATATATGCGTTAATATACAATACTTGTTTTTCTCTTTTGGACTTACTTCACTCTGACTTCACCCTGTATGACGGTCTCTAGATCCGTCCACATCTCTTCAAATGACCCAATCTCGTTCCTTTTTATGGCAGAGTAATTCGATTGTATATATGTACCACATCTTCTTTACCCATTCGTCTGTCGATTTAGGGCATTTAGGTTGCTTCCATGACCTGGCTATTGTAAATAGTGCTGCGATGAACATTTTGGTACATGACTCTTTTTGAATTATGGTTTTCTCTGGGTATATGCCTATATGCCCAGTAGTGGGATTGCTGGGTCATATGGTAATTCTATTTTTAGTTTTTTAAGGAATCTCCATACTGTTCTCCACAGTGGCTGTATCAATTGACATTCCCACCAATAGTGCAAGAGGGTTCCCTTTTCTCCAAACTCTCTCCAGCATTTGTTGTTTGTAGATTTTCTGATAATGCCCATTCTAACTGGTGTGAGGTGATACCTCATTGTAGTTTTGATTTGCATTTCTCTAATAATTAGTGATGTTGAGCAGCTTTTCATGTGCTTCTTGGCCATCTGTATGTCTTCTTTGGAGAAATGTCTATTTAGGTCTTCTGCCCATTTTTGGATTGGGTTGCTTGTTTTTTTAATATTGAGCTGCATGAGCTGTTTGCATATTTTGGAGATTAATGGCTTATCCACTGATTTGTTTGCAAATATTTTCTCCCATTCCGAGGGTTGTCTTTCATCTTGTTTGTAGTTTCCTTTGCTGTGAAAAACTTTTAAGTTTCATTAGGTCCCATATGTTTATCTTTGTTTTTATTTCCATTACTCTAGGAGATGGATCAAAAAAGATCTTGCTGTAATTTATGTCAAAGGGGGTTCCTCCTATGTTTTCCTCTAAGAATTTTATAGTGTCCACTCTTACATTAAGGTCTCTAATCCATTTTGAGTTTATTTTTGTGTATGGTGTTAAGGAGTGTTCTAATTTCACTCTTTTCCATGTAGCTGTCCAGTTCTCCCAGCACCACTTATTGAAGAGGCTGTCTTTTCTCCATTGTATATCCTTGCCTCCTTTGTCATAGATTAGTTGACCATAGGTGCATGGGTTTATCTCTGGACTTTCTATCCTGTTCCATTCATCTATATTTCTGTTTTGTGCCAGTACCATATTGTCTTGATTACTGTAGCTTTGTAGTATAGTCTGAAGTCTGGGAGCCTGATTCCTCCAGCTCCATTTTTTCCCCTCAAGACTGCTTTTGCTGTTTGGGTTCTTTTGTGTCTCCATACAAATTTTAAGATTTTTTGTTCTAGTTCTGTAAAAAATGCCATTGGTAATTTGATAGGGATTGCACTGAATCTGTAGATTGCTTTGGATAGTATAGTCATTTTCAAAATATTGATTCTCCCAATCCAGGAACATGGTATATCTCTGCATCTGTTTGTGTCATCTTTGATTTCTTTCATCAGTGTCTTATAGTTTTCTGAGTACAGGTCTTTTACCTCCTTAGGTAGGTTTATTCCTAGGTATTTTATTCTTTTTGTTGCAATGGTGAATGGGATTGTTTCCTTAATTCCTCTTTCTGATCTTTCATTGACAGTGTATAGGAATGCAAGAGATTTCTGTGCCTTAATTGTGTATCCTGCAACTTTACCAAATTCATTGATTAGCTCTAGTAGTTTTCTGGTGGCATCTTTAGGATTTTCTATGTATAGTATCATGTCATCTGCAAACAGTGACAGCTGTACTTCTTCTTTTCCAATTAGTATTCCTTTAATTTCTTTTTCTTCTCTGATTGCTGTAGCTAGGACTTCCAAAACTGTGTTGAATAATAGCGGTGAGAGTGGATATCCTTGTCTCGTTCCTGATCTAGAGGAAATGCTTTCAGTTTTTTGCCATGGAGAATGTTTGCTGTGGATTTGTCGTATATGGCCTTTATTATGTTGAGGTAGGTTCCCTCTATGCCCACTTTCTGGAGAGTTTTGATCATAAATGGGTGTTGAATTTTGTCAGAAGCTTTTTCTGCATCTATTGAGATGATCATATGGTTTTTATTCTTCAGTTTGTTAATATGGTGTATCACATTGATTGATTTGCGTATATTGAAGAATCCTTGCATTCCTGGGATAAATCCCACTTGATCATAGTGTATGATCCTTTTAATGTGTTTTTGGAGTCTGTTTGCTAGTATTTTGTTGAGGATTTTTGCATCTATATTCATCAGTGATATTGATCTGTAATTCTCTTTTTTTGTAGTATCTTTGTCTGGTTTTGGTATTGGGGTGATGGTGGCCTCGTCGAATGAGTTTGGAGGTGTTCATTCCTCTGCAATTTTTGGGAAGAGTTTGAGAAGGATGAGTGTTAGCTCTTCTCTAAATGTTTGATAGAATTCACCTGTGAAGCCATCTGGTCCTGGACTTTTGTTTGTTGGAAGATTTAAAATCACAGTTTCAGTTGCATTACTTGTGAATGGTCTGTGCCTATTTTCTATTTCTTCCTGGTTCAGTCTTGGAAGGTTATACCTTTCTAAGAATTTGTCCATTTCTTCCAGGTTGTCCATTTTATTGGCATAGAGTTGCTTGTAGTAGTCTCTTAGGATGCTTTGTATTTCTGCAGTGTCTGTTGTAACTTCTCCTTTTTCATTTCTAATTTTATTGATTTGAGTCCTCTCCTTCTTTTTCTTGATGAGTCTGGCTAATGGTTTATCAATTTTGTTTATCTTCTCAAAGAACAAGCTTTTAGTTTTATTGATTTTTGCTATTGTTTTCTTTGTTTCTATTTCATTTATTTCTGCTCTGATCTTTATGATTTCTTTCCTTCTACTAACTTTGGTTTTTTTTGTTCTTCTTTCTCTAATTCTTTTAGGTGTAAGGTTAAATTGTTTATTTGAGATGTTTGTTGTTTCTTGAGGTAGGATTGTATTGCTATAAACTTCCCTCTTAGAACTGCTTTTGCTGCATCCCATAGGTTTTGGATCGTCGTGTTTTCATTGTCATTTGTTTCTAGGTATTGTTTGTTTTCCTCTTTGATTTCTTCAGTGATCTTTGGTTATTTAGTGACATATTGTTTAGCCTCCATGTGTTTGTGTTTTTTACTTTTTTTTCCCTGTAATTGATTTCTAATCTCATAGCGTTGTTGTCAGAAAAGACACTTGGTATGATTTCAGTTTTCTTAAATTTACTGAGGCTTGATTTGTGACCCAAGATGTGAGGAATCCTGGAGAATGTTCCGTGCATACTTGAGAAGAAAGTGTAATCTGCTGTTTCTGGATGGAATGTCCTATAAATATCAATTAAATCTATCTGGTCTATTGTGTCATTTAAAGCTTCTGTTTCCTTATTAATTTTCTGTTTGGATGATCTGTTCATTGGTGTAAGTGAGGTGTTAAAGTCCCCCAGTATTATTGTGTTACTGTCGATTTCCTCTTTTAGAGCTGCTAGCAGTTGCGTTATGTATTGAGGAGCTCCTATGTTGGATGCATATATATTTATAATTGTTATATCTTCTTCGATTGATCCCTAGATCATTATGTAGTGTCCTTCCTTGTCTCTTATAACTTTCTTTATTTTAAAGTCTATTTTGTCTGATATGAGTATTGTTACTCCAGCTTTCTTTTGATTTCCATTTGGTAGAATATCTTTTTCCATTCCCTCACTTTCAGTCTGTATGTGTCCCTAGGTCTGAAGTGGGTCTCTTGTAGACAGCATATATATGGGTCTTGTTTTTGTATCTATTCAGCAAGCCTGTGTCTTTTGGTTGGAGCATTTAATCCATTCACGTTTAAGGTAATTATCGATATGTATGTTCCTATTACCATTTTCTTAATTGTTTTGGGTTTGTTTTTATAGGTCCTTTTCTTCTCTTGTGTTTCCCACTTAGAGAAGTTCCTTTAGCATTTGTTGTAAAGCTGGTTTGGTGGTGCTGAATTCTCTTAGCTTTTGCTTGTCTGTAAAGCTTTTGATTTCTCCATCGAATCTGAATGAGATCCTTGCCGGGTACGGTAATCTTGGTTGTAGGTTCTTCCCTTTCATCACTTTAAATATGTCATGCCACTCCCTTCTGGCTTGTAGAGTTTCTGCTGAGAAATCAGCTGTTAACCTTATGGGAGTTCCCTTGTATGTTATTTGTTGTTTTTCCCTTGCTGCTTTCAATAATTTTTCTTTGTCTTTAATTTTTACCAATTTGATTACTCTGTTTCTCAGCATGTTTCTCCTTTGATTTATCCTGTATGGGACTCTCTGTGCTTCCTGGACTTGGGTGGCTATTACCTTTCCCATGTTAGGGAAGTATTTGACTATAATCTCTTCAAATATTTTCTCGGGTCCTTTCTCTCTCTCTTCTCCTTCTGGGACCCCTGTAATTCGAATGTTGTTGTGTTTAATGTTGTCCCAGAGGTCTCTGAGGCTGTCTTCATTTCTTTTCACTCTTTTTTCTTTATTCTGTTCTGTGGCAGTGAATTCCACCATTCTGTCTTCCAGGTCACTTATCCGTTCTTCTGCCTCAGTTATTCTGCTATCGATCCCTTGTAGTGTATTTTTCATTTCAGTTATTGCATTGTTCATCTCTGTTTGTTTGTTCTTTAATTCTTCTAGGTCTTTGTTAAACATTTCTTGCATCTTCTCAATCTTTGCCTCCATTGTTTTTCCGAGGTCCTGGATCATCTTCACTATCATTATTCTGAATTCTTTTTCTGCAAGGTTGCCTATATCCACTTCATTTAGTTGTTGTTCTGGGGTTTTATCTTGTTCTTTCATCTGGTACATAGCCCTCTGCCTTTTCATCTTGTCTGTCTTTCTGTCAATGTGGTTTTTGTTTTACAGGCTGCAGGATTGTAGTTCAAATGTAAACTGTTTTAAAATGTATCCAAGATTTGTTTTAATTAGGTAAGACATGCAGACATGGGAATGACTGTTATGAAGGTGGAAATTTTTATTGTATTTGAAGTCCCCTAGAGACAGGAGGCATGCCACACCAGGCCATGAAGGGCCGTGCTGGGAAGCACCATGGTCTATCAGGAGGCAGAGGGTTGAGGGGAAAATGTAGATGAGAGCCTTTATTGTGGTTTTCTTGGGAAAGGCAAAGGCAAGGCAAGCTGTTTAGGATTGGGTAGTTTAAATAATCCCAGTGGGCTCTGGGGTATAGGAGCCATCCCTACATGTCTGGTACCTGGCCCTGGGGTGCTTAAGGCAGGGAAATAGTGGCCCTGGAGTGTGACAGCCCAGTAGAGGAGGTGGTTGGTGGATTGGTTGGTTTGCATTTGAAAGGTGTGCTGGCAGGAAAGTGTACTATCTCCAGGAATTGGCTGGCCCTGGAGGGGCTGTCCCTCCAGGGTTCACAAGTCCTCAAGTTGTCAAAGCATCAGATACAGAAACTAGAAAATGTGGTTATTACGTAAGCACAATGCATAAATCTCTTGCTGAAGCAAGCCTAGGAATATCAGGTTTAATAATTCATGTAAACAAATCTAGGTTTGGCTTTGTTTTGTTTGATGATGGGTTAATGAATCAGTAGTGTGATACTTTGCTCTCCATGTAGCAACTTGTCATCACTCGGGTCCAGGCCCAAAAGTCACCTCCTCAGGGAAGTCCTCCCTGACTACCCTGTAAAACACTGCTCCCCATTCTCAGTCACTCCCTATGACATTAGAATGTTTTGTCCTCTAGCACTTATTGTCTGAAATGACCTGAAATACTTACCAGTGTGCTTGTTTAATGTCTGTCTCCACTGTTAGAATGTAAGCTCTTGTTCACCTCTGTGTCTCTAGTATCTAGAACAGCCCCTGGCACATAGTAGGTGCTCAGAAAAATTTGCTGAGTGAACAAATGCAGAGCTAAAAAACCCCAACTGCATTTTTTAAAAAATAAATTTATTTATTTATTTACTCATTTATTTATGGCTGCATTGGGTCTTCATTGCTGTGCGTGTGGGCTTTCTCTAGTTGTGGTGAGCAGGGGCTACTCTTCGTTGCAGTGCGCCAGCTTCTCACTGTGGTGGCTTCTCTTGTTGCGGAGCACAGGCTCTAGGCGCGCGGGCTTCAGTAGGTGTGACATGCGGGCCCAGTAGTTGTGGCTTGCGGGCTCTAGAGCACAGGCTCAGTAGTTGTGGCACACGGGCTTAGTTGCTCCGAGGCATATGGGATCTTCCCAGACCAGGGCTCGAACCCGTGTCCCCTGCATTGGCAGGTGGAATCTTAGCCACTGCCCCACCAGGGAAGTCCCCAACTGCATCTTTAATTGAATTAATAGGCATCTGGTAGTTGATCTCAGAAAATAATAGTTCTTCCGATTTTGTTAATAACACAGGGTACATTATGTCAGATTTTGAATGCCACATATTTAAGAAAAGTACTGACAAACTAGAGAGACCAGAGCATTGAGAAGTGCACCCAGGGCAGTCTAAATGTCATCTCATCTGGAATTAAGGGGGAGAAGGGGCATTTGATTAGCAGCCACTATGTGCCCAGAACTGTGTTCAGTTGTGAAGGGACAAACTTCTAGTTGCCACACTTGGGTCACTTGCTCTGAATTAACCTGGCTGGGGTTGAGATGTAAGTGTGCATGTAAGGGGAAAGCCCTGCTCTTCCATGTGGGGCTGGGGTTCAGCTCAAACCGAGGTTGTTCTCTGGGAGGGTATAGCCTGCAGCAGAAGCCAGATGGGGACGGGCAACCTCAGGTGTAATGTGGAGAGCATGGGTCCCTGACTCTCTCAACCCTAGTCATCTAAAGAAGATCTCGGTCAAAGGAACTCATGGGCTTAGCCCCTGACCAGCCTGACTTCACTTAGTTGTACCACAGTCCGCTTACAGCCTGCTGGGTACACATGGAGATCAGCGCCTCTGGATTACTTTCTCTGGCTGCTGGCCTCCTCTGCGATGGTTAGTTTCATGAGTCAACTTGACATGGTATCCAGCTATTCAACTAGCCACTGATTGCTGTGAAAGCATTTTGTAGATGTGTTAAGATCTATAATCAGCTGATGTGAAGTGAAGGAGATCACCCCCAGCCCACTATAACCTGGGGGCGGGGGCCTCATCCCATCAGTTGAAGGCCTTACAAACAAAATCAAGATTTCCGTGAGGAAGAAGAAATTCCACCTCAAGATTGCAGCATCAGCTCCAACTGGAGAATTTCTAGCCTGCTGGCCTGTCTTCCAAATCTCAGACTTGTCAGCCCCACAATCACAAGAGCCAGTGACTTGAAATGAATCTCTTTATACACACACACGCACACGCACACGCACACACACGCCCAGCTGGTTTCGTTTCTCTGCAGAACCCTGGCTGATATGCTGCCCCCGACTTTTAAGGGTCAGGTGCTCCAATGTGTTCTTTTTTCTGGCCCCATGCCTTAGAAAAAGCTTTCCTTTCCGTTCTGATTAGATTCTATACATCAATGGAAGGTCTTGACTCAGCGGCCACTTCCTGGGGCGGGCTGTGCCCAGGGAAGCATGACACTGGCATTGACATTCTCGGGGGTCTCTGTCATCCCTAATGTTTCTATGACCCCTGGATGGGGACTAAAGGAGGACCCTGGCATCCCCCATCCTCCACTTCCATCCTCTCCTTCCCACGCTCTGAAATCTTTCCCACTGCCTACAAGGCCCTTATGCAGGGAAGAGTCAGCACTGTCAGCCTGACCGCTACCCTGAGACAGGCCCATGCTTGCAAGGTCAGCCCTCGGCTGGCACCTGGGAACTTGGATTTCAGCAGAGTTCCCACCATGAACTGGTATGAGTGACTCACTGTCCCTAAACTGTTGGTACAAACAGTATGGTTTATGCTGAACATCCGCTTTCCCACTGGGAGTCTGGGATGTGGGTACCTGCTAGGCAGAGGGTACCATGTGGCTTGTCCTCCCCGCACTGAGTCTATAGTGAGTTTCCCTGGTGGACAAGAGTTCACGCTCATTGTCACAACACGGAGCTAGGGGAGATCAGCCTGTCCCATGTGGCCCCGCCGGGAGAGTACTCTGGAAGTTGCATCTGGTTTCCCAGGCTTCACCCCACGCAACTTTTGTCTTTCCTGACCTTGCCATGGATCCTTTTGCTGGAATAAATCACAGCCACGAGTATGAGTATCTGCCGAGCCTATGAGTCCTCCCATGAATCACTGAGCCTGGGGGTGGCCTTGGGGACCCCTGGTGCAACCCTACGTCATCTGATCCAGGCACCGTTCTGACCTCGTCACCTGTCACCCTGCCCCCACTGCTGTCTCCAAACTCACCAACACATGCTGTTCCCTCTTTCTGGAGCACCTTCCCCCCACCCCAGCTTTTTCCTCACGTCCTTCAAGCCTCCATCCCAATATCACCCATCAGGAAAGCAATCCTTGACCACCCAATGTAACACTGCACCTGTCCCGTCATTCTCTGTTCCCTCATCCTGCTTTGTTGTTCTTGTTAACACTTACCACCTGATATATTTATATTTATTAGTTTCCTGACTTGCTGTCCATCCCCAGCTGCCCACACCAGAGTGGAACTCCATAAAGCAGTGATTTTTTCATTTCGTTTCTGATTTGAGTGAACCACCCCAAAGGATGCTTGGGTGAAATGACAAGATGTCTGGGATTTGCTTTAAAGGCTTTTATCGAACTAAAAGTATGCTGCTGTGTCCAAGAGAACCAGGAACTCACCTGATAAATTGTCTAATGCAAAATGGGTGTTTGAGTTTCTGTTATTATACGGTAAAGACAGGTTATCATGTGCTAACTGCTATAGGTAATTTACTTAGATGGATTTTCTAAATTTACCATGAAAAATTCAAAAGAAAGAGTCGTAGAATAAATTCCCATAAAAAAAAACCTAGATTAAGTTATCATCAAGTTTTGCCATAGTGGCTAGCTGCTTTTCCCCTTTACTGTACTATTTTAAAGCACATTTCAGATTTCATGTCGTTTTCTTCCTACATACTTTATAATGTATCTCTAAAAATTATGGACATTTTCTTACATAACCACAAGGCCGTTTATCACACCTAACGAAATTAACAGTAATTCTTGGAATCATAATGCTCAGACCATAATAAAAATTCGTTGGTTGTCTCAAAATGTTTTTCTACATTTGCCTTGCTGGATTCAGAATCCAAGCAAATTCCACACATGTTCTTTTGTTCTGTCCCTTAAGTCTTTTAAAATCTAAAACAGTCCCCCTTTATTTCTTTTTCATGCCATTTGTTGCATAATATTTTTTTTTTAACTAAAATGTTTATTTCAGAAACACAGATTAGAACAAATGGGGGAACAATGATGAAATTTGCATGTGCAGTGGAAATAGGATCTGGTTGAAAACACTTAGAAACCTGGAATTAGAGAGTAAGGATCTTGCTGGTTTCTTGTTGTAGAGCTTGCTGTGTGGGACCTTGATTGAATTACAGGCTGCTTTCTGCTTTTCTAAAGATAGTAATGATTTTAATTTATGTACTTTGTCAGGCGCTAGTGGTGGGTTCTGTCTCTGGAACATTTAGTTTAGTGCCTGGTACATAGGAGGCTCTCAGACAGTTTCATCAATAGATATTCTAAAATAATCCATCAGTGTTTCGTCTTAACATCGAGTGTGATTGTCAGAAATAAATCATGAAGAGAGAAGGTGTTTCTAGTCCCAGGTTGGCTGGGTTTGGTTGTGGGCCTCTCAGGCAAGTCGATCATCTCTCTAGGTCTTCAGTTTCCTCATCTATAACCTTTTATAAAAGTAAATTTTAAAGTCTAACTACCTTCGGTATGAATTTTTTCATGAACATCATTTTTGTATAATATGGTTTAGGAAGTGCTACCTTTAGATATCAGGTGCAGAACAGGCATGTAAACCGGGTACAAGCAGATAGTAATTGGGCCAGAAATCTGCATTTTGTTAGTTGCATCACTTCCACAGTCATTCCTTCTCTACCCCTTTGACATTTAGCAAAAAATTTTTAAAGCTGCAGTGTGTCTCTAAAGTGAAAAGAGGAAACAATAGCAGGGATTGGACCATGCCTAGTGTGTTAATTAGAACTCTTTTGACAATAAGTAAACAAATTAGTTCTGACCAGCTCATGTAACAATGGACTTTCTTACTGGGGTACCACTAGGAATGAAAGGACAGGATATAGCCGGGCCTTGGAGATGGAACCAGGCTTGGCGGGCAGTAGAGAATCCAAAAACTCTTTCTGTTTTGGGTTGAACTGTGGCCCCTGCAAAAGACATATTGAAGTCCTAAACCCTGGTACCTGTGAAGGTGACCTTATTTGGAAATAGGGTCTTTCCAGATGTCATCAACTTAAGATGAGGTTGTACCAGAATTGGGTGGGCCCTAATCTAATATGACTGGTGTCCTCATCAGAAGAGGAGAAGAGACAAACAGACCCAGAGCGAAGAATGCCATGAAAAGATGGAGGCAGCGACAGGAGTGATACGCATCAAGGGACACCAAGAATTGCTAGCAGACATGAGGAGCGAAGAGAAAGACATGGCACGGACCCTCCCTAGAGCTGTCAGAGGGAGCATCGCTCTGCCAACACCTTGACTTTGAGCTTCTAGCCTCCAGAGCTGTGAGAGAACAAATATCTACTGTGTTAAGCTGTCCCAGTCTAAGACGCTGTGCTATGGCAACCTCAAGAAACCAATACACCTTTCTCTCTCTTGCCTCTGCCCCCTGTGAATACCTGTGTCTCTCTTTTTTCACACTGCAACCTAAATGTGTCTGTTTCCCGGTTCATATGATAGAAAACAGTTGTCAACAACAATTTCCAAGTTCATGTGATACAGCAGTAGAGATACAGACAGAGACTCAAGAGTTTCTCTTCATCCCTGTTCCACATTCTCAGGGAAGGGACTCATGGGCCATCTTGGATTGGGTGGCCATCTCAGGCCCCATCAAAGGCTGCGTGGGTGTGTGTTTAGGATTACATCTATGCAGCAGGTGGGACTGATGGTCAAATCATCTAGCAGATGTCCACTGCACGGGACCAGTGGAGGACGGGTGAGGAGCTGCATGCACTAGGGTGGCCCTAGGGACCAGAGCAAAACTGGTTACATCAGTGAAATGAGGAAATTCCAAGGGAAAGGGAAAGTTAGGGAGACAGAGATTACTGACTAGGTCAACCGCTACTTCCCAGCACTTCCCTTGGATGTTTGGGTTTTGTCTTTCCTGTATTTTTAAAGAAGGATGTTTCATTTACATAAGTGCTTTAGTTGTATGATTCTATTTATCCCTCCCAAAAGCCATATGAAGAAGCAACTTTCATCTCCACAAATGCAGAAACAAGGGCTATGAAAAATGAAGTTAGGTGTCCAAGTTTACATTGCCAGTAGGTAACAGAGCCAAGATAGCACATAAATATAAGAGAAATTCTGGCTAGTGATGGGAAAGTTGGACAGCATAAATTCTAAGGTCTACTGAAACTAAAACTTCTAAGAATGTTGATTCATAGCAATAGTAGCAAGGCTTTCATATAATATCTTTTTTATAAATACCTTGAAGTACTTCTCATATATTCCCATTTTATTTTATATGTTATTCTAAGATTTTTTAATATAATATAAAAAGTATTTTTAAAAAGACAAAATAATATTCATGTTCTGATCTGCTCTTCCAGAACTACTGGTTTTCATGGACATATGTTTCTTTCAAATACTTCTATTCTTCCTTTTAAATATCAAAAGTTCAAATTGCAGTATATCAGCGAGTACCTATCTTAGAAATTCTCCAAATTTTACCATGTCTATCTCTGTACAGAGGTTTTTTTCCCCCTTTCTTCCAGTAAGGATTATTAGGTTGAAGTCAGATTCCGGGTTTTGTTTTATTTTGTTTTTCTACCACTTACTCTGTAATTTGCATTTTTTTCGCCTGTCATTCTCCTTGACTGTTTTGTGTGCCCTACGTGTAGTATTCAGCACACAGCAGAGTCTCCGTTTCCTGGGCCCCTATTCTCTGTTTCAGTGCCTTGATTGCTCTGTGCTCTGCAAACTGGGCCCCAACTATTCTGCTTTGGAAAAGAAAATCATTTGAGGTACATAAAGGACAATGGTTATTGTCTTTCTTTGCTAACAAAGAGGTGATGAGATCGAGGGGCCAAGAAATGTGCCCAAAACACTTCTAAAACTCCCCCCTCCCCACCCCACCTCAAGGGTCCTTGTGGCTAGACTAGTACGTCTACACTGACTTTGCCTTATCACCTTGTGTGGCTCTCCCTTGCAGAGGCAGAGACATGAAAACAATGACAACCAAGAAGTCCTGTGGCAGGGTTTTGCTTCTGTGGCACTAAGGAAAGGCCAGGAGGTGACACCTGCAGATCATACCCTCTTCTGATACTTGTCAAGCCATCTCAGCCCCCTGGGTGCCCCCTGATCTTTGAACGCTATGCTCAAGAACTTACAAGCCAAGTCAGTGGTCATTCAATTAGAGTGTGACCCTGTAGTGTTCCCAGAAGACAGGGTGTCTTCACTAGGCAATGGACACTGAGGGATCTGAGATGACTCAGTCTCAGTCATGGATGAGGTGGGAAGTTATATGAACACAAAGACTAAAGGAAAACTCATAGACTTCTTGAAACAGTGTTAAAGGCTGGGTTGTGTCCCCCTAAAATTTATATGTTGAAGTTCTAAACCCAGCATCTCAGAATGCAACTGTATCTGGAGACAGGTTTTAAAGAGGTGATTAAGTTAAAATGGAGTCATTAGGATGGGCCCTAATCAAATAACACTGGTATCCTTCTAAGAAGAGATCTGAACACAGACACACACCAAGGGAAGATGATGTGAAGAACAGAGAAAATGGCCATCTGCAAGCCAAGGAAAGAGGTCTCAGAAGAAACCAACCCTGCCGGCGTCGTGAGTCTGAGGACTTCTAGCCTCCAGAACTGTGAGAAACTTTCTGTTGCTCAAGACACCCAGTCTGTGGTGCTTTGTTACAGCAGCCCCAGGAAACCAGTACACAAAGGTTACTCTCATATTTGAGGACACTTAAGTTAGAATCAAATCAGAAACAAAGAAACATTGCAATATGGGGTTTACAAAAGTGACTGTCACAATATTCTTTCTGTATGGCAAAGATACTACCGACCGTAGATGATTTAGTAGCATGACAGTTAGCGAGACCCACTCCCTGTTTTCCTGACCTCTAGCCATGGGATCCCTGAGTCTTAGTCCTTGGATGTCTAATTTTACTCACCCTCTTGGTGACCTCCTCTGTTCTTTGGATTTAAGTGTGATCTAGATGCTTTTAACTTACATCTGAGTCTGCTCAGGCTGCCATAACAAAGTAACATAGACTGGGGGCTTAAACAATAGAAATTTATTTTCTCACTCTTCTGGAAACTGGAAGTCCAAGACCAAAGTGCTGCCCATTCAGTTCCTGCTCAGGGCTCTCTTCCTGGCCTATAGATGGCCACCTTCTTGCTGTGTCCTCACATGGCCTTTCCTTCCTGCCTGTGCATGGAAAGAAGGAGATCAGTCACTCTCATTTTCTCTCTCTCTCTCTTTCTTCTCCTCCTCCTTCTCCTTCTTCTTCTTTATCTTCTGGCACTAATCCCATCATGGGGGCCCCACCCCTATTACATCATGTACCTCTAATCACCTCCCAAAGGCCCCATGTTCAAATACCATAACATTGGATTGGGGATTGGGGTTTCAAAATATGAGTCTTGGACAAACATTTAGCCCGTAACAACTTCTAATTTTTTAAAAATTAATTAATTTATTTTTGGCTGCATTTGGTCTTCATTGCTGCACGGTGAGCAGGGGCTACTCTTCATTGCGGTGCATGGGCTTCTCATTGCAGCGGCTTCTCTTGTTGCAGAGCATGGGCTCTAGGCACATGGGCTTCAGTAGTTGTGGCACGTGGGCTCAGTAGTTGTGGCTTGAGGGCTCTAGAGCACAGGCTCAGTAGTTGTAGCGCATGGGGTTAGTAGCTCCGAGGCAGGTGGAATCTTCCCGGACCAGGGCTTGAACCCATGTCCCCTGCATTGACAGGCGGATTCTTTTTTTTTTTTTAATATCTTTATTGGGGTATAATTGCTTTACAATGGTGTGTTAGTTTCTGCCCCATAACAAAGTGAATCAGTTATACATATACATATGTTTCCATATCTCTTCCCTCTTGCGTCTTGACATGCGGATTCTTAACCACTCTACCACCAGGGAAGTCTACAACTTCTAAATTTTTAACTCTTGTCTGGACCTCTCCCCTGAGACTCTCTGTCCTCCTGCCTCCTGACATCTCCTCTTGGATACTGAATGGACAACGTAAACTCAGCATGCTCAACACTGAACAGATCTGTCCCCCAAACCTGCTCCTTCCCCCAGTCATCTCCAGCTCAATAAATGGCAGCTCCACTCTCCCAGTTGCCAGAAACCTGGAGTCATCCTTGTCCCCTCCTTGTCCCCCTCACACCCCACTTCTGGTCTGTCAGTGGCTCGTCTTGGCTCTGCCTTCACAAGATGTCCAGACTCTGACCATTTCCCATCACCTCCACCATTACCCCTTGGGCCACACCACCCATCATCACTCACCTGGACACCTGCTTTCACCCCTGTTGTCAGCTCATGACACAGTAATCAGAGAGATCATGTACAAGTCCGATGGTGTACCTCCTCTACTTAAAATTCCCCAATTGCTTCCCACCTCACTGAGTGAAAGCCAAGTTTGCATCATTCTCTCTTGTTCTGCTTCCTTCACCTTTGTCTCCAACTCCTGTGAGTCCAGCCCTGCTCCCTCTGCCCCAGACATGCTAGCCTCCTGCTCTTCTGCAGACACACTAGGCACTTTCAGTGGCTCCTCTCTCTGCCTAGACTGCTTCCCCCCGACCCCCAAATCCATATGGATACATCTTATGTTTCACATAAATGGATATTTCTTGTTTTGCTCCTTCACTGTCTTCTGGTCTTTTCTGGAATTGCCCCTTCTCATAGGCCTTCCCGACCACCCTTATGCAAAATCTCAGCCCCCAAACACACTCACTTCCTACTCTCTGTATTATTGTTAATTCTCCGAGGATTTTTTTTTATCATTTCAGAATTTGCTTATATATTATGTGTATTCTGCCTTCCCCAACACTGAAATATAAGCTCCTTGAGGTAAAGAATTTTTGTCTGCACTATTCTCTATTCCTAGTGCTTGAAACAATACCTGGCACATAGTAGTTGCTCAATAAATATCCCACAATTGACTATTGATAAATTAATATTTTTCTGTCTCTAGCTCTCCTCTGGAGGGAAAGCTGAGGAGATGATGGGTGTGGTAGACACAGTAATGGCCCCACAATGATGTCCACGTCCACATCTCTAGAACCTGTGATTATGTTATATGGCGTGGTCAAAGGGACTTTGCAGATGCGATTAATTCAAGGGTCTTGCAATGGGGAGATTATCCTGGATTGTCCGGCTGGGCCCAGTGTAATCACAAGTGTCCTTGTAAGAGGAAGGCAGGAAAGTCAGAGTGAGAGGAGGAGATGTGTTGGGGGAAGCGGAGGTAAGACGGATGCTGGGCCATGCTCCAAGGGATGCAGGCATCCTCCAGAGGCTGAAAAAGCAGGAAACAATTCTCCTCTAGAGCCTTCAGAGGAGGGCAGCCTTGCTGACCACTTTTTTTTCTGCCTTATTGAGGTATAATTGACAAATAAAAATTGTATGTATTTAGGGTGTACAACGTGATGATTTAGTATACATATACATTTTGAAATGATTACCACAATTAACACATCCATCACCTCACATAGTTACTTTGTGTATGTGTGTGTGTGTGCTGAGCACACAAGATCTACTATCTTAGCAAATTTCAAGCATACAAGCCAGTATTATTAACTATAGTCACCATGCTGTACATTAGATCACCAGAACTTATTCATCTTATAACTGAAAGTCTGTATCCTTTGACTAACATCTCATCCCCACAGCCCCTGGCAACCACCATTCTACTTTCTGCTTCTATGAGTTTGACTTTTTTAGATTCTACATATAAGTGAGATCATGTTTCTCTGTGTCTGGCCTATTTCACTTATAATGTTGTCAAAAATGGCAGAATTTCCTTCTTTTTTAAAGCTGAATGGTATTTCTGTGTGTGTGTGTGTGTGTGTGTGTGTGTGTGTGTGTGTGTGTATTTCACATTTTCATTATTACTTCATCCCTTGACAGACACTTAGGTTATTTCCATATTTGGCCATTATGAGTAATGCTGCAGCAAACATGGTGTTTCTCTTCAAGATACTGATTTCATTTCCTTCCGATTAATACCCATAAGTGGAATTTCTGGATCATATGGTAGTTCTATTTTTAATTTCTTTTTTCTTTTTTTTTTTTTTTGTATTTGCGGCACGCAGGCCTCTCACTGTTGTGACCTCTCCCGTTGTGGAGCACAGGCTCCAGACGTGCAGGCTCAACGGCCATGGTTCATGGGCCCAGCCGCTCCGTGGCATGTGGGATCTTCCCGGACCGGGGCACGAACCCGTGTCCCCTGAATCAGCAGGTGGACTCCCAACCACTGTGCCACCAGGGAAGCCCTATTTTTAATTTCTTGAGGAACCTCCATACTGTTTTCCATAGTGGCTGTACCAATTTATATTCCCACCAACAGTGTACAAGGGTTTCTTTTCTCCACATCCACACTAACGCTTGTTAACTCGTCTTTTTTTTATTTTATTTTTTTGCGGTACGCGGGCCTCTCACTGCTGTGGCCCCTCCCGTTGCGGAGCACAAGCTCCGGACGCGCAGGCTCAGCGGCCACGGCCCACGGGCCCAGCCGCTCCGCGGCATGTGGGATCCTCCCGGACGGGGGCACGAACCCGCGTCCCCTGCATCGGCGGGCAGACCCTCAACCACTGCGCCACCAGGGAAGCCCCTAACTCTTGTCTTTTTGAGAATAGCTATCCTAACAGGTGTGAAATATCTCATTGTGGCTTTGTTTTGGCATTTTCCTGATGATTAGTGTTGTTGAGCATCTTTAATGTTGTTGACCATTAGTATATCTTCTTTGGAAAAATGTCTATTCAGACCTTTTGCCCATTTTTAATCAGTTATTTGTTTTTTGTTATTGAATTATACGAATTCCTATGTATCTTGAATATTAACCCCTTTTCAAATACATGGTTTACAAATATTTTCTCCCATTCTGTATGCTGCCTTTTCACTTGTTGATTGTTTCTTTAGCTGTGCAGAAGACTTGTAGTTTGATGTAGTCTGATTATTAATTTTTGCTTTGTTGCCATATACAAAAGAATTATTGCCAAGACTGATGTCAAGGACATTTTCTTCTATATCTTCTTTTAGGAGTTTTATGGTCTCAGGTATTACATTTAATTCTTTAATTCATTTCAAGTTAATTTTTGTGAGTGGTGTAAGATCCAGGTCCAATTTCATTCTTTTGATGTGGTTATCAGTTTCCCCAGCACCATTTGTTGAAGAGACTATCCTTTCCCCATTGCGTATTCTTGGCTCTATTGTCAAAGATCAGTTGACTTTATATGCATGGGTTTATTTCTGGGCACTCAATTCTGTTCCATTGGTCTATGTGTCTGTTTTTATGCCAGTACCATACTGTTTTGATTATGATAGTTTAGTAGTATAGTTTGAAATAAGTGTAATGCCTCCAGCTTTGCCTTTAGGACTTCAACCTCCAGAGCTGTAAGGTAACAAACTGTGTTGTTTTAAGCTAGTAGGTTTACACTGATTTGTTGTAGCAGCAACAGCAGGAAACTAATAAAATAGCTAATAAAATAAAAGATTTCTCTTCAGCCAAGCCCTCGTCAGCTGGTAGACACTCTCCTCACTGTCCAGACATCACCTCACCTGCCTTATCTGAAGGGGATTCACTGGATCTGAGGAAAGTTTAAGTCCCTTTTTGTTCTAAAGTTCAAACAGTTGATCCAAAACTATACTGTGGATTGGGATTTAGACGGACATGCAGGTGGAATTGGGCACTGGGCATCTGGTCTGGCTACCTCCATCCTATGAGAGGCTGGGGCTCCCTGTCCAGGCTGCCTGGCATGTGGTCCCACATGTATGTCCCCTGCACCTCCTCTTGAAACACTTTTGTTTCCTAAAACGTCCCCTTTTTCTCATTTCCTTCAGCCGTCTCCTTTGAGCCCCTCCTTCTCTCATACACCTGCCTCTCTACGCAGGTCCTGCCACCTTCTCAATGAAAACAGTGAAATTCCAGCCCCCTTAGGTCTTCCTCACGTCCTACATATTTTGAAGTCTCAGAAGACGTTAATCAATAGCTTTTACCTTTGGCCCAATTACAAAGACCACAAAGTTGAAGAAGTGGGTTTGGGTCTAGTATCTTTTGGCCCTCCCAGTCAGAGGGAAAGGTGGGATTGCTCCTGAGGATGGGGGGTGGTTGGGGAAGAAGCTGGGAAATGGAGGTACTTCTATGCCAGGCTTTACCTAGTTTCTCCTAGTCATCGAAAACCAACCCCCCTTCCCCCTGCGGGATCATTTTCCTCACAGACTCTCCTCTCCTCCCCTCCATCTGGTCCACTAGGGTAATACACATTCTTTGTATTAACATAACTTTGATTCCAGTTTTGCTGCAAATACTCTGGCTTTATTTTGCTATGAAAGCATCTGTCTCTCCTCCTTCCAACATACTCTCCTGGGTTACATTGTAGAGCTTTGTGGGTTGATTGACAATAAATTGTGTTATTCCCAAATCAACCCTTTGTAATTCATTGTGGTTTAGGACCATACAGAAGACTCAGTTTACCCATAATGAAAATGCTATAAGATTGAATTCACACAAAATGACCAAACTAAGTAACCAGATGAACTCTTATCATTCTAAGGTCCATCAATCAATGTAGCTTGGACCCAATTTTCCCAGGGTTTAGGTAAAAGAAAAGGCAAATAAAAGGATTTTAATTGTATCTCATAATAGCTCCCTCCCCCTCAAATCTCATTCAAGGTAGGTTATCTTTCAGTCTTAGAACAGATAGCTCTAAGGACAAATTTTACCTGAATATACCATCAAATGCAGTTAGGAGGCAATTAAAAAAAAATTAAGTAGGAAATAACGATTGTTTTGTATTAAAAATACCAGAAAAGCTCCACTGAGACAGAAAAGAGGCGTGTCCTTAAACTCAAACATTCTCAGAGACACTTGACAACAAGGTTTGAGATCCTACAAGGTGTAATTAATTCTACAAATATTTGAGTAGAGGATTGAAGAGAGTAGTTTTGGAGTACACCCTGCTTTTCCACTACCCACCAAGCCTGCTACCTGTTTCCTACCCCTTCTGTTACCCAATACAAATTTGTGTGCCCAACACACAGTGAGGGCAAACAAACTGAAACGTTGAAGTTTGGAGCAGAGAAGGTTTATTGCAGGGCCATGCAAGGAGATGGGTGGCTTGTGCCCAGAAATCCCCAAACTCTCTGAAGGGTTTTAGCAAAGCATTTTTAAAGGCAAGGTGAGGGAAGGGCATGGTTAGTTGTTGCAAACTTCTTGGTGTCCGAATCCTTTTTTCTCCCAACTGTCCATGTAGGTCAGGTCACAATGTTCCTGTAAACCTAAAACAAAAGAAATGTTATTCACTGTTTTGCAACTTTTCATCTCTGTATGAATGGAAAAGTGTTATACTCTTAAAGATCAGAGCCTTGAGAATAGGCTATCCTGTATATTTCAGGCTATAGGCAACATTCTTTTACAAAAGTGCAGAGCCAGCATGATTAAGCACAGACAACAAGGCACAAGGGTTAAAGGAAAAGAAACAGATCTAACATGGAGTCAGATTTTTTCTTCCCTGTTACACTTTGGGTCCTAGCTTAGTGTACCTTCTTCCGGAAGGCTTCTTATACCATACAATTCACTCATTTAAAGTGTACAATGCAGTGGCTTTTAATATATTCACCAAGTTTCACAGTCAACTCCACAATTTTAAAAGTTTTATTACCCTAAAAAGAAATCCCACACCCATTAACAATCATCCCCCATTTCCCTCCAATCCCCACAGCCCAAGGCTACCTCTACTTTCTGTCTCTATATAATTGTTTCCTCTGGACCTTTCATATGAATGGAATCATATAATATGTAGTCTTTTGTGACTGGCTTCTTTCATTTAGCATAATGTTTTGAAGGTGCATCCATGTTGTAGCCTGTATCAGTATTTCATTTCTTTTTATTGTCAAATAATACTGTGCAGATTGACCACATTTTATTTATCCATTCATCATCTGATGAGCATTCGGGCTGTTTCCACTTTGGCCATCGTGAATAATGCTCATGTGAACATTTGTGTACACGTTTTTGTGTGGACATACGTTTTCATTTCTCTTGGCTTATACCTAGGAGTGGAATTCATCATTTTATTATAAAAATTTCAAACATATGGCAAGGTTGAAGGAATTTTACAGTGAACATGCTTCCCACCACCAAATTTCTACTATTAAGATTTTATTCTCCTTCATCAGATATCTGTCCTTCTATCTAACCCTCCAGCCATTCATCAATCAGCCTTATTTTTTAAATTTTATTTCACTGAAGTATATTTGGTTTAGTGTTGTGTTAATTTCTGCTGTACAGCAAAGTCATTCAGTTATACATATATATGTACATATATACTTTTTATATTCTTTTCCATTATGGTTTATTACAGGATATTGAATATAGTTCCCTGTGCTATACAGTGGGACCTTATTGTTTTCTATTCTATATATAATAGTTTGCATCTGCTAATCCCGAACTCCCAATCCATCCCTCCCCTACTCCCCCTCCCCCTTGGCAACCACAAGTCTGTTCTCTATGTCTGTGAGTCTGTTTCTGTTTTATAGATAAGTTCATTTGTGTCATATTTTAGATTCCACATATAAGTGATATTACATGGTATTTGTCTTTCTCTTTCTGACTTACTTCACTTAGTATGATAATCTCTAGGTCCATCCATGTTGCTGCAAATGGCATTATTTCATTCTTTTAATGGCTGAGTAGTATTCCATTGTATATATGTACCACATCTTCTTTATCCATTCCTCTGTTTATGGACATATAGGTTGTTTCCGTGTCTTGGCTATTGTGAATAATGCTGCTATGGACATAGAGGGGCAGGTATCTTTTTGAGGTGACTTTTGTCTGGACATATGCCCAGGAGTGGGATTTCAGGATCGTATGGCAACCCTATTTTTAGTTTTTTGAGAACCTCCATACTGTTTTCCATAGTGGCGCTACCAATTGACATTCCCACCAACAATGTGGTAGGGTTCCCTTTTCTCCACACCCTCTCCAGCATTTGTTATTTGTAGATTTTTTAATGATGGCCCTTCTGACCCACATGAGGTGGGACCTCACTGTAGTTTTGATTTGCATTTCTCTAATAATTAGCAATGTTGAGCATCTTTTCATGTGCCTGTTGGCCATCTGTATGTCTTCTTTGGAGAAATGTCTATTTAGGTCTTCTGCCCACTTTTAATTGACATTATTTTTAAATGTATTTCAAGGTACGTGACATCAGTGCTTTTCCCTAATTACCTCAGCGTGTATATCATTAAGTAGAGTTCAATATTTGTTTTGTTTCATTTATTTTTGTTTAATGTGACATTAAACATTACATTAAATGTAATGTTACATTTTGTTTAATGTTTATATCATATGTAAACAATAATGTTTACATATGATGAAATGCACAAGTCTGAAGTATATATTCCCTAAGTTTTGACAAACTCATCTGTCTGACCCAAACCTCTATCAAGGTAACATTCCCATAACTCCAGACAATTCTCTCATGTACCCTTCCAGTCCTCACCCTCTGCACTTCAAAGACAACCTCCATTCTGATTTTTTCTCCATGTATTTGGTTTTGTCGTAAAACTTCATACAAATAGAAAAGTACAATATGTACCTTTTTGTCTGTAAAGTTCCTTTCACTCAGCAAAATGTTTTTGTGATTCATCCGTGTTTTGCATTTATCAGAAGTCCATTTCTTTTTCTTGTTGAGTTGTAAGTCCATTGTGTATGATTATACCACTGCTTAGTTTTTCACTCTCCTGTTGATGGGCGTGTTTGTCTCCCGACCCCGTTTTTTTAGTTTTACGAATAAAGCTGCTATGACCATTTTTGTACAAGTCTTTTTGTGCACATAGGTTTTTGTTTTTCTTGGGTAAATACATAGGAGTGGAATTTCTCAGTCTCACAGTGAGTATACCACTGATCATACACAAATCTACTCTAATTTTAAGCAGTTCTAGGAAAGGAAAATCCTCTCTCTCTCTCTCTCTCTCTCTCTCTCGCTCTCTCTCTCTCTGGTGTTGCAAAACTTCTAACTGTAAGAAAATTAACTTCAGATTACTGTCATCTAGGTCCATTTTTCTTGGTTACTCCTCATTCAGAGATAAAACAGAAATATTTAGAGGTGCTCTGTGATGAGGCATTGCACATTTATTTAGGTTATTTTTATTTTATTTTATTTTATTTTGGTACACGGGCCTCTCACTGTCGTGGCCTCTCCTGTTGTGGAGCACAGGCTCCGGACACGCAGGCTCAGTGGCCATGGCTCACGGGCCCAGCCGCTCTGCGGCATGTGGGATCTTCCCGGACCGGGGCATGAACCTGTGTCCCCTGCATCGGCAGGCGGACTCTCAACCACTACGCCACCAGGGAAGCCCTATTTAGGTTATGTTTGAATGTATGATAGGGATTTTAATTTGTTAAAGGATAGAAATTATTTCATAAATGAGATGCCTTTATTTCCTCCTTTTCACTAGTAGTCTCAATCTGTATGAAAAGGATAAAAAGGAATAATTCAATCAAGTACCAGTTTCTCGCTATGTTTGTTCATCTTCAACCCCTTTACTGATGAGCTAAAGAACAGGGCTCTTCTTGCTGGGAAAAGCACCATCTCACTGCTTAGGGAAAATGTGTGGCTTTAGATTGAATTCACTTTCTTTTCAAGAATTAGGAGTTGCATTTAACCAGGCTTGATCCCATGCAGAAGGATAAAGAAGCTGCTAACGTCCAGTTCATCAAAAAGATTCTCCCCCCAGAGGTGGTGGTAATTTGGGAGTTGAGAGAACTGATTGCCTTTAGCTTAGATACATTGAGGGAAGAGGGAAGTAAAGCTGGGAGATGCAGGCGTCCTTGCGACCAGCTGTCCCTCATCCCATCCAGGTAGGAGCAACTAGGTGATTTCTTTTAAAATGTATCCTTTGATGATCCTTCAGTGTGCATTAGACTTACGGATCTTAGCAGCAATTCTTGGGGAGGAGAGTGGGGTGGGGAAGAACATTCTTCCTTATTTTTGCCTTAAAATGTGTGGAGGTCCAATTTAAAGAAGGGGGTAATTATGCAAGTACATATGGAATTCCTACTGCCTATTTCTAAGCATCAGAGTGATTTTGTATGGGCTATCGCACATACCTACAGCCCGAAGAGATTTGCTATCTTGACCATGGACACACACACACACACACACTCACTCCTGCTCATTCCTAACTTCAACTCTCAATGCATTTCTGAACGATGAAAAATGCTTCACGTAACCATCAACAATGATATACCCTCCCCTTAGGTATCATTTCCTTCTCTGAGAATCAAAAGGTGAGAACACAAGCCAGATTCAAAATGATTCCAATCCATGACCTTCCTCTGGTTTCCTCCTAAATGTCTCCTTTTGAAAGTGAAGTGGAAAAAATATGACCAAAAGTCCTTACTTTTTATCTATTCTATTTTCTATCCTAAAAGAAGTATGTGTTTAATACTTTTCTCCAGCTGTCTTAGGTTTATGAATATAGAGGCAAAACACAGCAAAACCACTCAGAGCATTGCCTCTGGAGTCTGCCTGCCTGAGTGTGAATCACCTTCTCTGCCATTTACTAGCTACGTGAACTTGGCTAAGTTACTTAGCCTCAGCTGTAAGATGGACATAATAATATACATCCTACTTTACAGGGTTGATGTGTCAGTTAAATGAGTTAACATTCACTAAGTTCCAACAACTATATGTTTTAGCTATTATTATTATTGTACATAGAAAAGAAGAAACTTTAGAAGGAGTTATAGTTGAGGGTTAAAATTTCAAAGCAATTCTAATCAAAGTGCAGTATGATTATTTTTAGAACTTGACAAAATGATGCTAAAGTTCATCTGGAAAAACAAATACTAAGGCTAGCCAGAAAAACTCTGAAATTGTAGAGCATAAGTTCTACCAGAGGGTAACATATATTATGAACATTTGTTACTGGGACAAGAATAGGCAGATCAGTGGAAAAGAATATGGACTCTACTATATGACAAAATTGGCATTTCAAACAAGTGTAGAAGAGATGGATTATTTAAATGGTGTCTGTTTATCCACTTGGAAAAAAGAAAAGTTGGATCTGTGTCTCATTTCTTATGCCCAAATAAATACTGTATAGATTGATTTTATAATATAAAAATAAAACTGTTAAGGTGTGAAAATATAGTGATTTTTAAAAAGCCTTGAGTGGGGAAAACTTTTCAAGCATGATGCAAAAATGTGAAAACAGAAAAGCAAACATAAATCTGACAGTACAAAAGTTAAGAACCTCTTGTTGCAAAAAAAGCACCATAAACAAAGTCAAAACAGAAAAAATATTCACTATATGATAGCACAGGGCTAATTTCCTTAACTATCAATATAAAGATATTAAGAATCAACAAAAAAGACAAACACCCCAAGGGCAAAATGAGCAAAGGATATAAAAGTTGATGGATAAAGAAATATCAATGGATAATTTTAAAGTAAGTTTCCATTTTACCTATAAAACTGACAAATTTTAAAAGTTTGCCAATACCCAGTGAGGGCTTAAAGTGTAAGTAGGACTTCTCTGGTGGCGCAGTGGTTAAGAATCCGCCTGCCAATGCAGGGGACATGGGTTCAAGCCCTGGTCCGGGAAGATCCCACATGCCACGGAACTACTGAGCCTGTGCTCTAGAGCCCACGAGCCACAACTACTGAGCCCGCAAGCCACAACTACTGAACCTACGTGCCACAACTACTGAAGCCTGCGCGCCTAGAGCCCGTGTTCCGTAACAAGAGAAGCCACCGCAACGAGAAGCCCACGCACCACAACGAAGAGTAGCCCCTGCTCACTGCAACTAGAGAAAAGCCCGCGCACAGCAACGAAGACCCAACGCAGCCCAAATAAATAAATTTATTTATTTAAAAAACAAAAGTGTAAGAAGTAAGCGTTCTCAAGCACAGTTGGTTAGTGGGTATCCTGGTTGTCTTTCGCTTCATAGAAAGCCATGCAAACTTTAACAACATAAAATAATTTTATCATGGATTTTGTGGATCAGAAATTTGGAAAGGGCACAACAGAGGTGGCTCTTCTTTGCTTCATGGTGTCCTTAGCTGGCAGGACTGAAAAGGCAGGGGGTGGCCAGCATCGCTGAGGAACGGGATAGGGCTGGAGAACCCTCTCCAAAACACTTCTTTACTCACTTCCTGGTTCCTGGTCTGAGATGGTGAAAGATCTGGGACCGGCAGCTGGAGCATCACTGTGCAGCCTCTTGCTTGTAGTGGTCCTCATCTAACTGACAGCTCATAGCCTCATGTCCAGAGATCAGCACTGCCCCAAACAGAGAGACTTCTCCGACCCAGAAACGTGGTGGTGGTGGTGTGTTTGGGGGGAGGGGGTGGTAACTGTGGAATAAGAAGTTTCATTTCACTGTGACACGTCATCACTTTAGTATAAAAGATTTACACACATGCACTTGTTTAAGCTTAGAAAGTTTCTGAAAGACTAAAAACTGATGGGAAAATGATTTCTGAGAAGTGAAACTGGGGATGTGGGGAAGGGTCCCTTATGCGCTTTACGCTTTACCTAATACCCTTCTACACTGTTTAATTATTTCTTCATTTATCATGTACACACATTTATTGCAATAAAAATAGATAAAATCAATAAAAGGGAAAGTTAAGAACAGGACAACTACTTAATTCAGGAAGATTTCTAAGTAACCTGATGGCATGGGTTATAAAGGGGACCTAGGTAATTATACATTTTTATAATCAGAAATCTGAAAACGAGGCATGAATGACACAAAATGACAAGGAAACACTTCAGTTTTTCAGGGGCTGATTTTCCAGATGGCAGATTTTCCAGGCCAGGTAGCCCTGGCTTTTTAGGTAAAGGAATTTAAAAAGTGCTTTCAATGAGATTAAGTACGAAACCCAGAATGTTTGTTTGTGAGAGCTGGAAGGAACTGGGTGAATTGGCTCTCCCAGCGGGAGCCCCCAAACCTGCTCTCCTCTTTCTTTTCCTTCTTCCCCACTGGCTACTACCCTCTGCCTGTAAAGCCTCAGACTGTGTCCTTTAAAAGTCACCTTCCCTCAAAAACAAAATCAAAAAAAACAACCAGCATCAGATGTTATGTATTCAATATTATGATCATACACATGCTGAGAGCGAAATGACACAAACTTTATTCCAGACATGGAAAGAAGATGATGGAAAAAAAAAAAAGATGAAATAAACACTGTAGCATGTGGAAAACGTCTTCCAAAGAGAGTGACTGGGTAAATGTCACTTTTCTAAGTTTTTGTGATTTCTACAAGCTTTTCGGTTTTAGCTGTAAGGTATGGAATAGCACCTTGCTTGCTACTGGGTGAAGTGCCCGGACTAGCAAAAAAAAGAAAAAAGAAAAAATAGCATTGGAGGGCTTGTTAGAAATATCGTGCTTCAAGCTCACTAAACCAGATCTGCATTTACCAGAATCCCAGGTCTGCCACAGACCTGGCCACACACTGGAATCACCTCCAGAACTTTAACAATACCGATGCCTGGGTTCCCACTCCAGAAATCCTGATATATTTGGCTGGGGTGAAGCCTGGGCGTTGCGGGTTTTTTTCAAGTCTGATGTGATTCTGTGATTCTGAGACCCAGTACTCTAATTTGGTGGTTCTCAAAGTGTGGGCCCAGAGCCCCCTGGGAACCTGTTCGAAAGGCACATTCTCAAGCCCACTCCAGACTTCCTTTCCTGGAGTTTCTGATTCAGTAGGTCTTTGAATCAGCCGGCCAGGCAATTCTGATGCCCACTGAGGTGGGAGAACCCGATAAGGTAGGTCTGGGGAGGGGCCCAAGAATTTATATTTCTTAAAGTTTCCGGGTGCTGCTACCGCTACAGGTCCGAGAAGCACACTCAGAGAATCACCGAAACCTCTGATCTATGGTTTGTCCAGAGCCACGCCTCCAGCCCACTGTTGCTTCTCTTCAATGACAAACTTCCCATCTGCTGTTCTTTTCAGGTTTGAGGCCCAGATGACCCTTTTTACTTCCACCTTCTCCAAATATACAGGCGTTAAAAAAAAAAAAAATACAGTTCAGCATCTCAAACTCAAAATATGTCTCTTTGCTCCAGAAACTACTCACACTAGCTACGCACAGGTGCCCCCGTCCTTCTCAGGCACCGTGTTCTCGTGTGGACCCACTGTCCCACGGGGGCCCCTGTCCTGCTCCTCTTTGAGTTCAGTCGTGGCCTCTCCCAAGAAACCTGCCTCCAGGCTGGAGATCGAAAACTTCTCTAAGGCGCAAAACGACCAGGGTTCTGGGGTCAGCGGCCGTCAGGGGCGGGTGCCCAGTAGCCTCGGCATCTAGCAGAGGGTCGCTTTCGTTTCTAATCTCCTGCCGCGCGTCCTTTTCCCTCCACGTGCAGCGGGCCCATCCACAGCGAGGAGGAGAAAGGGCAAGAGCAGGGGCTGAGGAAAGGGGGATGGAGGTGGTAAAGCGGCAGCTCCCAGCTGGAGAGGGGCGACAGGGACTCTCCCCCCTTAGGTGCCTGCCTGCTGGGTCCTGAACCTTGCTCCCTCCTCCGAGTTCCGGGAGCTCTGAACAGGAATCTGCAAACCTGCTAACCTATTTCACTCCTTTCCCCCGCGGGGCATTGCTCCGGTCCTCGGAGGGGGCGAGTAGGGGTGGGGATTGTCGGGGGATTCGCGGTGGGTGGAGGACGCGGGGCCGCGGCGGGGGGAGGGGAGGTGACAACTGCCCCTCCGGGATTAAGTCCCTCGTAGCCCAGGGTGGTGCCGGAAGCCAGCTCCTGTGGCCCCGGGGAAGGGGTGGTGCTCGTGGGTCCCTGCGAAGCGCCGCTGTCCGCGCGACAACGTAAAGTCGTAGGTGGGCACCCGGGCGGGGCTCCCCCTTGCACAACCTCAACAGCGGCCTGCAGAGTCCGCGCCACCGATCCTCCGCCAGCTGCTCCTGGTGTTGCCCGTGCGCTCGTCTCCCGCTGCCTTAGCTCGCTTTCAACCACAGAGGCTGGACTGGCGCGTCCCTGGTGGCGCAGCGCACTCCGCGGAGCTTCCTGCGCTCGGCCCTGCGGCGCCGAGCGGAGAGACCGGCTGCAGCCGTAGGACCAAGTAAAGCGCGGATCGGAGGTGGGCTCGCCCGGCCGGGTAGGGGCGCTCGGGCGGGCGGCCTCTCGGCGCACCTGCCCCCGGGGCGGGGCGGAGCGGGGCGGGGCGCGCCGGCGCGCAGGTCGCGGGCGCGGACGCTGGAGGGGGCTGTGGCTCTCTTGCTGTCCCCGCGGCTCGGGCTGCGCGGCGCTAGGGCTCCCCCCGCTGAGGGGCCGGCCCAGGCCCGGGGAGGGGCTCGCCTTCCTTCACTTCCCGCTCGCCTGTCTGGAGGCGGCGGGGCCGGCGCGGGCGCAGGGCTGCGGGCGCTCGGCTGGCGCGCGGGGCGGGGACGCGGCCGCCGCCCGCTTTGCGCCGCTCCTCCCCGCGCGAGTGGCGCTCGGCCCGGCGTCGAGGCGGCCATGGCGACCCGGAGCCCGCTCCCCACCCACCCCGCCTGCTCCGCCCTCCCCTCCGCCCCGCGACACCTTTGATGGCTCGGACCTCGGCCGGCCACCGCCAGCCTCGCTCGCGTGTCCGCGCCGCCGCCGCCGCCCCCGCCGCCCGCGGGTATTAATAGCCGAGCGTCCCCGCCGCACGCGCAGCCGGAGCCGCCGCGCCCTCGGCCGCCGGGAGCTCGGAGCTGCGGAGCCCGGAGGCCGGGAGTGGGAGCCGGAGCCGCCTGCGCCGTGGAGGTAGGAGGCGCGCGGCGAACAATGATCCCGGCGGACTGGCGGCAACTTGTGCGAGTCGGGCGCCCGGAGCCGACCGACCGGGGAGCGGGTGGAGGTAGCTGCGTGGCCCGCGGGTCCTGCCCGGAGGAGGGCGCGGCGGGTGGGATCGGGCTTCCCCTACTGAGGCGGGAGAGTCGCCCTCCGGGCCGGGGCAGCCCGGCAACAATAGCCGGAGCTCGGGGGCCTCCGGGCTGCGCGCCGCCCCTTGCACCCTCCCCTTACCTCCGGGGACTCGGGCTGCGGGCTCCGCGCGCGTCCCCTCTCGCCTCCCCCGCCCCGCGGCGCCCTTCCCCCTCTTCCTCCCATCCCACCCGGCGCGCTGACAGCGCCGGACGCGGCTTCCGGACCTCCGGCTGCAATCTCGGCCCCTGCGACCGACCGCGGACCGGGGAGGTGGCCTTTGGCGCCGCTGCCACCGCGCTGCCGGGTGCCCCTCCGCTCGCCCACGCTGGCGCGAGGACCCCGGTGGGTGACAAAGAGGAACACGCCCTCTGCCTAAGTTAGATTTTGTCTCTCTTTGCCGCCAACCTTTATGAAGAGCAAAGTTTTTTTTTTCTTCCTTTTTTTTTTTTTTTTTTTTAAGCAAAGGACAGAGATTTTTGTGGTGAGCATTTCCAAACAACAACTTCTGATTGTGGTTTTACGATTTAAGTTCCGGAAACTTTAGCTGTGTGATCCTGCTAGACCTTTGAGAGTGTGTGCGTCTGTGTGTGTGTGTGTGTGTGTGTGTGTGTGTGTGTGTGTGTTTTGTTTGAGGGGAAAAAAATGAGTTCCCCGTAATCAGTCTGGATGTCGTTTATGGCAGTTGGAGCCCAGCTGGAGTCTGTGCAGGATCCCCCAGAAACGAGGGAGGTGAGGCGCACAAAGAAACGAGGACCCTGGTATCAGATCAGCCCCTTGAGATGTGGAGAGATTGCCTTTCATCTGGAATAGTTTAGCCGGCTCAGCCTGTCTCCGATTCTTCTGGAGTACCATGGTGGCCTCTGGCTGTTTCATTTTATTATTGTTGTTGACGTCTTTCTTGTTAGTTTCCCAGGTTTGACTTGCTCAGCCCCGCCCTCCCCTGTTTCACGGTTCCCCCTTAGCCATGGTTTTTGGGGACCCCCATCTCCCCCACCCAGCAGGCAGGGTCTTCAGCAGAGCCAAACCCCAGCCTAGCAGTGGGTTAGGTTCACTGCGCTTTACTTGTGGTGACTTGGCCAAGCCCATTCCAGAACATCTTCCAGCATTGTCTTGCTTTTCTTATTCAGTCTAAACAGGACAGAAAGGAGGAAAAAAGGCCTTTTTGGCCCTGAGAGCTTTGGGACATTTGCCTTAAAAACTGTCCTCATTGTTGCCATCAGGCAGGCCCTTCTGAAGTCTCCTGCGTTTGGTTTCTTCCCACATTCCACAGTCTTCCGGCCCGGGTTTACTTTCAGCCTTTCCTGGGGGTTGGTTGGTCTTCTGGGTTTGACAGTTTCTGATGCTCTTCGTGTGGGTTCAGCGTCCACATGGCTCACTTTATATTCCTGCAGCATCGTTCTGCAGCAAGGCACCAATATTGGAGTTATTCCAAGCACAATGAAACGTTTGTGTTTTTAGAATGTCTGGCTAATAGAGCTGCTTCTGGGAAAAATGAAGAAACACATTATTGGCCAGTGGCTGGCTTACTGGGCGAGGTGTTGGTGGAAATAGTGAGCTGCTAGCCCAGGGCTTCCCAGAATCTCTTCTTTCTTCTTTGTGGACGAGAAACTTGAAATACTTGGTGATGATGTAGCTGTGCTCCATAGGGTCACAGATTCGGTAGCATGCCCCCTGTGAGTTGGGGTGTGGTTTTTCATTTAAGGTGTTCTTCCCCTGTGGGAATCCTGAAGGTAGGTTTATAATGTCCCTTTGCACATAGTTAGTCTTCTTCTGGAATTTTATACAGGGATTGAATTCCTTAGGTCTTAATAGAATACTAATGGTGCTCTGCGGGCCAGATTTACCAAAAGGAGATTTAAAAATCTATCCTAGATAATTTTCTTCTGGTATGTTGCAGTCACGCCATAATTATCTTAAGACCATGAGGAACCTGGGTGAGTATTTTTGTTTTGCTTTTTACTTAAGAAACTGTCCAAGGAAATGGTTTTAAGAAGATAAGAATTGAATATAGTATTGAAAGGGTTAGGTTTTTTTTTAAAGTGGGATTCATCCTCTAATATTCATGGAGCTCTAATATTCATAGAAGAGTTTAATTCATTTGGAAAATGATATGTATTTATAAGGAGGGTGCCTGTGATAGACATCAGAAAAGAAAACCTTCTTCCATCCTTGAGGAGGTTAGAGAATGCTGGAGAAGACACAGGAGCCCAGTTTTTGCATACTGAACAGTTTAGGAAAGACGGCATTATGGCTTTCCTAGAGGATGAGGAAAGTTGTATGGATTTGTAGGCACTTGGCTAGAGCTTTGACAGCAAAAGCTTTAGTAACTGGCCTTGCTTATTTCAGAGACCTGCCCAGTGAAATGCACTTTCCCCTTGAACTGAAGATGCTACAGACAAGAGAAGGGCTCTTATAATCCCCAAATACAGTCACTCAAGTCCTTTCTACTTTGGGTGCACAGGTATTCCAAGTGTTGCTTACCGTTGCCTGGGAGGGGAGAGGGTGGGCTCTTAAAGGTTCCTGGGGCTGCACCTCTCGTATTATTTGGTACTTTTGATTGAAAGGAGGGCTCTCCAAGCCTGACTATTGAATGGGAAGCGGTGGATCAACTTTTAAAAAAAATTTTTCCTTGCTTTTTAGTGGTTAGAGTTTCTGCTGTGGCCTCACTTCATCATAGGCCCCTCACCCTCTGTTTCCGCCAGGTTACTGCCTTAAGCACTTCCACATGTCTGGGAAGAGCAGAGCCCAACGGTTTCCATTCAAAATTATTTGAAATACTGATTTCACCAGTCCTTTTATGCCAAATGCTGCCTTTGTTTTTAATCAAGAAGCCCCCAGAAACTGTTTATATTGAAGTGGAGAAACTGGCTTTTTATAGGCTGCCCTCCTCCTGGTTTAAGTCAGTTAAAAATGTTTTGCCAAGTGGATACTTTGAGCAGAAGTGGACAGTTGGTACGTATTAAACGTGGGTGCTCTCAGCCTTTAATACTTGTGAAATAAACCAGGGACTATCAGGTACAATGTGCCTTCCCATGCTCAGTGCTGCCTATGAACTCAGGCAGTTTTCTTATTTAATGTGAGATGGAAATCAGACGGCAAGATGGGCAGTTTAATATGGGAATTCATCATTTACACTGAATTAACTTCATGTGTAAAATGGTCATATTTGTGCATAGATTTTCAAACAGAAGGGCCTCAGGCCAAACTGGATTACCTTTAACTCTCTATTATGTAATATTCCTCACCAAAGAGTAACTCCACTGTATGTGTAGACTTTGGCCTTTTCATAAAGGTATCTTAGAAGACTCATAAATCCAGTATTATATGACTTTCATTTTTTGTTCTCATAATATTAATTCAGGATCTAGTCTAGTGCCTGGCACATAGCAAACCCTTTCTAAATGTTTGTTGAGTGAATAAGTAAACCTAATTTTCATGTCCTTTCAAGTTACTCTTTAAGGTTTTTAAGGGAAATTTGATATCAGCCCTGACAAGTTGTTGTTCTGGGAATTGGAAAATTTGGTATTTGATTTCATTTCTGTTTTGTTCTAATTTAACAATTTAAGCTAACCTTTAAATTTGGGTATTGTAAAAATATATAGGCTCATTTAAAAAAAATCAAACAATAAATGCATGAAGAAGAAAGTAAAACCTACCTGAAAAAATTGGCTTCTGGGATAACTTTCCCTTTCCTTCTTAGAGATATATTTTTTAGAAGTTCCATTAGTGAGCATCTCTTGGGGGTAACCTCAGTTTTTGTGTGCCTTTAAATTTGTTCCGGAATGATAAACTACCTGGGTGCGCAATTCTGGATCGTTGATCCTGTATTCATCAACTCTCTTTTGGTTCCATTGTTGTGGTTGCAGTGTCCACTGTCAGGCTAACTGTTATTTGTAAATTGTCTGTCTTTTCTCTCTGGCTGCTTTTAAAGATCCTTTGGAGTGCTGCAGTTTCACTAGGTCTAGATGTAATTTCTCCTTTACTTTTATTCCCCTCTCTCCGCCTCCATCTGCTTCTTTTCCCTCCTCCCTCCCCCTTCCTCCATCATCTTATCAGTGTGTTCCTCTCTGTTGCCCTGTAGTATTTCAGTGTCTGGATGTGCTACAATTTGTTGATCTGGTCACCCTTGGCCACTCTGGCTGTTTCCAGTTTGGGCTGTTCTGAATAAGGCTGCTATGAACATTTGTGAACAAGTCTTTGTGCGGAGATCTGTTTTCCTTTTTATTGCTCGGTCTTATGATAAGTGTATGTTTATGAGAAACTGCCATCTGTTTTTCCAAAGTGTTTGTACCATTTTACATCCTCGCCAATGACGTATGAGTGTTCCACGTACTGTAATCCTCATGAACACTTGAAATTATCCATCTTTTTCATTGTAGCCGTTCTGGTAGATGTGTAGTGGTATCTCCTTGTGGTTTAATTTTATATTTCCCTGAAAGGGAAATGATAAGTTTTCCTGTGCTTTTTGGCCATTTGTCTATCTTCCTTTGTGCCGTGTCCATTAACACTTCGTTCTTTTTCATTGATTTTTGTCTGATTGTTTTATATAGCTTTTGAGTATAATTGACATACAATAAACTGCATATACTTAGTGTCATCTTATTTTACAATTATAGGAGTTCTGTGTATATTCTATATACAAGTTCATTGTTAGATCTATGTATCAGGAATATTTTTACCAGTCTATTTTTTAATCTTTTCTTCTTTTAGTGGTATCTTTTGAAGAGCAGAAGTTATCAGGGAAACATTGTACATGGTCTACTTATTGAACTTATTAAAGGTCAGGGGATTTTTTCAACTTTGGAAAAATAGCATTTTTGTGTGTAAGACATAGACTAATATTGCTGTGTTCAAGAGGTCGGACTCCATTTACTTCATGGGGATGGAGCAGTTCTATTCTTTCCTAACGAAAACTGAGTTGAAAAGACATGAAAATGAAAAAAACAAAAAAACCCTGCTTATTTTGAAAATCTGGGGAAACAAGGTGTTTCAGGTTATGATCAAATAGATTTTCTGAAATTCAGAATTGAATTGTTTGTTCTTTTAGCACACAGAAAGATTGTGGAAAATAAATATTTTTGAAATCAATACAAAAAATGGAGCCCTGGGTAAAAGCAAGATGTAACATTCTAAAAAGAGGTTGGGATGGCATACGTAGGTGCTTGTAAAAGGAGCGGAGTTTCCTTATTTTGGCATGAATTATATAGTGTTATTTATGTACTCTCCTCATTTTCTGAACCAGATAACAAGCATTGTTGTCAGGTCAGAAAGTATGTTTTCCTGATTTTTTTTTCTCCTGCCCATAGAAGGTACATAAATATTGCTTGACTTGAATTAAAATTTCTGTAATGACTGCGACAGAAACAGACTCAAAGAAATAGAGAACAGACTTGTGGTTGCCAAGGGGGAGGAGGGTGGGGAAAGGATGGACTGGGAGTTTGAGATGATTAGCAGATGCAAACTATTTTTTGTAGGACAGGGAAGCAACAAGGGCCTACTGTAGAGCACAGGCAGCTATATTCAATATCCCGTGATAATCCAGAATGGAAAAGAAAAATAAATAAATAAATAAAATTTAAAAATTTGTATAAGGAAAACCCCATGACATTTTAGAATACGCAAGTTAGAGATTGGGATCAAAGGTAACAGGAGTTGGGAGTATAGGTGTTAAAATGTGATGTTGGGCAAGTTATTGGCGCTCTTTTCCTAAAACATCAAGGAAACTTCAGGAGTGCATTTATTTTCCAGTGACAGAATGTTTGACTAATAGCAGTGAAAGTCATCAAACAATTAGTTGCCTCAAGGAATAATAAGAAGGGAGGGGCTCCCCGTTCGATGCCTCAGCTCACAGCGTCACCCAGGTTCTTTCTGTCCTTGCACCCTGCCATCCCAGCTTGTTGCTTTCTGTCCTCTGGCTTGTTGCCTAGTGGTTAATTAGGCTGCTGTGGCCTGATTAGCTGTCATGGCGGAGGGCTGCTGCAGCTCCGTGCTTTTTACTCTTCACATTCGGCGTCGTCGGGCCAATAATGGCACAGCCTTCTTCACGCTCCTTTTGTCCTTAAGCAAAGTGCTTCTCAGAAGCCTCCAACATTTGTTGGTCTTTGAAGAAGGATCTGGGGAATATTTCTGTGCTTTGAAAGAGAGACCCAAGGGCTGGACTGAACGTGATGCCTGGGACCACAGCAGCCGAAATTGTGGCTAGCCTTGGGATGAAGGCAAGAGGATGATGGGCTGAAAGATGGAAGCAGAGTTCTGTGATCTTCCTGCACCTGGAGCTTCCTACACTAAATAATAGCTAATTTTGTATACCAAATAACGCAGACCTGGACTTAGTGTAATAAGCCATAAGTTTACCCACTTTCTAATTCTGTTATTGCCATCCAAAGCATCTTGACTGATATATTAATGGAAGACTTTATCTTTCTTTTTAAAAAATATTTTGCCTTCTTTTGTTTTTTGTTTTTTAAATTAAGTATAGTTGACTTACAATGTTAGTTTCAGGCGTACAACATAGTGATTTGATATTTTTATAGATTATGCACCATACAAAGGTTATTTCAGTATTAATGACTATATTCCCAGCGCTATACATTACATCCCTGTGACTTATTATATAACAGGTCGTTTGTGCCTCTTACTCCCCTTCTCCCATTTTGCCCATCGCCCCACCCTCCTCCCCTTTGGCAACCACTAGTTTGCTCTCTGGATCTGTGAATCTGTTTCTGTTTGGTTGTATTTATTCATTTGTTTTTTAGATTCCACATATAAGTGAAAATACGGTATTTATCTTTCTCTGTCTGACCTGTTTCACTTAGCATAATCCCCTCCAGGTCCATCCATGTTGTCACAAATGGCAAGATTTCATTCTTTTTTATGGCTGAGTAATATCCCATCGTGTATATATACTACATTTTCTTTATATATTCATCTGTCAGTGGACATTTAGGTTGTTTCCATGTCTTGGCTATTGTGAATAATGCTGCAGTGAACATAGGGGTGTGTGTATCTTTTTGAATTAGTGTTTTTGTTTTCTTTAAATACCCAGGAGTAGAAATGCTGGATTGTATGATAGTTCTAGTTTTAATTTTTTTTTTTTTTTTGCTGTACACGGGCCTCTCACTCTCCCGCTGTGGAGTACAGGCTCCGGACGCGCAGGCTCAGCGGCCATGGCTCACGGGCCCAGCCGCTCCGCGGCATGTGGGATCTTCCCGAACGGGGGCATGAACCCGTGTCCCCTGCATCGGCAGGCAGACTCTCAACCACTGCGCCACCAGGGAAGCCCTGGTTTTAATTTTTTGAGGAGCCTCCGTGCTGTTTTCCGTAGCGTCTGCACCAATTTACATTCCCACCAACAGTGCTGGACGGTTCCTTTTCTCCACATCCTCTCCAACGCTTGTTATTTCTTGTCTTTTTGATGATAGCCGTTCTGACAGGTTGGAAGATTTGATCTTTCATCTGCCATTTAACATTATCTATGAGAAAGAGTTTATTACTGTTAATTATATGGAAAGTGGCTTAGTGATCACGTCAAGTCACTGTGAGAGATGAACTATTTTTAAGGACTTTACGTATCTGATAATGTGTGCCAGGCTTGTCACTAAGTCTGCATGATTTTCACCTTTTCCTCTTACGATGGCCTTGCAGGACATCTGCTTAGCATTGACCATTTGGAGTTTGGATAACAAGGCATACTTGATGGGAATATTTCATTTCTTTAAGAAAAAAATGATGGCAGTGCCTACCATTTCTGTCAACCTAGAATGGCGTTTATCTGCATGTTTAATATTGCTCAGGAGATTTTTGAGGCCATTATTTATTTAGTTTTGGCTGCGTTGGGTCTTTGTTGCTGCGCACGGGCTTTCTCTACTTGTGGCGAGCGGGGGCTACTCTTCGTTACGGTGCACGGGCATCTCATTGTGGTGACTTCTCTTGTGGAGCACGGGCTCTAAGCACGTGGGCTTCAGTAGTTGTGGTGCACAGGCTTAGTTGCTCTGCGGCATGTGGGATAGTCCCAGACCAGGGCTTGAACCTGTGTCCCCTGCATTGGCAGGTGGATTCTTAACCACTGCGCCACCAGTGAAGTCCCTGTGAGGCCATTATTAATCATAGATTAATATCTTCCTTTATAATCTTGCCGGATCTTTTGGTTGTCTGGCATGAAATCTTACTGAGGGCCAATGTTATTAGAGTGAACTGCTTGGAAATGTCAGGATTTGGGTAAACTAAAGATTTACCGCGTTGGAAAATTAGACACAGATATTTGTGAGCCTGTAAAGAAAAGTTGAATGATTTTATAATAACTGTAATCCAAGCAGATGAATTGAACGGAAAATATCCTGGTGAACAACTTGTAGAATATAGAGCCACAATATTCCTATCTATTTTTATTTAATTGATATGACTTTAGAAAAGAAATCTGGTCCTTCCCCCACCTCTTACTATCAAGATGGTCAACTGACCAGGGTAACTTGCATATTCACTGCTGTTTTATTTTCACTTTATGTGAGGACTTACCAATTCAACAGATATTTATTGAACAGCTGTGTTGAATTAGTAGTTACCATTGGTGCCACAAAAACAGGGTGCAGTTCCCTGCTCTCAGAGTGTAGCATCCAGACCAGATTGGAGAATTATCTAGATAATTACAATATAAGGTGGTATGTGACCAGAGCTTTGCAAAAGGTACTGTAATCGTGGAAGTGTTCAGGATAGTAAGACATTGGATTCTGGTTGGAAGTTGCATTTAAGTTGAGCTTTCAATAAAGAAGTGTGTTTTGTTTGTTAGCTTGTTTATTTTAGTGTTCCCTTTGTAGTCTCTTTATTATAGCAGGATTAGAAAAGTATTCACTTATAAAACAGAAAGTAAAACTCCCTTGCAATCCTGCTGGTCAAAATTTATGAAGATTAAGATTCGATTTATTTCCATTTGACTTTTGACATATTCGATATATTCCCAGTTTTTTTCTCTATACAGACAAACATACATTTTTTAAAAATCGGGAGAATGATGCATGTATAATTAGAAGTCACTTTCCCCTCATAACATTGTCTGAGTGTTTTCCATACTGAGTTTTCTTTGAAATGAAAATGTTCAGTGACTATATAATATCCCCCTGTGTAGTTCTACATAATGAACCTAACGTTGCCCTTTATCGGTCATTTCTTCTGCTTGCAGTATTTGGCTGCAGTGACGATCTGTACATAAATCTGTGGAAAAGAGGGTCTCTTGTTGCAAGGGACAGACATCCACCTTGAGTCATAGGAAGCAGAATAGGGGAATTTCGTAGCTCTCAATTCCAACCTCAGAAAGGGCAGAGGTGGGTCATCTCAGGAAGGGAGACCTGGGTGCAAAGGCTCCAGCCACCTGTGGGGTTGCCCTCACAATGCCCTGCTTTTTCGCTAGGGATTGGCTTCATTTTCCTGGTTCTCTCCACTGCCACTTCGGGACAGTTTGCTGGTGATGGTGGCGCTGTCCTGCATGTTGCAGGAAGGACAGCATCCACGGCCCCGCCTTGAAAGTCAAGCGGTCCTTCAGTCATGCTGACAGCGTCACGCGTGTTCCATTCCCCGGGACAAAGCATTCATGCCGCTCCTGCTGTGATCGAGAATCACCTAGCTGGAGTTTGAACCCCCATCTCCACCCCTCCAGGGAAGGACTGCTGTTTAGCCCAGATGAAGGGCCCCTCTTGTGATGGGTGTGTGTGTGGGTGGGGGGGGGTGTACAAGGATGGGGTGAGGGTGGGGAACAGCAGCCTTTATGGGTAGGATTGACAGGCCAAAATAAGGGGAAAAAACTTCCTGGGAGAGGGATCAGAAGGGAAGGAAGGGCAGAGATAGGAAGGAAAGGCCTCGGTCCACCACCATCCAGGGCTGTGCTGAAGCTTGCGGGTCCCCATCATGTAAAGGTTGATGTCTGAGCCCCGAGAGCAGCAGTTCTAACCTAATGTTCCCTTGTGAGGGGCGTCATAGTGATTTGTCCCTGATTAGACATTATCCCCAAACAACCTTCCTCTCGCTTGTGTTCAGACACACCTTCTGGAATGGGAGGAAAGGGGTAGAAATCGATCAAGCTTGCTCGGTGTGGGTTTACAGCAAAGCTGTTCCCTGCAGAAGCCCACCAGGTAGGCTGGGTTGGGAGGTGTGCCTGTGCGTTACTTTCTCCTCACTTGTGACGACTCCTTACGTGCCCCCTTTCTCTGTTGTTGGTCAGAAGCACTTAGGGAGCAGAGGTGTCAGTTCGTGGCAGCCCTAATCAGTCCCCAGCAAACAGGGCTGTTTCAGGACAACCATATGCTGAGAGGGAAGAGGCCCATTTGTGACACAGCCAAGCCACGCCCATTTTCCACATTCCCAGTCAAAGCAATGTCTGTGTCTCAGCTCCGTTGGCTCACCTTTTGAGGTAATCCACAGAAGCGTTGGGGAAGCTGACTGATGCATAACTGGTTTTATACATAGAGTATCTCACATCATTAGTTATTTACTCCCCGATGTATGAATTTTGCCTTTTTCCCCAGAGTTAGTTTCTGGAGGTCAGGGGCCATGTCTCAAACTTCTATTGTATCTTCTAGGTTCTTAGAAAAGAGCCTTTCTTTGATGGATTAATGAAAATCTTATCATAGGATCTTAGGCAGCGAGAAGGTCACAACTCATTAGATTCTCAATAACTCTTCACAAGCTAGAAAGAATAAAAGTGATCTATCTCACTTGAAACAAAGATCTGTCAAGCACCTTTTATCCGGAGGGCACGGTTCTTGAGATTCACGTCGGTGAACAAAACAGGCCGAAAAATCCTCGTCTTCAAGGGGACCATATATTTTTCAGGGTCCAAACTGAGACATTTTTGACCCTGAAGGGTGCCAACTCCACGGGCTGCCGGAACAAGAGGCGTCTAAGTGGGTGGTCACCCTCGTGCTCAGAGAGTGGCCCAAAGTGGGGGGCTGATTTTTCCCAGAGACCGTCAGACTGCCTTTGGGACAGTCTGGGGACAGATACAGTTAATCTCCTGCGACTTCAGGGATGAGCCCCAACATTTACTCACCTGGCACATGTTTACTGAGAACCTGTGAGGTTGTATCAATGTTCTCCTAAAAGATTGTTTGCTCCCGGGCAAGACTCTTCATAGGGACATGCAAGTGGGAGATGTGTCCTCACCTGTCGAGGAAGATAATGAATGGCATTGCTCGAGAGATGGTGGACTCCTGAGAGACACATCACAGATTCCAAGTAACTTGCATGCAGGTGTCCTTTTGATCAGCGTTTTTGTTTTTTTTTTTTTTTTAGATTTGGAAATCAACAGGGCTCTAGGCCCTGAAGGTGATTTAACAGATATATTTCTTTTTAAGGGAAAAAGGAATTGAAAATGTTTTGGAAGGAAAGCATATGTGCATTAATAATAATAAAAAAATGATATACAGTAAAAGTGACTCTTTACCCCCTGTGTACTGTTCTGTGAGTTTTACCACGTGTACTGATTTGTATGACCAACACCACAATCAAGATATGGAACATTTTCAGCAGCTCAAAAAATTCCCGTTTGTTGTTTCTGTGTGTCACCCTCCTCTGTCCCCTGCCCCAGCCCCTGTTAACCGCTGATCTTTGCTCTGTCACTGTTTGTTCTTTTCCAGAATGTCTCATAAGTGGAATCACGGAGTATGTAACCTTTTGAGACGGGCTTCTTTCACTCACACAAATGTCTCTGAGATTCTTCTAAGTTGTTGTGACCATCATTCTTTCCCTTCTGTGGCTGAGTTGTATTCCATTGTGTGGATGTACCACAGTTTGTGTGGCCATTCAGTTGTTGAAGGACATTCGGGTTGTTTCCAGTTTGGGGCAGTTGTGAATAGAATGGCTATGAACGTACAGCTGGTGGAAACTGTCACGCGCAGGTTTTGATGTGGGCGTGATTTCTCAGGGGCAGAGATCCAGAAGTGGGGTCTTCGCCAGCACTTGATGTTGTCAACACTTTTTATTGTAGCCATTTTAATAGGTGTTTAGTGCTGTGTCAGCAAGGCTGTTTATTTATTTTGAAATATGCTAAGAAAACACCTGTACAAGGGGCTTATCCAAAGATAGGACTAAATCATTTCCTGGACTACCTAGCAGAGGCTTCATGAACTCTGTTAGCTGCCCGTTTTTTGAAGGGGTAGATCAAAAAGAGCAATTGTGTATATAGAGTCTGTAACAATGCCAGCAAGAAATAGATGTAAATAACATGTCCTGTAGATACTTGTCTCAGAGACCTGATAGGGTGTATAGGTTTGATGTCAGTATCTTGTTAATTCTCTATATGAATATACAGTGAAAGTGGTTAAGAGATAAAATTACAGAAGCAGCTGAAAGGCAGTATAGACGTGGAGGAAAGAACACAGGCTTCAGGACATGTACTAGTTGTCTATTGCTGTGTGACAGATTCCTCCCAAATTGAGTGACTTATGTCAATAGTAAACATTGTCTTTCACAGCTTCTCTCGGACGGGACTCTGGGAGCGGCTTAGAAAGGCAGCTCTGACTTGGTTATTTGTAGTAAAGATGTCAGCTGGGCTGGTAGGATCTGTTTCCAAGGAAGCCCTTAGGCTCCTCGGGCAGGCTGTTTGAATGTCCTCACAGCATGGCAGCTAGATTCTCCCAGAGTGAGTAATTTATGAGTAGACCAAGATAGAAACTGTCATGCTCTAGGCTGTGAAGTCCTACTGTGTCACTTCCAGATTCTGGGTCACACAGGCCAGTCCTGATTCAGTGGGAGGTGACTACCCAAAAGCGTGGATGCCAGGCGGCAAGGACCGCTGGGAACCATCTTGGAAGCTGGCTACCATGGGACTTGAGGGACCTGTGTTCAAATCCCCGCTGGCCACTCAAAAGCTGTGTGGCCTAGAGCAAGGCATGTCATTTCTGAATCCTACTTTCCTCTCTTATTTTAAAAATGGAGGTAATAATACCTACTGAATAATAATTACTGAGATACAAATCATGGATTCTAAATAAATTGCTTGTCAAAGGCTTGGTGGTCAGCATTTGTTAAGATTTGGAATTTTGGAAATTTGGGATTTCTTTTGGGAATTGAAGATAATATCTAAAAAGGGATTGTCTGTCAGTTTGTAAAAGGCTCGTGACATAGCAGGTGTTATTTGTATTATTAAACCATGAACTTTGAATCTTAACTGCAGAACCTGTCAACAAATGAACACATTAAGTAACGACATTCTTTTTAGCAAAGGTATTGGTCACAGCTCCATTCACTTTTAGATTCTGTATTTTTTTCTATATATATGTATTTTTTCTTCCTTTCTTGAAAGGGGAAAGCCAGTTATTGTGAATTAGCAAAGACCAAATTCCTCCTCTAATCTGGTTCTCAGGTCTTTACTTTTAATAATACCCCCCAAATAAGAAATATGTTGTTTGCGGTCTGCTGTATCATGCTAGAGGAACTCAGAGAGACATTATGGATGAGTTTGGAGATGTCTGGAGAGCAGGTAAGAAGCATCAGCTCACTGCATCCCCTTTATAGAGTGTTTAGAAAATGCTTACTTGTAAAAGTAATTTTAAAATACATAAAGCAGCCCCATTTGACTTTATCGGAACAGTCCAGAAAGCATTCCTTTTTGAAGTGATTGTGATGTGGGATAACGTAACTCTGCCTGTTTTGCTGTAACTGAGAAGAAGCATGGCTGAAAGAAATCGGGCGTCTTGGCCCCATTTTCTTTCCCCGCCTCCTCTATTTCACTCCTCCCCTTGACATGCCGCTATCCACCCCCACCCCCATGTGCCGTTCCTTTATTTATTTATTTAATTTTTGGCTGCGTTGGGTCTTCGTTGCTGCACGCGGGCTTTCTCTAGTCGCGGCGAGGGGTGGCTACTCTTCGTTGCGGTGCTCGGGCTTCTCATTGCGGTGGCTTCTCTTGTGGAGCACGGGCTCAAGGCGCGCGAGCTTCAGTAGTTGTGGCTCGTGGGCTCTAGAGCGCAGGCTCAGTAGTTGTGGCGCACGGGCTTAGTTGCTCCAGGGCTCTTCTGGACCAGGGCTCGATCCCTTGTCCCCTGCATTGGCAGGTGGATTCTTAACTACTGCGCCACCAGGGAAATCCCTGTGCCATTCTTAATACAAACCACAGGAGCCCTCGTCCCTCACATCCCCCCATATGTACACCTGCCGCTTCCTCTGCTTGGTATGTGAGAGCTTTCCACCCAGTCCCTGCCCACTCCCTTCCAGAAGCTTTTCCGAAGGCTAAGATCTACTCTGGGGGGGTGCTGACATCGACGCTCTGTGTTTATACCTCTGTGTTTTTTCTCTTCCCCACTCCTTTTATTTATTGAGCACCAACTTGCATTGAGCACTTCTAAGTCCCAGGCTGAATTCTAAGGCTTTAGGTATACAAAGTCATTTGATCATCCCAACCATCCTAATTTTTATTTTATTTTTTTTTGCGGTACGCAGGCCTCTCACTGTTGTGGCCTCTCCCGCTGCGGAGCACAGGCTCTGGACGCGCAGGCTCAGCGGCCATGGCTCATGGGCCTAGCCGCTCCGCGGCATGTGGGATCCTCCCGGACCGGGGCTCGAATCCGTGTCCCCTGCATCAGCAGGCGGACTCTCAACCACTGCGCCACCAGGGAAGCCCCCATCCTAATTTTTAGTCCTCATTTTATATAAGAGGAAACTGTGGCACAAAGAGGTTAAATGACTTGCTGAAGGTCACATAGTTTATTATTGGAGAAAGCTTTGGAAGTCTTTTCCCGTTTATTGCGAGCAACTTCTTCTGAAGTATTTTACACCTTCCACTTTCCTAGTGCCTGGTAAAGTGCCCAGAACATAGTAGGTACCCAGTAAATATTTGCTGAAGCTTAACTCTCTTAAGAGGCAAACTTTGTCTCAAATAATTTCTTTCCATTTCTTTGTAAAATGTAGTCACCCTTGACCTTCTACAGGATGATGAGGTTCTAAGGTTCTGAGCTTACTTCCAGTGTTCTTCATTCACCCTCTTTTTTCTGGGGGTAACTTATCTCTTTTGGGATTATACTCTTAGTTTGTTACTTAAGAGATGACCGCATATGTTTAAAATTCTGTATAAGATGCATGTGTTTATATGCATTGAGAAAAGGGTGTTTTACCTGTGGTGTTCTTTGGATAGGAATAATGTGAGTGGTTTTTATTTTTTCCTTTGAACTTTTCTGTGTTTTGTAAATTTCCTACAATGAATTTTTATTGTTTTTATAATTAGCCAGCCATGTTATTTAACATGAGAAAAGTAAACTGTTTCTCAGAGGTGGAAGAAAAGAAAAACCTGTTCAGATTTTTTCCTGCAAAGCCTGGTCCCATATGTAAACAGTCATCTGAGACATACTTGGGCATTGCAAATCTTTCCCTGCTGTGTTATTGAAACCACCTACTTGAAGATCACTTTCTTCTTCCTAGTGTTTCCAAGGCACCTGACAGTAATATAGACGCTCGTGACACTTGGGTGAGAGATGGTGGTCTAGGGGAGATGGTTATCAAAAGGTATTTTGAAATTTCTGGGTTGGAAGTTCAAGGTTGCCTGGGGTCTGTGGTTCAGATCAGTGGAATGCCTTTGTTTTGGAGGTAGAATAATTCATAAACATGAACTCAGACTCTAGGTACCGTTTGAGAATAGTAAGTCCAAGGTAACATAAATAAATCCCAGAGTTGGCGTTATCAGGTCCAAAGTTGGTGGTGAGGCTCAAGGCCTGTGGCAGGGGAACAGTGGCTTCTCCCAGGCTGGTAGGTAAATTAGCAAGGACTGCAGGGGATAAGAAATTGCCCTGGTGGTTTGATTCCTTTTATTTAAAAAAATGGCTGTGCTTTGCTGTAGGAGGACGAATCTGAGAAATGCAGAAGTTGTTTGTCTACTTGTCGTGCCATGCTGTTTGGGTACCACTTGCCTGTTTATCCTGAGGAGCTAATCAGGGTGGGCATCGTCCTAGTTTTTCATTGCCACTTGCTCTCTTCCCCCGGCATAATTCAGCGCTAGGAATGGCCCTCAGTTCTACCAGCTGAAGACACAATAAGAAAACCCTGTCTTCAGGGTGACGGTAGGGAAAACCCAATATCCCTCAAAACCCTTCCCCTGAAAGCGGCTTGAAAGTCTCCTGCATGGGCTAGAAGGACAAACAGCACATAGGAATCATGTCCGGCTTCTCCTTGGAGTCAGGATCCTGGCTGCCAGTTTTGTAGCAGGTACTACGCTAGACAGTGTGCTTGTACTTTGCACGTATGTTTCTTTGGTCAGTTACTCAAGGAGGAAGGTATTATCTCCATTTTACAGAAGAGGAAGCTGAGACTTAGATTATTGGGTAGCTGCCCACGGTCACACAGCTAATCAGTGAAATCAGGCTTTCCTCAAATCCATGCTGTTCTTTGTGGCTCAGTTAGGGATGTTCTCCCAGCACAGCTGTACCCAAGCACGCCAGACTAGGGCGGCGTGAGCCGGATCCTGCAAGTTCAGGATCAGACCCTGCCTTTATTTAAAAGTGTGTTATTTTGTTCATTGTGAACTTTAAAAAATTACTTTTGATTTTCAAAAAATTCGTTAAAAACGATTATCTTAGTAATTGTGTGTTTTGGCACCCCCTTCAATTTTGCATGCAAGGCCGGGGCCTCCCTTACCTCACACAGGCCCCAGGCAGCGAGCAGTTCTGGAGACAGAATGCGGACAGTCTGATGAGCCCACAGAGGAGTTCAGCTTCCTTTGCGGCGCTGTGATACTATTTTATTTTCCCTTTCAAGGCATTTTAGTCACCAGTCTCAAAGACCAGTCTAGGCCCCAACTTTGCAGATGTTTTTCTGTCTCTGCTGGACACAGTGGCTGGTACCAGAGGTCACTTACTGAAGCTCAGCTTTGAGAAATGGAAGCCCAGGCCTGATGAAAGCCTGTTAGGTTCGCGGAGGCTGATGTTTGGGGAGCTGGCGTGGGAAGGAGATCTGTTTTCAGATTGAAGCTACATAATAAAGGAGCTGTGCCATGAGGCTTTCCCCAGCGCCGATGCCAGCCTGGCAGGTGGATGCCGTAGCTCTGACGGCAGGGCCTGTGCGGGTCAGGGCTGTGAGCGGGCCAGCCCGATGCAGGGGGATGGCTGCCCGCCTGTCCCCGGCGTGGCTTGCAGAATGGCTTAGGGGGCCTCAATGGATCACAGGCCTGGCCTAATGTATTTCACATGGGAATCGGCTGTGTTTCATGGAGTCTTTTTTTTTCCTCTTAATAAAACATTTAAAAATAACCTTGTTTCTCGTGCGTGTGCACGTGCCTTTTTTTTATATTCCATGACGAACTTATTTTACTGAAGTACAGTTGATTCACAATGTTGTGTTAATTTCTGCTGTACAGCAAAGTGATTCAGTTATACATATACATATATATATATACATTCTTTTTCATATTCTTTTCCTGCTTGTCTTTTTTTAAGATTTTTTTTTTTTTTTGGCGGTACGCGGGCCTCTCACTGCTGTGGCCTCTCCTGTTGTGGAGCACAGGCTCCGGACGCGCAGGCTCAGCGGCCATGGCCCACGGGCCCAGCCGCTCTGCTGCATGTGGGATCTTCCCGGACCGGGGCACGAACCCGCGTCCCCTGCATCGGCAGGCCGACTCTCAACCACTGCGCCACCAGGGAAGCCCCTGCTTGTCTTCTTTTAATTGCAGAAATAACAGGATCATGGTGGAAACTTTGAAAAGTGAAGAAAAGTAGTCTGGCAACGCACACACATATACACACCCTCACACACAGATATGGTTCTCTTCTTCATATTGACCTTACATAGTTTTCTTTCCTTTCCTTAATTAAAAAAAACAAACAAACAGCTTATTATTATTATTTTTTTTGTCTGTACGCGGGCCTCTCACCGCTGCGGCCTCTCCCGTTGTGGAGCGCAGGCTCAGTGGCCATGGCTCACGGGCCCAGCCGCTCGGCGGCATGTGGGATCCTCCCGGACCAGGGTACGAACCCGTGTCCCCTGCATCGGCAGGTGGACTCTCAACCACCGTGCCACCAGGGAAGCCCAAAACAGCTTATTCTGAGAGCAGTTTGAGGTCCACAGCAGAATGGAGTGGAAAGCACAGAGTTCCCGTATACCTACTGCTCGGCCCCTCCCCGCTTCCCCCATTACCAGCATCAGGCATTTTCCTTAACTTTTAGATTTTTTTCCCTATGTTTAATTTTTTTCAACTTTATAATACATTGTACATATGTTTTGTGAATTTCTCCCCCCTAATGTTGCTTCAGTAGTCCTTAAATTAACCTGATTAAGGGCAAAGTTCTCATGAGGTCACTTCCTGTTGACCTTTCCTCAAAGGAATGCAGCTGAGCTCACAGTGGAGTGGGGGGGGGGTGGACCCATTTGACCTTCTCTTTGAATATTCATCATGTGGATATTTCCCAGACTGTCCTTAGAAGGATGTAGGGGCGATGAAGACTCACTGCTCCCGCCTCTCTTATCGCTGGATTTTTTTTCCTCATGGCCATTTGTGGGAAGGGGTTTGGGATCTACTTTCTGTTAGAAGTGTGTAGCCTTCCACGTGAGTTAGGAAATAGAACCGTAGCAGGAGTGTTTCCAGAACAGTCTTGACTGTTAAAGGAAACACCTAACGTGGAGGGATGCTTCTGGCAGTGAACGCTGCCGTGAGGCTTGCCTGCTTGCCAGCTTGGGGGTCGCAAAGTGGTGCAGGGTTTCCAGGGGAGGGCGTGGGTGAGAGCTGGGAACACGGCTGCCTTCTTAGTGGTGTGTGCTGGGAAAAAAGCCACCTTTCCCTTGTGTACCTGTAGACACGGGTTTATTTTGTTCACTTCTCTGCAACTACTGCCTAGCACAGGCTGTGGCCATTGTCAGCGGCCATTAAATCTTTGTCGAATGAAGGAAAATGAGACCCCCTTTGGGGCCTTCTTGGTAAAATGAGCTGAACCTCTCAAAACTGAGCCGACCTTCTCACCAGCTGTTTGGCCCCCATGGTCTGTGAAAGCCTTGAATTGAGAGTCACACATTGATGGCAAATCTAAGTTTATTCATCACCCTGCCCTCCAGCACTGTCTACTTTCGAGAACCTGTCCTTTAGCTTCTGGACTTGCTTTCAGGCTCTCTCAGGCACAGGCCCGATTAGCCTCTTGAGAAGTTAGAGATTCTTAATGTTCTGTGAATGGCTGAGGTACCTTGCAACCTTGTCAGGAGCTTGACAACAAATGCCCATTTAGAGGAAAAAAGAACTTGTTTGGGGGCCATGAGATCCTACATTAGTGGCCTGTAAATTAAACCTAGCATGGCCTTTTCCAGTACTTCTGATTACCCCTCTTTAGCTGAATTCTAAGTAAATTACTGGATGGCTAGAGTCTATGAGTAATGCCGTTGGTACCAACTCCAGCACATAGTCTTACTTTTAGTGAACAATACTTATACCTAATCATATTTAAGACTGTGTGGGAGAGGAGGGAAAGAAAGGATGAGGAAACTGGCATATGGGTATTTTGCCTCTATTAATATTTGTTGATTGGCTGGCTACCTGGGCCGATTTCTTTTTTGTAAATAAGTTCATTTATATCATTTTTTTGAGGAGTGTCATTTGTCCTAACCATACAGAGGTTGGTTGAATATCTGGACTCTGTTTACCAGACACCCGCTGGGCAGCATTACTGGGACTCTTGTTTTTGTGGAAAAGGACATTTTAATTTGAGACTGAAAGAGCCAGAAAGTCTGGGTTGCTCTTGGTGGGTTTATGCTGAAGTTTCTTGATTTTTCCTAACTGAATCTCTTGACTCTTTTGATTTTTGTCTGATTACACAACAGAGTGACACATCTGTGTCACCTTTTTTTTTTTTTTTTTGCGGTACGTGGGCCTCTCACTGTTGTGGCCTCTCCCGTTGTGGAGCACAGGCTCCGGACGCGCAGGCTCAGCGGCCATGGCTCACGGGCCCAGCCGCTCCGCGGCACGTGGGATCTTCCCGGACCAGGGCACGAACCCGTGTCTCCTGCATTGGCAGGCGGACTCTCAACCACTGCGCCACCAGGGAAGCCCTGTGTCACCTTTATATGCACTTTTACCCACTGCTGTTGAGTCCAGTGGAGGTGTCATTCATCTTTAGAGAGCTTAGGTTTTTGTTTAATATGAAACAAGCTCGTATTCTTAATTGTTTTAAGAATTACAGAGCATCCTTCACTGCTGTCGTTTTAGCTTTCTCCTCTGTCATCTGCTGTGCATTTTTGTATGAAAGGAAAGTCTCTTTGTCTTTCCGAAATAGAGCCAGTCTGGCAGGCCAAGAAGTTCAGCACTTAGAATTGTCCAAAGTGAATGATATGATTCTTCCTTTAATCCTATCATTCATCCTCAAAATAGTATGAAGTTTACTTTGATTTAAAAGTCTTCGTTTTGAATTTGAAAAAGAATAGATGTATGTATGTGTATAACTGAATCACTTTACACCTGAAGCTAACACAACATTGTAAATTAACTATATTTAATAAATAAAAGATGGTTAAAAAAATAGACTCCAAAAAAGAATATAGTTGATTTACAATGTTGTGTTAGTTTCAGGTGTACAGCAGAGTGATTCAGATATATACATATGTATACTTTTTCAGATTCTTTTCCATTACAGGTTATCACAAGACATTGAATATAGTTCCCTGTGCTATACAGTAGGTTGTTGTTGGTTATCTATCTTATATACATTAGTGTGTAAATGCTAATCCCGAACTCCTAATTTACTCCCTTCTCCCCCAACACTATCCCCTCTGGTAACGATAAGTTTGTTTTCTGCATCCGTAAGTCTATTTCTTTTTTGTAAATAAGTTCATTTATATCATTTTTTAAAGATTCCACGTATAAGCGATACCATATATTTGTCTTTCTCTGTCTGACTTACTTCATTTAGTATGATGATCTCTAGGTCCAACCGTGTTGCTGCAAATGGCATTATTTCATTCTTTTTTATGGCTGAGTAATATTCCATTGTATATATGCACCACATCTGTATCCATTCATCTGTTGATGGACACTTAGGTGCTTCCATGTCTTGGCTGTTGTGAACAGTGCTGCTGTGAACATTGGGGCGCATGTTTGAGTCTATTTTTGAACTAGTTATTTGTCTTTTTAAAAATTGTACTGTAATTTGGCATATTATGCAGATATTAAAGGAAGTGAAACATTTTTGGGGAAGCAATATCAGTGCTTTAAGACAAATTGTAACACTTGGAGTGGGTATTGTGAGCATGTGGTCCACACGTGGACCAACAGGCTTTGGTTTTCAAACCCACTAATTCAGGGTTCACGGCAGCTTGAACTCTGTCAGACGGAAGTTTGTTTTAACACAATGCTGTGGGAACAAGGTTTGTTAAGCAAATAGTGAAAGTTACATGGGGAACATTTACTCTCTTTAAGAGAAGAGACTTTTCCAACACTTTGGAAAGAATCATTCATGATTCTTGCCCCTTAAACAAACTCGGTAGGACCTTTATATGATAACCTTACATCATTTTAAAAAAACATATCATTCCAGAAATATTTTATGCATAGACATTTAACACAAATGGTGGCATGTACTAGATATTATATTGTATCTTGTTCACTTAAGACACCCTGAAGATTATTCTATATTAGTATTTACTGATCTGCCTCATTCTTTTATTGGCATGTGACGTTCCATTTTATGGGGATACCTTTAATTATCTGTAAAGTTGTCTCTGTTGATAGACATTTAGGTTGTTTCAAAAATTTTGCTGTTATAAACCACGCTGCAGTGAAGATCCTTGAAGTCTCTTTCTGAGTATATCTGAAATGTAAATTCTAGAAGTGGGGTCTGTAGTCAAAGGGTATATTTGTTTTTAAGATAGATAGATACTGCCATATAGCCTCTTAAGAGTTCATTTGTTCTGCTAACACGTATATCGTGCTTACTTTGGGCTAAGAACTGTTTCATGTGCTTTACAGATATTAACTTGTTTAATCCTCAGAACAACTCTTAAAAGTACTATGGTTATCACATCTTTACAGATGAGGAAACTGAGGTTAATAGAGATGATGTAACCTGGCCAAGGGCCACATCCAGTAAGTGGTGAGCTAGGATTTGAACCCGGCAGTCTGGATCCAGAGGCCCCTCTTGATCAATCATTGTGTTTAACTGCCTGTTCCAGAGAGGAACCACAGTCATGTCCAGTGTTTTCACTTTTCCTAATCTGATTGATCAGTGAGATGTCAGGTTTTCTTAATTGTCATTTGCGTTTTTCTTACTGCTAGGTGAGGTTGGACACATTTTCAGATGTTGAGCCATTTGAATTTTTGTTTTGGTATCTGTCTACTACCTGTTCCTGTCCTTTGTCCATTTTTCTCTTATTGACTTGAAACTATTTTTCTTATTGATATGTAGGAGTTCCTTTGCCTGTGGAGAAGATTAGCCCTGTGTCAAATGTGCTTTAAATGCTTTGTCTCACTTTGTACTTTGCTTTTTGGCTCTGTACTTTGTCACTCTTTGCCTTTATGGCATCTGGGGTCTAGGTCATGTTTAGAGAGAGCTTCCGCTGTCTGAGAGCATTTTTAAAAATCTCATAATTTCTTCTAGAACTTTATGGTTTATTTTTTTAAAAATTATGTCGGTTGAAATAACAATATGAGAGCCAACTTTTTTTCTAATAATATTTAGTGATAATGAAGTGTAGCTATACAAGAATAAAAAACAATCTCCTAGTAAGTTAGTATTTGACTCATGCTGTGGTAGCAGGCTCTGCTGACTCTTGGTGGCCTAGTCATGTTGTTAGCCATGTAACTCATGTTTATAGCATGGCCATTTTCCCTTTTTGGCCCAGTTTTCCCTTCCCTGGAGTTAATAATTATCTAGCTTTTCCTCCACTTCATTTTCCATATACTTACCTAATTCACTCCAAAATTCTCACCTCTGGTCTAAATCCCTTTCAGTATATTCAAATTCATCAGATGCTTGGATATTCCCTGTTTTTATCCCCAATCCTCAAGGGGATTTGTCTGGAGGTCTGAGCTACTCCAGTCTGGCCTGGGTTTCTCTCTGGTCCAGTGAGCATCCTGCCATCTCTGCCACGCTGACCCTGTGCGTCCCCTTCGCCTCTGTTACCTGGTGTAGGATCTCTGAACTAGTCAGCATCAGGGATCTCTCTGATGTCACCCTAGGAATACCCCTGGTTTCTCTTCCTGAAATCTGTTTTCTGGAGCCTCTGCCTTCCATTTCCACATTTTCTCCCTCATTTTGGTGGAGCCCCTCGCTCAGTGTCTGGGGAGAACTTGTAGGCTGGCTGGAAGATCTGGAAACAGGATGATGGGTGGAAGTTCTGGAAACAGGATGATGGGTTGAAAGGCTGTTTAGAAAGTAGTTAAAATTTCCAGGTCACTGTGGACAGTGATTGAGCTCTCTGGACCCTTGTCTCACCCGTGTTGTCCTTCCCTCGTGCTCCCAGTGTGGCCCCAGTACAGTGCTTGGTAACTCATGAGTTGGTGTGCCTGTTCTTTTCACTGTGTAGAGTGTTCATCGCTGAGCCAGATACTGTCCTATGATTGTTTCCTTCAAAAACTTTGTTTTCTCTGGAGATAATTCATTTCTTAAAAATTTGCTTGGGGCTTCCCTGGTGGCGCAGTGGTTGAGGGTCTGCCTGCCGATGCAGGGAACATGGGTTCGTGCCCCGGTCCGGGAAGATCCCACATGCCGCAGAGCGGCTGGGCCCGTGAGCCATGGCCACTGAGCCTGCGCGTCCAGAGCCTGTGCTCCACAACGGGAGAGGCCACAACAGTGAGAGGCCTGCGTACTGCAAAAAAAAAAAAAAAAAATTTTGTTTGATTTGCTGAATACCCATTGCTAATTTCTTCCAAATAACTTCAACAGACCTGCCAATTTTCTTTCAACTAATTTTTTGACTGAACATTATTCCGTTTATTTATGTTTTTAAAGATTTTTTTTAATGTGGACCATTTTTTAAAAGTCTTTATTGAATTTGTTACAACATTGCTTCTGTTTTGTGTTTTGGTTTGTTGGCCGCAAGGCATGTGGGATCTTAGCTTCCCGACCAGGGATCGAACCTGCACCCCCTGCATTGGAAGGCAAAGTCCTAACCTCTGGACCACCAGGGAAGTCCCCTTACCATACTTTAAAACACATGATGTAGCCATTCAGTTCCCCCATCTTTTTCCCCTGGTGTCCACCATCTGTAGCCCCCACCCTCCAGCTCCTGTGCGAACGAGTTGTATGCAAGGCCTAGTACATAGCCATCGTTCAGGGACTTTCCTTCACTGCTCTTCTTTCTTGGACCCACTCTTTTCTGGATTCCGCATCCTCTAATTTCATGATTTACCCCATTGTTTTGATAGAACACATACTCCAGTAGCTTTCTCAGAAAGGTGCAAGGGAGCTAAATTTCTTTTGATTCTTTACAAGTAAAAATGTTTTTAATGTGTGCTTATCTTTGCTTAATAATTTTACTACATGTGGAATTAAAATTTGAAAATATTATCCTTGATGTTTTAAAGACATTGCTCCGTTGTCTGCTAGCCTCCTTTGTGCTTTATGTTTTCTTTACGTCTCTGAAACATTTCGGAAAATTCACTTAACTGCCCATATTTTGCAGTTTCACAGTTTTTGGCATATATCTCAGTGGATCCTATGGAAATTATTTATGCTGGGAATTTGTTTTTCTTTTTAGTATGGAGACCCTTGTCTATCAGTCTGGGACATTTATTTTATTTTATTTTTTGTCCGTGCTGCGTGGCATGTGGGATCTTAGTTCCCCATCCAGGGGTCTGGACTGCCAGAGAAGTCCCAATCTGGGACATTGCTTGAATTAAAAATTTTTTCTTTTAATTCTTTCTTTCTGTAATTCCTATTATTTGAGGATTAGGCCTTCTTGAAGATTCCCATAAAATTTTATGGGAATCTTGAAGATTCCCATAAAATTTCTATGTATTTTTTTTTTTTTTTTACTTTACTTTCTATAAAATTTCATCAAATTAACAAGAAATTCAGTTATCCATATGGGTAATTTCCAAGAGCTGTTGACCTTTTTTCATAGCATCTCTCCCCTTACTTTAAGACACGATATTCTTTCTGGGGATATTAATTATAGGTTTTAAAAATGTTTTCCTCTACTCCCTGTAATGTCTGCATATTTTCAACAAGGCTTTTTCCCTTCTGTGTGTTTTGGTCCTGACCTTCATTTTGTAGGTTTTCCTTACATGTTTGCTCACCCGCAGCTGCCACTAAGAGCAAGTATTAAGAGGAAGGTACAGGGGCTTCCCTGGTGGCGTAGTGGTTGAGAGTCTGCCTGCCGATGCAGGGGACACGGATTCGTGCCCCGGTCCGGGAAGATCCCACATGCCGTGGAGCGGCTGGGCCTGTGAGCCATGGCCGCTGAGCCTGCGCGTCCGGAGCCTGTGCTCCACAACGGGAGAGGCCACAACAGTGAGAGGCCTGTGTACCGCAAAAAATAAATAAATAAAAATGTGGTCACTTTCATTTAAAAAAAAAAAAAAAGAGGAAGGTACAAAAAAAATCAGATCTGAATCTCTGTGCATATGGACAGGCTTGTCGATTGTTGATGTTTCTTTGAAGTGATGAAGCAGCAACTGGTCCTCTCATCAGAGGAAATCCTCAAATGTTAGTATGAATGTTCATTCAGATTCTCCAGAGAAAAATCCCACTAGCCTTGCCTGTGATAAGCTTGGGATAAGCTCTGAGAATTCTGGAAGCAGGATAGAGGAAGGGGAATATGGGTCCCATGGGGTAGTCAGTAGACTTTCCCATAATACCCACCGTCTCTTGCTGGGTTTTCAGCCCTGAATCACATCACTTTCTTATGCCTGCTGTCATTTCTGATCTCCTTGGTTCAATTTGTTTGGATAATAACCCTCTTAGTTGGCGCTTGGGGCAGATAGGAGAAGGGGACTTGGGGCCCCAAGGTCCATCCTGTTTGTATCGAACCTGCACCCTCTCTTCCACCCTGCCTCTCACCCTTCCCTTTAGCGGGAGCCTCCCAGGGACTCAGAGTGGGGAAGAACAGGCCTATTGGTTGGAACCCCTCGGAGCATTGCTTAGGATCTGAGTCACCAGTTATGTCTCTGCTTTCCATCCTCCGAGTGTCAGTTGAATGTTTTGTCTGCTCTTGTCTCTGCTGCTGTATTTCTTTGTCCGTTTAAAAAGATACATTTACTGTTCTTTTGGTGGGGTTTTTGGTGGGAGAGGTGATGCCGGCATGTAGTTTATTTGCCATGTTCAACTCAAAGTTTAGTTTATTTCGTCAGGGTGCAATATAAGATGATAAAAAAATGTCCTATAGAAGCAGTAATATGTGAGACCTAAATTGTTCAAAAAATTGCAAATTTTTCATTTTCTAAGGGTGCAGATTCAGCCTGGTATTTATGGATCAGTCTAAGAGAATTTCTTTTTTCTTTTTTTTAAAAAATAAATTTATTTATTTTATTTATTTATTCTTGGCTGCGTTGGGTCTTCGTTACTGCGTGCAGGCTTTCTCTAGTTGCAGCGAGCTGGCGCTACTCTTCGTTGCAGTGCGCGGGCTTCTCATTGCGGTGGCTTCTCTTGTTGCTGAGCACGGGCTCTAGGCGCGTGGGTTTCAGTAGTTGTGGCTCGCGGGCCCTAGAGCGCAGGCTCAGTAGTTGTGGCTCACGGGCTTAGTTGCTCCACGGCATGTGGAATCTTCCCGGACCAGGGCTCGAACCCATGTCCCCTGTGTTGGCAGGCAGATTCTTAACCACTGCACCACTAGGGAAGCCCTAAGAGAATTTCTGTGATTTGTTAGAAGCTAGGTTTGCTGTTCAAACATACATGTGCCCCTGTATGTACCAGCACACCCCTTCCAATTTTTCTATCTCATTTTTCTCACTATCACACAGAAAATCAAATAAGTCTGTGTGAGAGGTTTTTTTGGTTTGTTTGTTTGTCTAAATCTCTTGACTACAGATGTTTTCACTCTCCCGGTGGGTGTTTGCCAGCCTCACATCAGGTTAGCAGTTCTGTCCTGGATGAAAGAGAGAGTTGTCACTGATGACAGCTCCCAGACACGCAAGAGTATGAGAATTCTAGTTCTGATTAGCCAGGAATGGGACATTTCTGAGTTGGAATCCAGCTACTGATTTAATTTTGGCTGCCGAGGGAGTTCTCGGTGGCCCCGGGGAGGAAGTGATGGGAAGGAGGGAGAAACTGGCAGGATAAACACAGCTCTGAAAATAGGGTGTCATGGGGGTGGGCATGGGGGATGGGACTGGTCTCAGGCTTGTTTGCCGGTGCCACTGAGCAGTTGTGTGACCCCCTCGGAATTTCCCCATGACCTCACCTCCCCGGGGGCGGGGGGGAGTAGGCAATAGAACCAGAATCACAGGACTGCCTCTAGCAAAGCGCCCTTAACTACTCACCAGCTCCTTAGGGTTCAGTGCAAAGGAACAGAGAAAAATTACCCGCGAGCCCGACACCCGCGCACTTCCTAAGTTTTTTTTAGACCTTGGGCAAGTGTGATCGTTCCCATGTTTATTTTTTTGGACGTGGAAAAGCTGGAGAGAGGAGGAAGTGAGCTCATAACCAGCCTTTGGACAGTGCTGATTTGTGCATTTCTTTGTACAGTATTTTGCCAGGCCCTTGACATTCGTTTAAAGCAAAAAAATTCTTTCTCTTTGAACATCTGTGCAAAATCAGATAGGGTGGAGGGTTTAGAGCCCAGTGAGAGTATGGGGTCATTTAGCGCATTTCTGAAAGCTGGGGTGAGAGACAGCAGACCCTGTCTATTGTGTCGCGTTGGCAAAAACCCAACAGCAAAGGCAGGCCGACAGATTGTTCCAAGAAGATGCATTCAGAGTGCTGCATAATCACATTGTGAAAAATGTGCAGTAGGTAAGTGGGGAAATACGCATTCTGATTGCTTCATAAATACAAGTAGTTAAGGACGGCTGTGATGCTCAGGGTCTTAGCTTGGGGGGCGTTGGGTGCACACATCAAAAAAAAGCAAACCCAGGTCACTCAGTTGGTTTGGCTTACAGCCCCTTTCAAATTCAGCATCGTTTCCTTACATTTTAGTCTTCTGCGTAGCTGTAACCCAGGAAATCTCCTGCTTAATTAGGTCATTTGTTCCTGAGAGTTCTGTCCTTGCAGATCAGGAGAGGAATTTTTATGGGCAGTTGGCATAAATAAAAAGTCAATGGCAAATTGTTCCAGGGCTCGCGTTACATTTCAGGTGGTACTTAGGCAAATTCCTGAGAAGGAATTTTGTATACTTTAGGATATCTATCAACCTGGGTGAAATTTCCTCAGGTTTTGATTTTCATTGACTCTAGGATTTTGCCTCTCAACCTGGAGTCTTTGGACCCCTAAGGGGTTTGCAACCCTGGATGGAATGCAGGCCTGTGAGCTATTTTCAGGATTTCAGCAAGCCTGGAACCAGAATCCCACAGTCATGGGGGCTGGGATCGGGGTGCAGCGGTGGCCAACCACAGTGAGTCTCTGCGTATTAAGGAAAGCAGCCAAGTGCTGTTTGGCTTGGCCAGGTCTTTCTCACCTGGGTGTGATCAGAAGGCCCCATTGACCATTCATTACATGCGCCTTTAGTGAATGAAAAAGAAGTAGAGTTAGTTGTTGTTTAGCTGCATCCTGGCAGATCTGCTTTTTTGACTAAGGGATTGGGGTGCGATGTGGTGGGAGACTAGTGAAAGGGACCCCCCCATCTACAGAGAATAATGGGTCTGTGACCCCAGTCCCTACGCTGCTCTGGTCACTCCCCCATTTGCTGTGACAAAGATGGCGCCAGCCCTATTTGCAGTTACTGAACTGGAAGCCAGGGATCCGCCACAGCCATGAACTTGGAGCGTGGTGATGGGAAAGACTCAACCTCAACCACCTGTGGATGCGTGCACTCCACTGGAGACCTGGCTATCTTCTTTCCAACTCCAGAATGTTTATTTCACATATTGGAAAATACAGAGTAGAGATGGGAAGGAAATTGACCAAAATGTTATCAACTTTTGTTTACCAGCAGTACGCTGGTCAACCAGAGTACCAAATTTATCGGTGCTTTGCAGTGATTGCCTTTCTGCTGTAATTTTGCAAATTATCAATAATGAGACTTATTCTGTTAAAGTGGGATGAATATATATTTTTAAATATATATATTTGTACATATAAATACATATATATATATATTTTAGTGTTTATCTGGAACGTTCTCAAAGGTTGATGACATGAAGCACCTGAGAAAGTTCGAGGTATGCAGCTGAGTCTAGCACACGTGAAGGAATTCTAAAACACACGTGAAGCGTTGTGATAGGAGCTCTAGTGAGAGTTGCAAGGAAAACACTGGAGTAGCAGCTTAGAATTTCGTATTTCTTTTATGCATATTCCAAATGTTTTTGGAAGGCTTGAAAGTGAATAAAATAACCCTTTGACAGAACTGACAGAAACTGAGGGATGTGGGGAGGGCTAGTGAGTCATTGTGCAGAAGCATTGTGTTGTTAACTTTGGCAAAGACAATTCTCAGAGAAAGCGCTGCAAAATGACCCACTTTTATGGTGCACTTGAACTCTCTGTCTTGTCTCCTGTCCAGTTGCCATTTTCCCTCCTTGAATAATAATAACCAAGACATTCAGAGTGGGGGCTATATGTCAGGCTTGCTTCTAAGCACATTACAGTGTTAATTTATTTTCCCAAGACAGTATTGAGGAGTAGATACTATGATATATGAGGAAAAGGAGGCACAGAGAGGTCAAGCAACATGCCCAGAGTCACACAGCTGGTAATTGGTTGAGCCATGATTTGAATCCTGGATGGCTACTGGTCTGTGTCCTCAGACAGTCCTCAGACTGCTACCTCTGACTGGAACCTTGGCTAGTGGAGATGGGTGGGTGTGGTTCAAGGTTAAAGTCAGGTTGAGGGTGTTGCTGAAGATCTCTCTGTAGCAGGTGTTTGAGTAGCAGACGGCTGGGGAGCTTGACGTGATTAATTTTTGCTAATCAACCAGTCTTTACTGAGGGACCTGTTTTGTGGGCCATTTGAAAACTGGAAGTGTGAAACATGGTTTCCTCAAGGAATTCACAGCCAAAGTTAAGATACGAGATACCTTCCTATGAAAATCTGCATAATACACCACAGAGTTCCTCGTAAAGGACTCAGTGTAGGCACGTTTATGTTTGTCTTGGGAATGGAATAAGTTGCCGTCTAAGTGAGAGATGGACATCTACCCAGAAGAGGCAGGTGCCTCACCTGGCTTCTCCTCCTAGTTTGTAAACAGACTCAATTCTTTACCATTTTAAAAAACAAAGGTGAACTGCAGAGTTTCTTTCCCAAACCTTTCCCTCTGTTGACCTGTTCCTCACTCTCAGATGAATTTCTGGAAAGACTCTTCTTCATTTGTGTTTCTTTTTTTAAAAAAATAAATTTATTTTATTCATTTATTTATTTTTGGCTGCGTTGGGTCTTCGTTGTTGCGCGCGGGCTTTCTCTAGTTGTGGCGAGCAGGGGCTGCTTTTCATTATGGTGTGCAGGTTTCTCACTGTGGTGGCCTCTCCCGTTGCGGAGCACAGGCTCCGGACGCGCAGGCTCAGCGGCCATGGCTCACAGGCCTAGCTTCTCCGCGGCATGTGGGATCTTCCCCGACCGGGGAACGAACCTGTGTCCCCTGCCTCGGCAGGCGGACTCTCAACCACTGCACCACCAGGGAAGCCCCTGAAACACACTTTTTAAAGACTTAAAAGTAATACATGCTCAGGGCAGAAAATAAAAGTGCACGTGCAAAGAAATACAAAGAGAAAGTAAGATACTGATAATCCCACCTCTCAAAGTTCACCAGTGTTCACAGTTTCGTGTATAGTCTTTGAGTATTTGTTCCTTCTTATTAAGTCTGTCATATCATACTACACGTACAGTTTTGCAGCCTGCTTTAACTTTATAATAAAAGAAACACAGGCACATATTTTTAAAAAAATTAACATTTATTTTATAATGAAAACCAGCTGTTGCATGCCCTGCCCCCCCCAAACTAATTTCTAATACCCAGAGGTGGTCATATTCAAATATTTTAACTCTTATTTTTCATGTTTATCTTCCAAATTTTGAAATAATTTGTTTACATAATTTAGAGTGATTACAATTCTTAATCATTCACCAGATGTAACCATAAAGTAGTGTATGTAATTTCTTGATTTCTTTCTTCAGATTTAGGTTTTATCACTCTATTAACTAGTGTGAAGGATGAGCTGTACCTCACTTGCAGAGTCTCCCCAAAAACTGCCACTATGGGATGTGGGAAGATGCCGTTTGTGGGTTTCTCTTCCTGGGTACCAAAGCATACCTGATTAGAGCCAGTGAGATGAATGAGCTTCCGATGAATAAGCTATCCATGGAAAGAACCACTGATAATTTGTCAGGTCTCTTTTAGGACGGTAATTCTAGATTTTTATTTAACTGTTTGATTTGTTCCCATCTTTCCTGTTGGAAGCTTTCCTAAAATATCTGGTTACCTCTGGCTGTTTATATGTAAGAGTGAAACACTTCATCAGGAGCTGGCAGGAATCTATATGTGTTGATAGAGCCTGTACCGTGGTGGGCCTCTCCTTTGTGATTGGGTTGGAGCCCGTCTTTTTTCTTGGGGACCCCTAGGCTCAGTCTCCACAGGTGGGAAATGTCCTGCTTCTGCTAGGCTGCAGGGGGTGGGAGATTTTCCAAATCTCAGCCAGGACTGCTTGTTCACCCCTTCTGTTTTCTCGGTATCTGATGCCTGCAGTTCCTGAGCTCTCCAGGGTTTGTCTTAGAATTGGTGTGCTGCTTCTTGTCATCTTCCTTTATAAGCATAGGTTCAGCGTACTTCTAAGTCAGTTAACATTCTTCAGTTCACTTTCTTTCTTTTAAAATGTTTCTTCTTAAATGTTTTTGTATTCTATGTCTCTTTCTTCTGACTCCTTCTGTGGGACCTTGCCTTTTTAATTTAATTATCACTATTGAAGTGGGGTTTAGGGAGAAAATAGAGGTGAGTGCCGGAGTGTAATCTGCTGTGTTTAACTAGGAATGAATGCTAGTGGGCTCTTTTTACTTGCTGAGGATTTTCCCATGGCACTAAGTATTCCTTTGTGTTTTTTTTAAATTTTATTTTTAATTTATTTTAGGGCTTCCCTGGTGGCACAGTGGTTGAGAGTCCGCCTGCCGATGCAGGGGACGCGGGTTCGTGCCCCGGTCCGGGAAGATCCCACATGCCGTGGAGCGGCTAGGCCCGTGAGCCATGGCCGCTGAGCCTGCGCGTCCGGAGCCTGTGCTCTGCAACGGGAGAGGCCACAACAGTGAGAGGCCTGCATACCGCAAACAAACAAAAAATAATAATAATTTTGTAAATCATTGTAGCTTGGCTGCATTTCATCGTCAGATTGAAGTCCTCAAGGGTACTCTGTTCCCTGAATTCTTAACTGCTTCAGAATGGCTGGTTCTTGCCTTAATATGTGAAAGACAGTTTGGCCGAGTATCAAGTTCTTGGGTCACACTTTCTTGACCTTGGAATTTCAGACATTGCTGTCCACTTTTTTTTAGCATTGGATATTTATGGAGCAGAAAGCTGAGGCCAGGTTAATGTTTTTCTCTCTTACACACGACTAGCTCTTTCCATTGGACATGCCCATTGGGTTCTTTCATTCTTTTTGGAGTTAAAGGTTTACCTGCCTCTCTGAGCACGGGTTGTTTCATGTCACTTTCCTGGGACTTCCTGTACCATTATATCTGTAGTGTCAAGTCTCTCTTTATATCAGAAAGTTTTTCGTTATTAGATCTTTTACCACTTTGCACATATTTCAGATAGTCTTCACTTTTCAAGAACTGTTGTTATGTTCTGTATCCTTTGTCTTCCAAATCTAGCATCTGTTCTTGTAATCATTTATGTATCTTTGTTTCTTTCTATACAGTTTTTTTTTTTTTTTTTGCGGTACGTGGGCCTCTCACTGTTGTGGCCTCTCCCGTTGTGGAGCACAGGCTCCGGATGCGCAGGCTCAGCGGCCATGGCTCACGGGCCCAGCTGCTCCGTGGCATGTGGGATCTTCCCAGACCGGGGCACGAACCCGTGTCCCCCGCATCGGCAGGCGGACTCTTAACCACTGCGCCGCCAGGGAAGCCTCTCTTCAGTTTTGAGTGATTTCTTTAAGTTTGCTTCCTATGTGTCTTTGTGTTTTCAGCTGCTTACTCTCTGTTTAATTGTTTAAAGACCACATTTGAACACCTTTGAACACCACATTGAACATTAAAGACCACATTTGAACACCACATTGAAACAATGGAGAGCTATTTTTTCTGAACACTGAGTCTGTTACCTTTGTTAATTTTCATGGCCAGCTTTATGGGCACATGATCTGTACATTCACATAGGGCCCTGCGCTTAGATTAACACTGCTATCACTGTCTTGAAATTCTTAATAATTTCTGAACAAGGGGCCCTGAATTTTCATAATATAGCCACTTCCAGTAATTATTTTTACAATGCATATTATTAGCTGTCTTTTGCCTGTGTTCCTACAACATGATTACTTGTATTTGAATGAGGCTGAGCTATTCCCTGAAAGAACTGATGTGTGGGAGATGTTGAGGGTTGGAAGGCCGGGGTGGGGAGTACGGTGAAACATCAACTCATGTTCATTTCATCCACTGTTCTTTTACTGATTCTATTATTTCTTATACCTTGAGAACAATCTTCCTTCAGTTTTAAAAGTATTTTAATGTGTCATTTTAAAGTTTCAGGCTATAACAAGCATAGGGGAGATTATTTGATAAATGGAAAATTGTTCACACTATATTTACATTTAAAAACAATTTATAAAACAGGATGTGTGGTGTGATCCTTTTTTTGCTTTTAAAAAAAGTATGGACTGTGCGTTAAAATATATTTGAAGGAACAAATACCGAAATGTTATTTCTCAGATTTGTCAAGTCCCTTCTGCTCTTACCTGTGATGGCTGTGGGTAGGAAGGCTCTGGGTCCTTCCGAGTATCTCAGTAATCATAAGATCTAAGAATTGGTGAGAAACTTATCTTTCTAAAAGATTGTTTCAGTTACTGAACCTACTGTGCTTTTGTGGATTGAAGCGAAATTCATTTTATGTTTTTGGCTAATAATTGATGATCTTTCAGCTTATGACTAATTTTTAAGGTACGTAATTTTATTGATGAGGTGCTTTGAATAGGGAAGAACCATTTAATGATCTGCTGTCTTGAAGAGTAAAAACAAGAACACCGCTCTGGATCGGAGCAGGCGCTGATTTCTGTGGTGTAAATATCCCCGCCATGGCCGATGTCAGGCTACCAGTGAGCCATGATTGAACACAGAATTAGAAAGGGCTGGGCAGTGGTAGGGGTGTTCTATAAAATTTCACTGTTCTGATACCATAGGCAAAATTAACCTGAAGAGCATAGATCCTAGTAAAAATCTAGGAAAATAATTAGGAAGTTGAGTGGAAAACATTTTAATCTGGGCAGTTGGGTGGATACCATATGGAGCCGAAGATTATATTGCAAAAGCCATTTGGCTGTTGAAATAATCTAGGTGAGAGAGAGGTCTGCTGGAGAAATGGAAAGTTAGTTTTCTTATTCCCATTTTCCTCTTGCTGGTATAATTTCCATGACCAGAGTTTTGTTCAGTTTTTGTCCATCACTTTTTTACCTTTACTTAAATCCTGTTATTAAATATGACCTATCACACATATGTTGTATATTCTTTAGGGAGTTTATCAAATCGTTAAGACAATTAGTTGTGACTTGAGAAAAATAAAATACAAAACCTGAGGGGAAAGGTGTTCACATGTGGTCTTCTGAACTGTGAGAGCAAATATTCTCCAGGCTCTAAAGTTGCTTCCAGTGTGTGCAGTGTGTGTTCTAGTGAACTTGGGTTGGCAGTATTACCGGCTTGAACATGGCTTGTTGGTCATCCTTCACTGTGCGTGGACTCTTCTGGTGAGGCTGACCGGTACTTCCCATTTTGGCAAGACCCACGAGGGCAGGGACCCTATTTCGTTCCTGAACGTCTGGAACAGTTTCTGTAAGAAAGAAGCCCCAATAAATATTCGCTGAATGAATGAAGTTTCAAGATACAAAGGTGAGGGTAAGATATCTGAAGGGTTTATAGTAATACTGTAGGACCTTGACAATTTCCCGAACTGCCCAGGTTTACTTGAGGGCCTGATGCAGCCCTGACTGTGGTCATGAGGGCAGTGAAGGCTGAGCTGGCCACAGTTAATGACCTTTGAAGGGGCCCCGCCTTCCTAGAGATGAGTCCCTGGGTAGGCCTCCTTCAGAACTGTTTGTGATGTCAGACAGGAGTGCTTGTCTTGGCTGTCAAGATACATCAGGTGGGCCCGGACTAATTCTTTAATTGACATTGACCTCATGTGTGGTGGAGAAAAGCATTGGCCTCTTGCAACAGGGCATTTCCAAGTTTGGAACTCTAGGTTGGCTGCAAACTGATACGGCCCGTGGAGGTTTGCCAACACTGTGGGTATCAGACTTCCATCGGCTTCCCAGCATCCCTGTCTGCGGGGTGGTAGAGAGAGCACTTCCTCTTCTACCTGTTGTGTGATGCAGGACCACTTCCCATTGTGTTCCCCGGGAGGAAGCAGGACTGGGTAGCCTGATGGGTGCTGGCTGATGGAAATGCCCTCATTAACTGGGAATAAGATTTAGGTGACGGGATGGTCAGGTGCATGAACTCATGCCCTCTGAAGGTTTTTAAGTAGATTGGGCAGCCGAGGCAGGCTTCAGAAGGCTGTGATGGTCAAAAATGAGTATTTTTTTTTTTGTAATCATGAAATAGTACCAGAAAAGCATTTAAATTATAGTAAAGGCCTTTAATTTTTAATACATTCTTAAGTCAGTGTTCAGTGTCTGCCTAGAATATCATTGGTTGCTTTAGACCAAGTTCACAGAGGATGCCCGTTCATTTTTTTGGCCACACTTTGGTCATTGTCACAGGTAGATAGTAACTGCTTTTGATTATGTGAGAATAATGAAAGATGCTGTTAAGAAATCTGGTATTATAATGCGCAGTATAGACAAGGATTTGAATTAATGATACATTAGTTAGGCAGATTATGTAAATCATAGGAGTAGAGTAGAAATTCCCTAACCCAATGTGTGTTAAAAGTAAATACGTGTTCAATAGAGAGAATATTTACTTCTTGCCCTGCATGGTGCAAAGACATCTCAAGTTGGGCATCTCAAGTTTTTAACTTAAAAACTAGTTAAGGGGCTTCCCTGGTGGCGCAGTGGTTAAGAATCCACGTGCCGATGCAGGGGACACGGGTTCGAGCCCTGGTCTGGGAAGATCCCACATGCTGCAGAGCAACTAAGCCCGTGCACCACAACTACTGAGCCTGCGCTCTAGAGCTTGCGAGCCACAACTGCTGAGCCTGCATGCCGCAACTACTGAAGCCCGCGCACCCTAGAGCCCATGCTCCGCAACGAGAAGCCACTGCAGTGAGAAGCCCACGCACCGCAACGAAGAGTAGCCCCCGCTCACCGCAACTAGAGAAAAGCCTGCGTGCAGCAACGAAGACCCAGTGCAGCCAAAAATAAATAAATAAAAAAATTTAAAAACTAGTTAAGGCCTAATGTAATAAGTATATTTTGAATTTTTTATATTCAGCTCTCCAGAAAAGATTTCAGATGTACCTAGCGTATTATCACAGTTTCAGGAACAACAGCTGAGGTTTGTGATTCCCGTTAACAGAAACCTTCTGGGTGATTCTTGTTGAAAAGCTTAATTATTTTTTTCTTTATCATTTAAGTTCTCCATCTTCATATTATACAATAGTTTCTTTACTAGAATGTCTTTATTTAGTGACCGAGATATGCTGTCTTCTGTCTCTCTTTTGCCTGTTGCCACTGTGTCACTCCCTTCTGCCCCTGTCTGTTTGGTTTTCTCGACCCTGTCTATAATAGCCTTTTTTAGCTTTTCTCTTTTTGAGCTGAGCTACTGAGGAATTGTTGCCTAGCAATGCCTAGGTGTCTGCAGTGGTCGTAGGATTAAAGCAATCTCCAGTCCTTCGTTACTTGCTTTTAAAAATATTTTACAATGGTCTCCTCTCTTCAAGGGTATTTTGCATTGATACATGAATAATTACTGTGCAAAACTTTTAAAACAGATCCTGTTCCTCTGTTGTACCTCTATATCATCTTGATAAATGGTAACACTGAAAAATTTCCTTTCTTTTAGGCTGTTCTCTCTAGAGCTACTTTCATTATAAATCAATGTTTGAAGAAGATCCTACCTCAAAGTTTCTAACTCTATGTTTTGTACCTTTTTCTCTCTCCCAACCTTATTAGGAGCAAAATCAAGGTTGACTGATAGGTAATCTGTAGAGGTCATTTCCTTCCAAGCCAAATAATTGACAAATAACAATAGTCATATGACATTTCAAGTAAATCTATGAACCGTAGTATCTTAGTCAGCTCAGGCTGCCATAACAACAGACCATAGACTGGATGACATAAAAAGTAGAAATGTATTTCTCACAGTTCTGGAAGCTGAGAAGTCCAAGATCAAGGTGCTGGCTAATTTGATTCCTGGTAAGTGCTGTCCTCCTGGCTTACAGCCACCTTCTCACTGTGTCCTTACATGGTCTTCCTTGGTAGGTGTGCATGGGGAGGGGAGATTTCTTCTTCTTCTTCTTAGAAGGCCACCAATCCTGTTGGATTAGGACTCTGCCTTTATGACTTCATTCAACTTGAATTACCTCCTAAAAGCCATATATCCAAATATAGTTACACTGGGGGTGAGGGCTTCAGCATATGAATTTTGGGGAGACACAGTTCAGTCCATAGCATATGGTTTCTTTTCTATTTTTTTTTTTTAAACTAACTGTTACATAGGTATCTTTGACTCCAGAGTACCAATTACAAATGCTCTAAATGTGCAAACACTGGCCTCCTACCACTTCCCCTAGACCGGCTCCTGTCTCTGTCACCCATCAGTGTGCCAGGCCTCCCTAAGAGTGGACACATGACACAACCAACATGGCCAGGACATTTACACCTGCCACCGTGCACCACTGGAAGCATTATGGGAACCCCAGTCCTGCCCCAGCTGTCATGGTTCCCTCTGATGCTGCTGCCCTGCTGGGCTCCCCACAATGGTCCCAGTTCTTCCTGCTTCCAAGGAAGGGTTCTGCTCCGACCTGCAGAACCCTGACCCTACTGACCCCTGGGAATCTGCCAGTGTTCGACATCTAAGACAACATCTGAGACAGCCCTCAGCTGTTCCCCCTATGACTCTACCCTTAGTGGGGCCATCTCAGGGGTCTCTGAAACAGGTGAAATGAGCAGTGGCCTTGGGCTACCGGATAGACTTTTCAAGAGAAATGAAACTATAAATTGTAGTTAGATCTTGTCCAGGCTGTTGGTGAACTTCGTTGCGGTGAAATGGGCTTTCCAGGGCTGTTTTGAGAACCTTTCCACCATGTAACAGTGGAAAATGCTTTTTGGGTTCCAGATATTCAATATGGGAGTAAATATTTGGAATATAACCTGTTCATAATATCTGGACTACCAAGATGAATTTCATCCCAGTTATGAAGGCATCGTAGAATACTCTTCGTTCAACTTTATTTTATTTTTCATATTTCTTGTTTCCCCGTCCTACAATATAGCAATAAAACCAACTTACCAGTTAAAGGAGAAAAATGACCACAGTCCTGAAACCTCAACGAGTCAGATTCTTTGCATCTGACACCCAGACCCTGTCTATGGCATCCATAATCACTGTGCAGAAGTAATGTTGCCTTCGCTCTTTTTTAACTTTAACATTATAACAAGTTGATTTTTCTTTGTTGCACAGTTTTCGTGTTTATAGTTTTTGATTGTACACTGTTCCATGCAGCAAAGGTACCATAGTTTGGTTAACCATTCTTTGGGTATTTTGAGTTGACAATTATGTGAACAAGGCTACAAAGAACACCTTCGTACTTGTAGCCTCTTCGTTCCTTGGGATGATTTCCCAAAGATAAATTCCCATAAATGTCAAATTATACGGACTCTGTAGGACTTACGGTATTGATGCATGTTGGTTTCTAGATGTGTCATAGCACGGTTCCAGAAACACCAGCAGTGTAACTTTTGAGTTTTACTTGTTATTCTACTTTCAAAAAAAAAAAATCTCCCCCAATTTTTCTTTTGCCGTTTTAAGAAAAAACATTGTTTATAGGCAGATGTTTTAAACTGACAAGAAAAGTGAGGAAGCCAGAGGATTTTGTCCATGTAAGTAATAAAAAAGGACTCTGTCCCTCAGTGGACCTTCAGTGGGTATTTTAATCAAGCACAGTAGATTTTATGAGATGTCTGTGTTTCTCCAGTCCCTTGGCTAAGCAACAAGTTGTATATAGATGAATAGATCAAACGATCAATCAGTAAGATCAGTTGGGGCTCAGCAGTCTTTCCCAGTAATTTGCCACACTGCTAACCCTGATCTTCCGATAATTATGGTGGCTGAGCCACCAGAAAACCAGGCTCTTCTTACGTTTGTCCATTTCCCTTCATAGAATCTGTGGGCTCTGGTAGAAGCAGTCAGCTGACATCTTTATTCAGAGCACTCTGGCAGAGTGGTGGTATCATACACTACAAAGGGATGTAATGTGGGGTGTTGAGTACGTTCTTATTAAATTTCCTCCTGGCATTTCTCTTTGTTAGTGCTTTGTCATCCATAGATACAATTTGCATGCCATTAAAACCTTCACTGAAGCAATTAATAAAGGATAACTGGTAAGTTACAAGGGTGGGGCCTTTTTCTGGGACTCAGTGCCTAGGGAGATGTTCTTTAATTATTTTAGAACTTTCTGGGCATAATGTTCAGTAGCAACTGAACATAACTATAACTTTTTCTGTCACCCACGTCTTAATCCCATTTATTGCACCATCATGTCATAAACGTTTTTTCGAAATGCCTAGCCCAAATCCAGCTATATTACAGCTCTAACGATTTCTTGACATCCCGGAATACGAATCTGTCAAAGACAGAAAGGAGGTGATTTGTGGCCTGATTTGTTATTAAGAACAAGCCATTGTTCTTAATAGAAGCCATTTTAGCTTCTAGTGATCATTGCTTCCTTTTCCAATTCCTCTCCATTTATAATGATCCATTTTGACAGTTATCCTTAGCAGTGCATTTTAAATTCTGGAACTACATAAAACGAATATGTCCTTTGCTTTCACTGCCTGCTTATTTTCTAAATGAATTTTCTGTTGCTTTGCCATGCTCTATAAATATTCTGCATGGATTTTTGTATTGAAGAAAAATCTATATATTCATTTAAAGAAAATTGTCGTAGCCACCATATTGGTTCCTTCTAAACACTAACAGCGTTGTCTCCATTTACCTGTGTCTTTTTTAAACTGCTAATTCATTGCAATTGATTAGCAGCATTGATCAAGATAACTATTAATCACAGTTTAAAACTTTAAGAGAAATGAAGTAGTTAATGTGGAATGGTAATCATTTTTTTATGAATGGTCGTAATAAATACAGAACTATAAGGGCTTTCAACTTTGAAACTGTTCTTTTTTGTAAAGCACAGTCAATGTGCTGCTATCCGGGGCACATGTAAATAAATCCCTGTTGATGAGCAGAATAGAGGCTCCACACAGTTGCCCTTTGTACGATGCCCACTCAGAGGCAGCTTGACTACACATGAAATGCGTGATATTCATAACATCCGTGGCCTTCCCTGTGGTTTATTTAGGCAAAGCAGAAATGGGCTTTGGAAGCTGAGAATGTCCCAGAGTCCAGGGTTTGAGAGGAGGGATCATGTGCTCTCTGCTCCTTATTGAAATACACTGACACTAAGTTTTAAATGTCTGAATTCCAGATATGGGGCCATTGGAATGAGATAGATATATATATATATATATATATATATATATTTAGGCTTACTTTACTGTTTCAAAATAGTGACAACTTGCAGACATTAAGTCAGTGTTCGATTCCTTAGCACATGGAGTTGGAGCTTAAATCTATGGTTTCTTTTTACCCAGCCATAGGGCCCAGCGTCCATGGCAGCCTCTGCAAATGGGCAGCCGTGCGTCCCCTGACTTGACCTAGGTTTCATCTCCCTCGAAGGCCCAGCTCTCTCACCTGGTCATGACCGGGGGCCTTTCTCGAACTGACACCTGCTCTGGAGGATACGCTGGGCAGCTCCTCGGGGTATTCCTCACAGGCACACAGACCTCCTCTCCCTTTCCCTGTTGGCCACGAAAGGTTCCCTGCCATTTGTCCTTGAGAGAGCCTGACTCTCCTTTCGGCTTCACACGGGGATCCATTTCACGTTGGCTTTTGGACCTTCTTAAAAGAAGAAGAATAAAAATTATTTCTAATCTCACCTCCCCCCTGAGTCTGTTTTGGTATATCTACTACCAGTTGCTATTCAGTGCTTATATACATTTAAGAGTATTAATAAAAATAAAGTTGCCATTTTCAAATGCCTTTTTTGATATCTGGTAGTTGCTATGAGTGATACTGTTATTTCCGATTATAATGAATTATAATGAATGAAGTGGCTAGTTTTCCATGGGTTATTCCATCTTAGAATTCCCATTTTAAGTACTACTTATTTATAGTAGCTATCCTTTTTTGTGTCTTTCGTTACTTAGACAGGATTTTATTGTGAATTTTTGAGTGCAACTTTCTTTTAAAATGTTTTGCTTGGGCTCAAGTAAAATGAGTTTGGGAGTATAACATTTGTTTTAAAAGAAAAGATTGTTTATCTGTTGAAAGTTTTGAAAAATTTCCCAGGCTTATTTATTTATGTAGAGCTGGGGGAGAGGAAAATTCCATGATTATTTTCTGATTTCTCCTTTTTTTGGTCTCTTCATGTTTTCTGTAACAGATGATATACTTTATTGTTGTTTAATTTTTACTTATTCTTTGTTTGCTTTTGTAGTCTCTCGTCTGCTTCAAAATTCTTTAGATAAAGACTGTTCATTCTTCTTCCTTATATTGGGGTAGAGAATAGTCCATTTTCCTTTCAGTGGGACTTTGGTAGAACATCATTTACTTATATTTTCAATGTTAAAAATATTCTTTGTAACTTAACATTTTTTTTCTTTCATTCATTGTCTTTCCATAAAACAGTGTTTGAGCTTGCAGATAACTCGTTGAATTTGGCTTTGTTCTCAAGAATTTTACGCTTTATGATCTGAGAATGTATACCATATACATAGAACTTCTGTTATAGGTGGATTTTTTGTGTTCCAGCAAACTTGTTTTTATTTGAAAAACTGGAGTATAATATTTTTAAAAAGTATTTTTTAGTTTGCCATTTCTTGCTGTCCAGATATTGTTACTTCTGTCCTTATTGATTGTACTGGGTAGGCTTATATTTCTTTAGTGATTGGCTTGTTCGAGTGAGTTATAGAACGTTGATGCCTTCTAGATTTTGGCTGCTACCTAAGTGAGCGTCAGGCACCCCATTTGGGAAACAGAGCTGGTGGCCCCTACTTTTAGGCTATGAGGTGGATGAGGGAGAGCCCGGAAGTGAGGGGTCGGACCAGGGCCTGGCATTCAGCCAAGGGCTCTCTTGACCTCTTGTTTCCCCTTCTTAGTTCTCCAGCTTTTCACAGCTTCTCCGGATAAAACTTGCTTCTGCAGGTACCTGCCCCGTGTAGCAGTCAGTCGTGTAGGATTGTGAGTAGTAAGCAAAGTAATGCAAATAAGTACTTAATGAATGGCACGTGTTATTAGGTGAAAGTGCTTTGTGAGAAGACGAAACAATTTGAGTGAAAACTTATGTTCCTCAGCAGTTAACAGAAATAGCAGAAGTGCTGTGCTTTAATGTCTCATCTCACAAAGCAACTTGTCCTTTGAGCCGGAGAGTGATCTGGAGCTCGTTTCTCAGCCCCACTTCCCTGTCACTGTGTCCCTTTCGTGGCACGTGGATCCAGTCTGGTTTTGTATCTGTTTCTGTTAAGCAGTGTGTTCCATGGGAACGGAGGGTTTGCCTTGGGAGAGGAAGCGTAATCTTAATTTCCCTTTGGGCTTTCTTTGACTTGGCCCAGGAGCATCTGCTGTGTGGATCTCGGTTTCCCTCGATGCTCGGCAGTTTTCACTTTTAAGGGTGGTGCCTTTGCCTGCCCTTTCCAAGGTTCTTTAGTCCTGAGAACTTAATTAATTCACGGGTGTTCCATAAATGCTCTAATCCATTGCATGAATAGATGCTTGGAAAAATCCTTGCTCATAGAAGTGAGAAATTATTTAAGACAGTTAAAAAATGCATAATTTAGAACCATAAAAAGAGAGTACACCATGGGAAAACTGGGCAGCTACATGTAAAAGAATGAAATTAGAACATTTTCTCACGCTGTATACAAAAGTAGACTCAATGGATTAAGGACCTAAATGTAAGACTGGAAACCATAAAACTCCTAGAAGAGAACATAGGCAGAGCACTCTTTGACACAAATCATAACAATATATTTTGGATCTGTCTCTAAGCCAAAAGAAACAAAAGCAAAAACAAATAGGACCTAATTAATTTAAAAGCTTTTGCGTAGCAAAGAAAACCATTGACAAAATGAAAAGACAACCTACTAAATGGGAGAAAATATTTGCAAATGATATGACTGATAAGGGGCTAATATTCCAAACATACAAACAGCTCATACAATTTAATATCAAAAAACCCAAACTACCCTGTTAAAAAATGGGCAGAAGATCTGAATAGAAATTTTTCCAAGGAAGACATACAGATGACCAACGGGCACATGATAAGATGCTCATATATCATTGATCATTAGAGAAATGCAAATCAAAACCATGATGAGATATCACCCCACACCTGTCAGAATGGCTGTCATTAAGAAGACCACAAATAACAAATGTTGATGAGGCTGTGGCTAAAATGGAACCCTCATACACTGTTGGTGGGAATGTAAATTGGTGCAGCCACTGTGGAATAGTATGGAAGTTCCTCAAAAAACTAAAAATGGAACTACCACAAGACCCGGCAATTCCGCTCCTGAGTACATATTCAAAGAAAATGAGAACACTAACTGAGAAAGATACATGCACTCCAATGTTCATAGCAGCATTATTTATAATAACCAAGATATGGAAGCAACCTAAGTGCTCATCAACAGATGAATGAAGAATATATATATATATATATGTATATGCACGTGCACACACTCACACACACACACACACACACACACACACACACACACACAATAGCATACTACTCAGCCATAAAAAAGAATGAAAATTTGCCATTTGAAACAACATGGATGGTCCTGGAGGGATATGATGCTTAGTTAAATAAGTCAGAGAAAGACAAATACTGTATGTTATCCCTTATATGTGGAATCTAAAATATACAACAAACTGCTGAATATAACAAAACAGAAAAAGGCTCACTGATATAGAGGACAAACTAGTGGTTACCAGTTGGGAGAGGGAAGAGGGGCGGGGAAAAAGGGGTATGGGATAATGAGGTACAAACTACTATGTATAAAATAAGGTACAAGGATATATTGTACAGCACAGGGAATTATTGGCATTATTTTGTAATAACTTTGAAGGGAATATAATCTATATAAATACTGAATCACTAGGCTGTATACCTGAAACTAATACATTATAAATCAATTATACTTCAATTTAAAAAAGATAGAAAAAAAGTCCACTACACTCTTTATAGGTCTAGTAGTCATTCAGTAAGCATTAGTAGTAAGCATTTTGATTATTTGATGGATTTTCTCCTTTGGCGTCCTTAGCAGCTTACATGGGTGATTAGCCTAGTAGCTTGATTGGCACCTCTGTGCTGGAAAAGGTGAGAAGCTTGGGGGAGACTGTGATTGCATCTAAAATGACTAAGGTGTAAGGTCACTGAATATTGGAGAAGGTGACAATTTAGAGATTATCTTGTCCAGGAGGGCCCATGGTGAGCGGTGAAGACCAGCCTGTCTGCAGTCTGGTCCCACGTCTGCCACTTTACTAGCTGGGTGACCGTGGGAAAATTGACTTAATCTCTTTGCCTTGGTTTCCGCATCTGTAAAAGGGGTCAATAATAGTATCCACCTAACGGTGGTTGTGAGGATTAAATAAATTAGTATTTGCACAGCTCATAGAACAGTGCCCACTCTCCTCTAGAAAGGGCTACATAAGTGTTGGTTAAATTAAAATAATAACATATTTTTCCATATTCTGTGAATGAGAAGCTTAAAATCCAGGAAAGTTAATGTTACTGTATACTCAAACACTTCAAAAATTAGGATTAGAACCTGATGGACAATCTGATGGATGGTATCTAATTCTTTTCCCTTCCAGCAACCCATGGCAAAATGTGCTATTCATCGTCACTCATTCTATTAATGGACAACATTGTTTAATTAAATACCTTATTTTTTAACCAGGCTGACATTTAAATTCTTCTTTTTTCACAAGGGGTTTCCCTCTTTTATTATGTTCTTTTCTTTTCCTTGACATTTCATTATTTTAATTAATAATTAATTCTAGGGGAAGCGTTCCAGAAGGCGATGCCCTTCATACCTCTGCTGTATTCTATTGTATCCTTTGGCCTGTAATAATGTTGCCTAGTGTATTTCTCGAATAATATTCAAATGGTGAGAGAATTTCAGTCTATTCTTTAATGGTTTAATAGAAGTTGCTTTCCTTTTCCCACCTTGAAGGGAAGCCCTGTCATTTATGATTCATTGGTTTTGGGAAGCTTTAGGAAATGCCTTTTTTTTTTCCTAAACGTTGTATGAAATACTATCGTTACTCACTCCAGAATAGATGTCAGTAGAATGTTACACAGGATGTAGGACACATTTCTATGTTGCCATTTATTTTAAAAAATATTCATTTATTTATTTGGCCACGTTGGGTCTCAGTTGCGGCGCTCGGGCTCTAGAGCGCAGGGCTTAGTTGCCCCACGGCACGTGGGATCTTCGTTCCCGGACCAGGGATTGAACCCAGGACCTTGGCAGTGAAAGCGCCGAGTCCTAACCACTGGACCGCCAGGGAATTCCCTGCCAAATTATTTTCTTAAAGCTGCATAGTTCCACCTTGTCTTAAAAACCACAGTGGCTCACCCTGGTCCATCAGATGCACCTCCTGTGGCTTTTTGGCCCTATTATTTCAGGCCGACTGAAACCTGCGTCTCACCCACCTTTCTGCTTTTCACTATTTTCTCACCTCTGTTGGTCTGTATCCACCATGTGCACAGCTCCTGGCACTGCCTGGACACTTCCTTACTGAATGCAAAAGGGAACTCCAGCAAGCATGTGTATATTTTCCATACGTTTCGTTTCCATCTGCCCTCAGGGCTACTTAACACAGCCTTTTCCCAAGGACCGGGCGACTTCCTCGGCATTCTCTGTAGCTTTTAAAATTCACATACTACCTATTGTCAGAAATAAATACGTTGCCTTCAACAGTTATCACTGAGTACCTGCTTTCTACTGCTGGAGGGATGATAGGTCCCGTAGAGACGAACCGTATGATGCCATGTTCCTGCCTTGTGTGCTGCGTAGTGCTAAGCGTAGTCGCTGAATTATTACAGGTCCTTAAAAATGCTTGTGAATGGCGATGATCCCAATTACTGTGACATTTCAGTGACAGTATACTTTAAGCAGTCTGTTATTTTCAAGGATGTTGAGTAAGCAGATCCAGTAATAGACTGCACCCTCCTTATGGGTCAGACAGGGCTTAGGTGCTTTCCACAGGTATTTGGGAAGGCTGACCAGTGTCAGTTGGTGACAAAGAGAGAGGCCTTTCTGTCGTGAGTGGATGAGAGAGCGAGCTTGACCACAGCCTAAGAAATGCAGCCTCTGGTTCCACTGCAGCGCTGTTGTTCTGTGGGAACCGAGAGACGCCGCCAGCTGGTTTCTTATCTTCCAGAAGACCACCTTTCTCCTTCCATTTTATTTACCCAGGCCTTTTAATGAGAGGAGAGAATGGAGGGGGAGTTAAAATTTAATTTTGTACTCTCAGAATCACGGAGAGATGGACATGATGAAAATGTGAATCATTGGAGATTTTTTTTCCTGGTTTCCTGTTTTTTTATTTCTATTGGAGTGAAAGCGCCTTCTCTTCCCAATACCTTTCACTCCTGACTCCATCCTGCATGTTTTTGTCCTTGCCTATTTCATGGAGGACGTAGGTTCTACCAAATCAGCGAAAAGGCAAACAAAAGCGTTGTCTTAAGTCGTTTTTAGAACAAGGTTGGAAGACAAATGAAAATGTCCTGGGAAAAGGAATGCCACTTTTTCTTGCCAAGAGCTGTTGAAAGAATCAGTCTGGTGCGTGTGTGAAACGTGGTTTTTTTCCTCGGTGAAGGTGTCGAGTAAGTGCTTGATTTGTGTCAGGTGGATTTACTTACCTCAGCTGATCCTCATGGGGACCCTTGGACGTAAGTGGCAGCGGTCTCGGGCTGGAGCTTGAGCTAGGAGCTGCTGGGGGGCTTGTTAAAACCCAGATGCGGGCCCACCCTCCCTGATTCAGCCGGCCTGCGCGGGGGCGGAGAATTTGCATTTCTAACGAGCTCCCAGGTGGTACTGATGCGGCTCGTTTGCAGCCACAGTTTAAGAAGCCCTGCAGGCAGTGGTCAGTTTTCTCTGCCTCTTCTAGGAGGATGACTCTGTAGTGGAGACATGACTGCCTGAAGTTCTCATAGCCCCCGAGTCGGGCGGGCCCTCGCACTATGACAGGAGGAACATGTCATGCTCCCAGGTAATGCAGCCAGGCCCCCCCACCCCCCTACTGCCCCTCTGGGCTTGGAATTGAGCTCGCAGTGCAGGAAAAGAGGAGAAAGACCTGGAAAGCAAGTGGAATATAAGCCCAATACGAGCAAAACGCCAGGGAGAAGAAAGTAAGGCTTCCTTCCCTCCCCCAGCCCCAAAGAGTAGATCAGGGAAGGCTTTCTAGAGTCGGAGACACTAGAGCCGGTAAAGAGGATATTTTAGGAGGAAGAAGCAACGGCAGCCGCCACAACATAGGAAAATGCAGCCACGCTGAACAGTTTGTTTACAGGGAGAGAAAACGGGGCAGGTCATTGAAATTCCGGCTGGGAATTTTCACGTTTATGTTGTTATTGATTAGACTCGGGTTTTTGAGTAGAAGGTGTGGTTAAAACTAGACTTTGGAAATAACCTCTGCGACGTGAGAGACTCGCTCTTCTGCTCTGAGTTGTCCTTGAAGTACTTCGCAGAGATTTGTTAGGGGGATTTAAGATAGCCTAGTTAATTTTTTCCCCACTAGGGTTGGAGAGGAAAGACAGTGAAGAAATATTCTTTATCAGGTTTCCACAGTTCAGTTCTCTTTTCCGTGGTGGGTGAAATGGGGCACCCAGCTTCCCAAGAGTTGATATCCTGGTCCCCCTTCTCCCCAATGATCCAGCGGGCCTGACAATCCCTCGCCTGTTTGAAGTGTCTGGTTGATGTAAAACAGGTGATCTGCAGTCGCTCCTTCTGCTCACAGACTTTTTTGAAAGAAGTAAATCTATCCGCCCGGATAGCTGTTTTTGAACTTTCTCAAAACCCCTTATCTAAGTCTTGTGAAAGGCCAGCCGTGGCCGCCTGTGTCCTGGAGCAGCTGCTGGGCCGCGCGCCTTTCTGGGGCGTCTCCCCCTCCCTGGCCTGTGGCTCCCCGGGGACAGGAGCACAAGGTGGCTTTGTCACCTGGCACCTAAGCTGGAGTGAACAGGCACTGGTGGAGGTTACACATGCTTTGCCCTTTGCCCTCCTGGGAGTCTCACGTGGTCAATCATTGTCCCCGCCCGCCCCCCCCCCCAAAACTGGCAAACGCCAGCCCCTCCACCGTCAGCGAGAGGCCCTGGGCGCTCCGGCGGCTCTAGGACCCAGCCCCGTAGCTTCGTACAGATCTACCTCTTGGGCTGCTGCTTCTGTAAATTATTCACTTCCTATGAAGTTTTCTCAACCTGGAATTTTTCAGTGGCTTACGTTTAAAACTGGAAGGAAGACCTCTTGCCAACCTTCTGCTCGTCAGCCTGTTTTGAACGATAATTGTCACCCTTGTTTACTGTGATTTCATCTTAGTTGATTTCATGCTTTAAAGGGGACGGGGTGGACAGCAGGCATCTGCCCTTTTAGAAAAATGAAAATTTTAAAATTGTCTTAATTTTTGTCTGAATGGTACAAAATATTAAAGGTCCCCAAAAGTGAGCAGTGGAAAGCACCTCTCAGAGCCTCCTCATCGCTGTCTGCAGCCATGTCTCGGGCCAGCTCTCCTCCCTCTGCCCTTCCAAGAATATTCATGTGTGTGTCCACTTACATACCGTATATTTAATGTATAATTTACATATCATACCTTTGGCCTGTTTTCAGTTCAAAGGATTTTAGTAAATTTACAGACTTGTGTGACCGTCACCACAATCTAGTTTTGGAAGGTTTCTATCACCTCCAAAAAGATCTCTATCCCTCAGGCCCTTTGCCGTCAGTCACAGCTGCTACCCCGACCCAAAGCAACAACTTTCTGTCTCTCTAGATTTGCTTTGTCTGGATATTTTCATATAAGTAGGCTCCTATGCCATGGAGTCGTTTGCCTCAGGCTTCTTTCACTTGGCAAAATGTTTTGGGGGCTCATCCACGTTGCACCGTGTATCTGCATTTCATTTCCTTTTAATGACGAGTAATAATATTCCCTCCTATGGATATACCACATTTTGTTTACCCACTGGGTGATGAACATTCGGATTATTTCCACTTGTTGACTATTTTTAGCTCTAAACATCTCCATACACACAGTCTTTGTGAAGACATACATTCTCCTCTGTCTTGGGGAGATACCTAGGAGTGTAATAGCTCAGTCACCAGGGGAACCCAGTTGCTGGGTTGTATGCTAAATTTATGATTAACTTTTAAGAAACTTCCCCAATATTATCCAAAGTCTGCACCTTTTTGTATTCCCACCAGCCATCAGCAATGTATGAGAAATTCCATTTTTTCCCCATTCTCGGTAACACTTGTTACTGTCCATTATAGTGGGTGTGGAATATTATCTCATTGTGGATGTAATTTGCATTTCCTAGTGAGGGACAGTGGTGAACATATTTTCGTGTGCTTATTAACCACTTGTATATCTCTGGAGGTTTAAATTCTCTTTTTATTATCAGTTTTAAAACATATGGTAACAGTTAACTTAAGGCCTCTCACCATCTCAACTCCTTCCCCTGCCAATTTTTTAATTATTTCTACATTGTCAGGAATTATAATATTCTGCAGCTATGACAGTGATTTTAGCCTTCCTCTTACAGTATAAATGGATTTAAAGTTTACCAATAATTGTTTTTCCTTGTTTCACCACTTAGCCTCTTGTTTTGCTGTTTATCCTTTAGTAGCTTCTCCCAGAAGGGCTTGAGTTCTTGACTCTTTTAAATGTTTCAGTGAAAATTCAGCTAGATTCCATGTTCTGATTCATCTTTTATTTCTTGGAAGATAGTTTGGTCAGTTAAACATCGAACGTGTGTTATCAAATGCAAGTTTGTGTGCCCAACACACAGTAAGGCCAAATAAACTGAAACGTCAGAGTTTGTAGCAGAGAAAGGTTTATTGCAGGGCCGAGCAAGGAGAATGGGTGGCTCATGCCCCCAAACCCCCAAACTTCCCAAAGGGTTTCAGCAAAGCACTTTTAAAGGCCAGATGAGGGAGGAGGGTAGCAGGGTATGTGATCATCTTGTGCACAATTCTCTGATTGGTTAATGGTGAGGTAACAGGGTGGTTAACTTTATCAATCCTTAGGCACCACTAGGTCTGGGGGCCACTCACCAAGTAGTTAATTCCTTCCATTTGTTGGTGGTTTTTAGCAACTGAAAAACTCAGCAAAGATGCCTGAGATACTATTATCTGGGTACTTCACAGAAGAGCTACAGAAGAGGATATGGGGGAGTAGTCTGTCCCAGGCAGGCCCCATAGGGTCCTGCTCGGTGACAAATGTTGCTGTGGAGTCTGAACTTTTATCCCCTCCTTTGTTTTTTTTGAACTGTTTGCGTAGATGCCCAAATAATTCCTTCTTAATTTTTGAAGATGAGTGATGACACAGGAAACTTCCAGGTGTTCATCATTTTAGTTATTTCTGGGATATGATATGTTCATTTATTATGGAGAATCTTTTATTTCTGAAATGTCTTCCTGAATTATACCTTAAAATGTTTTTCTTGTTCCATTGAGGTTTTTTTTTTTTTCCGTTTAGGGACGCCTATTATGGGTGTGTTGGATTTCTTTTCTTTGTTTTCCATATTTATCATTTTTCTGTTCTAAATCTTTTGCTTGCTTTTCTCCATCTTTCCCCTCCAGACTCTCACATTTTCACCAGTGTGTATTTCCTTTTAGCTGCTTCCATTTGATGATTGTTAAAGCAGCCCAGATGGACTAAGACAAAGTACCATAAACAGGAAAACAACAAATTTATTTCTCACAGTCCTGGAGGCTGGAGAATCCAAGATCAAGGGCCAGTGGACTTGGTGTCTAGACCCACTTCCTGGTTCATAGATGGCAGTCTTGTGATATTACTTTTCCTCACATGGTGGAAGGGACAAGAGAGTTATCTGGATGCTTTTCATAAGGACACTAATCCCATTCAGGAGGGCTCCACCCTCACCATCCAATCACCTCCGGAAGGCCCTGCCTCCAAGTACCATCACATTTGGGGTTAAGTTTCAGTGTATGAATTTGGGGGTGACACAAACATTCATTCTATAGTAGTGACTTTGTTTTTGGCTGTGCCACATGGCATGTGGGATCTTAGTTCCGCAACCAGAGATTGAACCCATGCCCCCTGCAGTGGAAGTGTGGAGTCTTAACCACTGGACCTCCAGGGAAGTCCCAGTAGTGATGTTTTTATTCATTCTTTTGTTTTCACCCTGAGGTCTGCCCTCATGCTTTATTTCCTTCTCATACTTCCCTGAACTCTTGTAAATCCTCTTCTGTTTTTGTAGATAGAATCAGTTATTTCTTTGTTTTGTTAATTTATGACAGTGTGGGCAAAATTTTCATCTGTTGCATATAACATTGCTTTGGTGGGTGTTTTTCATCTGTCATTCATTTTCATTTTCCTCTTTTTGCAGCATCTTTGTAAAGGTTCTTTTTTGTTATTAGATGAATTCTTTATGAACTAGCTATTTACAGGAGCTTCACGTGAGCAGGAGACAGGGCCATGTCCCATGCCAGTGGGGATTCTTGTGACCTGAGGTTGCGCGTGTGTGTGTGTGTGTGTGTGTGTGTGTGTGTGTGTGTGTGTGTGTGTGTGTAAAATCCTTTCAACCCTTATTTTTCTCTAGCTTACTGAGACTGGTTGTGTTCCTAGTGGGGTCTCTCTCTTTCACTTTGCCTCGGCAACAGACTGCTTCTTGCTAATATGTCTTACCTGTGTGGTTTCTCATTCAATTCGACCTTTCCTGCTTCCTGATTTCTCCCACCACACTGCATCCAGGGAAGCTCTTAGTGCTACCTGCGTGTCTGTTGCCCTTCTTTTCAGAAAGTTATTGCTGGATATCCTGCTTATTTGGGGAGCATGGCTCTGGCAGGCATGGGCTCTCCAAGAATTTTCCTTCTCTGTCTGACCTTCACTGCAGTTGGCCAACTCTTTCTCATGTTTCGTGGTTCAAAGCTACAGATGTGTTCCAGGTTCCTCTGGGATGGAGTTAGCATTTTTGTGTGTGTTTTCCTTATTGCTTTTGGGTGAATTCCAAGAGGAAGTCTTTAAGCCAAGAGACTATAACAAGACAATTCTAGTTTTTTATCTTTTCTTTGCCAGTTAAAGTTTGCACTGCTTTTTTGTTGTAGTCATTATTTCCTTTTTAACCAACTTTTCACATAGAGCTAAAGAAGAAGGTAGTTTCACAAACAGCTCTTTACTTTTAGGTCTGGAATGATCATGTTAGTAATAACATGGTACAAGGAAAGAAATATTAATCTTTTTTACCTTGACGCTTTCTTAAGGAATTCAGAAGTTGGAGGAAGTTATGGAGGTAAAGTTGGAATAGAGCATGGATTGCTATTTATACACAGGAGGCTTTTAGGTTTGTTAGGTATGTGATGTAGAAGGCTGTGTTTTATTGCTGGATTCACCGATTTTGCTATCCAGCATCGGTTATGGTTGCCCATTCATGACTTGACAGCGTTCCTCAGATATTCCCTTGACATTCTTAGGCTGCTCCGCTCAAAACTCTTGGCTGGATTTATGTTGGAGTTAAACAGCACTTTCCATGAACAGTAACAATCTGCCTGCAAGTATGAAAACAAAAAGTGTGACATGCTTTGTTGAAATGTTAATATCCAGAAGTAGAACAAATACACGCATGAGATCATTTGAAGACGAAAAAGAGATAAAGGAAGTTGAGGTACCAGATGTCTATTAATCACTGGCTCAATTTAATTTTTAAGTGCCCAGCTGTTAAAAATCACAGTGTTCTTCTGGGGATCTTGGGCCAGCGTGGAGAGAAAGGGTTCCATTTCGAGGATGAGAGCCTTGCTCTTTGCTTAGGTAGGACAAAGAGAAAATGAGTTTAGAGCACCTTTAAGGTGGGGTGACGTGAGAGAATAAACCCTGACCTCCCTGCCGTCGGCTCCCTGGATGGGCATCAGAGCCACAGCCCGGACCTACCCCTCTCAACTCAGAGCGAGAAGAGGCCAAGTGGTCAGGCCCAGCATCAGTGATTGAGGACAGGGCCTGTCCATGCTGGTGGAGTGCGGGGAACAGAAGGTGGGGTTGGAGGCGAGCAGTGGAGGATGTTTACAGAGGCAGGGAGGGATCAACACCAAAGTAGGAATGAGTGCAAAGAGGAGGCTGGCAATGGGGAAGGCAAACTGGACTGATGTCAAAGCTTTCTTTAGCGCTTGTGTTTATTTTTAACCATGAGACCGTGAATAGAAAACATATAGGGGAATAATTCTGCCTGGTTTGTGAAGATTATTTTAAACACAGTGATGCCATAGTTAATTAGATCTATACCAGCCACATATGATTCATTGAACAAATGTAGGTGATCTGCTTTTCACTTCGGTGTAGAGCATTGTAGATGAGCAAAGTCTAGTTGTGTCTTAAGACCAAGAGACGATTAAGCAAAAGATAATCACATAATCAAACAGATTGGAATTAGGTTCTTAAAAAAACAACCTTATCTGGGGGAGAAATCAGAAAGGTACTTACTTGTATAGCAGACCTGTGAAATCATAGGTGGACATTCAAGAAAGGAGTAGTAGTTCTCAAAAGGCTGGTCCTTAACTAGCATGGTGACACAGAAGTCCAATCTCAAAGGATTGCATAGGGACGAAAAATAATCTCTTACAGACGTTGGTGGAAAGTTGGTGGGGAAAATGAGTGTGGGAGAAATAAGTAGTAAATGGTGTTTCCTGGGTGGTGGTCAGGCCCTCTCCCTTTTCAGTCGAAGGGTGTGTCTTTTCAGGCCAGGGTGGTTTGATCCAATGACCCATCTTATCGAGGTGACTCCATAGTTTCTACTCTACTGACCTCAGGGCCAGCCCTCTGTGTCACAGGGAGAATGTTCGAGGTTTCACTGAGAGGAAGGGGAGGTTCCCATATGGAATTCGGTGGGAAACTTCTGGGAAGGAACCTGACTGACCCTTCAGGAGAAGGAAGAGCCTTGGTCAAGAAGAACCTACACAATGAGGCTGACAAACTGGATGTTTTTTCCTGAAGCAAAGAGCTGAAGGGTGGCTCGTAAGATGCAGCCCTGAGGTCTGTACCTCACACCACAGGTGACCCTTGAGTGCCCCTTCTGTGACTTTCTTTGTCACTGAGACAAAGGGTCATTCCTTCTCTGCCTCTTCTCCCTCGGCCCTTGTGTGAATTTACTGCTATAACAAAGTCCCACAGGCTGGGTGTCTTAACAGGTTTATTTTCTCACAGTTCTGGAGGTCGGAAGTTTAGATCTAGGTGTTGGCAGGGTTGGTTTCTCCTGAGGCATCTCTCCTCGGCTTGCAGATGGCCACCTTCTCCCTGTGTCCTCACATGGCTTTTCCTCTGTGCATGCCTGGTGTCTCTGTGTGTGTGCAAATTTGCTCCTCTTACAAGGACACCAGTCAGATTGGATTAGGGCCCATCTTAATCACTGTTTTAAATTGGTCACCTCTTTTAAGACCCTGTCTCCAAATGCCGTCACATTCTGAGTTACATGGGGTTAGTGCTCCAAGGTAAGAATTTGGGGGGGACACAGTTCAGTCCATAACAACCCCCATGGCTGGGCATGTTTGTTCTTTTTGCTTTTTCATTGCCCTGTCTCCCCCCCACCCCTTTCACATTCACCCTCACCCTGGCTTTCACTTCTACAGCGAGATGGACTCTGAACCCAAAGCCCAAATCCAGCTCCACCTCCCCCACAGCCTGCTGGATATCCTTTTAAAGCCTTCAGTGTGTCCCCAGTCACACACACACCTTCCCCTCCCACTTCTTCACTTCTGCCCTGATTTAAAACTTTCTGGTCACTGTTATACTTTAATCTCCTTCTTCTCAGTAGCTAACCATTTACAACACCGGGTTAATTTTTCCATAAAAGTGGGTTTTATAGCATCATCTTTTTATTTCCGTCGCCACTGTTCAAGCTGATCTCCTCGAGCTCCAATTGTTGCCTTAGCTTTGTAACTGGACTCCCCCAGCCCCTGCCAGCCCGTCTCTTTTTCCGGCGCATTAGTATAGATCATCTTCACATTCATTTTTCTCAAGTTCTACTTTCGTGGTGTCATTATTCTTATTCAGTGACTCGCTACAGGGTGAAGACCATATCTCTCAGCTAGGTCTTTGATGTCCTTTGTGGTCTGATTCCAACCTAGTTTCCAAATGCATCTTTAACTCTGCAGCATTGATTCTCAGTTGTCTTCCTAAATGCCACCTGATTTCTGTCCCATAGCTTTCTTGATGCTGTTCTACTTCCCTGGAATTCCTTCTCCTTGTGTGTTCCTGTCTCCTTCCAAGCATTACCCAACATTTGAGACTCAGTGGAGTTCAGTTCCTACCTTCTGCATGATGGAGCAGATAACTTTGTCAATACTGTAATATGTAGAATGGTTTCCTGGGAGAGGGGGAGCAACTGCGGGAGGGTGGCAGGAAAAAAATTAATTAGGAGGAAAAGAAGAACTCGAGAGAAAAGACCCTACCTGATGTCACCTGGGTTTGTGTGAGCGTGTGTTTCGTTTCCTCAACCAGGTTATAAACTCGGGAGCTACAAGATCCGTTTTATCTATTTATCTTGGTAACGCCTACATTACTTGGTATGTTCCATGATCCATAAAAAGTAAACTAATGGATGTTAATGATATGGGTTAGGCACTGCTCATTATCTTCCCAGCAGACCGCAAGTGTGTGAAAAATGGTGCCTAGCTCATGGCAGACCCTAACTAATAATACGTAGAACACAACTGAATCTAGCGTATTAAGAGCTGACTGTAAAACTAGAAAAGGGTAAACTATGTAAAAGTATGCAGAAGGATGGGGCTTCCCTGGTGGCGCAGTGGTTGAGGGTCTGCCTGCCGATGCAGGGGGGACACGGGTTTGTGCCCTGGTCCGGGAAGAGCCCACATGCTGCGGAGTGGCTGGGCCCGTGAGCCATGGCCGCTGAGCCTGCGCGTCCGGAGCCTGTGCTCCGCAGCGGGAGGGGCCACGACAGTGAGAGGCCCGTGTACCGCAAAACAAAGTATGCAGAAGGATAAAATATGCACAAATATTTGCATGCCTTGAGTGGCTAAAGGTGACGCTGTGTGTGAATGAGCCGAACGCTTATCAGCTCGTGTGATTCCTGCACGGGGGGTGGGAACTGGCCATCTTGTGCTTCGGGGACGTGGCCACAGTGACCGGCAGAAGGCGACCAATGTTACTAAGGTGGTCTCAGTGAGTCTCCTGATGTATTTTTCTTCTCTCTGCTTCCTGCAGGCATCATATAACCTGCTCTCATCATGGGAGAAATAGAGCAGAGGCCAACTCCAGGATCGAGACTGGGGGCAGCGGAGAATTCGGGGATCAGTACCTTGGAACATGGACAGAAGCCTCCCCCGACGCCTTCAGGAAAACTCATGTCCGTCAGAATCCAGATGCTGGATGACACCCAGGAGGCCTTTGAAGTTCCGGTAAGTCGGGGGCAGCCTTCGGCACGGGGAGGCTCGTGTCATTCCTGCGTTTCGGTGACTGCGAGGTGGCAGGTCTGTGTGTTCAGCGGCTCCCTGCCCACCCTCGCTGTCCTCCTCTGGAGCGTCTGGTTCCGAGCTGTCAGTTTTTGGATTTATGCGCGGACCGCGCCCAGTGATATCAGTGGGTGTGTCATTTGAACTTTACTCTGATTTTCCATATTCCAGTAGATATCTGTGTGTACATGCCTACGTATGTATTACTTACATATTTGGATTGGAGGGAACTGTGGTCTGCGTCTCCGTTTAATTTGCTCGTTACAAGCAGTTCCTCTCAACGTCGATGCATGTGTGTGAGCACCCCATTTCCCTAGGTTACCGGCAGGAAAGTTCCGAGAAAACCGTCAAAGACCTGAATGGGTGTTCCGACATCAGAGAAGTTGCCGAGCATGTTTGTGGGTGGGGAGTCGGGGTGCAGAAGAACCCTGATCCCAGCCCCCAGTGTGGCAGCCCTAGAAGGGAAGAGGCCCCATCCCAGGGGCGGACCAGAGTGGGGTGTCCAGGAGCCGGGCAGAGAAGGAGGAACGGCAGCCTTGGCCTTGTCCATCAGCGAGAGCTGCATGCCCCCGTGGTTCTGGTGTCTTCCTCAGAGCCCCTGCCTCGTGGCCCCTTGCCCTCCCTCATCCTTCTCTCCAGCCTCCTCCTGAAATCCGACCGCTGCTAGCGGTTCGGGAACCACCACCGGTTAGTTATGTGCAGATGCAGGATTTGTTCCCGTGGCAGGGAGAGTGCGGACGTGTGTCCCCACCTCTGTAGAACTCTGACTGCAGTCTCCTCAAGCATGAATTAGCATCCAGAGAATTCACAGCGCGCTCTGCCTGTTTTCTGTGTTCTCCCTTGGGTACTACACCCACATCTCACATGGCTTGTGTGGGGGGGGAGGAAGGAAGTAACTCTTGAATTCCAAACAGCCAAACTGTAAGCGAACTTTGGGAACATAACCTGTTTTTAAAGTGGAGACGATCCATCAATTATTCCCGATGGCTAGAGCGACTAAAACTTAACAGTTGGCATTCACGTCTGCATCTCATCATTTAATGGTTTATGTAATATGATTCACTAAGTCATATTCATTTCAAAGAATGTTGTTCAGAGGGTGTGAATTACCATTAAGTGTCTCAGGGAAGATAAACCTCAGAAAGAAAAGCTATGTTTAAACCTGCCAATTTATTGCACATTGCAAACCACCTTTGTATCTTTCTAATTTACTTGCTGTGGAATTCCTGTCTCTTTAAGGACTTGAACTTCTTCATATTCTGAGGCACAAAGCCGTTGCTAATCTGCTGAAATTGTAAAAATAGATTGAGGGGCACACCTGCCAGCCTGGTAGAGTCCGGCCTTCTGCAACATGTCCCAGCCTCCTCTCCTCCCCGCGCCGCACCCCACATCCCTCCCGCACCCTGCCTCCTTTCTCTTCATTGCCAGACTGGTTTGGTGAGGTATTTCATTTCAGTGTTTCCTCTTCGGTACTGCTAAGGACTTCTGAGCCCAAGTCTCTAGCAACGCATTCTTTTTTTTTTTTTTCTTTTTTTATCATCTTTATTGGAGTATAATTGCTTTACAACGGTGTGTTAGTTTCTGCTTTATAACAAAGTGAATCAGCTATACATATACATACATCCCCATATCTCCTCCCTCTTGCGTCTCCCTCCCACCCTCCCTATCCCACCCTTCTAGGTGGTCACAGAGCACCGAGCTGATCTCCCTGTGCTACGTGGCTGCTTCCCACTAGCTATCTTATTTTACGTTTGGTAGTGTATATATGTCCATGCCACTCTCTCACTTCATCCCAGCTTACCCTTCCCCCTCCCCATGTCCTCAAGTCCATTCTCTAGTAGGTCTGTGTCTTTATTCCCATCTTACCCCTAGGTACTTCATGACCTTTTTTTTTCTTAGATTCCATATATATGTGTTAGCATACAGTATTTGTTTTTCTCTTTCTGACTTACTTCACTCTGTATGAGACTTTAGGTCCGTCCACCTCACTACAAATAACTCAATTTCATTTCTTTTTATGGCTGAGTAATATTCCATTGTATATATGTGCCACATCTTCTTGATCCATTCATCCGATGATGGACACTTAGGTTGCTTCCATGTCCTGGCTATTGTAAATAGAGCTGCAATGAACATTTTGGTACATGACTGTTTTTGAATTATGGTTTTCTCAGGGTATATGCCCAGTAGTGGGATTGCTGGGTCATATGGTAGTTCTATTTTTAGTTTTTTAAGGAACCTCCATACTGTTCTCCATAGTGGCTGTATCAATTTACATTGGTGTTCCCGTGTGTGGTTTGGACCGAGGGCCAGCAAATGCTGCTGTTGTGTGCATGAGCTACAGGAAGCATTGTACTGTATTCACTTGCAGTTCTTGTTTCCCTGAACCAAAGGATGTCAAAACTCTGGTCCTAGCTACTACTTAGCTAGGAACTATATAGGAACTCCCTGCCTAAGAAATAGGAATAGAAGTGTGTTTGCGTCTTTTAAAAAAGATTTTACTTGATAATTTCTGTTGTCTGTGCTTTGCATTTGTAACTCCTCTGCCTGGAAGGTTTCTCATACCACCCCCTTCCCACATAAACTCCTGTGCATCCTTAGAGGTCCTGTCTGTTTTACCCAGATGCCAACTTCTGGAGGCAGTGGCTGTTTTCTTCCCCCATTTCAGACTTCTTTGCTCATACATCTGTCAGGGTGGAGCTGGACCCCTGAGATTCAAATCCCAGCTTCATCTACTGACACATTAATCACCTTGGGCAAGGTACTTAATCTCTCTGTATCTCAGTTTTCTCCTCTGTAAAATGAGGCTAATCAAAAACCCTACCTCATTTTATGAGAATAAAAGAGTTGATACAAATAAAGGAACAGCTCTTGGCACATACTAAGAGCTTGGACCATAATATGATTAGTGGTACCAGTGGGCATTTGCCGCTTCACTGTTGGCTTCTCGGGGCTGGGACCTTACCTTATTGTCTCATCCCCAGCACCTTGCACAGCGCCTGGCATGTAGTAGGTGCTCATTAAGTGTTTGCTGACTGAATATTAGGAGTAGACTGAATCTTACAAGTAGAATTAATGCTATTGTTAGTTTTTCACATGCCTCATCCATTCATGTTTAATTTTTATTTCTGGCGTTGAGTCAGAATGTTCCTTCGCAACCCATGGGCAACAGATGTTTTCCATAACTGCCTGTAGAAAGGCAGCAATCAGCATTTTTATTGACTAAGCTGATTCTAAATTGCTACCTTGTGGTCTTTAAGAACAGAACCAGCCAGGTCTCTGCACAGCTGGGAAGCATCAGGCTGGCTGTGGTGACTCAGCCGCTGTGCTTGGGATTGGAGCGGAGGGACACAGGATCACAAGAGACCCAGCTCCCCATAAGTGCTTTAAACCTTGCTCCAGAACTTTCTGCTGGGGATTCATCAAGGCCAAGTGTCTGAGCCTGGAAGTGTCCCCTTAGCCCACACGTGCTCCCTCCTCAGGTTGGGCACCCCACAAGGATGGGTCCTCCTCGTTAATTCACATTCATCACACACACGAGCAGGCACTTGGCCAGAAGTCGTTACAGTTTCCCTTGGGGGACATTCTTCCATGAACCACAGCTTTCCTTGGGGGATTGAGTTTCCTGGGCCTTTCCTAAGACTTTTGTTTTAGAGGATGGACGAAGGCCAAGTCATCATTTAAAAATGCATGTTCCCTAAACACTTCCTGGCACAGATAACCACACCAGTCTTCATCATTTCTTACAGCCCTGAATGAGGTCTTATTAAAGAGTTGAATCCTTTGAAAAGCGTGAGCAGTGAGCATCAGACTTCTCTACGCCATGGCTAGTTCTACCGTCACCTTTGCTCTTGAACTTGGACGGTCTTTTTAGCTATTTCCTCTACAGCGTTGAAAGTTCAAAAGTAATATTTATAGGAAATTCTTACGGGGCGTTTTATCATCTTTATGTGGAAAAGGCTGTGCGGATAAGCCCCAGCCTGTGGTTTGTGATATATGCAGCCTTCCCTTCCAACCAGAGATGATAAATCGAGGTGACTTGTGTGGGTCTGAAAGGGTTAAATGACTCCCTCCACTCCCACCCCCCTGGAAGGTTCCTGAGAAGGTTTGATGTGTCCTGTCCTCACTCATGACCCCGCTGGTAAACAAATGCTGTTCCTGCTGACGTTTGTAGGGTGAACAGATGGCGCCTTCCCCAAGTGTTTATTCAGTTTATGTGTTTTCATTAGCAAGGCCACCCTAGCAAGAGTGGAGAAGAGCAGAGGAAATCAAACGGAGCCACGTTCTGCTGCTTTTGAGCGGCCCTGGTGAAAACGCTTGGGAGAGATGCTCACAGGTGATGCGAAGACGCCTGGCCTTTGTTGCGTAGTGAGCGGGCGTGGCCTGGTGCAGGTGCGGAGTGCTCCGTGTCAGCCACAGCCATCCCGGGGAGTAACAGTCATCGCGCCCTGTGTTTGTGTCTTGTCGGTTGCTTTACTCAGAAGCCTTTACAGCTCCCAGCTGCCTGACGATAAAGTATGGATTTCTTCGTCTGGGGAGGCTGGGAGAGAGCTGGGGCCTTCCTGGAGGGCCCGCTGCAGATGGCTGAGCTGTTATTCGTTGTGATTCCCCACTGCTGTCCTCGGTTGGTTCATCCTGTGCGTTAGCATCTGAAGCCAGAAAATTCTCTTACCTGTTCACGTGCTTATTTTTGGCCTCCCGCAGGTAGAGTGGGACCTGTGTGGAGGCACGGCCTCTTTTGTTCTTGTTTGTCATCAGATTCTATGCCTCAGCAGTGCCTGGACCCAGCCGATGCCGTAACCTGTGACCGACGGCCCACACCTCTGTTCAATCATTTGCCTCTCGCAAGTGATGAAAGGTGGCTGGCGCCGTCATCTCTGTAAGATGAGGGAACACTTGGGGAGTGCTTCGAGTCACTTCATCACATTTGCACAGTTGGGATAGGACTGGGATTGGAACCGCCTTCCCCGACCCCGAGCTGCCGCTTCTTGTAAGATCTGTGGGCTTCCACTGTCTTGCCCAATTGGATCTTTTCAAACTTGCCTCCAAGCCTCCCAGACGGGAGGCACCACAGCCTCATCTTGGGGCTGCTCTGGTTCTTTTTCCATTTCTAAACACCGGCCAACATCCACTAACAAATTTATCAAGATCACCTCAACCGTCCAAGCCCCCCCATAGCTCTTGCTGGGGGCCATCTCTCTCTTCTTATAGTACTTGCTATGTGTACCTCTAATTAGACTTTGAGTCACAGGCTTTAATCTTGCTTCTCTCCCTAATTAGTTCCCTTATAAACCCCGCTGTGACTTGGTTTCCTTATTTGCAAAATGAGGTGTTTGGTCCAGATGATACTACAGGCTTTTTTTTTCTCCCTTTCTTTTTTTGGAAGTCAGCACCTTGTGTTGACATCTTTGTTGATGAATTACCTTTTCATGACTGTATTTGTTAATCCCCCAGGCAGATGGTAAACTCTTTCAGAAAAGGGATTTTTAATCTTAAAAAAACCACAAAATTCTAAAAGGCTCCTCAGAGATAGTAGTTACTGTGTAACTAGTAAGTGCTCAAAGCAGTGTGGTCGGGGTGAATAAGCGGATGGTATACAATATGTTGCTTACGGAGCATCAGGCAGCGTTAGGATTTTGTGTGTGTGTGTTGGTGGGAGGTGGGGTAACTTACCTACATCTCACTAAACTAAATTGGGCCAAACTTTACGCCACTTGAAAATTGTAGGTAGAAGATGGAAAGAAATCAAATATTTTCTGGACAACTCATTATTAGCAGGAAGCAAACAAGTTTGTTGAACACAAACATCTAAAACTTTTAAGAAAAATGATTAGGTTGCATGTCATAATAAAAGACTGCAAAGGGTTTTTTTATTTAAGGAGGGCAAAACTGCCTGTTATCTCAGACCTAATTTGGAGTCTCACACGGTCAGCCCATAAATGATTAAACATTTATTCATAAATGTTTATTTATTATAAACATTATAAACATTATTTCATTTTCTTACATTTTGAAATGAAGCAGTCGTTTAATTTCTTTAATTTTCACTGAAGCCTGGGCTTGACGTCAGTCGAGGGCTTGTTCCTCCAAGTGCTTTGTGGTTCTGCAAAAGGTCGTAAATGGTTAGAGAATTTGAAAACTGTCTTCATAGGCTTGCGCTCAGAAAAAAGGACGTAGCAGAAGTTTGTCTTTTTAAAAAGCTCCGCGTGTCCTTTTGGGGACCCCCCAGTTTACATCGGGAAAAGCTGAGGCTGATGGCTTGGAGCTGGCCTTGTGTCACTCACAGCCACTGTGTCTACAGAAACGCATGGTCCTTTTCTGACTTTGTCTTATGTTGAATGATTTTGTTCCCTTTTTAATTTCTATTTCAGCCATCTTAGAGACGATGCCTTTTTGGATAAGCCACTAAATGTCTTGGGTTTTTTTTTTCTCCCCAAAGAGGTGGAATGTACATTTAACCAAGATCTTGGGGGGAAATATATCTTCCTTTGTAATACGTGCTCTGCTTCTTGGTTCCCCTGGAATCGCAAGTCCCTGGCAGTGGGGTTATTCCTTGCAGTTGATTGGATTATATGATCTTAGAAGGCAGGTGTGCATTCAGGGGTCCTTTTATTTTTTTTTCTTTTGCGTAAAATGCACTAAGAGGTGATGGTGGTGATACCGAGACCTAAATAAAATTTAATTGACTATTTAAACCAGAAGGGAGATGTGTGTGCCCAGAGCTCCGTTAACTGCCCCTTAAGCAGCTGCAGTTTGAACCAGAATGAGGGGAAGGAATTTCACAAGTTCACTCAGCTTTTTAAAAATGAGTCCATATTTCTTTCCCCTTATCAGTGTTGCTTTTGGCTCCTATTATTAGCAGAGTTTCTGAAAGAGTATTCATGTCCACTCCGTGTTGCATGGTCCTTTCTGTGTTTTATTTAACTTGAATGATAAATGGTCCGTCTGGGTCTGGTCTCATGATGTTAAATTTAAGGGCTATTTTAATAGATAAAAAAATTTTTTTTCATAATTCATTTCAGTGGAATACTGTTAGCCTTCCTTTCTAGTTCCTTAGAAGCAGAGAGTAGGACTTAAATGTTGGCCCGAAATGTTTGTGTGCCCCTTTCAACTCCACTGTAGACCCTTGATCAAAGTCATTTCTGAGGCTCTGACGTGATGGCAGGAATTCTGTAACAGCTGTTTGCTATTTTCTCCCTGAAAAGTCTCTCAGTAGAAACTAATAAATAAAAGGAATAAACTGTAATTGAGAATGTCTGTATCAGACATTAAAGTGGGCCAGTATTCTGGGGAAACGTAGGGAGTTTGAGAAGCTGCTTTTTTCCTCCCCTCTTTATTTATTTATTTATTTATTTTGCGGTACGCGGGCCTCTCACTGTTGTGGCCTCTCCCGTTGCGGAGCACAGGCTCCGGACGCGCAGGCTCAGTGGCCATGGCTCACGGGCCCAGCCCCTCCGCAGCATGTGGGATCCTCCCGGACCGGGGTACGAACCCGTGTCCCCTGCATCGGCAGGCGGGCTCTCAACCACTGCGCCACCAGGGAAACCCCCTCCCCTCTTTTAAGTGGAGATAATAAATTGTCTGAATTATAAAAACAGAGTGGTTAAAGGGGAAAGTCCAGGGCCGCGCATCCGGGCTTCAAGGCTTACTAGCCGGGTGGCTCTGGGTGAGAAGATGACCACTCTCAACCCACGTCCTCGTCTCCGAATCCAGGGAACACGTACTTCACGGGGCTGAGGTGAAGCTCACGTGAAATACCTTCTGAGAAAACACCTCGCAGAGTCCTGGATGCAGATTAGTTTCTCCTTAAAAGCTAGTCTTTTTTTTCTTCCTTTCACACTAAGCTTTGCTCTCCTTCTTGTTCATTAGCAGAATTGAGACTGTGCTTGCATTGTAGAGCTCTTGGGCAGGTGAAATGGAAAAGAAGCCTATGAAAACACTTCAAAATTTAAAACTAGCATACTTGTCAAGTGGACTAATTCTCTTTTTTTTTTTACCCCCCCCCCCCCCCCAGCTTTCTATATAGCCTCGCGTGAGTCTTTCCTCAAATAGAGATGAGGAGCCCAGGTGGCTTTCGAAGGTCTGTAAGAAGGAAGTGCCGCCTGGACAGGTGTGATGAAGTGTCAGCTTCTCACAAGCACAGTTACTCCCTTTTTCCGACGTGTCTGTAGCTCCTCGGAGCTTCAGTTCCCGTAGTTTTAACATCGAGGGGGTGTTCGTGTAGCTTAAACATTTTATGTGCCTGTTAGCTTTGCTGAATTCTTGGTCTCCTTCATTTACTTAGTCCAAAGCCTCTGTTTTCCTAGAGTCAGGATTTTCCTAGGAGAACCTCTCATCCCTCTGGCACAGGTTGGCTGTAGGATTTCAAGGTGGTGGACGGAGGGTTTCAGGACCCTCTAGGACGGGTCTTCTCTGCTGGCTCCTTTGAAGGAAGCATTTAGCTGGCTAGATACCCCTGTGTTTGAATGTGAATGTGAAACATATTAACATACAAATCAGACTGATGTTTAAATGATCTGCTATTTTATTTTTTATGGTTCGCTTATTTGCTGTCTTTCCTCAATTCGAACATTGGAGTTGGAAATCATAGCTTTAACTCCTAAGAAATATATTGGAATGATTTAATCAGTTTGGGATCTGTAGAGAAAATGATCGTGTGAAAGCAATACTAAAAGTCAAACTTGATAACTGTGAGCCAGGAGCCTTATAGGTTTCTCCTTCCTCATTTATATAAACAGGAAGCTAGACTTGATACCCACAATAGAATTCCAGAGCGCTGGTATTATTTTATGGAATGTGATCTTGCAAACACGATATGAGTCCCACGAATATTTATGGACACGCACGGCAAGGTGTTGCTGATAAGAAAATGAACAAAAATAATGGCTACCCTTTAAAAAAACCCTTGCTGTGTGCCGGACTTTGTGCTACATCTGTACTTAACGTTCTTTCACTTATGGCTGATCAGTGAATCTATGAGGTCGGCATGAATGACCCCAGTGAGGCGTAGAGGGCAGAAAGGGCTTGATCAAGGTCGTAGAGCCAGGGTCCTGGCCCAGCCCCTCTCTATACTTAAGCCCCGCTCTCCCCATGCCATTAGATGGGCTTCAGGGCCTTAGGGAGCCCATAGAGAGTCCAACAACCTACCACATCAGTCGTGCTGGTCCGTGAGACAGATGCCAGTGATAGATACTCTTTAGGGTAGGATGGGTTAAGAGGGCTGAGCCTGCAGGAGGAAAGCCCAGTGACACATGGTGGTGACTGTTAAGGGCCCCAGATGGGATGCTGGGGAGGTGACAGACGCAGGAGAAGGGAAGGAGGTGGAATTGAGAGGACTTGCGGCGTGTGGGAGGGCAGCACCCAAAGAGTGGGGAGCACAGACAGTCCTTACGCTTACGCCTGGGTGGCTCCGTGCTGCCACGGAGGACTGGGACATCGACTGGCCTTTCTGTGACAACTGTTGTACCGGAAATGATGCCTTCCTTTAGTGGCCGTGAAAGGCGCGTTGCTAATTTGCTGGTGAAAGGCACTGCCTCGTTTATAATCACAAAGAAGAATCTGTGATTCTATAAATGAACCTCTGAGATTCACAGTGATTACGTAGATTGTACAAACTGGAAGTATCAAATGGTGGTTGATTGCTTGCTTTCCACTTACATTAGGAAAATTATATTTACTCTGCATTTCAATTTCCTTGTCATCCAGAAGCAACTCTGTGCAACTTGCCGCAAGTAAGTGAGGGCCAGACTGGGAAAGCATTGACACCCAGTGCCTTTAGACGACGTTCAGAATCCTTAGGAATGGGGGTGTTACCTGTCCTTTAATTCTGATGCCATTTACTGATGAGGCGAACTGATCAAGTGTGTTTGGCGGTCACGTCATCTTCCATGGTCATTTGTCAGAACGTGTTTCCGCAAACAGAACTCAAATGCTCCCATTACCTTCGATCTAGATAGAAGGCTGAGTGTCTAAAGCATTGAAAAGCGAGACCCAAGAGCCCTTGTGGAGTTATTAGGGTGTCAAGACAGTGCCTTTTTCACGGTTACAATCTGTGTTGGTTTCTTAGGGCCGCCGCGACGCGGTACCACAAACTGGGCAGGTTCAACGACAGAAATCCATTCTCTCTGAGTTCTGAAGGCCCGAAGTCCAAGACCAAGGTGTTGGCAGGATTGGATCCTTCTGAGGGAGAATCTGTTCCGTGGTGCTCTCCTAGCTTCTGGGGATTTCCTGGCAGTCTCTGGGGTGCCTTGCATCTCTGCATCCATCTTTACGTGGCCTTTTCCCTATCTGGGTGTCTGTCTCCAAATATACCCTTTTTATTGGGTTGGCCAAAACGTTCGTTCGGGTTTTTCCTGAGATGTTATGGAAGAACCTGAACGAAATCTTTGGCCAGCCCAATGTAAAGAGAGCGGCCATACAGGATTAGGGCCCACCCTACTGACCTCATTTAAACTTGATGACCTCTGTAAAGATCCTATTTCCAAATAAGGTCACGTTCTGAAGTACAGGGGTTTAGCGCTTCAGCCTGTGCGTTGGAGGGGGCCCCAATTCAGCTCATAGCAAAAGCGTATTTAAACAGTGGGGAAACGAAGGGGAAAGAACGTCGGTATTACCCTGAGCCTCGAGACGGCTTTCGCTTAACACACGCCTTTTAAAAATAAAACACTGCGGTCTTTGTTCTCCCTGAACATTTTGTAGGAAGATTTCCTTCTTGGTATATTTTTTAAAAACACAGTTAAAGCTCATTGTATGTAAGGCTGTCTGATGTATAACCCAAAGCATTCCTCAGTTCCTGATTCCAAGTATGTATCCCTGAACGAGGAACAGCAGAAACAGGAAATAAAAGGCATGCGTGACTGATCTTCCTAGGTTCCGGGGGACACTTGAATGGGATAGATGTCTAGTAATAAATATCTGGTAACATTTTTATGGAGGTCCATGCCCCTGTGTTGGTGCTGTTTTTTCAGTGTTGGCATTGAGTTGGTTTTCCGAATCCTAGCTGAGCTGCCTCTCCGTATTGTCCCCTCCCATCACATCTGCCCTTCAACTTCTCAGGACCCTCCCCTCCCTCGACCCTCTTCTCCCAGGGCACCCAGATTCTCCCTTGCTTTGCTGTGATTCTGGGGCGGCTGCCGTTCCTTTCTCCTCTGCTGCTACCCAAGGCAGTTAAGAGTGGTTGGAAAAAACGTATCACAGCACAGGTTGTTGCCACTGTAAATTTACAAAACTCAGATCTTCCCTGGTCCTCAGAGCATCCCGGTGACTGTGCCGGAGTGCCCCACTGCTTTCCTGGCTCCCACGGTGGCTGTTACAGACCTTCCCAGTCCCTTCCAGTCAGCTTTCGCATTCCTGCGGCTACACAGGCTTAGTCTAAAGGGGCAGGAAGAGGGAGTGGGTCTCAAGCGGGTCACGCTGTGGCCACGCAGGAGGGCCCGGCCAGCGGCAGCGATGGCCGTTGCCAGGGCCAGGAGGGAACCCGAGGAGGGGTGGTGGACCACCCGTACCCTGTCGGCGTCGCCTGTCCCTGAACCGGAGGCCCGCAAATGAGGAGCCTAAGGTGAGCGGTCTGTAGAGGCCGGCTGGTGGGGCCGTGAGACAAGGGCCAGGGCACCCCATCTCTTGGGAGATGCCCAGGACTTACACCTCACAGAGGAAGTTGAGGCCACCAGGCATGGGCTCCCAAGTTCCTGTCTCCTAAAACTTAGGCTCGTCTCTCTTCCCCTGCCTTTGTCTCCATCCTTGCAGCCTCTCCTCTGACCCTCCAACCTTCATTCCGTCTCACGCAGGACACTGCTTCCCATGGCAGGCGCCAACAAAAATGCCTTCTATTCACATATAAGTTCTGTCATTCATGGGCATGCTTTTATTTAATTTATAGACAATTTAATACTAGAATCCAGATGATTTAAAAAAAGACAGGGTGGTGCAGTAGTTACAGCATATACTGAATCTGTGAGTGGAAACAAAACTTAGATACTGCTGTCGGCCGTCTATCATGCCTTTGCCCGATTTAGATATTTTTGTAAGCATCACGGTGACATATTTTATTAGAGCTGTTAAATGGAATGTCTAGTTTCGTAATAAGCACCAAGGAGTGCTCCTTCCCTTTATTAACTGGGTTTCAGGTGTGTTGAACAGCTCACCCATGCAGGTAGGTTGCATTGGGGGTGATCAGAGGTCCTGTTTGCTGACCACGTGATGAGGTGCCTGGACTCACCCTGCTCAGGGCTCTCCTGGTTTAAGCTCTCACCCATTATTCACAGCACAGAGGAAAACCTTCATTCCAAGCAAACTCTTGGTGTTGGCTACCTGTGAACTTTCCGAATCCCTAATGACAAAGTTAACCTGTCTTTCCCCGCCCCCTTCGCCCCTTCCTTTCCTTTCCAAGGGCAGTTTCTCTACGATGGGCTTCCTCTTTTTTTTTTTTTTTTTTTGGCGGTACGCGGGCCTCTCACTGTTGCGGCCTCTCCCGTTGCGGAGCACAGGCTCCGGACGCGCAAGCTCAGCGGCCATGGCTCACGGGCCCAGCCGCTCCGCGGCATGTGGGATCTTCCCGGACCGGGGCACGAACCCGTGTCCCCTGCATTGGCAGGGGGACTCTCGACCCCTGCGCCACCAGGGAAGCTCCGATGGGCTTCCTCTTTTAGTGCCCACGGCTGCCTTCTCTTTTGAAGCTCCTGAAAGGTACATGGCAGCCTTAGTGAATAAAGTTTTAATTTTCTCTAGAAAACTGGTTCAGCAGAATCCAAGCCATTTCCAGCAGCCCATAGGCACCCTGCCAACCCGGGGCTGTTTAGAGAGAGATTTATGTGGGTACAAGTCGCAATGCTTAGCTTCCAAACTTATTTTTGCCCTCTGCTTGGCTCCAAAAATGCTTGACCAAGGGGCCTGGACAGTTGGTTTTGTTTTTGGTCACTGTTTCATGGTACACAAAGTACTAGATGAAACTAAGCTCTTTTTCTCTGTGCCCTGTACCCATGTGAACCCTGGAGCCGATCAGCGATGTTTCAGAGTCCTACTGGCAACACTTTGTGCAGTGGCATTGAAGCGATGCTTTAGTGGTCCATTTTCCTAGGCTACTCCATCACTCAGCAATGCAGTTTGACATCTGGTGAGATATAATGTATCAGTTTGCAAGGGCTGCTGTAACATAGTACCAGGGAGGGGGCAGCTTAAACAACAGAAATTGATTGACTCACAGCTTTGGAGGCTGGAAGTCTGAGACTGAGGTGTGGGCAGGGTTGGTTCCTTCTGAGGCTGTGAGGGAGAATCTTTTCCATGCCTCCCTGCTAGCTTCTGGCGGGTTGCTGGCCATCTTTGGTGTTCTTTGGCTTGTCGATATATCTCTACCAGTCTGTGTCATCATCTTAACCTGGCCGTCTCCTTCTGTGTGTTTGCCCTAGTTTCTCCCTTTTATAAGGCCACAGTCATACTGGTTTAGGACCCACCTCAGTGACCCCATCGTAACTCGATCAGTTGCAAAGACCCATCTTCCAAGTAAGGTCACTGGCTACTGGGTGGGAGGGTAGAGCAGTTAGGACTCCGGCATGTGAACTTTGGGGAGATCCAGTCCAGCCTGTACATACAGCAGTTTTCATTGGCTTTTTTCTGAAACATCATTTGAGAAATGGGTGGGCCGTTTGCTGCTGTGACTTCTAGATGTGCAACTTGCGCACCCAGTTTTCTGCTCTGGTTCCTTTGGGTCGCGATGGAGAATGGGGCATTTCCCTAATAGGTGGAGGAGAGCTTTATCACATAAAACTCCCTTAAATCACGTGCATGCATGATTAAAATGGGAACTGTAGTCTGGGCCGTCATATTAGATGGTAAATCTTGGCTGTTTCAATCAAGCGAACTGTAGGAGTGGGTTGGTTTGAAGTAATTTTCCTTCCTTCTCCAGCATTTTTTTGTGAATCAGCGACGGGAGAGTGCTGACTTGAAAGTCACTGCGTAGTATCTCCCAACATCACTCACTGTGATTCTGGGAAATAGCCATTCTTTTGATGTATTGGTCTAGGTTGAAAAAATAAGCCTTCACTGCTCTCCCAGCATCCTCTGTCTTGGAGCAGTTATGCCAAAGAGCATTACTAATCATTAGAGAAATGCAAATCAAAACCACCATGAGAGGGCTTCCCTGGTGGCGCAATGGTTGAGAGTCCGCCTGCCGATGCAGGGGACACGGGTTTGTGCCCCAGTCCGGGAGGATCCCACATGCTGCGGAGCGGCTGGGCCCGTGAGCCATGGCCGCTGAGCCTGCGTGTCCGGAGCCTGTGCTCTGCAACAGGAGAGGCCACAACAGTGAGAGGCCCATGTACCAAAAAAAAAAAAAAAAAAAAAACACCACCATGAGATATTACCTCACACCCATTAGTATGGTTGCTATACACACACACACACACACACACACACACACGGAATACAACAACTATTCAGGATGCGAGGAAATTGAAACCCTTGTGCCTTGTTGGTGGGAATGTAAAGTGACAGCCACTATGGAAAAGATTACGGCGGTTCCTCAAAAAATGAAACGTTAGAATTACCATGTGATCCAGCAATTCCACTTCTGAGTATATACCCCAGATAAATGAGAGCAGGATCTTGAAGAGATATTTGAACACCTGTCTTTAAATAGTGTTATTCACAATAGCCAGGAGGTGGAAGCAACCCAAAGGTGCGTTGATGGATGAATGGATAATATATGGTATATACATACTGTGGAATATTATTCAGTCTGAAAAGGGAGGAAATCCTGTCAAATGCTACAATATAGATGAGCATTGAGGACATTATGTTAAGTGAACTAAGCCAGTCACAAAAAAGACAAATACTGTATGAATCTACTTCCGTGAGGTCCCAGGAGTCATCAAATTCATAGAGACTGAAAGTAGAATGGTGGTTGCCAGTGGCTGGGGAGGGGGGGGAATGGAGAGTTGTTGTTTAATGGCAACATAGTTTTAGTTTTGCAAGACGAAAAATTTCTGGGGACCTATGTGAGTATACTTAACACTACTGAACACTTAAAAATGGTTAAGATAGAAAATTTTGTGTTTTTTTTAACCATATATTTTTTGAATTGGAAACTAGTTAAGATAACCACAATTGATATTAGCCTTTGAGAAAACTAGTCTAGACCTTCATTTCCATGTACTGTGCTTCAGTTGAATCCTGACAGTGTATCAGGCAGGTGTCAGGGGATATGGAAGTCGATTCATCTGTGGCTAAAAAGACTTGGAGGAAGGAAAAAACTCATTCCAATAAACTAAAATGCTAGCTTATAAGTACTGTGACCTCATTTCTCTGATGACTGATGAAGACACTTTGAAGCATCCATGGTAACATTTGTTTCACTAGCATTCACAGCATCGTTTGGTGTTGGTGTTTATCTTCTGTTTGTATATCATTAGTTATCGTTTTATGGCTCATGCCTGCCAGAGAGACGGTAAATTCCTTTAAAGCTGGGGCGGGGTTCTCTGTGACCTCCACAGCAGCTAGTGAGTTTCCTGCACATATGAGGGGTAAACAGTTAATAGACCTTTTCTGTTCATTGACCCACTTGTGGTACCTTCAGCAAATCCCTGTATCCTAAGGGTCAGTTCACCTCCCGTGGCGTGATTTGCTGGGTCTTAGTTTAACGATTGATTGAGAACACTTTGCAAAGACAAAATTTCAGAATGATACTCAAGTTACCAAAGGTGTCATGCATCCTTTATTTTCTAGCTCTTTCTATGTGAGTTGACGAGTTGAATAATAAGACTCTCATAACCTCAGAAACTGAATCTTTTAATATTGCACACAAAACATATATTTAAGGCAGCAAGCCAAGCAGCATCTTCTTGCTGCACTTGGCACGCAGATCTGCAATTAAATACTGTTTTTGAGTAACGGATGACGTTCTAAGCACAGAGCTGCCAAGACATACCATTTGGACCTTGTTCTAATTAATTCCCTGCAAATGATAAATTTTCTATTCTTTGCCCTTCTGCCCACATTTGCTCCTCCTTTGTGGAGCTTCATCTGACAGTGAAGATGGAACAAGTCATAGTGGTATTTATTCTGCTTGTGTTGCAGCGTTTAGAAATTTGTAGTCAGGAAATCGATACAAGAAGTTTTAAATTTTTGTCCCCAAAGGAGAGCATTTGGGTAAATTCTCCTGTCACGAAATCCTTTCTACTTGTATTTTATTCACAGCTTGAGGCCTCTGAATGACCACGCGAAATACCATTAACTGACGGCAGCAACAGGGCATGTAGCGTAATCTCAGAAGTGTTTTCCTTTGAGGGCAAGGTCACAGCACAGCATATGATAGAAGGGGGATGCTGGCAACACTGTGGAAAGCCCTGGGACTTGAAGTATCTCACCTGGGTTACTAGGCCTCATTTATCTCTACTGTATTGCCCATTTTAGGTTAGAGAAGTGGAAAAAGAAAAAGTAGATTGAATATATTGTTTTAATATATGAGCGTTTTAAGGAATTACTCAGAAAGCATTATTTAAAAGCCAGATTGTGATGGTCTAATGACATTTCCTAGCAGGTTGTGTGACGGTTACTGGTCATGCCCAGGAGCGTGGGTGTGGGTTCTTTGTGACCTCCACAGGGTCATGAGATCAGTGATTCATTGCCTCTTATGTGCCTTAGAGAACTGGGTAACCGCCCCCCGCCCCCGCCACTGGCTCCCCAAAAAAGAGATTTGGGCATCATTGAGAAAATTGTCATTATCCATGAAGCTGTCATCATAGCTTATTTTAACAATTGCTTGTTAATATGATGACTTTGAACATTAGAGGTTTAGGCATCTTTGAACAGATGAAGGGATTCAGTGAAAACCAGAGAAACAATTTGATCTTTAAAAGAAATTAACCCTCAAACCCTTTAAGTCCCTTAATACTTAGCCCTAAAGCAATCTGTGTGCGTTGTAGAAAATTGAGAAGATGCATGAAAACTTAAAAAAAAAACAAACCATCCAACCTCGGGTATTCCCTGGCGGTCCAGTGGTTAGGACTCAGCACTTTCACTGCCGTGGCCCTGGGTTCAATCCCTGGTCAGGGAACTAAGATCCTGCAAGCTGCAGCCAAAAAAAAAATCATCCAACCAGACAACAGTGTTAATATTCGATGGCATTCCCTACAGTTGTTTTATATCTTTTCTCAATTAAAAGTCTTTGGGTTGTAAGCAACAGAATGATTGATTCTGGCTAATGAGAATCAAGCAGGGGCCTTACTGAAAGGTCACTGGGGCAGCTCCCCATGGCTAGATAGCAGGGACGTGAGTTCTCGCAAGCCAGGCCACTGCCTCATTTGTCTTTTACAATATCTTTTTTTTTTTTTTTTTTTTTGCGGTACACGGGCCTCTCACTGTTGTGGCCTCTCCCGTTGCGGAACACAGGCTCTGGACTCGCAGGCTCAGCGGCCATGGCTCACGGGCCCAGCCGCTCCGTGGCATGTGGGATCCTCCCGGACCGGGGCACGAACCCGTGTCCCCTCCATCGGCAGGCGGACTCTCAACCACTGCGCCACCAGGGAAGCCCCAAATTTATTTTAATTTAATGAATAAATTAAAGCCAGGTAGGGTATTTTTTAAAACGTCAGCCCAACTAAGGTTTATTCCATGAATGCAAGGATGGTTCAACATTAGGGAGTCTTTCAAAATAATAAAGAAAAAATACCCTTAGGTTTTAAAATGTCTCTAGTTGTTTGTAGCCATGATTTTTAATATCTGATTAAAATAGAAGTAGATAGAAATTACCTAAATATGATGAAGAATGATTATCAAAATCCAGCAACATTCAATTAAATGATAAAATAGTATAGCTATTCCCATTAAAATACATGATTGCCCTCTCTCACCACTAGTATTTAATAATATTTTAAAGGTGTTAACTTATACAGTGAGAAGTTGAAGAGATTGGGAAAAAAGTGAAATTATTTTTTGTTTTCAGAGATTATCATCATATACTTAAAAACCCAAGATAATCCTTTAAGTACTTTTGAAATTAAGTGGATTTGGATGACTTAAATATAGAAACCAATAGCTTTTTTTCCATCCTTGGAATAACAACTTAGAGATGGGAAAAAGTTCAAAATTGTAAGACTAAAAAAATACTCAAATAAGTTTAAGTAGGAGGGAACATGCCTGATAGGAAGAAAAATGTAAAACTTTACAGGACTTAAAACAAGATCAAAATAGTGAAAGAACAGGCCATACTCCTGGATGGGAAGATGGCATCATGAAACGCTAGTCCCCTCTGAAGCCATTTACACCTGTTAGACCCTGTCAGTCAGAGCACTGCTCTTCTTTGGGGAATGGGGAAGCAGGCAAAATGGTTTTAAGTTCCTGTGGGAGAAGAAATGTTTAAGAATCATAAGACATTTTTGAAATATGTAAAATGGGCCTTGCTGTTTCGGTTGTTAGAATTTTGGAGCCACTATAATTAAAACAGCAGGTACTGGCACAGAAATAGAATCAAGAGCCTGAGTACATCTGGGAAATTATATATGGTAAAAGTGCATTTAAATTGGTGGGAAAAGAGTGGTTTATTTATTAATAAATGGTGCTGGTTGACTTAGCTATAGATTTGGAAGAAAAAATTAATTTTTTCATCTGATACCGGATACAAGGAAATCTTTGAGACGGATTAAAGGTCTAGCTCTAAACATAAAAATAAACAAGATGTTAGGAAGACATTTGGTAAACCATTTATATAGCTTTGGGGTTATACAGGAAACTCTGAGACCATAAGGAAAAAGATGAGTAACATCTACCTAGTCATTCACTCATTCCACTTGCTTTTCCTGCTGAAGATACACCAGCTTCAACGTAGTTTGTCCACACACCCCAGGGTGATTTTCAGCTAGGACACATTGATGTGGCCTAATCAATGTAAATATAAATTTTTCATAAACTCTGCTTTTAATGTCAGTAAAACAATTCACTGAGGATACTGTAGATGCTTGGGAAAATTGAAGTTGCTATATTAGTCCTATAATTACTGAAATTTCATTAATAACTGAAATTGCAGCTAAACCTTGGAGCCAATCAAGTAGATGGTGGATTTTGTTTGTTTGTTTGTTTGTTTTTTTTTTGCGGTATGCGGGCCTCTCACCGCCGTGGCCTCTCCCGTTGCGGAGCACAGGCTCCGGACGCGCAGGCGCAGCGGCCACGGCCCACGGGCCCAGCTGCTCCGCGGCATGTGGGATCCTCCCGGACCGGGGCACGAACCCGCGTCCCCTGCATCGGCAGACGGACCCCCAACCACTGCGCCACCAGGGAAGCCCAGATGGTGGATTTTTTGACTTAAGAACTAATGTTTTTGTCTTCCCACCTCCTCACAGGTATCCTGGGTACCTCGCTGCATTTCCTGTCCTTCCTGGTACAGTAGACCAGAGCTTTTTGTAGTCAGAGCATCCTCTGCCTCTGCTGACCTTAATTTACACAATAGACTGAACAGTTTCCTAGGATGGTCTTTGTCTAGCCTGACTTTAAGTTCTTTCTATTCTTGCAACCTACTTTGCCAGTGTTCTGCATCAACAGTCTAGTTCCAGACGGTGGTTCTGATTAAAGGAAAGAAGGAGAATTCGTATCTGTCCATTTATTTGCACTGACATGTCTTATTGGATATTTACAGCGGTCCGAGGGTGGGGATGAGTGGGTAAAGATAGAGGAGCGGGTGGGGGCTGGAGTAGGCTGAACAGAGGAAGTGTGTCTGGTAATATTTATTTACCCCCAGTAATTCTCAGTGAGTGAAACACTCTCAGAAAAGTATGCATGTATGTACACACATACACACACACACATTCATTTTGTGCCATATTTGAAAATATAAGCCCTAATCACTTGGGTCCTTACCAACCAACGAGCAGTTGTAGTTTCAGTTACCCGGATTCTATGTAGACGTCTCAAGGAATGTTACTTCAGGGAGGGATGGGGACTGAAGGAGCAGTCAGGACACGTACTTCTTGGTTTGAGAGAGATGCACATGAGGGACTCTCAATCTGGTTTTAATATCTCTGGTTTCCAGGGTTCTCAAAGGCGTTGGCTCATTTCTACATCGGAGGAAAACGTCCCCTCTGTGTTGGTCTCTGGAACAGAGCTCAGGGGCCCCACTTTAGGGCGCAGGCCCCCGGTGCCCCCTACCCCGTCTGCCATTCCCTCCCTTCCCCGTTCCTTTCAGGATAGCGCTGCTCCCTGTCTGACATCTCTGAAGCAGCATCCGCCTGCGGAGGCCAGAGGACCACAGAAAGTCCCTGCTGTGGCTGCTAACTTCGGGTCCTCGGAGGTGTTTCTTTACGTAGCTTCTGCCCCGTAGGTCATGTTTGGCAGCGTGTCCCCAGTTCTCACTCCACCTCGTCACTGACACTCTTCTTTCTGTGAGCTGAGCGTATTTGTTGTCAGCTACCTGAGAAATGAATTTTCTCCAAAGTGGTTATTTTTCTTTCACCTTTCCTCCCCCGCTGCTTTTCTGGGGCTTGGGCTCCTTTTCTTTCTTTCTTTCTTTTTTTTTTAATATTTAGTTATTTATTTGGTTGCACCGTGTCTTAGTTGCGGGAGACGGGCTCCTTAGTTGTGGTTCGCCAGCTCCTTCGTTGCAGCACATGGGCTCCTTAGCTGTGGCAGGCAGGCTCCTTAGTTGTGGCATGCAAATTCTTAGTTGCGGCATGCATGTGGGATCTAGTTCCCTGACCAGGGGTTGAACCCAGGCCCCCTGCATTGGGAGCGTGGAGTCTTATCCACGGTGCCACCAGGGAAGTCCCTCCTTTTCTGTTTCTAACAAAGGAAGTCATTGGAAGAGAAGGCCATCTTCACAGAAGACACAGCCTACTCATTTATTTCCCTCACCTTCCTTACTGCAATCCCACCCCCCAGGGCCAAGGGTGAGACCCAGAGTGCAGAGTGATGGCACGCAACGTGTTTCAAGGCACAGACTGAGGAGAGCGGGGGCTGCGGGTACCAAGTCTTGAAGGCATCGTGTCCAGTTCGTCTGTGTTTCGGGATGATGATGGAGACGGACCCACTGCTGGGGGATGCTGTGGCATCTCTTTGCCTCCCGAGCTTCCGGGGTAGCCAGCACCGCTCTGTGTGGGGTGGGGGAGAACCCTGTTGGGCAAAGTCAGGACATGGAATTGGTAACAGCCTGAGCCCAGCTCTTCTGTAGTTAGCCCTGGGGGGATACAGGAAAGGTTAAGCCTGGGCTCTGAAGGGTTTTTCTGGCCATTAAGTAATTAAGCTCTTTGGCCTTTAAGAACACCCCAGTGTGGTAAATAATAAGAATCTAGAGGTCTCGTCCTCTGTGTAGAAATGGGGGTGCTGCAAGGAGACGGCAGATACCTCGGGACTCGGAGTCTCACTGAACCTGACTTTCTCCCACCTCTGAGGGGAATGGCTAGGTTGGGACTCTCATGATTGATCCCGTATGCTCTTTCCTCTGCTCCTCTGTCCTCCCTCAGGTCCTTTGCACTTGGGGACAGAAACACTCAGGCCAGCGGGTCTGAGGACTGCCGGTGACGGTGTCTCCGTCTATGGGTGAGGGCCGTCCTGCTCTGGACCCCGTTCCGCTGGCGGCTCTCGGGGCCCTGACCAGCTCTTAGGGTTCCCCTGTTCTCTTTGTCTGGAGGCTCCGCTTTCTGGCCAGATGAGCAGTGCAGCTCAAAAGATTATTTTAAAGTTGTATCTAGTATTGTAGTAGTTTTCAGTGGTAGGGTTTGTTCAGGGTGGCTGGTGTGAAGTACGCTGGGAAGTGAAATTCAGCATTTCTTTGGAATAACTTAGAGCAGCAGCAACAAGGAAACAATAAAAAGTTGTTCTGTGAAGTGGACGAGGACACTGTGCAGGCGTTCTATCCTCACAGGTGTGTATGTTGGCTGTTAGACCTTCAGAGAAGGAAGTATTCTTTTTTCTGATGTACCTAAATACCTGTTTCTTAATGGCGTTAGAATTTATTTTCCCATAGCTTCCACATTAGGCTTTGGAGACCTTAAAATTTTTGTCAAGCTGCCATTCGCAGTGATTTTTCACAACTTGGGTTTTCCACTCACGCGACCACAGAGGCTGACAAGTCCCGAGATCTGCAGGGTGAGTTTAGCAAGCTGGAAACCCAGGAGAGGTGATGGTGTAGCCCCAGTCTGAGGGTCGGCAGGCTTGATACCCAGGAGGAGCTGATGTTTCCATTTGAGGCTGACGTCAGGAAAAACGCCGATGCCCCCATCCGAAGGCAGTCAGGCACAGGGAATTTCCTCTTCTTTGCGGGGAGGCAGACTTTTTGTTCTGTTCAGGCCCTCAACTGATTGAGCGAGGCCCACCCACGTTAGGGAGGGCAAACCTGCTTTACTCAGCCTACCATTTACATGTTAATCTTATTTTAAAACATCCTCACGGGCACATCTAGAATAATGTGTTACCAAATATCTGGGCACTCCATTGCCCAGAAAGTTGACACATAAAATTAACCATCACATTGTCCAAGTCCAAAGAACCCCTCTGTTCTTTCTGCTGTAGTGTGCCACTTGTTTTCAAAACAGCCTGGCTTTCGATCTCCTGGACAGTTGAACTACATACAAAAAATATAGAGCGTCTAAGGCAGTGGTACTCAAACTTTGGTCCGTGCACCGACAGCACCTGGGTTACCGGGAGCTGGTTAGAAAGAAATGCAGATTCTTGGGCTCCATTCCAGACCCATAGGATCAGAATCTGTGTAGGTGGGGCCCGGGAATCTGTTTTCAGAAGTTCTCCAGGAGGTGTTTCTGCGGGCTCTACTTTGGGAAACTCTGATGCAAGGAACATATTTTGCGTTTTCATAAAAAATATGTATATATATACGAGTTTAAAATTAGCAACCGTTATCTTTACTGAAAAGTTTTGTAATCTGTTATTACTCAAAGGTTTTTTAAGGGCATGGGGGGAGTACTGATACTCACACAATGGACAGTTTTCTCCTACAATAAAAGCTCATTAATTTGGATTTCACTGATTCACAAGTTTTAATTCTGACAAGGCATCCACTAATGTTTATGTTTGGATTGTGTAGTAGAAAGATTTGCTAAATGCTAAGCAAATTAACTGAGTAAACGATGTTGCTTTGAAAATAATGGCCTCAGCAGTAAAAGGTAGATTTTTTGTCAGTGCCTCTATTTCTGAGTTTTGTCGTTAGATCTATTGGATATAGTTAGAAATGGTGAAAGCACATGCACTATTGTCCTTTGGGAAATTCAGTCATTCCTATTCTTGAATTTTCACCCAGTGGCTGATTCTTCTAATTCTGCCTTTCTCCTCAGAGAACGATGCAAGTATGCCTAAGTGTCACATCTAAAAGACAGGCCAGAGTATGTTTAAAATCAAATGTTTAACTCTTCTTCCTTGTTTTGGGATCTGTAGATGGAAAAGAGGCTGCTCAGCTTACAAATTGGTAGAACACGTACTATGAGATAGATTCATTATTAGCATTCTGACTTTTTCCTATCTATGCCAATTTGCTGATTAAAAAAAAAAACAACCACTTGCTGAAATCTCAAATAGTTTTAAATGCTCAAAGAACAAACATAGCACTTCAGTGTCATGGAATACTAAACATCTAGAAAAAAATCTTCACATTTAATTAATAATGCTTTGCCTAGTGAAACCTGAAGAAGTGAAATTGTGTTAGTTATCACTGGAATAATGTGAAAAATTTCACAGAGTATTTTTTTGCATGAAGTTAAACCTGAAATACGTTGCTTTTAAGTTAGAAATGTTGACAGGGAATGAAGAAAGGAATGAGTATAGAAGTAGCCAAAGATGTAGCTCAAGGATTCTGTAGTATGTCTTTGAAAGTATATCTGTAACAAAACAGCCTCATTTGGAGACAGAAAATTGACTGGGAAGTTCCACTAAGCCCATCTGTGCATATCTGACCAAATGCTCTGAAACATTTCCAACTTCTCTACTTTCCTTTAATATTTTTAAAAAAACCTGGATTTATAATAATGCCTTTCCTAAGCCAAAGATTAGTCACATCTTTCAACTCTAATGACATCAAACCAAAGAAGTTGTATTATTTTATTGAGAGGATAGGTAAACGTACGTAACTATCAGTAGATTTCTTCCCACGCCCGTCATTGAGTAATAAAAAAATAGATCATACATTTTTGGGTCTGTCTTAACTTTGATGGCAAGAATGGTGCTCTCGGTAGCTTTTTGTCTTGGTTTCAGAGTGGGAGGGGGAGACGGGTTTGGGGGCTGAAGTATTTAGGGAGAAGTTATGTTTATTTGTGTCCTGGAATGAGCCATTGTCCATAAATATAGAAACTTTCTTGTTGATACTAATTGATTGGTTTCTGACCTGATCGTTGATTTCTGTGTGATCTTAGTGTTTTGTCATAGCCATCATACAATTCTGAATACAGTCTAATAATACTGGATAGTTCTGAGGCAGTGTTATGAAGCACGTGCTGAGTACATTGGTTTACAGAAACCCCCTAAATGAACTTATCACTATTGTGTATGTTTTTAGTCATTGGGTTTGTTTGTTTGTTTTTAATGGTTGGGCTCTGTGGAACCATGTCTGTTTCTGGTCGCTGAGTGTGCTGGCACCTTGATCTTGGACTTCTCAGCGTCCAGAACGGTGAGAAATCTCTGTTGTCTGGGTTGAAGCCACCCAGTCTGTAGTATTTTGTTATGGCAGCCTGAGCAGACTAATACAGTACATGAACAGAATCACACTTTTAAAATTAGCTTACTGCCTAGTAACAACAACAACAACAATAGCAGTGCACACTTACAGAGCCAGGTACTGTCTTAATCTCTCAGGGAGGTACCATTATTATTCCCATTTTACAGACATAAAGGATCTGGTACCCAGAGGTTAAGTAACTTGCTCAAGGCCACACAACTGGCAATGGATGGAATCACTTAGCTCGGGTCCCTAACGGTGTTCTTCACCTGTGGGCTCGCTCAGCCCTGTAGCGTAGCTGTTCAGGACTTCACACCCCCCAGTGTCGGCATCAATTCAATGAAGACTTTCCCGTGCAGAGCCCCACCAAGCCACATTCATGGGCATGAACCTCACTGCACTTCCCAGCCTGTCGGCCCTGTGGAGTCCAGTGTAACATTCTAATAGAAATGAAAAGTCCTAAAACAGCCACCAGTGATTTGAGAGGCACTATCTGAGGAGAAATTCTGCTAAAGTAATTTGTATGTAACTTTTAAAATAATTAATTTTTATTTTTGGCTGCGTTGGGTCTTTGTTGCTGCACGCGGGCTTTCTCTAGTTGCGGCGAGCGGGGGCTACTCTTCGTTGCGGTGCGCGGGCTTCTCACTGCAGTGGTTTCTCTTGTTGCAGAGCATGGGCTCTAGGCGCGCAGGCTTCAGGAGTTGTGGCACGTGGGCTCAGGAGTTGTGGCTCGCGGGCTCTAGAGCGCAGGCTCAGTAGTTGTGGCACACGGGCTTAGTTGCTCCGCGGCATGTGGGATCTTCCCGGACCAGGGCTCAAATCCGTGTCCCCTGCATTGGCAGGTGGATTCTTAACCACTGCGCCACCAGGGAAGCCCTGTATGTAACCTTTTGATTATGCCTGATATTTCTAATATAAAGGGACTCCGGGGAATGTAGTAAAGGGAGCTAAACCAGTGCTAGAGAGAGAGGGGAGGGTCCTCTCTCCGTAGCCTGTGGATGCTGGACCTGCGCCCACAGTTGGAAGACAGAACACAGACGGCAGCTTTGAACCAGGTGGAGTGTTTTTCCAGCCCTCCCCTCCCCCACTTTAAAAAATAATTTAGAAATTTTCCGGTGGTGGCCAAAAAACCCCACATCATATGGAATTTACCATCATAACCGTTTTTCAGTGTAGAGGTCAGTAGTGTTAAGTATATTCCTGTTTTTTGTGTAACCAAGTTCCAGAACTTTTTCATCTTGCAAACTGAAAATGAGCAGTAACCCCCGTTCCCTCTCCCTCAAGTCCCTGCCAACCATCAAGGCCCAGTGCTTTAAACTGCTTTTCTACTGTGATTCACAAAGCGTACAGTTCACTCATTTATGCACCACAATCAATTTCTGAATGTTTTCGTCACCTCCAAAAGGATTCTCACACCTGTTAGCAGTCCCTCTTCCCCGGAGACCCTGACAACCACTAACCCACTTTCTGTCTCTCTAGATTTGCCTCTTCTGGCACGATTCATATAAATAGAATCATATGGTTTGTGGCCTTTCATGACTGGCTTCACAAAAGCCTTAACAAAAAAAAAAAACATTAACTCATTGTGTCACTGAAGAAAGAAAAGTTGGCTTAACCGTAACTCTCAATCCGATGCCATTTTTTTCCTTCAGAAAAAATCTTAATTTGTAGCCAGGAACAGCAGACTTTGCTAGGATGTCAAGACCTCCATCTAAGTGTCACTTGTCTGAAGACTTAAGAAGAAGAAATAGCCTTCCAAACAGATTTAATTAAAACCGTACACAGTCATAAATCTAGTCACATTGTACCTGGTCCAAGACTTACTAAACTGGAACAGAAAATACATAAACGTTGCCAACATCTCCTCCACACATTCTAAAATAATACTTGGACGTGCAGAGCAGGTAACAGAGAAAGCGTGCTTTGCCTTTGTTATTTTAGGGAGAGAACCCACTTCTTGTCTGGGAAGGACGGGTTGGATCTTCCCTTTTAATCCTCATAGAGACCTGTACCTCCTTATGGGTTAGTACATCCTCAGACTGTTTCAGCGTATTTCTGAAGCCTTTCTGCAGCTATGGGAAAATAATTAACACGAGAAGTCAGTACACTAGCACACTTCAGCTGTTCACCGTCTATCAAGAAGGGACCCCAAAGGGAATACATACCTGTTTCTTGCACATGTCTCGTCTTCAGCCGCCTGCTCTGGACAGGCCCTGGCAGTGTCTCTCTCTTCTCTACATCATAAAAACCAGAGCCCTGGGTGCCCAGGTTTAGCAAAGGCCGTCTGGGCAAGAGTTGCCGTTGCCCCATTTACTGTTTCTGATCCATGCTCTCTGGATCCAAGTTTCTTCACTTTCTTGCAGCAGTGCATTGACAAAGGTGTTGTTTCTCTTTCATCCATCACTTTTTAGTTATTTGAGATGATTTCTGTACCGTGGAAGAGTTTTAGGTGTTTTAGGGAGAGGCAACATCAGCAGAGCTAAAGGGCTGGGCCTCCAGCGAGGAGAGGGCTGAGCTCAGGATTTGGCAGAGCTGTTCGGGAATCCTTGCAGACTCCATGCTGGAGAGGAGGAACAGTGGGACTGGGTACAGAGGGTGTGGCCTGCAGCTGGGGGGCCTGGGGGTGCAGGGGAGAAGAGGATGCTCGTGCTTCTCTCTGGGCCCCTGGGTGGTTGGTGGCGTTGATCATGCTGTCTGGGGGGTAGGGGGGTGACAGAGGAGGAGAGCAAGGTCGTTTTGAGTTAAGGTGAAATGTCACGAGGGAAGGAGGTTAGCGGACTCCGCAGCTCCAAGCCCGACACTGCATCGGGAGTCCCGGGCATGTGGCAGGGGTGCTGGTCTGTGCTGGGCCCCAGCTTCTCCAGGAAGAGAGTGAGCAGGACCGTTCCTGCTCCTAGGGGGAAGGAAGCAGGGTGAGCCCAGGGTCGCCGCAGACAGGGCTCCTTATCAGGGAAGATGAGACTCTTCCCCCTCAGACAGAGATGGGGAAGTGACAGGGAGATGCTGGGAGGGAAGTCAGCCAAGGTGGGGAAGGGAACAGGAGGGAGGCCTGAGCGAGGTGGAGGCCTGGACCATCTCTCCATCCTGGGGTGGGCCTGCCATTGACTCAGGGCTCCGAGGCACTTGGGCCATCCTGGTGCCTTCTGAGCGGGAGTTTAATAACGGGGCAGGTGCATGTTTCGTGGGGCCTTCCTTTAAAAAATGAGCACAAAGTTATGGATAAAAACTTAGGGCTGAGGCTTTGGGAGGGTCAGCGAGTGACCAGCAGAAGCTCAAGCTGCTTCCTTGTGAATCTGGCTCCCGGCCGTCACCTGGGGGGTGTTCTGAGCAGAGCAGGAGAAAACGGGGGTACATTTCGTCTGCCGCAGCGCGAGAGAAGAAGGAAGATGCAGGGAACTGCTGGGGCAAACAAGAAAAGCAAATTGATGTGTTCTTGGTGTTTGGCTGGCTGACAGGTGAACAAAATTATACGTGATGGCACTGAATCTTGTTAGTGGATTCTCTGAGTGTTCGGTGGAAAATGAAAACATTCGAGCTGAGGTGAAAAGGAGAAGAGGTCATTTTTTTTTTTTTAACATCTTTATTGGGATATAATTGCTTTACAATGGTGTGTTAGTTTCTGCTTTATAACAAAGTGAATCAGTTATACATATACATATGTTCCCATATCTCTTCCCTCTTGCGTCTCCCTCCCTCCCACCCTCCCTATCCCACCCCTCCAGGCGGTCACAAAGCACCGAGCTGATCTCCCTGTGCTATGCGGCTGCTTCCCACGAGCTATCTACCTTACATTCGTTAGTGTATATATGTCCATGACTCTGAGAAGAGGTCATTTGATAGGAAGGCTTGGGGTGGGTGGCAGTTGGAGTGGTGATCACATGGAGGTGAGCTGTGGTCACGAGGCTGTCGTGTGGGGTGATCTCATCTCACTAGAATGATCATTTTCATTACTGAAATACAGAATCACCCTCCTGACAGATATTCCCCCAGAGAGTGAGAGTTGCTTTTGTAAATCTTTCCAGTCCGTACCTCGTTCATAGTGAAGATTTTAGGATGGGAAGAGTAGGGCAGAATGAAAAGAATTTGGTATAATTGGGAAACTCAGTATTCCTTTAAGTCAGGCATTGAGTTTTATCCTTTGACTTATCGTGAGTTACAGGATATAAATCTCACGTCCTAGATACCAAGGCAGGACTCTAGAAGATAGATCAGTAGAAAGAAATGGGAAGACAAGATCCCTGCCCCAGTGAAGATTCTCATCCAACACACACCCACACGCCACAGTTGCAAAGTTGGAGTGTAAAAATGTGGACACGTATAAATGACTAGAGAATGGTATAAGCTAAATTCATGAGTGCTGACGGAATGCAGAATCTGGTGATGTGAAGAGTTGAGGTTTAGGGTGGATTTCTGTTATGGATAAGCCCGAAGTGAAGTTTTAAGGAAGGCTGTAGACAAGTGGGCAAAGTTCCTGGGCTCTCAGCGTGAGTCCTGGCAGGAAGGAGCCCGGCGTGCTTCCAGGGAGAGGCGTACCGTGTGCGGGAGGGGGCCGGAAGGACCCCTTGGAGATTGCCTAGCAAGGAAGTGTTGAGCAGTTGTGATGGATGAGGCCCTTAACACAGCAGTTTGTTGTGTTGGACGGACTTGACAGGCTGCACGTAAATGGGAGGGAACCCCTTGGGCGGGGGGTGGGGAGTGGGGAGGTGGTGTATTCCATACAGCTGTATGACAAAATGTAAGCCTCTGTTCCGCTCTTTGCCGTACAGTGTGTTTATTTTCCTGTTGTAGGTGAGAGATGTAGCAATGTCGTGCACTGACAGGCTCTGTCTAAAGTCATTTTGTGTTAAAACATGACCTGTTTTTGGCCTGGACCACCCTGAAAGTTCTGTTTCAGATCTGTTCAAGAAACATATTTCTTTAATACATAAATATTTCCAGTGTTCTCTCCTCCCCCAAGGCAACAGAGAAAATGAGTGTCGACTACCTGTACTGACACTGGTTTTCCAGATGTTCTGGTCTGGAACAGTACTAAACATTGGGTAGCTGAATAGGCAACTTAATTCAGAGGGGGTCGCTTTTCATGTTCAAGAGGGTTTTTAAAAATCTGGATTTCTCTTAGTGAACATAATTTCAGTGTGTATATAATATTATATGTAATATATACACACACAAAAATAGATGTTGCTTCAATTTAAGGTCAATAGCTACAGCATAATTAATCGCAGACTGTTCAGTTTTATTGACGAAGTAGACTGTTTCTACTCAGAGATAGTGGAAACACCTAGGGAAATACGTATGTGCGTATATAAGAGTATTTCCTTTGTTTCTTTCAAAGATGGAATGGATATTGAAAAGCACAGTAACAAAAACCGCTATTCAAGAATATTTTGTAATGTATGAAAGCTTGTAAAAGGCTAATTTTATCTTTAATCGTATAAATATATTTCAGAAGAGATTCAGATTTTAATATTTGTATGTTGTCTATGAATTTCATTAAGAAGTCAGGGCTTCCCTGGTGGCGCAGTGGTTAAGAATCCGCCTGCCAGTGCAGGGGACACGGGTTCGAGCCCTGGTCCGGGAAGGTTCCCACATGCCGCAGAGCAACTAAGCCCGTGCGCCACAACCACTGAGCCTGTGCTCTAGAGCCTGTGAGCCACAACTACTGAGCCCATGCACCACAACTCCTGAAGTCTGCGCGCCTAGAGCCCGTGCTCCGCAACAAGAGAAACCACTGCAATGAGAAGCCCGCGCACCGCAATGAAGAGTAGCCCCCGCTCGCCGCAACTAGAGAAAGCCTGTGTGCAGCAACGAGGACCCAACGCATCCCCCCAAAAAATTAATTAATTAATTAAAAAAAAATAGTCTCCTGCAAAGAATATCATGATAAGATTCCTTTAGGGCAACTTGAACTTGATTAAAATTTCAGAGGCCGGGCTTCCCTGGTGGCGCAGCGGTTGAGAGTCCGCCTGCCGATGCAGGGGACACGGGTTCGTGCCCCGGTCCGGGAAGATCCCACATGCCGCGGAGCGGCTGGGCCCGTGAGCCGTGGGCGCTGAGCCTGCGCGTCGGGAGCCTGTGCTCCACAACGGGAGAGGCCACAAAAGTGAGAGGCCCGCGTACAGCAAAAAAAAATTTTTTAAATTTCAGAGGCCTTTTATTAATTAAATATATTCACATAACTTACTAGAGAATTTTACATACTTTTAAAGTGGAATGGAATTGGGTACAGAATTTATGATGGAAATACAGTAACCCCACATTTCCAGCTGATTGTTTGTTGTCAGGTTAGTTTTTCCCCGGCAGGTATTCTTTCAGGAGAAGTAGTAGCGTGTGTTCTCCTTCCAGGGGTGCTGTGCTGCTCCGTCCCATCCCCCTCCAAGTGCTTGATCCCCTTGGGTGGTTTTGTGGTTCTTAGGCGCCCAGGCACTCAACCACCATTTGCACGTCATTGCAAACTTTGGAGAGGGCTGCCTTGTCACTCATCTGAACGAAAGGCTCTATTTCTTGCTTAAATTGGGCTTGAAGTAGGAACTTAGGGGGAGCAATCACTGCGTTGAGTTAGGACTCAAAGTCCTCTTTCGTTTTTCATTGGAAGAAAATGATCGGCCAAAGCTGGAGTTACATTAAAATGATATGAACACATCTGAGTACCAAATAAAAGTTATCTTTCTGCCGGGCAGGTGTAGACGGAGACGTGCTCTCATGTAGTAAAGCCCCCTTACAGTGGGGCCAGCGCATTCACAGCTGGGCGCTGGGGGAGGGGGCAGGGGCTGGGCGCTGGGGGAGGGGGCAGGGGCTGGGCGCTCTCCCCCAGATTTGGATCCTCTCGGATGGAAGGGAGGAGGACTTCCCGCTGTGGGTTGTTTGATTCCAGGGAAACAGTCTCTTCTCTTCCAGCCATAAATTAGACCAAAGAGAGGAATGTCGTTTATTGCTAGTGCTGAAGTTAAAAACTATCTCCCTTTCCCAAGTGGTCCCTTAATTAGATTCATTAGTTTTAAAATGTTAATTGAAACTGCTGCTTTCAATTCCTGAAAGGTTTTAAATGTAAAAGGAACACCTCAGTTACCATGTTCCTGTGTTCTGAGAAATCTACCGTGATTTTTGCCTAAGATTTTTTTGAAATTTAAATAATGGATTATTCATTGTAAAGCCTTTTAGAAAGACTCATAAAACCAAATACCTACTTTAATTCATGTCTGCCTTATCAGTTTCTTGATAAGCGTGTTGTAGGATGTTTATATAAGGACAGTTAATTTTGATGAGAGGACACATTTTCAGCTCCTGGGTTTAATTTAATGTTTCCTATGAGAGTCATAGCACCTAAATAATAGGAAGAGACGGTTTAATTGAAACAGATGAGAAACCTGTTTCATAGATGTTTTCTACTTGTATAAACTCAAAGCTTTATTTTTAAAAGCCCCCTCCAGTTTCCTTCCTGGAGTTAAATAAATGATTAAGCCTGAACTAGTTGGAATAGCAGATGTTTGTTTCATTACTAATACTTGTGCAATCCTTTGGGGTTGATAGAAACAGTTCTTTAAAAGAAAGACTTATCTGGTAATTACAGAGGTAGTGTATGTGATTACCTGGCAGTAACAATTTCAAATAACACAGAATATACAGGGATCTGTCTCATTCCTCTTCTGACTTTTGAAATGAATTCTTAATTGTCATGGATAGATCAGAAGAATAAGCTTGGTCTTCTCATTCTTATAACTTTTTTTTTAAACATCTTTATTGGAGTATAATTGCTTTACAATGGTGTGTTAGTTTCTGCTTTATAACAAAGTGAATCAGCTATACATATACACATATCCCCATATCTCTTCCCCCTTGCGTCTCCCTCCCTCCCACCCTATCCCACCCCTCTGAGTGGTCACAAAGCACCGAGCTGATCTCCCTGTGCTGTGCTGTGCGGCTGCTTCCCACTAGCTATCTTACGTTTGGTAGTACATTCTCATAACTTTAAAAAAATGAGATTCTTTAGTTTTTGTCCAGGAAAGGCGACTAATTTTTGTTGTTTTTAGATAATTCTCAAAAGTAAGGGGTGTGTGTGTGTGTGTGTGTGTGTGTGTGTGTGTGTGTGTTTACATACTTTATTCCCTCCCTCTCTCCCTCTCCTTCCCTGGGGATAACTTCAAAAGCTCAAAGTCCTTAGTCTCAGATACCGAAACAATGCTCTAAGTGGGGCATTTAGAAAAGTTTAATTTTAACCAGGTACTTGAACTGCAAACAGCCAGAATGACATCACTTAAGAATCCAGCACTTCAGTGAATAGAGGCTTTGTCAGTGCTTTCTAGCCAGCGCACTGAAATGGAATATTAATTGTTAGGTTAAAGAATCCAGCTGTTCATGGAACCTGTGAGTCCTGCCTGGGCACTTTCTGCATAGAACTCAGAGCCATGGCTCCCGTGTCCTGCACACCTGCCTTCTCAAGAGGTCAGCCTTTTCTTTGCACACCCGAGGCGGTAGGCGTGCCGTCTGCTGCCCGTGTCAGTGGTGTGTAGCCTTCCACGCATCTGGCTGACCCCAGGTCGGCCCCCCTTTGGTTCCCACATGATTTATTTAACTGATCTTTAAGGAAGTTACATGGCCAGGCTAGGTCACTAACATGGACACCCTAATTCTGGGTGTGATTGGCATGGGCTGTCCCTACCCACCACCCCGCGGTACGGGGCATCCTGGCAGAATGGGTGGCCACACGAGATGCCCAGAGCAGCTAGAGCCAACGTAGAGTGACAGCAGGAAAAGGAAGAGAGAGGCTCAGGGTTCGGTTGGAATCAAAAGCAGCAGAAAAACCTTCCCTGAGCTAGAGCAAAGGTCAGGTTGGCATGGGCTGTCACTACGCACCACCCTCACACCCAACTTGACAAAGGATTAAAGGTAGCTACCCAGAGAGTAGATAATGTAAATTGGGAGTAGGTTTAAAAAAAAACAACAAAGCGAAGGGAGACCAAGGTAAGAGGTAAAGTGGATCCAAGAAGGAGGCCTGTTCACAGAACGAAGCCCACCAGGCCCTAAGGGTGAGGCACGAGCTTTCCAGCAGTTCTTGTTGTGACGCGCTGCGTCCCCTGGGCACTTGATCCGCAGATTGTATACGAACAAACCAGTTCTCAGGAGACACATGAATTTTGATACTAGGACCAAAAACGAAGCTCCCCAAGGGTCCTTATGAAGGCAGCGGCATGTAGTATAATAACCAGCGTCCTTAACATCTTCATTATCACAGAGGCAGGTCCCTTGGAGTAATTTCTCCAAATAGGCCAGTGGTCACACCCAACCTAATAAACAGGCGTCTGTAGTGGTGGGAAATGTGCCAGTCACACCTCTGTCTAACATCTAGCTTGGGTGAAGTGTAGATTGTATTGTATCTAGAAGGGTAACAAACCAGTCCTGTTTGGAACATTCTGTGAGCTTTGAGCTCTTTCCACTGCATTTGAGTGCAGTGAGGCTCAGTAGTGGACTCGAGGAGGAGAGGATGGAGAGGTACGTGAGGGGACACCTGCAGAGCAGGCAGCGTCTCCCTCGGGGTGCATGGCTCACTGCAGGTAGTATTTTATTAAGGCCATAGAAGCCATAGGCTGCCCTTTTGTAGGATGGAATAGTGTTAGGAAAAGAAACGTCTGGTGTATTTTGAATCATAACAAATATTTCAGAATCATTCTGGATGTCATATGTTAAAATTGTATGTGCTTGTTGCACTGCAGTCAATCCCCGTTGTACGCAGATTCCAGTGTTGTGAATTCTCGCACTCCTCAAGTTCACCTGTAACCCCCATATCACTGCTTGTGGTGCTCTCCAGGTCGTTCATGGGCACGCACAGAGCAGGGAAGGATTTGAGTTGCCAGCTGAGTTTGAATAAGGCAACAGAGCCTGCCTTCTTGTTTCAGCTCTCACCATAAACGGGTGCCATGTTTTTCACATTTCTGTGCTTTCTGTTGGCCATTTTGTTGTTTAAAATGGTCCCCAGGTGAAGATCACTCTCTTGTTCCTAGATCCAAGTGGGTGTGGTGTCCTATGGAGAAAAATGTGTGTGTTGGGGACGCTTCATGCAGGCGTGAGTTATACTGTTGTTAGCCACGAGTTTAATATTAATGAATCAACAGTGTATATTAAATATGGTGTCTTTAAAAGGAAAACATAAAGTTATGCGTTGATCAGTTGATAAAAAACGTTGTGACCAGAGGCTTGTAGGAACCTAACCCTATATTTTCTGTAGGAGCAATGGTTCAGTGTCCCCTAATTCAGCAGTAACTTTATAGAACATAAATACAGCAAAGAATGAGAATCAGCTGTGTTTCAATTAAATGAACACCCAAGTTAAGTGATAACTGCTTTTTGTGTCACAGCTTTCAAATACTAATAATCAGACGCATAGGAATTTCCAAGTCTCTTTTATGAATATGGGCACAAATCAGGGGATGCTTTGATTGAACAATTTTACTGTTACAACTTCACCTTCGGAAATAGGCAAGCATAACGCTTCCTTGTTAATGTATTAGGGACTCTGTGAGAAATGGACATTTTTTTTGAATTTTATTTTTTTATACAACAGGTTCTTATTAGTTATCTTTTATACATATTAGTGTATACATGTCAATCCCAGTCTCCCAGTTCAGCCCACCACTGCCCCCCCCCCCTTTCCCTCCTTGGTGTCCATACGTTTGTTCTCTACATCTGTGGAAATTGACATTTTTGATGGTGTGGTATTTCTTTTACCTGACGTGGTAAGAACATAAACATTTGTAATACAAGACCCTTTTGACAAGGGTCATTCTTTGACCCCTTTATTTAGGGAAGAGGACTTCTGCGTTTTTGCTCAAGGAATACGGCATTAAAAAGAACTTGGGGTCTAATCACTCTTTATCCTACGGCGAGAGTGGTATTTTAATAGGAGAAATCTTGTGTTTCCTCCCATGTTCTCCACCCAAGTTATGGTCCTTTGATGAGACCTAAATTGTTTGACTGTTGAAATGATTGATGCCACACAGGGCTGCATCTCAGGGATGCACGAAGGCATGAAGATAACCAGATGAATGTCTACAAGAGAAAGATCACAGGAGCCCTGTGTTTATGCCTTTCTTTGACCATTAGAGAAGGAAGAGACCAGAGAAACCCTGGAGCCAGGACCATTTCTTAGTGACGATTTCTAGTGGTGGTGTTTAAAAAATGAAATTCCAGTGGGAAATGAACACTCTGGTTACCCACTCCTGTCCTTTCAGTGACATACATGATGTTCGACAGCTCCTGCTCAGATTTCCTTTGGAAATCTTCAAAATTAAGGGTTTATAGGCTGTGTTGACCTTTTAGAAAACCTAATTTTTGGTGATTATAAGTTTTCAAGCCCTTGAGCCTCAGATATGGCCGTGTGCTTGATAAGAGAGAGAAGAGTTTGTGTTTTTTGTGTTTTAAATAATATATTACTTGAAATTTATTTATGAGATTTACCAGTGGTTTCCAAACATGGGGGCTGTCCATTGACTTAATGGAAAAACTTTGGCACTTTGGGGGAAAAAAAAAAATGGTGTTAAACCAAAATCAGAACTGAGTTTGTCACTCTTCAAAATGTCATCTCGGGGCTTCCCTGTTGGTGCGGTGGTTGAGAGTCCGCCTGCCGATGCAGGGGACGCGGGTTCGTGCCTCGGTCCGGGAAGATCCCACATGCCGCGGAGCGGCTGGGCCCGTGAGCCATGGCCGCTGAGCCTGCGCGTCCGGAGCCTGTGCTCCGCAACGGGAGAGGCCACAACAGTGAGAGGCCCGCGTACCGCAAAAAAAAAAAAAAGTCATCTCAAGTCACATCAAAGCTATTATGCTAAAATCTGACCCTATATATGTTTTGGATGCTTTAGATTCTAAAGAAATGTTCTGTAGTGCCAATTTTGGGGGTTTGTACGTGATTTGCTTTTTTTTCTTATGTAATCTGTTAAAAACTTTAAATTGTGAAACGTGGCATATTTGCAAATGAGGCTCTAAAATGCGTACGTATAGCTTAACGAATAACAACATGAAAATCCAAGTTAAAAATGCAGCCCTCCCGGTACGGCCCCTCCCTCGCGCCTTCACCCTCCCTCCGCGCAGAAGTAATCTCAGCCTGAATTTCGTGATCATCATTCCTTTGCTTCTCTTTAGGGTTTGGCACACGTGTGTAATTCTAAACAATAGCATGTTTGATTTCTAAATTGCTTGTTCAACCTCTGTCTTCCCACTTAACTCTGAGAAGAGGAGCTGTGTGGGTTGTGGACTTTGATCTGTTCCCAGCCTCAAGCATGGCCCTTAGCACATAGCAGGGACTTAATCGGTGTTTATGGATTAAATGAATGAATAAAGATGTTTATTCTTGTAAAAATAGCAGTTTCTGATTTCTGACTAAGATGCATAAACGTGCGTTTGAATAACCATAAAAGAAAGGTAGGTAATATCGAAAGTTGTTATTGGAATATGAATTTACATGGATGGCTGTCAGAACTGGAAGGCTGGTCCCATGTGCCCATGTACAAGCTAGAAAAGTGAGGCTCAAACAGATGAGTGCTTCACTCCAGGTCATTTAGCTAATGGTGGCCACAGTGGGGCCAGAATTTGCATCTCCTCCTCCTGGTCCAGGATTCTGTCAACTGGACCCTGGGGCACTCTTACAGTGGTTTTGTTCAAGAGAGGGATGGCTTTCTTCAACTTAACAGGAAGTCCTCCTTGGGGAGGGAGGTGGACAGACAACTACAGAAATCCCTCAAATTCACACATGAGCATTATTAATGTAATAAGATTCCTGATCAACTAAGAAAACAGACTAGATTGGGATGGTCATACAGTTAATTGTGTATGTATTTTAATAATGTTGATAGTTTGTACAACAGAAAAATGGGAAAGTTACGAGTGACTTTATTGTCAGATAAATTTTTCAAAATACTTGCTGGAACATAATTTTGGTCTCTCCAAAGTTCTTGATTATTCAGTGTGAGAATGACAAGGCTAAGGGAAAATCAGCGCATGCGGTATCACTCGGTAACTTCAGATGTCAAATATGGCCCTTATCCAGTTAACATCCAGACGGTGTTTAGTAGACTCCGTATAAGGTTCGTGACCTGAGTTTTTGTTTATTTTCGAAAAGATAGCATTTGCCAAGAGTAGGGTCTGGGTTTTGGTATGTGGAGACTCTCCCGAACCCTCAGGCACGCACACCTTATACACGCGTGGTGATGATATTGTCATGTTACTCTGACATGAACCCAAAGACAAGCCATTGGTGCCCAGCAGATGGACAAGAGAGCTGTGATGGCAGACAGGCCGGCCGGACTCCTTGGGTACCACAGAATGCTCAGTACTTCTGTGTTCATAGGCTGCTTTAGAATGTGCCCTCCAAAAATACCAGCCGCCTCTGTACTTTGTACTTTCAACGCTCTGAAGACTTTTAACCTTCATACCAGCCCACTTAGTTGCCTATGCTTTCTAAGGGTCTGAAATCGTGTGTAAGGAAGTGTCCAGTACTGGTCTTTAGGAAAAGTTATCTATTAAGCCCCCTCTCACATTCAAGTCCATGACTCCGTGAGCGCTGGTGATAGTTTATACTTCAGAGGAAACTCTAACTGCCTCCGAGTCTCGGTATTATTTTTAGAACTCTTCCAAATAGTTTGACACCAACATTTTCCAACTTGATTTTGGCAAGCATGGACCCCTGAGATTTTAAAGTAGCTCTTATCAAAATAAAACCAGTTACTTGGTTATGAGTAGGTAGAATTCCAAAGGTTGGCACGGACGCTGCGAGTGTGGGGTGTGATGAATTAAGAGCTGTGTGTTGATTTAGGCTGCGACAAAAGCGATCTGTTCTGCAAAGCAAGTTTTTTCCGCAAAGAAATGTGTGACGTTTCTAAGCTTTGAAAAGGGTGCTTAGGGAGATGAAGATAATTTGAAGCATTAAGGAATGTTGTTCAATGTTTATTGGCAGTGGCCCTCCGTTGAGCCTTTTAGCCTCCATGACCGGGTGATTATGGTGGTGACAATGATGCTGATGTGGTGATAGTGATGGGGATGATGGTGATGGTGATGATGAGAGCATCGGGAGGTACTGTTGACTGAGCATGGCTGCAGGGGACTTCTGGGGTGCTGTCTCAGGAAGTGACCATAGCAACCCTCTTGAGTTGCATATTGCAATCTGATTTAGCGATGAAAAAACTGAGATTCATATCAAAGATATGACATTAGCCAAAAACGGAATTCAAATCCTGCTTCCCCCACTTTTTAACTGTGACCTGGGTTTTGCCATTTGTAAAATGAGGGTAACAGTACCCATCTTAAAGGACGGTTGTGAGGATTAAATGACATAATGTATGTTGTGATGACATGGAGCTTTCCAAGTGCTCAGTCTGTGTAGCCCGCTGCTGGCGCTGCTGTCTCTGCCCAAGGTCACTTGCCTGGGAAATGTTGGGCTCAGTATCAAACCCAGGTGTGCGTTGCTTGTACCCTTTTCATGGTCCTGCGTCAGTTTACAGCCAGTTTTCCAGTAAACTGGGCCATGCGGTCAGTTTTAGTTTTGCTGTAATAAACAGGCAGAATTCCTTTGTTCGAGGTCAGCGTTCGTCGTCGTGTATGTGGGAGCACGCGTGCACACTTAGAATTTGGAACAAATTGATCCTCAGTTTTGTCTCCTTCACAACACAAAATGGGGCGTATCAGATGGTTATGAACATCTTTGAAAATAGCACTCTATACTTTTTGTCCAAGTGGTCATTGCGTTAGGGGGACCCCTGAGCTTCCGGGCAAAGTGATGGTATGAGTGGGCGTCTCTGAAAAGCACTGTGTCCTCCCTCTCCCCAAACAGCCATCGCATAATGACACGCTAATACGTGCCATTATTGGTGTTTGTGTCATCTGAGCATTTTGGGTTTGAAGTGAGTGTTCGAACCTTAGCTCCACTCTTAATAACTGTGTGATTCTGAACAAGTGTCTTTACTTTGGGGAGTCTCAGTTACATCAGCTGTAAAATGTGGATGAGAATAATGTCTGTCTATTTTTGAGTTAGCAGTAGTGCCTGCAAAGGGACTAGGGAGCATGTGTGACATGATGAGACAATTCTGGGCACCTAATAGGTGCTCAATAAAAAGGAGGTGTTCTGTCTCGGTGCTTGAACTTGAAGCTCTTGTCAGAATTTTGTCTGTTGTATTTGTCTTAAACCTATTAATGAGCCATGTATTCTTCTGCCTGCGTTGCTCTAAATGCAGAATGAGATTTAAGCCAAATAAGCTAAATGCATAACAGTTTAGCTCTGGTCAGCTGTTCATACATTCAGATCCAGCCTCAGCATAAATAGCCTTACCATGAATTCACAAGAAATTGCTGAGTGTTCAGGATCTTAGGCTCACTGCTGGGATTAATTTTTTTTGTTTTTCCAACAGACAGTCTAGAGAATATCCATGATGCTGTAAATGAAAACATATGTGAGGGTAACGGATGGCAAGGGGGAAATGGGAAAAGTAACCACCGGATTTTCAGGAACCACTTCATGGAGAAGAGCTGCTGGCCTGGCCACAATTGGGGCAAAGAAAAAGATACATTTAGTACAGAGCTCCTTTTATGGCATTCTCTTTTTCAAAAAGATTGTTTTGCATTGAAAAGCAGAGGAAGGCATCTTTATCTCTAGAAGAAACTTTTTGAATTTTGTAACAATGAATTTCCCAAACCAGAGGGTTTAGCTTCATTTGAGCATATAGGAGGAAGCAGGCATGGGGAGTCCCTTTTCCAACCTCCCTTGGCCACCCCAAGTAAGCTTAATTAATGGACAGGACATAAGAGCAAAATGAGAAAATATTGTTGGTTCTGCAGGTTTCTTACAAATGCAAAAGTGGTTGCTGTGTAATCGTAAAATCCACTGATTTGCTGATACCTTAAAAGACGAAACAGTGCCCTTTTTAATTGCACTTACTTTCATGGGTTGGTTTTGAAAAATATTGGTAATGAGAATAAGATGGAAATGTGTATTTTGTTTATTGCTCCTTTTACAGTTCTACATAGCAAATTTCTTTCAGAGTTCGTAAAGGGTGATATCATATCTTCAACTTAATTTTAAAAAACAGTCCCCTTCGAAAAACCTGATTCCAAGCTCATGACTATTCATGGTCTTTGTAGATTTCATAAACCGCGTGTCAGGCAGAGACCGTGGGAGAAAGGTCTCCTATTATAACTGCGGGGAAAGGGTGGGGAGTTGGGAACATTTAGTGGGAAACGTAGGTTTGATGATGTTTGAGCATCATCTGGCCTCCGTCTCACCACCCCCCAAATCCAGAACCATCTATGTGAGTGTTAGAAGCATCACCAAAACTTAAAGCAACAACCCTTTTGGAGGGCAGTTCGGCAGCAGGTCAGCGATCTGAAAAATGTGCCTAGCTTTGCTCTACAGATGCTAGGAAGTGCTCTTACAGAGTTAGTAGAAGGAAATAGTCCAGCGAAAGATGTTTGTGAAAGGGATGTTAATAATAAAATAAAACTTTATGTCCACTTCAGTGATTTTTTATTTGTACACAGAATTCTACATAACTATTGAAATGTTGATAAGGATTTTTATTGCCAGTAAAATCGAATACCTATATTACACTGTATTTTAAGCAATGAATCAGTATTTGAAATCTGAGGGAGGTTTTTCTGGTATTATGTTATTCATTCTGAATTTATGACACTAAGGGAGCTCTGGGACATGCATGCGTGGTAGAGACAGAAGGGAGAGGGTGTTTGCCAGGGACTCGGGGGGATGGGGAGTCATTGCTTAGTGGATGCACAGGTGCAGTTCTGCAGGATGAAAAAAGTTCTGGAGCTGGATGGGGACGATGGTTGCACAACGGTGAGGATGCGCTTAATATGCCACTGAGCTGTCCACAGAAAAATGGGGAATTTTATTGTACCACAATAAAATTAATTGTGTAATTGTACCACAATTCTTAAAAAAGGAAATGAAATAATGAAAAGAATGATGAATAATAATTTTTTAAACGTATGTGTGGGCATCACTCACCCATGGAAAGTTCAGCTTTCGGAAGGAAACTTCAGGTTTCAATTATAAACATTTTAGTGTGCATCTCTCAGAAGATCAGGTTTTTTCCCAACCTCATTACTATGCCATTATCATACCTAAAATTCTTAAGAAAAATTCCTGAACACCACTGAATGCAAAGTGAAAACTTTTTGACTAAAAAAATACAATATTTTTTTAGTCTTATATTCCTCAAGCTTTTTCAGAGATGGAATCATCTGTGTGTTTAGAGAACCACTGGCCTTGGCAATGTCAGTGCTCTGGAAGCTTTTGGACATGGTAGGATTTTATGAAGGGGGAGGGAGAGAGTAATAGGATTTTCTAATCTTTCTTGCTGACCCTGGCTAATCATGTCAAAATAAAAATACACATTTTTTGGGTCCTCTTCTGTTTTCCATCACCTTCTCATCCTCTACTGCCATTTTCCTGCTCTTTATACATCTGTTCAAATCCCCCTTTAAGAAGAAAAGCCATAATTGATGTGTGGCTACACTGGAGGTATCCAAGCTAGAACTTTTGACCTATCGGATAACTGAGCTTTTACTCATTATTGACCTAATGAACAGGACCTGATGAGAGCGGGTTGTGAAGCCCTCCCTGTCTCACTATGCATTTTCCTTTAAAAACTGTTAATGATAGTTGGAGTTTATACAGTCACTAGCCAGACTGGTTCCGTGTCAGGACGCATCGGTATATCTTGAAGATGCGGCAGACCACGTGAGCATCCTGCTTACTTACTTGTCAGCTCCAACAGGTATCGTTTAATTTGAGAAGGTCAAGTTTCCAAGAGTACAGGTTAAAGTGGAAAACCTAAATAGTTGCAAAGATGGTAAGAAAGGAAGAAAACCAGAGGCCATCACCAGCTGTCTGCTGGGTCTCTCTCATTCTCTGCCAGGGATGTAGTTTCTTGCCCTCATGCAGAAGTGGCAAATTCTAAATCAAGCAGCCGAGGAATGCTGCCATCTGGTAGGATTCTTCACATGTATTTGTGATTTCATTTATTAACTTAACTCAAGAATTTAAGATGTTCTTGATTTCTGGTTTTCTTTCTTTTTAATCAGGAAGCATTTGCTGCTGTGTAACAAGTCTCAGAAATGTATTTGGGGGGCTAAAGTGCAGCCCATCTTCTTGCCCACCTGCCCCCCCCCCCGCTGTTTTGGGCCTCCCCCAGACTCAGCACGAGGGACCAGAGGTTTGTACCCCCAAGGTTGCCAGCCACTGACCGCTCAGACCACCCTCTTCACCTCGCTTCACAGTGTTTGATTATAAAAATGGCAGCGTTACATTTAAAAAATTAATATTCCAGAAAGGTTTCTTGAAAACTTGACCTTTTGCACACTTCATAAAGAGAAGAAAAGAGAAGGGAGAGTTCTTGGTATAAGTGAGATGGAGCTTGGCTTAAGCTTCAGACCAAAGATGACGATTAGACGGAGGGGAGGTTGCCTGGGGAATATTCCAGGGGCCATAGAAATGGGAAATTTAAACACCTGGAAAGAGCGTCTGTGTACGCGCATGTGTGTCTCTGTGTATATGCGTGTGTATGTATGTGTGTTGAGAAGAGCTGTGTGTCCTCCAACCAGTTACCTCTGAGCCTCAGTTCTGACGCTCATAAAACAAGGGAATTGGAATCACTGATCCTTCAAGGTTCTTTCCTGCTTTTAACCCTTTGGGTTCTGGACCATATTAGATGTATAAACTCCTGCACCTGCTAGATAGACAGCCCATTTCAAGGACAGTTCCAGAAGACCCACTCCTTACATTAAATGCAATTTAAAAAAACATTAACCAAGCTCCATAACACATTTTTTTTTAACTTCATTATTCACTTGTATTCTGAGCACCGTATTTGCCTGCTTCAGGGAGGGGACATTTCTTTCTTTTAATAAAATTACGAGTTTCGTCTGCCACCAAAAGAATTTTTGTGCGCCTGCTGTTAGCCGGTTGAATAAATGACAGGGCTTCTTTCCTTATTCCTTTTCTTATTTATGACTTTGGATACTAACTAGTTGCCACCAGTGGTTCAGGACACAACGGGGAAGGCAAAATATATTCTTCTTTTGTGTGTTATTTACTCATCACTCATCTGTCTAAAATATGTAAAACTTGTCTTATATTTCAGGATGCTCTTCATCATGTTAGAATTCCTGAATCATGTGTTAGAACTTGTCTTACATTTCAAGACGCTCTTGACCATGTGTTGCCTATTGATGGGTGAAACATTGCATCATTTAAAATGTTTCTCTGCTCTTTTTCATCTGTTCCATTTAAAAATAACAATACAAGGTTCCACCAGCTTTGCCGTCTCCCTCCATGTTGAGTTCAGCCATTGCAAATATTCCCTGCTTCCCACATAAACTATGCAGACATCTGAAAGAGCAAGGTTATGGGACCCAGAGGTCTGGAACCCACCCCAGCTCAACTCTGAGCCAGAGAAAGCAAAACATGAGAGTTAACCTCCAGCTCGCCCACAGTGCTTGTTTTATTTAAAACTGCCTGGTTCCCTCCCTCTCCACCTGCCTTTTAGGCCCTTGTTCTTGGAATCCCTGAGGCTTCAGCTAGAACTGCTTTTCCATGTTTTCCCGAGGCAGTGAGTTCTAACACGAAAACTATATTCTGGCTTTAATCACCTTGTTCTGCCAAAAAGCTGACCAGTGTTTGAAATTCAGTTCTCATCTGCTACTTGCCAGGTTTACCAGCCTGAGAGCAGCGTTAAACGGGGCCGCAGACGGTATGCAGAGGCCTGGGAGTGATCCCAGAGCCCCTTGGTGGCCGGAGAGAGTCAAGGCCACCGTGTGAATCAGTTCGACACAGAGGCAGGAGGAGAGACTTCACATTTAACTCCTGCGCTGTTGGAGGCCTTTATAAGGGTGTCTTAGACTCAGGGATAGACAGGTGTGGCGAGGGAGAGTGGGATTCTGAGATCCCTACCAGTATGGTGGACAGTCAGTGTTGCTGGAGTGTGGGTGGTCTCATGCCTTTTTAAAAAAATTTATTGAAGTATAGTTGATTGACAGTGTTGTGTTAATCTCTGCTCTACAGCAAAGTGACTCAGTTATACATACCTATACATTCTTTTTCATATTCTTTTCTATTCTGGTTTATCACAGGATATTGAATATAGTTCCCTGTGCTCTACAGGAGGAGGACCTTGTTTATCCATTCCTCTATATAATAGTTTGCATCTGCTGATTCCCAACTCCCAATCCATCCCTCCCCTCTTACCTTAGTTTTATAGGTGAGACCTGAGGCGGAGGGAGAGGGGATACTTTGCTCAGGGTCCCAGGGAAGCGCTGGGGATTTGTTGAGAACTGGCCCATCCTTGCGGCGGTGGGTGAGGGGGGTGGAATGCCTGCCTTCCAGAAAGAAATCCCGGGGTCCGTCTGCCTTCCCCTCCGGCTCGTGTGTAACCTTTTGTTCCATGCCCTCATCATCACCTCTGCTCTGCTTTGACCAGACTGCATTCCTCCTCATAGATTTAAATCAGCTCCCATAAATCTTTGTGAATTTGTGCTTTTTTCTTTTTTTTTCTTTTCTTTTTTTTTTGCCGCGGAGCTTTGCTTTTGGCTATGAACAGAATGGGGACGGGTGGAAAAATCGTGTGTGGGAAGGAGTTCATGGTGTTGTAGGAAGAGCATTTATTGATGTTTGGAAAAATATCAGTTTGTGATATAGACGCTGTCTTTCTGATGCATGACATGCTTGTGTAGGAGTTGGGGGGAAGGTAGAAAAGGAAGCAACACATGGTTTGCATTTCTCTGTGTGGATGATTCTTTGAACAGCCCTCCTTGTGCTAATTTTGCTTCCTCTAGGTCGATACCATGTTATTCTTATTTGCCAACCGTTCCTCTTCCTCCAGCCTCCAAATGTGTCATGCACAACACACTTGGCTTATTTTAGCGACACTTAAGCAGCTGGATGGCAGCTTATAAATATGATTTGCCTCCGGGTTGGGTTAGGCAATCAAGTGTTTTTCCACTGAAGATCATGGAAAGCTGAGTTCATGGAAGAGACGAGCAAAGCTCTCCAGTTAAAATCGAAATGAAAAGATTTCTACTCAATACTCTGTAATGACCTATATGGGAAAAGAATTTTAAAAAGAGTGGATATGTGTATATGTAGAACTGATTCACTTTGCTGTGCAGCAGAAACTAACACAACATTGTGAATCAACTATACTCCAATAAAATTTTTTTTTAAATAATATAAAACGAAAAGAGAGAAATGAAAGGATTGAATTATAGTTTTCATGGAAACTGGTCATTCCAGGCATATGTTCGAGGAATCCGTGCATTTTGTATTCAGGTAAACTGGTTGCATTACTAGCATTGAGTTAGTGTGTTAAAATGGCATTAGTTGCATATGAATTTTAGTTGAAAAGGTTTTCAAGAGGTAAAATTGGAACGATAGAGGATAATGAATAGTCAATACTCTGTCATGTCCAAGTTTAATCTACCAGATCATTCAGTTGCTGTTCATTAGCGTGTAGAGGTATTGGGTGTTTTCTGGAGAACCCGAGTATTACCGTGGTGTAGTATAAACATTGACACATTTAGAAACATTCATAATGAGAGGCTCACCAAGTCTTCTTACCAAGGGTCTCAGCCACTTTTACTGTTACTTTCCTAGTTATAGTTCATCTTAAACATTATTTTTATTTACAATGTTTATATCCCAAGAGAATCTCTGGCCGTCTCCCAAGAAGACAGATAACAAGGATGTTATTACTGAATTGGTTTTCCAGAGAAAAATTGGAAACAGCTTAAACATCCATTAATAGGCTAGATAAATAGAAGATGGTTTATTGAAACCAATACTATGCCAGCCAGACTTAAGGGAGTAAGCCACACTTACAGAAAGAAATCAACATAGGTTGATTGCAATAACATATTGTTGAGTGGCACAAGGGTATGGTTTAATTTATTTAAAAAAATCATATATAGCAACAGTTCCCTGCATTTCTATAGATGGGGATGCGAATGTATGTGTGTGTAAAATAGATCGGAAAGGTACATAAAATACAGGATAGTGATCAATTCCTCAGATAGGAAGGTGGAATGGGAATAATTTTATCCATAGTGGTTTTTTCCTATTATTTATAAAAAAGACCTGAAACAAATGTGACGAAATTTTATTTGTCATTTCTGGGCGGTTGGATATATACTCTTTTATCATTATTTTCACTTGACCCTATTTTAAGATCTGTTCCCCCCGAATAAAAAATTCTACACCCGTTATTCAGAAGTCATAAACTACGGAACAATAAAGAAGGAAATAAAGATCTCTCGTGATCTCATATAAAAGTACATAACTTTAATACGTATTTCTTTGGCAAGTGCTCCTTGAAGGACTTTTTTTCTAAGGAATAGCTTAGTCTGTGTGCAGAAATCTAGCCTCATAGATGCCTAACGGTGTGGTTGAGTAACTCATGGCATGGCTATAAAGCATTACGTGATATTTATCATCTTAGAATTGATCTCATGTTTGATTATGAATCTGAACCTTTTATACTGTGCCATTCTTCTGTTGGTTTCCTTTTCTCATTTCTTTTCAGGTTTTTCCCCCAACTTTTTATTCGTTATTCCTACACGCTTTGGAAATACAGTGACTTTTGTTATCAGCATTATTGCATCCTTGATTCTAACTTTTGAGTTAGACACTGATTCACCAGTGACCTTGGGGAAATCACCTCCCCTTTGTCCTTCCATAAGTCACCATTCGTGGAGCTGGCCCTGGATGGGAGGATCCACAGAGCCTGAAGAGGCTTTGGTCTGCCTGCCTCTGTCCTGGTTTCCTAATCTCCGAAATGAAACTAATAATTCCTGCCTGGTGTCCTGCAAGCAGTTTAGGGAGCACTTGGGGAGATGCCCTAGGCACCTACACACCTGGGCAAAAGGCAGCTTCCACCTTTCTCTCCTGTTTTCCCCTCCAGTAAAAAAGGTCCACCTCTGCTTCCCTAGATACCTTAGCTGGTGCGCTAGGCTGGGGCCTCTCTTTCATGCTCTCCCCTACTTTCCTAGCCCCATCTTGAAAACTATTCCCCTTCTAAACCTTGCTCACACATTATCTCATTTGGGAAATCTGTGCCACCGCTGTGTCTAAGATGTGCTTTGTTCTTTTTTTTTTTTAATTTTATTTTTATTTATTTATTTTTTTGGCTGCGTTGGGTCTTCGTTTCTGTGCGAGGGCTTTCTCTAGCTGCTGCGAGCGGGGGCCGCTCTTCATCGTGGTGCGCGGGCCTCACTGTCGTGGCCTCTCTTGTTGCGGAGCACAAGCTCCAGATGCGCAGGCTCAGTAGTTGTGGCTCACAGGGCTAGTTGCTCCGCGGCATGTGGGATCTTCCCAGACCAGGGCTCGAACCCGTGTCCCCTGCATTGGCAGGCAGATTCTCAACCACTGCGCCAGCAGGGAAGCCCTGTGCTTTGTTCTTGAACCTTATAAACAGTGTTGTTACTGTTCGCTTCCATGGCACCACACCTGCCAGACCTGAGTGCATTAAAGGCAAGATGCTGGTCTTAGTTAATGTTATAACCCTACTAGGTGCCAGACGGGGGCCCTGGCACATACCAGATGCTCAGAAAGTGTGGACATGAGCTGACTTCAAGGCATCCAGCAGGACTGTTGTCCTTTGAAAAGCATACAGTGCTAAGCATGTGAAAGGTGGTATCACTGGATGTATCTGAATGTGGGCGTGTCCAGGTGTTACGCTGGGCAACAGAACGTGCTCTTTTTGTGTTAGCAGTGCTGGTCACAGCGCGGCGCACACGCACACGCACATGCCTCCTGGTGAGTGTATATAAGTCTAGTGAATTCACATCCAGCTGTTCAGGTGCATAAAGAGGTGATTTCAACTTTGCTTCTCTGGGCTACACCCAGCTCTTAATGCTGCATTCCAAAGGTGTTTATTTCGACCTTATTTTCAACAACACGTGAGTACTGGACATCTGTTCGGCTCGAGGTTCTGGGTCTTGTGGGGCTTGAGGGGGGCAGCTCCGAGCTCACAGTCTGATGGCAGAGGCAGATGTAAACGTTGGCTCCGTGTGAAAAGCCGAACCTCAGACGGTAGCTGTGCCGGGTTGGTTTTCTCTGTGGCGTGTTGTGAAGTTCTCTGCCCCGCCAGAATCATCCCTTGATCCCCAGGAGTGACGTTAATCATTCTACGTGACAGGAGAAAATAAACTAAAAGCTACCGCATGACTTTTAAGTGCTCTTTTCCATTTTTTTCCCCCCCTGATGTGACTGACTAATGAGAGCAAAATTGGTGTCAAGGGGCATGGAATTAATAGATGCCATTTGCACCAACCCATTCCTTTATTGATAAGGAAAGCGGGACCTAAGGAAGATAAGTAAGCAAAGGGTCGGCGTTCCATCTAAAAGGGTTTTCCAGCGCACTTCAGCAATGATTGTCACATTAATGGACCCCTTTTCTGTTGAATCTGAAACAGGAGGGAAGGGGGCAGGGCACAACCTTCCAAAGAATGACATAGCCATAGGACATGACAAAAACTGGTCAGAACCAACTAGGTCCAAGATGGCGGAATACGACTTCCAGTAACCTTGAGCCTCACTATACGCTCACTGTAATACATTAGCTGCTAAATGGCACACCCACCAGCGCCCCGACAGTTCTGAGCCCAACCATAAAAGGCCAAAAGGTGGGCGGTGGCCCAATAGCTGGAAATCTCCGCCCCTTCCCCGAAATAAGTGGAATAATCCTCCCACTCATTAGCCGGTGAAATTACCCAGCCCATAAAAACTAACCACGCCATGTTTCGGGTCTCTCTCGCCTTCTGAGATGGGCCACACTCTGTCTGTAGAGTGTGTTTCTCTCTGAATAAATCCACTTCTTACCTATCACTTTGTCTCCCACTGAATTCTTTTTGAGACAAGACATCAAGAACCTCAGATTGACCGGGAAGAAATCCATCTGAAAGGCAGCAGGACAGAGGGGGAAGCCTTAATTTTGGTGTCAAAGATTTGGGCTCAGATCCAGTTCGGCCAGTGCGGGCTGTGTGGTCCTGGGCAGGTTTGCTGTCTGGGCCTCATTGTTCTTCTCTGTACAGTGGGATTAACAACAGCAACTTTGTCCTGTGAAGGAAATAAGGTACAAGAGGCACCAGGGCCCAGAACACTGCCCTCCACACCAAATTAACACATCAGCCCTGGGGCTTCGCTGGTGGCGCAGTGGTTGAGAGTCCGCCTGCCGATGCAGGGGACGCGGGTTCGTGCCCCGGTCCGGGAAGATCCCACATGCCGCGGAGCAGCCGGGCCCGTGAGCCATGGCTGCTGAGCCTGCGCGTCCGGAGCCTGTGCTCCGCAACGGGAGAGGCCGCAGCAGTGAGAGGCCCGGGTACCACAAAAAAGCCCCAAAATAACCCCATCAGCCCTTTTTAATGTAGTTTGAACGTTAACACAGAGTGTACCCATTCACTTACCTGGAGGAGGAGCCAGAGCCTAGGTGAGTCACTCTTTGGAACCACTTTTGGAAAGTTTTCTGAAGTCACAGATTTCAAACCAGCTTGTAAAATGTCCAGATATTACATGTAGATCAAAAAGTGAAGGCGATTCCAAGATACTCTTAACTGTTAATAATTGAAAACTAGAAAATGTTGGAGAGGCACAGGGAAAGGGGTTTTATATATATATATATATATATATATATATATATATATATATATTTATACCATGGCGTTCAACAAATTAATATCATAGAGAAAAACTCTGCATAACAGCGCGTTTTAGCCACAGGCTCATTTCCAAACAAGGGCCACTGTGTTTTTCCTTAGAGAAAGCCTCGCACTCCAGCCTCCTGGCATCGCAGGGTAGACTGAGTCGTCCTTGGGGCTTGGCTTCGGCGTCCCAGATGCTGCTTCGAGACAGCTTGGCCTTCCTGCCTCCATCTGGCTATTGGTGTGGACGTGGGGAGTGTGGACTTTGTAAATACAGATCGTTCTCCCCTTGGTGGTGACGTAAATGCTTTCCAAGCCTGGCCACCGTCCCCCAGGCTTTTAGCTCAGACCTGTATGGGCTTTGCTCCAAGTCCTCGGTTGGGCCGGCCCCTTCCGTGCTGGGATGCTTGTCAGGCATCATAAAGGGCCTTGCGGGTGGCTCCTGGGGAGCCTTACTCAAATCCGTTTTTCTGGCTGTGGGAAAGGATTCCAGTTCTTTAGGCTCACACAGGCTGCAGGGATGTTCCTCTGTTAACAAGCCCTCAGGCAAGGTCAACAGAGCTATGACAGGAATCCAAGCAATGTCTGTGCCCTCACAACAAAGGACTCCGGGACTCTGGTTCACTCACTGCGGCCTGTGATGGGAGCCGGTATCTAGTGATTGCTGACTGCTGTTCTCTTGTCTCTTCTGGTTAACCTGCTGGACACCTCACACCCCATTTCAAAATGAAATGGAGAAGCGAGATTACAGAAGGGTTTGTAGATTACAGACTACAGCTCATAGGCAGATCCCACCCACCAGCTAGGAACGGTTCTGATTTTTTTTAACTTAAAAAAATTTAAATTGCAAAATAGACGTACCGTAAAATCAATCATGTTAAATAACTCTGTTTAAGTGCAGCATTCAGTCGTGTTGAGTATATTTGCATTGTTGGGCAGCCAACCTCCAGAACCTTTTCATCTCGCAAAACTGCATCTCTGTGCCCTTTTGCATTTTTTTTTTTTTGGCGGTACGCGGGCCTCTCACTGTTGTGGCCTCTCTCGTTGTGGAGCACAGGCTCCGCGGCCGTGGCTCACGGGCCTAGCTGCTCCGCGGCATGTGGGATCTTCCCGGATCGGGGCACAAACCCGTGTCCCCTGCATCGGCAGGCGGACTCTTGCCACGGATCCAGCTATACTGCTTGTAATCAAAAGGCTTTGAGAAACAGGTAATTTTATAGACGGGGAAATACATAATCCTTACTGCAGGGTAAACCTAGGTTATTTTTCAATGGCACGTTTCACATTTGAGCACCAGGGAAACCTGTAGTAAGCCGTGATAACCCTTCCCAGTTGATCAGAGTCCATCACCGGACTCTGTGGAGAATGAGTTGTTGATGTATCTTGAACAGCACATAACTGGTCAATCTGACAAAATGTGTTTTGTGCTTATTTTTCAAGAACTCTCGTAGGCCGCCCTGAATTCTCGGTGTAGGCAACACTAGGTTGCACATCTGGTTTTCAATATGTATGTAAATGGGCTTTGCCTTGTCTTGGTTTTTAAACTCTTCATGAATTATAATACCTCAGTATATTTTTCTTGGAATCATCCACTTTGTTAAATGTTCACCGTACTGACGGCACTCCCCTCCTAGATGCTGGCGGTATGTGGGATCTCTAGAGTTCCTTTGTGTTTACAGCTGTGTACGTGGGAAACTGATGAGTTCACAGAATACCAGCTTCATGATGGCCTAAGAAAACCTCCTGGGGAATGATGACGGGTTGTGAATATTGTCATGATCTGTATCAGTTATATAGCCCACATATGAATATTGTCATGGTCTAGATCAGGTATATAGCCAACTTTCTTATTTGATGAGAATGGTTTTCTTGGTCTGAGAATTGGGACAACTCAAAAACTGAAACTGGGGCTTCCCTGGTGGTGCAGTGGTTGAGAGTCTGCCTGCCGATGCAGGGGACACGGGTTCGTGCCCCGGTCCGGGAAGATCCCACATGCTGTGGAGCGGCTGGGCCCGTGAGCCATGGCCGCTGAGCCTGCGCGTCCGGAGCCTGCGCTCCACAACGGGAGAGGCCACAACAGTGAGAGGTCCGCGTACCGCAAAAAAACCCAAAAACCAAAAAACTGAAACTGAATGTGTTTTTTAGTCTGTCTTTCTTTTTTTTTCTTTTTAAATTAGGGGGCCATTCATTCGAGGCAGTGTATGGAGATAGTGTGGTGATCTGCAGAAAGCAGTGGCCTGAGATCAGAAGGGCCAGTCAATGTGAGAATCTAGAAGCTAATCTCTTTATGAGTAATCGTGGGCCATAATTTCCTCATAGTTTCACGAAGTAAGAAAAGAGAGGTCAAAATTGTTCAAGCTCTTTTCATGAGTATTATTATAAAGTTTGCTGTTGTCACCGTGATTTCCCATATCAGGATGACAGAAAGTTGAAAATGGCCTACTTCAAATTACTCAAGGAGATGGAGGAACTGTTTCTTTCATTCGTGGATATTTGAGAATCTGCTGTGGTTTAGACACTGTGCTAGTTGTTGGGGAAACAGCGCTCAACAAAAGAGACCTGGGATCTACCCCCGTGAAACCTAGAGTTTGGAAGAAATAATACATTCTACAAACAGTTACACAGGTGACTACAGTTTTTCAAATACAGGTGACAGCAGTGAAGGAACCATTTGGTGTCATTTGCTAAATGCTCCACTTAACAGTTTGCCGAGTCAGCCTTGTCAGCCTAAGATGAGCTAATCCTGTGGACACATCTTACATCGATGAGTGCCTCTCTTACACTAAGGAATATAAATGATTTTTAGAGCACCCCAAAGTAGCCCTCTGTGCACTTGCGAAAAAGCCCAACAGTCATTACGGAGAATGATTTTAATTAAAAGATGAGAGGAATTTTTGTGTGTGTGTGTGTGTGGTACGTGGGCCTCTCACTGTTGTGGCCTCTCCTGTTGCGGAGCACAGGCTCGGGACACGCAGGCTCAGTGGCCATGGCTCACGGGCCCAGCCGCTCCGTGGCATGTGGGATCTTCCCGGACCGGGGCACGAACCTGTGTCCCCTGCATCGGCAGGTGGACTCTCAACCACTGCGCCACCAGGGAAGCCCAAGATAAGAGGAAATTTTAACTTGGGGATCAACTTGTGACATGCACGCCCTTCATTTTTTCCCCTGAATTCCATTCTTGACCGTCCTTTGTGTTTGGAAGCTTAAGTGGTCTTTATATTTCAGTCTCCAGGGGCCCGATATTAAAGGAGCAAATATGTGGTAAGAACGTCAATGAATAGGCTGCAGTTCTGCCAACTGTATAACCTTCGGTAGTGGCTGCTTGGAGTGTCTTACCCAGAATGGTTTGGAGTTGGAGCTGGAGTTTGGGATCAAAGGCACTGTGCTAGGTTTGTGCTGTCTGCTGCTGAGATGGCCCAAGGCCGTGATAAGAGCTCTAATCAGCTCACATTTCAAAGATAATTGGTGAGGATTATAAAGCCTGGGCTGAAGAGCCATGGGGGCAGAAAGAAGACACTGGCTGGGCGAAGAGAGGGCATCAGACACAAATGTTTTCAATTTTGTGTAGAGCTAGGAAGGCCCGGGCCACACTTGAGCTATGCAAGGGCCGTGGGCCTAGTCTAATTTTTTGGCCCACAATAGTGTCTGACCCAATAGGCATTCAATAAGTATTTGTCAGTTAATGTTGAATAAAATCGTAAAGTTTGTTGCTTACATAGCTCCTGTGAGGTAGCGAATGCTATTTTGTGTGTAGGGAAATTGAAATTCAGAAACCACACTGACTAAACTTTGTGAAGGCTGTTTCTGACCTCCAGGAAGGGAGCGCAAGGTCAAACCGTTAGAGGGACCCGCAGAACAGGGATGTGAACGTAGGTTTATCTCCTGACATAGACCATCTTCTTTGTACTACAAAAGGACAGGCGAGAATGATGTGGGCAAGTGATAGATTTTAGCCACTTATAATCAGTCTCTTTGCTTGAAAAGGGACAAAGCCTATGCCAAAGCATAAAAAAAAAGAGTTTTCGAGGTGTGTCTGTTAACCTCAGTTGCTTCCGTGGAGGCGTGGACCCAAGGATGTTTCCGTTCGGTGTGAACAGTTTCCACTAATGTACATGCGTTTGCTTCTGTGTCTGGGATTCTTCTTTCTCTTTATCCGATGGCATCCCTAATAGGTGTAGTCATTTTGTCAGTGTGATCTCTATAGGGAAGAATTTTAAAGATTTGAAAAATGATAAATGAGGATACAAGGTATCCCCAAGATATTCGGGCAGATTCTTTGGTGCTTTCTGGGGGGCACACAGACACACCCGGCTTAGAAAACACATGCTGACTGGTCAGGTTTCTCTTTGAAATGCAGAGCTTCACAGACTCCTCACTGACCTCAGGTTTCCCTTTCCCTGAGCAGGAGGAGAGACGGGGAGGAAAAGGATCGTTTCTTTTTTTTTTTTTTATTCTTTATGTTTTAAATTTTGGGGGGCAGTGATTGTTTCTTATTAATTCATCACTTCTAGGGAAGGAGCTTGTCTCAAAAGTTTTGCTTAAAGAACTCTATTAGCATAGAAATAGTCTTTAAAAAATTCTTTTCTCCTACTCCCACCCACCCATCCTTACTCTATAAGATCAGAGGAACCGTGGATGGTCCCATTGAGGGGATTCAGTCTAAACATCAAACACTTGAAAGGTTATTACTCATCACCTTCCGTGCCGGTCTGGACCATTCAGAATCTTACAGGTCAGAAGAAAGGTACCAGTATCATTCAGATAAGTGAAAACCTTCTTTAAAATAGTAGGGTTTAGGAATTCCCTGGCGGTTCAGTGGTTAGAGCTCTGCACTTTATCACTGCCAAGGGCTCGGGTTCAATCCCTGGTCGGGGGACTAAGATCCTGTAAGCCGTGTGGCAGCGGCCAAAAAAGAAAAAGAAAGAAAGAAAAAGGAAAATTAGGGTTTTATTTGCACATCAGGTAACTTTACTAATCCGATTAATTCATTCCTCTAACAAGATTTTTCATTTAGGTCCGATAGTAGATACTTGGCCATAAAGCGATTTGTTAGTTCCCAAGTAATATGATTCCATGGAAAAGTAAACTTCAGCCACATCAAACTATCTTCATCTTGCTAACCTTGAGTGAGTCAGTGAATGAGCTCACGATACACGATACACGCTGCGTTCATCTGGCACGTATCTTTCCAAAGGAACACTATGGCTGTACGAAGGTCGAAGGTCGTGTGGTTCTGCAGTAAGTGCACGCCTTAACCTAATCTCTAATGTCAGCAGTTTTATAAACAACACTAACAAGTGGATTCAGGTTCTTGTCATACAGAAGTAGACTAAGGGCTTCTCTGGTGGCACAGCGGTTAGGAGAATCTGCCTGCCAGTGCAGGGGACACAGGTTCGAGCCCTGGTCTGGGAGGATCCCACATGGCGCGGAGCAACTAAGCCCATGCTCCACAACTACTGAGCCTGCGCTCTAGAGCCTACGAGCCACAACTGTGTGAGCCCTCACGCTTAGAGCCCGTGCTCAGCAACAAGAGAGGCCACTGCGGTGAGAAGCCCGTGCACCGCAACGAAGAGTAGCCCCCGCTCGCCGCAACTAGAGAAAGCCCGCGTGCAGCAACGAAGACCCAACTCAGCCAAAAATAAATAAAATAGATTTATTTAAAAAAAAAAAGACTAAACACTCCACTATTTTAAAAATATTTTTATTAAAAAAATCTGTTTTTTTAAATTTTTGACTGCGTCATGCGACTTGCAGGAGCTTAGTTCCCCAACCAGGGATTGAACCCAGGCCCCGACAGTGAGCATACCGAGTCCTAACCACTGGACCGCCAGGGAATTCCCACGCTCCACTGTTTATGCACGAAATAAATGATTTTGCTTCCACAGAAAATGGGCGTGTGAGTATTTTTAGAGAGATAAATGAGACGGCGACAGCCGTGAGTTGACCGTCCCTGAGGTTGGGTGATAACTTGGTATATGTTTTAAAATACTCTGTAATCAAAAAAATTTAATGGCTTTAGCTGTGTTTCCCTGACAGCAAAAATCGGACAGGTTTTTAGGGAGGAAAATGCTTGCCTGAGCAGAGTAATTCGTAACATTTTTAGGTTTTGAAAGGAAATTGCCTCCTCTCCCTTTCCTTTTTTTTGTATCTGAAACTGAGCTGAACTATGGTGACAGTTAATATAAAATGTCCCACTTTGCCGGCGAGTGGTTGGCAATGGTGGCTGGTCAGTTTCAAGCCTGAGACGAGGAGAAGGCCTCAGCCTGGCGAATGGCTGATGTCTAACCTCCTGGTCGCTTTCTGAGCAGGAGGCGGTGTGATTTGTGCAGTGTTCAGCTGAGAAACATAAAACACTCTTTCATGCATGGGTCTCTCAATGCATCGTAGAAGTGTTTTCATTGAGAAGCTGCAGAGGTTCCAATCTGCACGTTAAGCTAACAAAGAGGTAAAGGAACCGGGGGGGGGGGGTGTGTAAACGTCAGGTGTCCTCAGCGATCCTGGCAGTCACTTCTTCCTTTCTCTGAGTCCTGCAGGCCAGTGGAGCCCACTTTGATGTTGGCTGCTCTGGGTAACAGTCTGAGAGGCTCACAATGGCGGTCCGGCCAGCCTGACGGCCCCGTGCCTGTCACCAGTGTTGTTAAGCGTTACTGGAGGCTAAAGCGCTGTGTTCAGCCCTCCCTCTATTACCGTGGTTGATGGAATGGGGACCCAAATGCCAAGGACGAGATCGGTTTCTAGATTATTGAGTTTTTCAGAGTCTCTGAAAAAGACTGCTAGAGGAGCATCAGAGCCCGCGGATTTTTGCCTGGGGTGTGCAGGATGTGTAACCAGCGCTGTAGAACAGGAATTCCCATTTCATAGGCTGTTGACTCACACGTGACAGCGTTAAGTGTGGCAGAGGGAAAGGCAGAATATGAGATGATACGTTGTATGCATACAACATCTGCAAAAGCTGTATGAGGATGTTGATGCCAGTAAACAAAATCGAAGACCTGAACAGATTCCTAAGTCCAGGTATCCCCTGATTTCTGAAGGGTCGTGTTAGGCCACTTCGCTTTTACCAAAGACCTACATTAGAACCTCTTTTCGCTAATCAAGAGATCAAAACTCTAACCAAAATGTGGGATACTCTTCTTTATGACATTTCCATTTATGAAAGGTTTCCTAGGAACACACTCTTTTGGGATAGTGGGGAAACTTCCTGTAATGTAGTTGTGTTCGTGTAAAGGAAATAGGGGCAACTTTTTTTTTTCTTGTTTAAAATTGTCTTTCATGTTAGGTTGTTTTTGCAGTTGGTGTTTTTTTTTGTTTTGTTTTGTTTACAAAAGAACTAAAATAAGTTGGCTTTCTGGTATTCACAAAGTTCCAAAAATGGAATTTTCCGATGCAACGGTTTAAATAGTGGTTAGGTTCCATGATGTCATTGAAGAGGATTTAGGGTCTCCCCGTGTCTTTCCCGAGACCTGAATGACGCCTCCCAAACCCCGTGCAGGGGGAGGGGTGCCCGCTGCTGCTCTTGGACACCCACACGGGGTATATTTCCAGCAAGGCAGACTCGGCCGGGGGTAAGAGGAAGGTTGGAAGAGAGGGGAGATTCCAGTAGCTGTTCACATGTAGGATTCTTTGCTAGTCTGTCCTTAATTTTAAGATGGTCTGTCTTTTTTTTTTTTTTTTTTTGTGGTACGCAGGCCTCTCACTATTGTGGCCTCTCCCGTTGCGGAGAACAGGCTCCAGATACGCAGGCTCAGCGGCCATGGCTCATGGGCCCAGCTGCTCTGCGGCATGTGGGATCTTCCCGGACCTGGGCACGAACTCGTGTCCCCTGCATCGGCAGGTGGACTCTCAACCACTGTGCCACCAGGGAAGCCCTGTCATTTTGTTTTGATGGCAAAACCCGATGGATATAAAAGCCTCAACGTCATAAATACTACTTTTGTTGTTGTTGTTCAAAGTGATTTGTGAAATCAAATCAGGGTATGTTCCCAGACCATATCTGGGCTCTTGGATTTCCTTTAGAAAGAAAGATTTTAATTTATTTATCTTGCATAAAAAGATTATCCATAACCACATAAATTGGTTCCATTTGTTCAGCAAGCAGTTTCTGAGTGCTGATTACGGCCCATGTTCTGTGAGGGGGTGGGAGGTGGTGGTACTACGGAGTTGCGTGAAGGTTTGTCTTGAGCACCTCCCGGCTGCAGCCTTGGGGATAGGTTCCTGTACTGGTGGCAAGACTTCAGCCGGATTCAGTGCAGTGAATCTGATTTCCTTGGGCTTATTTTGGGCACAAGGCTGCTGTTTCAATTTTCCAAGCAACGAGGCGTTTGGTTCACCCAATGCAGGGGTTCTCTTATCTTGTCTGCTTCTTAGAATCCCCTAGGAATCTTGTAACACACACATATGCACCAGAAATTCAGTTGGTCAGGAGGGGGCCTGGGCATTAGAATTTTTCAAGAGCCTCCTAGGTGATTCTGACGTGCAGCCTGGGTTAAAATCCAGTGACTTGGTCTATAATTGGATGTTGTTTTAAATGGAGCTTAAGGAAAATATTGTGACTTTTAAGAAGGGCTGTGTTTTCTCCCACGGGTCCATAATGAGGCTTTAATGTGAGACGAAGGGAAAGCTTTGTCTAATCCACATCGTCGTTTCCAACTCTGTCTACATGATGGCAGCTCCTCAGGGGTTCTTAAAAAGTACGAGGGCTTGCTCCCACCTCCCACCCGCAGCCCGCTGTGGTGGGCACGGCCTGGTGCTCTGTGTGTGTGTGTGTCTCCAGGTGACCTGTGTGCAGACAGCTTGAGTTCCAGTGCTTTATCCCCACCCTCACAGTATAGTATAGCTATTTGAACATTAAGAGCACATATTTATTGACATAACTACTACTATCTGTCAATAAACCTATGTGAAAAACCCACAGGACTTGTTAGATCTAACAATTCCTAAATGTACTTTCAGCAATTCCTCAATTCTGGTTTTAAACCCTTTGGTTTTATGGACCGTATCGTGAATTTAAAAACATGAACTGGGAACGTTTTGGAAGGCTTTTTGACACCCACCACAACTAGGCTGCAGTGTTGCTCTTATCATTTTAATGTTGTGTATCCACATGGGCGGCATGATAAATGAATAGTAAGTTTAGATACGCACAATGGAAAAAATGCTAGCAAACGGTATCACCGTTTGAAATTTATTGCTTCAGTTAAGGTTCTTTGAATATTTTATATCTTCAAGAGAATGTCGAAGCAGTGTTTATTTTTTGTTTTCCACATTGATTCTCTTCACTGAGGACGTTGAGATAATCTGGGATGGTGAAGTGGAATTTCTATCTTTTTATTAATAAAATTCAACGCGTCCACCGCTCGCACGTGCTGTTGAAACAAATGCCACACGGTGTGAATTTTATAGCACTGCTGACAGTAGGAAGGAAGTGTCCTGCGTCTGCGCCGCTTTGGGAAGCCACACATGTGACTCTTAATAAAGTGTAATGGAAAAGAATAAGAAGAAAGAAGATAGTTGCATACTATGTATGTATAACTGAGTCCCTTTGCTGTCCGCATGAAACTCGCACAACCTTGTCAATCAGCTACATTATTTGAAAAGAAAGTGGCTCTTGAGACTGAGAAGCTGAATTTCTCTTTTTATTTATTCTAATTAATTTCTAATTAATTTACGTTTGCTGCAGCCGCGCGTGGCTGGTGGCTTCCAAGTGGGCAGAGCAGGTTCTGAGGCTTGTTCCTCGCAGCTCGAGAAGGCGTGTGGCTGAGGTGGGGGCAGGGACAGCTGTCCCCTGAGGGAGGCCGTCCTTCCCGTGGATGGCACGGCCCCCGCCACCCCCGGCTTTGGCACTGTTGCCCGTCGAGGCTTGGGTAGGGATGAGCGATCTCTAGAAAGCAGGCAGGCTGGAGGGGATGGCCCGTGGGCTTGAGACAGAGGCCACGGGGAGGAGTTGTGACCTTGCCCTGCCTCGGGTCTCACCCCGACCGCATCCTCAGAGGGCCCGTCTGATGCCCTTAGTGCCTTTCTTGGGGGTTCTCAACCTTCCCTTTGCCCTGGCTCCTTCCCTGGAGGACGGAACCATTGTCACATCAGTGTCCCCGCCCCCTGACTCTCTGCCCCTTGATGCCTGCCCTCGCCCTTCTTCCCTCAGCATCTTGCCTCCCCTTCTTCCCCACCCCGTCCGCACTTCCGTCACCGCTGCCCTAAGGAAACGAGCTCCTTCACGTGCCTCAGGGGCTTTCGGGGTCCCGTCTCTCTCCAGCGTCACCTCCACCAGCCCCAGAATCACCACAGTGAAAACTTAAACTCTTTGGGGGCCCACCAGCTCCCAGCCTTGGCGTGTACACAGCCTGAACCCAGCTCGGCCACGGTTCATCCAGGCTCACTCCTTCTTGTGTTGGCTGAGATGCCCCTTCCTGCAGGAAGCCCTCCTGACCCATCCAGGGACCCGTCCTGGATACCCCCAGTCCCTGGTACTCCTTTCTGTTTCTGTCCCCAAGCTGGGCGGCGCCTGGCAGGACACGGAGCCACAGCCTGGCCTGTGACCGTGTTTGGTGAATGAGTGACACGGACCAGTTAATCATTCCACCCAACCCTGAGGTGGTTTCTGTGCCCGTGGCTTTAAAGCCTCAGTTTGATAAGTTAATGATTCTTTTTACAGAAAATTGGACTGCCTGGACTTTAGTTACTGATTGCTCAATTTCATTGGCTTGGTTCATATTTTTCGTTTTACAAAAACACATTATTCGTACTCAGGGCACTATTCACCCACTCACTTACGGCCCATCGTACATTATTCATATACTATAGATGGCTGGATTCCCACTAAAAAAAGGAAAAATACAGATAGGCTTGGCTTTGTTATGAGTGACTTTTTAAAGGACTTCATGTAATACTGTTTAAAAAATTTTTGTGGATAATTATTATAAACCATAAAAGCAGAAACGAGGACATTTACAGTGATGGGTAACAGGTGATAAAAACAGATCATTTGTTTTAGAAAGAGTTTTCAGAGGAATGACTTCTTATTGGCCGCAGTCTGTTCCCCAGCCTCCTCTCGCGTGAGCTGAGTGCACGGTCTGTTCCCTGGCTTGCATCTCCTTGCTGCCCTACATTCAGGTATAGTCCGCATTCACTCCGTGTTCCCACCTGCCCACAACACCAGCCCAAGGAAGTCACTGAACGCAGATCACCAACATGCAGTAAGCACTCGCTAATTTTAGCGGGAAAAAGTTACATAGCGCCAACTGCAAACAGAAAATTTGCTCCCTGGTCACCATTAAAGATAGGCTTTGGCATTTGAAAATTTATGGCACAGGCGTTCCTGAGCTGTTAATGAGCTGTGCAGCTCTCTGATTATTATAAGAATTAGCTGTAAATCTAATTCTGGCTAATAGTAAATTAACCAGTTCGTTTTATGTTCATTGGAATTTGGACTTTAGGTGTTTGGAGGCCACACTTCTGGCCTCCTCAGCTTCTTTTAGCACAAGGAAAATTCTGATGGGGACAGGGGTGGGAGGAGGCGGTAGGTGAACCTCTGAACGCTTCACTTGGCAGAAATCCTCCGCCCCCGCAGTCCTGTACTTTGCTCTTTCGTTCCCCATTCGAAACGTGATTAACTCAGTTAACTTGCAGAGGCTTAGTTATTGTTCCTCCTACAGAGAAAACTGGAAGCTTATAAATCGGGAGATTGGGCAGAGAATAGATAGCTGATGCTCTGACTTTGAAGAAGAAGTAAACAGTAACTCAAAAACAGGCACAGATTTTTAGAATACTACAATCAGAATAGTAGTAATGATGATAACGAATGTTCAATAAAAAGTTTAAAATTCAATTCTTTAAGAGCTCAAGGAATTATAAACATTTGGAAATGACTTCTATCAAAGAGGATTAAAAGAGATTTGATCTTAAAAGGGAAGTTCTAGAAAATTCTCTCCTGTTGAATGCTTTATTTTTTGACATTGCTGTATATGAGATGTCATTGTACTGTCTCTCTTAGAAGATGCATTTCACTAAAATTATGTTAAGTATGCACATGTTATTATGCATTTCTCTGTATAATGAACGGCTTTCTGTGCACTTGAGAGAATTCGTCTTTCTATACTTCAAAAAGGATCATTTTTCTTGATTAAACTGGATAACTACATAAATGCCGTAATCTGTGTATGTGCTTTGGTGAATGAAAATGGCTTTCCTGTATTTTGACTTAGTTTGAAATTTTCATAAGGAAAGTGAGGATGTCTTTATTCATTCCAAGGAGAAAACCAAAGGGAACTTGGATCGGAAGCTATTATGCAAAATGAATGTCAAGAAAGGCTAAAATTACTTGGGGTTTTGACCTATCCTCGAGCTCCTCAGAACGTAGAATGAAGCAAGCATTCCTGTTGGAAAATGTTACGCGTGGTGATTACGACCTTGGTGTGTCCTCTAACTGCCTGAGGAACCAACAGAGTTGACTGAGATGTTGGTTAATCACCCAGAAGACCTTGTAGGAAAGGCGAGAGAATGTAGAAGCGGCCACAGAACTGGACAGAATCCAGGTCATGTGTCGTGACAGTGGCCAAGCCTGAGGTTTGTTATGGGATTCTAAGACATTGTTTTGTTTTTTTATCTTAATTATTATTATTTTTTTGGATAATAAACCTGATTTTATCAGCCAGTTCAGTGTAATTTTTCTAGATATTCGCTCCTACTTTGGAGAAATAAAACTAAAGATTTGTGCTTTTGCATAATTGATACACCTTTAACTGAAAATTGGCTCCATTATGGTTAGTCTGTGTATCTCTGAAGATGAAGACTAATTAATTAGCTTGTTTTTTTTTTTTAACATCTTTATTGGGGTATAATTGCTTTACAATGGTGTGTTAGTTTCTGCTTTATAACAAAGTGAATCAGTCATACATAAACATATGTTCCTATATGTCTTCCCTCTTGCGTCTCCCTCCCTAATTAGCTTGTTCATAAAACACACTGCCCCAAATATGGGTTTTTGCTGACTGTCCCTAAGGATTTACACCTTCCTTAATAAAATCCTAAAATTTTCAAGGTTAGAATTTCGTGTTTGGATGGGCCGCTGGCAAAGAAGTTAGGCTGTGTCTTCGAAGGCTACGCTGTCCAAGATGGCAGCTGTAGCTGGCTTTTTAAATTGAATTATAATTTAAATAGTAAGTCCTCATTCCTGCCAGTCATGTTTCAAGTTCTCAGTTGTCACATATGGCTAGGGGCTACCGTACTGGACAGTGCAGATTTATGTAGAACGTTCCCATCATTGCAGAGAGCACTGTTGGTCAGCACTTGGGTATCCATTGTCACCACCTCCCCTCTGTGTATAAATGTCTTTAAAAGTCAGAGATGATGCATACACCATAGTTTTCCCTACCTGTGCGCTGCCCTAGCTCTGCTATCACCTCCCAGTAGAACCTAGGCAGTGAAACATTTCATAAGAAGTGTGCATATGTGAGAAATGGGCTAGAAATTGATCTCCTAGAACTAGGTGGCTAAGTTGGCTTCAGCAGACACAAGGGTACTTGGAAAAATGGTAATGACTCTTTACAGTCTCAGTAATTGGTTGCATGAATTGCCCTTGTTAGTCTCCTGATTATACTAGGGATTTCTAGACTTTCCAGAACTATGAATCCCAGTTATCCAGATTGCTGACTCCTTTCTTCCTCACTGTCTTTTTTCCAGTTATATCTGCAAGTGAAGCTTGGTCCCATAATGAACTGAGGAAGGTTAATTTTTAATATTCCGAGGCTCTTCGTGTGCCTCAGGGTGATTTGTGCATGAGATTAAAACCAGGCACAGGAACTGCTTTCTCATCACCAGCTCTTGGCTACTGGCTCTCCTCCAGCCAAAGCACACATCTTGCTAATGCTCAGAGTACCCATTCCCTGTCGGATAGATGGGAAAACTTTACTTCTGTAACAGAAATGAGTCCCCTGGACCTGAAAGCCACGTGGGATCTGTCTGACATGGTCTGACTCGTGATCTGCTTGCAGAACAAAAGATTTTGAAAGGTACCTCCATGATGCTACTTTCCAAAACGTGCCAGTGTTCTTATTGTAGCATGCAAAGAGTACTGCTCGCGGACGTGATTCCATTCAAGAGTAGGCGATCCCGTTGGTAACAGTGTACATTTCCCCTTGTCAGACTTAACCAAGCTGTTTTAATTTTGAAGGGGAAAAAAAAGGTACACATTTAAAATTTTTTTTCTAAATTTGTTCTATTGTGAGGTTTTCCGTCCGCCAGCTTGGAGACTATCTCACTTGCAAGGAGTTAACAAGATTGGAAGAAAACAGATGAATGTAAATCTTCTGGTCATGAATCTCAGCTGCATTTCCTTTTCTCCTGGATCAGCTATTCATTTATTTCATTCAGAATTTTCTGAGTGTTTTCTCTTCTCAAATAGGCTCTGGGAAGATGCATGGCTGCTTGGTGATGTCACTGGCAGTCTGAGAAAGCCAGGTGCATGCCAGACATGAAAACATGCTCATTATCTTTCCCATAATCTGCCCCCTTGTTCTCGCAGAAACACAAAGCCTCCCTGGATCCTAGTTGTACTGAAAAGAGTCATCATCCTCCTTTTTACATCTGACATCGGGGTCATTTTGTTATGCGTATTTGTTCTCAATTGCTTTTTAACCCAATAGCCAGCATTCAAACCGCGGTCTTCCTTGCGGACATAATCTAGTTGATGCTTTGGCTATTGGCAGCCTTCAAAGTTGAAAATGAGATGCGTATAGCAGATAGCTCAGTGAGACCAGTCGTTGCTTTCCCAGGATGGTTTGTGGTAATAATAGTGAACTCGATGGGAGTCGTCGTTTGGCACAGAAACCATCCCAGTGTTCTCAACATCTAGACTGAAGCCTCTCTCCCGGATACTGTGTCCTCACTGGTGGCCTCCCGGCCCTTCAGTGGCCACCTGTGTTGACTGCAGGCCACATCTCCCTCTGTATGTAAGCAGACCCGAGTCTGACTTGGTCTCTCCCCCTGGCTGCTCCTTAGGTACCAGATACTCCCAGCTCGGTGTGTCTGAAACGAAATATACTCTCCCTTACTTGTCCCTAGTACTTTGTTCTTGAATCTTTTAAAATCACTGGCCCTTACACCCAGCCTCACCGACCAAACCAAGAGGCATCTTTGAATTTTCTCACGGCCAGGCTTAGAGCAGTCCTGTGACTGCCTGGTCTTTCTTCCTCCCTTAAATATCCCCCTTTCAACCCACCCTGCCCCAAGACCACTCACTGATAGATTGATTGATTGATTGATCGATCCATTCAATGTCTACCCGACGCCCGCTCCGTCTCAGGAACTTTATTAGAAAATAGAACACGTGGGTGAACAAAACAGGCTCAATCTCTGCCCTCAGGGAGCTTACGGTTTACCGGGGAGGACAGATGTTCAACTAGTATGTAGCCCAATCAAGGAGGATGAGAATGTTACAGCTGCGTTCATGCATATCTGGGCATGTCATTCTTCAGTGGTTTTTCTTCATCTTTGGGATAAAACCCAAACTCCTTAGCCTGTACACAAGGCCCTTCATGAACCTACTGGGATCGACTGATACGCGTACAGATCCCCCCAGCTCACGGTGCTTCCTGGGGTTCATGTCTGTGCTTCTTTGGCATGTCTTGGCCCCTGGTTTCTTGAGCAAACTTCAGTGTGACCTCAAGCACTGTTACTTCTTGTGAGCCTTTCCTGGTTTCGTATGTGTTTCTCCTTGGTGCTCCCATAGCTTCCCTGTACCCCCTCATTGATCATTTCACCTGCAGAATCTTTAGTTTTCTCCTCCAGTAGATTCTGAGACCCTTGAGGGTGGAAATGATGTCTTCGATCATTTTATCCTTAGAATCTAACATGACATCTGGCATATCACAGGTGCTTGATAAGTCTGACGGTAAGAGCTGCCTACCAATGGCATCATTGTTCTGATGGGGTTAGTAACACCTGGTTTCCACAAGTGTTCGGGCAGACGTGTAAACCCCTTTCAGAGATTTGACGACTGAGATTTCTGTGTTCAGTGGTATATTAGCCTACCTGCCATTTAAATTCTCCGATTCTGAGTTGTTTTCCATTGCATAATTATTTTTACCAAGCTCCCAAATGTCTTAATTGGGACCCTAATATGTTAGGAATTCTGTTTCTGGGTATTGTAGGAATTGCTGTCTTAGTGCTTTTTTCTGTGTATGAGCCGTTTGACTCAGTGGGATGACTCATTAATGTTTGTGATCCTGTGTACTCAGATATTCAGGATCAGCTGTCAGCTACCACTGGAATTGATCCCACGGACCATAAGAATGTACTTTTATGCCGTAATTGTCCTATGCCAGGAATCAGGAGAGCACGATGCATCCAGTGGCAGATGGGAACCACATGCCTGGCCTGATATATGCACATGTGGGCAAGTAAATCCAATCGTGTCTTTCTTTCTCCAAAGAAAGAATTAACTTTAATGTTACTTTGGCTAATGCAGAATATTGAAATTAAATTAAGCACAACATAGGAAATTCTAAGAGGTTTTCCTCTCAGAACATGGAAAGCAATTTCATTCCTACCGAGTGCAAATCCGGCTGCACGTATGGTTCTAAGATCACATATTAATACTTAGCTCCAGTAATACCAGAGTGTGATGCTGAGAAAAAGACAGCTGTTCCCAACAGTAGATGACAGGCATTTATTTGAACTATCCTCATGCAGTAAACGGTCTGTAAAATGTTGGGTTAACTATTAATTTTCAGTTGGTCAGCACCTATCCCATCCAGTGACATTCTTCAAGCTTTTATTAGGTGTAGGTCTTCTGCAAAGCACCGAGGTCAACAGTGAATGGGACAGAAAACCCCTGCTCTCAAGGAGACCACTGTCCAGATAAAGAGATGCTCTGAGCACAGTGATTTCCATGTGGCTGTTGGCCTGACCTGTGCTGTATGCCTTTGTCTTCTGCAGAACTCTAGAGGAACACCCACTGTCCTGGAGGTAAAGTCGTTTAGATTAATCCGGAGGGGATAAGCAGATGCTCTCGCTGAGGGCCTGGCATCTGGGACTGTCAGCATCTATTACTGAAGGGACCCGATGAGATGGAGTTAAAATTAGCCCGAGCAGAAAGAGCATGGGGACCATCAATGGGATGCTGACTGCTGTCCTGAAAATAAATGGGGAAAACGTCACTACGTGGTCAAGTTTCTCAAAAAACTGAAAGCAGCCATGTCTCCCATGACATCTCACTTGCCTTAGAGTCCACTCAACCTAAGGCTTTTTGGGGATAGATTACCTGTGGTTGGCCCCCAGCTCTGGACTGGCGTCTTCATTGCTCAGCAGACATTCAGTTGAGGCCCCTGCCATGTTCCTGGCCCTGGGTGTGGACAGGTGACCCGAAAGGACAAGTCCACTCTCTTCATGGGGTTTACAGCCTTCTGGGGGGGAATAGCGTTGCAAGCAGGCCTAGAGGAGCCCACAGCCCCTTGCTTGTGACAGAGAAGGGAATTCAGTGCGTGTTGAATAGGCTTCCTGGCACAAAGGTGTCTGACACACTCACACGTGCATGCCTTACTACTTACGACCCTTTGATGTAGACATGTGTAGTGGATCTATCCCTTTTTAAGGGGAGAGGACAATCCAGGACCCCCGGACCTTACGTTTAGGGGATTCCATCGTTGTTACACAGATGGGGGTGGGGGGTGAAGCCAGAGTCCCACCTCTGGCCAGAGCAGCCCGGTGGGCAGTTGGCCTCCTCCCCTCTGAGAACTCAAGGGAGAGTCTCAGAGAAAGAACTAGTTGAGGATTTAGTGAACCTAAATTTGAGTCCAGGTCTAGAAGCATATTGTTTTAAATTCATTCGCTTTGTATCAATAAAATAGTGATTTTATGATCCGTAACCTATTTGAGTCATCCTCCTGATGTGTGAACTCTGCTTTGTGAAGACGAAAGCAAAATAGAGAGAAAAGTCACAGATATTTATTGCGCACCTACTGTGTGCTAGGTAGGGCCTGGGGAAATAGTGGTGACCCAAGCAGACAACACCCCCAGTCCCCATGGAACCTATATTCCAATAGAGAAAGGACCAAATATTGGGTTGGCCAAAAGGTTCGTTCGGTTTTAGGTACAAATAAGACATTTTTCCTTTTCACCAAGAACTTTACTGAACAACGTATTCATTAACCGAACAAACTTCGTAGCCAACCCAATACATCATGTGCCAGTGGTACTAAGCGCTAAGAAGAAAGAGCAAGGCAGAAAAGACAGAGTGTGTGGTAGAATGTGTATTCATGCATATGTGACCATACTTTATTTAGAATTTGTCAGGGAAGCCCCTCAGACGAAGTGACATTTAGCAGAGACGCATGGGAATTGAGAGAACAAGTCCTGCATTTAGGGGGTGAAAGTCATTTCAGAGAGACAGAAGAGGACGTGCAAAGGTCCTGAGGCAGGAACGTGGTCACTGCATTTGAGGAACAGCAAGACAACAACAGCAGCTGGAATACAACGAGCAGGGGATGGAATGGCAGGGAGTGAGATGCCCAGAAAAATAACAGGGGGTCTGGCCAGCCAGGATAAGGAGTACAGATTTTATTCTGAGTGACGCAATCTGGCCTGACCTTGTACAGGGCCCACACCAGCTTCCGAGTGGAGCAGATAGCAGTGGCTGGATGAGGGGGCCAGTTAAGAGAGTGGCTGGGGTCACCCAGGAGACACCTGTGGTGGTGGTTAGTGGTTGAGTCCTGGGTGTATTTCGAAGGTAGAGCTGGTGGGGTTTGCTGAGGAATTGGATGTTAGGTGTGAGAAAAAGGAGTTGAGGATGACTTCTCGGGTTTAGCCTGAGCAGTTGGCAAAATGGAGTCACCAGTTTTGAAAAGAGGCAGACCAAGGAGTGGGCGCGTGGAGAAGGACGTTGGTCCCGGAATTTTACCTGTTTTCTTTGCTTGATACAAGAGTAACTTCATTTGAAAGGATGTACATCTCTGAAAGTGTAGGTAAATATTATCGTTGCCTAATTTTCGGGACTATTTGGGCCTGTGAGGTTGGTCTTAGCATCCCATCACTGGCAGGGGTCTCTGAGCCTACAGCGTGTTGAGTTCAGCACAGCTTGTATGGGTGGATTCCACGCTTGTACAGCAACTCTCGTGGTGGGCAAGTTTCTGCCAGTGGACACTTTTCACACCAGCCCACGTGTTTCTCACGCTCAGCAAGATTCTGTACCCCGATACGGGGTGTAATCCCCATGGACCTCCCACCTGCCAGGTTACCCCTCCTCCCAGCTGTCTCTCTCCCCCACCATGCCACCCTCAATATCAAGGTGAGTCCCTTTTATCCACCACTTGATTTCTCCCACTTGTCGGTGGAGGGGGTGACTGGGCACTGCTTCTAGGTCTCAACTCTTTGGTGCTCAGTGACCCTGCCACCTCTGCCTTGGTCCTTCCGGGCACAGTCTGTGCAAACGCTCCAAGTGGACACAGTTTGGCCCAGTTATTCGGTGGCATTTTCTCCGAGAGACATCGCCTTTGCAAGCGTCGAGACAGAGCCCTGCTTGAGGAAAGCTGTGGAGAGAACAACAGCTTCTTATGTTCTTCAGTTTGCTCTGCAAAGAGGTTCTTGTAAACGCGGGTGGGTGGACACTGGAAAGGCTTTTCCAGGAGTGGGAAGCAAAATGCAATTCTCCTCCTCTGCTGGGCCCTTTCTGTTGACATTTCCTGCTCCTGCAGCAAGCGCGGTGTGTACCTGGAGTGTGTGCTCGTGGGAGCGTCCTCAGCCCCCTGGTGTATCCTGCACGCTGCGGATCATTTAAAAAGTGCCCGTTTATCACACAGGTGGGGGGAGGAAGACTCACTGAATTCAACATAGAGCATCAATATTTTTAACTAGATGCCTCAAGTTTGAATTGGCTCCTGTTTTCCCATTAAACTGACTTTGAGCGTTTTCTTAAATTAGAGAAGTGGAGCCTCTAAGTGATAGAAGATGCGAGTCAGTACTTGGTAGGAAAGCCATGGGGGAAAATGAATTTGCCAAAAACATGTTGCTAAATAAAGGAATAACAAATGTATCTCACGGTCTGGAAGCACACCATCCAGTCCAGAAGCCACTAACCACACGTGACTGCTTCAATTGAAAGGAAATCTGATTAAAGATACAGTCGCACTGGCCATCTTCAAGGGCTCAGTAGCCGTTTGTGGCTCGTGGCTACTGTACCAGCTCAGATATGGACCATCTTCCTCATTGGAGAACGTTGTATTGGACAATGCTGGTTTACAGTGTAAAACGAGGACCATCTACAATAAATTGTCATACGTTTTACTCGTTGTCTGAATCCACCCGAGGCCTGAGGGTGGGAAGGTGTTGAGAGCCGTGAAGAAAATCTCCACTCCTGTAAAATGGTGTGATCTTGGGGTCGGTGCAAGTGCTTGGTGAGGACTCTCTTTTTTAACATCTTTATTGGAGTATAATTGCTTTACGATGGTGTGTTAGTTTCTGCTGTATAACAGAGTGAATCTGCTATACATATGGGGATACGTCTATCCCCATATCCCCTCCCTCTTGCATCTCACTTCCACCTTCCCTACCCCACCCCTCTAGGTGGTCACAAAGCACCGAGCTGATCTCTCTGTGCTACACGGCTGCTTCCCACTAGCTATCTGTTTTACGTTTGGTAGTGTATATATGTCAGTGCCACTCTCTCACTTCATCCCAGCTTAACCTTCCCCCTTCCCATGTCCTCAAGTCCATTCTCTACGTCTGCGTCTTTATTCCTGTCCTGCATCTAGGTTCTTCATAACCTTTTTTTTTTAGATTCCATATATATGTGCTAGCATATGGTATTTGTTTTTCTCTTTCTGACTTACTTCACTCTGTATGACAGACTCTGGGTCCATCCACCTCACTACAAATAACTCAATTTCACTTCTTTTTATGGCTGAGTAATATTCCATTGTAGATATGTGCCACATCTTCTTTATCCATTCATCTGTCGATGGACACTTACGTTGCTTCCATGACCTGGCTGTTGTAAATAGTGCTGCAATGAACATTGTGGTACATGACTCTTTTTGAATTATGGTTTTCTCAGGGTATATGCCCAGTAGTGGGATTGCCGGGTCGCATGGTAGTTCTATTTTTAGTTTTTTAAGGACCCTCCACACTGTTCTCCATAGTGGCTGTATCCATTTACATTCCTACCAACAGTGCAAGAGGGTTCCCTTTTCTCCACACCCTCTCCAGCATTTATTGTTTGTAGGTTTTTTGATGATGGCCATTCTGACTGGTGTGAGGTGATACCTCATTGTAGTTTTGATTTGCATTTCTCTAATGATTAGTGACGTTGAGCATCCTTTCATGTGTTTGTTGGCAGTCTGTGTATCTTCCTTGGAGAAATGTCTATTTAGGTCTTCTGCCCATTTTTGGATTGGGGTGTTTGTTTTTTTGATATTGAGCTGCATGAGCCGCTTGTAAATTTTGGAGATTAATTGTTAGTTGCTTCATTTGCATATATGTTCTCCCATTCTGAAGGACTCATTTTCTCATCCTTCGGTCTGGACCTCTGTCTTGCCGGTAACCCTGGTTGAGGACAGTGACAGGTTACCCACGTAGGTCCCGTGCTCAATTCTCTGCAAGACACTTCAATAGAAATATAACCTGTTTTAGTAAGAAAGCAATGGGATAGTTTAAATCTGTGGGGTCATAGGATGTAGGAAGGAAGGTAGAAGCAGAGGTGAAGGGAATCTTTAAAATCCCACGTGTATCGTGTTATCTGACTCTTGAGAAAAGCTAACCAGAGGAGAGATCTTTTCTTGACTGGGTTGTGTATCACTGACATATTACTGCCCTGTGTATCGGTGACGTTTAAACAGAACGAGTTGTTTTCTTCCCTAGTGTGAAGAGCAGGCGAAGGGTGGTTATCGTGCTGTGGCTGAGGCCAGGCCTGCTGGATAAATATTGACTAAGCTGCCTGGGCCTGTAGAGCAGGACGAGGTTGGGGGTGCCGGGGAGTGGGGAGCATTCCCTTCATAGCAGAGTTGCCTCAAGCGTCTGCTGCCTGATGTCTCCAGAGCCTGGAGGGCACACTCCAGAGGAGGTGACTCCAGGCCACCCGCCAGAGGGTAGTGTGATTTCCAAGTCGGGACCGTTAAGGAAGTGGGACCCTTCCCTGCGGTGCCCACTTCCGTGCCTCGGGTGACGCCAGCGCCCCGGGAGAAGGAAGTGGGACCCTTCCCTGCGGTGCCCACTTCCGTGCCTCGGGTGACGCCAGCGCCCCGGGAGAACTTCCAGGTGTGATGCCGCCCACCCACAGAGAGGTCTGGAAGCACCTCCAAGTGACGCAAGGAAACAGTCAGTACAACGTGAAATGCCGTCAGTGTAAGTAACTGAAATGTCTCCGTTCACAGCTTATCAAGCATGTGTGTTGAATGAGGCCGGGGGATTTGTGATGACAGACAGTGATGGGAGGAGCCTGGAGGAGGGCAGAGCAAGGGTTGATCAGGGCAGCCTGGGAAGGTTCTCTGGCCAGAGCGGGGACTGCCAGCCTGCTGGCCACATGGCAGAGGGGCCGCAGGGCCTAGATTCGCTAAGACGGCCACTGTGTTACCCAGATCTTTCTGCTGGTGATCACTAGTGAGTCAGCAAATCTTTTGATCATGGCTGGGTTTCCAGATGTCTTTTGGACTATGAGATAGATGGGATGATCCCTCAAGATACACTGGTCTTGTTGGCCTGTATTCTTTCCAAAGTAAGTATATTTATACACAGAGAAATCCGTCTTGCGAAACTTCTGTAGGCTTGAGCCATTTCCCCCAGATTTGATCGTTCTCAACATGCTGATCATTTTTCCTTTCTGAAAGGACAGAGTAAGCACATACGTTCACCTGCATCACTTTGGCTCCAGGGTTGCTTTGCTTAACTCTCACCTGACCCTTGGCGTCTTCCTCAATGAGAGCTGTGGGAGCACAGCTCTGTGACACTCACATCATGCTTGTCACGAGCAACAGGAAAGCAACACACTTCAAAAGCAACGAACTCGGGCTTCCCTGGTGGTGCAGTGGCTGAGAGTCCGCCTGCCGATGCAGTGGACGCGGGTTCGTGCCCCGGTCCAGGAAGATCCCACATGCCGCGGAGCGGCTGAGCCCGTGAGCCATGGCCGCTGAGCCTGCGCGTCTGGAGCCTGTGCTCTGCAATGGGAGAGGCCCGCATACCGCGGAAAAAAAAAAAAAAGCAACGAACTCAAAGAAGGCAAATTACTGGATGGCTTGAAAGAGTCAACCATCACTTATCGTGCATTCAACAAATACAGATAAATATTGTAATACTTTTAAAGGGCTTTTAAAAATTTATTTATTTATTTTTGGCTGCGTTGGGTCTTCGTTGCTGCGCACGGGCTTTCTCTAGTTGCAGCGAGCGGGGGCTACTCTTCGTTGCGGTGCGCGGGCTTCTCACTGCAGTGGCTTCTCTCGTTGTGGAGCACGGGCTCTAGGCGCGCGGGCTTCAATAGTTGTGGCACGTGGGCTCAGTAGTTGTGGCTCGTGGGCTTCAGTAATTGTGGCACATGGGCTTCAGTAGTTGTGGCTCGTGGGCTCTAGAGCACAGGTTCAGTAGTTGTGGTGCACAGGCTTAGTTGCTTCGCGGCATGTGGGATCTTCCCGGACTGGGGCTCGAACCCATGTCCCCTGCATTGGCAGGCGGATTCTTAACCACTGCCACCAGGGAAAGCCCTGTAATGCTTTTATAAACTTTATTTGTATCATACCATGCAGTTGCGTTGTTCTAGATGTTATATTAATTTTAAAAAAAAAGCTTTTAAGATAAAGGCAGTACCGTCACCACCTACTTCTCTGTGTGAGTCAGAGAAGGTCCTAATGAAATAGGTACAGACCCCGCCCTTGGCATGAAGGTGAATCTGTGGAATTACTTTGGGAGAGAATGTGTTCAAAGGTTAGTACCAAAGGCTGTTTTGAGATTAACGGGTTTTTTTCCTTGTTTCTTCTTCCTCTTCAGGCAGGAGTGAAAAGCATTTTATTCTTCCCCCAATTTTACATCCACCAACGTGTTTTTTTGCAAGTCCTCTTCTCCTTTTCTAAAAGGCTGTCTTGTTAGTTTAAATGAATGGAATCAGTGTCTTGGGTCCTCGCCTGATATAAATTGGCATCCTTTTGAAGTAACCCTAGTGAGTGGTTCTTTTCAAAAGTGGTATTAAATCATACATAGGGCAGGGATCATAAATTGATTTTGATTCCATTGCCAAGTCCAGCTGATTCACGGTGGCTGCCGGAGCAGCGTGTTGAAAGAGTGGGCAGCTCCGCTGAGTGGTGGCTTGTTGGGTGCGGGAAGGATGAAGGGGCAGTAGACGTAACCCAGGTTTGCCGACCTTGCTACCGGGGGAGAGGCAGTCATTTAGATTTATGGAGGTTTGTGGGGTTACTACCTCTGTTTCACCTGGTCTGCTTATAAACTGCAGGTTTGTCCACAAGATGATCTTTGAAAGCACTGAGGCTCTTCAGATAAACCTCACCTCCCAGCTCACCCTCTCTGCCCCCGTATCATGCTGGCTGGTGAATCAGGTCATGAAGCTTCTTTGACTTCTTGATCTTGTTCAGTAAAGCATCATGGTCTTAAAGACCGCTGCAGGGAATAAAGAGACTTTCAGAATTGTTTTTTTACCCAGTCCAAAAACACATGATCCAGAAACAAAGGTCAGTTCCGATGTGTTAACATGCGTGTTAATTAGGACATTATGCATATCAAATAACAAATACTAAACTGCTGTATGCGGTCATGAAGATTGGGGTATGGCTGTATATGTTGTTCTAGGAGCCTTTTCTCCCCACCCTTAAAACAAAATTTCTTTTGTATTCTTAAAATTTATGTACAAAATTATAGGGAAATCGTTGCTGCATTCAAAGGTCAAGAAAGAGCCCTGAGCGTGGAAGCCCTTAGGCGCCTGCTTAACCTCTAGCCCAGGGCTTGTGTACACCAACTGCACGGTAGACTTGCCTGGGGAGCTTTTCAAAAAGAATACTGATGCCCAGGTCCCACACCAGGTAACTGAGTCAAAGTCTTTGGGGTTGGGACCCGAGCATCAGTACACTTAAAAAAGCTCCCCACGGGGGCTTAATACACATCTTGCTTTGAGAACAGCTGCTCTAGCAGATCTGGGTCTTTGGCCTCCATGTCTTCAAAACCCCCATTATCACCTGCAGGGAAGACCCTCCTTGATTTGGCCCATCTACTTCTCCAACCTCCTCCCCCATCACTCCCTTGAATCGGCAGGCTCCAGGCACACCTGGCACAGGCCCGTTCTCGCCTCTCTCCCTTTGTATTCACACGGTTCTTTTTGCCCTGATTGCTGTTTCCTCAATCTCCTCCCATTCCAGCTCTCTGCACAAAATTGCTTTCCCTCTAAGAATCAGATTCAGCGCTCCTTCCCTTGCAAAAACGCCCCTCCCTCCCCAAGACAGGCTTGGCACTCTTGTCCTACGTTTCCGTGGCTATTGGAAGACAGGGACCATCCCCCCACCCACCCCCGCTTTCATGTGTGTCCTCCACACCCAGCACAGCCTGTGTTCAGAAGGCATTTGCTAATGGACGCGTGGATTGGCGATGATACCCGCCTCTCCTTCTGAGGTCCGAGCCGTGCTAAAGTGCTGTGAACTGTAAAGCGTTTTACACACATAAAGCGGTTACTGCTCATTATTCGTTTTGGTCTTTAAATGACAGCAAATGGACATTCATTTGCCACCGATCTGTAGACTCTACAAGTCAGGGTGCGGGAAGTTGTGCTTTATTCATTGTTTAGAATACAGTCGCTGGCCCTCCAGGTAGATGCGGCAGGAAGGACAGGATGTGGGGTGCCCCTGCGCAGTCCCTGCAAAGTGCAGCTCAGCTCAGTCGGAGCCAATTAGATGTGTTTGCCTCAGGCAGCATCTCTGTGATTCCCAAACCCTGTCCAAATAACCGAGCCGTGAACTTTATTATGTGGACTTACGTCTCTCAGAGCCATCTGTGAGCGTGCTCCTGTGAAGCAATTATGTTGCAGGTGTGCAATAGAAATGAAGTAACGGCTTAATTATTTGGTGAAGCAGCAGGCGTTTGGGACCGGAGACTGACTGCACTAGCTTCCCAGGGTTTTTTCTTCATGCTATCTTGTTCCTTGGAATTTTAACACAACCTAGAGAGAGAATTATTCGGACTACAGCCAACTGTCTGTACAATAATCTTAAGAAGTCAGCTTGTTCCATATTTAAATCCTAAGACAGTCTGCATGGTTCTTTTATTACTGCTGTGGGGGAGGGGCTACGGGCGGGGATGTGTTTATGAATTACCAGAAATGTAAGCACAGTCTGGGTATGTGTGTATATTTGGGGGAAGGAGGCCTCTTCTTCTTCAGATTCTCAGAGGGGTCCTGTGGGGCCCCCAACCGCACGCCTCCAAAAGAAATGAGAGGCTCAAATGTTGATTTATGTTTCTTTGAAGTCGTCCCTTGTGTCTGAGCGTTAAAGGTAGAGCTCGAATGAGTTCCTTGTCCTTTTCTACGACACAGAAGTAGATCTGTCAGAAGCCTGTTGCTTTCTCAGTTATCCATTCTCCTGTTATCTTGTTTGCCGCCGTCCTGTGCCTTTAGCATTTCTGACGAGTAAAAGACAAAGAGGTGGAAAATGAAATGAACCTCCTTAGCAGGATGTCAGGAAAAAGGGTGACCCAGGCTGTCCCTGTAAGGCCACGCGGGACTGTGATGGGAGGGCCTCCCAGCCCCAGAGCTGTGTTACACGGTGGCCCCAGGTGTACCCCGCCTTTTCGAGCACCTGTCATATACCAGGCGCTTTGTATCTACTTTAACTTCTGGGGCTCATATCAGCATTTTGAAGGAGGCTTGGTTATCCACCTCTTACCAAAGAAAAGTGAAGCAGCAATGACTCATGTTTAAACATCCTGCAGCGTGGCGACAGTTGCCATCATGCATTAAGGGGACTGCACTGGGGTGATCCCACACCTGCACAGAGATACTATACATATTTGTCAAATTTAACTGACTGACCTAGAAAACACAGTTCCAGAGCAGTAGATTCAACCTCTCATCGACCTGCACTTTGTGTTTCTTTTTGTACCATTAGCGGGTATGAAAGATTTGGTTAGGGTGTGACCGTCAGCTTCATTCTTTTTGGGGTACCTATGGTTTTCAATTATTTTGAGTTGGTTCTGCCAGCTGTTCCCAGGAATACAGCAAATTCCTCGTCTTGTTTTTATCTGTGTGTTTATGCTGTTGACCCTTCACTCAGAATCTTTTCTTCATGAGACGTTTATTAATTCGCTGGTTGTGTGTCTCAGTGAGAACTTGCAGACGTTGTGCTTGGTGAGACCACCACTTGGTAGGTGGGTTGGGTTGCCGCCATCTGGCTGGAGGGGTGGGATGGGAAAACGGGGCTTCCGCCGGGAGTGCAGTGCGCAGGCCCAGGCATGACCCCACAATTCACGACTTCAGAAAGCACCGATTCTATTTTGTTTGTTTGTTTGTTTAAATTAATTGATTTTAATTCTGAGTAAGAAAGGAATACCTGTTCCTGTCTTTAAAAAAAAAAAAAATTGAACCCAAAGCAAGTAAAAAGAAGGAAAAGAAATTCTACTATGCATAGTTGACCATTATAAAAGCTTGGGGTCCATTTTTCCCTGCACAGGACATCCTGTTAATATCGACCTTTGCTAAAAGCAGCCTCTTCTCTTCACACCATCTCTGCCCTGCATTGAGAATGAAACTGTTACCAGCCAAAAGACCTGAAAGCATGCCCTGACCAGCTCCATTCGGAAGCTGGATCCCGGCAGGTGAAGTGGATGAATTTGTAAGGGCTACCTGTGGAAGGCAGGATTTTGACATTATGTGCTCACAGGAGTTCTCTCCCTGCAGGTTCTACAGAAACTTCAGGAGCCTAGAGGGTTGTGTGTAGAGTTATGCCCCTGAGGGGACAGCATAATTGCTACAGAAGGAAAGATGTTAATAAAGATATGGTCCTGCCCCAAAGAATTACATTAAAGTCCTAACGCCAGTAATTGACTTGGAAACCGGAATTCACAAATTTTAAGAACTCTATACAGAAGTTCCTTGCTCCCTCCATCCCACCCTCCCTTCCTTGCTTTCTGTGAGCAGCCTTAGCAAGAAATGGAATTCTTTAATCATTTTATTTGAGAGCTTAAGGAAAACAAATAGTAACAAAAAGTTGTTTGATGGAGCAGTGTGGCTGTAAAACGTGACCACATGTACCAAAAAATGTGTCCCGAAATCATTGCCACTTTAATAACCAGTGCATTTGATTCTGCTTCTTTATTATTTTTAAGTAGTTCTTTGTCTATATGTCTTGCTGGTTTTCTGCTTCCCAGATTATGGGCTGCTGCAGGTATATAACGCTAATCAGTTGGGACTAAACTGCTACAGGAGCTCTGAAAATTCCCTCTTTTCTTCTGAGCTCACCTTTGAATAGCGTCTAATGTTTCCCCCAAATAATCTTTTAAGAATGTATTGATAAAACTCCCTCTAGGTCCCCAGAGGATGGCAGGAACCCCACCAAATGCAGATTTTGCCCACACCCATGCCCTGAGGGCACCGTGTCTAGATTAAGATATTTATTTAGGCAAAGAGGAAACAGGTCTTAGATTAGCAGGTGGTGGTGCAAGGGGAGGGCAGTCCCTGCTGCCATGCTGGTTTGGTGATGTCTTCAGGCTTTCCTGTAAGTCACTTGGTGATCGTGGGGAACGTATTCTTAGGGTCCTAGGCCACTATGGCATGTGTGGGTCCTATGGCTCTCCAGATTTGGTAGTAATTAGCCAAACCACATCATTATATTATTATTATTATTTTGGCCTCGCCTCATGGCTTTCAGGATCTTAGTTTCCCCGACCAGGGATCGAACCCACACCCTTTGCAGTGAAAGAGAGGAGTCCAAACTGCTGGACTGCCTGGGAATTCCCTCTTTTTTTTTTTTTTTTTGCGGTACGCGGGCCTCTCACTGTTGTGGCCTCTCCTGTTGTGGAGCACAGGCTCCGGACGCGCAGGCTCAGCGGCCATGGCTCACGGGCCCAGCTGCTCCGCGGCATGTGGGATCCTCCCGGACCGGGGCCCGAACCCGCGTCCCCTGCATCGGCAGGCGGACTCTCAACCACTGCGCCATGAGGGAAGCCCTTCCCTCTTATTTTTAACAGTGTGTTCTTTGAATGGCAGTGAAGGGAGATGGGCAGATGCTTGGGGTCCCTTTTGTTAGAGCATCCAGGATGTGTATACATTCAGTTCTTTTTTGAGTGGGTTGAAATTTTATACTACATAAAAGTAATTTTTTTAAACATATACAAAATGGATTCTGTAAATGTTCACTGTTTTTGTGTTCTGACAGTGCCCTCTTTTGCCTGTTGGCCTCATCAGATCTGCCATCTCAGCAGCTGGGGAAGCCACTCCCCCCACCCCACCCCCACCCTGCCTTGTCCCCGTGTGGCCAACTCTCTTTGTTCCCTCTGTATTTTTTCTTTTTTTAAATAAAGAGGAGACAGCAGCATTCTTAATACTATTCTATTTACCAAACAGTGGTTTTGAATATGTACGATGCTCTTAATATTCAGTCATTTCTTTGAAAAAAAGACTTCTCCTAAAATGCTGGCCTGCTCGGGTACCCTGGCTTCTGGTTTCTGTGCTGCCCCTAAGTAGGGGCTCAGCCACCTTAACTCCTTAACTCAGACTCCATCAACTCTTCCTAAACGGTAGGGCCTTGGCTTTGGTGATCTCCAGGGTCTCTCCAACCCTGAAACTGATGATTCTGTAGTTGGTCTTAGACCAGTGGTCCTTGACTGGGGGCCATTTGGTAATGTCTGAAGACTGTTTTGGTTGTCTTCTAAGGGCATTTAGTGGGTACAGGCCAGGGATGCTGCAATCATCCTACAGTACACAGGACAGCCCCCTGCAGCAAAGAATTATCTACCTAAAGTGTCATTCGTGCCAAGGTTGGAGAATCCCCACGTGGAGGAAGTCGGGGAGGTGCAGTGGCCTGGCCGCTACCTTCTCAGTGCCTTTCTTCTCTCCTTTCTCTGGTTTGTGTGCCACCTTCACTGTTCATTGACCGTCTGCAGGTTCTCCAGGTGACGCGATGGAGGAGCTTCTTCTGGGGTAAGTCTGATGGGCCCAATTCAAGGAGACAGAGCTTCTATTGTGTGTGGCTGCTGGCGAGTGTGAGAAACCCAGAGTCACCACGGACACGGAGGTGTCAGTTTTCTAAGGCACATTAAAAATATGTGGTTCATTTTCTTCTCTCATTTAGAGTTTTCCTGGCAGTAACTTCGAAACTTGGCGTTTGTTTACTTTTCCGTATTTCCAGTACATTCCTGGGACTTGGACTGTTCAAAGCTTAGAGTTTTCAAGACTGTAGTGTTTCATTTAATTTTCCTAGGGGCTAATGCCTGAAGAAGAGGCATTTCAACAAAATCAATTAACGGGACTGTAGAAACCTTTTGGCAGGCTTTTTTTTTTTGGTGTGGGTGGGGAACAAGCCGAGAACTGGTGGTGCCTTGAAAACACACGGAGGAATTCTTAACCCGCTTAAGGACCAAATGTTTTTATTGTTCCTTTAGTAAAGCGCACATTGCAGTCAGTGGCATATGGCTCAGGCCTCTTTAAAAAGCAGAAACTGAAAACTGCCTCTGAGCAAAAGCCAGGGCCAGGGCGGGGAGGTTGCCCAGAGCAACCTAGTGAATTAGGGTGACCAGATTTCACAAACAAAACAGATCAGCCTGGCTATAGCCACGGACACTCACAGACAAACATTCTTTTCCCTAAGGAAGCCGGATTCCTTTTAAGGAAAACATATTGGAGACACACCTCAATACTGACCCCGTATGAGAAGCAGGAGCCGAAAGGAGCTTTCCATGCTTGGGGTTCAGCTGCCACAGTTTTTCTGGCACACGAGCAGGGGCCGGCCAGTTAGCTCTGACTCTACTCTTTGATGGAAAGCCATAATCACACCTCCAGAAAAACAGGGAGAGTGCCGTTCAAGAAACTCATTCATGCCACCTCTGTAGACTCCTGTGAGTACCAGGTGCCCGTCGATGCTTGTTATTCTGTCTATAGCCAGGAATTAACTTGTACCTCACCGTCAACCCTCCGCTTCCTAGTTGCTGCATGTGTGATCCCCACTCCGCCACCTTTTTTTAAACCACGGCAGCCGTGAATCACCAAAGACCATCGCTTTCTCTTTCCTGGAGGTACTTCTCCCCGACCACGGGCAGATCTAGTTTGCCAAACCTTATCCTTGAGGGGCACGGTGAGGCAAGCACCACCTTGTCCCCCGTTTTCCAGATAGATAGAGAACAGGTAAGGTGCAGAGTAATGAAGAACTTCTGCTAGATCTCATTAGGGCGAAAATCTAACAGTTAGTTCTCAGTCACGGGATAACATCCCTCCTCTCTTCCCTCCTCTTTGGAGAATGAGGGGAGCCTTGTAGCCAGGTTGATATTGACCAGGGGTGGAGGCAGGTGAAGTCAGATCTGCAGCTGGGGGTGCTTTGAAATCGAGGGTGATGGAGAGTTAGGCAAGGGATAAGCCCACCTGAGTCAATGAGAGAAGAGGTGTCAGGCCCTGGTGTGGGGAGCCCCTGGGACGAGAACTAGCTGGGGTGCCCGTGTGGTATCTACTCCAAGTCTGGAGGTGACCAGTTGGCCTGATGGAGTTTCCAGGTTCCCTTGGACTTGCTCTCTGGGTAGCAGGCTCTTGACTGTAAAGGGAATCTCAGTAAAATTTACTTTGATGGGGCATTTGCAACATGTGTGAACGTCAGAAAGCATCATGCTATGTGAAGGAAGCCAGGTCCGCATGACTACGTGTTGAAGTGAGTTTATATATGTACCACGTCGTCTTTATCCATTCATCTGGATAAACATGATGGGCATTTAGGTTGCTTCCGTGTCTCGGCTATTGTAAATAGTGCTGCAAGGAGCACCGGCATGCATATCTTTTCGAATTATAGTTTTGTCTGGATATATGCCCAGCAGTGGGATTGCAAGATCATACGGTAGCTCTATTTTTTTGTTTTTTGAGGAACCTCCATACTGTTCTCCATAGTGGCTGCGCCAGTTTACATTCCCACCAACAGTGTAGGAGGCTTCCCTTTTCTCCACACCCTCTCCAGCATTTGTTATTTGTGGTGGTTAAACGTTATAGAATGTAGATTATACTTCAGCGAAACTGTTCGATTTTTTACTTCGATTGGATTTTGTTTGGGGGCTGGTGGGAGAAGCTGAGTACCAACGAAAAGATTTCTATGGAATGGGCTTGGTACCCATTACATTAATTCCGATTTGGGGAAACGTGTACAAATGATGCTCTTACAGTTGGAACTTTTAAGCAAAGTCCTAATCTGAACTTGCCCCCCTCAGCTTTAGTAAGCAGACCTTGTATAATCCTCATTTCATCTTCTGAAATGCTGGACATAAAAGAACTCATAGTTTATACGTACAGAACGTACTCACTAATTTGGATATTTGAACTTAGTCCAAATGAGTAACAGCTATATGTATAGAAGGAGTGAAGTGTTACAGATTCTCAGCCTTGGGAAGAACTTTAAAGGTTAAGAGCTAGTGTATATATGTCCATGCCTCTCTCTCGCTTTGTCACAGCTCACCCTTCCCCCTCCCCATATCCTCAAGTCCGTTCTCTGGTAGGTTTGTGTCTTTATATATACACTACCAAACGTAAGGTAGATAGCTCGTGGGAAGCAGCCGCATAGCACAGGGAGATCAGCTCGGTGCTTTGTGGCCGCCCGGAGGGGTGGGATAGGGAGGGTGGGAGGGAGGAGACGCAAGAGGGAAGAGATATGGGAACATACGTATATGTATAACTGATTCACTTTGTTATAAAGCAGAAACTAACACACCATTGTAAAGCAATTATACCCCAATAAAGATGTTAAAAAAGAAAAAAGGTTAAGAGCTAGAGGATAGACATGGTGAAAAATAGCAGACGATTAAGAAATCCAAAGACTCTGGAGTGTGTTTGACTAGCAGATTGAAAGACCTCAGAGTTCATGTGTGCCCCTTCCGTTAGAAAGTTCCATTCCATCAGAGTTCACTCATTACTTGGCCGTAGCGGTGGTCTGAGTTTAATTGCAAGTCACCTTTTCCTTTGGTGTTTAGAAAATTCTGTACCTAATGCTACTCCCATGCTTATTTGGGGAGATGCTGTGACTATTAGCAAGGCTGCTGAGAGTCGATTCAGGTCTGGTGAAAACAGATGCAGGCTCCGCTTCCCCTACCCGCATCGTTGGCTTTGTCTCCGTTTGCAGCTAGTGGGGCCCGAGCCCCTTTCTGGAAGCTTCTCTTACTCTGCTGGCCTTGACTGTGGAGGCCAACAACATTACAGGTAGTGGGAGACGACTTTCTCACTGCTTCATTGAAGGCTTACGTTTTTACCCATATTCACCAGGAGTTTTTTTTTTTTTAAACTATGATTTTTATCTAAGGGCCAGGTGGGCAAAATAATTATCTTCAAATGAGTGTAGATTATAAAAGGCTTTTAAAGTGACTTACATGACTTGGTTCATTCATTCATTCAGTCAGTCAACAAACGTATTTTGCTGGGTGATGGGGTCCAGAAAGATGACTGAGTTCCTGCCTTGAGAGAGCTCCAGGCTGGTGGGGGGGAGAGCTGTGGGGTGGTAGAGGGTCGGAGCCCAGAGACATAGAAACAAGAGAGCGGCCGTGTGTGATGGTTTTCGGACAGGTGATGTGTAGACTTCTGCCAGGCTGGCAGGCGCCATGATTTTATTGGTAGCCCCTTCGCAGACTCAACGGATGACCCAAGAAATGGGTTGTGACACTGACGCTCATCTTACAAGTGGGAAGGCCTGCATTTACCTCTGTGTTCACACTGCTCCCTGCCCCTTTTCTAAGTACTAAAAAGTCATGACCTCAGCAGGCCTGGCCATAAATTCATGTATTCACAGGTCAGTGTATTTACTTCTCAGTTAGCCAGTTGGAACATAGCATTCATATCTTTCAACTGAAATTTCCAAAATAAAAGACCACCTACCACAAAGAAATGTACTCTGCTTTTCCCTTAGCTCCTTTAAGCCTTGCCTCTCTGGCCAGCCTATATTTTTTATGTTGAGTAGTGAACTCTATAGCATGACCATATTTTTTGTAAGAGAGAGAAGTCAACGTTTGCTATTCTTTGTAAAGAAAAGAAGGTAGGTGCTCAGTAAGAATTTTTTAATGTGTCTTTTTTCCCCTAGGAAAAACCTTTCTTCATCCACTAATGTTGTGGATCATGTGTATTGATTGGGGGGATTTAATCCTAGTACTGGCCACCATGTGGGTACTTGTCGCATGCCAGGCGAGGTGCCGGTTGCTTTAAACATGTAAACGTGTCCCCTCTATCCTTCCCTAGAGTCTATATGGAAGTAGGTGTATCCTCATATGACAGAGGAGGAAACGTGGGCTTCGATGGGTTAAGTAACTTGGCCAAAGTCACAAGCTAGTAGCAGAGCCAGAATTTTAAATTACAGTTGCTCTGTGACCTCTGAAACTTTGCATCGAGACATTAAAAACCCTATCCCTGTTTGTTATAAATGTATAGGGAAATGAAACAAACAGTAAAACTCATACGTATTTAGCACGCCGTAATTTAAGGCATTAGAAACATTGAGAATTTTAAAACGTATCAAGAGTAGTTTGAACAGTGCTTGCCTCCTCCTTGCCCTGTAGTTTAGGGCACGACACCAAGTGAGCATCTTTGCTCTGCCTTCGTCCGTTGTCATATTCCTTTCTTAATGTTGGCATCAGCTTCCAACATTTCATTTTATCCTTTGTGCTTTCAATGTCATATCTCCGAGAATTTCTTTCACGTGAAGCTTTTCTCCACTCTCACTTCCTAGGACATCTTCACCCTCTTCATCACAGCACCTTCCTCAGTTATGCCCAGAAATTCACCTTCACTGGGTTTCTCTGGCGGCATCATTAGAGTCTTGTTACATGGCGGCAGCGTCGACGTTCTTGTGGTCCAGCTGTTGCCTTAACGTCATGTATGTTCCCTTCACATTTTGCTTCGTGTTTTATGTTCCCTTCTTTGCTGCACTTTCCTCTCTGTTTGTCAGCCCCCTCTTCAGTGATCCATTTTTTTGTGAAATGTTATGTGGATTTATCACCGGGAGACGAGGACCTCACCCAGCCACAGGCTTTGCTGTCTGTGGGCACTGAGTGGGCGTGACCTATCGCCTAGAAACCGAAAGAGGTGATGTGATTGGTCATTGATCAAAACGTGCATCTGTTCTTGACGGGGTGATTTGTGGACGGAAGGGCTAGCGGCCAGGCTGTACTTGACGCCGTTATTCACAGTTAAATACACCGTGATGACTGACATTCGAATCATGTTGTCGGGAGCCTGGTGATGTTTCACTGGACTGTGTACTAGCACGCAGAGCTGATATTCTCAAAAATGTGGGGAAAGGGGAAATTGCTTGACCACCTCTTCTTCTCTTACTTAGAAGAAGCGGGGAGGGGTAGCAGGTTCTCAGCTTCCACTGTATCCCTGTGCTGGATGCTCACGTGTTCCGTTTTATCGGAAAGAAAAATGAGGCCGAGAGGTTAGTCACTTGCTTGAATACAAAGTGGAAGACTTAATTCAAACCCAGATCTTTCTCGTTCCAAAACCCATCCACGCTCTTTACACTAGACCACCCTTTGGGAAAGAAACCAAATGTAGTGATGGGGAAAAGAGGGAAGCCAACATTTTCACTAAATAGTGGGCTTGGGCTATGTCCTTCCAAGATGCCACACCTGTTCCTGATGGCCCCTCAACCCTTTAAAACTGTCCCTGTGTTACAGAGGAATAAGCAGTGCACAACTCAGCGAAGCCTTGAGACTAACCTAGTCACACAGCTGGTTAATCACGAAGAGTTAAACATCACAAAAGAGTCACAGAGTCCCGTCCTCCCTCAGGCAACCAACATGCCGTTTCATTGGGTTTATTCTACAGTTTAATTCTTCATTTATGAACTGGGGTTCAACAGATTAGAAAGCTGGAAAAAGCCAAGGTTTAGGGTTTTACATGTAAACATTGATTTTTTTTTTTTTCATCCAAAAGCAGTTTGAGCTGATATGAAATTGTTGATTTTTGCCTTAGGCTGGGAATTTTACAAAACCTATTAGAAATTGAATTTGAACACCTCACACAGATCATGTTATGGATGGAATTTGTAGAACTAATTCTAGTGAAAGGAAGTGTCCTTTCCCACTGAGACCCGTCCCTTGCCCCGGGTCTGTCGGTGTCTCCCTGGCCCTCTGACTTCTGCTCCATCTCATGGACTGTCTCCTCTATCTCTGGTGTCCGGCAGTGTGGATGTGCCTGAGGCTCTGTCCTGACCGCTCTTCCCTTGCCCACGGGCCTCACGTCGAGAGATCCCACACCAGACACACAGCAAGACAACGTCATTTTCTTTGCACCCACTTTCCTTCGAGGTCACGTGAAGTCACAGGTCCTACTAAGTGAACATTTCTCACGTCTGGGTCCTCGTTGATCTGGTGCTGGTGTTCTGTTTAGTTCTTTACAGCCGCCACCTGGAAGTGATGAGGCCTGTTTTCCTTATGTGTTTTGTCTTTTCCCCTCTGCTGTTACCAGTCCCTCTGCCAGGGCTTCTAAATCCCAAACTTGATAATGCTCTGCTCTTGCAAAACACCCCTCAGTGAGTTTTCATTGCTCACAGGTCGAAGGTCCAGTTACTTAGCAGGGCATCCAAGACCCTTTATAGGTGGGGTGGGATCCTAGTCTAACTTCCTGCCCCTATCTTGCATCCTCCCTGTTGTCTGGGGGGAAGATTCTGCAAGTTCCTGCTTCTCAACCTTTGCGTGCTCTTCCCCTTGCCTTGGGCCGGCCTCCCTCCGCTCCCTGGGACAGATTCCAAGGTTTCCTGGGCTCTGAGGCCCACAGCCTTCGTCTCAACCTCCCCCGCGCTGTGGCACCATAGCGCAGACATCCCTTGAGCGTAGCATGTAACACATTTGGCTTTGTTTACGTGGCTTTTCCCAAAGGATCGTGTACAATCCTTATTGGAGACAATAACTGTCTATTGGAGACAATAACTATTGGAGACAATAACTGTCTATTGGAGACAATAACTGTCTATTGGAGACAATAACTATTGGAGACAATAACTGTCATATCTACATCAGTCATATAGCGGGTGTGGGGTAAATATTTATTCAGTGAGTAGATTCCAAGACCACTGCTCTTTTGGTGCTCACCGGGGCACGTTAGTCCTAGAGCGCCAGGTTATGAAGGCGGCCTTTGTTGGTCCAGCAGCTGATAGCTATGACTTAGAGAGATGGACAGATCTGGTGCCCTGTGAGATGGCGCACTGGGTAAGTGGGGAGGGAAAGGTGGTGGATAAAGACAGAAGATAGGGGAATTCACTGGTTGTCCAGCGGTTAGGACTCCGTGCTTTTAGTGCCGAGGACCCGGGTTCAATTCCTCGTCGGGGAACTAAGATTCTGCAAGCCGCACGGCAGCCGCACATTGCCAGGGAGCTGTAGAAATGTGGCCCATCCAAACTGAGATGGGCTTCAAGTGTAAAAATACACACTGATTTGGAAGACTTAGTACAAAAAAAAAAGTAAAATAACTCAGTTTCAAAGTATTGATTATATGTTAAAATAATATTTTGGATATATTGGATTACATAAACTATATTATGATTAATTTCATCAGTTTTTTTTACTTAAAAAAATATTGCTACTAGAAAAATTTAGATTTCATTTGTGACTCACACTGTTTCTCTTGGACCCATGGTCTGGAGAGAAGCTGTAGGAAGTGAAAGGGACAGGAACAAGGTGAGAGGCCAAGAGTAAATGGTTAAAAATGAATCAGAGGTGGAAAGAAAGGAGAGGGGCTGCCATGCTGGGCACAACAAGGAACAGCGGACACTGTGAAAAGTGCAAAGGAAGACAGAAAACACAGCACAGGCGCTGATGGTGGGATAAGTGACGGGGAACACAGCCCGTGCAGGCAACCCCTTACCTGAAACAGGCAAACTTAGGTTCAGACAGTAGGTGAAAACTTGCATTGTCTCCCCCTTGATAGGAAATCTTCCCTGTTGACTGCAGCATAGTTAGAGAAGGAAGCAAGCAAAAAGGAGAAAACACATTCACCACCCATAATTCTAGTCTCCAGAAATAGGCCCCTTAAACCTTGGTCCTTAACTGTCTTCCAGACCTTTCTGTGTTTGTGTGCCTTTAGGTATGGTTTCTATGCAAATGGGACCATTCTTTGGATACACTCTTCATAATCTGCTTTTTTTGTCTCCTTTAATAGATCGCATATTTTCCCACAGTAGCCTTAACTTTAAGACCATTATTGCTGAGTACAGAAAATAGAGACAGTGAATGCCATTTCCACAGTGCGGCACCACAGCACCCCCTTCCCGGGTGTCCTCTTTTGGGACGACAGCAGCTTTGAGTGACCTAGACCTGGGTCCATAGACTCCTGAGAGGCAGGTTGCCTCTATGCCTCCCTGGAATCGCCCAGTTAGTGGCGTTTCCTAAATTCCACTGTCTAAACCCTTCTTCCTTCAAAACATCACAGCTGTAGCTCAGAGTAAATCTGAATATCAGGGATTCAGGATGAAGCAAACACTGTCGTCATTACATGCAGCCGTCCACACGTCTAGGTGCAGCTGCCTTAAAGCGGCCCAGAGCACATCGTGTCGAGGAATCTGAAGCTAAAACAAATTTTTAAAATTTCTATTCTTAATGGAATTTTAAAGTTACAAATGCATAGATTCTATATCATGGAGGTTATAGCCCGACATTTGAAGGTGGGGTGGATTTCAGCTACAAGTGGGAAAACTTTGTAGATTTGGGGCGATGGGAAGAAATGTTGCCTGCAAGGGCTCTGTGTGGACCAGCGGCTCAACTGGTGATGGCGAAGAGGGTCATCACGTAGACTTGTTTTAAACAGTAACTTTATCTCCCAAGAAATAAGGTATTTAAAAAAAATTTAATTGAAGTATAGTTGATTTACAATGCTGCGTTCGTTTCTGGTGTATGCAAAGTGATTCAATTATACATATACATATAGAGTATTTTTTAAGTACACTGGAATTGCTTGTTGAGATTTGTTTTAAATTTTGCATTTGAGAAGAACCTTAGTTTAGCCTTCTTCCTGCTCACCCCTTTTGCAAAGGAGTCAGAGGTGTCCCTGGGGGGACCGGGGTCAGCCCACCCCTTTTCCCAGTTACCGGGGAGGGAGAGGTGAAAGGGTGAGGACCTGCATCCCCAGAAATTGTCAGGGTTCTGGGAATGGGAAGAGGGTTCCATCTGGAGGGCCCTGGAAGGAAGGGGAGGTAGTTAGGATCTGGTGATGATAATCAGTGACAGTTGTAGTGAAAGCTGAAACAGTACCGCTCACCAACCAGCAACGGCAACAGCACCGGGTGTTGAGCTTCCGCTGTGGGCCTGGTACACCTGTTACACGTGAGAGAGTCACCTTTTAACAAACCAGCAAAGGGAATTTGTATGATCCTCATTTAACAGACAAGGAAACTGGAGCCCAGAAAGATCAATGCCATATCAAGGTCATGGCCGAGGAGCAGCTGAGTGAGATTTTATCCCAGGTTTTCTCACTTGGAAAGGAATGTTATTGGCAAAGTGCCAGCAGATCTGAAGCCCCACCCCCACCCCACCCCTCAAACCCCCGTTTGCTTTTTGAATTTTGGCCTTTAAAATGTTTAGCGTGTTTTAGTTCCATGACAAGCTCTCTTAACCTTTTTCTGCCAGCTGAGAGCAAGGAAAAGTGACAGATGGCAAATCAGGGGTGTGTGTGTGTGTGTGTATGTGTGTGTACTGGTAAAGTGTGTGTATGTGTGTGTGTACTGGTAAAGTGTGTGTGTGTGTCTATGTGTGTGTCTGTGTGTGTGTCTGTGTGTGTGTGTCTGTATGTGTGTGTGTGTGTCTGTGTGTCTATGTGTGTGTGTCTGTGTGTGTGTGTGTGTGTGTACTGGTAAAGTGGTAGCTTTTAAAATGAAATTCTGGCGTTTTGGTAGGTGACCCTTTTCTACTTTAAAAATCTTCTCTTTCTAAGAGAAATTTTATACGTAGCTCTCAACTCCCGGAGAGAACTTGTACATTTTTGTTGTTGTTGTTGTTGTTTTGTTTTTTTGAGAACTTGTGCTTTAAAAATTAAACTTTGATGGGCAGGACTGGCCTTCTGTAATGACAGGTTTGCCTTGCTTGCAAATTCAGGTCTTTTGTAAGACGGTCTTTGCTAAATTGCCAAGGTTCATGTTTGCTCTCCAAATTATAAAGATTAGAGATGGAGAAAAGGTAGATTTCTTCCAGCATTTTAGTTCTGATTTTGATGATGTGTGAAGATATTTTGGAATGCTTTTTTTTCACTCGAAAAGAGGTTCACATAACTCAGTGGAATAATTCAGTTACTCCCAGCTGTAGCAGGGTTGGGATTTCGTTTGTTTGTTTGTTTTGTTTTGTTTTTTTGTAGGAGGATTTGGAGGATGGGGATGTTATTTATGAGAAGAAAATTTAGAAAACAAAACAAGCATCTCTTGCGTAAGAGCAAGAGTAAATGTTGACACAGAACAGAGCTGATCGCTGTTCTTGGGTTACGTACTCTAGGGTCTGACCAGCACTGGGGCTCTTTCTACCTTCTCTCTCAGCCGATGTCACCAGCTTACTTGATATATTTACACTGTTGTTACTGACTTTATCTCAGACATAATTTGGATAAAGAGGTCAGAAAGAGGAATGGGCAGAATTTCTCATGGGCTGTTCAGGGAGGTTGGTTGAATTGTGCCTCCCCCCCCCCGCCCCCAAAGGCATGTCCTAACCCCTGGTACCTGTGATTGTGACCCTGTTTGGGAAAAGGGTCTTTGCAGAGGTAATTAAGATGAGAGCTCAGATGAGGTCACACCAGAGTAGGATGGGTCCTTGATCCAATATGACTGGTGTCCTTACAAGAAGAGAAGAGACACACGAGGGAAAGCCCAGTAAAGACAGAAGCAGAGATTGGAGTGATGTGTCTACAAGCCAAGGAATGCCAGGGATTGCCAATCAGCACCAGAAGCCAGGGAGAGAAGCCTGGACCAGATTCTCCCCAGAGCCTTCTGTGGGAACCAGCTCTGCTCACACCTGATTTCTGGCCTCCTGAATTATGAGAGAAAAAGCTTGTTGTTTTAAGCCACCCAGCTTCTGGTCCTTTGTCACAACAGCCCCAGGAAACTAATACACAAACTTCCCACATCAGGCTGCTGCGGGCACTTATTTATACCTAACACCCCTCACACCCCCAGTTGAAAGAGTTTCGCTCTGTCATACTAACCCTGCAGCATGAATCTAGTGTTGTTGTGGTGACAAAGGGGAAAGTGGCCTTCAGAAGAGAAATGTAGAAGAATTAGCCTAGTACAGCATCGGGAACAGGTAAAAGACAAAGAACCAATCAGCCTCCCTCTTATGGCCGCTGATACTAGCCCATCTCCTCCTGCTACCAAAGGTCCTATGCTTTTTCACTTTTAGAAAAGGGTGTACTTCAGGAAAGACTACCTTGAAAGTCATCAGGGTCTAAACAAAGACTGGACTTGGGACTGGAGGGTCACATGCTGGTGACGCTTCCTCCCCTTTGCCCTGAGATTCCCCCCCCCCGCAGCCCCCAGGTACCAGCCTCCTCAAACTGCGGTGTCCGAGTGCATGGTGGACCAGTCTGGATCCCCCCCTCCCACCCGCCGTGGGGTGAGAAGGCCGTGTGCGTGTGGAGCTGGGAGAGGCGAGTACACGTGGGGTTGAACCCAACTCATGCCCTCCGTGTGCGATGTAGAAGCAGCTGTGAAACTCACATTTTTTTCGTTAACAAAGTAGAAGGAGCGAACACGTTCCCAAGAGCCTGCTATACACCTGGGACTCTGCTGGGCACCAAAATGTACTACTTTATTTAATCTTTCAAAACATTTCAAAAAAAATAAAAATAAAAACACTTCAGAGCAAGTGATTTATCGCAGTGCTTCCGATGTGACCTAATAATAATTAAAATTTCCCCCCAGTGATTCCTACCTCTTGGGGGTACTATTAGGATAGACAGGGTAAGGTGTATAAGGTACAGACAGACCTCGGTGATACTGTGGGTTCAGTCGCAGACCAGACCACCATAATAAAGCAAAGGTCGCAGTAAAGCAAGTCACATGAACGTTTCTCGTTTTCCAGTGCCTGTAAAAGTTGTATTTACACTATACTGTAGCCTGTTGAGTGTGCAATAGCATCATGTCTAAAAAAATAATTTTAAAAGACTTTATTGCTAAAAAATGCTAACCATCATCTAAGCCTTCAGCAAGTTTTAATCATTTTGCTGGTGGAGGGTTTGAAATATTTCGAGAGTTACCAAAATGTGACACAGAGACACGAAGTGAGCAAATTCTGTTAGAAAATGGTGCCGATAGGCTTGTTCGACGCAGAGTTGCCACAGATGTTCAGTTGGTAAAAAAAAACAAAACAAAACACCTCAGTATCTGCAAAGCACAAAAGGGAGAAATGCAACGAAACGAGGTCTGCCCACACCTGGTGCAATTTGCATCATTCAGTAGGCGCTCAGTACATGTTGGTTTTCTTTTCTTCAATCAAAGAATCAAATAAGAGAAGGTAAGGGACAGTGCTGTCTAAAGGGTATTTATTATTTTCTTCAAAGTACTGTTGTTAATTTTACAGTTTCGAGACAGCTCAAAAAAGAGGGGGAAAAAGTCTGTGGTGGAATCCTATGTCCTTTGACGTGGCAGCAGTAACGAAATCCACATAGAGTGTGGTGTTTCCGGGGGCCACCCGGCCACTTCTGGGGAAGGAGGTTGATCAGGTTAGGGAAGAGAGTGCAGCAGACCATCCGCACATACTGTGTTTATGTGTTGCTGGGAGGAACTTTTTTTTCCTGGGGACTCAGATTGGAGGCAGCAGATGGTTTACAGATTTGGAGCCAGGAGTCTGGAAGAGGACCAGGGTGACGTGGGGGAGAGGGGCCTGGGGCAGAGCGGCAGATGGACAGAAGGGAGTGGAGGGCCGCTTGGGCTCTGCCATGCGCCTCTTTGGACCTTTGCAGATGGCTGCACGGTAACAGTTGATCGCAAATTAAGGATGAAATGTTTTAAGCAAAGATGTTCTATTAATACCGCTGGTACAGGGTCAAGCGCTTGTCTGATCCAAGTCCGTGAATTTCACAACTCATGTTACTTACCTGTGCCCGTTGGTTCCCCACTCCAAAGGGAGTTTCAGGGCATAAATGTGAGAATACGCAGCCTTATATAAAAGGGCCTGTTCTTTAGAAGAGTAAGGCTGTGTTCGGGAGACCAAGATGAACACAGGCAGTGGTACAAGTCAGTGACACACGTCCACGCTCTTTTCCTCCCTTCCCCTCGTGATGTTACCGGGAAGCAAAGATGTAAAGGTTGTTCTTAATGTCTGAGTCACTACCACTACGAGAATTCACTGATGGTTTTCTGAGCTTCAGTTCAGCGGATGAGCAGTCAGGGAGTAAGAAATGTCGAGCTGATCTTGGTTTCAAGTCTGAGTCATAATTATTATCCTCAAAATAGTGCTTAAAGCTCTGTTTTTCAGCACCTAATTATCATTAATAATCTTAGATAGTTTCAGATATTTAGCAAATTCAGGCCTATCCCGCCTACAGATAGTACAGCCAACACTTTCCAACTATAAAAATAAATGCAGTTTTATGTAATGGGTGTGGGGAGCGCGGGGGAGCCCGTGACGGGAGACAGTTTTGGGTGGGTGATACGGCTCCGCCGGCCGTGATTGAGTTCCCGTCTGTGTCAGTGTTTGGCGGGGGTCTGTTCTCTCATTCAGGATTTATGTCAGTCCCTGTCTGAGCGATGTGCTCCGTGGCCTGCACAGTTGCATGAATAGGAGACGGTCCTGTTGGGTGGATGAATTTTGGAAAGGTGCGCTCTCTAGGCAGAGACAGTAGCCCCTCGTCACCTGCTTGGGGGCATATGTCGCCTCCAGTTAAGCAGCTCAGTGCCTTCCTGCAGACTTGACTCTGCTCCGGGACCAAGGCAAGAGTATCAGTATCTTATCTGCTCCATCCTGATGGTCCTGCACCTAGGATTGTGCCGTGCCCTGGGGCAAGCTTGGTATTCCTGTGTCCGGGGGCCACCCCTAGACCTTTTCATTTCGGTCTAGTTTGTATGAGGTTTCCTTCCTGTCCTTTGGATCCCCTCTCAGCAGAGAGGGCTACCCACCCCCCCCCCCCCCCGGGCTGGGACCAGCTGTCCCAAACTCCCACACCCTCTACCTGGCCTCTGACTGTCATCCTGCTTCTGAAGCAGATGGGCTTCCTGAAAGAGCAGCTGTAACACCGTTGACGGGCACTAACACCCACCCATGGCGCCTTGCTGTGAGCCACTGCTAATTGTTAACTTTAAAAATAAGGGTTGTGAGCCCCTGTTTATTCTTCATGAGAACACTGCTCGGTAGGTGCTTTCATCATCCCCAAGTTCACAGATGAGGCAACGAAGGCACAGAGAGGTTGAAGAACTTGCCCAAGGTCACACAGCGTGCACCTGGCGGACCCTGTGCTCTAACAGCCGTGACAGACGCTCTTCCCGCCCAGGCTCCTGGTGCTGTACTCCGTCTCCACACAGGGCCCGGAGTGCCCTCCTCCACACGTGAGACCATCACCCCCGAGGGTGCCGCCGGCCCCGAGCAGCCCCACATTTGCACAGTCACATTCCTCTCGTTTGGGGGCCTCCCAAGCCAGATGCACCTCATCCTTCTTCTTTTCCCACTAGAGCACCTTTGAGTGGCAGTTGGCTTCGTTGCCAAGGCCATCTGTTAACAGAGCTAAAATTCCATTCATAACAAGCTGATTCCAAAAGACCACATTTCAAGCATGTTTATAATTTAACCCAATGATTATATTACTGGGAAACTTAGGTGAAGTGGGTCTCGTCCCCTAAAGTGGCATTTGGGTGGCCACTGATGTGATGTAGGGAGAGATCAGGTAAGACCTGACGTTTGAGTGTGTGTGATTCGCAGGTTCCTTGTAGAGTCAACTCCTGCTCGGAAGCAACCAGTGGAAAGTCAATAGATGTGTTCTTTCCATCCTGCTTTTGTTATCTGTTCTTGGTAGATTGGTAAACCTGGGAAGGAAAACCTCTAAGGCTAATTCTAAACATGCCCCCACCGTTAACAGTTTTTGCATCAGACACTCTGAGGGCACGTGTAGGGCTTCCTCTCGATTCTCAGCTGTACCAGGTGCAGGAAGCTTCTGTCTGCTGCCAGTTCCCACGCCCTTGTCCTGACATCACCTCGGAAAGATGGCTGCTTATTTTGACCAAAGCTAAGCATAAAGGAAATCTTCTAGAGGGTGAGAGAGCTTTATACGCGAAACCCCACCTCGAACGGTCTGTACTGTTGCTTAGAACTGGAGGCATCCACTCCATAAACGCACCATTTGGAAATGGAAATTTTGTTCTTGAGACACAATTTCGCTACCTTAAATTCTAACGCCCCTTTCGGCTATAAAGGTGGTTGTTGCGTTTTCTACTCACCTGATTTCCAAAGATGGTCAAGATGGAATTGGAGTTGTCCGTGGATCCCCTCTATCTTTGGGGATAAGTGGCTTTCTTGATCAGTTCCAGCTGCCATTACAAAATACCACAAACTAGATGGCTTAAACAACAGAAATTTGTCTTCTCACTGTTCTGAAGGTTAGGAGGTCCAAGATCAAGGTGCTGGCTGATTCGGTTCCTGATGAGATCTCTCTTCCTGGCTTGTAGAGGGCCACCTTCTCCCCGTCGTCACCTGGGGGGTGGGGCGGTGTTGGGGGGAGAGAGTGAGAGCTCTCTGGTGGCTCCTCTTATAAGGACACTAATCCTCTCAGATCAGGGCCCCACCATTCTGACCTCACTGAACCTTAATTATTTCCTTACCCCAAACTCAGCCACATGGGGGTTTAGGGCTTCAACATGTAGGAATTTTGAAGGGACACACAATTCTGTCTGTCATCTCATATACTCATGGAGAAGATGAGACCCAGGGCAAGAAACCAGGAGGTAGCCAGACCACCCTGTGTTTCCCCAGCATCTGCCGGTTGAAGGTGGCTCTTGCTTTCCTGGGCTTCTTGCCCCCTTCCCTGATTGGTCTTGCGTTCTCCCGGGTGGTGAGGTGAGCTGGGGAGACCTGGACTGGTACCCGGGCTGCTGCCGCTGCCCCACTAAACAGCCCACGTTTTCTTCCATTTCTTTTGCCCTCTGTCCTGTTCCCCCAGAGTTCCCTGCCCTGCTTCCAGTTCCAGGCAGTGGGTGACGGGGTTGCCATTGCTTGTCTGTGCATTCTGTGGCTTTTGCATATGGAAAGTGTGCGTGGGTGTGTGAAATTCATACATCTGTGTAATATATGAAATAGGTCTTCAGATGTACATATATTACACCCTTTGGAGTTTAGTTTTTAAACAATTAGTAAATACTAGGAAGAGAAGAATACAATCCATTATGGAAAATCAAGAAAAGGTTTAGAGTCCTCACTTATTTCTCTGCTTTATGTATAAATTTATATATAAACACACAGTGGAGTGTGTTTAAAAGAATTTACAAACTCAAGTATAACTTGATAAGATCAAATTAGTTTTATTTCTCAAACAGCTTGTTATAATCCACTATTGTAGAATATTTTTATTTTTTTATTTTTTGTTTTACATCTTTATTGGAGTGTAATTGCTTTACAATGGTGTGTTAGTTTCTGCTTTATAACAAAGTGAATCAGCTATACATATACATATATCCCCATGTCCCCTCCCTCTTGCGTCTCCCTCCCACCCTCCCTATCCCACCCCTCTAGGTGGTCACAAAACACTGAGCTGATCTCCCTGTGCTATGCGGCTGCTTTAGAATATTTTAAAAATTTCAGCTTTATTGGGGTATAATTGACATACAAAATTATATGATTTTCAAAGTGTACATCTTGGTGATTTGATACATGTATATACGAAAGGATTCTCCCCATCTAGTTAATTAACACATCCGTTGTCTCACATTTATCTTTGTGTGTGGGTGAGAACATTTAAGTTCTGCTCTCTCAGCAAATTTCAATTTTATACAATACAGCGTTAACTGTAGTCACCATGTTACCTGTTAGATCCTCAGATCTTACTCATAACCGGAAGTTTATACCCTTTTACCAACTTCTCCCTATTTTACCCATCCCCCAGCACTTGGCAACCACCATTCCACTCTCTGTTTCTATGAGTTTGACTTTTTCTCTTTTTTTAAGATTACACATATAAGTGATACCACACAGTATTTGTCTTTCTCTGCCTGGCTTATTTCACTTAGCATAATATTCTAGAATATTTTTAATATAAATACAAGTCTTGTCTTTATTTTTTGAAATCTGGACACCTGTATTCACTGAAAAAGCCATTCTTTTCTTGAAATCAGTTGGAAAAAAATTAAAGGTGTTTTTCAGAATTACTTAGGACACCTGAGGCTATAATCAAAAGAAGACTTAAGGGCTTCCCTGGTGGCGCAGTGGGTGGGAGTCCGCCTGCCGATGCAGGGGGCGCGGGTTCGTGCCCTGGTCCAGGAGGATCCTGCATGCTGCGGGGTGGCTGGGCCCGTGAGCCTTGGCCGCTGAGCCTGCACGTCCGGAGCCTGTGCTCCGCAACAGGAGAGGCTGCAGCGGTGGGAGGACCGCATACAGCAAAAAACAACAACAACAACAACAAAAAAAAAAAGAAAACTTAAGTAGAAAATGGAAATTGATTCTCAGGCTACGAGGGCATCTCAGACACCAGGTTGGGAATGCAGTTGAGGACTGTGATGTTATCCAATCTTGGTCTGGGGGCCAGACACACTCTCTCTTTCCCTCGTGGGCCTACCTTCTTCCTTCTGTCTGCAGACCTGCATTCCCAGCTTCCCCAGGCTTCGTGGAAGGTGGAAGATGCCCATCCTGGGATGTGAGCCCAGAATCACAGCCCCGCCCCTAGGAGACATGCAAGGTCATTTTCTCAGCTGCCTTTCCCAGTTCCTGAAAAGGCGCAAAGGCGCTCTGATTGGCCCGGGTGTGCTCAGGACTCTGTCTCCCCATGCCCGCTCCTACCCCCCGCCCCCCAAACAGTCTGGATGTGCACCTCTTGCTGCCTGATTTCTGTTTGTCTGATAATAGTTTTGCCCAACTTGCTGGTTACATGTACCCATCCTAAGCCTCATCTTTAGAAGATTAGAATGAAAGGCGAGGGGTAACAGGGATGCACTTCTCTTATCCCGACAGCTGATGGCACAGTGTCTGATGGGTTGCTCAGGTGGGTTCTTAAGTCAGCTAACAATGAGCAGATTCAGCTTGCTCTCTCTGGGTGTCCACGGGATACCTTAGACTGTTAGATAAACCTCAGGATTTGTTGGAATTTGAATTGCAAATGAAACTATCTTAAAGCAGGCATTTAGTCGGAACTTCTCCAACAATGACCTTTGAAAAAATGTGGGCCTTGTTCTCGTCCTCCCCCTTTTTTTTGCAAATTCATAACATTAATTTTCTTTTTCTTTTTTTGTATTCCATATATTTTATTCATTGCTCTAAATGCATTATTCTATTTAATTCTTGTAAGCCAAGAAGGTAGGCTGGTCAATATTTTATCCTTTTGCCTGCACAGTTCCATATACATACGTATTTTTATTTTAATGTAGTTGATTTACAATATTGTGTTAGTTTCAGGTGTACAGCTTCAGATTCTTTTTCATTGTAGGTTATTATGAGATACTGAATATAGTTCCCTGTGCTGTACAGTAAATCCTTGTTGTTTGCTTTATATATAGTGGTGTGTATTAATCTCATATTCCTAATTTGTCCCTCCGCCTTCCCATTCCCCTTTAGTAACCATAAATTTGTTCTATGTCTGCGAGTGTTTCTGTTTTGTAAATAAGTTGATTTGTATTATTTTTTAGATTCCACATATAAATAATATCATATAATATTTGTCTTTCTCTGTCTGACTTACTTCACTTAGTCTGATAAATCTAGGTCCATCCATGTTGCTGCAAATGGCAGTATTTTATTCTTTTTTATGGCTGAGTAATATTCCATCACCACATTTTCTTTATCCATTCCTCTGTCGGTGGACATTTAGGTTGCTTCCATGTGTGGCTATTGTAAATAGTGCTGCTGTGAACATTGGGGTGCATATATCTTTTTGAATTAGAGTTTTCGTCTTTTCTGGGTATATGCCCAGGAGTGGGACTGCTGGATCATATGGTAGTTCTATTTTTAGTTTTCTAAGGAACCTCCAGACTGTTTTCCATAGTGGCTACCTGACCAATTTACATTCCTACCAACAGTGTAGGGGGATTCCCTTTTCTCCACACCGTCTCCAGCATTTATTATTTGTAGACTTTTTAATGATGGCCATTCTGACCAGTGTGAGGGGGTAACTCATCGTAGTTTTGAGCCACATTTCTCTAATTACTAGAAATTTCATTTCTAGTAGTTAGTGATGTAGAGCATCTTTTCATGCCCCTGTTGGCCATCTTTATGTCTTTTTAGGAGAAATGTCTATTTCGGTCTTCTGCCCATTTTCTGATTGGGTTGTTTGGTTTTTATTGATACTGAGTTGTATGAACTGGCTGTATATTTTGGAAGTTCAGCCATTGTCAGTCACATTGTTTGCAAATATTTTCTCCCAGTCTGTAGGTTGTGTTTTCGTTTTGGTTATTGGTTTCCTTTGCTATGCAAAATCTTATAAGTTTGACTTGGTCCCATCTGTTTATTTTTGCTTTTATTTCTTCTGCTTTGGGAGACTGCTCTAAGAAGGTATTACTACAATTTATGTCCGATTATGTTTTGCCTGTGTTCTCTTCTAGGAGTTTTATGGTGTCACATCTTATATTTAAGTGTTTAAGCCATTTTGAGTTAATTTTTGTGTCGGGTATGGGGAAGTGTTCTAACTTCATCGATTTACATCTGGCTGTTCAGCTTTCCCAACACCACTTGCTGAAGAAACTGTCTTTTCTCCTTTTTATATTCTTGGCTCCTTTGTCGAAGATTAATTGCCTGTACGTGTGTGGGTTTGTTTCCGGGCTCTCTATTCTGTGCCATTGAGCCACATGTCTGTTTTTGTGCCAATATGACACTGTTTTGATTACTGTAGCTTTGTAGTATTGTCTAAAGTCTGGGAGGGCTATGTCTCCAGGTTTGTTCTTTTTTTTTTTAATTAATTGATTTATTTTTATTTTTTTGCGGTATGTGGGCCTCTCACTGTTGTGGCCTCTACCGTTGCAGAGCACAGGCTCCGTACGCGCAGGCTCAGCGGCCATGGCCCACGGGCCCAGCTGCTCTAGGGCATGTGAGATCCTCCTGGACCGGGGCACGAACCCATGTCCCCTGCATTGGCAGGCGGACTCTCAACCACTGCGCCACCAGGGAAGCCCTAATTGATTGATTTATTATTTATTTATGGCTGCGTTGGGTCTTTGTTGCTGCGCGCAGCTTTCTCCACCTGCGGCGAGCGGGGACTACTCTTTGTTGCGGTGCGCGGCTTCTCATTGCGGTGGCTTCTCTTGTTGTGGAGCACGGGCTCTAGGCATGTGGGCTTCGGTAGTTTTGGCTCGTGGGCTCTAGAGCGCAGGCTCAGTAGTTGTGGCACACGGGTTTAATTCCTCCACGGCATGTGGGATCTTCCTGGACCAGGGCTTGAACCCGTGTCCGCTGCATTGGCAGGCAGATTCTTAACCACTGCACCACCAGGGAAGCTTTCCAGGTTTGTTCTTTTTCCTCAGGATTATGTTGGCAATTGTAGGTTTCAGTTTTTGTAGTAGCCATCTTGCACAAGAGGCAGCCAAAACCAGCCAAGAGAAAACACGCACGTGCACACACACTCACACACACACATCATTCATACCACACACAATAATGTCAGCAACACACAGAACTGCATTACAGAAATGGGTGTGTTTATCTCATTTGTAATCATCTGTGGTGAAAGAAAGCATTTGTTGCTTATAATCCGTAAGATGATCAGTATATGAACACCTTTGAGGGGTTTGATTTTTGGGTTGGGGGTTGGGAGCAATTGACATACACCTGTTTCATAAAAGGTTTTAGATTTGTTCTTACAGTTTTCATTAGTAAGTTTAAGCAGGTGTGCCCAAGTAGCGGAATCAGATTTTATTTTAAATGTGGTTCACATCATCTGTATCACGAGAAATTCATTGACTCATAATGAGTTTTTAAGGTTTTTTCTTGCTGTGTTTCTTGCTGGGTTTGAAGATGTGGTTATTTAAGATAGTCTTTTTTCCCATTTGAGACTTCCATTATTGTATCAATAATAGATGTACTGAATTTATGCCTGTGAAATATTTTCTAGCCTCTTTCTAACACATGAAAATATTACATACTTGTTTTGATCTACATGTCTATCATTTCTGTTTTGTTCCGTTTTAAAGGAAAATTCTTGAAGGCCATCTTTGAAGATTTCTCTAATTGGCACTCTTTTTTTTTTGGCATGTCTCTGGTTATTTTTACTTTTGAAGGAGACTAGAAAAACAGATCTTCAAATAAAAATTTTCTAGTTTATTTTGCTGCTCTGTAGATAACAAAAAATTTAGATTCTTATTATGTGTAGTTAGCTTTATTCAGTCTTTAGAGGCAATTAAAAATGTCTCTCTTTTTCTAGAATAATTCAGAGAATATTTGTAAAACCTCATAATTTTGTCTTCCTGTTGAGTGTCAACAGTGTGATTTTTCTTAGCCTTTAAGGATGTTAACTTCAGAGCGATTAAATACTTCAGAACCAGAATAGAATTTAGTCATCTTTGTATTTATAACTAATATACATTCTGAGATGCATCACAGCTGAACTATGTCTAAAGAATTGCATATAATGGACTTCCCTGGTGGTCCAGTAGTTAAGACTCCGCCCTTCCAGTGAAGGGGGCACAGGTTCCATCCGTGGTCAGGGAACTAAGATCCCACATGCCATACAGTGCAGCCAATTAAAAAAAAAAAAAGAATTGCACATAAGTCAGAGTTGTGTCGCTTGATTAATATGTTCAGTGTACTAGGAAAATTTTCCCTTGAGGTCTGTGACTTAAGCGTTAAAATAATCCTTTATTTCATCTATAAATTTGCATTTTGGTATAGTCTTGGTTTCTAAGGTGTTTTCTCAGTTCCGCTGGCTCTTAGTTTTCTTTGTGTTCCAGTTTGTGGCTTGGAAAGCATAAAAGGTCAAGTTGCTTTCAGACTTTCTCGCCCAGCCTTTCTCGAAGGAAATCCCATTTTCATGAGGAAATCTTGCTACATCTGATCCAGCCTATGTATTTTGGCAGTAGAGACAAGGAAAGCACAGTGCTTACTGCTCCTTATGTAAGATTTATTATGTAATGGGTAACCTGGGCATTCAGAGTTTTCACATTTAATTTACAACTGTCTGCAGATTGTAACCAAGCTGAACTTCATGATTTCGTGGAGTCTGAATAGCTTGATGGAATAATGATTTGACATTTTCTGGGAAGAGTCCACTTTTTGATATGTTGCCTTTACAGACCTCTTTTTCTAATGTCTACAAAAGAAAATAGATTGTTTACTACCATCAGAAACGATATGGAGCCCTCACTGGTCTATTTTTTTTTTTTTTTTTTTTTTGCGGTACGCGGGCCTCTCACTGCTGCGGCCTCTCCCGTTGCGGAGCACAGGCTCCCGACGAGCAGGCTCAGCGGCCAAGGCTCACGGGCCCAGCCGCTCCGCGGCATGTGGGATCTTCCCGGACCGGGGCACGAACCCATGTCCCCTGCATCGGCAGGCGGACTCTCAACCACTGCGCCACCAGGGAAGCCGACTGGTCTATTTTTTTGTGGTCAAAACGTGTTGAGCAAACCTTGTATGTGTTCTGAGCATCTTCCACAGCCTGTACCTTCACAGCCATTCTTTTCCCAAACTCCTTGCCTTTTTCCCCTTTGGGCCAGGAAGACCCCTGGAAGCATCAGGTCCTGATGGGCCAGACCACCTTCCAGGGCTCGTCAGGGTCTGTGCTTCTGCCTTTCACCAGTGAAGACTTTTCCACCTATTGGCCTCTGTGACGCTTGACTGCTTTCGTCGTACCAATCATGGAGGGCATCGTGGGGTTCTTTTTGTTGAGACATGACCAAGGTAATTGAAATTTCTTAGCTGAACTGGATAGAGAAAGTGAAGTAGGTGCTGTTAAAGCAATTGGAGACACTTTGTTGGGAACCATTGGGAACTAATGAAGGTTTCCCAGCCTGATCGGCAAATAACTTGGAAGGAACATTTGTGAAAATAAAAAGAAGGAGAAGAATTGCTGGCTACCAAGTGGCAGTTATTATCACGGAATAATAAACAGCACTATCTTGAAACCTCATTATGTTACGGGGCTTCCTTTGGTATGTGATGACACTTAGGCCAATCCTGTATGTTTCCTATTTCTATGCTCTAGACATTCTTGAAGCACGTGGTTTTTACTATTTTTGCATGCCAAGCAGCGGGTACTTCAGTAGAAGGTCAGCACTGGGGAGTGGTCCTTCCACCCTTTTGTCCATGTTTCAGAACTCATCTTACCAGGAGATCGAGTTTGCATAACACGGCAGAGGGTGAACCGGTCCTCCCCTGGCTGGTGCTCATTTGTCCCTGGTCTGGGAGGGATGTTGGCAGAAACCCACCAAGGCAACAGGGAGAATCTACATACAGGACGGAATCAGCGTTCTGGTGGCTATCCAGACGATATCCCTCGAGCAGGCGGTGTGTGGGCCTAGCGTGGCAGATCGCTGTTCTAAACTATTGCAAGTTAATATTGCATGCAGAAACCTGACTGGAGGAGTAAGAATCCAGGACTTAGATGTTTGCCGAATTTTAGGAGCATAGCGTTAGGTCAGTCATAAAAATAAAATGAACTCTATCAAGTTAAAACAGTAACTTTTAGGGACTTTCCTGGCGGTCCAGTGGTTAAGACTTCGCCTTCCAACGCAGGAGTGGGGTGCGGGTTCGATCTCCGGTCAGGGAGCTAAGATTCCACATGCCTCCTGACCACAAAACCAAAACAGAAAACAGAAGCAATATTGTAACAAATTCAATAAAGACTTTAAAAAGAAGGTCCATATCAAAAAAAAAAATCTTAAAAAAAAAAACTAAACAGTAAGTTTTAAAAACATTATTATAGTATAAAACTTATACAGAAACATGCCCAGATCAGAAGGTGAACAACTCAGGTGTCCTTCACCCAGATCAAGTAATAGATGTTCAACCCCTGCCGAAGTCTCTCTTGGTCATTGCTTCCCCCACCCAGGATAGCTACTATCCTGATTTTTAACACTGTAGATTAGTATGGCAAATGGATTCATGACCCATGGAATCAACTACAGTCATCCCTTGTTATCCTCAGGGGATTGGTTTCAGGATTCCTACCCCCACCCCCCCGCCGATACCAAAATCCACAGATGGTCAAGTCCCTTATATAAAGTGGTGGAATACAGTCAGCTCTCCGTATCCGCGGTTAGTTGAATGTGCAGAAACCCATGGATACGGAGGCCCAACGGCGTGTGTTCTTCTGTGTGAATTCTTTCATTGGACATCGTGTGTGCGAGATTCATCCGTGGTGTTACTGCAGCCACAGTGTATGCGTTCTTATTGCTGGAATGAGCGCCACAATGTATTTATTCTTCCTCCTGATGATGGATTGTTTCTGATTTGGGGCTGTTACACAATGTCTTTTGCTGAATACATAAATATATATACTGACTTCCCTCTCATTTTATGAAACTGCTGGGTCTCTGCATATACTCAGCTTAGAAACTGCCCAGCAGTTTCCCAGAGGAGTGGCACTCGCTTCCTTTCCCAGGAGTTCTGGCCGCTCCACGTCCTCACCAACATTTAGTATTGTCTGTCTTTCTCCTAATAGATTTTCAAAGATGTTTTTACTTGTGGTAAAATACGTGTAACCTAAAACTTACCACCTTAACCCTTTTGAAGTTCACTGTTAAGTACATTCATGTTGCTGTGCAGCCAATCCCTAGAACTTTTTCATCCCGTGAAACTGAAAGACATCTGTGAGCACCCAAAGGACTTGACATCAGGGGAAATGCTTTGAGGAGTTCATCATACTAGAAACTTAGTGACTTCTTTGGGATGGTGACTAAAATGACCGTGATCAATCACAGTACTTTTTTTCTTTCAGCTGGGAAATGTCGAAGGGATTTATTCTCTCCATAAACGCAATTCATTTGATAGTCTCCTTTCTTTTCCCTCGGGGCCAAAATTGGATCCAATTTATGGGAAATCCCAAATTGTAGGCCTCCCCCTCCTTCACTCCTTTCAGTACTCATCCTACTAATCTTTAGATTTTTTTCAGATGTCTTTTTAATATGATGTGTTTTCAATTCTGTCCCTTCTTAAACAGACTTAACTAATGTTTTGTGGAACTTCCCACCCCGCCCCCCAAAAAGTGGCAGATTTCAAGTTTCCTTTAAATTGTAATGGTGACATGGTTTTATTTAGTTGGGGAGGGGGTGATGTGTGGAAGAGAGTGTGGAAAGATCTTGAGTTTTGGATGCTGGGGGAAGAATGGGCACAGTGGTGGACCTGGACAGACAGCCTCTACCAGCTGCAATAGGAAACGAGCTGTCTTCTACAAAATAAATATTTATTTGAGATACAGATTGCCAGTTCCTCTGTAAATTTTGCTGTGCAAATCGTTTGTGGGCGCATACACGCACACCCACACGTGCATGCAGGTTACCGTTAATTAATGGATCTGTTTCATTCCTTCTGAGTTGCTTGCAGCATATCGTGTCAAGTGATTTTCTGTTTCCCCACTGGATCCCAGTGTGTCTTTGTATCTGGTGGTACCTGAGCTTCTCTAGATACAGAATATCCTGCCTCGTATTATATTTTATAACTGTAACCTTTCTTTAAAAAAGAAAAAAAAAAAAGCTAACCATGGGCCCACCCAGGAGTAAGAAAAGAATTAGAAGGCAAGAGGGAGGACTACTACTGTCTGGGATTTGGGGAGAAGAAGACGCCACGAGGCAGGAAGAGCAACCTTCTTCCTGAAGCTGGCATCTTCTCTCCCATCCCTTTTATAGTTAGACCCTGTTGGAGGTGGCAGCTCATTGCTTTCCAAGACAAACTGTTATGCAGTTGAATACTTTTATTTTAGGATATTGATTCTCTCTAAGCTAAAAATCTCCTTTCCTGTAAGTTTTTACTTTCCCTTTCCCGTAGTCTTGGAGCCCCAGCCTGTCCTGTTTCTCTGGCTGGAGCGACAGCCCGGCTCTCCATTATCAGCCACAGGGTTGGCTGCTCTTGAGTTTGGAGTCAGCTGCGTCCACAGTATTTGTTGTTGGAACGGTCCCGGGTTTGCCGTTCTTAGGAAGCGGAGAACTAGGTGTTGTACATTTTGCTAACGTTAAATTTTCTTTGCTGGTTTCTGTTTTCTGCTACCTGCTAAATCTCTGTGTCCCGTACCTCTCTTCCTGAATCCTTCCATACCTCAGAGGTCACCTCTCTGCAGAAAGACAAGAGCAGACGTATTCTCCAAGGATGGTCATATTCCCAATGATATGGGTAAAGTTCTCCTCCCACTATTCTTCTTTCAAATGTAAAATTTGTTTTGATATAGTACCCAGAGGTCTTACTTTGGTCTGCTGTAACAGATACAATAGACTGGGTGGCTTATAATCACTAGGAATTTATGCCTCACAGTTCTGGAGGCTGGGAAGTCCAAGATCAAGGTGCTGGCTGATTTGGTGTCTGCTGAGAACCCAGCCTTGGTTTCTAGATGGCTGTCTTCTCCCTGTGTCCTCACACAGAGGAAGGGACAAGAGAACTCTTGGGGATCTCTCTTAAAAGGGCACTAATCCCATTCATGAGGGCTCCACCTCCTAATACCATCACATTGGGGATTAGGTTTCAACATATGAACTTTGGGAGGACACCTACATTCAGTCTTTTGCACCAGCGGGGCTGAGTTTATGCATCTGATGTTGTAGTAGGAGAAATTATTTCTTTCCTGTATTTCAACAGCCATCTTCCCATGAGTACTGAAACAATACTTCTAGAAATATATATTTACCTTTTTTAACAATATCATTAGATCCATCTTTACACTCAGCTTATTATTGATTTGATTAATAAAACCATTGACCTTTGTTCCTTGTTCTCTCTCTTATGTAGTGTTCTTGGTATTTGGGTAACCATACGATGTTCCTAAAAATGAAGGCTCCTGCTTGCCTCGTTGGCTTGCTGATCAAATTCAGGTTAGGCTGGTCATTTTTGGAGTAAACAGTCTCGTTAGCACTCTGCCAGCTTCTTCATTCGTGAACTGTTGCAGACTTCTGGGTGGAGGGTTACAAGCTGAGATCCAGGGGAAATGCAGGGCCTACCTATCTTGCTAATGCATCTTGTACCTGTGAAGGCAAAATCAGGTTCCCTAATTCAAAATTACACATGGGTCAAAAGTCATTGATAAATCAGAGAGGTACCCTCTCGAACACACACTCAGAAGATCTTTCAAGAGCATTTATTTATCTTACTATTTATCGCGTTTCCAGTTTGGTCTTGCTAGAGCTGTCCTACAGAAAGAATTTGTAGCTGGGGAGTTGCTGCAGCACAGCGTGTTGTTTAGAGTTAATGTCTTATGTGTTAAAAAAAAAAAAAAAAAAAAAAAGAAAAAACTGGAACCACCAAGTCTGAAAGCTGCACTTTGTTCCCAATACCCTGAAACAGCCACCGGGCATTTCAGCAGAGAAAACAAAGCTTGTTTTATCGCTGCTCTTCATAGGTTTGCCTGACAGGCTTGGAGGCACATTGAGCTGAAACGGAGCTGTTAATGATATAATAAATGCTTTTGAAATTTTTCCATCGGGTAATCCATCAATAGATTTGACTGTTTTGAAAAATGAATGAAAATCAAACAGGCGCACATGGCTCACTCTGCTTGGTAATGAATAAACATATGCCAAAGAACATTCAAGTGCATGTGTGTTGCCTGCCTGTAGTGTGTTACTTATGCTTTATACTTTTGTTCCATGCAGTTAATTAAACCAGGCTGGCCTATAGTGTACTTAAAAAAAGAAAGATTTGTTTTCACAGGCTCAGACTTGGAGATTTAGTCTTCCTTGCTTTCTTTTGTGTTTTCAAATTGTGGTTAAAAACACATAACATTTCCCACCTTACCCATTTTTAAGTGTGCACTTTTGGTAGTATTAAGTATATTCCCATGCTTGTAAAACACCTCTCCAGAACTTTTTCCATCTGCAAATCTGAAACTCTACCCCCTTTCCCCCTGATAACCACCATTCTACTTTCTATGAATTTGTTCCCTGCTTTCTTTTCCAAATATATTCATTTCTGAGTCTTCTCTCCTGCTTAGGTTCAATTTGGGCCAATCATGCCTTTTAAGGAAGAGAGACCAATCCGTAATTTTCGCAGAGGTTTCGTAAAATAGAGCGCCAGCATACCCCCGTGAGTATGTGGGGCTCTAATTAGCATTTCTTTTGGCATCACTGTTTAAAATTTGTTAAAGTCATCTTGCATGATGAACTAAGAAATTAGGCGGTGAAAGGCCGATCCAAGCTTTTAAAAACTAGACCTTTTTCTGGCCTCTCTCCACCAGAATTGAATCTTAAGTACCCAATTTCTAGGCAAACTTGTGAACTCTATTTCTTATCAGGGTGTATTTAATTTTCAACAGGTGACAGACTGTCTCAAAAACATGCTTATTGCCCCCCCGGTATTTTAGTTTAATTTGGCTTTAGCACTAATGTAATTGTTTGTAAATTTGGACAGAATGCATTTAACAAGTCCACTCCACTGATAGAATGCCGTCACCCTGAATAACCCAAAATTGCGGGGAACACACTGAGTTTTCAGTTGCGCGCGTCCCTTGCCGTTTGTCACCACTGCAGGTGAATGTTTCGAATGCTATTGAACCACAGAGGACTGTTTTTAAAGGTAGTTCTTATTGCTTGCTTTTGTTTTTCAGAAACATCTGTATGTTTCAAACATGGCTTTTCTCTCAGTGGTGATATTGGGAGACCGTAGGCTGCCCACGTTACTGAATTAGAATTCGGCAGGATTTTGTATAAAAGACGTGATCTATACCTGTGCTTTTTATTATATATCTTACATTTATTTGCCTTTTATTTTCCCGCCACTGAACTCTGAATAGTGGTGATGGTACAGAAAATTGAAGTATCACTAAAGTGCTGATTGCTGGGATGTTCTACCTTTTTTATTATTTATTTATTTTTTCGTGGTACACGGGCCTCTCACTGTTGTGGCCTCTCCCGTTGCGGAGCACAGGCTCTGGACGCGCAGGCTCAGCGGCCATGGCTTACGGGCCCAGCCGCTCCGCGGCATGTGGGATCTTCCCGGACCGGGGCACGAACCCGCGTCCCCCGCATCGGCAGGCGGACTCTCAACCACTGCGCCACCAGGGAAGCCCTGTTCTACCTTATAAAAGAAAATTTTTTTTTAACTTTTTATTTTATATTGGGGTATAGCTGATTAACAACGCTGTGATAGTTTCAGGTGCACAGCAAAGCGACTCAGCCATACATATACGTGTATCCATTTGCCCCCAAACTCCCCTCCCATCCAGGCTGCCACATAACATTGAGCAGAGTTCCCTGTGCTGTACAGTAGGTCCTTGTTGATTATCCATCTTAAATATAGCAGAGTGCACATACAGATCCCAAACTCCCTAAGTATCCTTTCCCCCCACCCTGCCCCATAACCGTAAGTTCGTTCTCTAAGTCTATGAGTCTATTTCTGTTTTGTAGATGAGTTCATTTGTATCATTTCTTTTTAGATTCCACATATAAGGGATATCATACAGTTTCTTTTTCTCGGTCTGACTTACTTCATTCGTATGACCATCTCTGGGTCCATCCATGTTGCTGCAAATGGCATTATTTCATTCTTTTTAATGGCTGAGTAATATTCCGTTGTATATATGTACCACATCTTCTTTATCCATTCCTCTGTCAATGGACATTTAGGTTGCTTCCGTGTCTTGGCTGTTGTAAACAGTGCTGCAGTGAACATTGGGGTGCACGGATCCTTTCGGACCATGTTTTTCTCCATATGTATACGCCCAGGAGTTAGCACATCCTGTCGTTAACTCATACCAGCTCTCAGGTGTTGGCTCAGTGCAAGCCCCCTGTGACAAAACCTTGTTTAAAAGTAGAATATCCCATAAACAGGGTTTTGTCACAGGGGGCTTGCACTGAGCCAACACCTGAGAGCTGGTATGAGTTAACGACAGGATGTGCTAAGTCCAAGGCATCTTTCTCTTTACCAAATTTTGAACTAATCACACACAAGAGCAAACTAGTGAACCAGTTCAAAAGGAAACTGAAATTCCAGACACCCCAGAAGCACTGCATCAGGAATTGTCAGCACATTGGTGTAGCTGCTGAATAGCACTGAAAAGCACACAAACCCTCCTTTCCTTTCACATATATAGTATATTCACAAAAGCCACCTGAAGGATAAGGCAGAGAGGCCCCATGGCCAATTACTGTTTGTGACGTGACGGTTTCACTGTGCGGTACAGTCTTCCCGTAGGTGTTTCTGTCCCTGGTGACTGTTACATGACTTGATTTGTTGCACATCGTGCCCAGTTTGACATATGTTTCCCGATCCGTAGAATGTCGTCTTTCATTTTCTCATTTTCCTTTTAACATTTCCCCTAAGGTTGGCCTTTCATGAGTGGCTTCCAGGTATGGCTTTTGGAAGATGTCAACTCTTTGGGCAACAGTTTCTTGCAATAAAAGTATATTCTCAAATTGGCATAAGAATCTAGACTCCAGTTTAGTGTTGTTTTTGTTAAGGACTGTGCTATTATAGTCTTCGTGAGAATTGTGGTTTTAAAATGGTTTCATTCATTCATCCATCCGTTCAGCAAATCTTTACCAGCACCCTCGGTGTATCATGCTGTTCTAGTGAACAAAACAGACAGAGATTCGTATGCAGAGCGTGCATTCTACCAGAGAGAGACTACCGTGTATGAGGAACGTTATGGGGAATTCCCTGGCGGTCCAGTGGTTAGGGCTCCGCGCTTCCACTGCAGGGGGCATGGGTTCGATCCTTAGTTGGGGAACTAAGATCCCACGTGCCACGGCGTGGCCAAAAAAAAAAAGAAACATTATGAAGAGATGCACTGTTTTGGGTGCTAGAGAATTATAACTGAAAGGGAAAAATGAAAGAAATAGACCAGAATAAGAGGATGGAGGTGTGGGGATAAATTGTAGTTTTAAGTAGCGTGCTTAAGGTCAGCCCCATTGAGAAGCTGACATTTGTGCAAAGACTCCAAAGAGGTGAGGGAATTATCAGCGAGGATTTCTGGGGAGAGAGCCTTCCAGGCAGAGGGAGCAGTCAGTGCAAAGGCCCTGAGGCTGGTGTGTACCTGCTATGCTGAGAATGGCTGGATCAGAGTGAGTAAGGGGTGGGGGGAAGCAGTTGGATATGCCATCAGACGCGGGTGACAGGGTGACATGGTGATGCGGGGGTGGAGCAAGCCCCCTGGGACCTTGATTTCCATTGTAAGAACTCTGGCTTTTACTCTTGAGTTTTGAGCAGAGGAGTGACAACATCTAATTTAGTAGATGAACTGTTGCTGATAGAACTGACTTGAGAAGCTATTTGGGAATTATTTATGTCATAAGTCAGATGGTAACCATAAGTGACGGAAGTCAAAAGCAGAGGAGAAATACAAGGGAATTGTCCTGAAAAAAAGTGTCAACAAGGTATTCAAACTGGTGAATTCGAGAAGGATGCCATAAAAGAGTAAGCTGCATGGTTTCCAAGTTCTCACGTGCCACGAACGTGTGTGAGGATCAGAATTGTTTCAGGGGGCGCGGGTTCCTTTTCCAAACTCTTCATGCTTTGGAGACTCTCTAGGGATGCATGGGGTTAGCGGAGATGGACGACTTGACGTCTCCAGGTGAGCCTGATGTTCAGAGGGCCCTCCGAATCATTGCTGTACTGCAGTTAGTTCCTTAATTAAATCCTGGCTGGTGGTCAGCATTCCTTTCTGTTGAGTTTATAAGAACTTAAAGAATCCGTGTGTAAACCGTGCAGAACGATCCTGTGTGTCAGTGCTGTGGTTTATGGACACTCAAGGAGCTTGTTGTCTGATACTTAAAAGTGCATTCTTTTCAGGCTTTCAGTCCTTCTAACAGACGGGTCGTATTTGGGGATGTGCCTTCCGTACTTTTGTTGTATACTTATCTGTAAGTTTCTTTTGCCGAATTCTAGGGTCTATGTGCTTGTATTTCGTCTTATTCTAGCAGCTTGCTGGCAGGAAAGGACTGTTATCAACAGTGAATACATCCAGTTTTTTATCGCTTTTTAGTGCTTTCCTAGTTTGTTCATCATACAGTCTGTTTCCCACCCACCCCACTTCCTCTAATATCAACGGATCTTGATTCCCCGTCCCTTATCAGAAGATACTGGAATATAAGAGCAAATATAAACTTTATTTCATGGTGGTTAAAGTGTAGTGAGGCTTAAAGATGCTTAAGGGGGAGTTTGCGTAGCTACCAAAAGTTGGAAATAACTTGGAAAAAGTTTCCACTAAAAATGAAGCATAATGGTTGACTAAGATTTCTTGAGTCTCTGCTAAGCTCGGGCCCTGGTGCTTGGCACTTGGTGTGTATTTCCCTCATTTACTTCTCCCAGACACCTCAGTAGGGGATATCACCATTCCATTGCTCAGAAGAGAAAATCAATGCCCAGTCTGGGCAACATAGCCTGGCATGGAAGTTAGAACCTGAGGATGCCAGAACCCGTGTCTTCCCGCTGTGCTGCTCTCAAATGTAATCTCACACGTTTTTATACATATAGTAAGTAATGGTTTCATCCACTGGAAATGCCTCAAATGTTAGGTTCCCCTCTGTCTTTATGATGAAAATACCCTGTATGGTACTTGACTTTTTCTTACCCCTCACCTCTGAATTTACCAGTTCCTTCCAGACTGTCAGTATTTGGGAATATTTTTTCCTTTTTTTTTTCTTTTATTGTAGTAAAACACACCTAAAATAAAGGTATAAAATTTACCATCTTTAGCATTTTTAAGCATACGGTTCAGTGGCAATAAATACATTCACAGTGTTGTGCGTCCATCCCCACCATCCAGGTCCAGGCCTCTCTTCATTTTCCCAAACTGAGCTCTGTCCCCACCTGACTCCCTGCCCCTGGGAACCACCATTCTACTTCTGTCTCTTTTAGATATGCATCTTGTATTTTTGTTCTGTACTTACTTGTTTCTTTTCCCTAAGTCTCGAGCTTCTGGGCTTCCATCCATCTGAGCTTGCCAGTTTTTCAAAGGAAGAGAAGTCCTAACTCTGCCTAAAGCTCTGACCTCCTTGCAAATACATGAACGTATATTTATGGGCTGGAGCCCACCCCACCCTGAGAAGTGCATGAAAAAAGATGGAAAAATAATAGTATTTGTTTGGGAAGTTTTCTGGGGACTCCAGAAACGAGGATTGTTAAAGGATCTGACAAGCTATGTTTTCACCCTTTGATTTACATATTTTTAATTTAAAAGGCTTCTGCATAAGAAATAATTTTAAAATCCCTTTTCAGGATGGGGAAAACGTGCTCATTCTCCCTACTAATTGAAAAATGTTAAAAAACGTTTTCTGTTGAAAGTGTCTGTAAACATGTAAAATGATTTTTGTTTCACTTAATGTCCTTGGAGGTTCTCCAAGAGCCTTGGAGATTGGTTCTGAGGAAGGTCGTGTTTCTGAGACATGACCGAAGAGCTCATGTGCACGTGAAGAATGAGAACCAGGAACCCCGGGTGTCGCTGGGTTTTACAAAGGCTTCACCTTTCTGTTCAAATGTTAAGCTAAATTCAACAAAATATCTGCTTTTCTTCTTCCTTTGGGATAATAATTTTGGAGGGCAAGGTATGATATTAGGTGTATTTTCAGAAAGTTCAGGCTCAGGGACCTGAATGCACTTTTGAGGTTTAATTAGACCACAGAGTCCAGAGAAAAAAGTGCCAAAGTAAATAGACATAAGAAAGAGGAGAGCATGTTTCTGTTGCTGGAAAGGGTGCTCTGCTTCCCCTGAGCCGTCCGAATCTGGCTTATGCTTGCCTTATTCATTATCTGCGGGATACTTTATTCCCTGTCTAATGGATATTTAAAGGAACAAAGTGTCAAGCAAGATTTTTTTAATTTCAGTAAATCTTGGACTTTTTTTTTTCATCTACTTCTAATCGTGATCAAAAGCCAATGAATGTCTCAAGGTCAAGAGCAGACAAACCCTGCACTACGAATAACCAAATTCTCTATAAACATTTTTGTTTTTTTGTTCACATATTACAGGTTTGCAGGAAATCAATAGAAACCTTCTACCACGTCTGCGCACGCGCGCGCGCACACACACACACACACACACACACACACACACACACACACACACACACACACACACACACACACACACACAGAGTCTTGGAACGAAGGAAGATGGACAGTTCTGTACTAATGACACTGTGGTTCTAATGTAACTAAATTACAGCAAAGGAGCTGAAAGGATCCATTCTCTTTGCGGCCCGGAGTCGGGACTCTGAAATCCAATCTGAAGTGTGTTTAATGAGTGTTCTGAACGCTGGGGCTCAGTGTGGAGGGAACAAGGAGCACAGTGTGTCCCCCACCCCAGACACCGTGGCCACCCCTGGAGCCGCAGCGCTGAGGAAGAATTGCTGCGTTTGTGCACTCGGTAGATGGGCAGGCCTCAACATTTAGCTACTTTCCCCCAGAATGAAAGACTTGTCCCGGCTCCCCAGACTTTGGTTTTATAGTGGTAGTTCCTGTTCTTACTCTGCTTGGCATCTCACAGCAATGGCGATCACAGTGTTTGCAGCCAGGGCTGCTACTGGGTCCACCGTTGGGCTTTGAGTCATTTTCCTCCTCCCCCTTGTCCCCCTCGTCCCCCTTCTCCCCTTCTCATCGTCATCGTCATCGTCATCATCATCATCATCATAGCTACTACCCAGTAGAGTTTGCTGAGTTCTGGGTACCGTCCTTAGGCTTACTGTATGCTGAGTTGTTTAATCTTCACTACATCCTATGAGGTGTTTCAGTCCTGCTCCCATTGTACAGAAGTGGAAGCTGAGGCCCAAAGAGTAACTCATCCCAGGTCACACTGCCATGGAGTGGAGATGGGGACTTTGCAAGAAGACAGATGCCTCCAGAGTTTGTGTTCTTAATTATATTATACTGCCTCTCTAAGACCCCCAGGGGCCGGAGACACAGCTGGAGAAACATCTCCCACATTTCTGCTGTTCCATTTCTTGGTTAACTAAGGAGTCCTGCTTTTGCAGCAGGTCACGACTGGTTTATATGACACTCACCCTGGCCTGCAGGGGCTGTGCCGTACTACGGTCACACCTTCCATATATATCAGACCGTATGTCCTACCGACCGGCTTTGGTGCCCCCAAGTTACAGCAGTTGCAAATGTCAGCCTCTTCCCTTGGTTTTCCCAGCAAGTTTTCTCCAGGACAGTTTGCATCATCAAAATTAGGGGTGGAAGTCTTGAAGGAGATAAGAGGGAAAATAGACTCTGAGGCTGCCGGTTAGGAGCAGATTCTCTGAAGCTGAGTTTGAATCCCAGCTCCACAGCGAGTGTCACCTTGGCGCCAAGCCTGGAGTGTCCTCGGGGTGCAGCTTAGGTGTGTTGTGGGTGTGCAGATGTACCGGTCCCTCCGCCCCCAGGGCAGCTGCATCTTAGACATGATTATTGATGTCCCGTAACTGGATTTGGTTGGGACTCTGTACTGGCTTCCAGTGTGCTGTCTGGAAGTCCTGAGCCATTCTGATTCACTAGCCGTTGCTTTTCTCTCTCATAACTTTTAGAATCTTCTTTTTTTTCCTTGTGTTCCCAAACTTCCCAATAATTTGCATTGAAATGGATCGTGCTCATTCCATGAGATACTCTCTGGCCCTTTTTCAATCTTGAAAGTCATACTCCTCAGTTCTGGAAATTTCCTTATATTATGCTTGCATAATTTTCCTTCCCCTTGGGTCTCTCTGTGTAGGGGTCCCATGATTCAGATGCTGAGCCTTTCTAAAAGTCTCCCGTCCTCCCCTCCCCGCTGCCACGCTTTGGTCGCCTGGTGTAGGTTCTAGGAGAGTTTTCCACTGTATCTTTAAACTCTCACAGTGACATTTTAATTTCTGCCGTGCTATTTTTCATTTCGAAGAGCTCTTTCTTGTTAACCAAATATTCCTTTTTATAACCTCCTGGGGTTATGTTAGTTATAAACTCGGAGCTATATGAGGATACAAATTACAATGTTTTTAAAAGTTTTTCACTCTGCCCTGGCTTATCGGAAGTACTTGGCGTCTCCCGTTCCTGACCTTTTGGGTAGTTCTGTGGAATTTGACTGCTTCCTTATTGCTGCCTCTCTTCTCCTCTGTAATTAGACTGCAGTTTTCTCCTCTGTTATCTTCTAGAATTTGGGGGAAATCTCTTACCCGCTGTCTCTTCTCTCGTTTTCTCGGTTTCCTATGAATTTATTCCTTTTTTCATTCTTTTACTGTTTCTTTTAAGCAGGGTTTCTGGGTACCATGGAGATGAGCTGCGTGTATTCAGTCTGCTATCTTTAGCCACAAGTGTCACCTTCTTAATCATTTATATTAAGCCCAGTCTGCAGTGGCCTTGTGCTAAAATTTCTAAGAAAAAAAATGTATTTATGGACGGATCGGTGAGTTCCTATGAGATTCCTCCAGTTGTATTCTTGGATCTCTGTTTAACTCGCAGCTGCTGACTACATGCTCAGGGGTCAGGAAGGGGGAACTCTGGACGGAGGGCTGGTTGGTGGGAGGCCGCGTGAGCTGGGGGACTTCCCAGCCTGGACCCTGCCCCTCCCCCATCGGGGTGGAAGGGTCCAAAAGAGACTTAGGGTGTAAAAAGAACTTTGATTGTAGAATACTGCTCATATCTAGAGCAGCAACAGTAAAAAGAGGAACACCTTTTAACGATAAGCAGGAAAAGTCAGTTATCTCCTATCATGAGTGTACTACTTACTGAGTTTATTTGGTTTTTCCAGTTAGAGAAATTTTCAAGGCCAGAATGTTTATGTTATCCCCAATCCATTTATCACGTTATTATTTCATTATAATCTCTTCGTTCGAAAGGAACAGAGCAGGACGTGACGGCGTCGTCTCTGCCCCCAAGTGGCTGAGAGGTGGGTAACAGCACTGCGGAAGGTGGCTGTATGAGTTTGCTAGGGCTGCTGTAACAAAGTACCACAAACTGGTGACTTGAAACATCAGAAATTTATTCTCTCACAGTGCTGGAGGCTAGAAGTTCAAAGTCAAGGTACCAGCAGGACCATATTCCCTCTGAGACCCTGGGTGAATCCCTTCCTTGCCTCTTCCAGCTGCTGGTGGGGACCATCCATCCTTGGCGTTCCTTGGCTCACAGCCACGTCACTTGTCTCTGCCTCTGTCATCGCATGGCCTTCTCCCTGTGTGTCTCTGTCTTCACACCATCTTATAAGGACACCACTCGTTTTGGGTTAGTGCCCACCCTAATGACCTCATCTTCACTTGATCACATCTGCAAAGACCCTGTTTCCAAATAAGATCACATTCACAGGGACCAGGAGTTAGGACTTCATGTCTTTTTGAGACACAGTTCAGCCCGTGACAGTGGGTTCGGTATTTTTTGCTACGGTTGCGTCTCAAGCTTGAAGTTATCCCGAAATGGAGATTGGAGCCAGAGACCGCCAAGTGCACCGGCTCTGCCTGGTGGGGGTCCACGTGTCGACATGACTGGCACCTGGCTCTCAAAGCAGAGTCTTTGCAGCATCCACTGGGAGCTTGTTAGAAATGCAGATTCTTGGGCCTCCCCCCAGCCCTCCCGAATCAGCATCTGTAGCTTATCAAGGTCTGCAGGTGATCGATGGGCACACAAATCAGAGAAGCACTGCTCCGAATCGCCTCCAGCAGAATTCTAGGACAGAATAAGCATACCTGGCTATGGGCTCTGTCCCTGGGGACATGGTCACACACATACACACAGATGTGGTGGCCAGGCTTTCCATCCCATGACGTTGCGGAGACATGCCTTTGGGGTTGGGAAATGGGACATCCTCCTCGATGTCAGCCCATTCCCCTGCCCTTAATTTTATAAACTAACATTTCCCCATCACAGTAGAAGCAACAGTGTAGAGAACTTGTGTTACGTGCCAGGGTCTTTGCTAAATACTTCGCGGTCAGAGTTGTATTTAATCCTCACATTGATCCTAAGGGGTCGACAGTATCTCCAGTCCTTTTCTGGCTCCACCTACTATAGACTGAATTGTGTCCCCACTCCCCCAGATTTCTATGTTGACACCCCGACTCCAAGTGTGGCTGTATTTGGAATAAAGAAGTAAGGTCAATGAGGTCATAAGGGTGTAGCCCTGATCCAATAGGATTAGTGTCCTTATAAGAAAAGACACTAGAGTGCATATGCGTGCACTCCCTCTCTCTCTCTCTCTCTCTTTCTCTCTTTCTCATAGCACTTACCATACCTTCTAAGTTAGCTGCTTTATTCTCTCACCTCTGACTCAGCGAGAGATACTTGTATTGATTTCCATTCCCTTAGCCCCTAGCACAGTGCCTGCATGTGGCTACTCACTTGACAAATGTACCTCAGGCTCCGTAAGCCATCATGGTTATTAATACTTCTACCCACCTGGTCAGAAACCCCCAAAGGGCCAGGAGGAAATCTGCTATGTTAACGACACCCGTGGTGAGGGTTAGTGGGTTATGGAAGTTTGAACAATATTCTAATAGGTATTAACGGGAGGAAAAAGGGGCTGAGGCCTTTGAGAGAAGCCATTCCCTTCTGCTGTAGAGGAGCATGCCCTGGTTGTCTTGGTTACCTTAATCCCAAAGGAGAGAAAAACAAAATACTTCCAGAAACAGCTCTCTGAAACCTCAGCTGATGCATATTTTGTAAAGTTGGTCAAATGTTATCTTTATCGATTTCTGTCTATGAGATTATTTCAGCAAGGCAGATTTTAGCTGTATCACGTAGGGTGACTCCTTTGTTCAGACCCTTTGAGGAGGTGGGGAGAGGGTGTAGAAGACACCCCCAACCCAGAAAGAATTGTCTTTATTCTTTTAGAGGAAAAAGAAAATACTTCCTCATAAAACTTGATGTAATAGAAATAACCTGAAGGCATAGACATATTTTAAAGGCACAATAAACCAAAAGGACTTTGATTCGCAGTTTTTAATAGCTTGAAGCCCTGTGTGAATGTTCATACTATTTATTATTCAGTACTTAGTTGCCAGACACTCCCCAAGAATGTAAACCTCCTCCTAAAATTTAATTTTATAGGATTCCGTGAAAAGCCTCTTCAAAATGGAGAAAGCAGCGGGGATGCACAGTAAGCATTCAGCCACCTTATTTGTGCACTAGATTAAACTTCAGATGTCTCTTGGAGCATAATTTAAAGTAGCCAGTAAGAAAAAAGTGACAAAAATTTGCTTATGTGGTTTCACTAATCACCGGTTTGTTCTCCAAAATATGACATATGATTACTATTTGGTTTCTTCACTTCTGGACTATTTTAATCAAGACTGGCCATGTGCGGGGTCAGCCAGACTCTTAGTTTCTTAGAAGGTGTGGGAGTCTCAGAGATCTGCCTCCCTCAGCCCCAGTACAAACACTTGGGGACAATTTGAAAAACATTCATCAAGAGGTCCCTTTCATGTTAAACCATTTCTAACAGATATAGGTTTTCAGATGAAGCCTCAGTGATTTGTTTTTCCTTCCTCGTGTATGATCATTTTTGCAGCCATAAGAGTGTGTGTGTGTGTGTGTGTGTGTGTGTGTGTGTGTGTGTCTTAAAGTAAGTTACTCTTTGAGAAAGTACGTTTACAGATGAATTTTCCTGAGCGTCTCCTCTTTGTGTTCTGCCAGCCTAGTCTACGGTGTTGCCATCTTTCCCCACATCCAGACTTTATTGACTCATTTATAGGTTTGTTTTAGCAACAAAGGGCTGGTGGCTTTGTAGCTGTTGAACCCCATCATCTGTCTCGTGCAAAGCCTGCCCCAGGTGCATAATTTGTGGTTACTTCTAACGATGTTCATATCATGCCTTTTTCTTCACCAGACACGTAAAAGAACCTTTTGTGCTGAGAAACATTAACAGCCCTTTAGCGCACACATGGATATCACTCATTCTCCCCGTGTGATACGGCTCTTCACAGACGCTCAACTTGAGCTGGGTCCTACCCCTCAGTGTTTCTCGAAGATCTAATGTAAAGGAAGTGGACTCTTGATTTTCTTGTTCTTAAAAATAGTTTAAACAGATTCTATTGTGAATAACTCTCTTCAGTCATTTGTATGTAGATGTGAACGCCATCCTCAGTTACTTTTTTTTTTTTTTGGTCTTTTTTTCTGCATTTTTAAATTTTGGTAAAATGAACACAACAAAAGATTTACCATTTTAGCCATTTTTAAGTGTACAATTCAGTGGTATTAAGTACATTCACAGGGTTGTGCAACCATTGCTACCATCCATTTTATATCCTGTGGTGTGAATTTTGAGCAGAATTGCTTTTAATGTGAAGTTCAAAAAATTCATTGGAGGCAAGTGTAAAGAAACGATGCTGTGGACTGAGTGAATCCACTGCTGGAAAGAAAGAGGGGATAATTTTTCTTAAAGAATGTGGATAAAACTCTTCCTGCTTCCCTTCTCTGAGATGCTTTCTCTGAAGCGGAATTCAGCCCTGGGTGCATGGATTAAACCCAGACATTTCTACACCAACCCCTAAAAGAAAGGGAAACAGTGTCCCTGAACTTTGGCATCGTGAAGTCTGTCTAGGAACATTTTAGGCCATAGCTGCCTGGTATACCTTGGGAAGTTAATGCCGTGTCCGTTTACCCATGAAATTGTCATCTAGTGACTGCATTTCAACCCTTATAAATACTTTCTAGTACTTCTACATGCTGGCTTTCCTTATACCCCTGAAGATAGCCAGTGTTCACAGGACAGTTCATATAATGCATTAAAGGCATCTATTTTACAGATGAATTTTAGGAACTATATAATATCGTTCAAACTCTAACTTCTCCCTATATAAAAATTTGGGTCCCATTGAAAAGTCATTTTTGCATCAAAGATTTGTACAAAATAATAAATTTTAAGGAAAATTTTAAGACTTGGGACCAGGCTTATATATTAACTAGATTCCAAGCATCTATTTCCAGCCTCTTATTATTACCAAGATATGCTCAGTGTGGTCACAAAAATCTCTGCTGACTCAGTAAAGGACCTGATTCAGAGGGTAACTCTACCTCTCCTCGGGGTGTTCCATGAAGTGCTTAGTTGAACATCATTCCATAAAGGCATCCATTGTATGTTGATTTTTTACTTGTTTAGACTTCCAGCGTTGAATTGTAGAGTCTCATTTCCCAGACTCTGTAAATCTAGATGAAGTTATCAAATTCACTTAGTTCCAGGAATTCTCTGGGAGACGTGAGTGCTTGCCAGCTGGTCAGATAATTGGTGGTTCAGTTTGTAACAAATAGGAAATGTCAAGAATGGTGAGAAAGAAGAATTGTGAAACTGGAATGTGGTCTTCTCTTAAAAAGATGTTATGATGGGGCTTCCCTGGTGGCGCAGTGGTTGAGAGTCCGCCTGCCGATGTGGGGGACGCGGGTTCGTGCCCTGGTCCGGGAGGATCCCACATGGCGTGGAGCGGCTGGGCCCGTGGGCCATGGCCGCTGAGCCTGTGCTACGCAGCGGGAGAGGCCACGGCAGTGGGAGGCCTGCGTACCGCAAAAAAAAAAAAAAAAAAAAAAAAGATCTTATGATACAGGAATTCTTCCACAACTTCTTAGCACCTGGCCCATTTCTATCATGTTCTTACTAGCTAGCCTCTGTAGATTTTACTGGCCAGAGAAGAGGACCTCGAACAAGTAGCCATGCCTAAGTTATTCATACAGTTCTATGGAGGCAGGTGTGAAGAATTGAACTCAAGACCCCCCGTGAGCCTGGCTGGTGAATTCCCAAGTGCTCTCAGCATGACCGAGGGTGCGTTGCTTTGAGAAAGAAGTGGGAAATAAGATTGGTGACCAGTAATCTGTTCAGCTGTTAACACTGGATAAACATAGGGGCGTGTGGGCTGGGGTAGTGGGGGGGGGGGGAATACGTTTGACAGACAAGGACGGGGTTTACACACCATTACATGTTAGTTCTGCCATCAGGGCGAGTGAAACGACTCTCCTGGTGACCCTTGGACCGGGCATTCAAAGTCTAGAGCCTGGTGAGTTTGGGATTATCCATGGAGACTACCGCATGCCCTTAGAAAACTGAATATCTTCTGGATTTCAACCATGAGGAATATGGGAGCACAAAGTGGTGTCTGTTTAAAAAAATGAAAGATGCTTTATGGCTGGACACAGAAGCATCTTTGCTGGCCTCTCAGGTCACGCTATTGGGTGGCCTAATGGATGTGCCCATCATTGTACTTGTCAGGCTCTGACTGCTACTGCCAATTAGTCTCCTGGGTTACTAATTGGCTCCTAAATTGCTCTGCTCTTAGCAGAGGGGAAGTGAAAGTATAAAACCAGTAACTGGAGACAACACTGCCTTGAAACATTTTTCTTGCAGCGTTTGATCTGTGTGGTGAAATTGGATCCATTTTGCAAGTGGGTGTTAGGAATCTACCAGATAGTGAAGAGAAACCAAGGCATAGGATTCTAAGCTCTTTAGGGTAGAAAGTGGGTTCATATATATCATCTTCCCTTTCTACCCTAAAGAGCTTAGAATCCTATGCCTTGGTTTCTCTTCACTATCTGGTAGATTCCTAACACCCACTTGCAAAATGGATCCAATTTCACCACACAGATCAAACGCTGCAAGAAAAATGTTTCAAGGCAGTGTTGTCTCCAGTTACTGGTTTTATAGATTCAGGGTATAGAAAATACATATTTCAGCAGACATTGAGGGACTGCCAGGGGCTGCGCTAGCCAATAGGAATAGAAAGGTGAACAGGTAGCCCAGAGTTTCATTGGGGAGACAGACTCATAGATGTTTAACTACAGAGAATACAGTGGAATGAGTAATTGTATTCATTTGTTCATTCATTTCAACAAGACTGGTTGGCATTTAGGCATCGTGGGTAAGGCGATTAATAACCTATGGCCTAAAAAAATAAGTAACCTATGGCCTTTACCCTCAGTTCCTATGAAGTCTAGATGAGAGTTTATGCAAAGTGTAGAGAAGAAAGCCGTACATTCTGCCACATTTGGCCGGGGGTGGAGGGGGAAGCAAGAGGAACAGGGACAGGCTTTCAGCTGCCACAAAAAGGGCATGGGATCATGAGCTGAAAAGTTACAGAAATGCACACAAATGTTAATAGCAGCTTTATTCACAATTGCCCAAACTTGGGCAACCGAGATGTCCTTCAGCAAGTGAATGGGTAAACAAACTGTGGTCCATCCACACAGTGGTATATTATTCATCCATAAAAAGAATGGAGGAAACTTCAATGCCTACTGCTAAGTGAAAGAAGCCAATCTGAAAAGGCAACATTCTATACGATTCCAACTACATGACATTCTAGAAGAGGCAAAACTGGAGAGACAATAAAACGATCAGTGGTTGCCAGGAGTTTGGGGGGTGGTGAGCCCGGACGAAGGGAGCACAGGGGATGTTTAGGCTGGTGAAACTCTCTTGTGTGATCCGGTTATGGGGGCTCTGTGATAGTATGCATTTGTTGAAATCCGTAGAACGATACAGCACAAAGAGTGAATCCCAGCGTAAAGTATGGACTTTGGATGGTGATGATGTATCAGTATTGGCTCAACGATTGTAACCAATGTACCATACTAACCCAAGATGTCAGTAAGTGGGGCCCTGGGTGTGGTGGGAGAGGTGCGTGAGAACTCTCCCCACGTACTTCCTGCTCAATTTTCTGTAAACCGAAAACCGCTATAAAAAAATAAAGTGTTATTTCTGTAATTTATTAAGTACTTACAGTGGTGTGTTGAGTTCTGCTGTACAGCAAAGAGATTCAGTTGTACATATATATACATTCTTTTTCATATTCTTTTCCACTGTGATTGATCACAGGGTACTGAATATGGTTCCCTGTGCGATGCAGTAGGACCTTGTCGTTCATCCATTGTGTATATGAGTCTGCATCTGCTGATCCCAAACTCCCAATCCATCACTCCTCCACCCCCCTCCCCCCAGCAGCCACAGGTTTGCTCTCTCTGTCTGTGAGTCTGTTTCACAGATAAGTTCATTTGTCGCATATTTTAGATTCCACATATAAGTGATGTCATATGGCATTTGCCTGTTATTTTTAAGGGGGGTAGTGCCTGGCCTTGGGGTAGGGAGAAGATGGCAGAGGTCAGCACCTAAGTGTGAGGGCAGCATGAGAAGGGAATCGGTGGTGGGCACGGGGCCGGTGACCAGGGTGTAGTGGCGGTGCTTGGTGGCGAGCGGTTACAGACTCGGGCGTGAAGAGGCTTCCTGTAGTGGGAGCCGCGGTGTGCGTCCCCAGCTGCCTGTCTCAGAGGGCGTAACTCCCGCTGTTTCTGTTCCCAGCAAAGAGCCCCGGGGAAAGTGCTGCTGGATGCGGTGTGCAGCCACCTGAACCTCGTGGAAGGAGATTATTTTGGCCTCGAGTTTCCCGACCACAAGAAGATCACGGTAGGTGACGTCCATGGGATGTTGCTGTTTTACTGTCTGTTCGACTTGGGGGAGGGAAATAATTGGGACCTTCCTTGGCCATACGGAAATGTACAACAGAAAAGGTACCCAGAAAGCCCTTGTTAATCTGTTTTTGTGTGCATATGATTAGCAAGTTCAAAGAGAATACACAGTGCAGGCTGTCCCCCCTCCCCATCTCCCTCCACCTCTCCCTCTAAGAACCTCCATCACCAGTGTCTTGTGTATCCTTCTGATCAGAGTCTGTGTATATGTGTACACAAACACGTAATTTTTGTTTATACTGGGGTATAGTTGATTAACAATGTTGTGTTAGTTGCATTTATTTTATTTTTATTTTATATTAGGGTATAGTTAACGATGTTGTGTTTCAACAGACACATATTTTTTTTTTTTTTTTTTTTTGCGGTACACGGGCCTCTCACTGCCGTGGCCTCTCTCGTTGCAGAGCACAGGCTCCGGATGCGCAGGCTCAGCGGCCATGGCTCACGGGCCCAGCCGCTCCGCGGCATGCCGGGGCACAAACCTGTGTCCCCCGCATCGGTAGGTGGACTCTCAACCACTGCGCCACCAGGGAAGCCCAACAGACACATATTTTTGAAATACGATAATGTGAGGAAATAATACACAGTGCCCTGTACTCCACCCACACACTGTTCATATATCCTGGACATCTTTCCTCTTCAGCACATAGAATCCGCTTCCTTCCTTTTCACAGTTTCTATGCTGTTCTGCTGAATGGATGTGCCGTAACTTACAAGCCTGGCTGTAAAGGGTGGGATGCTTAGGTTGTACTGAATCATGTGCTTTTACAAATGGTGCTCCAGTGAACATACTGATACGTTCATGTTTGCGTTCATGGTCAGGGGTTTCTCTCGGTAGTTCGGATCCACAGGCACGGAAGTTGCATCATCCGTGGGTTTGAGCATCTTAAAGTTTGCTAGATGTGTCATGTCGTTCTTTGAAAAGGTCTCACTGATTTGAGCCCCACATTTAGAACATACAGCACCGTTCTTTTTTCTCTTTTGGCCGATGGTACTTTCTTAAGGCTGTATCCTAGTCTACCTCTTATGAGACACCCTGTTAGGGTGTAAGTTCATGGACTGCATTTCTATTCCGTGCACACTGAGTGCCTGGAACTTTTGCTGGCCCTGCACTGGGGATCCAACAGGAGTGAGATGGAGAGAATGTATAATCCAGGTGGGGCATCGGACTGAGTCAGTGGCCAGTTCAGGACATGTGGCAGGTGGTCCACTGGAGCCCGGGGGCGTTGGGCAGTGGGAGCAACAAACAGCATTTGTGTTCAGGAAATCCTTCACGGATACTGCGAGACAGAGTCCTATGAGGCCAGGAGGAGTTGAGCTGATAAAATGTTCTAGGAAGAGGGGGCACCAGATGCCCAAAGACCAGACCGCAAGTGGGCTATTCAGAAACCTGCAGAGAAGGCTGAAGTTTAGAGGTGAGGGAGCAGGGCTCTGCTGATGGAGGTGAGAGAGAGAACCGGAGCCAGGTCTATACGGAAGGGCTTTCTGCCCCATTGCTATCTAGTAGAAACGGAAGATGAACCACTCACTTAATTTCAAGTTTTCTAGCAGTTATGTTCAAAAACTTTTTAAAAAGTGAAACTAATTTAATAGCCTGTTTAATTTGATTTAACACATTTAAAATCATTATCATTTCAACATGTAATCAGTCTGAAAACCTACGAATAACAGATTTTACACTTTTTTCCTGCTAAGTCTTTGAATCTGATATGTATGTGACACTCACAGCCAGACCACCTGTATCTCAGGTGCTCAGTGGTCACGTGTAGCTAGCGGCCCTTGTGTGGGACAGCACAGTTCTGCACCGAGCTAATGTGTTTAGGAAGCTGGTAATGCATTTTAAAGGGAGCGTGGGGGGAATTCCCTGGTGGCCCAGTGGTTAGGACATGGGCTTTCACTGCCATGGACCTGGGTTCAAGCCCTGGTTGGGGAGCTAAGCTCCCACAAGCCGCGTGCGAGGCACAGCCATAAATAAATAAATAATGAAATGAATAAAAAATAAAGGGAGTGTGATATGGTCTGATTTATGGCTTAGAAAGACAACTGTAGCCAGATTGGAATTGGACGAGAGTCAGGAGAGCTGTTTGGGGTTCATGGTATCGGGCTGGAGATGGTGCTGGCTGGGACTGATGCAGAGTCTGGGAATGGCTGGCGGGAACTGAGCCTGCACCTGAAGACGTGCACAAATCGTGTTTTCGAGACATCTAACCTCTAAGCCCTCTTTGCCGTTTTCTAGTGCTTATGTTAGCTCGAAGCTGCCCTGACTCCCTGTCCTCTTTCTGATGTGGCAGACGACCGCAGAAGGGCCACATCTAATTCCACATTCATTTATGCATCGAGCGATTATTTTGTGCCAGTGCCGCGTCCTGCATCACACTTCATACGGCAGAAGACACCTGATATGAAGGGACAGCTAGCAAGTAACAGTTACTGTTTCCAGTCATTAGACGAGCCTGCTTAGGAAGGTTGACAAGGAAACAAATAATTATCATACAGTGTAGCCAGGTCGGTGGACCATTGTTTCATAAACTTGTTTTATGTTAAAATAATGATTCTCAAGACACTTGAAGATTTGTTCTCTCATTATTTCTAGCAACGCTGCCTGTATAAGTCAGGGTCCCAACGGCTTTCCTGACTCCAGTCTTGTCCCGTTCCGATCCTGCTGGAGTTTCTTTTCTCAACCGTAAATTAGCAGTGGTGAGGGTACCAAGACTGAGAATCGTTCCGCATCTGGGTCAACCGGTTAGCTAATGGCAGAGCTAGGATTCTAACCCCATTCTTCTGACCTCAAGTTCAGTGCCTTTTGTGTTGACCTTGGGTGCTTCTCTTTGCGAGCATTTACAGACCTATTAATCTTTCAGGGTACCTCCAGGGCTGACTTGTTTCAAGTTTTATCAGGCTTCATTTTTGTGATTTCACCGTTTCCTTATCATATTGTTTAGGAATGTGTTCAACTGAAAAATTCCCTAAACCCATTAATGATAACTAAAAGAAAGAGATAATTGTTGCAAATAAAGGCCACTACCTGAGTGCTCACCATGCACCAGGCTGCTCTAGTTCCTGTGGACACAACAGCAAACATGGCCCATATTCTAAAGCAGGGATCAGCAAACTTTAGTCAAGGGCCAGATAGTGAATATTAGAATAGACGTTTCATGCCAGAGAGTCTCTACTCCAGCTTTCAGTTCTACCCTTGTAGTGTAAATGAATCGGCATGGATTTGTTCCAGTAAAACTTTATTTATAAAATAGGAAGCTGTAGTTTGCCAACACGTGCTCTAGGAAGTAATAGCTCTGTTCAAGGCATCATAATAGGTTTATGTACACTGTTTTGTTTATTCCGGTTCCTTTATTCTAGTCCATTATACCTCCTTTTTCTGATAAGGAAGCTAAGGCTTAAAGAGTAAGTCCTTTTCAACAAGGCAGACAGCTGAGCAGTGATAGATCCAGGATTCAAGTTCAGATCTTTCTAAATGCTCTTGGTCACCATCCTGCTCTGACCGTGTCTCTGTATTTTGCTCTATGTCAATTTCACATCGCAACCTGAAAGCTAATTTCATGTAATTTTCAAAATAGGTTGTTTTAACAAAATTGATCTGTGGTATTAGATGGGATGGTGCAAATGGGTACAAGGAGGGCTTCTGGGGTCCTGGCCATGTTCTTTTTCTTGATCTCAGTGCTTGCTCTATGGGTGCAATCAGTTTGTAAAATTTCAGTGAGCCATACACTTGTAACACGTACACTTGTAATGTGTGTACACACACACACACACACACATCTTCAATAAAAGTTTACCCCCAAAATGCAGTGAACTAAAAGCACACAGGAACAGAAATCATGACCAAAAAGCACCCAGAGGCTGGCTGATGGAATCTGTTTTGGAAGAACCTAGGACGAGTCTTGATTGGATGAACTGAGGGAAAGCCACTCACGTGTGAGACTAGTGAACACTAGTTGCATTTCACCTCTGCTCTCAGATAAACTCGCTTGAAGATTTAAGATTGACATCATAGGGTTTTTGTCTGCTTCCCAGATTCTGTCAGTGCTGACTTCCTAGCTGGCTGTTGTATCATAGTGGTGGGTCGGACTGCCAGCCCCCAAACCCCTGCTTTGCCTCTTAGCAGCGGGGTGACTGGGGCAGGTTGCTGGCCTTTCAGTGTCTCACTTTGCCTGAAGGTAAAATGGGGACAATGGTGCCCATCTCGTGGGGTTTTTGAAAAGAGCAAACACAGTATCTGTCAGCATGTAGCCCGGGGTCTGGGAACTATGTATGTAGTGTTCAGAAAGTACTAGTTATGGAAACTATCATCATCATTTTCATCATTACAATTTTTTGTGGTCAAACACAGATAACATGAAATTGATCATCTTAACCATTTTCAAGTAAGTCTATAGCAGTACAGTGGTGTTAACTGTATTCATTGTTGTGCAGTAGGTCTCTAGAACATTTTCATCATGTAAAACTGAAACTCCATACCCATTAAACAACAGCTTCCTTTCCTCTTCCCCAGCCCCTGGTAGCTACCATTCTACTTTCTGTTTCTATGAGTTCGACCACTTTGGATACCTCGTATAAGTGGCATCATACATTATTTGTTGTTTTCGGTCTGGCTTATTTCACTTAGTGTAATGTCCTCAAGGTCCATCCGTGTTGGAGCATGTGTCAGAATGTATTTTTTTTCTCTTAATATTTATTTTTGGCTGCATTGGCTCTTGGTTGCCAGGCTCCGGCTTCCTCTAGTTGTGGCGAGCGGGGGCTACTCTTCGTTGTGGTGTGCGGGCTTCTCATTGTGGTGGCTTCTCTTGTTGCAGAGCACAGGCTCTAGGTGTGAGGGCTTCAGTAGTTGTGGCTCGTGGGCTCTAGAGCGCAGGCTCAGTAGTTGTGGCTCACGGGCTTAGGTTGCTCCGTGGCATGTGGGATCTTCCAGGACCAGAGCTCGAACCCGTGTCCCCTGCATTGGCAGGTGGATTCTTAACCACTGCGCCACCAGGGAGGTCCAAGAAAGGCTGAATAATACTGCATTGTGTGGATAGACCACATTTTGCTTACCCACTCATCTGTTGATGGACATTGAGGTTGCTTCCCCCTTGCTTGTTGTGAATAATGCTGCAATGACGTGTTGTCGTTATTATTTTTAATACTACTGTTGTGATTATCACCTCTGCCAGGCTTCTTTTGGGAGGCTGCTCACATATCTGACAAACCAGCAGGAAGCATGGTTACTCTCAAAATGCCCAGACATGGGCTGTCACACTGGTTTTGCCCATTTATCTCTACGTAATACACAGGAAGCTAGTTGTTCCCCCAAGATCCCCAGCGTGCAAGGTTGTGGACCTTTGTCCCTGGATGGTAAGTTCAGGCAACTCGCACTGCAGCTCAGCCTTTCACCCCTTTCTCATCACTTCTATCACGTAAATAGCCCATGTCAGAGCATTCTTTATAGTAAGGGTTTGAAAAAGCTTAAGGGGAGAATGAGTGCTTTCCCTGGTCTAAGATGTGTTTCTCAAGATTGGAAATAAACTAGTGATAATTAGTAAGTAATCAATTGTGCTCTACCCTCAATTAGACTTGTCCCATGGCTTGTCAATTAATAGAGTTGATTGCTGTGTTTACATGCAAGTCGGGCACGTGTTGTCCTTGAGTCCAGGCAGCTGCCCCGTGGGATTGCCCCACAGAAGTAGAGAAGTCTTTTAATCGGCTTTTTTTTTTTCATTGATTTGCCTTCCCATGGCAGAGACGCTATTATTGATCTTAGGAATCAAGACCCTTAACATGCCAGCTAATGGGTACCTAGAGTCTGAAGGCTGGTGAAAGGCCAGAGAGATGTTGGGTTGCCATTGGGGTGGATGCAGAGAGCTCACTGTTCTTGGGCTTCTACTGTGTTCCGTGGACTCTGCTATAAACTTAACTTCACATCGTTCGTTCTTCACAGCAGGGGTCGGCAGAAAGAGCCAGTGAGTAAACATGTTAGGCTTTGCAACCCATACCGTCTCTGTTGCAACTGCCCAGCTCTGCCACTTCAGGGCAAGGCAGCCGTAGATAATGTAAATGAATGATTGTGCTTGGGTTCCGGTAAAACTTTAGTTATGGGCGTGGACGTTTGAATTTCGTAGAGTTTCACACGTCATGAAATATATGGCTACTTTTGATTTTTTTTTTTCCCCCAACCACTTAAAATCCTGTCTTTGCTCTTTGCGCTGTAGCAAAACAGGTCATAGGCTGGATTTGGCCCATAGGCCTTTGTTTACCAGTCTCTGCTTTGTAACATTTCTCCGAGGTAGGTACTTTATTATCCATGTTTTACAGTGAGCAAATTCAGTATGAACTGCATAACCAGGTTTATTACCATGAGTCACACACAGACCCGTCGCAGGCGATGCAAGTTCTCTCTGCTTCACTGGGCTGCCTTTCCTCACATCTCCCCATCTCAAAGAGCTGCGCACACCTGGCCAGCAGAGGTGGTTGTATACGTAAGATTTATCTCGTGGACCTGTTGGGGAGAGTGGGGACAGCTCTGTGTTACGGCCTGTAAACCTCTGTTTAAACATTTGCTTTGTCATTTGGCAACTGGGTAGATTCTGAACTTCTTTGATTTTGTACTTTATCTGAAAAAATTGGGATTAATAAATGACTATTTTACAAGGTTATCATGAGGATTAATTCAGATACTTTGCAGTGTTGACCCCAGCAGGCTTCCCGGCATAGCAGTCAGGCAGCTATCTGCTGTATTTTATTCTTGCATTCTGCCTCGGAAACCAGTGAGGCTGGCCTGCCAATATTTCATGAAAGCTACAATGCTCAGTGATCTGATAAACAATTCTGGTTTTGTATAAATAAATACTGGTAAAGGGACTTCCCTGGTGGTGTAGTGGTTAAGCATCTGCCTGCCAATGCAGGGGACACGGGTTCGAGCTGTGGTCCGGGAAGATCCCACATGCCACGGAGCAACTAAGCTAGTGCGCCACAACTACTGAGCCTGCGCCCTAGAGCCCGTGAGCCACAACTGCTGAGCCTGTGTGCCACAACTACTGAGCCCACGTGCCTAGAGCCCGTGCTCTGCAACAAGAGAAGCCACAGCAATGAGAAGTGCACACGCAGCAACGAAGAGTAGCTCCTGCTCACCGCAGCTAGAGAAAGCTCACGGGCAGCAACTAAGACCCAACACAGCCAAAAATAAATAAATAAATTAATTAAATAAATTAAAAAAAATACTGGTAAAGCTCAGGAAGAAAACTGGCATCTTTTCATTCATTTTATAATCTTCTTTATGCCAGGAAAAAAGTTTTACCCTTGACAGGTGTCTTAGCTTAGGCTGCCATAACAAAATACCATAGAGTAGGTGGCTTGAACAACAGATGTTTCATTTCTTTCAGTATTGGAGTCCAAGATCAGGGTATCAGCGTGATCAGATTCTGGTGAGGATTCTTTTTCTGGCTTGTAGACGGCCACCTTCTCACTGTGTCTCAGAGCAGAGAGAGAGAGACATCTCTTTCTCTTCTTATAAGGCTGCGGTCCTGTTAGCTCAGGGCCCCACCCATATGACATCATTAACCTTAATTACCTTCTAAAGACCCTGTCTCTAGATACAGTCACATTGGGGGTCAAGGCTTCAACACAGGAATTTGAGGGACACAGTTCAGTCCACAGCAGCAAGCATGCTTTCTAGGAGCCTTGAGGTCATAGAACGTACACCTACCTGGGATGACAGACATCACTAACTGGTGGTTTCCCAGCCCCTCTGGGGTCAGACAGGCCTCCTTCGTCTATGCTTAGTTGCAGGCTTCTGACTTTGCTTCTTCCTGGGGGCCTGTGGACATCTGAGACCAGGAGGGGCTCTTTGTGGAACATGCCAGGTGTGAAGGGTGAAGAGCACTGCAGACCCAAGGACAGAGGAAAGTTTGGGAAGCCAGCAGAGGTGGGGTGGTGGAGCCGCCCGGTCACCACACAGAGCAGCGCCATGGTTCGGCCTGACAGTGGCTGCGGTGACAGGGCAGGTCCCAGAGAGTCCGGGGAAAGGCAGCTCGCTGGAAAAATATGGCTACGGGTAATATTCTATTTCTTAAGCTGGAAGGAAGCTATATGGGGTTTCGTTTGTTGTCAGTTTGTTTTTTAATTAATAGACTTCGGTTTTTAGAGCAGCTTTAGGTTTACAGAAAAAATGAGCAGAAAGTAAAGAGAGAAGAGAGGTCCCCTATGCTGTCTCCCCATGCACAGTGCCCCTATCCTTAACGTCATACATTACTGTGATGCTGTGTTACAATCGATGAGCGAGTATTACTACATTATCATTACAGTTCCAAGTTCAAATTAGGGTTCCTTCTTTGCGTTGTACATTCTATAAGTTTTGACAAATGTATAATGACATATATCCACCATTACAATACCAACAAGAGTAGTTTCACTGCCCTGAATATCCCCACTCCACCTCTCTCCCCTCTGAGCCCCTGAGAACCACCGATCTTTTCCTTCAGCATTTTCTTATTTTCTGTGTTCTTGATGTTTCAGCGTTTGAGGCCTTGTTGACTGAGGAGAGACTGCCCTTCCCAGGACTAGCCAGTTCTTAGACATAGCAAATGCTTCCCCTGCCGGCATACCTCCCATATGGAAATGAACCAGTCCAGAGGCCATACTCTGAACCACCTCTTCTATCTCGCTCTTACACTGCAGGAGACAGAATTCCTCTGCCTTAATCATCCCAGGGCCAGTGTCAGACACCTAGAGATGGCCCTACACCCCAGAGGCCACTAAGATGACTCAAGCTAGCCAATCCTAAGCTGCTTACCCTGACTTACCTTGTCTTTTCCCATGGAAACCACGGTAAAGCCTCCTCCCCATGCGTCGTCCTCACCCTTTCTGCCTCCTGGCGGACCCTGGTGCTTCCCCTCATGGCCCTGCATGGTGTGGCATGCTCCCCTCCTCCTGGGAACCATACGTGACAAACCATCTTTTCAGTGGTTGTAACAAACCATCTTTTCAATGGCAGCTGTCTCCTAACCTGTTGGCTCCACCATATGTGACTAATGAAGGCTACATCTTAAAACAAGTTGGTTTAAAAAAATATCTGGAAATAGGTTTCTAAAATGGATAGTCTTGAGAAGGTAGAAGTGGAATCATAGTTTTTGGATCTTCCCAAACCCAGGACCCACATAAAAACAGCTACTTAACAACATCAAAAACCCGTGGACAACATTTATGGCAAAACTAGGTGTCAGAGTGTAAGCCCTAGATCCCAAAGTACAAGCAGTCGGAGATAAAACGTCAGCCAGACACAAGGTCTGCTCTCAGAGTCTGTACGGGAGGAAACAGAGGGGAGCAGCAGGGCATCTGATGGAATGGAGAAGAGAACCCCCAAAGAGCCACTAGAAATCCCAGGGGGACAGTTTGAGAAGAACAGTGGAAGCTGAGAGGCCTGACGGTGCTGGAACATTCCAGCTCCAGTGAGCAGTAACTGACCTTCTGGGACAGGACACCACTTAGGAGAAACTATGGAGAATGGGAGTGAAATTGAGCCAGGGGAGGACAATAGAGAGGAATAATAGAGAAGGGGAGGGAAACAGAGGCAGGAAATCTCGGAAAGCAATCCACCGTGTTTTTTAACACTGCCCAAAATTAATAGAAGAGGAAGCTCTGGGAAGGTAGGAAAGCTACCATGAACCATACTTTCTTCTCAGAAGGTTAGGAAACAGTTTGCACATAAAAATGAGTAACAGAAAGGTATCACAGTCATGATATTAAAAAACAAATACCAGGGGCTTCCCTGGTGGCGCAGTGGTTGAGAGTCCACCTGCCGATGCAGGGCACACGGGTTCATGCCCCGGTCTGGGAAGATCCCACATGCCGCGGAGCAGCTAGGCTCGTGAGCCATGGCCGCTGAGCCTGCGGGTCCGGAGCCTGTGCTCCACAACGGGAGAGGCCACAACAGTGAGAAGCCCGCGTACCACACACACACACACACAAAAACAAAAAAAACAAATACCAGAAAACCAAAAACTTAAGTGTGTTCCTCCCAACATACCATGTATGGCCTTGCCAAAGGGCCCAGTTGGATCCAGCTGGCAAATTGTACTCAGTAAGGAGGATAGAAGAGCGTGTTGAGTGGCACCATGAGTGTGCAGTCTGCAAAATCGAGACTCAGAAATTACTCAGATAAACTATAAGGAAGAGAGAGGGATGGAGGAAGAAACTATAGGTGAAAAGATACTTGAAGGACGTAACATTTTTGAAAATAAGGAAGACTAAAAGATGCACCACTTCGTGAAATAAAACATCAAGAAATGTTCGTGGTTACTGTAAAAACCTAGGTAGTGGTTACTTTTAGAGGGAGGGGGCTGGTTTTAGGATAAGATGGCTGACAGAGTTCTGTTTCTTGACTTGGTTAATGGATACAAGGGTATTTGCCATTTAATAATTTGCCAATTAATAAAGCTGTACGTTTGTTTTCAGTAGTTTTAAGCATCTGTGTGTTCTTTTAAATTAGACAGTTTTAGACGGGAGAAAAAAAGAAAATTAAAACAGAAGGAGCGGGACTTCCCTGGTGGTGCAGTGGTTAAGAATCTGCCTGCCAATGCAGGGGACACAGGTTTGAGCCCTGGTCCGGGAGGATCCCACATGCCGCGGAGCAACTAAGCCCGTGCGCCATAACTACTGAGCCTGCGCTCTAGAGCCTGCAAGCCACAACTGCTGAGCCCGTGTGCCACAACTGCTGAAGGCTGCGTGCCCTAGAGCCCGTGCTCCACAACAAGAGAAGCCACAGCAATGAGAAGCCCGCGCGCCGCAACGAAGAGTAGCCTCCACTCCCCGCAACTAGAGAAAGTCCACGTGCAGCAACAAAGACCCAATGCAGCCAAAAATAAATAAATTTAAAAAAATTTAAAAAGATGATATAAACAACAAACAAAAAAAAAAACAGAAGAAGCAAACTATAGATTAAAGGGGGGGAAATCCAATTAAGTCACCAGAATACCCACGTGAAATCCTTTGAACTGAAATTTTCAAAGCTAATGCAAATTAAACAAATGATTTTAAATTAGTTAAAACCGAGTAATTGATTGTTATAAGTACCATGCCTGAAGTCTGCTGCTGAGCCCTTCTTAAAAAATAAAGGTTCCCAAAGGTTAAAATTTCCCTGGAGGCAAAGGCCCCCTGAAGCCCCAGGCATTGCATTATAATATTAAGTTCTAGTTTTATTCCAAAACTTTCCTTTGCATACATCTGGGATATCAGACACTGCCTAATGCGTTTAATGCGCTAATGCATAAAGATGGCCCTCTTTATACATTTCATTTCATACTTCGGTTTACAGATCTATCTTTAATTCCTTTTTATTTAGAGCTTTCCTTGTAAATGAATAAAAACGTACCCTCAATTTTTCAGTTCAAATTTTATTCGTGCATTCCTTCAGCAGTCAATTTTTTGTTGTTTTGTTTTTGTTAACGGGGGGTGGTGGTGGTGGTGTAGGGGATGAAGCTAGATTAAGAGAGACTTAATGGACATAATCAGATATGAAGCATGGTCCTGGATTGGAGGTTAGTTTTGACAGATCACAGTAAGGACATTCTTTATTCACATGAAGGAATTTGAATAGAGTGTGATTATTTGGTGAGAAGAAAAGTTTACAGAATAGAAAGATAGAAATCATTGACTAAAAAGCAAAAAGTAGGTTATAAACAATATGACCTCATTTGGGTTTTTAAAAAGTGTATGTATGTTTATATCCACACACATCGCTCTTCAAAAAAAAATGTGGAAGGGATATACATGAAGGTACTGGGTCTTAAAGCACACTCCCCAGGCCAGCAAGCAGCGTCAGCATCACCTGAGCAGTGCAGAGTCTCAGGTCCTCACCCAGATGAGGAGGTCCAGGAGCAGAGCCCCCCCATAGTATATGTTTTAACAAGCTCTTAGGGTGAATGTGATACAAGCTCAGTTCTGAGAACAACTTCATTAAAGTGTTAACCATGATCTCTTGGTGGTGGACAATTTTTTAAATTTTGCTTTTGTGAATTTTCTAATTTTCTAGCTTGCATATAGATGAATTCTATACCGATAGATTATTTTTAAATTAAAAGGTTTTTAGTAGCATCCCACAAATTTTAGTTTATTGTGTTTTCACTTTTAGTTTAAAATACTTTCTAATTTCCCCTTGGTTTCTCCTTTGACTCATGTTTATTTTGTTTCCAAATATAAGGATTTTTCCAGTTCTTTCTGTGTTTGAGTTTTAATTTAATTCTGTGGTTGCTGGAGAATATAGTTTGTATGACATGAGGACTTTTAAATAATTTACTGATATCTCTTTAATGGCCCAGAATATGGTTTATTTTGGTATATGTTTTATGTACTTGAATGCTCATTCTGTGGGTGGGACAGAGCATTCCATCTGTGGCAGTTAGATCATGTTGGTTGATAGTGCTGTTCAAATCATCTGCATCCTTAGTGAATTCTGTCTATATGTTCTGTTAGTTATTGAGTGAGAGGTATTAAAGTCTCCAGCCATAATTGTGGATTTGTCTGTTTCTCCTTGCAGTTTGATCCGTTTTTGCTTCATGTACTTTGAAGTTCTGTCATTCAGTATATAAATACTTCAGATTTTTATATCCTCTTAATTAATTGACTCCTTTGTCATAAGAAGTTATGAAAATAGGGAAGATTAAACACGGGTGTATAAAGTGTATTTGTGAAATAAATACACGTGATATTCTTCTCATGTCTACTTGGATACTAATTTAATCATTTCAGTTGTTGAAAAAATTATTAATGTTAGCATGCTATGCCTTTTTCCATCCCTTTCCTTTTAACCAATTTATGTCTTTATATATGCAGTCTGATTCTTGTAGTCAGCATAGAGTTGGGTCTTGCCTTTTGATCAAATCTGGCAATCCTTTTTAATTGGGTATGTTTAGATCGTTTACATTTAATATGATTATTGGTATCATTAAAACTGGTCATCTTACTACTATATATAAAATAGATAACTAATAAGAACCGACTATATAGCACAGGGAACTCGAGTCAATACTTTGTAATGACCTATATGGGAAAATAATCTAAAAAAAGAGTGTATATATGTATATGTATTACCGATTCACTTTGCTGTACAGCAGAAACTAACACAACATTGTTAATCAACTATACTCCAATAAAAATTAATTTAAAAATTAAAAAGTAAAATAAAAAATCTTTTTATAGGAAAACAAACAAAAAAGTTAAATTGGTCATCTTGCTGTTTGTTTTCTATTTGTCTTATCCGTCTTTGTTCCTTTTTCCTGTCTGCCTTTTGATTAATTGAATATTTTGATGATTTCATGTTACTTTCCTTGTTGGTTTATTAGCTGTAGCTCTTTGATTTGTAACTTGAGTGGTTGCTTTGAGGTTTATAATGTCCATCTTCAACTTAACACAGCCTGCCTTCAAGTGATATTATTCCTCTTCACATACAGTATAAACCTTATTTCCATTTTTCCACTTTTTGACCGTTTTGCTATTGTTGTTATTGTTTTTTTAACATAAGTTATGAACCCCACATTACATTGTTGTTATTTTTGTTTGCCAGTCAGTTATCTTTTTTTAATTGAAGTACATTTGATTACCAGTCAGTTATCTCCTACAGAGACTTAAATAATAAAAAATTCTTAAAACATATATTAACCATACAGTTGCCATTTTGGTGTTCCTCATTCCTTTGTGTAGACACAGATTTCCATCTGATATCACTTTCTTCCTGCTCGGAGAGGCCTTCCTTTAACGTAGCTTATTATGTGGTTCTGCTGGTGGTGAATTCTCTGAGCTTTCATGTTTGGAAATGTTTTTATTTTGCCTTCCTTTTTGAAAGATGTTTTTTGCCTGGTGTAAAATTCTAAGATGTTTTGAGTATGTTAAAAATTTTGCACCATTGCATTCTCACATTGTTTCTGGCAAGAAATCTACTGTCATCTTTATCTTTGTTACTTTATATATAGTGTCTCTCTCTGCTCTGGCTGAGTTTTAAGATTTTTTTCTCTATCATTGTTTTTGATCATTTGATTGGGATGCGCTTCCATGCAGTTTTCTTCATGTTTCTTATGCTTGGAGTTTGCTGAGATTCTTGGATCTGTGGACTTATAGTTTTTGTTAAATTTTGAAAACTTATAGCCATTATTTCTTCTAATATTTTTCCGTTTCTTTCCCCTGCCCCTGCCACCTCCTCTCCTTCAGGACTCCAATTACATGCATATTAGGCTGCCTAAAGTTACTCTATAGTTCTCTAATGCTCTGTTAATTTTTTGGTAATTTTTCTTTCTGTGTTTGATTTTGGATGGTTTCTATTGCTAGTTCTTCAAGTTCAGTAGTATTTCTCCTGCAGTGTTTCATTTGCTGTTAATCGCATCCTGTGTGTGTGTGTGTGTGTGTGTGTGTGTGTGTGTGTGTGCGCGCGCACACACGCGTGTGTATGTTTGTATCACACTCTGTAGTTTTCATCTCCAGAAATTTAGTTTAGGTCTCCTTAAAATCTTCCATATCTCAACCTTTTGAACATAGAGAATACAGTTATAATAACTGTCTTCATATCCTTTTTACTAATTCTAACATCTGTGTCAATTCTGAGTCCCATTTGATTGTTTTTTTTCTGGGGGGGCATTGCTTTTTTGTTTTGTTTTGGGTTTTTTTGTCTAATTATGGGTCATGTTTTCCTGCTTTGTATGCCTGGTGATTTTTTCTTTTAATTAGATGTAAGATACTGTGAATTTTACCTTGTTGAGTGCTGGGTAGTTTTGTATTCCTGTAAATGTTATTGAGTTTGCGGGGGGGATGCATGTAAGTTATTTGGAAACAATTTAGTCCTTTCAGATCTGGCTTTTAAGACTTGTTAGGGTAGGACTGGTGTAGTGTGCAGTCCGGGGTGAATTATTCCCTACTCCTAAGGGATGACCCTTCAGTACTCTACCCAGTGCGCATGAGTCATGAGGTCTTCCCATCTGGCTGGTGAGAATAGATAGTATTCCTGGCCCTATGTGAGCACCAGGCCTGTAACCTCTAATCCTTCTGTGTTTTGTTTGTTTTTTAATTTTTTGTCCCATCTTGGCTACTTTCCTCACAAGCACACGTTGATCAGTACTCTGTTGCCTACTCAAGGGTAACCCTCTGTACTCTCCTAAATGCCTTCTACTCTCCTGTGAACTCTCTCTACCTTGCTCCCCTGCACTCTCAGCCCCGTCTGTTCAACTCATGGATTTTGCCAGGTTCTGCCTATGTTCTTTCTCTCTGCACCATAGCCTGAAAACTTGCTCAGGGCAGAGGCTGGTGTAGTCATAGAAGTCATGATTTTAGTTTCCTGTCTCTCAGGGATCACTGTTTCTCATTGGTGTCACAGATCTTCAGATCTGTCATGTGTCTTTCCTTTTCTTTTCTTTCTTTCTTTCTTCCTCTCTTCCTTCTTTTGTTGTTTCATGTAGGAAGATAAATCTAGTCCCTGTTACTCTATTTTGACCAGAACTAGAAATCTCTAAAAATTAATAGGTTTTTTTTAAAAAAAAGCCACACTTAACATATCTTATAAATATACCCATATGTAAAATTAATAAAGTAATTAAGATCAATATGAAAAATTACATTCAAACGAACTATTACAAACAAAAATTCAAAGTGAAGTCATTTCTTGTAGGAGCCAGCCTGCAGAAAAATTCGTTTGTTGCAATGAGTTCTAGACACTGGATAGTTTTTTGTATCATATTTTACCTGGTTCCTATATATCTTACAGTTGATGATGAAATAGTTCTGCTGTGTGCAGTTTTGACTTCGAAATAAGAAGAAAGATGAACTTTTGTTGAGTCTTTTTAGAGGAGCAGCATATTATGTTGCAGAAAAAGCACAGGTGTGGAGTCAGATGGACTTGAAGTGGAATCCCAGCCGTTTGACCTTGGGCAACTTCAGTAAGCTCTCTGAGCTTGGCTTCCTTCGTGTGTAAAACAACCACATTGTTGTGAATATTAAATGAGAGTGTATAAAGCACCAATCCAATGCCTGGCACACAGTAGGTGCTCAGGAAATGGACTCTTGGCTGTCCCCCTGCCCGATGTCATGTAAGTGACTCTCTTTTAATAAGACCCTTTCTTATCTTATCTTCCTGGCGCAGAAGTGTAAACTGACGTACATCTGCCATTAGCCTTTCTGCTCCCTCCCTGCCGCCACTGGAAAAGCTCTTCCTTCTGTCCCCAGTGCCCTATGTTTTAGAGCTATCTTTCCACACCATCCCAGGTGTCTTAGGATATTGTTATCTTCTTACTCATACTCTCAGGCCCTCCCTCCGCCTTTTTTTTGGCCACAGCACGTGGCATGCGGGATCCTAGTTCCCTGACCAGGGATTGAACCCCTGCTCTCTGCAGTGAAGTACAAATTCTTAACCACTGGACCGCCAGGGAAGTCCCAACCCCTCCCCTTTTTAAGCACCCCCAGGTCCTTCCTGTAGAAGACAAGCAAATCAATAGTACTTTTATTATTTATTTATTTTTTTTGCGGTACGCGGGCCTCTTACTCTTGTGGCCTCTCCCGTTGCGGAGCACAGGCTCCGGACGCACAGGCGCAGCGGCCATGGCTCACGGGCCCAGCCACTCCGCGGCACGCGGGATCCTCCCGGACCGGGGCACGAACACGCGTCCCCTGCACTGGCAGGTGGACTCTCAACCACCGCACCACCAGGGAAGCCCCAACAGTACCTTTATTTGATTCTTCCCCCTCCTCCACACACCCATTCTCTGGCCTCTTCCTTCACAGCCAAGCTTCTTGGAAAAGCTGTTCATCCTTCCTGTCTCCTCGCCGTCCACTAGACTTTCAGGCCCCTCTCCAGGTCCACTGACCAGCAGATACTCTAGCTCTCATCTTGTTTGATCCTTCAACAGCTCTTGATGTTCTTCCTTCTGGAAACACTGTCTTCCTGTGGCTACCGTGACGTGACTCTCTCCTTACGTTCCTTCTGTCCTTGTCTGCTCCCGTCGGCCGTTCTAAGGTAGACGCGTCATCAGTGCTGATGCATTTCATCCTCTGGGCTCCATGAGGCCGTCTTGTCTTCATGGAGTCACAGTGCTGGCAGCCTCTAAATGTGAGATCTCCCGCCCAGGCTTCTCTGAGCTTTGGATGAGTGTGTCCCACCATTTTCATACTGTTTCTTCCTCATGAAATCCAAGGGCACCTCCTAGAATGAAAGTGTCTAGAACCCCTCCGTCCTGGCCCTCTTGCAGTACTCCCTGTCTCTGATTGGCAGCGGCATCCATCCAGATGCCTACCGCAGAAATCTCAGTGTCGTCATTCTGGTTATTGTCTCCTTCTCGGCCACCACATCTAGCCCATCGGTAAATCCCACTGGATTTTACCTGTTACATTTTTCTTTCCTTTCTTTCTTTTTTTAAAAAAATTTATTTATTTTTGGCTGCGTTTGGCCTTCGTTGTTGCACGCGGGCTCTCTCTAGTTGTGGCGAGCGGGGGCTACTCTTCATTGCGGTGCGCGGGCTTCTCACTGCGGTGGCTTCTCTTGTTGCAGAGCACGGGCTCTAGGCGTGCGGGCTCTAGAGCAGAGGCTCAGTAGTTGTGGCACGCGGGCTTTGTTGCTCCGCAGCGTGTGGGATCTTCCCGGACCAGGGCTCGAACCCGTGTCCCCTGCATTGGCAGGCGGATTCTTAACCGCTGTGCCACCAGGGAAGTCCATGTTACATTTTTCTTGATTCCACCTAATTTTCCCCAACTCTGCTTCTGCCCTCCTGGTCCAAAACACCATCCTCTCTTGCCTGGACGACTGCAGCAGGTAACCTGCGTCTGTTCTGACCCCCCCTTTCTGTTCTCACACTGCCAGCGTAATCCTTTCAAAGTGCAAATCTGATCGTATCAGCCCCATATTTAAAATTCTTCCCAGTGTTCTCAGGATAACGATGAAGTGTCTTAACGTGGCCTCTGTAGGGTCTGGCCCCTTCCTGACCCACCAACCTTGTTCTGCTGTCATGTTGGTCTCCCCTAATGTTAAGTCACCTGGACAGGTGTTTTTACTGCATGTCTTCCTAGCTTCTTCTCACCTCTCTTGAGATTTCAGCACAATGTCACCTTCAGGGAAGGCTTCCTCCTGCCTTTCCCGCACCTGTGACTGGATCAAACCTCTCTATCCTGACATTCAGAGTCTTCTGGGTCTCCCCCTTGTTTCCTTTGTCTCAGGTGCTTCTTTACTTGTCTTGGGAAGGTTTTGTTTCCTGTCTTTCTCACTAGACCATATGCTCCATGAAGCAGGCACCATGATTGGTCTCCTATCCTTGTATTCCCAGAACCCAGCAGAGCGACACAGTGATGTGTTGTTGAATGAATAAATGGGTTTGAAGAACAGGGTTTGAGTCCCAGCCCTGGGCAGCTGTGGTCTGAATCCCACTTTTCTCATCTGTCAAATGGAGATATTTTTGCCATCGTTTAGGATTCTTGGGAGGAAAATAGTTCATCTCACAAACGACGATTGTTGTTTTGAATGATTATTCTCTCATTTTAAGGTTGAGTCTTATGAATGTGACAGTGGAGATGATCCTAAGTCAACTAATGCCTTTATCGTTTTTCTCATATAACAGAGTGGCAGGGGACGGGGAATATAGAAATGAGAATCTCATTAGAAAATCATATTTATTTGAAACGGTGGTGGGGAAGATGAACCTGAATAAATAGACACTTAAATTTTTTTACTTTTTTCCTCATGAGAATTCTGAGTGATCATTGAAGGTAATTTGGATGATATAGAAAGGCAGAAGAAAAGAAGAAATCACCCATCTTCCCACCTCCCAAACACATTTTCCCACACTCTCAAATAGTTCATCAGAAGTCAAGTTACGGGATGAAGGGTTTAGATAATTATTCCCTAATTGGTCTCCAGAAACGTTGTGCCAGTTCATACGTGCACCAGTAGCGCAGGGCAGCGTCCGCTTCCCGGCACCCTCGCCACGTCTGGGTTTATGAAATACAGACATGCACTGCATATCTAGATGCGTATTTAATGGGTGGAAATGGTATTTGATTAAATTTGCATTTGTAGTGCAAGTTACTCCTGAACTTGGACATTCTCTTGTTAGCCATTGGCATTTTTCCTTCACCAATTACCTGTTATTCTTTGCATAATTTTCTTTAGGAGTGTTTCTCTTTTTCATACTTACTTACAAAACCCTCTTTACATTAAGCCCATTAACTTTTTAAAAATCATATATGCAAATGTGAGCTTCCGTAGAACCCTTTCACATGATCACAAGTTCAAGGGTTAACTTATACTTTATTAATGACAACTGGTTTCTCTCTCCTTTTAACATTTTGCCGCTTGAATTGCATGCTAAGGAGAATGTGTGTGAAAAGAGTCTGGACTTTGAAGTGGGACAAACCTGATTTCAGTCCTAGCTCTGCCACATTCTAGCTGAGGGCCTGGGACAAATTACTGAGCCTCTCCACGTCTCAGATTTCTCTCCTGACGAACAGGAATCCTCTCGCCTTGCTTCGAGAGGTAAATAGCTTATGGATGGAGCCGTGTGCAAAAGTATGTTCTATAAATACTCACTCCCTTTCCGTACCCCTCAAAGATGTGCTGTTCTGTACGTACATCTGTGTACGTGGATTTTGTTTCACTAAGGAGCACGCGTATTTTACTCCATTTATAGCCAGATGTGCAATCATGCGTTAATATTTGCTGAATAGCTAACTGTGATCAAAGTACCAGCGAGAATAGAAAAATTCTTAGTGAACCGTGCACTGTTTGCATCTCGGAGAGATTTTTAATTTTCAAGCTCAGGGATAATATTAGCAAGTTCGGATCCGTTCTATAAACATGGGAGACAATGTAAGTTATGGCATTCTGGAGGGGAAAAAAAGGCACAGACCGCTTCAAATCCTCAAAAATATTTTGATTTTAAACAGCTCCTAGTGGAGTCTCAAAATACTTGCACTCTCTCATTGAGAATTGGTGTCTCAGTCTGTTCTCTTTTCCTTTGTAGGTGTGGCTGGATCTCTTAAAGCCTATTGTCAAGCAGATTAGAAGTAAGTATAACCCCCCACCCCCACCCCACCCCCACCCCACCCCCACCACCCCACCCCACCCCCCCACCCCCACCCCCCACCCCCGCCTGTTTAACAGTGATGTCAAATATAAAGCCAGACGTCTTCCTCATCTAGGCGTCGTCTGCCCTGTGGTGTCAAGCACTGGGGCCGTACTTTCTTTTTTTACCCCGTGATTGCGTTTCAGCATCCACTAATCCACGTACTATTAAATGTATCTTCTGCAATTTTAATATAAAACAATTCGGTAATCAAAACTTGGAAAACAAATGTCATTTTAATTAAGACTAAAGCCGGCTCTTGAGGCCCAGAGCAGTTGAGCTCGTCCAGTCCGTGCTCATGTTTCTTACTGTCACTTTGGAAGAGGGGAGGTGGAACCATTTATTCATAAAATTGCTATGAGGTTTTCTGTGCTGCCTTTTCAAAGCCTGTGAGATCAGAATGCAAGTGGTGTTTGGAAAAATAAGGTGCGCAAAAGTGTGTGTGTGTGAGAGTGTGCGTGCGTGTGTGTGTGTGTGTGTGTGTGTGTGTGTGAGTGTGATTGGCAAGCAGGACAGAAGGGAGTCTGCCTTGCATTTAGACCATGTTGTCGAAGGAAAGATAAAGGAGGGTCTAGGAGAGAAGTAAGGAAAGGGAACACTTGCTTTTTCCCTCCCTTCTCATTGTGCGTTAGCACCAGACCATCCTCCCCTCTCTCCGCTGTGAGGTCAAGTTAAGAGACAAGTTCTCTTCTCCAGTTCATCCCAAGTTGTCCCTCACTGCAGCCAGAGACCAGGCAAGAGACTGAGGATGGTAACAAAACTGCATTCCTTTAGTTGAACAATCACACAATACCTCTTGGGGTCGGTTTTATGTCTGATTAAGAAACCCCACCAGTGCAATGGTTAAGAATCCGCCTGCCAGTGTAAGGGACACGGGTTCGAGCCCTGGTCCGGGAAGATCCCACATGCCGCGGAGCAGCTAGGCCCGTGCGCCGCAACTACCGAACCTGTGCTCTAGAGCCTGCGAGCCACAACTACTGAGCCTGAGTGCCACAACTACCGAAGCCCGTGCAACTAGAGCCGTGCTCCGCAACACGAGAAGCCACCGCAGTGAGAAGCCCGCGCACCACCGCGAAGACCCAACACAGCCAAAAATGAATAAACAAAGTTTATTTAAAGAAAAGAAACCCCACCAGGCTGCTTACAGCAATTTATGTGGCTGTAATAAACAGGCACTGTGTTGAGTGGCCCTTATGCAGTTGAAATTGATATTGATCTTCTATCATTTAAATTAAGCAATCGTTAATGCAGAAGACGAAACAGCCGTTGTTCAGCGTTTATTGGGTGGCTGACCTAGGACTAAGTGTGGAGGACACATTGCTGTGAGAAGCCGCCAGGCCTGAAGGCTAGAGGAAGCACAGCATCTAAAATGATGACATTTGTTCCCTCAGTAACCCGCGATGGGAGCTGCTGATGGTGGAAAAGTGTCAGACCCAGTTCAGCGGCTGTGGTTTGGTTTAGCACCGGAGCAGAGGCTCTCCTTTTCATCTCTGTGGGCTGTGACTCGCCCCGTGTGACAGAGCTGTCATTTTGCACTAGTGCTAGCATCTTCCTAGCTTCGGGTTTTCTAAGGATCCAAGTAGCCTCATTTAATTCCCCATCTGTGAAAATTGCTGGGAAGAACGAGCTAGACCTTCCCATCTTCCCCATTTTGTTCTTGCTATCTTGTGATCCAGAATTGCCACACGAGGATTTCTGTTAATTTTGAGAGTGGTCAGCGGGAAGAAGCCCGGCTTCTCTTGGTTTCAGTGTTCCTGTGCCTTGTTTTTTTTCCTCCTAATTTTGTACGTATTGCCAACATCTTCATCTTATGATACATCATTTGGGTTTTTTTCCCCTAAATTTGAGTGTGTTAGAAAAATTAAAGTACAACATCTTTTGTGATGGTGAAAGGTAGAGCAAAAAAGCCATTTTCTACTTTTATACTTTTAACTGCTGTTAAAATTTGGATTTCATCATAATACCTTGTATTTCATAGAACATAAACTTTTGCTGTTAGTCCAAATGGCAGAACCTGTAAGATTGCTTTTGTTTCGTGGCTTATACAGCAAAATAAACTCTGACTCAGGTTACAGATTATTATTCTATAATCTATTTGATGTTCTGTTTGAATTCTGGAAAGTTACCTGTCTCATTCCCAGTCTTACCCTGCCCACCCCCTCCCAGATCTGCTTCCTAATTTCGTTGGAACTTATCGATAAGATAGTGTATGAGACACTTAGTAAAGGCTTTGACTGACTGTGATGAACACAGTAGCCGCTGTACCTTGGAGAGAGTTAGAAATAATAAATCACGTAACTGATTTACCTTTTCGTTATCTCTTCCTTAGGCTGTCTAAAGCCTGTATTTGGACTGAAGCAGACAGATAAATTTTTGAAGACACATGCGTGCTTTTAAAATCTGGGTACAAGTTACGTCTCCAGGGGAAAAGTTTGATGCCTCAATGTAATGCGCCTGTCACAGTATTTTTAAAAACCGGGTATCTGGAACTTCCCTGGGGGTCCAGTAGTTGAGACTCCGTGCTTCCAGCGCAGTGGGCGTGGGTTCCATCCCAGGTCGGGGAACTAAGATCCTACATGCTGTGCGGTGTGGCCAAAAAAATATAATTTTAAAAACACCCAAACAGGTGTCTGTCTCCCCACAATACGAAAATGCGAATTAGTAACCAACGTAACTAGCTATTAAGTGACTTGGATGTTGGCAGAAGTGCTCTGGGCAGCTCGGAGTAAGACTTATTATTTGGTTTCTAATATACCCTCTTACATCTTTAATGGCATTTGAAAGACAAATCAATAAATGCTTTACTGCTTTTTCCCCCCTTTCTAGGGCCAAAGCATGTCGTTGTTAAGTTTGTGGTGAAATTCTTTCCACCTGACCACACACAACTCCAAGAAGAACTCACAAGGTTAGTGGTTTGGAAACTGGGTATTTTTTGCTGTGGAGCTGAGAGAGTGAATGTTCTAAGTCAACTGATGAGACATTTTCCCAGTGTTTCCTTGACCAGCATCTGCTCTGTGCTTGACAGTTTAACCTTCCTCCCTCCCAGCTGTGTTTACAAACATGGGAAGAAAGAAAGTACCACAGTTTCCCTGAAAGCTGGTTTCTCGAAGGCTGTGCTATGAAGTATCTGGGCTTATAATCTGTTACTGTCGTATTTCCCCCTCTTATACCTGTCACATCACAAGACAGTTTTGGGAAATGAATCTCTTCTGTGAAACCAAGATGTGAACTCAGTTTCTCTCTGTTGCTGCAGTGGGTGAATCGACATAAACTGTACGTCAGTTTCTTTGAAGGTGTGGCCAAGTGGGAGGAGTGTGGCCAAGCCCTGCCCCTGGTAACTGTGTGACCAGCCGGTTACCAAACGCCCCTGCACCTCTGTTAATTCCCGTGTCAACGCGACCGTAGTGCTTGCTTGGCCAGCGTGGTTTTGAGGATGAGTACTCGTATGCATAGAGTGCCCGGAACCCAGCAGGGATGCGATGAGTGACAGCCTCCATCATCCTCATCACCGTCACCCGCATCTTCATCCCTGCTACTACTCATTTTATAATTGACAGCAAGACACGTGGTATTCCAAAAGAGAGCAGAGCCTGGTGGGAACATGCGAAGATAAAACGCCTCCCTTTCAGGACTACACTGCACTAGTCTGACCAGCCAGATTCCTGCCGCACGTGCCTTTCCAGCTTCAGCTGTTCAAGATGAGGGCTGTCACATCTTTCTTGTCCCTCTGGGTTGAGAGCCCAGTATTTTGGGTGGTTGAGTTTGTTAAATGGTTCGTCATTTATCAAGGAGATGAAAACATTCGGTCAACAGTATTGATGGAGTATACGTGGTGTGCAAGCCTTGTTCCAGGAACGGGGAGCATAGTGGTGAAGAGACCGGCCTGACTTTCAGGGGAACAGACACAATGATTAAATAAACAAGAAAAATATCAGATAATGGTAATGGGAGTAGATGATGTGATAGAAGGTGACGGGTGATGACTTTACAGTGCTTGGTCCGGGATGCTTGGGCTGAGAAAGCGACAAGGATCTGTCAGTCATTTTCAGAGGAAGAGCTCTCCAGGGAGAAGGAACGGTTAGGCAGTGCCCAAGGCAGAAACAAGCTCCAGGCGTTCAGTTACCTAAAAGAGGGCTCTCATGGCAGGAACATTGAGGGTGAAGTGCACTGAGGCGGGGCAGAGGCCCGATACACGTAGTGTTGAGACACTGGTTGCCAGAGATACCGAGGGGAGGATGACAGGAAGAGATGGCAGTCACCCAGGCCAAGATGATGGCGGCAACGGAGGCGGTAGGAGCGGAAATGGAGAAAACACGTGCATTTGGAGCACGTGCTGGAGGCGGGGTCGATTTGAATTTGTGACGGGCTGTGGGTGGAGGCTGAGGGGAGGAGAAGGGATGCTTAAGATTTTGACTTAAGCAGCAACTAGATGGATGGGTGACGACTAGAATGCGAAAGGGTGGAGGGAAGTAGAGGACTGGGGGAAGGTGGAGAGTCAAGGGTTTGGTTCTGCCAGCTCGTGTTTGAGGTCCCTGCTGGACATCCCAGGGCTGCGTCAGGAGGGGCACCAGGTACACGAACGTGCGATTCCAGAAAGAGAGGAAGGCAAAGACTCTTCCCATGGCTTTGCGTGTTCTCAATGAGTCACCGTTGATAGTTTACCTCTGCTTTCACCCCTCAAATGAGTGAAGCAGCCAAGTGGCCAGGAGCTGCAGAGGCCGTCAGCCTTCTGGGAACCACACGCCTCGGCTAGGGCGCTTCCCGTGGAGAAGGGGCAGCTGGGGCTGCCGCCTGAGTTCCAAGCTGCCGACACCAGTAGCATCTTCGTGCCGTGTCCTTATCGGGGCTGCCGTGTCTCAGCTTCCGGGGCTGGTTTTCCTGTTGTCGAAAGTATGTTGCTCGAAGCTCAGAATATTGAAATGAATCTGAAGGCCAGTCCAGCCGTTGGTCAGTAGCGTGCGTTTTCCTCCCGCGTTTCACGGGGCCGTCATCCTGCTTAGGAAGTCGGCGGCGTGAATTACCACTGCCCCCCAACCCCAGTCCTTTCTCCCCATTCTACTTTGCAGTGAGTTTTGCACCTTTTCAGTTTTTGTGAATCATCATCTCTAGAGATGTGTGATTTTCTACCATTCTGGTCCTCCTTATAAAATTCCAGACAGCTTGTGAGCGTCAAGCCGTGTGTGTGTGCCTGGTATTTTGCCAGCTGTTCCGACCGATCTGATAAATTCCTCAAGTGACACAAGCTCAGCTGGACGTAGCAGGTTCGGGGGTTTGTTGTCGCTGTTTTCTGGCTCCCAGTGTTAACTGACATTTTGGAAATCTTTTCCGAGGAGAGAATTCCTTTGGCTCTGGGGTGATAAAATTGATAGGAAGTTTAGAAGGTCCCCGTTGCTTTCCGCTTTGTCACAAGGTATGCCGGGAAGGCGACTTCCCAGATCCAAAGTGGTGTTCTCCCACACTCTCAAATTCCTATTCAAGCAGACATTTAAGGATGGGACCATTGAGATGCCAGGCAGTTTTCTATGGCAGATGGTGAAGGAGGGAGGCTTTGGGAGAAGCCCTATATGGACACTACTTCATAGGCGAAGGAGGTGCAGACAAGAGTGAGACAGACAGAAACGGGCCCGCAGTTCAGCGACTTTAAGTGACTGGAGCTGCAGCTGATTCTTCGGGCCTCCAGGAATAGCTTTCGGCTTCCCATTTATATAGATCGAAGATTAAATTGCACTTTGCTGTTAAACAAGAAGCTGAATTCCTTTCTATTTATTGAACTACCCTCTCACTGGAGCTCTTGTCCTACTGACACCAGGGCTCAGGCATCTAGAAGGAGAAAAGTACTGACTCCCAGATGCAAGTTTAAAACCGCTTGGGGGAGGGGTCTTTGGAAAAGAAGTTAGCAGGCTTGCTTCTGGCAGAGCTCAGAATCACTTGGCTGTGCTGGTGAGGTCAGACGTACTCCACCACTCTCTGAGCATCGCATCTGACGTGGGATCCAGTTTCTACTTGGCTGTGTTCTTAAAGGTGCAGGGGACCTATCAGAATTTGCTGCTCTGCGGGGCCTGCTGCAGTGTTGCCCTTTGGCTGCCAGAGACGTCGTACTGTACACTGAATAAGGAAAGAAAGACGAAGAGCTCCCGGGTGAAATAAATTGAAACAGGCGTGTTTAAACCATGGCATCAAGATGGGTGTGATTTCCTCCCCTGTGGTCCCTGGAAGTGACAGCCCTCTGATTGGCCTTGCCGCTGTCATCGCCTCCCTCCTCACATCCCATCCTTCCTCCAAGGAGAGTTGATTCCGTTTTGAGCCCTTCATGTGAATTTGATTGGAGCTGCTTCAGTTTAGAATGCAAAAGGTGCTGCGGAATTTCTAAAGTTAGCCCTGCAGCCAGCGTGCGGGACTTACAGCTGTCTTGACGAGAAGATGAGACGGTACCCAGGAAGGTCTTTCTCAGATTACAAGGGCCTTAGCACAAGTCAGCGTAATCAGGGAGTGACAAAGTCCTCCTGCAGTTGGCAACGGGGCGCTCGTCCTCTGTCTAAATAGGTGAGCTCTCGGAACCCAGCGCCGTGTCGCCACCCACAGGAGACCCTCCCCAGAGGCCCCGAAGCCTGTCGCCATGACCCTGAGTCTATCCCTGGACACAGCATCCTGTGTTTGTACTGGTAGCTGTTACCATATTCGGAACATCATGCTTTTAAAACATACATTCTTCCTACTTAGGTAAAAACTAACCACACAGATAAGAATTAAAGCCTGTCGTTCTGAGTGTTGGCTTCAAGAAACAATAACCACTGCCTAATCCAGAGATACGGTTTGTGCCACATCTTCCCATATAAACCTATGTGCTGATGTTGTGATTACTTTATATGCTCTGCCATTCTCTACTTTGACTTTCCAAGGAGAGAGAGACAGAGAGAGAAAAGAAAGTGAATGAATGAATGAATAAACATTACATTGGGGGGGTGGATAAAGGTCAACTGTTGTCAACTAGTGGATCTGTGGGTGTGTTTTTTTTTTTTTTTTTTTTTCTGGTTACAGAATGCCTCTGTAGTTCTTTAGTTCTTAATCGTGGAATTTCCTAAACGACTTAAAGGGGATTCATTTTTCTTTTATTTAAAAAAAAAATTGCTAACATATACTGAATGTTTTCATTCTGGTCACTATGCTTTCCATGTATTATCTCATTTAATTCTTAAGGCCACCTCTATGGTTAGTCGTGTTAAAAGCCCTTTCTTTGGGCTTCCCGGGTGGTGCAGTGGTTGAGAATCTGCCTGCTAATGCAGGGGACACAGGTTCGAGCTCTGGTCTGGGAGGATCTCACATGCCGCAGAGAAACTAGGCCCGTGAGCCACAACTACTGAGCCTGCGCGTCTGGAGCCTGTGCTCTGCAACAAGAGAGGCCGCGATAGTGAGAGGCCCGCACACCGCGATGAAGAGTGGCCCCCGCTTGCCACAACTAGAGAAAGCCCACGCACAGAAACGAAGACCCAACACAGCAAAAATTAATTAATTAATAAACTCCTACCCCCAACATCTTCTTAAAAAAAAAAGCCCTTTTTTTAAAAAACAAAAAGAACCCTTTGTTATTACAAAAGTAGCGAATGTACAGTGTAGAAAGTTAGAGTATACAGGTAAAGAAGACTAAGAAGATAAAACTGCTGTGTTCTTGCTGCCCAGAGCTGAGCATTAACACATCAGTGAGAGAGCCTTTCTGATTTTTCCTGTGCATATACATGTACTGTTCATCTCATCTGGTACCCTGGCCGTACTCAAATGTACCCCTTTGTTCCCCAGATGTCATTTATATCTGCTCATCTAACGTGAAATTCACTGTAGGACCACATTCCATCTGGTTGTTATGCCCTTTGGACCTCTTAATCTAGCAGAGTCCCTTTTTTTTTTTCTCTTCGTGATACCATCTTGTTGAAGAAACTGAACCGGTCATACTATAAAATAGCCTACCCGGGGCTTCCCTGGTGGCACAGTGGTTGAGAGTCCGCCTGCCGACGCGGGGGACACGGGTTCATGCCCCGGTCCGGGAAGATCCCACGTGCCGCGGGGCGGCTGGGCCCGTGAGCCATGGCCGCTGAGCCTGCGTGTCCGGAGCCTGTGCTCCGCAGTGGGAGAGGCCACAACAGTGAGAGGCCCGCGTACCGCAAAAAAAAAAAAAAAAAAGCTACCTGCTAAATTTGTCTGGTTGCCTCCTGTTTAGCTTATTCCTGTCTTCTGTATTTCCTGCCAACTAGACCTTAGTTCTAAGGGATACAAGTTAAACATTCTTGGCTAGAATCCCATCCTAAGTGATGTCGTGTGTTCCCTGTTTCATTAGCGATGCTGAGATTGATCACTGAGTTAAGGGTGGTGACATTCTGACCTTTCCATTGTGAAGGAAAGTCATATGACTTTGTATGCAAATGTCCAAACTCCTAAGTGGTTTTTATACTGATTAACAATCCTTGCCAAGTCAGTCATTTCTTTAGAGGTGTGGGATGAGGGTTTTATAATTATGTTATTTTTGCTGTGTTATTTGTCGGTGTTCTTCTGTAAAGTAGAACTTTGCCCCGTCTACTTAGATTGTCTGTATATCCTGAAATACCCTTCCTGCTGGAGAGGCAGATTACATGCCCAAGTTTTTGCCTTGGGTTACCAGTTTCCTAAAAAAGAATTTCTTGAATAGACTCCTCAAATGGTGATACATTCTACTTTTTCTGCTTTCTATTTTTATGACTATTATAATGGACTCATAAAGTTTTATTAGTTCCATGTGTTTCAGTTCACTTTAATCATTCTTTATTGCTACTCAAGTTGTCACAACTTTGGCCAGTGGCCGCCCCTTCAAGGTTTTTTTTTTCCCCCTTTTAATATAACCCATTTATATTTGCAAGCTGCCTTGCTCTCTGGCATAACTAGATCTTCCAGGCTTGCTTTGTACCTTCCTCTGCCCCACACCTGGAACCTACCATTTCTGCAAGGTCCTACCTCTGTATCCTTCTCATGGGTAGTTGTGTGAGAGCCAGAATCTGGTTGCTAAGGGTTGCTGCCGAAGTCACGCTCCTTCTAGACAGTGGGCAAATCTAGCAAATATCTTTCTAAAAATGTGGGCTTCCCTGGTGGCGCAGTGGTTGAGAGTCCACCTGCCGATGCAGGGGACGTGGGTTCGTGCCCCGGTCTGGGAAGATTCCATGTGCCGCGGAGCGGCTGCGCCCGTGAGCCATGGCCGCTGATCCTGCGCGTCCGGAGCCTGTGCTCCGCAACAGGAGAGGCCATAACAGTGAGAGGCCCGCGTACCGAAAGAAAAAAAAATCTATGCGTTCATATTGATATTCTCAAATCGATTTTAACATCGCACTGTTTTTACTTAATTTCTTTGATTTATACTTTTTTCTTCCACCAAAAATGTTACTTGCTTTATTCTACTTCATAAAGAAAAGAATTTTTAAATAAATTGATTTTTAAAGATCTGGCAACTGAGGCTTATGGAAGAAGCTGAGTGACTTATTACACCACAAAAAAAGACACTCTTGTGGGGCTTCCCTGGTGGCACAGTGGTTGGGAGTCCGCCTGCCGATGCACGGGACGCAGGTTCGTGCCCCGGTCCGGGAAGATCCCACATGCCGCGGAGCAGCTGGGCCCGTGAGCCATGGCCGCTGAGCCTGCGCATCCGGAGCCTGTGCTCCCGAAAAAAAGACACTCTTGTGTTTCCAGTTCCATTGGCAAGGCTCTTCCTAACCATGATAGCCTACTGTTATTGTCTGAGCCATAAAGCCATTTTTTTTAGTATATTTGACTGATCTGTGAAAAAATTTTAAATGTGTGCTATACTCGCAAAAATAAGGTGGTAAGCTATAGTCTTAATTACTTACGGCTGTATCTCTCCATATAAAATGAAATGCATTACTCATTGTGTGGAAAGATTGCAGCATATGTCTCCCGGTGCTTGAAGGGAGGTGTGAATAGTTACACTGCAGCCAGTAGCACCAGGAATTCATCCTTCCTGTGCAGACTTTCTTGTTCTTCGGCTTATATTTCTTTAGGTCCTCACTGTGGGGGCAAGTTGCCAGTGAGCAAAGTGAGGCTGACTTTGTTGCCAAACCTCCCCGCCCTCTTGCTTGACACCCATCTCTATGTGTCTGACGCCCATCTCTCTTCGTATTCGCAGGTACCTGTTTGCTCTGCAGGTGAAGCAGGACCTGGCTCAAGGCAGGCTGACGTGTAGTGACACCAGCGCTGCCCTCTTGGTCTCACACATTGTGCAATGTAAGTTCCGTTGGTTTCCTTCAGAAATCATGTGGGAAATAACACAGTGATCTGCCTGCTGGGGAGAAAACTGACATCCACTGAAAGCAATAATGTCTTTGTCTTACACTGCTGCTATTAGCATGAAACCCAAGGGGTGGAAAACAGTCCTCCTAACTTTGTGTATATGGACTCCCCCACCAAACGCGGACCCGGGAATTTTGTGTTCTGGTGTTTGTCTCCTCTTTCTAAGGACTATGCGTTTGTTGAAAACTCAGTTGACTCAAAGGAGAAGCTTGGATACACGGTGGCAAAGTAGACTAAACTCGTTCTGTCCTGTTCTTGCATTTAACATTCATCATTGAATATGGCCCATTAGCCTTCAGACATAAAACTGTCAAAGACTTCCCTTCTTGTATTCTGCTCGAGAGTTCAGTAAACCAAGACACATGAAACTGGACGGAACCCAAGTGATGCTTGAAGCTACATCTTTTAACTTTCTTCCTCTAGACAAAGGATAAGTTAGATTGTGCTCATTCGAAGGCTTCCTGACGACTCACCTGGGCATTTTTTTTGTCTTGGTCAAGGCAGAAGTTACTTGAAATGGAATATACACATTATGTTTCAGGAAGGAAGTTATGTATACAGACCAAGGTCAACATCTAAAAGCACTAGTATAAAAAAAATTGTACTAGCATATCATTCTGAAATTTCCATTGTATACAAAGTAGCCCCATATAATCAGCCCCGTCCTGTCCAGATAACTGCCCAGTTAACACGCTTTCCACAGGTTTGTAGGAAGGGTCACTCCCAGTAGTCAACAAATTACCTTCGTCCAAAATGATGAGGTGTTTCTAGAGACCATGCTTATCTTCTTTTTTGTGCAATGCCATTGTTGACTGTCTGCCAGACTTAGTAGATGGATGTTTTCTTATTCATTTGAAAACATGATGTGAGAAAGAAAAGACAGGCCGAAAAGAAAAAAGTAGGTAAACTTTGTAAACTTTACTATGTTCCAGCTCTGTGTATATTATCTCATTTAATTCTTATAACAACCCTGTGAGCTCAGTACTGTTATCCCCATTTTAAAATGAGGAAGCTCTGACACAGAAAGTTACATCACTTTTGTCTTTCCCGTGTTTGGTCTTCTCTCTTCTTACAGTGACAGTGGACAGAGGAGGGCTTTGAATCAGGCAGACCTCGTTTCTGTTAGTTGGTTGTTCACCCTGGCAAGTTACTAACCCGCCAGCCTCTCTTTCCTTTGGAACAGGGGGATAATAGAATCTGTTTCATAACAGATGAAATGATAGCATCAATATTCAGCATATGTTAGGTGTGCAATAAATATACCCTCCTTTCTTTATCCTCACTCACCTAGGGCCCTCCCTTTCCAAACAATGGGAAATTTCGACATAAAGCTTCCTTGCTGGAATAGCAACTTCAGCAAAGGTCTCTGACCCTGGGCCTTTGGTGAGAGAAGAGATTTAGTCGGCTGTTCCTGATGCCATTCAGTCTTGTAGCCCCTTCCTCCTAAGGCCCTTCCTTTTTAAAGAAAGAGTGAATCTTCCTTTTTAAACATGCACACATGGGAAGTGGAGGGTCACGGGAATCCAGAAAACCATGTGCTTGGTCTGACGGACCCCTCCGCCCCAGACACCAACAAGGGGCTCAAAATCCCCTGAGAATCTTGAGTTCTCCAAAGGAAATGAAATAGGTGGGTTCAGAAATATCTCTGCTGTTTCTATACTCTGTGGTGCGCCGTCGCGTGACACACTGTTTCTATAATCTCATACTTTACTCTGTGATGCGCCGTCGCGTGACACACTGTTTCTATAATCTCATACTTAAAAAGCCCCGTTTCTGTATTTTTAAGCATCCTGTACCTTCTGTCATGGAAGGAGGAATGTCACAGAGTCCTCTGTGAACAGTGTGTTCATTTAAATTATTGGTAGTTATTGACGTCCTCGGTAAGGTAGGAGAGGTCAGCTCATCTCCCTCCTGCAGAAGCGATATTAATGCTGGTGGAAAATTATCTCTAGTGAGATACATTTTCATCTCCTCTGTATCTATACACGCGATCTGATTTTTAAAAAAATTTTCCTCCCTTTCATTTGAATTCGTGGAGTCATCTTTCACATAGTCTAATTGTTTTCGTTGGTTCCTCTGTTGCTGGCCTTAGGTATCCCCTGTATATATTTCAGACTTTTAATACTCTCTAGTTGATTATGAATAGACCAAGTGGGACAAGCTGGTGAAGAGAAGAATCAAACACGATTTGGACCTGACGTAACAGAGGAGGCATGGTGGGGCTAGATTCCTGCAGGTTGTGTGCGCGTCCCTTCTGAGGATTGTACCTGGCAGAACAAGTTTGTGCAAACACATCCTCATGAGACTTCTCACAGGATTTGGGGGGCGGGGTGGTGGTCTTCTTATTTCTTTTGCCAAGAGTACACTGCTAAGGAATTTAGTATATACATCAGCTAATACGACACCTTTAATTAAAAATAGTCGTATCTTGCACATTACAGTTCTCAGACTCTCCAGACATAAGGGGGTGCCTACCTCCATGTTTCCAAGACGAGAGCATGTGGGAGAAAGTGGATTTCACAGTCGTGTTGCCCTTGCATTTTGGGAGTTGAAAAGCAAGTGACTCCGAGGAAAAGACAGTTTAGGCATATTGACCCTGATGCCAGAGGAAAAACTGGAATTCTTAGCTCGTTCATATTGAATTATGGAAAAGGCTCTGTTATAAAATCCATATATGTTAAGAAACCCAAACTTAAAACTCGTAAGAAATTTAGGATTTAGGTGAGTCCCCTCTCCCTCCCACCATACGCAGTCCGTCTTCATTATTTGCAGATGTCATGTTTGCAAATTCACCCGCTCTCTGAAATGTATTTGTAAGCCCAGAATCAACGCTGTGAGTGCTTTCACGGTTACTCGCAGACATGCGCAAGAAGGTAAAAAATTGGAGTCGCCCCTCCCTCACCTCCCCAGTGGAGGTCGGAGGAGGTGATGCTCTGCCTCCTGGTTTCAGCTGTCATACTGGAAACAAGTGTCCTTTTTGTGATCTCTTTGGAGCCACGCTTTTTGCATTTCTGTGCTTTTCGTTGATTTCCCTGTTTTAAATGGCCCCCAAGCATCGTTGCTGAAGTGCTGTGTAGTGTTCCTAAGTGCAGGAAGGTTTGGATGTGCCTCACGGAGAAAGTAAACACAGGTGTTTACGGGTGTAGATAAGCTGCTTTCAGACGTGCATTACAGTGCTGTTGGCCCTGGGTCCAGCGTTAACGAATCAGCAGGGTACATAAAGGAGGATGTCTTTCAACAGAAAACAAGGTTAGTTGGTGAAAATGTTTCCAGAGTCTCGCGGGAACCTAACCCTGTATTTCCCCTGGGAATGATGGTTTAGTCTTCACTAATTCGACGTGCGCGGGGACTTGATACAACAGCACTACTGTGAAGAATGAGATGAACTGTGCTTGCTTGAGGCCAGATAGGAGGAAGTGCAGAAAAGACAGTGTCACCAGCGCCGTGGCAAACCAGTGAGGAGGATGGCAGTATGGCCACTCCTGCCCAGTTTCCTGTGATGGAGGGTGGCAGCTTTACTCAGGGAAGGTGAAATTTGTTGACAAAGTGCAACTAGGAAATGATGTTATTGATTTGCCACGGCAGTGAGAAGCTAGTGGGTGACTGATTCTTCCAGTGGCCCAGCTGGTGCCAAGCAAATATTCTCAGTGGCTGTGATTTATAGCAACATATAGGCCACATCCTGCATGATTACTGGGGTGCATTGCCCAAAGTGTGACAAGCTGCTTCACGTGACAAAGTGAAAATTAGGCTTCATGGCAACGGTTTACTTACTTTTATTATAAACAGTTGGACTCTGGTCGTTTTATTAAGCTTGTTACACAGACTATATGATAAAGGCATGCTGCTGCATCTGTATTAAATTGCTGTAAACTGAGCTGGAGCTAGTGTTAAGGTACAATTATTAATTTAAAGCGCTATCCTTTAGTTTTCCAGATTAGAGCAATTTGGGGACTTGAGAAAATTATGCATCCACTTCCTTGTAGACTAAAAATTTGTGAGAATTTGCGATCTGATCTGTCATTTCTGACAACACAACTACACAAAATTTAAGACACTTGAATTTATGTTTACCAAATTAGATTATGTACGTTTACCCCTAGTTATAATCGTCTTTACATGATAAAGCATTTGGGATTTGCACTAGTAATTGCTATACGTGTGTCTCCAAAGTTGATTTTGTCAAGCCCTGAAATTCTGGGGCTTATTTAGAAGTTAGAAGGCCTTCATCCACGTAACTGGAATGTACTGCCTGAAGTAGACGTGAACCCCTAGTTGGGGTGGGGAGGAGAGACACAAACCAGGAACACGGATGGCTAGAGATGGATGATTCTGAAGTTTTCTTTCCAACTGGTAGAGATGAGAAAAAGCGAAATTGTCGTCTTACGTTGGCACGGTTGTTAAATATGCCCTTCGAGCCACCGCTTCTCACATCTAGCCCTTAGGATACCTCCCGGCTGGGATTGCCTTGTGTCGTCTGCTAGTTTTTCTGGTTTGCTACTTGGGGAACAGTCCACTGGGAGTACAACAAATTGTGAAGTATTAATCATATGTGGCTGGTTTTTCTTTCTCTCTCTCTCTGTAGCTGAGATTGGGGATTTTGATGAAGCATCGGACAGAGAGCATTTAGCAAAAAATAAGTACATACCTCAGCAAGATGCACTAGAAGACAAAATTGTGGAATTTCACCATAACCACATGTAAGTCTCCTTCGTTGCTTCCTACTTGCTTTGAGCTCCTTCTCTCTGTCCTTCGACATACGTGGATACACACACACACACACACACACACACACACACACACACACACACAGACACACACACGTGACTTATTGGGAGGAAATATACAAAGGGTGAAGGAGGAGAGCACAGAGGCTCAGTGAGTGTTGTTTCTTATCCTGGACTATTGGTAACACAGGTTACCCACTCAAGACCAGACTTCTGGGCTCCTTGCTTGCTTTCCTGTGAGACCAGAGTAACACTGGAATTTAGGACACCCCGTGCTTTGGAGTAATAGGAAGAGTATAAGACCAAGTAGCAGGAAATCAGGAAGAGGACATGATAACTAGGGACAGTATAAGAATATTTGTGAAAATGGAGAACCTTTGTGCCATGTCCATTCTGGTTTTCTGTTTTGATCAATAAGATATTTTCAAAGCCTTCTCTGCTCCTTTTGTTTTCGTTGTTGTCTTTCAAGGAAGGCACTTGAGTCTTGGTGATAGTGGCCTTGACAGTGTTGAACTTTGCAAGTTTAGGGCTATTGTAAGTGACTGGAAACTTGTTTCAACATGGTCATGTTTTGCTTTTATATGACCTTAAAGGAAACTCTTTGAGATTCCAAAAAACTGGCCGAGTTTGAGATAGACTTCTGGGGGTTTTGTGTTACACAAGCAATAGAGCTTTTGTTCCAGTTGCTCAACTTCGGATTATAATGAATGGGAGGCCGGGTGTCATCCGATCGGGTAGCCCCATTGTTGGTGATGAAATGCCTTTTTCTTTCCGAAGAGAAGATGCTTAATCTTGAATTCATAGACACGGAGAATTCAAATCTCCTGGCCTTTCTCCTGAATTTTTGTTTTGTCAGTGGACAAACACCCGCAGAATCGGATTTCCAGCTCCTGGAGATTGCCCGCAGGCTGGAGATGTACGGCGTCCGATTGCACCCAGCTAAGGACCGGGAAGGCACTAAGATCAACCTGGCTGTGGCCAACACGGGGATTCTAGTGTTTCAGGTAAGAGCGTTTAGAACCAGCTCGGTTCCCTTGGTGTTGCAGAGATAAGAGTTGGCCCTTCAACTCTGATTCCAAGTTGGGTGGTCCAGGCTAAGACCTCTGAGAGTTATTTTTAGGTGAACAGGGAAAAACAAACCTCATCTCAGGGTTTCCTGTTTCTGTCCGGACCCTCAGACTTGCAGATTTCATTTCCTTTGCTTTGCTCTGGTTGGGGAATCCAAGACTGCAGGTTTGTTTGCAGGTATTGACTTCGTAGGATCATAGAAATCCCTATCTCTCTGTTGACCTAACTTTGAACATAGTATAATGGAATCAAGATTTCAGATCCCCAATATAAACACCTTTTTCACACTTGCCCATGATAGTCATCTGATTTTTTTAACCTAATTTGGGTTTTTTTTTTAACCTGATTTGGGTTTTACCTAAGTTAGCTTGTTTGTGGTTTCACATTTACCTAACTTAGAAGATGTAGCAGTTGTATAAATTCACAGAAGCTATGTCCGTGTCCTGCTGTAATTTTGCAGCTACGCACATACTGCTCCTGGACCCCTACCTGTGTCTTACATGAGGACATAGCACTCTGCGCTCTGAAGCGTGTGCGCCCTTGATCACGCTGCCGCTGTACTGCCCTTGATTGAGGCATCTCTTTTTCTTGACAATTTCATTGAAGTATCACTGACATGCAATTTAAAGCATGCTGTTCTTAAATACGTGTAAGTTCTTAAATATGTATATCCTGTGAAACCGTCAGTGAAATCAAGACAGTGAACATATTCATCACCCCAAAGGTTTCCTCAAGACTTTTTTCTTTTTTTGTATTGAAGTCGTTGGTTCACAATATAATATTAGTTTCAGGTACATGACATAGTGATTGAATAGTTTATAGGTTATACTCCATTTAAAGTTGTTATAAAATATTGCCTAGTAATAAACTATAATGGAAAAGAATTTTTTAAAGACTATAGATGTTTACACATATATATATAAATATATATAACAGAATCATTTTGCTGTACACCTGAAACTTACCCAGTATTGTAAATCAACTATACTTCAATTAAAAAAAAAGATACCTAATTTAAAAAAGAATATGTATATATATATATATATATATATATATATATATATATATGTATATATATATAGCCTAGATTCCCTGTGCTGTACAATATATCCCTCAAGGCTTTCTCTTCTAAACAAAAGTGCTTTGGTTTCAAAGGGGTATGAAGAAAGCATCTGACCCTATTTCATCTCATGAAATAGGGTCAGATTTCACCCAGTTTTGAAGGTGTAAATAGGTGCATGACCTAAAACTCTTTTTTTGAGCTTTGCCAGATTGGGTTACATTTCCCCCTTCGTATTTTACCAAAGTAACCCCAGTGATTCTTTGCTCCTGTATCAGATGTTTATGACGGACAGTAATTACCAAAGGGTTCGTGTCCCAAGAGAAGTTGAAGTTGGGTTTCCTATGGGACACTAGGAGGTGACATTTTGTGAGCAGCGTGGTATTTGAGGAGGTGACTGTTCCTAATAGCCACTGACCTGCAGAAATAATCTAGGCGTCCCTGATGAGAAAAACAACAGTGAAACAATGTGGTTGTCAGTCCTACCATTCCGCTTCAAAGTTAAAACCCTTAAACATTTCTAAAGATCATAGTCGGGGGAAGAGGTGCCTCACAATTGAATTAATTTGCTTGGATTGTGTTTGAGACACTTGAAGTGTTGAGAATTGTTCCGTAATGTCATCATATACAAGGACTGTATCTTGAAATTAATCTTCTTGCCTGTGCCTAATTGCTTCATTCTAACCAATTTAAACGAATGGTTCTGGTGTTCAAACGGGCTCGAGGAATTCTAATTTCAGTTGAGAGGACGGCACAGATAGGAGCTGGTATCTGGCGACTCCCCACTGTGTCTCCCCCACTCCCACCTGGCGATCAAAGATGAGATGTGTGCGTCCCTCTCGGAGACTGTTCTCTGGCCTCAGAGACACACGGAGGGTGGGGTCTCCCCTCCCCGGCCCTGCTTGTGCTGTTGGAAGCAGAGCAGTGTGGACAGAGCAGGTGATCGCTAACCGCTGTGTTGCTTCTGTGGCTGTAACAACAGCTGCTGGTTAAGGCACATGCCTGGGAATCTCATTCTGCTGCGGTAACCATGTGATTTCGAGCAAATTAAAATCCAGCCATGCTGCAGTTTCCACAGGTGTAGAATGAAGATAATAAATCCAGCTCCCTGGGTTCCGTGTAAGGCTTCACAAGATAAGGGCTGTAGAGGACTTGGGACAGTGCCTGGCGCTCGGCCCGTGATGGTCGCCAGTAGTTGTGGTGGTTGTCATGGTGTTTATTTTTATTTATCTTTCTCTGTATCAGCCCCTCGGCCAGCCTCTTCTCTCCCTGGAGGCAGACTTAATTTGAAGGCCAGATCATGTAATTAGTGAGAAACAATGATCCAGGAAGGGAATGGGGGTCATCCCTCAGTCGCAGAGCCCGGGAATTCTCCAGCAAGAGGCATTCTTAGGAGGGGGAGAACGTCAGCCCTCCTTTCAGCTCCCCGTGAGCAGAGCAAACCGACTTGCATGTTGCTTGTCATTCATTTCCCGGCTCACGGGCCGATACCTTTGTTCTCAGGGTTTTACGAAGATCAATGCCTTCAACTGGGCAAAGGTGCGGAAGCTGAGCTTCAAGAGGAAGCGCTTTCTCATCAAGCTCCGCCCAGATGTGAACGTAAGTGCCTCTCGGAAAAGAGGGGGAGACCAGTGAGCCCCCTCGGGGCGGGGCAGGTCCCGCTAGGGCTCAGGTGGAACCCACGGCCGGCAGCTCTCCAGGTGTCTGCCAGTCTGTACTGTGTATCCAGACGCTCGGTCCCTCCGCAGCTGTCCTCAGCAGTGGACAGAGGGCACAGATGTGTGCCCAGGGAGGGGTCACTTCCCTGTGCACCTACGGGCCGCCCCCTCCTGTGCAGCCGCCGTGTCTCCAGCCTCGGCCACCTCGACAGCCCGGTCAGCATCCTGCCGTGCTCCAGGTCTGTCCCTCCCCACCCAGGGGCGGTCCTGCTGTAGTCCCCAGCCCCTGACGGCGCACTCTCACGAGCTGACCCGGCCCCTCCCCTAGCACACTTCCCTCCCTCTAAAGATGTCGCTCACGTGGCGCCAGGTCAGAGAAGGAAGAAAGCGTCTTCTCCATCTGCCATAAAACTAGGGATGGATGGGCGCCAGGGTGCTGATGTCCCCAACCAGAACTGGACTGCTTTCTCCCACGGGGGTAAAAAAAGATTATAAACGGCAGTCTAGGTTTACAGTCATTTGGTTACATTATGGATGAAATAGGTTTTTATGGCCTAATTTGGGAAGCAGTCACCCACTGGAAGTTGTTTTCTACGAGAACACACGTTTTGAGTCCAGAAGACTGGGTACTGCAGCACGACTCGTCTGTAAGTTGAGGCTGCACTACCGAGAACTGTGAGATTCTCCCCAAATGGCTGGAACCGCTGAGAATGTTAAGGGCTGTGGTAACATGTGCTTATATAATACGGTCACTTAAATTGAGAGCATTCAGTCTGGAAGTAGAAAATTACCGTATCCCCTTTCCCAAATCAAAGGACATGAATTTTTCAGCCTTGGGTGATACTTCAGTGCTCCAGAAAAAATGTTCATTTCCTGTATGGTCCCTGGGGCCACCTGGAGGCTGAGCCATATGCTTTTTGATGGAGAAAACGCTTAAGCACAATATTCAAAGTTGGCATGAACCATGGGGGAGAAAACAGAAAGAAGAAATGCGTTTCAGTTATTTTAAGGAGGCAGAAGAGGCATTTCAGTGCTTGGATATTTTTTCACGAAGGGAATGGAAGCCAAGTAAACAGCATTTGTTTATGATTTCTGTCAGAGGGAATGTTGTAACTTCTGCTGAGTATCCCCATTTTCTGTGTGTTCCTCTAAGGAATTAAGTGGGGAAGAAAATGGTTGAACGATGATGACTGTATTTCGTCATGAGGAACAAATGTGTTTTACTAAATAGGTGGATTTATGGTCATGCTATAATAAAATACACAATTGAAATTTTATTGGACAAATTTGTTTTCTGCCCCCTTTCCCGTACTGTAACTGAACGTCTCTGGGTAATGGAAAAAACCAAAGTGTTATTTTCTCTTTCTAGAGCTCATACCAGGATACCTTGGAATTCCTAATGGCCAGTCGGGACTTCTGCAAATCCTTCTGGAAAATCTGTGTTGAACATCATGCCTTTTTTAGACTTTTTGAAGAGCCCAAACCGAAGCCAAAGCCTGTTCTGTTTAGCCGAGGGTCATCGTTTCGGTTCAGGTAAGGATTCTGCTTCACGTCTCTCCGTCTGCCATGTGGTCATTTTCCCCAAGACTTTCCTCGGGAAAGTTGGCTTCCAAGAGCTTTGGCTGATGGCATGTTTGCCAGGTCATCGCAGAAGGCTCCTGGCAGCCCCTTGCTGTGTTCGGTTTGAACGTTAGGTAGCCACTAGGCAGTCTCCCCAGCCACAGACAACGCCTAGAGGAACTCTTCTGATTCAGAAAGGATTTCCTTCCTCTGTAGAAGCAAAAGCACCTTGTTAGCACCTGCTGTAGCTTCACCGAATGCTCTGTAGACCATCACTGCCCATCACTGGTTCAATTTCTCACTCATTCTTTCAACCAGTCTTCGAGTGTCTGCCCATCACTGGTTCAATTTCCCACTCATTCTTTCAACCAATCTTCGAGTGTCTACTGCATGTCAGATTCTGCTCTAGGTGTTGGGGGTGCACTGTGAACAGAGCTATCCCTGCCTTCATGAAGTGTACAGGCTCTTGGGATGGTTGCTTAATAATCAAACGCAGAATCGTTAAGTTGTTGAGTTCACTGAACTTTTTCTGTCGTGTGTAAGGGAAATATCAGGAGACAGAATGGACGCAAAAGCACAGTTTCTCTTGGGACTGCCTTCATCCCGGGCTAGCCGAGAAAACGCCCGTGTGTCCCAGCTGTGGGAGGGAGGCAGGATGGTGGAGAACTGTGCTGAGTGTGAAATGAGAATGCCTTGCTGTCTTCTCCGCCCCCTCTCGTGGTCTTCATTTTAGTGGCCGGACTCAGAAGCAGGTTCTCGACTATGTTAAAGAAGGAGGACATAAGAAGGTGCAGTTTGAAAGGTAAGAGAAACGTCAGTGCCACTTGCGGTTTGAGAGGAGTCGTTCTCTGCAGGCAGTGGTGCTCTAAGCGGCTAAGCATCGCTCCCCCCAGGCCCGGTGAGCTAGAGAATCGCTGCCGCCCGGTCAGTCTCGGCCAGTTCAGTGTTAGGAACAGCTGAGGCCCGGGGGACACTGAACTCCAGGGTGAAAGGAAGCCAGCAGAGGGCAGGGATGCAAGAGGAACACGAGCTGACAGAGGGGGTAAAGCGCTGTAAAAACCTACTCACCGGTGAGTCCTTAAATATTTGGGGATTTGAATTGGAAGTATTTCTATAAACTTTTTTTTTTTAATTGGAAAAATTGCAAACCCTTTTCTTTAGTTTTTTTTTTAATTAATTTTTATTGGAGTGTAGTTGATTTACAATGTTGTGTTAGTTTTAGGTGTACAGCAAAGTGAATCAGTTATACATATATCCACCCTTTTTAGATTCTATTCCCATATAGGTCATTACAGAGTACTGAGGAGAGTTCTATAAACTTTTAAATTCAGTAACGTTTGATTGAAGAGAAACAGGATTTATTGCTGTTGTTAGCAAATGCTGATAGCTCTTATTGTATGCCAGGCACTGTTCCAAGCCCTTTAGACATAGGAACTCATGGAGTCTTCATACCTGCTCTGTGAGGTCCGTGCTATTTTATTTCCTTTTTAAAGATGGAGACATGGCAGCTCAGAGATGTTGAGTAACTCGCCCAGGTCTCAGAGCTGGTAAGTGGGCCCTGGTCATCCAACTCCAGAGCTCACTGCCCTTCAGCACTGCTCTGCCCAGAGGGACTAAAAGAAAAGGGTACAGGGGTGAAGGGATGGTGCGCCAATGACTGTTCAGTTGCAAGTGTTTGTTTTAATGGTTTTCTTTTTTCAGTTTAACACATTTAAAAATTACAATAAAGCACAGAGGATACAGCAAACACCCGTGTTCCTAGTACTTAGAATTAACTAGTCACATTTTAACATTGGTTTCTAGGATTTTATTTCTTCTTCCCTTATTTGCAGCTATTGTGGTTACAGATGTAGTGAAAACCCCCTTTAACCAACAGCCTTCGTTACTTCCCTCCTTCCCTCCCCAGAGGCAACAACTACCTAATTCCTGTTACTTCTATTAGAAATATTCATGCACCCAAAAAGAACAGGCAGAACTGCTCTGGGGGTGTCCTTTTTCATTTATATAATCAGTATTACATTGTACGTAATCATGCGTCTTGCTTTTTAAAGCTGCCCTGATTTTGAGATCTATCTTAAGCGTTTTGTGGTATTGTGAAAGTGTTACCTTTCAGGTATCTGATTCCCTGTTGAGAAACATTCAGGTTGTTTGGTGTTTTGTTTTGCTTTTGCTGAAACAAATGTGCTGCCTTGACCACCCTTGTATATTTCTCCTGATGGAGGTCTGGGGTCGTTTTTCCCTCCCTGTACATAGAAATGTAACGTTCAGAAGGTTATCTGTACGCTTATCTAGATGTAGCAGAGCAAACCCCATCATTTTCCCGGACGATCCACGATTAATCTTTTGGGGATCGTATAAGAAGGGGTCTGCCTCTCTCTGACTCAGAATGTGCGTGCTCCGGAGCCTTGGTGTGTTACTTTGGAGTATTTTAAAGAAAAGCTGGATGGACATTGGAATTTAATCTCTATATTTATGCAGTTTCATGTGTTTGAGTACCTGAAAAGTTTCTCATGCTTGTCCCCTGGGAAGCTGGGGACCGACACACTAAGGGAAGGAAAAGATTAAAGGGAAGATGTTGGTGGCATTAAAAACCAGCTTCTTCTACTGTGGAGTCTATAAATTCATTCCTGGGGCAGGGCCTTTTCTCTGAACTGAGCGCCGTGAAGGAGTGGCTCATTAGTGGCAGAGGCCTCTGTTGCAGAACTGATCTAGAAAGTCATTACCCAGAACACACCAATCGATTTCGTATTGTTAGGCCAGGGCTTGCAATTCAGAGCGTGCTCGGGCCCAGCCAGCTTCTCCCTCCCAATGACGTTTCCCGTAACTAGAGAGTTAGCGTTCGGTGGTAGTACTCCCAACCGGCTGGACCACTGCAGTGGGAGCTGGGAATGCTGAGAACGTTTTCAAGGCTGAAGCAACCCCCGAATCCTACGAGTGATACAGAAAGGGTGACTGGGTCTGTCTCCAGGGAGCATTTATCCAAACTCCTTCGGGTGCCTTCACTACTGGGGAATGCCTCATGCCGTTATTTTTCATGTGAAACCAATGGAAAAAAACCCAATTCACCTAACTTTAGTTCTCTCATGTGATTTCTCCCAGGAAACACAGCAAGATTCACTCCATCAGAAGCCTTGCTACGCAGCCTGCAGAGCCGAACTCAGAAGTGCCAAAACAAGTCAGTGATGGTGATAGTCACTCTTATAGCTGTTTTCCACCAGACGTCCTCTGCCGGGGACTGGCTTTCCTAGTCTTCTCTGTTGTTCTTCATCCTTCCACTTCGGGGTGTTTTCTGGAGGAGGGTCTAGCCGTGTGCCCTGGCTCTGACCAGACACGGGCTCTGTGCCTCTCGCCCTGGCCTGTATCCTTTCCCCTCCTCCCTCCCATGCCCTGGCCCCAGGGAAGTTTGCTCTATTGGCCTGAACTCAGCTTAGGGCTGGAACCATCCAGGGCCAGAGCTGAGCCCACCCTCCAGCTAAACGGCTGCGCTTGTGTGAAGAGATCGGGATTTAGCTCGGGGGTGACGGGTGTAGCTCCCCATGGCTGCCAAGGTCAGAACCTTGCGCTGGCGCAGGACCGGACGGTGCGTTCCCAGGGCTCGTGTTACAGAGCGGCGACCACAGCTGGCAACGAGACACAGCACCGCTCTTGCTCTGAGGGTGGCCAGGGCTCGTTTTCCCTGGAGTTGGTCTCTGGATGAGCTCTCAGGGTTTTCTCTACAAGAGAATGAGAACTTTGTTGGGAAAGAACATGAAGGCAGTCTCCCTGTGCGAATCCAGAGAGCCTGTAAGCTGCCCGTCCTGCCCTTAGGCATCGAAACAAAGACGTTTTTGTCATTTGTCTGAAATCCGTGTCAGCTCGCCTTTGGAGGTTCACGGTGCCTTTCCTCCTCCGCCTGCCCCCACCCCCTCAGGAAGTCAGTCCCCTGTGGGCCGGAAGGACCGTCTTCTTCCATAGAAACTTGGGACGCCCAAGAGGAGACTGCCGGTCCTGGAAAGCAGAGGCACTGCCTCACCTGTGCTGCCGGGGACCCCGCGCTGTCGGCTTCCACACCCTGAGAGAACGTTCTGGATGCTGACCAGACAGCCTCGGGAGAGGCCGACTCCTGACAGGGTGCTTTGTTCTAAGACCGGGGAGGGCAGGCCTTCTTTGGCGATCCTTGGCCACTCGCTGCTTCAGGAGATGCCGTTAGGTTGGACTCCGCGTCTCTGTCTCTTCCAGCCGTGGTGTAACCTCTCCCTTTTCTCTTCGTCTCCCTCCCCCTTCTCTCGCGCACCCCCGCCCCACCCAGGCTCAGCAGAGTGCCAGCCTTACCTTCGGAGAAGGTGCCGCATCCCCGGGCGGCCAGAGCTGCCAGCCGGGAAGGGACCCGCCCGCTTCGGCCGATGAGCGCGGGCCACAGCGCAACCCCACTCCGCAGAGGAGCCCGGCGGGGAGCACGAAGGCAGACGGGGCCGGCAGGGCGGAGACGGAGGAAGAGGAGGAGGTCGCTAAGGACAGGACCCAGCAGAGTAGACCTCGGCCCCCGCAGCCAAGCACAGGTCCAGCATCCAGGGCTGCCCAAGGCAGCAGCACTTCCATTCCTTTCATTGACTGCAGTGACGTAGACAGTGAATACGACCTCCTCAGGGAACAAGCGTCCCGGTCACGGTCCCAAACAAATGACAACTATGAGGGTGATTTGACCAGTGGTGTTTATCTGCTGTCCAGGGATGAGAGGCAAATAGAGGCTAGGCGCAGGGCTTCCCTTCACTCTGCGAAGTCCTCCCGGCCTCCTTCCAGAGAATTCCGTGATGATGATTCAGCAGACATCACCTTTGACATGAGTGGGAGCCCCAGACTCCCGAGACATAGCTCTCTGATAGATGAGATGTTCAGGGCCTCAGGCGGTCACAGTCCCCTGGCCACCCCCTTGTCTCCCAGCAGCGGAAGTTCAAGTCCAAGTATGAGTTGGGACAGGACCGGGTCCCAAGGCTATGTTTCCGAAAACGCACATGACTATAGAGAGAGAAGTGTGGGAGGAGATCCTCTCCCAAGCCAGGGTCCTCGTGATGAAGACGGTTCCCCCGTCTTACAAAGGCCCCACTTAAGGAATCTGAGATATAATAAGTCAGAGACAGATCCACTCATTCTTAGCCAGGTAGCATCAAGCCCGAAGGCAGGGGATAGGTTTGATGGCCATGGAAAGGGAGGCCCGGCCGGCCCGGCCGCTTCGGAAGGTAGGACGCTGGCTAATGGTACGCCTCTCGTGGGTCCGACCTCGAGGATCTCCATGGCGCAGTCAGCGTGTGCCCCTGGCAAGGCAGCCCAGCTGGCACCCCTGCAAATAACCGAGGGCTCCACCAGCAGTGGGACTGAATCCAGCGATTCAGACTCTGAACTGGCCAGCCCCCTGAGCCAGCCCCTCGTGTTTGGTAACCCAGCTGTGCTGAGTTCCCCCTCCGGCGTGAGGAGAAAGAAGTCCTTGGGTGGCCTGCCTTTGAATGAGGACGGAGAGGAGTATGAGTGAGGAGACCAGAGGGCGGGTCTTCAAGGGCTGGAAACCTGGAGTTGTGCGTCCAGGGTTTCCCTGGAGATGCTCTGTCCTAGTGGCTTGTTAATTTCTAATCGACCTTTGTTAGAGGAGGTTTTAGGGCAGGCGCATGCTTGGGTAGGGCACGCCTGGCTTCTCAGACCTTTCAGAAGGACAGAGTTTCACACATCCCGACAAGTTACCAAGAGCTTGTTTCTCTTTCTGGCTGAAGGCTAGGAAGACATCCTTTGTCATGAATCTGATCATGTGTATAGTGTGCTGTATTTCCGTGGAAATTTTCTGTGTATCTTCAGTTGTGTACACAGATCACCCTCCCATCTGGTTGATTATCGGGACAAAAGTATCACTGAGATCCCAGGAAAGGTGTGGGTTTTACTTCGAACCCCTTCTTTAAAAGGAGGGCTGCTTTGCTGTGCCTCGTAAAGGGAGGAATTGACAAAACTCAAGGCCAAAGGTCAGTCGGCTGCTAGTTGAAATGAAGTGTTGTTGAAATATTAGTTAATAAGACTAGGGAATATTTTAATTGGAAGCATTTGGGATGATTCTTTGCAGACTTCCTATGAAATGATATAAATCTTCCTGAACTGGAATCGATATGAGATTGCTGGTTTGGTTTGGGTTTGCTTTCATGGGTCCAACGTTAGTTATGGTTGAAGAAGGTGTTGAAGAACTCTGGCCGTCAGAGCCTCTTGGTGAAACACAGAGATGCTGCTGAATAACGATGCAGGGTAGGTACTGTTGGCACCAGGAGGTTAGCAAACTCAAGGTTTCGCCTCTGAGTAGTGCGCAGTACCGAGAAGGGCTGTTTCCCGGTCTCGTTGCCCTTGGTGGATTTTTACGCACGTTCTTAACGTTCACACGCTCAGGAACAGTGTCTTCTGGCTGCTTCTCTGTGCGGGAAAAGAGAAAGTAGAAGTAGTGAGAGGTTTGGTTTCTTTTTAAATCTTACCATCTACACCAGTGCCTTTCACCCAGCATTTCTGCATTTCAGATGGAAAAGCCTGGTTGGAACTTGCATTGCTTCTCAGCCTTAGCTGCACTTTGGAATCACCTGCGACATTTAAAAAATTGGTATTACCTGAGCCCTGACCCTAGAAATTTGGATCACATTGGTCTGGAGTGCCCCTTGGGGTCCCCAGATGGCTCTGCTAGGCTGCCAGGGTCATTTCTGAGCCAGACACTGTTGCCTTCTAGAATCTAGCAGAATGTGATGGAAGCGTCAGCTGAAATGTTGGCTTGCTTGCCGAGTAAGAAGAGCATCACCAATGAAATGCTTTTCTTCATGCCTGCTCTTTGGTACTTTTTAGTCTTTGGTACTTTTTTTTAAAAAAAGATAAATTGTAGAATAAAAATTTTAGATCCTAAGTAACTACAAAATTATTGAAAAGAGTTGTAGTGATGATCCAGCCCTAACGTGCCGCCACGCGAGTGGCCTTATTAAAACTCATCGTGTGGCTTTGTCATGGGCAAGAGCTAAGCAAGTTTAGGGAAACAGTAGAATTTGGCCACAGTGTTGAATAAGCAGAAATATTGACAGACCCTGTGGTTCACACGTGACGCTCTGTCCACATGAATGTCGAGAAGTTGAGTTTAAAGATTCTGAAAACTTAATCCATCTTTACGCACACTTTTGCTTTATCTTCCTAATCATTTGATTCAGTGCATGGTTGATGAATCAAGTTGATTATCGGGTAGCTTGAAAGATGTTCACTGAAGTAGTCTGTTCATCTTTTGCTTTATTTAGATTTACATGTTTAACAGAGTCACAGAATTTTGAAGCCAGAAGGGACCTTGGAGGTCACCTAGGTTAAACCTTTATTTATGGATGAGAAACCTTGTTCTGACGAAGGGAAGAGACTTCCCGTAGTCCTACAGCCGTTGCATGACAAATCTAAAACCAGAACCTTGGTCTCTGGGCTTCAGTGTTTTATTCTGTGTGACAGCTAGATGCACTAGGACCTTTTGGGTTCAGTATTTTATATTTTGAGACTCTTGTATGGATTAATAATTAAAATCATATGGAGATCAGGAATCATGTAGACTTAGGTTATTACAGTCCAGATTAGGTAGGAAGAACTACTGCTTTTTATATTGTGGGGTTTTTGCAGTTATAGCCCATTTTTGCCTGTTCTGTTTTGAGCTTGGAGAAAGGTGTCAATTTGCTATATAAAAAAGTAGTCAAACGTGAGTTAAACAGAGTCCCATGTGGAATCTGTGGTTTATTTGTGAAGGTGGTGTGTTCAAATGAGTTTTCTTTTTACCTCTAATCATACAGCAGTCTGATCATGAAATATGAATGAGCAGAAGGTGTTAACTTAGCTGGCTTAGAATGTGAATCATCAGATGTAAACCCCCAAAGCAAAACATAGTCCAGTAATTATTTCATTTTGCTTTTTCCCCGAAGAGATGATTTTTTATCCAAAGTGTTTCAAAAGCAACTGATCAACGGTGATGTACCCAGTTGTATATTGACGAGATTTTCCGCTTTTAGGGTCACTGGTAGAGTTTTTCTCCGCTTTGGTTTTGTACCAGCCAAGCAACTCAGTTTCTGCTTCTCAGTCAGTCTTTGTGAGGGTGGCAATTCTGATGTGATTAACAGGGCTTAAAAGAAAGGGGGTGTGGGGGTGGGGAAAGGTGTGTAGTTTTTTCAAAAGCCACCTATTCTGACGTGCTGGGAATATTCACTCATTGCCTCTGGGAGAGCTTTCCCTGCACTAGTAAAGAGAGCTGCTGAGTGAGTAAACCTAAACATTCTTTGAGTCTGAAGGTAGAGCCAGTCCACTGAGGTGAGGAGGTCAGAGAAAGCCAGCAGGCTGCATGCCACCCCCAGCGCCCCGCACCTTCCATGCCTTCTGCCTGCTGTGAGACTCTGGTCCCCAGGTCCTTCCCTGGCCTCTGGAATCTCACTGTGTGGTATAAGAAGGGCAGGCACATGCCTGAAGTTGAACTAAGTGCAGGAAGATCGGAGATGGGGTTGGGCGTGACCAATAGGCAGCAGAGATTAGAGACCTGTGAATTCCTTCAGACTTCCAAAGGGTTTCCCAAGACCTGTCAGGGCCAGTGTTTCTAAGGCAACAGCTAGTGTAGGGGTCGCCTGCATCAATAAGGAAGCCAGGTCTTCAGATAGCGGCTGCTCCTGTGCAATGATGTCTTAAAGCCTTGGGTGGAAGACAAACCAAATATAGAAACAGAAATCTTCAAGCCACTCAGGGCGACTCTGGGGCCTGCGCACATGAATATCTTTTGTTAGATAGTATTTCAAAACGTGTAAATTATACATCCTTTAGTGACCGATTTTTGTTGCTGCTTGTTCGGGCAGCGTAAAAATGCAAGAAATTCTCGTAAAGAGCTGCATTTAATGAGTTCCAGAACTTACAGTGGATTGCCCCAGCTCCTTGACCAGTCATCTGTATGCCAGGATGCTATTTTATTAGACAGGCATTTAGTTAAAGGAAGTCTGGGAGCCAGATTCTTCTCCACATATGTGATTCGTATTTGGAAATTTCTCACAGATTTATCTCACCAAATGGTGCTTCTGTGGCCGGCACTTAAAAATGTGAATAATTTCCATTTGATGCTCCAGAACTTCTTTGAAGATTCAAACCAAGTAATGCTTTAAAAAAATACACACACACACACACACACACACACACACACACACACACACACACACACACACACACACACACACACACACACACACACTAGGACTGCAAACCCAAAATACAGCAAGAGCCTCTTGAAATTTCCACCAAGTATACGAGATCCAGCCTGTCCTCCATTGAATCAGAAACCCCACTTGCATCTTCGCTGTGGAGTCAGTTTGATTGTGTTGGCAAGCAGTTCCTAAAAGAAGCAGCAATTAAAATATTAAGCTGCCATTTTAAATTTTGTTAAAACTGTTGTGAATGTGCATCACCTCCCATTTTCATAGCTTTAACCAGTGTTCATAGGGTTTTAATCCACATGTTCCACGTGAAATGCTCTTCCCTATTTCAACACAGTATGGGTTTGGTGCAATTGAAGTCATCAGTGAGTGATTGGGCTACAGGTAGGCCCAGCCTTAAATTAAGAAACTTGGGGTCCCCTTCATTCCTAGGTTTATTTTGAGTTTATTTGCTTCTGTCTTGATCACTCTTCTTTGCCTAGGCCCTCATTTTCATTAACCAGAATTTAAAGCTGTCTGAGCTGCATCCCCAAGAAAGGCTCTTTTTTCCTGGATCTTCTCCTTTGTAGTCTATAAACATTCCTCCTCTGATGAGCTTAATTACTCTAAGGCTGGCCTTCCTCTAGTTTCATGGGGATGAGTCTACCGTTGACTCTTGGACAACACGGGTGTGAATGGCGCAGGTCCACTTACGCACAGATTCCAAGTACCACACAATCCAAGGTCGGTGTAATCCGCAGATGCGGAAGTGTAGATACACACAGAGGGCCGACTATAAGTCATGCATGGATTTTCCACTGCTCGGAGGGTCTGCACCCCTGACCCCCGTGTTGTCCAAGGGTCCACTCTATTGCTGCCAATTTTACAAAGCAAACTGCAGAAGAGTCTTTCAATGCAGTCTTTGCAATAGAGAAAGTTTCTTTGAACCCGAAAGAGGTGAACATTTCAAAATAACCTGTTGCTGGCAGCTCTCTGAGGTTACACTCAGCCGTGTTAGCCAAGTTCATAAGAACATACGGAAGGAAAGGTACTAGCGGATGAACTTCTGCAAGAAGGAAGTGATTAAAGAACTGGAATCTGGCGACATTTAAAGAATTTACTGGCGCTGCTTTTTCCTCGTTAGTCTAATTCCATCTGTTTCTGTTTAGTTGAATGAAATGTAATACAGGGAAATGGGGTCTCTAGTGTACACTGTGCGTACCTCTAACACCAGTTGCTAGTTGTTAAAATGAAGCCATGACGTTTAGATCAAAATAAGCATGCCACTTGATGTAGCAGCTCTCTTTTTATTAAAAAAAATAATAATGAAAAGCAAAAAATACCCATGATGGTTTGGGCTAAGGTTGTAGGCATCAAAGATCAAAAGTGACCTGGTTGCCACCTGTTTGGAATACATACTTGGAAAAGAGCTATTTATTGTTTCCTGTGTAACCTAGGGATTTTTAAGTATTTCCTCTATAAACAAAAGTTGCAAATGCTGATTTGTGTGTCAGATACATATTTGGGAGGAGGTGAGTAGAGTTGTGAAAAACAGGTCTTGCTTCATGAAGTTCAGAACATGTCACTCCAGAAAACACAGATGAAACTTCCAGCGTGGAGGATTTTTTTTTTTTTCCCCAATCAAAGCAGTTAAACACCCTGGTGGAAGCTAAGGTAGAATTAGTGAATCTTTTTTAAAGCTTTAGAAATTGAAGAGACTCTGATTCGTTGATCGTTTCAGCGCAGATGGACTGAATGATGCCCACGTCACAGCGTAGCCTTGGAAGCAGCCTCTGGCGATCTCCTTGGCCTCTGGTGTTCGGTTATAACTTCTGGTGGAAGGCAGCTCCTTGGCGTCTTCGTGTGGGTTCTAGATCAGGTTGCTCTGATATGTCTTAGGGTGGTTTGGTATTTGAAAGTAGGGAGGATTGAACATCAACTGTTGACAGAGGGTATCTGATCTAAGTCTGTAGTTGAGAGCTGGTGTGAAAGGTTAGCTTCAAGGCAGGTGTCGTTAATGCAGTCATGGACATGGTACTGAGAATTACGTGAGCTTGTTGCTAGGGGTCAGGTGCAGGAACTTCAGAATATTGAAGAATAGAAGTTGGAAATCACTGCAAAATGCAACATAAACCAAGAGTACTAAGGCGGGAGCAAGGACCATTGTGTGTGTGTGGGGGGGCGGGGGAGTCTATAACAAAGCATCGGACAGTAATTAACTCTACGTTTGAGTAAGAGGTAGAGGTGTTAGTGGTACCAGGAGTTTGGAGGCAGTCCTGCTTTATTATAAATTGGGGTTGTTAACTGACTCTCAAATAGGAAACAGTAGAAGGGTCATTTTGGGGCCTCTGATGGGCCTGTCAGTATTCCCAGATGACCTTTCTGGCTCATGAAACTGGGCCAACAATTGCTTTGTCCTGGGCCTTGCAGTTCCTTTGTAAGAAGGAAAGCATTTGTCACTCTGCCCGCAGAGATTTATAGAAAGACCAAAGACAGGCTTTCCTTAGTCAAGAACACACACCCCGCTGCTCTCTACACACGCACCTGAATGGCCAGTGGATTCAGTCCCTTACCCTCACCTCCTTTCTGCCTGGAAGGTTGCTGTGAAAACCTGACTAACCCAATCTCACAAGCTTGGCCTATGTTATTAATCCAGTTCCCTTCTGTTCTCTCTGTGTGTACATTTAATATTTTATTAAAAATTTCTAATACGCTGAATTAATTTTACAACAGACAAGGCTGGGGACTTCATTCTCATTTTTGTCATTTGTTTAATAAATTTGAGAAAACATTTTTCTGTTGTGCCGTGGTATGCACTGTGTGGTCAGCATGTACCTATCTAAGAGAAAACTTTTTTTTTTTTTCAGCGTTCTGTCTTTTATCCTCAAAGCATGGTGTACCTTCTCTTCCCTGCATTGTTGGAGCACTGTCTGATGTCTTTTTTTTTTTTTTTTAACATGACTGAATACCAGTTTGTACTTGGAACACCTGTTTCTTCTAGAATGCAATGATGCTGCATCACTAAACAGCAAGCCTTGTCACGGAGGCATCCTGAGCCTCATGCTCGGTGGTACCATATTTCACTAAAGGTGGGGAAATGGAAGATGAACGGAAGACTTCACTTTTCTGATTCCATCTTCTCCAGGCCTGCACTTTGTGCTGTGTGGCGGTGGGGATGGTCCTTGGAAGGGAGCCAGGATCTCTGTAGGGCGGGGCAGGGCTCATGGAAACAGAGAGCATCTGTGGCAGCAGCTTACGTGGGCGGAGCTCAGACAGCTAACCAGAGGACTGGCTCCCTATGTTGAATGGCACCATCTATTCCAATGGGGATGGCAGACGTTCCACAGCTTATAAGCGAATTTGGCTGTGTATGTGTGTTTTGTTGGGGAGCGGGGATAGGTAGAAATGCAGAGAAGACCTCTCTAGCTCAGCCCAGGTGGCCCCTCGTGGCCAGTGAGCTGTTTGTGGTTTGCTGTCTACCCAGAATGTAGGCTCCCACAGATACTGTCTGGTTCTACCTCCTCTCCACGGCTGGGAGTGCAGTAGTTCACGAAAGCATGGATTTATTCCACCGGGAAGGTGGCTGGTTTCTCCAGTAACAATGAGCTTGGCGATTCTTTAAGCATGGAAGGCCAAACTCATGTAACGGTGTATGCACGGGATTAATAGCTTTTGTTCATCTCCACTGAAGAGGCTTTTACTTGTCCTAACAGGTATCTTGCTGTAAAAACTGTCAATTGTAACCGTTCTTTCCGACTGATGGCCGAAGCTTTGTCCCGAGTACAAGATGGTGTTTTCCGTTGGTGTGAAGCACCATGTCCCCACAGCCCAGACACTGCCAGCACCACCACCGTGTTCAGACAAAGGAGGATTCTCCTTTATCTTTTCCCCATAAACGAGAACAAGCTAGTGCATTCGCTGTCATTTTCCCATTAGCAGCATTTCTCTTTATTTTTCTGCAAGTTGCATTTCTGTTGCTTTTCTGAATTGCTTGATGATGAACAGTAATGATGTTTAGCTGCTTGTAAAACTTTTCTTCAAGGAACTTGGTCTAAGAAGCCCGTACATTACGCACAACAACCTAAGTTATCGAGAAGAAGGCCACCCTGCTATGATTGGTAATCCTATAACCTGGTTTTTCTTGTGGAATCTTGTAACTTCAATGAAACATTGTCAGCCCCCTTTTTTTTTTTCCTCACATATTCCATTGGGGTGGGACCCAGCTTAGTTATCAGACTAGAGTGAATCCTGCCTGGTCTCATGAATCAATACAGTACTGATCTTTTTTTTTTTTTTTTTTTTTTTTTTGGTAACTGGCTTTCAAAGGCAGACCATCTCCAGAGAGGGTTTGTCTTCTCTTTTAGAGGGAGATTGTGGATTTAAAAGGAGGCTTTTTAAAAATAAATGCAAACCTGCCTCTGTAATGTATTTCCTACGTGTGCCTTTGAAGCATATTCTGGGTACATAGAGTCACAATCTCCTATATTTTAGAAGCAAACGGCAGGAGACAAATCACAATAGATGAGTGGCATCTAGACGTTTGCCAAATACAGAACTTTGGGAGAATATTGAGGAAATCCTCATAGATACTTTTTAAATAACTGTACTTTTTATAATTTTGAAAAGAGGACTTGAGAAAGCAATCAACAGTCTCATTTTCGTCTGTATTCTCATTCTCAGATATCTTCATATTTACCAAATCTATGGATTACTATTTTTAAAGTTGTCAGGGTTTCTGGTTCCCTCCTTAACAGGAAAAATAACACTTATCTAATTAAAAATGAGGATTCCCAATTTATTTGACTAGTTTAAAACAGGACGGGTACAACTAAGTATTTGAAATGCCATTTTCATTACTGGAGAAACAGATTAGAGAGTTCTCTTTCCCCAGGCTTGTGTGAGTTTGTTCTTAAGCCTTTTAGTATAGTCAGAGGAAGTAGATGGTCACTAGGCGGCTTGTACCCAGTCCCAAGCGCGGAAGGCAGGCGTGAGTTTGGCTTCTCGGTCATAAACCATGTTCCCACTGTTTCATGTGCCTCTGGTGGAGGGCCGGTCAAGAGATGCTCCAGTCTGGGTGGGGCTGCAAATCCAACTTCCCCTGTGCAGCCAGAGAGAAGAATTATGAATGTATATTACATTAAAAACATAGAGCAGCTAACCCAGTTTCTGGGCTGGGTGATCAATTGAAATCCATACATATTGCAGTGCTAATTTGAGGTTCCATACTTGTTTGTGCCATGAGAATGTGTACATTTGAAAGGATATTTTTTAAAGCAGTTACCAGAAATGCCCCCCTCGAGAGTAGCATTAGTGAAGGCATGTTTAATCCGGGGGAGTGACATAAACTCAGCCCTGTTGGTACAGATTAAGGGTGGACGCGGGGACATGGAGATCTGGGGGTGGCGAAGGGAGGCGTGTCATGAAATTATTTGGTAGAGGTGAGGGACTTGAAAGTCGTTAACCAGACGTATAACTGAATGCCGAAAAACCTGCAGGGCAATTTCTAAAAATAGGAAAAGATTCTTTTAAGAATCAAAAAGCTTCCAGACTTAGGGCGGTAACTGATCTTTTTCTAATCTCTTCAGACTTTTTTCCACCTATTGCCTTAATATCCAGGTGGTTTCTTAGAAGATTCTCTCCCCGCCCCAAGTTATTTACCTAGAGCCCCTTGCTGAAAGAAATTCCTTTGTGTCAATTTGCCATAGAGGAGGAAAATGATAAAAATTGCCAGGCGTTAATCAGTTCATGGAGTAGCCGTGAACACCGGTCACCATTTCTCCTCATTGCCCAGGGCTGCGTCTTCAAGGCAGGGAACAGACTGTGTGATGGGAGCAGCTTTTTAAGGTTGCAGAAACCTGGCAGAGTCATTTGATCTAACATCGCCATGTTTGTTGGCTTTTATTGTCAAATGGACGACTTCGGTGAAAATTGGTCACATGTAGCTCTAGTAACTGTGACCTTAGTTACTCCTCACACTTGCCCGAGGGCAGGCCCTGCGTGGACACCAGTTTGTACAGACCCTCGTCACACAGTGGCTCCAAGTCGAAAGAGAACTTTAATTACTCACCAAGCTGCCAATTCTACTGATTACTCTCGTCAGCATATTCCATTGATTGTTGAATAGTAAATGAGCTACCTGTTTTTGTTTGGGACACATGTCATCTATGAATTTTCAAAGCCTTGAGGAGTTTCTCTTGCCAGGGGAGGAAGGAGGCTATTCTCCATGGATGTGGCTCAGACTGGTAAATGGAACCTCAGAGTCTGGGACCTTTCCCTTCCTTAGCATTGCTGATAGATTTCTAGAACAGGCTGCTTGGTCTTTATTGATTTATTGGTCTTACTATTTAAATACACTCATCGCCTTGGCCTTCTTGGGCCCCGTTAGTAGACACAAAGCCCGTTGAAGTCGCCTCTCAGGAAATGGAAATGGGCTACCCTAATTTGGTCATCCTCCAAGGTTGTGTATTGCACGTGTAACGTCGGTGTCACACACACCTTTAGGCCACGTGAGTGAGAACGTAGCTGAACCCAGAACTGCCCCGGACTCTACATAGGGACATCGGTTGTCGTCAGGTTCACTCTCGGTGTCCCGCTTTCTGAATCCTGTCTCCAGTGTGCTCCAGTGTGCTCCAGTGGGGTGTCTTCTAGATTGCTATCTTCTTTGCAGTGTGTCCTGCCTTCTTGGCAGGGTGACACCTCTCCCGGAGCCCTGGTCTGTTAGCTCACCCTTCTGGCCCGCTAGGTCTACCAAACTGAAGTGTCCCCAGGGAAATTCACAAGGGCAACTGTCGACCTTTGGAGGGTGGACATGGTTGCACTCGAGTGTGTTTCCCCTTATTTTCTCCCTCGCCATGTGGCACTTGGTTTTTTATCTGCTGCTGGATGCCGTCCAGGGACTAATCAGTACTGTTTCCCCACCTGAACGCCTCCTTCAAGCTAGCCTTCTAACTGCTTTTTGTTCACGGCTCCAACTCTTTCAATGAGGAGGCGAACGCTTTTTCTGTCCCACGTCACTGCAGGTTCAAGGCCCGGCATGTTCTCACTTACACTGCCTCACCTGGTCTCATACGTAGTGTGAGAGCTGAAGGTAAGCCCCCATGCTTTGCCAGATGATGGTGGACAAATAAAAGGTGACCCTCCAATAGCAACTCACAAATGCATGAAATGTTTTGATCTCCAGACAGACTGCCAGAATTTCTCTTTTCTAATTCCTCTTTGTAGTGATAACATTTTTCTTTTTGTGATTCTTTTTTTTTTAAGAGAATAGTGTAGTACCTTGAATCAATTGCAGTTATGATTGTTGTCACTATTTCTATTTGACAAGTTCCAATTCTCTCGAAATGATTGTATTCGGTTGTGCACTAGTGTCAATAAAATTGACATTTGTGAAGCAATTTCTGGCCTTTTTCTCCGGGTTTTACTGGGTCTGGTGGTGTGTGGGGTGATTGCGTCTTTGTCTCACATCAGGACTTTGTTTTAATGATGTCTACGAAAACGCAAGGAACTTAAACGGAGGGATTATTTTTTAATGCGAACTTCTGGAATCTGACTTTACCTGACATGTTCTAATCTTGTTCTTCAGGGATGATTGTACTGACCAGCAGTCAGTGGGCAGGATGTCTGCTTTCCGTTGCTTTTGTGGGCATGGTGGCTTTTCACCCGTGTGTAGGTGACACAGCTAGCTGGTCAACCTGGGACCGGGTGGGGGCTGGTGGCGGCTTCTGCAAGGTTCATTCATACTGGGATCAAGTTCATTACCCAACTCCGTCAGCTTCATTCGAGGCTGCCCTGTCTTGTGATTTCCGAGTGAATATGAATGAATCCGGAGAGAAAGGACAGAGGTCCAGAAAATGGGGGGATTCCTGGAAAACCGCACTTCCCCTTTCCTTCCGAGATCCTCGATACTGTGCTGAGTAGCCATGAGCATGAACCTGTATATTGGAAAATGGAGAAAGCGTTTATGTCGTCTTTCCCTATGATGGTAACTGACAGGACTGCAGGCTACTGGAACTTTGTTTACCCTCATCCTAGTTTTTGCAGATCTGCTTTAGAATTATAAAACTGTTGGGCAAAACACTTAGTTTAGAAGTAGATTTTGAAACATCTCATTTTATTAGTAGTTTCAAAAGGTTGAGGTATCGGTATTGGCAAAATTCTGTTGGCACAGAGTTTCATGTGCACATCGTCTCATTTGGCTGACTCGGGTAATTATACATTTTCCTGTTATGTACTGTGGTATCCTTCTCAGAGGAATGATGAATTTCCTATCATTTTTTGACTCATAAAGGGGAATTATGATAATGTAATGACCTCCAGCTTTGCATTTTTAAATGATCACCTTTGCTGTAATTGTGATACTAGTGTTTCTGTCCCAAACAGTGAGAGAGACATGGAGTGACATCACCAGGTATAACAAGCTCGCTTCTGTTCTTCGTAGAATGGGGAGGTGGCTGCTTTCCCTTTCTCTACCTGTGGCCCGTTGTTCCAAGATGTAGTCTGTCCTGGGTGTCCCAAGTCCTTTAGTCTTCTATTAGAATAGCTCTGTTTTCTGGTCACTTCCCACGTCTCCTTGTGATATAGACACTGTCTTTCTCGAGTAATTCTTAGAAGCTAAGGCAGTAGTTAGGAGATGAAGATCCTATTTGCAGATACACGATGCTTTTAAACTATTGTAATTATGCTCTAAGCAGAGTTCTCCACCTTATCGTTAATGACATAACTGTGTTCCACTGAATAGTATCTTTAGGATTAAGGCAGCTGCAACTTAGGGAAAAAACTAGAAAATCACGAAGGGCATCATAAGTGCGCCATATGGTAGTCAAGCTTCTATAGGTTTGATTAGGTGAAAATTGTAAGTGGACGCCAGGTCCCAGAAGGAATTACTTTTTTTTTCTTCTTTTCTTTAATACTTCTCATCCCCAAACAGGCTCCCTGACTGGCAGCCCTCACCTTTCAGAGCTGTCCATCAACTCGCAGGGAGGAGCTGCGCCCACCAGCACCGTCCTGTCACCCAACCTGAGCCCCGACACCAAACAGGCCTCCCCCTTGGTCAGCCCGTTGCTGAACGACCAGGCGGGCCCTCGGACTGACGACGAGGACGACGGCCGGAGAAAGGTGTGGGGATGGCAGGCGCTCGCCTGTTGACCTTTTGTTGTCATTTCCAGTAATACACATAACATAAAATTTACCATGTGAACTATTCTTAAGCACACCGTTCAGTGACATTCAGTGCACTCACAGTGTTGTGTGACCATCATCACTATTTCCAGAACTCGGTCATCCTTCGAACAAACTCCATGCACGTTGAGCATTACCTCCCCACGCCCAGCCTCTGGAAACCACCGTTCTGCTTTCTGTCTGTGTGAACTGACTACCCTAGGCATTAACCTCGTATAAGTGGAATCATACAGTGTCTGTCCCTTTGTAATTGGTTTATGTCCTTTAGCATAATTGTCCTCAAGGTGTATCCACGTTGGTAGCGCATGTCAGAATGTCCTTCCTTCTTTAGGTTGACTAGTATTCCATTGTATGGAGACACCACATTTTGTGTATTCTTCCATCCATTGATGGACAGCTGGGTTGTTTCCTCCTCTTGTCTATTTCGTCTTAATGTGCTGGGAACGTGGGTATACAAGTTATCTGTTCTCATCTCTGCTTCGTGTGTATCCCCAGAGGTGGAATCGGTTGGACTCTTGTGGGAAGCAAGATGGTTAACAACAAGGGATTTCCTTTTAATTGTTGGTTAAAGAGAAGCAAAACCAGTGGCAGACCTGCTCTAGGGCAATGCTGCCTGCCCGCCTAACCAATGGGCTGTAGCTGCTGTAACCCTCGTCCCTTTGGATCAGTACCCTTCGTGTTCCCACGACAATGTAACTTCCATTTCCTGAAAGTCAATAGCACCAGCCCACGATGCCCAGGACAAAGGCTGCTGTGCTTTCTGTTTCATTCATTTCCTTGAAGCCTGCACCACTCCATTATCCTAATTAATTAGCTTTTCAGGTGCCCAGTATTGAATGAATAGTCCTCAGTGGCAGCTAACACACTCATTCGAGGCCTTTCACTGCGGGTGGTATTTACATGGAAGGAAACATTCCTAGGCAGTTTTCTCATCATAGAAATCCATTTTCTATCCTAGTTCCTCTCACACCAAAAAAGGAGAATAGATGAGAGTTTATTTAGCCTTGATACCAGTCAACCAAAGATCGTAAGTTAGCAGCGTATCACTGTAGTTAGGACTTGCTTATAATCAGGACATGCTTAGAGACTGTAGGCTCAAATGATTATGTCTTCTTTCTTTTAATGGATTTTGCAGAGATTTCCGACTGACAAAGCGTACTTCATCGCTAAGGAAGTCTCCACCACTGAGAGAACGTATCTGAAGGATCTCGAAGTCATCACTTCGGTATGTGTAGCGTTTCCCCTAAAGCCTTAGATGACATAATTTATCTTGCCTGTACTCAGCTTTAGGAGACAAGCTGGATCTAATTAAACGTTGGGTTCTCTGACTCCAATTAAAAGAATTTTGGTTCTGGGTTGTAGCAATTAGGCAGTAATAGTATGTTTAATTTGGAATATGCTCTAAAAAGCTTTTATAACTGTGATCTTTAAGTGCAAAGGAGGGAAGTTTCTAAAGTGGAGAAATTTAAAATGAAACGTTTTACTGTCTGCCTGCACCGATGGAGAACACTTCATGTTTTGCCCTTTATGTTTGCTTGGTGGAGACCTCAGAGGCGAAGTAGAAGCCTTGTTTTAGCTTTGCCAATAAATTGAGCCATGTCAGCAAAATCTACCCAAAAGGCTGCCTTTTATTAATCAGTCCTGTTCAGTCTTGGAAACAAATTCAAAGCATGGCAGATGGCTTCACGATCCTGGATTCTGGGAAGGAGCCTAGCCCACTGGAGGTCAGTTGGAGTCGTTGGGTTTCTGTGCCTCTAGGGCAGCCGTGGTGACCTGGGCAGGTGCTCAGCAGTCATTGTGGGACCCACCTGGACTTCAGGTCAGCGAGATGAGTCATGTGTGTGAAGGCAGAGGCTTCACCTCTCTGGTTCAGCCATCTTCCTGCTCAGCGTTTCAGCGAAGGAGCAGAGATGGAAGTTTCTCAAGGACTAAACCAGAGGGCGTGAAGTGGTATAACTCGGCGATGACCGAGTGAGCTGGCCGTAATGGAAGTTTTGATTTCAGTATCTGCCCACTTCAGAGATTTGTCCCGACTTCCACAGTCAATGGGTAACAAACTTCAGGAAGCGGTAACGAAGAGATGGGTACTTCTTACCCCACCTAATGAAAGGAGGGAAAGCAGTAAAGCTTGAAAGCCCTTGGTGCTCTTGAAATTCTACAGACGCGGCAGGAAAGCCCTTTAGCCTCCACGCGTGGTGGGCTGCAGCGTTACGTCTGAAGAGTTGCAGACCTTCATCCTTCACCTTGACGCCTCTAAGAGTGTCCTCTTTTTATTCCCAGTGGTTTCAGAGCACAGTAAGCAAAGAGGACTCCATGCCCGAAACCTTGAAAAGTCTCATTTTCCCGAATTTTGAACCTTTGCACAAATTTCATACAAATTTTCTCAAGGAAATTGAGCAACGACTCGCCCTGTGGTGAGTACAATCCCATGTTCTTTCTCCCACCACCAACTCTTTGTTTCTGTTTCTCACGTTATTTTTATGTCGTTCCTTATAAGCAGCACCCGTGAGCTAAGATAAAGCGAGAAGCTGGCTTCAGACAAGCCAGGCTTCCAGTGATTTCCTGTTAAAGCTACACGTGTTAGAGCTCATCCTGGATTCTTTTTCCCTTTGGTTACGGTTCTTCAAAGTGCATGTTTTCTGATGATAATTATATGAATACCACAGAATACAGTAATTTCTTCTGGAAGGATGATGAGGGTTATAAAGGGTAGAGGCAACAGAGGGACTTGTAGGGGTGTTGGTAACATTTTACTGGTGCTTGTTTTATAGTCATTTAAGTATTATACGTCTCACGTAGCTTTCAGTATTATATTTCATGGTGTTTATAAAGAAAAATAAGAGCCCCATACACCACACACACACATATACACTTTTACCTTGAATCCCACTGCTAGGAATTTATCTTAAGGGTACATTCTAATATGTGAAATGACAAATGGCAAAGAGAGCTGTGGCAGAATTAAAAGATTGGAACTGACCTAAGTATCCAGGAAGAGCAGGCTGGCTAAAAATAATGTTAAATCTGTTTATTAAATACCATATAAAAGATTGATATGTGAGTGCAAAAATTCAGGAAAAATTGTCTCTACTACAGAATGCAGTCTGATGTACCCTTGGCCTAAAGTGGAGTCTTTTATAGAAAATTCTTTTTCTAAAAATTATTTATTTATTTGGTTGTGCCGGGCCTTAGTGGCAGCTCGTGGGCTCCTTAGTTGCAGCACACGGGCTTCTTAGTTCGGCTCCAGGGCTCCTTAGTTGCGGCTCGCCGGCTCCTTAGTTGCAGCAGGCGGGCTCCTTAGTTGTGGCATGCGAACTCTTAGTTGTGGCACTAAGAGTGTGGGATCTAGTTGCCTGAGCAGGGATTGAACCCAGGCCCCCTGCATTGGGAGCACAGCGTCTCATCCACTGCGCCACCAGGGAAGTCCCCTATAGAAAATTCTTATGGGTTTTTTTTAAAAAAGACGTGTGTAGAAACATGAGGAGTTGTCTATCTACTAAACACACATTTGAAAAATGCCAGGAGATGGTGGCAGACATTTTCTGCCATGTTTCGGGTGGAAATGGAACCCACTGTTTACTGTATCCATCCTCACTACAGGTGAGTTTGGTTCAGAGTGGTCTCGTGGGTGTTCAGTGACTGTTAGGGCCTGCAGGAGCCCTGGACGAGGTGGTCCTGTCCCAGGTGATTCCAAGCACGGGATTCAGGCACCAGTTAACAGGTTCGCAGAGCTGCTCCCTGTGTTGGGAAGCAGATGTGCTCAGACGTCTGACTTTGTATGTTTCTTATACCTGGAGATAATTCAAGTGCAGCTCTCTTTGCTGTGATAGAAGGAAGTAGCAGACTTCACTCAGATGCCCCCGGGAGGGGAGCACAGCCAGGATGGAGAAAGAGCAGGTAGAAAATCAGCTTCACTGAAGATGGGGAAAGACTGAAAATGCCAGTTTAGAGTCTGTGCTATGAATGCAAGAGAAATACCACTTTTTGAAATTAAAAAAAAATATTCTACGAAATCTAACGTTACCTTCCCCAAATTTACTGGAAGCCTTTCGATTGTGTTCTGCCATATCGTCTCCTCATTCATACAAAGTTGATGCTTTCATAATGGGGCCAAAGGCCTTCCGGCTCTGGAGAAACCAATGAACAGTTCATTTTCTGGCCAGTGAGATGTGTATCAATATCGTCTTCCTATAGGCTCAGAGCATCTTGAGATGGTATCACTAGAGCAGTTTTGGTCCACATGGCAGTTGATTTAAATAAGGTTGGGGAGGGCTTCCCGGGTGGCGTAGTGGTTAAGAATCCGCCTGCCAATGCAGGGGACACGGGTTCGAGCCCTGGTCCGGGAAGATCCCACATGGCGCGGAGCAACTAAGCCCACGTGCCACGACTACTGAGCCTGCGCTCTAGGGCCCGTGTGCCACAGCTGCTGAGCCCACGTGCCACGGCTGCTGAAGCCCGCACGCCTAGAGCCTGTGCTCCGCAACAAGAGAAGCCGTCGCAATGAGAAGCCCACGCACCGCAACGAAGAGTAGCCCCCACAACTAGAGAAAGCCCGCGCGCAGCAACGCAGACCCAGTGCAGCCAAAAATAAATAAACAAGTAAATTTTTTAAAATAAAATAAATGAATAAGACTGGGGCTGGGGCGGTCACACACAGGAGATGTCCTCCGCACGGGGGCTTGCGCTAGCTGCTGCTGTCACTGGCAGAACAGCCGTTTCCTTGGTTCTTGTCCTCTCAAGGGAAAGAATTCAGACGAGAGGCATAGAGCAGTTTTAAGTAGCAAGAGTTTTGTTAAAGCAAAAGTATGCTCCTGAGAAAGGACAAGAGCGGGCTGTCTGGAAACCAGAAGCAGTCCCACAGTGGGGGTAGGGTTGGGTGTTTAGAGCAGTGGTCCCTCCCTGTGTCCCGCGCCATCTGACTGACAAGTTGATGGACAGCTTTAGGTTATATTACTTCTCCCTTAGTGCGCAGGTGCTTACCCATAAGCACCGAAGTGAAACACGGTGGGGAGGGCGGGGGGAGGAACAAAAACTGCAATGCTAATTTATTATAATTACAGCATAACGAACCCCGCCCTGTTACTCTGAGTCACCTTTTGGGTCTTGGTGCGCCTGCACCAACCTGTTCTGGCAGTTCTCTCTTGCTTGGTCCTGATACGGCTGGAAACTTAGCGGTGGTCCTTGACCACGAGAGGGAGGACCTCTGGGCATGTTCTGATCACCAGTGTCCAGATGGGGGAGGGAAAGGTGATCCCCATCCAGGACGGGGCAGGGACCTGCTCATGTCTGACTACCTAGCGCTGCCACCAGAGAACTTGGGAGAGCTGTATGAAACATTTCATTCTAGGAATGACACCATGCTCTTGGACTTATCTGTGACCATAAATCTTTAGCCCTTATCTGTGAAAAGATATCCAATGGCTTAAAAAGCACCTGCTGTCATTTATTTCCCATAGAATTTTCAGTAGAGTATCGTTCAGAGATCTACAATTTTATTCATGTTTTCCGTGAAGATACCAGAAGCTCAAAGCTAAAGAGAGAGCAGATCGTCCATACGCAGCTCAGTTGACTTGACCTTCAGTAGCCTTACAACAGTGGACCCACACCAAACTGATGAGAGTCAGTTATTGGGAGTCGTTGTAAAAGCCTGCCATTAAGGTCAGCTAATCAGTTCCTCAAGGGCATGATGAGGAAGGCTTGGCTCGGCAGGGACTCAGGGCAAAAGGTTGAGTGTGAATGAGTTCAGTGTGAGCCAATAGAATAACAGAGAGATCAACGTCTGTCGGATCTGTAGCTCTCGATATCGGCTGCTCGTTAAGATCACCTGGAACCTTTAAAAAAAAAAATCTTGATAACCAGGCAGAGCCCCAGACGGTTGTATCAGAATCTCTTGAGAGGTGGGCCCTAAGCATCAGTAGTTCCTAAAGCTTCCCAGGTGATTATTCCAACGTGCAGCCAAGGTCAAGAACCTCTTCCGTAGACTCTGCCTCGTTAGAAGGAGACCAGAGCATGGGAAAGGATTGCCCCTTGAAACTTGAAGGCTCTGAGCTCCGTCAGAATACCGTACCCAGTTCGGAGTTTCACGTTTGAAATGGGATAATAGTAGAATGCATTCCATTTTTTAAAAGTTGTTGGAAGTATGGGCATTTGGCCTAAGAGGGAGAAGATTTTGGAAACTAGGACGGCCCTTCTCAGGCTGGTTGTATGAAAGAGGGGCGTCGGCATCCTCTTCATTGTACCAGAGGACAAAATTTAAACAAAGGAGCGAATTTCCAAAGAGGCGCCTTGTGTCCAAGTATAGAAAAGGGTTTCCTCACAGTAAGTGCGGCTTGGTGATGAGAGGCTGCCCTATGAGGTAATGAGCGCCTCTGCCTCGGGGTTTCTTGAGCTGAGGTTGCCCATTTCCAGAAGGTACTTATCTATTGGGCGAAACCCCAAAGCTGGCAGGGCATCAGGGTCACCTGAGGTTGATGGGCCAGGGAAGTTTTGAAAAAATACAGACTGCCAGGCCCCACCTGGCCCTCCTTAACTAGAACATTGGGGTCAGACCCAGAAATTTGCATTTTAAATTGCTTCTTGAGATGACCGTGATGAACGACTTTTCTGAAACAACTGTTGTAGACTGCCTGTGACACACTGGAGATTCTCTGATTCCTTGGTTTGCATTTGGCACATAACTCTGGTTTCTTCTATGAGCAGTGACTGAATGAGTGAATGAATGAGGGCATGGGTGAGCCGGGTGGGTGGGTGGGGGAGTGAGCTGGTGAGTGTCAGGCTTCGCCTGCTGGGGACTTGCGGTCTCAGAGGAGGAGGCAGGCTTGTGGGGCAAGGAAGGCCAGGCCCTCTCGTGGATGAGTGGGCCACGTCCAGTGTGGGCAGAGGGCGTCACTGGCCAGTTCTGTCTTGGAGGACACGTGGGCCATTCATGCCCACACAGAAGAGGCAAGCCATGAGCAAATATGTTCAATGAGAAGAATGGATCACATGGAGTTTATTAAGAAAGGAGTTTGCTCCGGTTCATTGACTGACAGACTCGTGTGTGTGTGTGTGTGTGTGTGTGTGTGTGTGTGTGTGTGTGTGTGTGTGTGTGTGTGTGTGTGTGTGTATTGATACTCTGAGATGGGAGACGTGGCCTGGCTCACGTGGCGTGGGATGGCTGTGCCTGCGTCCTCCATCACGCCACCTGAGGTCCACATCCAGCTGTCCGTGGCCTTGCACGGCCTCGTTTCCTCACCTGTAAGGTGTGGGGTGCAGTCTCCACTTCACAGGGCCATCATACCAACTAAATGGGACAGTGTCTGTAAAGGGCTCGATGTCCTGTCCCACACAGAAAAAGGTGGGGAAGACGGACCATTTTTTGTTTTTAATATTTTTTTATCCATTTTTAAAATTGTTTAATACTTACCCATTCACTCGTTCATTCATTTTGGCTGCCCCAGATCTTAGTTGCAGCGTGTGGACTCTTAGTTGCGGCATGCAGCGTCTAGTTCCCCGACCAGGGATCGAACCCGGGCCCCCTGCATTGGGAGCGTGGAGTCTTACCCACTGGACCACCAGGGAAGTCCCCAGACCCTTTTTTAATGTAAACTTCTACAAATCGAAATCTTAGATTCAGAGAAAAGTTGCCATGAGAATAGAATGTCTGCACACTCCTCTCCCCTACCCTCCTACTGACGTCAACTTCTTATATCACTGGGCACGTTCGTCAAAACTAAGGAACCAGTGTTGGTTCTATTAAAAAGCGAAATTTGAGTGCGTAAATTTTAAAGGTCTGATTGGCTTTATTAGACGATTCATGAACGGGCAGCCTTCCATCTAGCTAGTAGAGAGGAGCTCCGAGGAGCTCCAGGAGGGGAACGGTCATGAAAGGCAAAACAAGGAATAAAAAACATTATTTCGGACGTAGGTAACCTACCTGGGGGACAGAAGGGGTCTGTGTGGCAGGTGACCTCATCTTCGTTCGGGGATTGAGAGAGCCCACGTGCCAGATGACCTCATTGGTGCTGACCGGAAAATTCCTGACTGACTGGCGAGGATTACATTCCTGGGGGAGGTTGTAACTGCAGTTAGGTTAGGTATTAGGTCTTGGTTTTAGCCCAAGTAACTCCGCTTTGGACCTGTCCTTTCTCTCTTAACACTACATTATTATCCACTAAACTCCAGACTTTATTCAGTAATAATGTTTTTAATTATTGTTAATAGAAAGAAGTCTAAAGTTTACAATGCACCTCAAGGCCCCCCAGATTTGGGGCTTAAATGTCACAGCCACCATGCCTTTCTTTGCAGGCCTAAGTTAGGTTGTCATATACTTCCATCAGCAGTGGCAAATCATAGGGCAGAAAAATTACCAGGAAGTTTTCCCAAATGATTCGACCAGACCCCAGCTGAGTAAACACACCTGCCCCTGTCCAAATGGTGCGTGCTCGTAGGTCAACACACCTGAGAAGAGGCTGGACCCTTTCGTTCTAGCCCAAGCCCAAGTTGCCCTGTTTCTTCAAAAACAAGGAAACAGAACAGGTTCGGTGACTTCTGAAAACATGCAGAACGCTTTTCCTTTTGAAAGCAAGGACGTTTTACTCAGCTGTTCAAATGCATTCAGAGAAAGCCACTAAAGGTCTTTGGTCTTTGGGCAGGAACCCCAGATTCCAGCCCTGAAATGACTGACAGGTGCTGAGGACAAACTGGCCAAGTCGTTCCCCAGAGACGGATGCAGACCTGCCCTGGAACAGTGCGTCTTGGTGGGTTCTGCCGGGGACGGAACTCGGCTGACAGCTGGCGGGGAGCTGGGACCCAAGGAGGGGCATGCAAGGAGGCACTCGGCGTTGGCTGTGGGCACACAGCTTCGAAGAAGGATCAGCTGGGTTTCTTTTTTTAGAAGAACCTTGAGGTAGCGTCGTCGCTTGGTAGGAGAGCAGAAGTTCAGGCAAGAGGGCTGGAAAGACCCCCATGTGGAAATTCACCAAGTCTCAGGGCTCGTGGGACAAAGGGGAAGCTAAGGGGAAGTCCCTGGAGCTTTGAGCCTGGCTGACTGGGAGGATGGTCGTGAAATTAAGAGCAACATGGAAGAAGAAAAGGGAAAAAGCAAGTAAAGTGGAGGGAAGAGGGGCTTGCACATCAATTTCGAGGGGTCAGTAATGAAGCCGTACAGGCAGTTGGAAACGCCAGTCTCCGACTTGGGAAAGAAATCAGACACAGTGGTGTAGATGGGGAAATTATCCACAAGAAGAATCAGATCTTTAAGGAAGAGAATGTTGAGACAAAAGAGAGCCATGGAGGGCTTCCCTGGTGGCGCAGTGGTTGAGAGTCCGCCTGCCGATTCAGGGGACACGGGTTCGTGCCCCGGTCTGGGAAGATCCCACATGCCGCGCAACGGCTGGGCCCGTGAGCCATGGCCGCTGAGCCTGCGCGTCCGGAGCCTGTGCTCCGCAACGGGAGAGGCCACAACAGGGAGAGGCCCATGTACCGCAAAAAAAAAAAAAAAAAAAAGGAGCCAGGGACAGAATCTTGTTGAATACACTTTGGGGGGCACCTTTCTATAATCATGGCTTATGGCAGAGCAAGAGCCAGCAAAGGAAGCTGGAGAAGCCACCAGAGATTTGAAGAAAGAATGAGAGGGCGGGGGTGGAGGGTGCCAGAGGGGAGCGTGGTTTGGAGAGTGAGGCCCAGGGGGCAGAGATGGTTTGAGGCTCCCCAGGGTGCAGGTGCAGCTTCAGGATGCTGGGGGCTTCTGTGGGGAGGAGAGACGGGACGGTGTCCACGAGGGATCGGGTGTGCATGCAGAGCGGAAAGGAGGCTCCTCTTCCGGGGCTGTGGCAGTCTTGCAGGCTGCGATGAGCTTCCCTGGCGGAGTGGTTCTGTCTCACCATGGCCAAGCTTGAAGTGGAGTGGAGATGACTGAATGGGTGAGAAGATCGTTTGTATCCGCCCCCAAAAGTGGAACATCTTGACATAAAGAAGCACCAGTGAACCATCATAGAACAAAAGTGAATAGAATATTTTTCTTATCATCCTACCAGCTCTGGGTATCACTGAGAGAAAAACGTAGGGATTCCTCAAAAAAGTCAGTACAGAATTACCGTGTGATCCAGGAGTTCCACTCTTAGGTATCTACTCAAAAGATTTGAAAGAAAGAACTCAAAACAGATAACTCATGCATCCGTGTTCATAACAGCGTTATTCACAATAGCCAAAAGATAGAAACAACCTGATGGCCATTGACATGTGAATGGATAAACCCAATGTGGTCGATCTATGCGATGGAATATTATTCAGCCTTTAGAAGGAAGGACAGTCTGACACCTGCTACGACGTGGATGAACCTTAAAGGCATTATACTAAGTGAAGTAAAAGCCAGGACAAATACTATATGATTCCAATTCTGGGAAGCACCTAAGAGCAGTCAATCCATGGAGATGGAAAAGAGAATGGTGGCTGCCAGGGGCTGGGTAGAGGGAAGTGGGGAGTTAGTGTTCAGGGGATATGGAATCTCAGTTTGGAAAGATGAAAAAGTCCTAGAGAAGCCTGGTGCTGGTGGTTGCACCGCAGTGTGACTGTACTTGATGCCACTGAACTGTGCACCTAAAAAATAGCTTTGAAGGGAAATGCTAGGTTGTATATATATAGCCACAACTTTTTCAAAATAGCAAAAAGGAAGTCACAGGGAATCCAGGGCAGGCTAGACCAGAGCCTTCAAAACAGTGCCTTGCACACAAGGGCCACCACGCCTGTGGGTTCTCTGTGGGCACTGCCAAGTGCTTCCCTGAGTTAACTTACTGGAACCTCACGGAGGGTGGCAGGTGCGTCTGCTGATTGAATTGCCTCCATTCTGACCCAGTCAGCCTTCGCAGCCAGGCCTGGATGGGTTAAAGTGAACATAAGACCTCCGTTTAAAGCTAAAATGGTACCTAAGCTGAGAGCTCAGCTCTTGTCATCTTACTGATTCAGAACGCTGTTGAGGGTGGGTGGGGCTTACCTGTCCAGGTGCCTTTCATCTGAAGGCGGACCTCGCAATGCCAAGTCTCGCTTCTCGGCACCTTCCTCATCCTTGGAGGCTCTTTTCATCTCCCATTATAGTTTCCGTCCATGACCCCACAGCTCTGTGAGGTCCATGGGCTTTATTTTAAACAGATAGGGAAGTAAAAACGGGCTTTTTTACCTTTCTTAAGTGACCCTGTGAGGGGTGTGGTGAGCGATCATCCCAGCTGGTCAGATGCTCTGCTTTTATTCTGAGGTGGAGACCTTTGATGTTAATTAACACACTGCCTTCTCTGACCTGTGTTTGAACTTGGGATCATTATGGGAAATGCAGAAAGGAGCCCCGTGACGGGACAGCCTGTTGTCATGAGCTTGTCCGCCTGAGGGTCCTGTAAGCAGGGTGGGCAGAGACCCTGTTCTTCTTACCAGCCCCTGGGGGCTGCAGTGGCCACCACTCCCAAAGGCAGCTAGCTCGCCCTTCCGTCAGAGCAGTTTCTCACAGCATCCTCTCTCGAGAGGGGGAGCATCCCCTTGTGGTTGAGGCAGGAGCACAAGCCTGTACCACACACGTGCACATGCCTCCCCCCGCTTTCAACCCAGAGAAACACACGTGCACATGCCTCCCCCTCCCCTCCCTTCAACCCGGAGAGTCTGCCCCCCACGCTTCATCTCTGGATCACCGAGGATGGACCGGACCCTGGCCACCATGCTTTGGAGAGGTCGCCAGTGGCTGCTGGTTCCTGCCACACCGTGCACCACTGGCTGGCTTTGCCCCTGCAGGTAGTTTATGTGAAATGAACGCTTTGGTTCCCCCCAGAGTTGATGTCGATGGACCGTTTCCCACATCCACATAAGGAAAGGCTCTGATTTCTATGATATTTTGTTGTTGCCCAAGATCAAAATATTTGTAAAGGTTGACTGCGGAGAACGCCTGTAATTATCTCACGGAGTAGTCATTCGCACCCCACACGCTTTCTTCATGGCTGGATAATTCTTACGGGCGGCGGGCTCCTGTCTTCGCCATGGTGCACTTAGTGCCGGCAATGACAGCTTTACTCTTTGAGAATAAAATCAGCTGCGGTGCCTTGTCTCTTGGAACGTTCTTGTCTGATGTGGAATCCCACTGCCTCGCAGCCTTGACGTGCTCCCAGCGTTCCAGCCGTCGTGAGTTTTTGTCATGAGCAGGAAGTTAGGGTGATGACCCCTCATGTCAGGAATCCTGAGTCACTCTTGAATCCAGCAAAGTCGATTAACCGCATTGATTTTTCCACCTGTAAAATTGACTTAGCCCGGTTCAGACGCCGTGATTCCTCCCTCCCTCCTTCCCCGCTAACCTCCGGCTCTCCTCCTCTGACTTCCCGAGACAGTTACTGGTCGCCCGCCCCTCACGGTTCACCTGGAAGCTCAGCTGCTGACGCGCACGTCTTAGCATCTGCCCAGACGGTCGTCTCCTCGGGGGAGGCGGGGGAGCTATTCCTGTGTCCCTTAGACTAGGGTGGAACTCGGGTGGTATTTGCCTGTCTGAACGAATGTATGACTTCTCGTTGGTAAACTGCGTCACAGCTCTTGCTAAGACTCATTTTTTGTTGTGGTTTTAAATCCTTTTATGCCTCATCTTCCACATGGATTCTGAGACAGTTCACAAATGGAAAACAATGTAAGACAAGGATAAACGAGGACATCTAAAGCTGCACTGTCCCATGCGGTCGCCACTAGCCACTTGGAGCGGTTTGTTTAAAATAATTTAAAGTAAAAATTCAGTTTCTCGGTAACACGAGTCACATCTCAAGGGCTATGAGTCCCATGCGGCTAGTGGCTACGTATTGGACAGCAGACATAAGAGACATTTCCATCATCACAGAAAGTACTTTTTCACAGCATTGGGAGGTACAAACTATGGGATGTAAGATAGGCTACAGGGATGTATTGTATAACACGGGGAATACAGCCAAATATTTTGTAATAACTGTAAATGGAGTGTAAGCTTTAAAAGTCGTATTTAAAAACAAAAGAATGAATAGTACTCGTGACACCAAACACAAGGACCACCACACAATAGGTGCTCAAAATACAAATCAAATTCCTGAAAATGTCTTGGTTTCCTCCTGGGTAGATCTTGTAGGTTATTAAATTTGTCTGTTGTTATGTTTCAAAGACCCGAAGCGGAAGGAGGCCTGACGGATGAGGACGGGCAGTGCTCTCACACTTAGAAAACCAGGATTCACAGTGCAGTGTTTGTGGCATTAATATTAGTAATAAACTTCCATTAGTGAGCACTTGTTACATGCAGACTCTTCATGTACCTTATACCATTGCCAGGTTGGCATTATGAGTCAAACTAGAATGACCACTCTGCTTTTCCCACTTGATCTTCAGAATCAGGGGTTGGCAAACTACAGCCTGTGGCCAGATCTGCTCTGCCCCCTGTGTGTGCTAATAAAGTTTTATTTAGAACACAGCTGCGCCCGTCCTTTTCCCTGTCGTCTGCGGCTGCTGTGGTGCGCCATCAGCAGAGTTGAGTAGTTGGGACAGAGCTCGGATGGCCTGCAAAGCCTACAGTACTTACTCTCTGGCTCTTTACAGAAGAAGCTTGCCGATCCGTGGTGAAAAAGAATTTCCCCGGCTGTAGGTGTTGTTTTTCCCATTTTATGATTGGGAAAATGAGGCTCAGAGAGGTCAGACACCTTGCTCATGGCCACACAGCTCTTAAGTGACAGAGGCATGACTTGGACTTAGGTCTGAGCTGACCCGTCGTTGGCGTCTTTGAAGCTGTGTTGTCGAAGCACAGGGTTTTAAACGCCTGGAAGGGGGCTGGGACGGCATCTGCCATGACTCCTCATTCTTCAGAGGAGAGCTTGAGAGCACGGCTCGCCCTTGGCCGCATGGCAGAAGCCGGCAGAGCCCCATCCAGCACCCTGGTCTCCAGAATTGCGTCCTTCCTTCCCTCTCTGGCTCCGGGAGATCAGCACCGCTGACCCTTCTGCCCCGAGCACTCTCCAGTGGTATTTGTCCTCCTCTCGAAAGTGGCAGGAAGCTCATGGCATCTGGTCAACGCTCGCCCTATGGTGACTTTGTCTGCAGAAGTATCGCCTTTGGGTCTAGAGTCTGAGAAGATGGATTTGAATTTTTTCTAATTCTAGAGTTTTTACGGCAAGATGGTCACTTTCGTTTGTTCAGCAAATATTTACTGTGCCCTTAGGCACCGTTCTCAGCGTTCAGTGAACCAAACAGGCCACAGTTCCCGTGCTTTGAGAGCTTGTGTTCCAGTTACATCTCTCCCTGTGCCCTGCACCGAGGAGGCAGCCAGCAGCAGCCTGAAAAGACTTGGAAGCAGAGCCCGGGCAGAGCTCCAGAGCTCCTGTTCTGTTTTCTACTCATGCCAAGAGACCATTGGGCATCTGACCCTTTTCCAGAACCGAAACCATCAGTATTGTAGAGGTGTTAAAAAAAAAAAAAAAAAAAAAAAAAAAGGACCATGTATATGTATACGGTAAAACACCGTGCACGTCTACAGTATCTTTTAAAGCGTTTTCCCTTAAATTGTCTCCTTTGACAATCCAAACAGGATGGTGGGCCTATCCCCATCTCTATGCCTATGGAAAATAAGGCTCTGAAAGGGAAGTGCCTTGCCAGAAGTTGTTCAGTGTAAAGTTAGGGAGGACCACACCCCACTGCTTTTTTTTTTATATAGATTTACTTTATAACTTGTTTTTATTTTTTGGCTGCGTTGGGTCTTCGTTGCTGCGTGCAGGCTTTCTCTAGTTGCGGGCGAGCGGGGGTACTCTTTTTTTTTTTTTTTTTTTGCGGTACGCGGGCCTCTTACTGTTGTGGTCTCTCCTGTTGCGGAGCACAGGCTCCGGACACGCAGGTTCAGCGGCCATGGCTCACGGGCCCAGCCGCTCCGCGGCACGTGGGATCTTCCCGGACTGGGGCACAAACCCACGTCCCCTGCATCAGCAGGAGGACTCTCAACCACTGCGCCACCAGGGAAGCCCAGCGGGCTACTCTTCGTTGCGGTGCACGGGCTTCTCATTGCAGTGGCTTCTCTTGTTGCGGAGCATGGGCTCTAGGCACGCCGGATTCAGTAGTTGTGGCACGTGGGCTTCAGTAGTTGTGGCTCACGAGCTCTAGAGCGCAGGCTCAGCAGTTGTGGCGCACAGGCTGAGTTGCTCTGCGGCGTGTGGGATCTTCCCGGGCCAGGGCTCGAACCCGTGTCCCCTGCATTGGCAGGCGGATTCTTAACCACTGCGCCACCAGGGAAGCCCCACACCCCACTTCTCACTTTCCCTGGAGCCCGTGAACCAGGAGGCAGAAGCAGTAGCTATTAGCTTATTCGCTGGTGTTCTGTCTAGAGCAGTGCTCTCCAGTGGAACTGTGGTGATGGAGATACTCTGTCCGCGTTGTTCAATGCAACAGCCATTAGCCACCTGCGGCTCTTGAGCCCTTGAAATAGGGCTCGTGTGCCTGAGGAATTGAATTTTTAAATTTTATTTTAAGTAAAGTTAAAATTTAAATAACCATATGTGGATCCTGTATTGGACAGCACAGTTTTGGAGATGTAAAGGGGAGGAACTCTGAGTGGAAGACAGACAGTGGACGCAGTGTGCCTTTTGCATTAGGACCGAATGCCCCACCATCCACTTTCTTAGAAATCAGAGTCATTGATTTAAAACGCCAAGACTCCAAGGCGGTTCTCTGACCCCTCCGCTCCCTGCTTCAGGCAGATCAGGGCTACTTCTCTTGTGTAAAAGCTTTTGTTTGAAGAAGATTTTCATTGGTTTTAAAAAGAAGACTGTGCAAAAAGGGTTTAAAATCATTACTCTCAAAATAAGCAATGAAACTCACTGGAGACAAGGCAGCGTGATCTAGCTGGAAAACAGCTTGGAAGAAATACACAGTGGAAGGAAGTTAGAACAAGATATGGATCATGGGTGTACCGTGGGTGGGGGGGGAACGTGTGTACACTTTTTTTATATATAAATTTATTTAAAATTTAAAATTTCATCTTTGTTTCAAAGGCAAGAAAGACACTGTGATCTTCCCACTATATTCTGCCCTGACTCAGCTTCCCACTGTCTACCTAGGGTTCCAGGGACAGCAGTGGTTGGTGACTATTTCCTTTTAACACATGAGTAAAATTGCCTGTTCTCAGGCGTAGGCAGGAGTTATTTTTCTTGGATTATCTGCTGTATTCCTGACGGTTATCAGTCCACTGGGCTTTAAGAGCAAGCTACTTTTTTTAGAAAAACAAATGACTTTTCCAGTTGCCTGAATCGCAGGTGGGTTTCTGCTGGGAAACACTTGAGAGCACTCGCCAGGCGCTTATGAGTTTGAAACGGCCTTTCTGTTGTGCTGCGTTTTGATACGTGGCCGTTAACAGTACTGAACCCGGGTCTCATCTGGGTGCTGTCAGGCCTGCCTATGAGTGGGCTGTAACTTGTGCGTCTTATTAAGCAGGACCTGGTGTTAAACCTCAGGAGAAGAAACCCCGCCCCCCCCATAGCCTTAAGCAACCCAGTAGTGTAACTGAAGGCGGAGAGCATGAGGCTGCCGTGTCCCACCTGCACTGAAGGACAGGATGGATCCCTTACCTGTCACTGCTGGAGAGAAACCGTGTACCCGGGCCCAGTGGGGACACCTCTCGCGCAAATGCCTTCCCCACAAGTGGGGATGTGAATCAATGTTCACATTAATGGGATTTTCCTCTCCAGGGATTTCAAAGGATATTGAAAGTCATCAAAGAATATTGAAATCCACAACTATTAATTACATGCGGCTAATATAAATAGATACACACACATATCAAAATCTGTTCCTTTGGCTAATTTGTTGGCTTTTGGAACCCAGTCACCCTCCCTACCCTACATTTTAATGGAAAATTGGTCTTTACTCGTTTGCTCATTTACATATTATTCTTTTATTTACATAGATACACAAGCACACACAATCACAGCCTTTTTTTTTTTTTCCCATTGAGAATCGTAGGAGCCACAAGGAACAGTAGGAATTAGGGCATGATGTGTGCTTTGCAAATGAGAACTAAAAATTCACAAAGTTCAATCTGTTTTCCTGGGGTCCGAGAGCACCCCGACACAGAGCCGGGTTGAAAAAGTCAGCCTTCCCACTCCAGGCTGCGTGGTTTGCTTTCATGTTTTAATCTGATGAGATGGTTCTTTGTTCTGAGTGGGAGGGCAGGGCCAGACTTCGGTCTGCCTGCTGCCGAGCTGCTGACCAGCTCACGTAGTGGTCGATGAAATGTTTACGGAGGGTTGGGAAGACTCAGATTCCGTGTGAGGGTGTGTGTGTGTGTGAGTGTGTATGTGACTGTGAGTGTGTGTGTGTGTGTGTTCAGCCTTGTGCTGAGATAACGTGTCGTTGCTCCCGGGAGCACATTAATCGTGGTGCCCAGGTCAGAATGTAGCATCTGGAAGGCTTCTTGGTACATGGGTTTCCAAAGAAAAATTGTCAAAAGAATTTTCAGCTGCGTTGCCGCGTGGTAATTACCCAGACAACAAGTGTATGTCCCCATCTTCCAAACAAGGACTCTTTTCTTGTGAGGTTAGCATCCAGAGGCTGTTCCGGAAGAGATATAATTGCTTTTTCATGTTCTGCACAGTAAAGTGACCTTTTGTGTTTTTGGATGCGCCGCACGGCATGTGGGGTCTTAATTCCCCAAACAGGGATCGAATCTGCGCCCCCTGCCTTGGAAGTGCAGAGGCCTAACCACTGGACCGCCAGGGAGTCCCTAAAGTGACCTTTTAGCTCTTTACAGTAAAGCCAGTGCTTTGGACTTGTGGATTTGCTGGCATTAACATGTAGAGGAAGTGTAAAACACGACGGTCATTCCGTACAGGGCAGCAAGAGCATCAGGTCTCGTCCCCTTTCCCGTGGGCTGATTCCACGTTCTGGAACCAAGCGGGGCTGGTACTTGCCGTGTGCTGCAATGGGGAGGGGACAGGAAGGGGGCCGAGCTGCCTATGCTGGTTGCATGAACTTCCCAGGCCCCAGCCTGTTGTCACCACATGGCCTAGAGCTGCCCCCCCTCGGTGGATTGACATAAGGGTGTTCCCTGCGCACAGGGGACCAGTGATGCTATCCCGGAGAAATTTCTAAAATGAAAGTAAAGACGCTGAAGACTTAGAGAAACAGATAAGGTTCTGCTGACCGGCCGATGCAGGAAGGAAGGTCTCCTTGCGTCTGGGGTTTTAACATCAGCACGTTTTCTTTTAATAAATAGCTGGCGAAGAAGAAAGGAAGCGAAGTCAATAAAGTTTGGCCTCCATCACCGCTCCCCGCCCCTCCTCCCAGTGCTTTGCTGCTCTTCGTTTCCCTTGGGTCGGGGTGCCCTCCGTGAGAGGGAAAGGATTGTTCAGTGCTAATGGGAGCTGAGACGCCTGTTTCTCCCCTTGCTCCCACCCGCAATCCAGGGCATTCTCACCAAAACATTTAAATTATGTCCTGTGGATTAACTAAAGACCTTTCTCATGTGCGTTGTCAAATGGCGCGTCCGTTTGGAAGTTTTGGGGTCAGTGATTTAAGTTCCAAGATGACAGCTACAGACCTGGAAATCAAGTTTACATTGTGTCTTCCCTCCTTTTACTGAAATCAGGCCGTTCTGGCTCAGCAGTTAGGTCCTCCTTTGTTGTTCAGATGTGGCGGGGAGGGAAGGAGAACTTTTCCTGTGATGTTGAAGGTGGGGGTGGGGGGTTCTGAACAGCAGGAACGCCCCCACTTGGGGCAGGAGCTCCTTTCTGCCCCAGGTGTGTAAGGAGAAGAGCAACCAGTAAATTCCCAGCCGCACCCAGACACACGCAGGATCCTCAGGATGGCCAAACGATAAACATCTCCATCGTGACTCGATTAACAGCCATGTGCCAAAAACCCAGAGATGCTACAACCCTGTGGCTGACGGGCTGGAATAATACTTGATCGCGAGCTGTCTCGGGGGGAAGGCTGGTCCCCGTCAGACGCCTGAGCATTCTCCGCTGAGCCCATTCTGGGGGAGAATGTGACCCCGATGGCTGAGGATCAGGGAGGCGGACCAGTGTGGATAACCGAAGCTCGTAGCTTGAGGCTGACGCAGGGCAGCCACTCCATTAAGGAAGGAAGTGGAGGAAAAGATGGGGTTTTGGCAGCAACTAACTGTGCAGAATCCCTTGAGTTTGAGATGCCTGTGGGTCACTCATGCAGTTCCCTCTCGAAGGTATGAAATAATTACCCAGGTTATCGAGGCATAGATTTGGCATCGTGAATTGAAACCATGGGGAATAGAAGGGCTTGCTTAGGGAGAAGTAGAAAGCAGAGAAGATAACCAGGGCTGGATTCCCAACACAGAGACATCTTAGGAGTGGCCCGAAGAGCAGCAGAGCTTGGCAAAGAGGACTGAAGATCTGACCAAGAAAGAAACCAGGGGCTGGAGACAGAGGCTTCCAGAAGCCGGAGAACAGAGTGCCAGGACTTTGGGCGCAGCTACGCAAGAGAGAGTGACCAGGAGCAGAAGTGACAATGCGTGCTTGCTTCTGGTGGATTAGGTTAAGGCTAAGCTTGCACAGAACCAATTCAGGGAGTGGTGAGGGGAGAATCCATATTTTAATTAGAGGAGAAGTGAATAGTAATTAAAGCCATCAGCCAACTTGTTTGTTTTGGCAGCTAAGAGGAAGCAGAAGGATTAAGGGATTCTGCATTGCTGTGGAAGAGAATGCAATAGGTAAAGAAAGCCAGCCCTAGAGGAGACGTAGAAGACCCTGGCAGGGGCTGGGAGCATCATGGGTACCCTCGCTCCTTTTATTTTGTTTTATTATTTTTTTAAAAAAATTATTTATTTATTTATGGCTGCGTTGGGTCTTCGTTGCTGCACGCGGGCTTTCTCTAAGTTGCGGCGAGCGGGGGCTACTCTTCGTTGCCGTGTGTGGGCTTCTCATTGCCGTGGCTTCTCTTGTTGCTGAGCACGGGCTGTAGGCACATGGGCTTCAGTAGTTGTGGCACATTGGCTCAATAGTTGTGGCTCGCGGGGTCTAGAGCGCAGGCTCAGTAGTGTGGCGCGCGGACTTAGTTGCTCCGCGGCATGTGGGATCTTCCTGGACCAGGGCTCGAACCCGTGTCCCCTGCATCGGCAGGCGGATTCTTAACCACTGCACCACCAGGGAAGTCTGTTCCTTTTATTTTAGAGAAACTTTAATTCCCTAATGGGTCTGGGTGCCCGTCTCCCCTGTGATGTAATTCACAGCGTACGCTCAGTTAGAACCAGTGGAATATATGGTGTTGTCACTGTCTGGTTGGGGGTGGAGCTGGGAGCTAGGGGAGGAGCCAGCCCCCCTGTTCCGATGGGCCCTGACTATTCTACCCCCTGGGCTGCTCCTTTAAGTGCCTTCCTCCCTGCCTTCCTCTCCCCATCCTGAGATCCCTGCTGCATCAGAGGTTGAGCTGGCAGTTACGGGAAGCTCCAGATGCCGAGAGGGGGTCGCTGCTCCCGGTGCTGGAGGCGTAGGGCGGTGGCGTCTCTGGGTGTAAATCATCACCGTCTGCACTCGGGCTGCAGGTGTTTTATTCCGCTCTGAGCACCTTTCACATCCGTGCCCAGATTTTTACCTTTTTTCAGTCTGATTCTTCCTTTGCCTTTGAGTTGGCTCTGGCTCTCCTGAACAGTTGGTTTGAAGATATTAGCCAGGTTTGTCGTTGAAAATCATGTTGTTTTTTTTGTTTGTTTGTTTGTTTGCGGTACGCGGGCCTCTGACTGTTGCGGCCTCTCCCATTGCGGAGCACAGGCTCCGGACGCGCAGGCTCAGCGGCCATAGCTCACGGGTCCAGCCACCCTGCGGCATGTGGGATCTTCCCGGACCGGGGCACGAACCCGTGTCCCCTGCATCGGCAGGCGAACTCTCAACCACTGCGCCACTAGGGAAGCCCGAAAATCATGTTTTAATTTTCTCTGGGAAATTCAGCAGGTAAACTGGCAGATGTGCACGGGTATTGCGGTTAGAGGTTGTATAGGCTGGGCTCCTGGGCTCAGGTACAAGCTCCCGCCTCGTGACCACTGACATTAGACACGTTGCTTCCTTTCTTTGTGCCTCGGTATTTAGCTGTTTAATGGGGGTGATGGTGGTACCTGGTCACAGTGCTGCCACGAGGCTTCAGTGATGTAATGCACTCAGCACTGTAACCAGTACTCAGTAATCACCAGCTACCATTATTATTATTATTTTTCTCACTGCCGTTCAAGCCCCTGGATTATCAACATCAGATACAGCCTGGAGCCAGAGAGATACAAATATATACCCAAATGCTCTGTTAAAAGTGCCCCTACCCACATACCCTGAGAAAACCATAATTCAAAACGATACATGTACCACAATGTTCATTGCAGCACTATCTACAATAGCCAGGACATGGAAGCAACATAAATGCCCATCAACAGATGAATGGATAAAGATGTGGCACATATATACAACGGAATATTACTCAGCCATAAAAAGGAACGAAATTGAGTTACTTGTAGTGAGGGGGATGGACCTAGAGTCTGTCATTCAGAGTGAAGTAAGTCAGAAAGAGAAAAATAACGTATCCTAACGCACATTTCTGGAATCTAAAAAAACGGTACTGATGAACCTAGTGGCAGGAATAAAGACACAGACGTAGAGAATGGACTCGGGGACACAAGGGGGTGAAGGGGAAGCTGGGATGAAGTGAGAGTGGCACGGACATATACACACTACCAAATGTAAAATCGATAGCTAGTGGGAAGCAGCCGCATAGCACAGGGAGATCAGCTCGGTGCTTTGTGACCACCTAGAGGGGTGGGACAGGGAGGGTGGGAGGGAGACCCAAGAGGGAGGGGATATGGGGATATATGTATACATATGGCTGATTCACCTTGTTGTACAGTAACAAATAGAAACTAACACAACACTGTAAAGCAGTTATACTCCAGTAAAGGTTAAAAAAAAAAAGTGCCCACACCTTTGTCATCCACCACCCAGGGTATCTAGGGGACCCCTGACCTGTCTCTGAACCTGGGACTCCCATCTTGCCCTCTTCTGGGTCATTCTCCCCATACCTACCTCCGTGCATGGGTCTCCTGCACTTCCTCAATTACATTTTTCTCTTCCCAAGGGCTTTTCACACAGCCCTTTGTCTGTATCAGAGTAAGGGCTCTTGAGAGCCGAAACCTTGATGTTGAGGCTAAGTCTTGCTTCTTACAAGTGTCTGTTAGTCACAATCTGTAAGGAAGAATCAGCTTCATGAGCTTGTTACTGCAAGTCATCTCCACGCTCTTCTAATGCTGAGAAAATCACCCAAGTGGGGATGGGAAAAGGAATGTAAAATGAGACCAAATTAAAATGAACAGAAAATGGCTCTTCCGTATCTCTTTCAAAGCACAGGTGGAATTCTTTGTCTGCAGAATGACTGGGGTAATTTCAGAGTCTCCTTCTGGCACTAACGTTCTGTGACACACACAGAAGGGAGAGGTACAAATAGGTGATTGGAAAGGAAGACATACATGTTGATACTTTGTCATCTGGGGCTGGCACACTTTCCGGTCATGTTTTCACTGCTAACACTGTGGTTTCCAATGCTTTGCGCGCAGGGAAGGCCGCTCGAATGCTCACATCAGAGGAGATTACCAAAGAATTGGAGATGTGTTGCTGAAGAACATTCAGGGCATGAAGGTGAGCTGCTCGGGGATTTGGGAGAGAGAGTTCCCCAGGGAGAGTAACGCTGAGGCTGCCAGAGGCCTTGTTTGTGATCCTGGCCCATGAGCACGTGGCCTGATTCGAGTCTGCATGGAGCACAGCCCCGGGGGAAACTCTTCCGTCTCCTCTAGATAGTTTTATTTGGAAGCATAAAGAAAGATCCAGCCACTTTGGGGGAAGCACTTTCAGTTCTTTTCCTCTTCCAGAACTCTGTGTCGTAAACAAAACACCAGGTATTTTCTGTGACTAAGTCATTCGAAACTTGTTTTTAAAAATTATGTAGACAAAACATTGGTTGACTGAGCATTTCACTTTTAGTCAGTTGTTTTGACTTCTTGCGGTGTGACAAAGATATTGGATTCGGAGCTGTGTCGGAATTCCAGTCAATTCTGTGGCTTTCAGTTGGTTTATAAGGTGAATATATTTTTAACCATCCAGCAGTATCTACAATGATCCAAAAGAGCAAACGTCTCCCCAGAGAAGTCAGTACACGGTGAACCAATATTCTGCCTCGTGTTTGAAATCTGCCCCACCTCTTACATCTGAAATTTTCATTTTTGCCTTTTCATTTTAATCCATGAATCATTCCTTTAATATGGAATGTTTTAATTCACATAATTTATCTTTTGAATACAAATACCTCTATATTTGCATTTTAAAGCAATCTTTCTATATCTCAACCACCCACAGAGCCTTCCTAATAACCTTAACTAATGACTAAGAGCAAGCTTGTAACCCCCCAAAGAGGGCGGGTTGCTTGTACTGCCACCGTGCAGCCCATCCAGCCATCCGTCTGTGTGTCCACCCACAGGCCATGCATACTAGCTGAGCACCTATAACGTCTAAGGCACTCATAGAATAAAAGTTATTGTTAAGGTTTGAATTAACTCCTAAGAATCTAAGTTGTTCGTGTTCGACTTGTTCCTCTTAGAATCGTGTCTCCTGAGATAGGACAGTGGAGGCAGAGGAACGGGGCAAGGGGATGCAGAAAAGAGAGGATCTGAAACTACTCGAGGGATTTCCTCTTGCTCTTAACAAGTTCAAGATATTATTTAACAGACCTGGAGCCTATTGCTCGCGTTTTCCTGGTGTTCAAAAAGCAACACTCCCCGCTTTGGGCTGTATCAGAGAGAGGCCACGGAAGCCAGCAGGACTGCAGAATCCTATATGAAAAAAAGCGAAGAGTCATCTGAGGTGTTCCATGACACTAGTATTTTTAATGCCCTAAGTAAGGTGGATATACAAAACTCAGATGGAACAGTAACAGACATCTTTTCACTTTCCATGGTGTTTATTATTATTTTATTTTTTAGAGCAATTTTAGGTTTACAGAAATATTGAGCAGAAAACTCACACGGAGGTTCCATATTCTTGCCACACACACACACACACACACACACACACACTCTCTCTCTCTCTCTCTCTCTCTCCCTCTCTCTCTCTCTCTCTCTCTCTCTCTCTCTCTCTCTCTCTCTCTCTCTCTCTCTCTCTCTCTGTCCCCTAGTATTAACATCTTGCCCTGGTGTAGGGTAGTTGTTACAACCGATGAGCCAGTATTGATATATTATTATTAACTAGATCCATAGTTTACACTCGGGTTCACTCTTCATGTCTTACATTCCATGGGTTTCGCTAAGGGCGTAACGTCACCAACCCACCGTGACAGCATCACACAGGACAGTGTCACTGCCCTAAAAACCCTCCGTGCTCCACCCGTCATCCCTTCCCTCCCCCAGCCCCTGCAGACCACTCATCTTTTACCGTCTCCATAGTCTTTTCCAGAATGTTATATAGTTGGACTCACCCAGTGTAGCCTTTTCAGACTGGCTTTTCTCACTTGATAAAAATAGCCCTTTTTCTCTCTTCTATAACACGTTTCTGTTACTGTTGTACTTCCTGACTCTCCTCATAGGAAGCCTCTCTCCCCACGTTCTGCACTTTTTTTCTTGGCCCAGTTTGGTTTTTACCTTTTCTCATGGTGCTGCCTTCTGCCTGCCTGGGATGGGGGCTCTCAGCTGAGGCTTGGGCTCCTCCATGGACCTCGGGGCAGTGGCAGACACCTGCCAGCTCGGTCCCCGCCCCCTTGGGACAGCCCCAGAGTTCTCCTGTTTGCCACCTCCCCTCGTGTCCCTCTGGCGGAAGGGTGCCCTACGGTAGACATCCGTCCTCCTCTCTGGTCACTAGCACCTAAGCCCTCCTAAAAATAGACCTGATTTCCACCCAGAGCAATTCTTTCCCCGTCAGTCTAATGAGCTGGCATTTTTGCACGTAGTCGGCTAACCCTCGGCTGTGCTAGCGTTTTAATCATTGTGCCGATGCCACCAGCATTTATAGCGTGAACTCTGCAGGCAGAATAGAAATAGATGGAGAGGCTTGGAGAGCCGCTGGCAGCCTTTTGGAGAAATTGGGTTGTTTTTTTATTGTGGTTGTTATTGTCGGTTTTAAAGAATTTTTATGAAGGGTGGAGGGGAACAGCAGAAGGTTCTGGACATGTAGAAGCCCAGGTTGGCACTTTTGTCCAGAATGCTTCGGGTGAGCTCCAACTTGCAGTGTCTTTCCCGCTCATCCCCCCACCTGTGCGTTTACCTGCACATGTTCAGGGGCTCAGCAGGGATGCTGACATCACCCTGCAGCTGTCCCCAGACCCTCCGCACGGGACCGAGGGAGCCGGCCAGGGGCTCCAAGCCCTGCCTAAAAGTCAGAGGCTATCCAGATGATGATCTCTAGCCCGGGCTGTGAACTTTCAACTGGAAACATCTGCCCAGATGCCCAAAGGCATTTCACAGTCCACGCAGGCCAAGGAGGCCCTCGCCTTTTACCTGGACCCTTCCCCTGCCGCTCAGGCTGCGACCCTCCCGGGCCCTGTCTTCCTGAGCTTCTACCGCCTGCCCCCTCTCCTCCTTCACCCTCCCGCTTCCCTCCCATCGCCTCTCAGTTCTCCTTCCCAGCTGACTCACCGGCTGCCTCTCGTCCACCCGTCCTCCCCAACCACCATTGATATCGTAGACCGACTAGGCTTCAAACCCGCCTGGTCTCTCTGTGGTTTAGAGAATACAGTCCAAGCTCTAAACCTGACCGAGGAAGCCTTCCCTAGATGATCCCGCCCTTCACATTCTACTCTGTGCTCCAATGACCTTGAATCCACCTCTCCAGGCACTCGGGGCCTTGCAAGACCCCTTTCTGAGCGGGGTGCATGCATTGGTTCGTTTGCTCATTAATGCATGCAGGCAGCAGACATCTGTGGAGCACCTGTGGTGTATATCAGGCCCCAAGGATGTAGTGACAGGACAGACGCACTCTCTCAAATAAGGGACTGCACGTGTGAAAACACTGCATAGAGCTACACGCACGCACACCCATGCCACATACTTACATGTGCACATGCACACACACAAGTGAGGGCGGGTATAACTGGCAGAATTCAAATAAACTCTGGTTTGTCCCAGTGTCAACGTCCTGGTTGGGATATTGTGCTGTAGTTAGGCAAGATGTGAGCGTTAGGGGAAGCCGGCTGAAGGGTACGTAGGACCGCGCCCCCTGTACTTGTCTTTGCAACTTCCTATGAATCTATATATGTTTTTTTAAAGTCACAAAATAAAGTCAGCAGGGAGACCACGTGATAAAGGCTAAGATGGACAATAAGCCCAGGAGGAAAGGGAGAGCAGGGAAGGCCCCAGAGCTGACCCTGAAGGACGGAGGTCGGGGGGGCTGAGGGGGGCGCGTCTTAGGAGCAGAGCGCCCTGTGCCAAGGTTCTGGGTGCCAGGGCCCGGCACATTCAAGGGCAGGTTGTTCAATGGGTGTCCAGAGCGAATAGCAAGAGGCCATGATGGAGAGGCAGAAGGGGTTACATGCTAAGGGCCCCGTGTGCCCTAACGACAACTCTGGAGTTTGTCCTGAGAGGGTGGACGTTCTTGTCGCATTCCAAGCAAGAGACGATGTGCCCATTTGCATTGGTGTAAGTGCCTTTTGGTGGCACTCGAAAGTCAGGTGTCAGGAGTGGAGACAGAGACCCCGATGGAGACACCGTTGCAGTGGCCAACACAAGGGCAGTGACCATGGGGTGAAGCCAGGAACAGGCTTGCTGTTTTTAGGAGGTAGAGTTGGCGGGACTTGGTGAAGGCTTCAGAAAATGAGGGGATCTGGAATCTTATCCGGGTTTTCTGTCCTGGGCAGGCGGTTGGTGACGGCACCCATCCTGGGGTTAGAGGATCACGGGGCCGCCTCAGTTGCCGCAGGGGGTATTGGGTTGGTGTCTGGACTTACTGCGTTTCCCGCTCTTTGCGGAGCGTGGGAACGGAGGTGCCGGGATGGGGAATCCAGATGTGGGAGTTAGCAGCACACGGGTAGTGAGCCCCCCTCTGGGAAATACTGATGGGGTAAGACGTGAGGACGACAGCTGCGTGGGGAGTTAATTCCCCCTGAACGCTCTGTCAAGCTTCTTGCCCCGCGTCTGTCTCCACCACCACCTGTTCAAGGAGAGCGATATTCAACAGCACTTGTTAACGACGGTAGAGCAGACTTTATTCAGGGCCGTTGCCGTAGGTATGGGGACACTGCAGTGGGATTTTACAGTGGGAGAGAGGGATTGGCCTCAGCTCCAAGTGCACCGGGGGCAAGTGGGGATCTACAGCCAAGGAGCAGGGCGGGGCTCAGAGGATGGGAAATTTCTGTGACGAAACATCACGGTCGTGAGGGGGGGACTCTGGCTGGACCGACTTAACAGGATTCTTTGCTGAAGACAAGTGGGGTGCTCAGACATCACCTGGGGACGGCGGGGGATGCAGACCCCAATGTCAAGGGTGACCAGGTATCCAGGGTGGAGGGTCCTGGTTGAACTGACTTAGCCGGGTTCTCACCAAAACGGGATTGTACAAGGAAGGGCACAGGCTGGCCTGGGAGAAGCTTCAGGAGGCTGACAAAAGTTCGCTCAGGCAAAGGATCTCGGTCAGACCCCAGTAGAGAAGGACTGCGTCTCATTCCCATCCGCTCCCCGGAATCCAGCAGAGCAGGATATGCTCAATTATTACATGAGCAAATTGGGGAGTTAAACAGAAATATGTAGTTTTAACTATATGACGTTTATTCAGTGGCCCTGGCCTATTTGTCGTTTTTTGATGTTTAGGAGAAAACCCCAAGCCCCCTGGAGGAGCTCCCATTGTTTTATTTCCCCTCCGTTTTGCCGGTCTTCTTTTAAAAGGACATGTATACCTCTAATATTATATATACATCTCAAATATTTTATAATCCCTGCGTATTTCAAACTGCGCAATGCTTTAATAGAGCGTTTTAGTCCGTCGTGAGAAGGTAAATAGTGAAATATTAAAAACGTGAAATTAAGTAAATGGAATGAAGTAATGAAAGCGAAGGTGATCTCTTTTGAGTGTTAAAATGGGTGGACCATGTGGCTGAGCAGGACTCCGCCCCTCCCCCTCCCCCTCCCCCTCCCCCCCTTTTGTCTCCCCGGCTCCCTGCCCCACCCGCTCCCGTGTCTCGCCCACCAGCAACTGGCGGCGCATCTGTGGAAGCACAGCGAGGCTCTGGAGGCGCTGGAGACTGGCATCCGGGGCTCCCGGCGGCTGGAGAGCTTGTGCCGAGACTTCGAGCTGCAGAAGGTGTGCTACCTGTCGCTCAACACCTTCCTCCTGCGCCCGCTGCACCGGCTTATGCACTACAAGCAGGTCCTGGAGCGGCTGTGCAAGCACCACCCGCCCAGCCACACCGACTTCAGGGACTGCCGAGGTGAGTGCTTGGGGGGCGGGGTGTCTCGGGGATACTGTGTCCCAAGAGGGGCAGATACTGTGTCCCAAGAGGGGCAGATGCGCTTTTTAGGACCTGGTCAAATATTTTCTGTCCCCTTTTGGTCTTTCACGTAAAGAAGGCGGTAGTGATCACCATGGCTTCTCTTTTCCATCCCCTCTTGCATGCATTTTCTCCTTCCATCCTGCCTGGTTTAGTGCACAGAACCCTGGAGAAGCTCCACTTAGAGTCAGCCCCTTACGGGAAGCTTTCCTCTACCTCCATGGTGGAAACTCATCACCTCCCCTTGGATGGGCCACAGAAAACGGCTGGTAATAGATACTGTTCCTCATTGCTGTGGGGCCTTTTTAAGGTCACCCCAATAAGCATTTCACCTGTGTTAGCTCTCAGTCTTAACGAGAAGCCTATGAGACAGTGGTGAGCTCATTTTACATATGGGGGCTACTGAGACCAGAGAAGTTAAGGAACCTGCCCAGAGTCACACAGCTGGAAAGTAAAGGACATGTAGCCTAAACCCAGAACCCATGTTCTCGACCATCCTACCCTCCCTACTGGCTCATGATGATATTACTCACTGTTCCTCGCTCAGCACCTGGGCCAGGTACTCTGCCAGGTATCTTTCTTACGCTAACACCTTTAATCCTTTAACAACCCCATGAGAGAACTGTTGTTATCCCGTTTTATAGATAAGAATACTGAGGCTCAGAGGGGGTGAAGGACTTGTGAGTGTCACTCAGCTGGCAAGAGAGCAGAGCTGGCATTCCAGACCATGCTTTTCCCACTGGGCCACGCATCGTCTTTCTGAACCTGTGTCCTCTGCCTCGCGTTGCATGTGGTCTGTTAGTGTCCACGCTCCCTGGCTTGGACCTGCAGCCCCTTGGGGGCCAGGCCCTGAGGCCTGTTGCTGGGTCCCCTGCACTCTGCAGCCAGTCCATGCACAGAATGCACCCTCCGCAGGTGGCTTTTGACAGATTACATGAATTCGCACACCCATTAGTATGTCAAGACCAGTGTCTCTTGCCTAAAGTATTATAAACTTAATCTTAGTTTTTAGAAAGACAACCAAAGAAAAGATGTGTCAGAGTAGTTAAGACGTTGGCAGCTCACGGAAGGGCAACAGAAATGGCTCAAGGCGCAGTTTTGGCTTGCTTTAGTTGGCAGCAGTCTTTGAAACAGACCATGCTGCCCCCTGCCTCGTGCCTTAGTATATTCTGTTCCTTCTGCTGGGACTCCTTGCCACCACCTCCTGGTCCTTTCCCTGGCACAGTCCTCTTTTAAGGCTTAATCTGTGCCTCACCCTCAAGGCTGGGTGACCCTCCGCCCCCATCTGCCTTGTCCTGCCGTATTGGCAGTCCCGCTTGGCTGTGCCTGCGTGAGATGACCTAGGGCCCTTCCCAGCTCCCAGGACTCAGACCTGCGTAGATCTCTTACCCGTGAGGGCGAGGGAGAGGGATGTCTCTGGTTTTGCACGTGCTATTCTCAGGGCAACTTGCCTAGTTTTGCATTTTACTATTATGCTAAACAGTCTCCATTGAGAAAAGTCTGTTCTTCACAATTAAATGGCAAAAATGTCTGTTCCCTAGCTGAAAACGTAAGGTGGCATCATTGTAGAAAGACTGGGCAAATCGAGGAATATCTGAACGTAGATTTCCTGAACGTGAGGGATGCAGAGAACCAAGAGCTGTTCTGGAATGCGTCTGGGGCCAGGCTGCCATCCGTTTTCCTCTTAGAGCTTCTGCGTGCCCACCGCACTAAACATTCAGTGCCCGGGAATTGTTTGTTGGACTAAATCGGCTGGTCATGTCCAAAGACGGAGCAAGCTCTGGGTTTGTCACTATGGCTGAGACAAGAAGCATTCTGTGATAAGAAGCCAGGAAGCATTTCGTTTGCATCCCCAGGGAGACAGCCAAAAACAAGGAATGCTTCCTGCCACAGTTGAGGCGCTGGGGGTGGGGGGGAGGCGGTGTTTACTGTCCTGAAGATCGAAGTTCAGTGGACAAATGTTTCTTGCTTTCCCTTGACAAACAGACCAAAATGCTCAGCTACCATGGATGTGCTTGCCACCCAAACCCGTGCTAACAGGGCACCAGCTCCTTTTCCATATTGGATGCCCGTCGGTATAGGGGAGACGTGCCCACATTGGGAAATTTAGTTTGCAGCTGTTCTTTACAACCATTTTATAAACACTATAAATGTCTGCAGAAGGAAGAACCGGGGTGTGTTGGAATGTTCATTACCCAAAAGTGTTGCACTACCAGTTAGACCCTTTGCCAGAAAGATCCCTCCTTTGCCCTAGATTTTTCTATGGCTTTTCTGTGCTCTCTCTGCTCTGTTCTTTCCCGGTAACAGGGAAGGGAGGGAAATCTCTGCCCCTGGAACAGAATTCCAGGCACTCTTATTCCCTTGCTGCTGCCCCTTTATGTCAACAAGTGATTCTAACTGAAGGACAGCTGTACACCACCAAGCTTGAAGGGGGCATTGATATTTTCAAGATGGCTTTGGGGAAACTAAAGCAAAGCCAATCGATACATAAAGTAAATCCCTCAATTTTTCTTATTGAGAATTAGCAGTGTTTTCCCTAGAAGCATGGCTTCGTTATAGTTCAGCTACAGGAGGATATTACCCTGGAGAACTGATCTTAAAGATATTGGGGAAAATGACCCACGTCTGCCATGAATGCTGCAGCTTTTGTGTCCGTTTCCTTCCTTAGCTGCTTTGGCAGAGATCACGGAAATGGTGGCCCAGCTTCACGGTACGATGATCAAGATGGAGAATTTCCAGAAGCTGCATGAACTCAAGAAAGATTTGATTGGCGTTGACAATCTTGTGATTCCAGGAAGGGTAAGCAGCTGTGCTCTCCGTATGCTTTGGAGGTAAAGCCAGAAAGACAACATTTAAATGACTTACATTTGAACCTTTTGAATATGGACACTCCCAAGTTAAAATATCCTCCTTCTGAAGTGGCTTCCTTCCCCCCTGGGGGACAATTGGGAAAATGCCTTGAACATTACAGTGTCAATTCAAAAATTCTGTGTTAGAAGGAGATCAGTCAATCCTTCCACCTCATATGCTGCTTTCTCTCCTTACTGGTTGATCCGTTCATTTTTCCCCCACCATATTCTGAGCAGATTTGAGATTGCTCATTTTATTTTTTTAAATTTAGGTAAATAAAAACGGAAGATAAAAAGAAAATTTTTAAGAATTGGGTAAAATGGCGATAGAAAGCAGAGAAAACGCTAGTGCATGAAAGCAGGCAATAAATTCCCATGTAAGAAAAGTATTTTTTTAAAGATGCAATTTACAGGGACTTCCCTGGTGGTCCAGTGGTTAAGGCTTTCACTGCAGTGCTTTCACTGCAGGGGACACAGGTTCGATCCCTGGTTGGGGAACTGAGATCCCACATGCCATGTGTTGTGCCCGCCCCCAAAAAAGATGCAGTTTGCATAATGTAATTTGAATTTGGAATTAAAATAACATTTTAGCCAGAACATGATTCTGGGAGGGATGCAAGTTCCCTTATGCTATTAACCTTGACTTGCCCATGTGCATGACATGTAGGTCATTCACAATAAAATAGGGCCTCGCTGTCCAAACACACTCTCTCCACGCCAGTGGGCATTTGAAAAATACAGGGTAGCCTGCCTTTTTCCAGTTCTCTTCCTAGGAAGCAGTCATTGACCAGGAATTAATACTAGGTAGTCGCTGTGCCTCGCCACATCTCTCTGTGGGAATTTTTTCCACTAGTCCCCTATCTTGAACCTCATCCAGGTTCAGGAGGGAATTTTAGCCTCTTTGATCTGCCTTAATGTGCAGACACGTATCCCGTGGGTCAGGGGCTTCTAGTTTTATCTGACAGGTAGCCTCCCTGGAAACTTTAAATCTGTGTAACTCAGAGAAGAAAAGGGAACATCCCTCATCTTTTGGGTATTTGGGTCTTTCTGTTGGGAATCCTAATTACAAAGCTGACCAGAATACCAGTTATAAAATGTTGTCAGAAGAGTTATGTGGTAAATGCTGGGTGGAAATTAAAGCTGGGATTTACTTCAGCTCTGCTGGTGAGAAAATTCTGCCGGGACTCAGTACACGACAATCACGTTTACCCATCCATGCAGAAGCCTTGAAAGCCTTGTGGAATCAATGTAATTTTCTCTTAACTTTGGATGTTATGAAATATTTAGCATATCAAGCTACATGGCAAACAGCATTTGTAAGGAACTCATTTTGAGGAATAGTCTCCACGGTGCTATGAAAAGAGCAGTGGATTGGAGTAGGCGGCCCGGGTTCAATTTCTGGCTCCACCAGAATTGGGATGGCTCACTTACTGGAACGTTCCTTCCCTTCTGTAACACGGGGGTCATACCTTCTCCGTCGTAGGTGATACGGATCAAATGAGATTGAATGTGCAAAACCAACACAATAAATACGAATTATCTTCCTCTTCCCCCACCTACACTTACCTGAAGAGACTAAGTTTATGCTTATTATAATGTCATTGAGTACCCAGCACGGCATTGTAGAAGGCACCAGAAGCTTTTCATCAGATACGGGCGCTCTCACCCACCAACTGACCAGGTGATCTGGGCAAGTTCCTTACTCATTTTGCCCCTCAGTTTCCTTATCTGAAAACTGGGGATGAATCTACAGGCTTACATATGCAGCTAATATAAGCACACAGCACATGTCAGGCTCACACCACGTGCTAAATAAAAGAAGGTCTTTATTATTGAGGACGCTGAGGGGTGCTGGTTCCACACTGCAGACCCACCTTAGCTGCATATTCTTATGTTCATCTGCCTGCTTCTCGGCCACTCACTGTTTCAAAGTCAGCCCTGACTGACATGGGAAGGAGGGATCTAAGACCCTCAGAGGGGCGAGTTCTAAGATGGGCTGTTCCCCACACGGAGGCTAATTGATTCTTTTTTTTTTAAGTCTTTATTAAATTTGTTACAATATTACTTCTGTTTTATGTTTTTGGGTTTTTTGGCCATGAGGCATGTGGGATCTTAGCTCCCCGACCAGGGATCGAACCCACACCCCCTGCATTGGAAGGAAAAGTGTTAACCACTGGACCACCAGGGAAGTACCCTGGTTTTTTGTTTGGTTTTGTTTTTTTTTTTAATTTTAAATTATCGAATAACCTGTTGAGTGGAAAGAAGGCTCTGACAGATTTATCTACTGGTGGAATTTGAAAAATTGAGATTTCAAGGTGAGCGGCTAATGTTCCAGCTCCCTGCGGTCTAATTCCTCACCCAGCTTTCGGGCATAATCCTGCTGCCCTCCCGCTAGGGTCAGGCTGAGATGAGGTCATGTCCTGGAAGGCAGGATTCCCACCCCGCAACCCCCGCCCCCACCCCCCAGCACACTCTGGCCTGAGCCAGGCCCCCAGGGTGTGTTTTCTGCCCCTAAGAGTTCTGTGCCTGAGAGTTCTTCCAGGAGGATAGTGGAGGTTCATTTGGATAAAACTCAGAGGCCTGGATATTGTGGATTTCATTCCAGTAGGAAGCAGCTTGAGCTTAAGGATATTAGGAGCCTTTTCTTTTTCTCCTATTCCATGGTTTTCTTTAAAAATTAAAAAAACAGTTCTGGGCAAGAGGCATTTTCCATCTCCAGCCCTGAGACGGTGAGCTGAGTCCCTAGCCCTTCTGCAGAAGCTCCATCTTCCCCTTCCCACATCCCTAAGATTCGTTAAGAAAACGCACATATAACAACATCGGATATGCGAGCCGGGAACAGGAGTGACAGCACAGTAGGGTCACCACTCCTTATTCTCTGATCCCCTTCAGTGATGAGAGCAGTCCCCAAACACCGTTTCTTCATACGGTACCGTTGCTGTCTGATAGCATCCATCCCATGGACCAGCAAGTATTTGTTATGTGTCACTTCGTTGATCTCCAAAATATGTCAGTTAAATCACCAGCAGATGTTGTCTTTGATTGACATTTCATAAAGGACCAAAGCAAGAGTCAGGCTGTGCAGTCTATAGAATGCAAATGAACTGGTTGAGTCCCTGTTCGTGGCTCGTTAGCTACTGAGGTCACAGGAAAACTAGGTAACAAACAGCCCCAATACTTAGTGACTGAAGACAACCTTTTAGTATATGTCACGGTTTTGTGAGTTGGGAATGGGGCAGGACTCAGCCAGGTGATTCTTCTTTCTCTAGGGCATTGACAGAGGTCCCAGATGGGCTGACCTGGAGGGGCCAAGGCTTACACTTGGCAGACGGCTGGAGGCTGGGCTCAGCTGGGACCGTGCACCTGAGAGCCCACGAAGGGCCTCCCCAGCGTGGGTTCAGGGTGGTCTCACTGTTTAATGTGCAGTTTAGGGTTCCCAGAGCAAGTGTTCCCAGGGACAGAGCAGAGGCTGTGTGTAGTTTTATGACCCGGTCTCACAGGTCACACAGCATCACTTCCATACTCTATTTGTCAAATTGGTCACCAGTCTACCCACATCTAAGGGAAGGGGACAGAGACCAGCCTCTGTGGGAAGAATGTCAACGAACTTGCAGCTGTGTTTTAAAAGCAGCTCTGTGGACACACAGTTTGGCGGTTCCTTAATAAGTGAACCATAGAATTTCCTCATGACCCAGCAATTCCACTCCTGGCTCTATACCCAGAAGAACTGAAAATAGGTGTTCAAACAAAAACTTGAACATGCATGTCCACAGCAGCACTGTTCAGAGTAGCCAGAAGGGGAAGCAACTCAAATACCCATCAACAGCCTAAGTGGGTAAACAAGGTGTGCCCCATCCCTGCAGTGGAATATTCAGCCCCAGAGAGGAACGAATTTCTGACACGTGCCACAGCATGGACGAACCTTGAAAACATTGTGCTAAGTGAAATAGGCCAGACACAAAAAGCTACATATTACTGTTGGACTTACATGAAATAGGCAGATCCAGAGAGACAGAAAACAGATTGGTGGTTGCCAGGTGCTGGGGAGGCGGCAACGGGGAGTGAGAAATGGGGACTGACTGCTTAATGGTTTGGGTGGTGGAAAGTTCTGGACCTAGATGGTATTGATGGATGCACTAAAGGTCATGCAGGGTAAGTTTTATGTGTATTTTACCACAGTTTTGTAAATGATAGTTTTGTGGAGGGTTTCTGAAGTGGCCCTGAATCATCTGTGCCCTCAGAAGTTTATAGTCGGGAGGGAGAGTTCCTTTCTGGCTCTTTCATCCTAGAACAGTTACTAGTTTTTGAGAACCAGATTTTAAGTCGTGGAGAAGATTCCTCTATGCACAGTTCTCTCCTGTGGCGTATCGGTCTTCCCGGTCCCCGGCTGCCACTTTGTATCCATCCAGGGGCCTTGTCCCCCGCTCGCAGCCGGAAGCCCTGAGGGCCTGGGGGTTCAGTGTAGAGTTATAGGTCCGGGTGTGAACCAGCGCACCGCACGGGCCAGCGGAGCTCCGACCGCCAGCTGCTTCTCTGGTGGAGGAGCCAAAGCTAGCCCCTGCCTTGCAGGTTGCTCAGAAGGAAAGGAGCTTAGAGGCGGCACAGCACGGCGTTCAGTAAATAGGAGCTATGACGGGTACGGTTTTTAGCGTGAAAGGGACCACGATGGGCGGAAGCATCTCACATCGCGTTGAGTCTGCGCTGATGCGACTTTGCAGGCTCCGAGCCAGCTCGTGGGTGTGTTTTCTCTGCAGGAATTCATCCGTTTGGGCAGCCTCAGCAAGCTCTCCGGGAAGGGGCTCCAGCAGCGCATGTTCTTCCTGGTAAGTGGTGAGAGCTGTTTGTTCAAGGTGATCGGTGACTTGTGAGCCCGTGGAACCAGCAAGGGTCACGGCGCTGGGCCTCGGCCGCCCCAGAGGGGGTACCTGGGAGACAGGAGGAGCAGCCAGAGCTGCTCAGACTGGAGGTGTTGAGATCCACGAATTGTCCTGTCGGACTCTGAAAACGTAGTTTCTGTACTTGTTGGTTTCAAACGGAACCCATTTGTCTCAGCCGCGCTTGTCCTTGTTCTTCTAGTTCAACGACGTCTTGCTCTACACGAGCAGGGGGCTGACGGCCTCGAATCAGTTTAAAGTTCACGGGCAGCTCCCGCTCTACGGCATGACCGTAAGTATGCGCCGTGGGCACGGGATGGGGACCGGGACCTCTGCTTCTGGGCTGCCTGCGGGGTGCAGGAGCCAGTGACGGGGGAGGGGCTTGATAAGGAAGTGAGAGCATCACAGGCGCTGTGAAAAACCTGGCCCTTGTTAGGGCTCCCCTAGAGGGGCCCCGGGACCTCACTCCCTGTCCTGAACCTGGGATGCACGGCTATGTTCCTTCCGGAATCAAGCGCAGAGGCAAGCTGCCGTGCCTACGTGGTGTGAACTTGCCTTTCACTGCCCGGTGCCTGGCCCCGGGGCCCTGAGAGCCCATCCTCACCGTCCACGTGGAGTGAAGACCAGGAAGCAGCCTTTCTCCCGAGATGTCCGGTGGACGGGTGTCTATATTCTGTGATCCTTGGTGGGCAGAGGCAGACAGGGCGCCAGTGTGCACCAGTGTGGCATATCCCCACACTCTCCTCAGTGGGCGGGTAGAGGGAGGTTTATGGCTCTGACGAAAAAGGATAATGCATTTTGACCTTGCTTTCACCCTCCCGATGGGGACTTTTTTGGACTTGGTTCCGCCGAGCTATAGTCAGTTCGGTGAACGTTTGAAAATGCACTGAGTATCCCAACCCCCGCTCGGCAGTAACTTATGAACACTCGCCCCACAGATGGAGGAAAGTGAGGACGAGTGGGGCGTGCCCCACTGCCTCACCCTGCGGGGCCAGCGCCAGTCCATCGTCGTGGCTGCCAGGTAACGCGGGAAGCCTGACCTTTGACCTCGGTACCCCTTCTTCCCACCGTGGCCTGGAAATACCTGACGTCCATCTGTCCTCCTCCAGTTCTCGGTCCGAGATGGAAAAGTGGGTGGAGGACATACAGATGGCCATTGACTTGGCCGAGAAAAGCAGCGGCCCCGCCCCCGAGTTCCTGGCCAGCAGCCCTCCTGACAGCAGTAAGTGTTGCACTGAAAATTGCCTTACCGATGCGCCCCATAGCCACCGTCTACGTTTGTGTTTTAAGCTAAAAATCAAGGAACTTTTTATAAAAGTTAAAAAAAACAAACAAAACCCCTTAAAAGAGAATGAGCGAGTGGAGAAATCGCATCTTTTCTGGGCCAGCACTGCCGCTTGTCAGCCTCTGGGGGGCGAGGGGCGGGGAGAAAACTGTTAGAGGCTCCCTGGCAGAGGGATTGGTGGGACACCCCTGGCCAAGCCCTCGCTGCCAGTGTGACTTCCTGCTCGGTGGGTGCCCGGGACCCCCAGCCTTCCCATCCCATTCGGCTCCTGGGCGGGGTTGGGACAGGGGCCCTCCTGGCGAGCAGAGAGGAAAGCGCCGCCTCTTGCTGCCCCCGCAGAGTCCCCGGAGGAGGCAGCGGGTGACCAGGAGTCGGAGGACGACCTCAGCGCCTCGCGCACCTCGTTGGAGCGCCAGGCCCCGCACCGCGGCAACACCATGGTGCACGTGTGCTGGCACCGCAACACCAGCGTCTCCATGGTGGACTTCAGCGTGGCCGTGGAGGTAGGGCAGGCGGCGGGGGCTCAGGCCACGGGCACCGGCCTTCTGAGCATGCGCGCTCTGTGGGCCGGCAGGTGCACCGGCCTTGGCGTCTGTCCGTTCCCAGGCCGCCTGTGCAAGTGATGGTTTTCTTTTGTTCTCTGGACCGTGCCCTCTCCTCTCGCTGAGTTAGCCACAGGGCGGGGACTGTGTGTGCCTTTATTCGTGTGTCCGCGCCGAGAGGTCCGGATGGGCCGCGCAGGCGCCGTTCTTGCTGTGCCCTGGAGCAGCCCCCGGAATCGGGTGCGGGGAGGCGGTATGGTTGGAAAGCTGCTGCCAGCCAGGGCCACAGCGGGTAGGTGTATTTCATGGAAGAACCTGCAAGAAGCCGGCTCTCGGAGCGTCCCGAAGATCTGGCTTTGGGGATGGGGGCTCTCCCCGTATTGCGACCGCGAACCTTCTAGAACTCTCCAAACCTTATTCCCTAAGCGTCCTCCAGTCCAGGTCCGTAATCCCTAACCTTTCAGATAATGCGAAGCCCAGAAAGCTCTAAAACCGTGGCGTTCTCTTCATGCCCCACTGACAGCAGAAGCTGACCCGACCGGTCAGGAGGCTGTTCATCGGTTTTGCGAGCGCGTCCTGTTTTATACTACAGTGTCGCTGTGTTTGATTCTGGGCTACAACCCCAGACCCCACTGCCTGGGGTGTCATAGAGGACAGGCACTGGATTATCTTTCTAAAATCTGACAAATTCTGAATTCCTAAGTGTGCCTGGCCCGAAAATGTCACCTAGGAGATTGTGAGCCACGGACAGCGGTGCGTTTGCTTTCGGAACCAACAGTGTGTTGGCTCAAATGAGCCGAACATTTCTTGATGGGTAGTCCATAGGGGTTCTCTGAGATTGTTTTCTGGAACTGAGCTTCACAGTTCCACGGAACTGCGTTTGTCGAGTTTCCCTGCTACAGCTAATGTTCTAAAACCCATGCTTCCCCGTCAAGACATCCTTATCCTCGGGGCTGTCCCAGCACGTGGAGCTCCCCGACTGTGCGTGGCCTTCCGTCTCCTGCATCCGCCCCACGGCGGGGGAGGGGGCTTTCTCTTCCCGAGGGGCTCACTGTGTTCATCCTTCCCATCACATTTCCACTGCACCTGTTGGCGAAGCTTGCCAACCGGAGATTTCTTCCAGGGGACAGGGATCTTTCCAGCAAGGAGGGGGCAGTGGCCATCTGGAGGCAAAAAATACCTGATGACATCTCTCTGTCCAGGCGAGGCCAGGGGAAGGGCGGGGCCGTGCGGGAGAAGTCCTCTTTGCTTCGCTTTATACTCACCTTTGCGATGTGTAGTCAGGGCTGTGGAGGTGTGGGAACTTGGTAGGCATGAACCTTCCTCCTTAACCCCTGGAGGCAGGCAAGCCATTTAAGAATGCGGCCCAGACACAGCTCCTCGAGCCCAGCTTTTCAGGGTGACAGCCTGCACTGGTGCTGTGTGTGCGCACACGCGCGTGTGTCAGCACACCGAGTGGTCAGCACGCCAAGTGGTCAGCACGCTGCAGCCTCAGACCAAACCCTGCCTGCCCCCTGCTTGGTTACAGCCCGTCAGCGAAGAACAGGGTTTTCCGTTTTTGAGTGGTTACTACAACTGTCTTTGATTTTGCCCCTTGGCCCAAAAAGCCTAAAATGGTATTTGGCCCTTTGAGGAAAGGTTTGCTGAACGTTGTAGCCCACGCGAGCGAGCCCTGAGCCAGTGTGGTTTTAAGGTGGCAGTGACGCAGCTTGGATGCTCGTGGAACTGGCGCGTCTGTCACTCTGTAAATGTCCCTGCCTTGCCCGATCCCCCTTCCCCAGGGCGTGTGGCTTCAGTCTGGTGGGCTCCTGTGGGTGCCACATGCCCCTGGATGACCGGAGTTGGGGGAAGGGGGACGAGGGAGTGGCTCCTTCCTTCTTGACGTGCTGCTTCCTTACCGTCCCCAGAACCAGATTCTCTCTTCTAGGGCTCGTGCAGGTAGAAGTGAGTGAGGGGGGTGTTTGTTTGGGGGCAGCGTGAAATTTAGCTGGCCTCCGTAGAAAGTCTGGGGGCACCGTCGACGTCGGGGTGCTGATGCTAGGATGGCCAGTGTGAAGCCTCGCGTAGGCCGTAGGGCCAGCGGAGGATTCAGAGGTGAAACCATCAAAGTTGTGTTGTAGGACTGGAGTTGGGAGGCGGTGGGGGCTGGGGAGAGAGGAGGGTGTCACTCGGCCGTCTGCACACAGGTGAGGACCAGGGGGATGGGGGGAACGTAACTAGGGGTGGGGACCCTCATTTCCTGTGGCTGCCGCAACACATCTGAAGCCGCTTAACAACAGAAATGTGTCCTCTCACAGTGCTGGAGGCCGTAAGTCCACGATCAAGGTGTCAGCGGGGTCGGCTCCTTCTGGAGGTCCTGGTCCAGGTCTCTCTCCTGGCTTCTGGTGGTTGCCAGCCACCCTCGGTGTTCTCTTGGCTTGTGGACACATCACTCCAGTCTCCGCCTCTGTCTCACTTGGGGGGGGGGGGTCTCCCTGTGTATCTGTTAAAAAGTCCTCTTCCTATGAGGACACCAGGCATTGGGGTTAGGACCCACGGTACTCCAGTAGGACCTTATCTTGACTGTATCTGCAACGACCCTATTACAGTCATCTTCACAGGTACTGGGCCTTTGGGCATGAATATCTTCTGAGGGGACACGAATCAATCCACAACAGGGATGGAGCAGCTGGGAGCAAAGAGGCCTTCCTCCAGTCTGGGAAAGGCAGGGAATGGGCCTCAGCCGGTGCCAGATTGGGAATGCTGACCTCTCCCGTAAAGGCAGCACAGACTGGTCCGGGTTGGAGACAGACCCACAGGTCATTTGCGTAGACAAAAGGCTCAGGCTCTTGAGAGCAGCTTAGGGTCCACGTGACCTGAGTAGGAGACTTGACGTGTATATGGGAGCGAAGCCAAGGGAGCGAGGGCTTTGGTGGGGTTGGCAACTTTGGAGGGCACGGGGGCAACGGGGAGCAAGGAGAGACCCGTAGATACAATTACTAAGAAGCATCTCATCTGCTAAGCTGGCAAAGCTAGAAGGACTTACTCAGAACGAATACCCTGGCATGTTCCAGGAGGATTCAAGGCTGCTGGCAGAAGGTAAGAGTGTTCTCATGACCCTGCCTTGGGAAGAACACTGGCCTGGAACCTGGTTCATAGTGAAGTGTGTAAACCACACTGTGGGCTGGACTGGCTATCGTTCCAAAGGTAAACGCATCTAAGAGAAAGGTTTTTTGGGGGCTCTGTCTGGAGGAATTTGATTTCAGTATAAAAATAAGGAAAGGAAAATGCGCTACTCTCCTTCCTCCAGAGTGAGACTTGCATGTCGTGTGTGCTGTTGCACAAGCATCAACTCCCCACTCTGGTTGGTTGCCACCATCACCTGCTGGAACCCACCGTTCGCCTTTTCTTGTGCCTTTCGCCAGTGGGTAAGTGGCAGCCAGGAGTGATGGCCACAGGGGCAGCTCTGCTTCCTGTGTTCTCGGCCTAACACGCCGTCTCCCCCATCAGACTGCAAGCGACTCGCAGCCAGAGCCATTTAAACTCTTCTCACAGGCGCCTTACTTAAGAATGTCTCTTGGATTAAACACAGGTTACTGGAAAAGCCCCAGAGAGATGGAATGAGGTAGACGCAGGTGTGTGTATATGTATATTTTATTGTGGTGCGTTTGCCCAGTTCACCCCTTTGAAGTGAACGATGTAGTGGCAGTGATTATATTCACCATCCATTTCTCTCTTCGTCAAGGCTTCCTGGCACTGAGCTGCTGTCTTGTCAGGGACACAGATGAGGCTTCTTAGGGTCCTCTGAGAGGTGACACAGGGGCTTTGGAGAGAAGGCAAGGAAGGATGCACAGGCTCTGATCTTGGCGGCCCCCCTTGGCTGCCTGTGATTTCACGGTGATGCTCTGTGCGGGCCTCAGGAGACCATGGAGCTCCGGAGTTAAACCAGGACGCCCGGAACGCCTGTTCCCACCAGCGCAGGGTGGGGCCTGGAGGCTCCGCGCTGAAATCCAGCGTTGCGGCCAGGGCCACCAGGTGGCAGTCAGGAGCTGCTGGCTGGCGCTGGGCTCCTGCTGGCTGGGGCTGGGCTCCTGCCGGCTTAGAGTTGAGGGTGATGGAGCCTTTCCCACGGATGCCCCAACAAGCACCACCCGCTGGGCAGGTCTGTCTCACCATCCCGGAGGTCACAGGTCCAGAAATCAACGTCCCTCTAAACCTGTGCGGGAGGAGGCCGCCTGGCCTCTGCCGGCTACTGTGGGTTGCTGACCCGCCTCGGTGTTCTTGGGCTTCTAGACGCAGCACTCGCGCCTGCCTGTGGTCACAGGGGCTGACCCGTGTCTGTCTGTCAGCCGTAGTGGATACGGGCCGCTACTCCAGGACGATCTCCGCAATTCTACATCCGATGACCCTATTTCCAAATAAGGTCACATTCTGCGATTGCGGGGGGAGGGAGTTAGGATTTCAAGATACATTTGGGGGACAGAATTCAGCCCATACCAGGTGACAGGAAAATTAACCCAGGCTCACGCAGTCCCCCTCCCAGAGCGAAAGGCCACTTTCTTAAGTCACCCCCAGGAAGCCTGCTCACAGAAGCATGGCCCTGCCGGCGGGCCCCACCGGGCTGTGACACTGAGTTGGCCTTTCCACCGGGCTCCTTACAGGCTGACTTGTCTTGTAGAATCAGCTGTCTGGGAACCTGCTGAGGAAATTCAAAAACAGCAACGGGTGGCAGAAGCTGTGGGTAGTCTTCACCAACTTCTGCCTCTTCTTCTACAAGTCGCACCAGGTATGTGCCCAGTGGGGCGGCTGGGGAGGAGCCTCCCTCCTCGGGGAGCAGGCAGCTTTCCTCTGGAAGGATGAACAGCTTGACCCCTGAGCCACCCAGGTGTCGGAGGGGGGCCCACAGCAGGCTGGGCAAGGCCACGGCCCGCAGAGACCCCACAGCTCTAAGCGAAGGCTGCCGTTATCCACTTGCCAAGGGCTGCGCGTCTGCTGGTTGGATGAGGGGAGGGGGGCGCGGGTGATGTCACCGGTGGCCGACGCGACGCAGCCGGGCCTGGACCTCAGTCCAGACCAGCTGCTGCGGGCAGGTGCCACACCTGTGACTGCTCCCACCTTCTGTGCCCCCTTCCAGGACAGTCACCCCCTCGCCAGCCTGCCTCTGCTTGGGTACTCGCTCACCATCCCCTCGGAGTCTGACGACCTCCACAAGGACTACGTGTTCAAGCTGCATTTCAAGTCCCACGTGTACTACTTCAGGGCTGAAAGCGAATACACGTTTGAAAGGTAAGTCCCCCTCCACAGGGCACCTGCAGAGAAAGGACACCCTTCTTCCGAGCAGCGGGCTTTCTCCCAAGTGCATAAGGCCTTGTAGCGGCAGCTACCTGCTGCCTGGGCATTGACTCCCTTCCAGAAGGGTTTTCTTGTTCTCACCCTGCTACTTGCTTAAAATGAAAGCACTTCATAAGACCTGGGCTCTGTGTGCCCAATGCGAGTACACGTCTGTTTTCACAGGAGCAAGTGGAACCATGACTTTCCCTGGGACACATCAGCCCAAAACCTGTACGCTAGTTCACACCACGTGGGGTACACTTTTCCATCTCTAACTTGTTTTTCCAGTCGATGGCTACAGTAGTTGCTTCGTCCCGTGGCCAAAAGGCTAAGTAAGCTTCAAGTCAAAAGACCACGTAAGGAAGGAAAAAAAAATCCTAGTGCCTCTTAGTTACCTTACCAATGAGACTGGCTCCGTGGTGTGAAGGCCCAGGGCAGTGGTCTTCCTTTAGCCAAGAAGTGAAGGAGCCAGGCTCTCCCCGTGGCCACCTTCAAGTACAAATCCTGGGCCTCGCATCCTGGGGCAGGCTCTGAAAGCAGTGTCACTGCCGAATCACCACCTGGGCGAGGGGTGGTCCTTGGGCACCAGACAGGGCAGCTGCTGCCACCCCGCTGAGGGAGAAACTCTTCTCCTGAAAACCCACGAGGGTTTCCGATCAATGGGCCAGTCGTCCGTGCACAAACTCACGTGAAGTTAGTTCACGGGAAACAGCACAGTGGTTTAAGACCAGGGTCGAAGCCGCCGTTGACACCCACCCCAGAGCAGCGGGGCCCTAAGCTACACTGGTTGAAAAGGGAGCCCACGGGGTAGCACTCCTCAAATTTGATCCTGGACTGGAAAACTGAGATGCCGTCACTGCTGTGGCAGGGAGCACGTAGCCCTGGGATTAGGGATTTCTAAAGCCCTCTAAGCTCCACCAAGGCGGGAAGCTGGGCCACCCCAGGTCTCCTCCCCCGGGCACTCCTGACGTGGTACACCAGAGGACGCTTTGTTGTTGCAGGCGGGGGACGCTCTGCCCACTGCTTCTAGACCACAAACAGCCCCGTGTCTAGGATAGGCCGCACCCCACTGTCCTGAGAAAGACTGGCAGTGTGCGCTGCAGCCCCACGTCAGGCGCCTCTGCAGAATGAGCATGCCCCGGTCCGTGGTCCTCAGGAGTACCTGGAGGAGGCCTTAACCCCGCTCTCCTTTACCTGGAAGCTAGGAGCTCATGTGAGATCTCTCCTGCTACAAGAGCAGATTCTACGCCAGGCAGTATTAGGTCACGCTGGGGCTTTGTAAGTAACGACCGCCAGGGGTCATGAAGCTGTAACAAACAAGAAAAGCAGATTTCAGAGACACGGGCTGATAATGACGGTTATTTCACTTTCTTGTCCTAGATGGATGGAGGTGATCCGAAGTGCTACCAGTTCGGCCTCCCGTGCCCACGTTCTGAGTCACAAAGAATCTCACGTGTATTGATGGCAGGACGGGACACCTGTGTTGATTGTTTCAGCAGTGGCGACTTTCCCGGAAGACATTTTCTTTCTTCTGTATTAATGAAGCCTAGTAAAATTAACACCTGTCTGTCTGGAAAACAAAATAATACATGGTTTCACAGCAACTCTCATCTGTCTCCACAGAACCATTTTAAACCTTGTCTTCGCAGCTGTTAATTTCTCATCGGAACTGGACCGCACCCCGCCTTCAGCGCGGGTGGCGCCTCGGCCGTCGTGCCCCCGGTGGGCTGTCTTCAGCTTGTGCCAGTGTTACCCGTTGCCACGGATCGAGCGCCGAATGGCACCTTACAGTCAGTACTAACACGTCCATGCAACCAAGACGGGGCAACGGCTCTTTTTTTAAAAAAGATGATTGATAAACTTACGATTTTGATTTCTAGGCTGCTGTATTTTACAAAATGGATTTTCCATTGTTTGTCTGCGATACCCTTGGCAGTCTTCAGCAAATGAGATCATTTTCAGATTTTTTTTTCTCACTCTTTCTACTTTTATAATGATAGCAAATTAGTAGGATTTACTTTTTTGATAAATGAGCAGTTTGCAGCATCCTGTGTTCCACTGGGGGCCGCAGGCTCCAGGGAAACGCTGGCTCCCAGACCTCCTTCTTGGCACAAGTTGACCAAATTGTTCAAGCGGTGACTATTTACAAAGCAGAGCGGGTTGTCTTCTGTTAGGAGAAGCGGAAATCCAGTGCGCTCTCCGGACTGTCGGTGCACTGAGTGCCGTATCCGATGGGAGGGTAGTAAGCTGTGGTGTCTTGCTGTATGTTTCACGAGCATGAGAACCTGTATGGCGGTGACCAGGGCCGTCTGTGCTGTGTTACGTTGTGGAGCGTGTCTGAGCTTCTCGTGGACGCAGGAGCTCTGAGTCACAGTGCTAGTCCCCTGGCTCCTGTGATCATCCCTGTATCCTACTGCAACTGTGGTTTGGAACTGCACACTCAATAGTGGTATATATATCGTGCCTGTCTTCACAAACCATTCTTTTCTCCTTTTTATACTCACCGCCCCCGCCCGCCCCTCCCCCGCCAAACCACCCCCCGGCCTGGGGTATGGACATACGACATTGCACATCCTTGATAGTCGGACAACACAGGGAACAGGGTTCCAGTAACTGCTGGGGCCCACGGGTCAAAATCCGTTCGCCTCTTCTCCATGGGGATCGAGTGGCTGCTATTCCCTTGGTATTGTTAAGCCCTTTCCTGATGCCGCCCCCAGAGGGGGCGACCCATCCAACACGGTTCCCTTCCAGTGCCCCACACCACAGCTGGGGGCCCTCACCTGAGACACCCAGGCCCACCCCGACCGGGGGGCTGTGACCGGTGTACGTGGAAACATACAAATGGACGATGAGTAGCTCGAGGTGTGTGTGAATCACTTGCCTTACGGTCTGTACAGACGGTTTTAAGTACTAACAAAAGGGAATAAAAATACCTCATGCCACAATCCAGCATCCTGAAGTTTTAAGGCAAAACCACCAACCTCGTCTCTTGTCTTTGACTGAATCTCAGGCAGGTGGGTCGGGGAGTCAGCTGGTCACTGTGGGGTGGGGTGAGTGAGCTGCTGAGTCTGTTCTCTTAAGACAAACAACATTTTGATACGTATGTGATAATTTTCTCTGCTGCTTCCAACGTGGGACCGGGAAAGCAGAACATTTCCGGAAGACTGACCATCAGAGGCTCTAGAAGACAAGGGGTTGAGGGCAAGGTGGGCAGGGAGGGGACTGGGAAGCCTTTGACCCCAGTCCCTGGGCGGCTGAGATGGCGGAATCATGAGCTTCTCCCTCCAAAAGTCACACCTGTCACTCACCTCTACAAGGCTTGGAGACAAGGTGTGGTCTCCTAAGTCAGTCTTCTGCTCCCAGCTATGATTCACACCCGTGTCCCCCTGTGACTTCAAAGAAAACCTAAGTGCAAATCATGTAGGCGATTCAGACCACTCCCAAGCTGCCGGAAACAGATGGAGTTTCAGAGACACCCGCTATCTCAGTCCTTTCTGGCTGCTGTAACAAACGTACCATCAACTGGTGGCTTATAAACAAATATCTTTCTTACAGTTTGGAGGCTGGACGTCCAAGATCAAGGTCCCGGCAGATGCAGTATCTGGTGAGGGCCCACTTCCTGGCTCACAGATGGCCACCTTCTCGCTGTGTCCTCACATGGTGGAAGGGGTGAGGGACTGCTGTGGAGTCAGGACACTAATCCCAGTCCTGAGGGCTCCACCCTCATGACCTAATCATCCCCAAAGGCTCCCACCTCCTAATGCCATCACACTGGGGCTCAGGATCTCAACATATAAATTCAGAGGTGCGGGGGACACAAACGTTGTCTACTCCCCCTCTACACACAAGACACAATTATAAAAAGAATTATTTCTGTGAACTTTATTGACCCTTGCATGATACAGACCCTGTGCTTAAGAACACACCTTGCAGCACTCTTCAGTTATTGCCATATTTTATAGCAGAAATACACAAGCCACGTTTAAGCAGGAAAATATAAAAATGCTCATAAACAGACCTGTTTTGCCAAAAGAAACGTACAAAATGCTGCATTCAAACTAAACGCTTCAAAAGACCACTTGGAGAACAACACGTCAGATCGGGAAGGTGTGTGGCCCTCGGTTACAGCGAGACAATCACACGACTGTGACAGTGCCGAGGCCCCCAGACCACATGGGTGCAGCTAGGGCAGAAAAAGACCACTTCAAAAAGGTGTCGACAACCAGCCAGACACAGCCCCCAACCTCCAAGAGGCTGTCTGTGCTTCTGGGTGAAGCCGCCCAGCCGTCAGCAGTGTGGGCAGACAAGCCGCTAACTGCTGGGGTTCGGCATCCAGAGGCTTCCGAGGGGCAGTCAATCTACCTTGAGTGCTGAGCTCGCGGGTCTGGCTAAATACCACCAGCGGTTTACAGGCCCGAGGCAGGTCCTCCTGTAGCTCTGGTACCTGGCCTGTCTTTTAATAAAGGACTTGAAGTGCACAAATGCTAGCCTCAAGCAGATGCCCTGATTTTTCTTTGTCTACAGAAAGTAACAAGCCAGGAGATATTGTAGGGGGAGGTGACCCACTTTCAAAAGCCTGTCAAAGCACATCTTCCCCGAGAAGCTTCATCAACAGAAGACGGTTCCAATAAACTCAGTAGAGTAATTTGCCGCTTTGCCTGGGAGACGGTGCTGTGTTGTTACCGTCCAGTGACTGCAGAGCAGCTACTAACCTCACCTCACTTAGCTGGGATCCCGTCTGCCTATCAGTGTGACCATCACTCATATTTGACATGGCGGTCTGTCAGGGTCAAGTCCTGAAACCACTGTCCATTTGCAAATCTGAAGAACTCTAGACCAGAAAGCTGCCGTCTGCTCTGGCGCTCTCAAGATCAGACAAGCAGCACACCTCGGGGAACACGGCTCCATTTCTTTGATTCTTTCTCCAGCAACGGACAAAACTGATCTTTGCCTCATGCCTCACGCCTCACACAGGGAAACAAACAGCTCCGTCACGCAGAATACTCTCCGAAACACAAAATGAAATATTCTCCATTTTTGTTGTTCAAGTTAACAGACTTGCACGATGGCCATTTGGTTCTGTTTCCTCTAACCAAAATATATCCCTTATAGAAATTAACCCAAATCTACCTTTAATTAAAAAATCACGACAATTTTAAGAGTTTAAAAACTAGCTCCATTCCGTTAACCAAAACAATAACCACCCCTCAGACGTCTCTAGCTCAGGCCTCTGTCCTCTCCCTGTAACATCCAGGCCACCGGGCCAGCAGATAACTGACCTTCCGTCCTCAAGTTTACCCAGTAACTTCCCTGCTTCCAAAAGCCTTTGTATTCCACCTCAAGAACTGCTACTCCAGCAAGAGATGACAACGATTCGTATCAACAAATGATAAAAAATGTCACACGTACTCAAATCAGTCAAGAACGGCGGCAAGAAGTATTTCCCGACCCAGAGACCCAGAGGTTATTAACCCCCTTGGCAAGCCAGACGCTACCACAAGCCAAGAAAAACACAGACACCTGGCGGACAAACCAGCGGACACCATCTCCTTTAAAAAATCAACCACCTTCCCTCCAGTTCCCCGGGAAGACAGCAGTTTTACAGATCAGCAACATTCACCCGTATCTCCTCAGGACCATTTTTAAAAGTTGCACAGGGAGCTGACCTGGACGTTCCACAGCTTGAATGTGGGCACTTCTTCCCAGAGCCTCATACATACATACACACACACACCACACACACACCACACACACACACACACACACACACACACACACGGCAGGTGCACTGCCCCCTCAAGAGTCACGTTCCAAGGAGAGTATGCAAAATCTGTGTTATAAAATTTATTTGTGTAAGCATTCAGACATGTTTAGGTGGGAAAGATGATACGCAGATTTCACTACAAGGTGCAACAGAAAACCCTACTGGAAGGACGGTACAGCTGGCGCAGGACTGGCAGGGCGCGAATGAAAGTGAGACGAGAACACTTCATCGGGGAGAAATTTAAAATAATAATTTAAAGCTTCATGAGGCAAGGTATGTTCCAATTTAAAACACTAAGAAATAGTACCATCGATGAAAAAGGAAATCAACTTCTAAGTGTACCAAAAGGGTTGTAGGGCAAACAAGAGGAAAATTTGCGTTTGTTGAGGTACAAATATAGGAGTGTTCCATAAGAGGGGTGTTAATTATTATTAATGGCAAACCCTGCAAATACAAAGTAAAACCCAAATCACTGGTCACATAATTCAAAATTTACATGTAATAAAGGCAAGGCAATAGACTCGAGTTACGGCCTGTCAAATATTTACCCCACTGACGGTATCTACAGAAGCACTTGGCCAGTGTGTACACAGTGATCCCTATGCACGCCAAAAGGGTTTCCTTAAAAATGACACTATATACAAATCTGTACACTGACCCACCAGAGCGGTTCTCCGTCTCCCAGGGAGGGGGAGTTATCAACGTAAAGCAGGATACCTGAGGTTTCATTTCTTCAGTCACCTTATCATAATCCCAAATATACATTTCAGGGTTTATTTTTGTTTCTAAAGACACTTTCCTTGATATGTGCACTATGGTTAGAATTAAAAACAAGAATAATAAAATAAAATACTCGCTCGCAGGAGCTGACCCTCCCCACCCCACCTGGAGACTTCATCAGGCCCTGGACAGGCAACCTCGCTGTGGGGGGGATGGCCCCCCGCGATGGTGCACCTCTTCAGCGAAGTCGGCAAAGGCTCTCGTTGACTTTTGAAAAGGAGGAGGATGAAGAAGAAAAAAAGGAAAAAAACAAAACCCAAACGCCAAAGGAATTTCAGTGGGATGAAGTTCCTCCACCACTTAGAGAGTATCTAGGAGAAAACAAAAAGAGAAGTAGAAGCAAATCAATGTCATCTCTCTAAATTAAAAACAAATTAATTTGCAAAACTTCAAGCAATAATCAAAATCCTAGTGTTTTTTTTTTTTTTTTTTTTTTTTTTTTTGCGTTACGCGGGCCTCTCACTGTTGCGGCCTCTCCCGCTGCGGAGCACAGGCTCCGGACGCGCAGGCCCAGCGGCCATGGCTCACGGGCCCAGCCACTCCGCGGCATGTGGGATCTTCCCGGACCGGGGCACGAACCCGTGTCCCCTGCACCGGCAGGCGGACTCCCAACCACCGCGCCACCAGGGAAGCCCCAAAATCCTAGTTTTTATAGACAATCCCAAGTTATAACAAATTAAGTGGTGCAAGTATCAATGGGCTAATGATTCCGTAAAGAATTCATAAAAATTAAGAAAACCATGATTCCAACGCTAAAAACTTTTCACAGATAAACAAAAAGTGAGAATGTGTTCAGCCTCCCAGGAGAGAAAAAAGAGACACGAATAGAGTAGTAAATGATACACCTTCACTTATAATCATTTTTTAAAAGCTGAAAAATCGATAATACCCAGTGACACAGTTAAGATCCCAACGATGCAATATCAGTGCAAGAAACCCTTTCTGGCCACACAAATACCGGCGCTTGTTCAAGCAATCCACTTCCTAGGACGGTCTGTTACATTTTTTGTGATTACAATAACTAGGACACAATTCTGATGTCCAACAGTAGAAAAATGGTTAATTAAGCAAGCTGAATGAACTAAGAGATGAAAAATCATAATTAAGCAATATGAAAAATACACCCAGGTTAAGAAGTGTACACAGAATTATACATGTCTAGTTTTACACAATTTAGTCTACATGAACACCCAAGAATATCTAAAAACTTGGGTAAGTTCATGACTTGTATACAGCAATGGAAGGCAGCGCACCCAAAACGATGATGGTGGGATGGGCACTTTCTCCTGTTTCCAGCAATTCTGCGGCACCGTCTCACTTTGGAACACCAAAAAGGGGGACGGGTGCGCTTCGTGGCCAAGATTCCCTCAGCAGCCTCAAAACCGGGGTGGTCACCCAGCCACAGGAGACGGCTGAGGACGAGTTTAATGGGACTCGTAGCCAACATGCCAAATTAGAGCTCCTCTTTTAAGGCGTTTAGAGTACATAGCCCTCGCCCACGGAACAAATGACTAGGAAAGCACGCTGTAGCCACGGGTCCTGAGACTCACTTTTCGAGCGATGTGAATGCCCAAGTCATGGGAGGAGTTGATGCCACACAAAAGAATCCACACACTAACTCAAACTAAGATACACAAAAGCCTCTGAAAATGCTTTGGACAAAAGCTGGTCCTTGTCGTCTCTGAGGCGACCCACTGGAGCAAGGCATCCAGGAGCAAAACGGGTCTGAAGTGTCAGCGACGGCCACTGTGCTTTGGTGGCCTCTGGACAGGGGACACACGGCAAGAGCTCGGAGAGCCCAAAAGGGACCAGGCAGGGAGCCCCTGGAGCAGGTCATCTGATGGCTGAGGAGAGAGAGTCCCACGTCACAAAGGACAGAAGGACAAGAGAGAACCAGAGAGGATGGGAAGTACAATGTTAACCGTAATGCAGACGGCAGGAGTTACACCTGTGTTATGTACGGTCACACCCGCCACAGTGGCTCCCAGCACCGACTTCACAATGAGATGTGCCGTTTAAGTGTGAAACACACACTGACTGCAAAGACTCAGCCCTGCAACGATGGTGAAAGACCTTTCATACTGAAACAAGACTTTGGATGCGGTGGGTTAAGAAATAACGCTATTAAAACCAACTTCACCCGAAAAAGCAGACTGGAGTCCTTCAACTGCCTCCAAGTTCTCCAGCCTGAACGTGAGAGCAGGTTAGAAAGTTGGGATGTTTTCATGAGGGAGCCTGAGTTCTACAGAACAAACCTGAGGTTTTCTCTGATGTCCCACTTTAGAGGGACACTTCACAGGACAGCGGGCAGCCCCTTCATCACCACTTCCAAGTGGCAAAAGTGACCCTACATGCCCCAAACTTCTCCACGCGCCATCCAGCCGACATCTCAGAAAAGATCTGAGACGCTCCTGATTCCCATCAAGGAGCAGCCGTCCTTTAGCAAAAGCTCGCTTCCTGGACAACACACCTGGAAGGTGAATTTCAAAGCACTGATCTGCCTGGCGTTTCGGGGAGAGAGAAAGGTTCGGGGTGTGCAGGAGAGCTCGGGTCACAGAGCTGCTGGACGGTTCACCTCCGCTCTCTCCAACACCCCCAGGTGACTGCACGTGTGCGACCTACCTCCTCCACAGGGAGGCTCCCCCAAACAAGCTTGAGGGACCGGGCGGGGGGGACAGATCCGCAGCCCCACTTCCTCCTCACCCTGGAGCCCATTCCACCAGGGCCGCCGGCGGGGACAGGGCGCCCCCTGCAGGCTGCCGGCCACCACAAGAGGTTTCCGGCGCTGAGGCAGAGGCGAGGACCCACACAGCCCCTCACATAGACCGCATCTGTGTCCGGTCTCACGGAACTCACCGAGCCCCCACCTCTGGTGTTTCTGGACACCTGGCTTTGAAGCATAAAACCAAACGGAGAGTCCGGGCTCAGGACTGCACTCCTCTGGCTGGTCACGAGGCTGCATCAGGAGAGCAGACCGGCACCCTGAAGTCATCCTGTGCTTAGGCAGCAGAGCCAGCACCACGAAGCTCTGTGGTCCCTCCCCGAAGCGTCCAGGTTCACCTGGTTCGTTCGCACAGACTCCTCTAACTCAGGAGAACAGCCATCTCTCCCTCGATTCTGCTTCAAGCCCCCGGCCCGGAAGGTACCAGGCACGGGTGGCACTCACCTCTGCAGCCGCTGCACGAGCTGGGCCACCATGGTGTCCGAGATGCCGGGGCAGGCCTCCTCCGCCAGGTAGATGGCCCCGCGCAGCTCCTCGATGGACCTCAGGTTGCCTCCACACGCCTGGCTCTTCTCCTTCAACTGAAAACACCAAAGTGAGGAACGGCGTGACTCACCCGAGCACGCGAAGCCACGGGCGTCTGTTTAAGGAGTGGCACGACCCAACTGCCCCGGCCACAGGGTCGGCTCGGATCCCTCCCCTTCTGGAGGCTAAGAGCACCAGGCACAGGCTGGGCCTGAGCCCAACCCCCGTCTCTACCCTCCCCCGGGAAGGAAACACACCCGCTTCTATGCACCTTTTCAGAAGGTGATCGTGGCATCTGCTCCCTCTGCTTGCTTTTTCCATTTCCACCCTAGTCTTCCACCAGCAAAGCCATTTCCCGCCCACTTGGCTCTGGTGTGTGCCCCGAAGCTGTGGTGCGGGCCACGCACGCGTAGCTCCCGCGGTAACCAGGCTGGTGTTGAGGCCTCCGGACAGACTGCCATTGTGGGCGGGGTGCTGCCGAAATACTCCATTTCATGTAAACAGGCAACAGCCCTACACCCCGGGAGGCTGATGTCCTCTCGGCACCTCTGCGCCCGCGGGAAACCACACCAGTCTGCAGGCAGCTCCCACAGTTTAAGGTCAACTTCTGTCTTTCCGGGATGCGCCCCGGATGCGCCAGGAGGAGGCGGAGCTGCTCGGCGCGCGACCCAGAGCCTCCAGCAGCTTCTCGGGCTGCTGGGACCACACGCCGCCACCCCGGCTTCAGGCTCACTCTACGTCCATGGCTTCTCCCCTCCCAGCTGCAGGGACAGACAGAGGGACAGGACGGGCCTGGCGCTGAGGCCGGAGTGCCTGTGCCTGTTCCACTGTGTCAGCGACCGCAACGGTCAGCCTGGAGGTGGTGCTTCTGTCCATCTGGGAGCCCTGGCCCCTTAACGACTAAACACAACCGGACTTACAAGCCCCGAGTGGGCAGCCCGCCACCCGACCTCCCTCCCACTCCCCCACCCCACCCACCACCCCACCCGCTGCTGCCCGCGGCTGCCAGACGCGCCCCGTCACCACCACTGGAGGGAGCCCCTGGCCCATACTGAGGGACGTCCGGGAACGTGCTCATTTGTAACATGGGGAGACGCTCCTTAAGTAGCGAGATTGCGGAGTATTATGCAAATAATGCACACTGGACGCTCTGAACGTGAGGCTACCAAACATTAATAACAAAAACACACAGGAAAAGACGCCTGGGAGGTTACCTTCAGGGCAGCTGAACAAAATCAAAACATTAGTACGTTTAGGATTAGTTCACTAATTCTGGATAGTGCCTTCAGAATGGATTTTTTTCATGTGCCCAATAAGAAACAGACAGCTTCAGACAAATGAGAAAATCTATGCCCTTTTCCCCCGTTGCCCAACTATCCTAGTAAAATGCAGTCAGGGTTGCGAGAAAGCAGCGGAGTATCTGGAAAACCTGACGGGCCAATTGCCCGAAGAACCTACCAAAAAGCAAACAGGGTCCAACAGGCATCCCAGGCCAAGGCCGCAGGCAGAAAGCGACACAGAGGGGCCTCCGCCTGCCCTGTTGCTGTTCACTTTTCCACCTGAACCCAGAGTGTTCAGTGGTTTCAACCTGTCCCTTGGGCACACTGGTGAGACAGATCTGGGTCGGGGAAGGCCTGGGAGACTGAGGCCAGCCAGGAGCTCCGCCAAGGGGGAGGCACCGTGCGACTGGCGTTCAGGCCAAGCGGGGGACAGGGATGCGCCCATGGGTGGTACTTCCTTCCCACCCTGGGCCACCCACCTCAAGTCCAAGGTCCCCTGCTACAGCCTCCCTGGAGAGCTCTGGATCACCACCCAAACAGAAGGCGCCAGGTGACTCACTGAATTACCTTAAAGGCAGCCTGACCCCAAGGGGCACAAGAACGTGACAGGAAGGGGTTATTTCCAACTTATCCTCCAATCAGCTACTAACCAGGTGAACCACGTTCACCCTCATAAAACCCACCCTTGAAACACCTCCCAATGTTGTACGTATACACATACCTACAGGGGGCAGGGTCCCCTGAAAGGGCACAGGGAGGGGCCCATGTTTGCAGGGGCCGCTCGTCAGCAATCAGGGGCCCTGCTGGGTGAAGCCACTACTCTGGGGGCTCCACAGGAAACACGAGGACCCCAGGGAATCTGATGTCTCCTTAAAGTAAAAATCTGTTTTTCACATTGCCATACGTAAGTCTGTTGAGGCAAAGATGTTAGGCTGCACCCAACTAGATTCTGTAGAAAACAGCACAACTGAAGTTAAAAATTGTCCCAGTAACATACGGACTGGGGCTGGGTTGCTGACATCCCACGTGTACGCTCCTGCCAGTGACACAGCGACAGTTCCCAGGAGGGGCTGGAAGACGGCCCCCGGGAAAGCAAGAGGCGTTCCTGGAAGGCAGGGGCCCGTCCATCCCAGCTGGCCTCCCAGAGCCAGCCAGTCTAAACCCCCCAAATTTCACGGGCAACCCTGCCACAGACGGGGCAACTGCTCCCCCTTCTTCCCCTCGCACCTCCCCAAAAGTCAACTGGGCATCTTACCTCCGCAAACAGTGGAGAAATAATTGTAGATAAACACTGAGAGAAAGGCCTCTTTGGGATGTCTTTCATCTTGGGGGGCGGGGGGGGGAAAGAGTAATGAGAAATATTTAATACTCACATTTGCAATAATTCAGTGAACTTCAGATACACGTCTGTCAGATACACGTAGCATCTGCAAAGGACTGTCCTACTGTGTTTTCACTGGACTACGGAGGACTACAGATACCATGCCCGGTGGAGAGGCAGCAGAGCGCCAGGAAGCGGCACCCTGCGTGGACACCGGCGATGCTGAATTGCACCGCTGAGCCCCGTATGGAGAGGACCTGACGGATGAGGCCTGGGAATGGCATGCACGTCAGAGCTGGCTGCTGGAAGTGGCTGTCCTATGACAGTGCTGCCTTTTGTTTCTTCCGCAGCCTCTATCTGAGCACATAGCGACTCCCATCTGCTTCTCAAAGCAGGATCTGTAGGGTCACCAGGGGACAGCCACTGGTCTGCACTTGCTGAAGAGAAACTATACCACTGTGCTTCAAAACGACCCTAAAACTACAGCTTTTCTTTAACTTAAACAGGCACAAAACCAATTCATCAAAATTAAGTACATAGGTACCAAAAGCAATAGATTTATTTTTAAGATTCCTTAAACAAAACTCAATTCCCAAATTACAGTACCTTGATGAGTAACACCAACATGCAACACAGGCCTAGTCTCATCGAGAGAGCTGGAAAGTCGTTTCAAACACTAAACCCACCTCCCCGCTGCCCCGGGATGTCCAAGTGTCAGGAAATGCTGATCTGGCGGCAGGGCTGCAGAGGGCAGCAATCAGCACCGCAGAGCGGACCAGAGTCCAGACTCGCGGGTTGGCCTCGCTGGGGAGTCAGACAGAACATCGTCTCCTGATCTGTCGATTCCCTGACAGCCAAATTCCACAACAGGCTGCACTGAGGGCCCACAAAGACCACGAAAACAGCAGGCTTCACACAAAAGCGACTCAAAAATGCTGCTGACTGATGCCAAGGGTTAGTCACTCTGCACGAGCAAACGTACCTTATTTCTTTCTAAATCCGACGGCTGAAGAGCTCCATTCTCAAGACTCTTTGGATCCTTCTCCCGGATCGTGAAGATCCAGTCCCCTGAGTCGCTGCCTCCGGATGCTTGGCCGTCTGTGTCCGTTTCCCTTAACACAGAAATGCAGGTGACCCCGTGAGTGAGGGCCAGCTCTGCGGGGAGACCCCCCCATGCTCCATGCCTGCCTCCGGTCCTGTCCACTCCCCTCCAGGCCCTCCTGGGCTGCAGAAGCCGACCCTGCCTCCGACCTCACAGAGAGAGACCCCGTGGGAACGCGGTTCCCATAGAGCTGCCGCACCCACACCGTCTCTCCCGCGTCTCTTCTCCTGGAGAACAGTCTCCACTGGCTCCGCCCCACCACACCTGAGCGCGCAGTCCTTCTGCTTGCTCAGCGCCGCCCCCTGCCTTCAGCCACAGGGCTTGGAGGCGTCACCTACACTCCACGCTCCCACCTCCGTCTCTTACCTTCCACTCACTCCAAAATCTACCCGGCCGAGGCCCCCTGTCCCCTGCCCGCCTCTGGACCAGGAGCCACTGTTCCCTCCTTATCATCCTGCCTGCAGGCTCAGCAGCAAATGCTACCACAGCTCACCCTCCTCCAGAGGCCCTGGACTCCTGGGGCCACACTGCACCCAGATCTCCTCCGACCCAGCTTGCCCACGGGTTCTTCCTTCATGCTGGCGTCTCCCAGCATTAGGTCCTCGGCCTCTGGCCCTTCTCCACAGGTGGGTTCTCAGGGCTCCAGTGGCCGTTCAGAGTGGTAGCTCTAAACCCACACTGTCTGCCCAGATATCCCGCCTCAACACCACATCTCGACGCTGCTCTAAACTGGACACATCCTACTGGACGTCTGAACGTGTCCCACATCAAACCCAGCTTCCTGTGCCCTGGCCTCCCCAGACCAGCCTCTTCTCCAGTGCTGTCTTCTCAGTGGACCCATGACACTGCTGAAGCCGGACCGTCCCCACCTGCGGTACCCAGACCCACGGTAAACGTCTGGACTCTCCCCGCCCGTCTCTTCAGCCCCACGCCCACCACCCTCACGGCTCAACATCAAGACCTCAGCGACATCCTAGTCTGTGGTTCTCACCCCTGACTCTGCAAGGGAATCACATGGGAACCTTGAAAACTATTCTGGGTCTCATCCCACTGGCCTGCCACGTGGACCTGGGCCGTGGGTCAGCTCGAACTTCTGGCCGAGGTATGAAGGGGCGCAGGCGAGGATCTGACTTGCAGCACCTCCACTCCTGACCCCCCCTTCACGGCTTCCCTCTTCCTTCACGCCAGAGCAGTCGGTCCCGCTCTCCCCACCTCTACAGACCCAAGCGGCTCCCAGACCTAATTCATCTCTTTAGCTAATGGATTTCCTAGATGCTTAGCTTGACACCAGTTTATAGTAACTTCCTGGCACAGAGCTTTTACGACGCCAGGCATACCAGAACACAACACAGGATCACTGATACTCTCATGTGTATCTTTCTAGAAATATATGTAAAGCCATTTCACCTGATCAGTAGCATTTTAAAAGCAGGAGGTATAACGAAGGAAGAAGAAACCAGGTCTAGTTCTTTACGCACAGCTCTGTCACAGATTTTACTCAGAGAAACTCCACTGGCAACGAAAAGAGACTCAAAGACTCCCAAATATAGTCCCATACTAACACAAGAAGCACCATCAGCCTGGATTTTTTTTTAAAAAAAAAGAAAAGAAAAAGGAAACCCAAAACCCACCCCAACCAAGAGATGAGAATGAACAGGCCCACATCCAGTACGGCATGGGGCTCAGACACGGCCTGGGGCTGGGGACACGTCCCCCAGTCACGGACGTCCCGCAGGACTCGGGCCGCGTGGACTTACGTGTCCGAGTCTTCGGAGCTGGAGTCTTCGTGGCTCTGTTCGGCCTTCCACCTCTTGTACCTGTCGATGAGCTCAGTCAGGTAGGATGTTTTCTTTGCATTGCGGATTATGAACTTGTGCTTCAGTAACTCCTTAGCGGTGGGTCTCTGGAAAACAAACGAAGCAAAGAGAAAAGGCATGAGGTCAAGTTCTCTACATTCTACTTGACTCCACCCCAAAGGACAGACTTCTGCCTCCAAACGCCCAGCAACCAAGCTGACACGTAAAGACAGAGTCCCTGCTTCAAAGCTGTTTCCTTTAAGACCGAGTCAAAGAAGGTCATTTGGCTCCTGTGGGGGGGATCCCGTTCACAGTGTGGACAAGGTATCTAGTATCTAATGGGGGTCCTTAACGTTCTGGAGGTAACCATCGGATGAAAGCAGGAACCCCCTCCCCAGAAAAATGCATTTACAAAGAAAATGTTGCAGAGCATTCATCATTCAATCATCGTTGCTAACGCTGGCAAGAGAGAAAACATGTTCTGTATCACCTGGCTAACTTTCTATCTTACTGCTTGGCTCTATCCTTCCAAACAATAAGATAAATGTTAATTTAAATCCAACTGGAAGAAAGCCAGGAGATACCCGTTCCTTGGACGCTGAAAGGATACCCACGTTCTCTTAGTCATCAGCCTTCCCAATTCAGAAATGCTGGTCTCCCAGGTCTGCCTTTTCCCTTGTGATCGGGGTGAGGACTTCATCCAGGCTCTGGGCTCAGCACGGCCAGTGAACTCGGCCACTCGCTTTGCCCTTGAGAGGGAGTACGCTTCCCAAGAAAACCACGCAGCCCAAACAGGAGCGGCCGGCGGGAACACACAAATCACGCGAGTCAGACCGTGTCCCCACTTGCTCTGAATTACTAAAGCTTCCTAAACAAGAGCCAGGCTCGCTTCTCAAGCGTAAGCCTGCGCAAAACCTGGGTCACTTCAGGCATTTCTCAGTCCCCGTCCACGTGTCTAATTCCAAGCATCGCATCCTCTCCTCAGGGCGTCTGGGCTAGAGGTCGGGGTGGAGATGTGTGCACTGGGCCAGCAAGCCGACACCACAAACACGCTTGTCACGGGAAGATGTGCAGGCACGTGGGTGTGTCTTCTCGGGGCTCGGAACAGACTCCTGATAACAACATCCCGAGCCCCATGGACACAAAGGACAGCAGCCCGCCCGGCAGGATGAGTGGTGTACTCTGCACCCCCTGGAGGTTCTTAGAAAACGCCGCATTCCTCATTGAATTCCATTACCAAAACTGGTATCACATTAGAAAAGCATGGTGCTCTCGTAAAACTAACCACATATTTTTAGATAAGGGTTCGTAAGAAGGCGGGGGGCGGGTGGGTTCAGAAGTTTCAGCCTGACCTTCGGCTAACCCTGCTGGAAAACTCAGAAACAAAACAAGGACGTGTGGTGCTCCATGCAACCCCAGATACACAGACAACTTTTTTTTTTTTGCGGTACGCGGGCCTCTCACTGTTGCGGAGCACAGGCTCCGGATGCGCAGGCTCAGCGGCCATGGCTCACGGGCCCAGCCGCTCTGCGGCATGTGGGATCTTCCCGGACCAGGGTACGAACCCGTGTCCCCTGCATCGGCAGGCGGACTCTCAACCACTGCGCCACCAGGGAAGCCCAGACAACTTTTTCTAAAAAGCCCTAATTCAGAGAGAAAACTAGGCTAAAGCCATGCTGCCATCACTGCCACATGGCTCTCCCAGAGTCAACTCAACAGCAAAGACAGTAAGAAGGAAAAGGGGAAAGCAAGGTGGGCGTACATTTCTATCTCATTCCTCTTTTCCTTCCTGACACATGCCCAGAAGAAACTGAAAACATTTACTTTAAATACCTAATTAGCCACTGTTTTTCAGGCCAGACTTTGCGGTTACTAAAACGGCTAAATAGCCTGACCCTCCACTATAAATATTAAAAATGTATGATTCCACATATAATATTAAGGAGAACAGTCTTCAAGTTCAATGAGGTATGAGATACTAGAAAATCTGAAAGAAAATAAGTAGATTTTTCATCCTTAAAAGATAAAATAACAATAAAAAACAAATTTGCAATTCAAAGCAATTAATCACACCCATTTAGAAAAAGAAAAATAAATGAAATCACGAAGACAGCTGATAATAGTGATTAAAGAAAAATGCCAAGTAAGATGTATCCTGACCAATCAGGCCCCAGAGGAGGAGACGCCCGTTCTGATCTCAAAATACTCACAAAGCTCGGCTCCTTATTCAAACAGGCCTCCACAAACTCCTTGAGGGGTTTGCTGTAGTTTCCTTCCAGCGTCGGGGGGTTGTTCTTTGGAATGAGGAATAAAACCTTCATGGGATGCAGCTCGGAATGCGGAGGCTCCCCCTTGGCAAGCTCGATCGCCGTTATGCCCAGGGACCAGATGTCTGCCTGCAACAGCAAAGCATTCAAAGAGACGCACTTCAGAGGAAAAGCATCTCAACGTGCTTCTAAGGTTTTGAAAAGGATACTCATTCTTGACTCAAAATAAGAAAAGATATGCCTTTGGTATCATTTCAAAATAGGCAACACCCAGGAGAAAAGCTAACGCACAGAACATCTTCTGCCTCGACATGGAAGACGGCTCTTAACGATTTCTCCTCTTGCCTTTGCTGCTGGTGGGAGACATCCCACGCTCATTTAGGTCCCTGAGTCAAGGGAACAGGGAACCCGAGGTGAGCGGGGAGGGCGTGTCTGGGGGCCAAAGCATGTTTGCGAACCACCCTGTCCAGCGATGCTCAGAAGCCGGGCCTTGGACGGGGTTCAAGGCCAGCTCTCCAGCTGGTCCTGAGACCTGAGACAGAACACCCAACCTGTGGCGCCCAGCTCCCTCCTCTGTAAACTGGGACGAACGCTAAGGGTGGTCGTGCAAGATGCTTCACGTGGCACCCAGGACTTAGCGAGGATGCCCACACACCCACAGAAGCAGAGAACATCAACCTGAGGCATCCCCACGTGCCCATCACAGGGTTTAAGAGTGAGCAATCCGCCACATTACAGCTTAAAGTAAATCACAGGTGTCATGACTTTTTTCAGTTTGCCAACGAGTACTTCAGTTTGCCAACGTAGGGGCTTTTAGCAACACCTAAAATTAACAATACTTACCCAATATCATGTACTAATTAAATTTTCTCAACTGTTCAAAACAAGTCTTCTCATGGTCTGGTCTATCTGAATCAGGATCCAAGCAAGGCCCATATGTTGCTCTGACTGGTAGGTCAGCTAAGGCTCTTCTAATCTAGAACTGTCCACTCCCAGTCTCCCCAGTGCCACTGACCTAAGGGAGAAAGAGGCCCCAAATTCCAGATTCCTCTGGCTCCTTCCTGCTGCCATGCATGCATTCTTCCGGTTCCTCACTTCCGGCTGAGTGACAGGTCAGTTACACCTAGAGCCTCGGTCGTGTTCATTGTCGGCAAGAATGAGGCGCCGAGCGGGGCAGCCGCTGTCCAGCTGCCCAACCCTCCTGCCCGGCCCAGGCTGTGGCCACACCTGCTCAGTGCAGAGATGAATGGGTTCCCTGACCGTGTGCTGGGAATGAGAAGCGCTCTGGTTCGCAGGCTTTCTCACAAGCCAAAACCAAGCCACAGCAAAGAAGACAGAAGCCGAAAGTGAAGCGGGACCCCACAGGCAGGCCAAGAACGGGGCGAGGGGCACGGCCTCCTGCACTCGGCCTACACGACCTCCCTGCTCCTGTCACAGCACCGCAAAGCCATCCTACTTCCAGGCAATTACGTCAGAACCTAACACATCCCTCACTCCCAACTCCACGGCAGGGAAACGGAAAGGCTGGAACGCTGAGCAGGTCGCCCCAGGACCCAGACGTTCCCAACCTTTAACAACCTAGAGAGGGCTCACCTGCCACGTTCCCACAATCCTAGGACGTACGAGAAGTCCTAGCAACAATCTCCCCTGGGCAGCGGTGGGTGGGGACGATGCCCAGCACACCTTCTACTTCCTTCTGTTCCAGTGAAGGCGGGAATCACAGACGGCAAGCCTTGTAAACTCTTTGCACTCAGTTTGTACTAAAGGGATGAATCTGGAAGATCCAGTATCGGGAGTAATGTTCCTGCCTTCCTTTCCTCTGCTTTATTTTACACGTGCTCTACTTTAAAAATCAGCAGAGGTGTGATGTGTTCCAGGGTCCGACCCCCAGGAGGAGGAAGCTGGGTGCAGTGAGCATCTGTAACCGTGGCGGCCGCAGGAGGACAGGAGGAAGGGCACAGGTACAAGGAGAAAGGGCGAGTTGCAAGAACAGAGGCAAAAATGACGAGTACACGACTCCTATACGGTCGCGATTCCTTTCTCAAGTCTGTGCAACTCCGCAGCTGCCTGCCTCTCTTGGATTTCATTCAACGGCTACTGTTTGCTAAGCCTGCCACTCGACAACAACCTGGCTTACGGCCATGTAGATAGAGATGATCCCTGAGGGATGCACCTCCAGACCCCCCAGCGTCCCGTAATCACTTCAATACACTCTGTTTCTGGAAAGCCCAGCCGATGATGGTGTCCGCTAGCAGCCTATCACGGGAAACGAGCCTGTGCTCATTTCCTTCAGAGACCTGAGGGCTTGCTATCAGGCTCCGGGCCGGACAACTGACAGGCAGCAAGAATTCAAGGACCTGCACCTGCTTCCTGTCTGACAATACAGACCAACTGAAGTCGACCGATGTATAACAGCCTTCCCAGCCCCACCCATAACGCGCCTCCCAGGTCTTCAGAGAAGAGGCACAGGCACTGCTCTCACCTTCTTCCCCTGGGAGGGTCACCAGTAGAGCCACATCAAGACAAGACGTGTGTCACTCCCCCAGGCAGCCAGGCCAGGAGCCCGAGCCTCGGCCCGGCCCGCCCCCCTGGACTTCTCTTTGGATCCTCCTAAATCAGCCAGGTGCCAGGCGTGCCGCTCTCGACCTCCCGGTGCCCTGGGTCCCCTTCCTGCCCCTGGCTTAGTGCAGGGCTGTCCTCCGTCCCTGGGACTTCTGTGGGGGGCTCCCGAGAGGCCTTCCTGCCTGCAGCCTCCCTCTGCAGACGTCTCACATCCTGCTGATGAATTTGGAAACCTCGACTGGCACTGGAATAAACGGCAAGCGATTCGGCACCATGTAGCAAAACCCATAAAAATATCCACCTCGTTGAAAGCAATTCCTTCCGCTTCTAGGAATCTACCCTAAATAAAATTTATATTTAGAAAACGGTAAAGGCTGCCCAAAATATTCAACAGCAGCATTACTTATGCTAAAGCTCAGAATGACTGCGTGGCTACGGCACATTAACTTCCTGAAGTATCAAGTACTCAACAACGATGCTGACACACAGACTCAATTGTACTCACGATATGCTATCGCTGCATCTACGAGATATGGCATCAGATTTAGAACATGTGTCTGGATTTTAAAATAAAAGTTATGTGGGAAAGGTCAGTCATTTTCCAAAGCAATTGAGGTGTAAGAAGAGAACTGTTTTACCACCATGTGGGAAAGATAGGAAATTTAGCTACTAAGAGAAAACAAACAGAGGTTTTCACTATGAGCCTCAGTCCAAAGTTACAAAGGCAGGTGCCCTGAACTGCAGATATTTCTCTGTGAACAGATTTTTTTCCTCCGTATGTGGTTAGTTCTGGATAGAATTCCCCTAAAAGGGACAACACAGAATTATCTGCTACCGATGAGCAACAGGGGTGAGGGGATGCGAGTGGGGTGCTACCAGGATACAACAACTCCCCAAATCCTTGCAGTACCAAGTTAAGTGAAAGTACGCTGCCTACATCTCTGCCGTCAAAATACAATGTAAGTGGCATAAAAAATGTATGTACACCAGATATTGTACAAAGAACTGCAAGAGGGGGACGTCCCTGGCAGCCCAGTGGTTGGGACTCTGCGCTTCCGCTGCAGGGGGCATGGGTTCAATCCCTGGTTGGGGAACTAAGATCCTGCATGCTGCGCAGCGTGGCCAAAAAAAAAGAAAACAGAACCACAAGAGGAAGAGGGAAAAAAACATGGAGAACCCCAAGTAACAGTTACAACTAGTCAAAAACATACCTCATGGATTTAATAGAAACTATTTGCTTAATTAGAGGCAATATTTAGGAACACATTAGTACGTGGCATCTAGAGGTATAAAACCATTTATGAGCAACTCCATAGCAATACACGGCCCAACCATCACTTCATGCTAGGATAAAACCTGTCATGAGTCCCCAAGCTGGATGCTTTTCCCACTCACATCCTTCCCCCACCTCCAGGGCGCATTAGCCAGGAGGTGGGTAATTCCTGGTCCTGAAGACGGACCAGGGGAGTCCATGGGCTGGCATCGGGAAAGGAGGGCCAGTCACGTGCCAGTGGACAGGCTAGCCTTTCAGATTCCAACTGACGGCCAATCCCACTGTGTTTCCACTCATCTTTTTTTTTTCCATCAACACACCACTGTTTCCATCTTTCACCATGGTTAGACTGCAAACAGTTATTTCAGACATGACTGGACACCAAAATAACTTAGCTTGTGCTTGGGTACTAGGCCTACAGATGCTTTTCTTTTCATCTCATTTTTTCCGGTACTTTCCAGATTAAAGACTATGTGCTCCTTTTGAGACCAAAAAAAGGGAAAGTTATTTACAGGAGAATACTGACACTGGCCCCTCAGCCTCTACGGGAGTCGTTTAGTTAACAGGAAGTCTACCACGTTCTTCTCCTCAACCTACAATTCCAGCGCCAATGGCTCTCCTCTCCCCCAGTGGGCTTGGTCTGAATGTCCTTCCCTCGTCTCGGAAGGGCTGAAAAGCCTGCGTCTGTGAAGCCCTCCCCAGATCACTCCGACCTCCTCTCAGCACCCCTGCACCCCGTTCCCTGTCAGAGCGCCCGACATGCAGTGTCGCACTCACTCACTGAAGACGTAAATCTTCAGCACAGCGCTGGGCTCAGCTACGGCAAGGACAGAAGGGATGAGTACAGAGAAGGGGACAAGGCTCTCACCCACGTCTCCAATCCATCCACTAACACACCATCCTAATATCCTTACAAAGGAAGGGGAAAAAGATGGAGGTTCTTCGCCGAAGACCCCGGCTCCATCGTTGATCCCACAGGCTTCCCGGGGGGCAGAGCAGAGCTCACTCCTGTGGCCCCATCTCCACAGTCTGGGGACTCCTTACACTAAGCCACCCCAAGTCCCCTTAAAAATAATATGCCTCTTAAGGCATATGGGCCAACACGACTTAGACATGCTGTGCTCAGCTCAAGAGCTGAGGTCGGCATCTTCAGCCCTGGCAAACGACAAGGGGCCAAATGCACGGGTCCCAGAGACGACTGTGTCAAGCAGGGCTCTAGACACGCACACGAGACTTAAGGCCAGCACCCCCTTCAGTTCAGGGACGCGAGGATGCTGGTGAGGCAGGTACAGTCCATCCTCACCCCAACCCCACCTGCCTTTGAGAATCAGCACGTGTGCCCCAACATGGAACTGCCGAGAGCACCCTGCTTCCCCAGGGCCCCCGGGGCTGCAAGCTCTCGAGCTGTCACGCGGAGACTAGTGGGGACACTGGCCAGACAGACACGCAAGGACAGACGGGGGGACTGGAAAGAGGCCGAGTGTGTGTACCGGCAGAGCAGACGTGCCCGTCAAAGAGCGTAACCGCCCCGCCAGACGAGCCTCAGACGGGGGCAATCACTGGAAACAGGTCTTTCGTCAGGCACTGCTCCAGACAAGAGCGGCCAGCCCAGGGGCACATGCCCCCACCCTCAGGCCCCAGCCTCTGGCAGCCTTTCCTGACAGACCTCAGGACTCAGGTCCTGAGCCTTATCTGCACTTCCCACACCTCCTGCGTCAACAAACCTGGGAAGAGAATTTCACAGACATCTTCACAATGAGTTCCAGCTAAGAGCTGTTGGGTCTGATCCAAGCAAACGGAAGGACTGGCTTTTGCCATAAGCCAGAGGAAAGGGTAAGGGAGATAAGGGTTTGCACGAAACCTGACGCGCTTTCTTAAGCTCCCCAGCCAAGCGTGCATTCCCTGTAAGTCTGCGACAGTGTCTTTTCATCTGCCTAAAAAACACCGCAGCATCTACTGATCACACAGGAGCATTCTGATCTCGACAGCTCCAGGGAAAAGGTGACAAAGCTTCACGATGCCGTGGGATCGCTACGGTGCCGAGGCCACCTTCAGCAAACACCCAGAGAGGCCCTGCCCAGGAAGAAAGGCGGGGGAGGAAGGTCTCAGGCAGCCCGGACAATTCTTGAAGAAGCGTCAGGTGAGCCGTGGTGAGCAACACTGAAAAGGCAAGATCTGAATCCTGAGTCACGGGGGCCACGGTTGACCAGCTCACTGACCAGAAAGGAAAAGAAGAGAAGAATCAGCGGGGTGTAATCAGATGAGTTAAGAGACTTGGATTCTGGCCCCAGCCCTGCCAAAATCTAGACCTGAGAACTCTGATAAATGGGCCTCAGCTTAAAAAAAAGAGAAGGAACTGAACACCTAAGTTCCTGTTGAGTCTTCCAACGATACGGCCCCAGGAAAAGGGACAACAGCAAAAGCTGCTGCTGACATCAGAAGTAGCTGTGGCGGTAAACCCACCCCAGGGCCAAGGCGCCCACAGGCAACAGACACACCAGAGACTAGACAGCTCTGCTACCTTGAGGGCTGAAAACCTAATCGTCACCTACTGGCCATTGGCTACCAAGGCCACGAGGACGCCTATGGGAGTCACGGCCACCATTACAACTCAACAGTGAGAGGGCCGGGTCCACCTCTGCCGCAATGGACACGCACCCCAGCAACTTCCAGCACCAACGCAACAGCTCACCACACCGAGCTTAGGTCCCCAGGAAAAGCCACCCTTACGCTCCGTGTGCAATGCTTCACAAGGTGGGGATCTGCCAGGTACTAAGAAGAGTTCCACTTAAAGAGAAGAAATGGTGTTTGGCATGTCAGTGTATCTGAGTTAAATATTTGTTTGCCTAGAAATACCGGTTTAGAGAAGCCTATTCTCTGTGGCCCACGTGGACATCTCACTGCATTCAGGCGACCGAGACAGAGCCGGTGTGGGACGCGAGAGTGAAATGAGGTCTAGGAGGCGGGGGTTCTGGGCTTTTTGAGTCTATATTAAACAGTTTTAGAAAGCTGAAGGGCAACGGGGAAGAAAGAAGACAGGAAAAACTGGGAGAGTGCATCATATGACGGGTAAAAGAGGCTGGAAAAGGGAATCACGATTTTGCCTCTTGTTGCTAAGGAGCGTCTGAGGACACGATCCCAGCAGGGGGGCATCTAAAGGCGAGGACAGGAGGGTGTGCAGCAGCCCGGAGAGCACTCTTCTGCCCAGGTGCTGGCCTTCCAGTTCTGTGCACCCTCCGTTTCTCCTGTGGGATCCTTTCTGCCCTTGCCCCTTCAATAGGGTTCAGAGTTCTGTCCAAGGCCCTCTGCCCTCCCCCACTCCTCAGGCTCCTCTGGCCCGCCAGCCAAGGCGCCGCCCTCACCTTTGAGTCGTAGGCCGACTGCTTGATGACTTCAGGCGCCATCCAGAAAGGGGTGCCCACGAAGGTGTTTCTCTTTATCTGGGTGTCTGTCAGCTGGCCCGCCACTCCAAAGTCCGCCAGCTTCACCTCTCCGTGTTCAGAGAGCAGGACGTTGGCAGCTGTAAAACAGAACCAAAGACGTCTCCTGCCGTCATCTGCTGGAGAGTTCCGCCCGCTACCATCTGGGACCAGGCACACGCGTGCCCCAGCACCATCACGTGCCCGACAAGAACAGGGACCAGGGCTGTGCTTCTGGTGAGACCCCCTCGTGGCCCGGCCCACCTACCCAGGCACGTCGAAGGCATACCCACAGGACAACGTCCCTTGAGAAGAGAAGCACGGTTCAAACTCTACAGCTAACACTCCTTCCTCACCTTGGGTATTTCAAAGGAATATAAACAAGAGGTTTTCTCACCTTTAATATCTCTATGAATTTTCTTCTCCGAATGCAAATAATCAAGTCCTTTCAGTATTTCTCTTAATATAGTAGCAATCTGGGTTTCATCTAAAGGGCCAGGTTCTAACTAACAAGAAAAAACAAGATTAAAGTTACTTAAATGATTAGATGAATAAGTGTGAGATGACAGAACAGCCAATGTTAAATGGACGAGAATAATCAAACCTGAAACCTTCTTCACTCCCAAACAGAATTAAAACCTAATTACAAGCCCCTTTTAAAAAACTCCACAGAGAACCGGGGAACGTGACTTTGCTGGATGAAGCAAAGCTGGCTAAGAATCGAAGCCGGGCCAGTGAGAAAGGCCGCGGTCAGCCTGCCACGCCTGCCGGCTGAGCTGGGACGGATGACAGTCCAGAAAGCAAAAGCCCAGCGCCTCGCAGTGCTTGCCAGGGAGGGGGCAGAGCAGCCTGGCTCTGTCCTAGCAGAGGTGACGGTTATCGCAACACAAGGGGTCAAGGAGAGAAGGCCCGGGGGCTGGCTGCTTTCTGAGGCCACCCCAGCACCGGAAGTCCTTACATCTGAATTGTAAAACTTGGGGGAAGAGAGCGGAAAAGAGCTCAATCCCTCATGACTGAATTTTTTTATGTGATATAATATATATACACACGTATGTTATGTAATAAAAACATTAGTTAGTATCTTACCCCAAATGACATAATAATTGCCTGAGGATAAATATTTCAAGGAAACTCGAAGGAATTGACACTGACTCCTCACTGCTGTTAGTTATACAAAGATGTAAGGCAGACAAGTCAGGTACACACATCCCCACTAAAAGAAAGAAACTCAGACAAGTTCTAGAGCTCAGTTCAAACTGGACAGTAAGCCTACCATCACCTGTACAGCAGGGAACTCAACCACCACCAATCGCATAACTACCTCAGCAAAACCACCTAACACTCCACCCAAAGAACAAACAGTGGAAGCGTCAGAGAAAGGGGCAGAATTCTAACAATTTAACTTTTCATCTGAATGATGATGTTCGGTATTACGTTTTCAGACTTGACAGTGAATTCCACCATAACCCAAATTCACACACGTAAGTCAACGGGACGACACAATTCCACGATGCTCACCGAGTAGGTGTGAAAGAGACAGATTTGCTTTAAACCAAAGGGAATGGAAACCAAGACACGCCTTCTGAGGTAGCGTTCCGACGGACATGTCCATTTTCTCAGACAGACAAGTCCTGCTGTCTCAGGGCCTTCAGTGGGATGGTGGTGGTGGAACAGCTGATCGTTTCTGGGCCCAGGTCGGGGCACAGAGAACCCCCTTCTCACTTCATAACAGCGCAATTGCAGCTGCCCCGCTTTCTGGTCCATCCAGCGAGCTGGTCACAGGCCCAACCTGACCCATGAAAATCCACGAAGCCCGGGAGGAAGGGGGTGTTTCTCGAAGTCGGGGCCACCTCTCTGGGACTCTGGCCCGTCTGGCAGTGGCGCCCCTGTGCTCAAGCCACTTTCTCACACTCAGAACCCGGGTGGAAGGGAGGCTCCTTGCTTTTTGTTTCACGGTGTGCTACAGACGCAGAGAAGTCACACTGACAGGTAACTTAGTCCCCCAGGAAGTCCTCCAAGTCCTAACTAGGATCCCGCCCGCGACAGCCGCAGACCAGGGCGGCCCACTGCACACTCTGTTCCGCGGAACCTAATTCCTCCCCAAGCTGTCTGACCCAGAGTCTTGTTCTCAAGAAACACATCGAAACGACTGTTCCTAAGCACACGATCCGGAAACCCTGCCTTGTCTGCCGGCTCCACATCTACTTCTGAGTTCACAGAGTGGGGGAATTTTAATACTCAAAATGAGGAAAATGCACTTTTCTCACAGCCTGGGGAAAAAGAGGAAGGAGGCAGAGACGCTGGCGAATTTGCTCTTATGCCCCGGGTACAGACCGCAGAAGGCTAACCCCACCGTTCAAAATGCTCTCCCAGAGCGGGGCTTCCATCCCCTCCTGCAGCAGCTTTTCACCCAGGCAGACAGCCAGGAACGTCTGGCTGGACTTGGACTTACCCACCTCCGCCCTCCTGTGATCAAGTGTCTGGAAAGAAACGGCGGAGCAGCCTGGAGTCATCACCAAGGAGAGAGAAGACTGAGGAACACGAACTGAAACATCTTCTGCTGGACCATTTGAGAGCTGGCTCTCCGACTGATATATATATATGGTTATGCCCTTTTAAATCTGGCCTGAACACCACCCACCAATGATTCATAGGCGGGGGCAGGAAGAGAGAGACTCTATTTACAGAGCAGGGAGATCCTTCAAGGTGTCAAAATCCACTGTAAAGGGTATTCAGTTGTTCCCTAGAGCACAGAGCTCCTGGCTGGTGGGTACTCACATGCTCCACCACTAACATTCCCAAGCAGTCTCTTCATTAAGAAGACTGTGGAATCTTCAAATAATCTCTATAAAAGAAAGACTCAGAGGAAAAAAAAGATGTAGACGGCTCCTCTTCTCTGGGTGACCTCTAATTCCCCCTCCCAAACCTGTTTTCCCCTCTTCCTCTGTAACAGACTCTCGGCCTGCACACGGCCACCCAACTAGAGACCGTATCTGCCGGCCTCTGCAGCAGCAAGTCTGGCCACATGACTGAGTTCTCGCCAAAGGAATACTTGCAGAAGTGCCCCTTCCCGGTCTTGGCTTTGAAACGCCGGCAGCCAGAGAAGACAAGGACTCAAGACCATGGGAAGCCACCCGCCCCTGCAGAGCCCGGAGACCACTGAGCCCACGTGTGGGAGAGGAAGTTCCATCTCGTGTGAGACACTGTTTGGAGGCCACCACAACAGCAGCTTGGCCTGAACATAAATGAACATGTCATCTCATTTTCTAAAATTCATGTGGCATATTCATTTTTAAGTTTGTCAAATATCTCTGCCTGACTGAGTGACCAATTTATGTAGCCTAGTTCCTTCTTAATTAAGATTCCACGGTTGCCCCTTAGATTCTCCTATAATACTGACTCATCTTGTAGTCAGTGAAAAATCTTTCGGTCTCAGGCCCTCTGTTGCTGTCCTCATTCCCCTTCTCCCAATTCACCTCATGCTGCTTTATTTTCCTTGTAGCACTTTCCCACATGCGATATAATCAACTGCCTGCCTCTACTTGGAAGCTCAATTCCAGAATGAAAAGAAAGCCAAAAAAAATTATCACACATGCTCACAAGGCAATCCTAGGTGAAGGAAGGCACCATCTTCCCGCCCAGGCTAAGGTGTTATTAAGACTCAATGCGGGGAATTAAACTAATGTCTCACAACCTAAGTAAAAAGGCATGAAAACTAAAATGTAGAGTGAAAAAAGCCACCAAGTCTACAGTATTTCATTACAGCAGCCCCAGTGCACGAAGAGAAAGGATGAATCTAGAGTGAGGAGAGCGCCGGCGAGATCTTCGTGCTCTGGGAAACGGCAGAGCCCTGCCCTTGAACAGGACACCGTCATCCTTCCCTCCACAGGCTTCATGTACAGGGGCTGCTCCAGAGACATACAAACATATCGGCACCGTGCCTCCTAACAGAGAGATATTAAACAAAAGCAAGGTGGGGGCTTCCCTGGTGGCGCAGTGGTTGAGAGTCCGCCTGCCGATGCAGGGGACGCAGGTTCGTGCCCCGGTCCGGGAAGATCCCACATGCCGCGGAGCGGCTGGGCCCGTGAGCCATGGCCGCTGAGCCTGCGCGTCCGGAGCCTGTGCTCCGCAACGGGAGAGGCCACGACAGTGAGAGGCCTGTGTACCACAAAACAAGAACAAAAGCAAGGTGGGATTTTTCTAAGAAATGCCCCAAATCCATATATTCAGCTACCTGGTAACAAATCTTCATATGCAACAATACTCTGGTTTTTAGAATCTTGTGTAAACATTTAATAGACATTCTCAAAATAATCTTAATAGTCTTCAACATTCACAAAACTCTTGTATCCTATTATTAAAGTGCATCTTCTTTGAGGACTGGGGTCAGGCCAACAGAAAAGGAATAAGAGATGAAGAAAGATACGACAAAGTCAGAGGGAGGGAAAGGAGAGCGCGGGGTCAGGGCTTTGCAGCTGGTTACAACAAGGTCCAATGTCCAGCTCTATCTGCTAGCTGGCACACCTAACTTCTGAGTATTTCTGTTTCTTCGAGTAAAATGAGACGATTTGGGCACATTCAAAAAGGGATGCCTGGTTCTTGTCACCAGAGCCCCTGATGTGGAAGATGGACGGCAGTTTGCCGGGACTCGCACCATATGGGATTTTAGTTAATAAGTGGAGAATTCGACACTTCCTTCCAACTGTAATGTCTAAAATTTCACAGACTTCAAAGCTCCAAAGAAAGTTACCACTAAATAAATTATTGTGGCATTAAGAATGAATAAACTAAAGCATTTAGAGACTAGAATTGCTGTTCTGAAAGACTCAATGTTGGAAAAGAGTCCCCACAAATCATTTTATACATGCCACAAATGAAATTCACTTAAGATAATAGTAAATCGAATTATACAAAATGAGGCAATTTTCTACATTTCTGTAGTATTTCCCAAAGGAGTAAAAAAAAAAAAAAAAAAAAGAAAAGCTCTTTGTGTCATATGTATATTTACAGAAAAGCAGCAAAGGAAGTCATAAAATTTGTCCAGCTGCTTTGCTGCTTTCTCCATTTTAATACCACTGTTTATACCATATTAAATTTTTCCCCTGAACTTTCCTTTTGACCAATTGCTTTTACGGTTTATAACATTATGTGATTTTTTTTTTAAATTGGGTACATAAGCCTTTCAGAGATACATACAGTTCTAGAGGTTCTACCTTCCCCCCAAAATACTAATTGTTACTATTACTGTGAGAAAGTAAACTCCTTTTAACCAAAGGGTATTTCTTTTCTTAGTGAATAAAAATCTGTGTCAACTGTAACCACCAAAAAACGCTAGCTTCCTTCAGCTGTGAGACCAGTGAAAACTGCAGACCTACCACCCTGACAACCGTCTAGCAAGCAGAACCCACGCTCTAACACTAAAATGATAGATCAGGCCTGACTTGGAAATCACCACTCACCCAAAAGCCCAGCTTTTACAGGACGGGCAGGGAAAGAGCGCTGATCCGTTGATTTCACCGCATAACCACGTGGGGATGAAATGTCAGGGGCTAAACAACCGTGTGAGATTTTTTAAATTTGTTTTGCACATATTGTGTCTCAAGGACGACTTAAGTAATGCCCACGATTTACTGGTTATTTCTGAGCACCTCATCAGAGGCCAACATGTAACCATGTTTTACCACAAGAGGGGAGTTACAGACTGTGACTTTGAGGTCATCCTACACCGGAGCTGCCTCTACCATGTGTGTGGGCTGGACACCTAGGTCCAGACCAGGTAGGAGACACCGCCACTGGCAGGGGTCCAGCTCCACCACAGCCACACTGGGAGCGCAGCAAGGCCTCTCTGCGTGTGCATCCGGTAAACAGAAACATGCGTTCCTGCTTGGCCCAGCGGCAGCTCCCATTTGTGATACTGTGCCCGTCTCCTACCTCTGAAATGAAATTTTAATTTTTAAAAATTCTAGTTCTGATTAATCATAAATGAAGATGTTCCACGCATATTTTAGAAGCGAAGTTACCATCCGAAACATGAAACAATGATGGGGTACCAGCTCCACAAAAGTTAAAACCAGTTTTAGAAAATAAGAAACTGTTATTAAGTCAGACACAGCAGGCGACATCCTTCATGGCTGCTTGGAATGAATTCACTGGTTTCCCATGAAATAGCAAAGCTGTCTTCAAAAGCAGATCTATATGCAGACGTAAGCTGGGACGAAGTGAGAGAGTGGCATGGACATATACACACTACCAAATGTAAAACAGATAGCTAGTGGGAAGCAGCCGCATAGCACAGGGAGATCAGCTCGGCGCTTTGTGACCGCCTGGAGGGGTGGGATAGGGACGGTGGGAGGGAGACGCAAGAGGGAGGAGATATGGGGATATATGTATACATATAGCTGATTCACTCTGTTTTACAGCAGAAACTAACACACCACTGTAAAGCAATTAGACTCCAATAAAGATGTTAGAAAAAAAAAAGATCTATAATTTACAGTAACGTATCAGAAGCAGAAATCCCTACTATAAGGAATAGTTTGGTCCTTTTTTCATGCAACTTAAAAGGGAAACAGAAATGTAAACAGAATTATCTTCACAAGCAAGACTGACTGAGAAGACCTCTGATGCGTATTAAACATCCAGCGTGATACTTACTAGGTCCAGTGCGGAACCTCCACCAAGATATTCCATTATTATCCATAATTTAGTGTCCTACAGAAAAAACAAAAAGAGAGGCAAATTATTTCTTTTAATAAAAGCAGAAAAGATTGTTTTAAATAATCTAAGGGTATTTTGCTCTGTCATTTTGGAACTAGAAAATTTTATAAATACACAACAGCGAGAAAAGTGCATCCGAGTGAGAACTGGGTGGGAAGCCTGCACTGTGCCGGAGGGGCCCCGCACCATACCCCCCCGGCAGTGCGCTCCACAGCTACCGCACCAGGGCTCCGAGGGGCGCGCCTGTTTTCACACCACCTCAGTGGCTGATCCTCTGGCACAGAAGGGTTTGGGAACCAGTCCCCAAGGCCAGTACCATGCACACCCATCCCGCCCTGAGCATCAGACAGGAGGCGACCGGAGCACAGCCCTGGGTCACCTCCCCCCCCACTCCCCCCACGCCTGCAGCTCTGAGATGCGCAGAGGGCAGGTGGCATGGCTGGTGCGGCCTGTCACCCACTGCCTTGCTCCGGAGCTGGGCGGCCACCCTGAAGGCCGCCGTCCCCCCGCTCCGGGATATCCAGGAGAGCAGAGAGGCCCGAGCCTTGCCCCAGTCCTCCAGCCCCCTCACCAGCCTCCGTGTCTTGCGTCTCTTCCGTCCGTCTCTCCTGAAGCCCCACAGCGCCCATGGCTTCCAGGGTTCTTTTCAGACACAAATCCCAAAGTGCTACTCCCTTGAAAGCCAACAGGCTAGCAAACACCCACCCAGCTCTCCCGGGGGATGAGGGCACACCGGTGCGGGGTCAGGAGCACACTTCCTCTGAAGCCTCTGACTGGGCGCCTGGCCGAGTGAGTGCCCGCGCCACAGCAGGCAAGCTTGAAGGCTGGGGGGGCGCGGTGACCTGCCACGGCCTGCGGTGCCCGGTCCACAGCCTCGGAGCAGGTGTGCAAGCGCCAGGCTGCTTCCCTGCTAACGCGACACTCTCGGTTGCTTTCAAGCGCATCAAAAAGAAGAAAAGCAAACAAAACCCTTCCTAGGCTCTTTGGTACCTTCAGGATGGAGCTGAGCCCGAGCTCTTCAGAGCAAGCAGGGCCCTCGCCAGGCCCCATCCTCGCTGCTCCCTGGCTCTAGCAATGCTGAAAGTTTTGCTCTTCTGGACTGAGGCGCAGTTTCCTCAATCAGGAAAACCCTCACCAGCTCCCCTCCCCCCCCCTCCACTTTAGCACCTTTGGTCTGATCTTCACTTAGATTTGCTTGTCTGTGTTTCCCACCAACAGCAAGTTAAGTGGCTGGGGGCAGCGCCTGGCACGCTCAAGCCCAGGAAAGGCGGCCTGTGGCACCTGTAGCGGAGGAAGGGCAATGATGCTGACTGCGTGTTCACTTCAGGGAGGCACTCGTGCCTGCGCTACACTTGTAAAGGAAGTTTCTTTTAAAATTAAAAAAAAAAAATTAATTAAATTTAAAAAGAATTAAAAAAAATTTTTTTTTTAATTTTAAATAAATCCTGACATCCGGAGTCAAGTCTGTGATATTATAAAGAAACAGCCCAAGTTTTACTGTATGTGGAACACCTTCTCAAGTCTTTAAACGCCTTTGACTCCTGATATGATGAAGACAATTCCAGTCTAGACTGGAAAAGGCATGGAAACCTTACCTGATGTGTTTGGGGTCTACCTGATAGACACAAACATTCACTCACTTAGTATTCATCCAGTCATGGGCACCAGCCTTGAGCAGGCTCCATCACCCCCTGCTTCCTAGCAGAGAGAGCATTCTCCAGCCCTCCTTTATTTCACAGATACGCCCAAGTCTTCCCCAGGCCAGTACTTCCTGAACATCTGCTCCTGGAAAAGGTCCATGCTACTCCCTCTAGACACCCCAAGAGCACCTTGTTGGAGAGCGAGAAAGCAACTACTGCGGGGAACGGCCAACACCATTTTTGACGGCACAGGAAAGCTAAATGGTTTTTCTGTAAGGAACTTGGGAGTTTACGTTTCTACTCTCATTCTCTTTTCTACGGCACCGTCTGGCCCAGCTCCCATCCCTTTTACTTTGTGGGTGTTGAGGGTGAGTTCCCTACAACGAGATCAGCTCTGGCAGGCAGGCTCCCCCACCCCGCATCTGTGGGGAGCTGGAGCAGAGGAACAGGACACCCTGGGAAACGGTCTGTGCTGACTCGGAGGTTCAGGGTCACCTCACAGCTTCCGGAAGCAGCGAGACAGGCGACCACACCTCATCCTCCGTTCCAAAGCTCCAGCTCCCCACTACCTACTCAGGGAGCAAAACAAGCCTTTACACGGCTCGCTCTCCTTTCAGGGAGTCATGACAGGGGACAAAGTGACCTGTTCTCCCGTAACCCTCAGGGGGCACTTCAGCAACAGCAGAACCCCTGGCAAACCAGGTGCCCCCAGCTGAAAGCCTTTATAAAGCCCGGGCCTTCACTGTGCCTTCCTGGAGAGGAAGATGCAGTAAAAAAGACCAGCCCCGCTTCTCTGTTCACCCAGCTCGTTCCTGGTACCAGACAAGCCAGGGCCTGAACGCTACCCAACACGAGGTCCGCCAGATCTGGGGGGCACTCAGGAAGACAGCACTAGGTCCTTCATTCAGGCCACTGCTTTTTAAAGACTTGGCCAGGTCCTAGGACCCAGGTGCTTTTCTCCCCAGTTCCACCAGTCTGGGAATGGAAACTGCGTCAAGAAAGGTTCCACTGGTCCCACCTCTCAGCTGAACCTGCCTTCCCACCCCACGGGGTGTGCCGCACGCCTCGGCCGCCAAGCCAGCAAGAGAGTGGGGGAAAGCCCTGGGGACGAGGGCTCAGCGGCCTCACCGGCTCTGTGCTCCCCGCAGCCGGTCCCCGTGGGGAGCTCGTCTCTAAGGCGGAGGCCAGACCTCCAACGACTGGCGAGTCACAGCTCCCAGGAGTGAGCCCCAAGCGAGGGGACAGCAGGACCTGCCGGGTCACAGAGGCGGAACCAGCTGCCTTTTAAGATGAACCGAAGGATGAGTTGGCACCGGGGCGGGGGTGGAGGGAGGGAACGAGGGGGTCAAGTGCGGCCAGCCAGCAGGTGGGGCAGGAGTGCAGCAGCAAGAACCTAACGTGGAGGGCGAGGGGAGGGCCCGAGAACCTTCCATCCTGTAGCCTGTTGATAAACACTTCACACTTCCCCCCAGAAGTCACCGGAGGGCACCAGGGCCGGCTCTCGCTCTTACTCAGCCCTCGAGGTGTGCAGGGAAGAGGCCAGGAGCAGCGAACAAACGGCGCCCGCACGCGGGGAGAGGGGCGGGACTGGGGGCGGGGCAAGGCTGGAAGGCGGGGCACAGGCGGGGGCAGGCGGCCTCGCTCAAATGGACACGGGCAATGCCCTCCACCGACAGGGAGTCCTGGGGGAAGCGGCAGAGGACGGGCTGACAAAGGTATCCACAGGTCCTTCACGCAGCGAGGGTCACTCTCCTTTCTCTTTAATGCAAAACCATCGCTGGTTTTAAAATAGCTGACAGCTTCTACCAAATTCCAGTATGAATTCTCAACTCTGTGGCTTGGCGGACCAACCCGTGCCAAGCACGGACCCACCCGCCTGCTCCTCTCACCTCCAGCTTCTCCCTGCACCCAGCTCCAAGGCCCGCAGGCTTCTGCACAGCTGCTCCCGCTGCCAGGTGTGCCACCCGCCGGCCTCTGAGGACAGCATTCGGGGTGACCCTCTCCCTCCTCCGTGCTCCAGGCCCATGCTCTGTCCTCACTGTCCCTGCCTCAGGGAAGGCAGCCCGGCTCACCCTCCACCCAAGACTAGCCCCACCAGCAGTGCCCTCGGTTCACCCGCCACCTCCCATTCCCACGGGTGACCCCCAGCCCAACCGGTGACCCCACTACGCCCCTGGTCACCTCCCCCAGCACTCTCCTCCACGGCTGCATTCCTCTGGACTCAAGCCTTCTCCTTCTCTAGGCTGACTCTCTCCCACGGTCCCAGCGAGTCCAAGGCTATTGGGTCTGCTTGGCTCCACCCTGTCCTGGCTAGAATTCCCCAACTCTAACCCTCAGCGGCCGGTTCCTCCTTCTGACCCAAAGGGAAGGATACTAAGAACAAGCTCTGCCCGCCTCACACGCCGACTGGGACAGAGATGCCGCGGACGTCATGAAAACCAGGGGCAGAGTAGAGGCCGGGTCTCAGGATGAGTGGAGTCCTGCGGTGCAGACAGGACCTGTGCCGCGTCAGCTGGCCCCCGCGCAGCACCTCCGGTGCAGCACACTCATTCAACACAGGCAGAAGAGGCCTCTTAAATCTGCCACCAGTCACCATCCCAAGTAATAATTTCTACCACCCACCCCCAAAGAAGAAACATTCAGAAGGGAGTAAATGGACCGGCTCAGGAAAGTAAAGATGGGCTCTGAGGGCTGCAGGCCAAGCGCTCCCCGCGGCTCCGTCAGGGTTTCTCCTCTTCGGCACCACCGGCACTTGGGGCTGGATAACCTCTGTTGCGGGGCTGCCCTGTGCATTGTAGGGCGCTGGGCAGCATCCCTGGCCTCCACCCGCTAGAGGCCAGTAGCACATCCCCAGTCCTCAGGGCCAGACACCACCCATGGCCTCTGGGGGCCAAAGTCACCCCTGCTGAAAACCACTGAACTGCCCAGTCAATGTCCTAAGCCTGAAGTGCGACTGCTCAGAAGTGCTGACCGGTTAATTCCCTCCTCCCCTTGGCAAAGCCAGTTGTTATACCCTGCAGCCTCCAGCTAGGAGACCATCACTAACTCACTGTGAGACACCTAAGCTTGGAGTGCCTCAGCCAGAAAAAAATGGCAATAATCTGTATCCCTAACCTCACGGTTCACCTGACAAGAAAATGAGATAATAAATGTGAAAGCACTTTGCGAAGCTCGGGGTGCTAATCACAGGCAGAGTGCTATGAGCCCCCTCAACAGCCTCACCCGTACGTGCCTCGAAATAACCCGGTGAAACCGAAAAAGTCCAATTAACAAGACGAAACGGCATTTCTCTGCATGGGAGTTTCTGAGCGGAGTAAAATCTTGAACAATGATTCATCCACATTCTACACCAGAATGAAAAAATAATTACTGCCCTACAGGCCTTGAGGCATGAGTGTTAGAGAAGGATGGTCTGGTCAAGGGACACACGTGACCTGCTCGACCAAGTGACCAAGCACTGTCACGGCCCAGATGCAGAATCACTGCCCTCATAAAACCTGCCAAGTGAATGACGTGTGAGGTACTCTAAGGAAAATAAGAATTCTTAAAATAAGAATGATTTTAATCAGAATAATTTCATGTTTAAAAAATGACCCCAGACAATGGAAGTTACGAATGGCCTTGTAAGAGAATTTTCTCATGAGGGAAAGAAAACAGTTATTTATTTAATAACTTAAGGATTCACCACTTAAAAGGCACCAAAGTGTGTAAAGCGAGGCGTCTCCCTCTCGCCCCTGGCTCCTGGCTGTCCAGCCTCCGCGCCCACCAGCCTAGCGGCGCATCTTCCGTGACTTCACAGAAATATCTCTGCAAATACCTATCAGCTCCTTCTCCACTTCTATCCAAATGTAACGCTCTATACACTCTTCTATACCTTGCTTCTCCTTGGAGCATTCTATACTTGTCCATAAAGTAATTCCCTTTTTTTTTTTTTAAGCCGTAACTAACCCACACCCTATTGACAACACCAGGTTGCTCCCATTCTTTTGCTATCAGAACCTCGAGGATGTATCATTTGGGGAGTTGCTGGAGGCTGAGTCAAAGGAATCCACTTGAATTTAAATAGATAATGACAAATTATTCTTCAAAGCTCCATTTGTACCGCCTCCAGCAACGTGTGAGAGCTCATTTCCCTTTTCTTTGCCAACGCACCATGTCCCTTGACAATATAATCCAACTATTTTCCAGTCATGCTTAGGAAGTGAATGAATTGTGTCCCCCTCCTAAATTCATATGCTGAAGTCCCGACTCTGAGTACCGCAAAATGGGACTGAATTTGGACACAGGGTCTTCAAAGAGGTGTAAGTTAAAATGAAGTCATTAGGGTGGCCCCTAATCCAATGTGACTGGTGTCCTCATAAGAGATGAGAACACAGGCACACACAGAGGGACGACCGTGTGAAGACACAGGGAGAAGACGGCACCTCCAAGCCAAGGAGAGAGGACTCAGAGGAAGCCAGCCTGGCCGACACCTCGACCTCAGACTCCCAGACTCCGGATTTGTGAGGGAATAAACTTCTGCTGTTTAAGCCGCCGGGTCTGTGGCGCCGTGTTACGGCAGCCTGAGCAAATGACAGTCATCAACCCATTGCGGGGGGCCGGGGAGGGGGGGCGTATCTCACAGTTTGCCTTTCTCTCATTGTAAGGCTGAACATCCTTATATATTGAAGAGTCATGCATGCTTTCTTTTTTTGTGAGCCCTTATTATCCTCTGTCTGTTTTTCTATTGACCTAATATTAGGGGAAGTAACCTCCTGTAACATGAGCCACAAACACAGCATTTTCCTCACTTGTCTTTTGATTTTGCCTTTGGTAGTTTTTTGCTCGTGGAAATTAATTTAATGTACACACACAACATCAACAACAACACCGCTTACAGGCAAACCTGCCCTGCACTGCCTGGAGGTGGTGGCTGAAAGCTGGCGCTCCCCACGTTCACAACCCTCACGGCCTTGACAGACGTCAGACGACGGAAAGGTTAACACAAGGTGAATAAGAAAAGGGGTGGATTCTGCACCATGAACAAAGATTTTTACACCATGAGTTCTGAAATGAAGTTAAGCTCTGCTTCTGCATCTGCACGGTAAGCAAAGGCTGAGCCCAGGAGGTCTTACTAAAACAGCGGGGCGTCACAGACTTCCTTAGGAGTGTAGATTTTAAAGCAAAGGTACCTTTTTGCTGAGATGCTGTGCATGAATCCAGACGCTCGAGCCCGGGTTTGGATCCTGCCTCTGACCCGCACCAGCTCTGGGACCCTGAGACCAGGTCCGAAGCCGCCTTCAGTTTCCTATCTGCTCCTGGGACTAAAGAACACCCACCTCAGGGGCGCGCCTGGCACACAGCAGTGCCCATGAACTTGGGCTATTAATAGCACACTAACTTTAGAGCGCCCCCTGTCTGAACTCAGGGCCACTGGGAGGCTTGTGAAACGAGGAGGCAGGAAACGGGTATCGAAGCCCAAACCCCACCTCGTTTTACAGTCAAAGCAACTCCCTGACATTCACGGCACCTTCCAACTGCACTCAAGGCACAGAACACGACCCCTGGCCTCAAAAAGAGCTGATTTAATTGTTCCTCTGCTCACAGATGCCAGCATTCCTTCAGTGATTCCTGCCTCCTACGCACACAGTGTCACTGGGGGGGTCTGTAAAATGAGTAGGGCTCAGGCTCTTTTCCTAAATAAATCACTTTTCATAATAGAAAAGTGGGCAAATAACTACCACCAGCCAGCCTGTGGTGGGTACCACAAAGACACAAAATGCTATGGGTGTTCAGAGGAGAGGCCCGTCTCATCAATTACCTACACAACAGAACTAATGGGGAGAGAAGAAAATGAGAAGATCAATCAGAAAATCAATGGCCAACAAGCACATGAAAAGACATTTAATGTCGCTAATTATTAGAGAAATGCAAATCGAAAGTACAATGAGGTATCACCTCACACCAGTCAGGACGGCCATCATTAAAAAGTCTACAAATAAGAAATGCTGGAGAGAACGTGGAGAAAGTGAACCTTCCTACACTGCTGGTGGGAATGTAAATTGGTGCAGCCACTACGGAAAACAGTATGGAGGTTCCTCAAAACCTAAAAATAGTTTCCATATGATCCAGCAATCCCCCTCTCCTGGCATATATCCAGACAAAACTCTAATTCGAAAAGATACATGCACCCCTATGTTCACAGCAGCACTACTCACAGTAGCCAACATATGGAAACAACCTTAATGTCCATCAACAGATGAATGGATAAAGAAGATACGGTACATATGTACAATGGAATACTACTCAGCCATAAAAAAGGGAATAATGCCATTTGCAGCAACATGGATGCAACTAGAGATTATCACACTAAGTGAAATAAGTCAGAAAGAGAAAGACAAATGCCATACAATTTCACTTACATGTGAAATCTAAAATATGACACAAATGAGCCTATCTATGAAACAGAAACAGACTCACAGACCTAGAGAACAGACTTGTGGTTGCCAAGGGGGAGGAGGCCGGGGCGAGCAGATGTGAGCTTTTCTGTATAGAATGGATAAACAAGGTCCTACTGTATAGCACAGAGAACTGTATTCAATATCCTGTGATAAACCAGAATGGAAAAGAATATATTAAAAAAAAGAATGTATATATGTATAACTAAATCACTTTGCTGCACAGCAATAATGAACAGAACACTGTAAATCAACTACACTTCAATTAAAAAAATAAATTAAGAAAACAGAAAATTGAAGCAGGATAAGCATGGGGGTGGGGAATGACGACGGGGGTGGGGGTGGGGGGGACGACAGCCCAGCCTTCCGCTCTTTCATGAGGCCCTAAAAGGACAACACTGGTCCAAGACAAAGTCTCTTAGTGCTGGAAACAAGCATGGAACAAGAGAAAGGCCACTACCTGCAAATACCAACTAAAATGACACTGCGCTATTAATAAAACCTGAAACGGCACAAAGAGAAACAGATCAACTGGAGATTTCTGGATCAAATCCTTAGGAAAAAATCAAAAGCATCACTACGAATTATCCAAAAATACTGGAAACACTACATACACCAAAAGCTATACAATACAACCAAAGATTTATTCAGAGGAAAACACAGTTTTATACATTTTCATTACCAAGCCAAAAAAAACGGTGTGGGGGGTGGAGAGAAATTTTAAGTGTTCAATATGGAAGTTAGGAAAGAAGGAAAAAAGAAGGAAACCTAAGGAAAACAAATAAAGATACATGCTAAATGGAAAAGTATTAGAATGAGAAATCTATTTTATGTTTTAAATAAACTCCAGGTACTATAATCAAGAAAAAAATAGGTAACACTAATTTGTAAATATAGCAGTAAAAAATTACGGATGGAAACACTTTTAAATGCAAACAGAACAGGTCACAATGTTTTATTATAATAAGTTTAAAAATCTACAATGAGGGCTTCCCTGGTGGCGCAGTGGTTGAGAGTCCGCCTGCCGATGCAGGGGACACGGGTTCGTGCCCCAGTCTGGGAGGATCCCACGTGCCGTGGAACGGCTGGGCCCGTGAGCCATGGCCGCTGGGCCTGCACGTCCAGAGCCTGTGCTCCGCAACGGGAGAGGCCACGGCAGTGAGAGGCCTGCGCACCCCAAAAAAAAAAAAAAAAATCTACAATGAAATAGATGATTTCTTTGTAATGTATGAATTAAAATTTTCTCAAGAAAGAAGAAACGGGTGGGGGAAGAAATGGATCAATTAACGTCCTCTAAAAATATCTATATAAAGAGGAAGGAAGGAGGGAAGAAAGGATGGGAAGGAGGCAAATGATTTTGCCCTTGAATGTTTTAAAAGAACAGAATATTCTAGCAACTCTCCTGAAGCACAGGACTTTTCCTGACATCGCAAGGTAACACCGACACCTGGAAAAGGTTATCATCAGTACAAGAGGAAGAGGGAGGTGCGTTTCTACGTGCCAGGGATACGGTGCCTCCTGGGACAGAGGGCTGTCATCTCAAGAGAGGAGTTTCTAGAGAAGAAAAAGGTGCTTTTGGAAATGAACATTAGGTGTGAGAGTCTCCGCACATGTGAAACGTCTGCATCGTATTTTCTACCACCCACTACCTGCCCAGCCCCACCAGGCCTTGGGCCTGCCTGTCGGCCAGGTCTGCAGTGCTTCCCAGAGGCCTGAGCCCTCCTCTGTGTCCGCTCGCTCCATCACCATCAGAAACCTGACATGACAGGGAGAACACAGCCAGAGCTGCTGTCCTTCCAGGCCATCTCTCACCGGCCCCCACTCCCGACCACCAGTGGCCCAGTCGGCTGGGACCAGGACACTCGTGGAAGGAGGGGAGAGTAGAGTCCTCCAGGGCCTGGGGAGAGCCACACCATCCTTCACCACAGGCTCTGAGGGGACAGCCCCGGGGCGCCTCGGGTCTTCCTCTTGGTGCAGCAGGCGGGGTCCCAGCCTCAGCCCGCAAGAGTGCGACCCCGCAGCACCGTATGCTTTACCGAAGATCCTCATGAGGAGTATTTCATTTGATTCTCCCGGTAATCCTGTCCGTTTAGGTAACCAGCTTCTTCCGCTTTGCAGACGCGGATACCTCGTTAGCGCGGGCTAGGGGAGCAGCTGGGGCCCGAAGCCAGACTTAATGTTGAGTCAGAAACCTCAACAGCAAGAACCACAGTAACAAACATCACAGACTCCATGCGACTTCTAAAGGACTCCAGTGAAGAAAACATGTTCTAGGGTAACTGTTCTTAACTGGTTTCCTTTCAGAGAGCAATGAACTCTCATCTTACTGCCTGAAAAAAGACATCGGTTTACAAAAGGTCTGCCTGTGACTTGCGGGATTCACACGCCCTGCTCCCTCGTGCCAAGAACAAGAACTTCTGTCCTCATGTGCTGCAACAAACTGGAAAGAGCGCTGAGCCGTCCCTGAGACGCTCTTCTCCGGGTTTACGTCACAGGCTCCTCTCTCCTGGAAGAGGCCGCCTCCTAACTGGGTGCACGTGTGCGCAATGAGTTTCAGTAATTAAGTGCCCCCGCCCCAGGTGCTCCTGTCTTTTGCATCAGCACATATTCGCCACAACGGCAACAGATCTGTTAATGGGAAGTTTCCGTGCTGAATGCTGGTTAAAAACGAAGATGGATAAAAACATCTGCTTAAACGTAAAGATCCTTACAAGGTCATCAGGGAACTACACTTACAAATGACCTAAATCTGAGGGAGCAGAAAAGAAATAACAGAGAGAAGCATGGAAAGGGTGCCCTGGGAGATGAAAGAGGAGGACTTGACTTTCCCCCCTTGCTCTGTCCTCATAAAAGAGCAAACACAACAGTCAGTGATCATAAACTGCTACGTCAAACAAGTCTGCCATAATCATAAGCTAAAAATGTTCTCTTCCTAAAAGTGAAATACTGCTAATAATTACAAGATTCTCTTTCTGCCAGGTGAAGATTTTAACGGCTATTACACAGCATATGTCAGAAATATCCACCACAAAACCATAAAACCAAAAGAAGTGACTACTGAGGGCTCAGTACTAACTCTCCGATAAAGACCCAGCCCAGAGAGATCAGACAGGACTGGCAGAGGGCAAATACGGCTGAAAAAGAAGACTTTATTGTGTTCTGCAAATTTAAGAGGTACCTTCAGTGTTAAGATAACGTATGGCATTAGAAGATTCACGCGTAACAGATGCTGTACTTCAAATGCACGGGTGGCAAATTCATATTTATACTTTTATCTCCATCCTTCAGGGTATTTACCATACCCTAACGGTAAACAGCTCCCAAAGTAAGGGACTTCTCCTGCAACATGCCTGAATGTCCGGTGCCGGACTGTACCGAGGAGACGTTTCTGCTATCTGAACTCTCACTCCCCTTCCTTCCAACCTCCTGGCCACCTCACTCATCTTTATTTTCTGCACAGTTCTACCCCAGAATGAACAGTTAGATAACAGGCACATGTTCTCGATGTATAGTAAGTTCGTTAACGATGAGCTGCTGGACACAGTCAAGCTACGCTTGGATCGGACGTGCAAATCCGGGGCACCCTCCCTGAGGCAGCCCTGGGGCGCAGACCTGAGACTGCCGAGGTGATACGGACACGTGTCTCCTGCCCCTACACCCGACCATGACATGAACCACCACCACCCCCAGCTCCATTTCTGCCTCGGTGAGGCAGACTCCATCACAGCACATAAGTGTCCACAGAGCCCCATGCAGACGCCTAGAGAAGAGCCAGCCTGAGTGCTCCGTCTGGCTCCGTGGTCGGTCAGTAATGGCCGTGACAACGTGCGGCTCCCAGACAGGGTTCATTAAAAGGGCCTGGTTCGAGCAGTCCATGTTTCCATGTTGAAGCAGATGTCCTTACTCACCCAAACGCCTGAAAGTCCTGCTGTGCTGCGTGGACCACTGAAAGAGGAGTTCTTTCCCCTCACCGGGAGTAAGGCTTCTCTTTGATTACATACCAAGCACTCCTCATTACATAATCTAAGTAAGGTTTGTGATCTCATATATGATACTGGTTTTTTTTTTAGAAATTTACTTAGAAATATAGAAGTTTTAGAAAAGAAAGCATATGGCATAATTAATCATTTTACCCGAATACATCAGCTGTGTTTAGACACGTCAGACGAAGGTTTGAATAGGCAGAAGATGTATGTTGAGACAAAAAGAACTAGAAATACAATTAATACTTATTTTAAATTATAGGCAACAGCCAGAAAACAGAGTTGAGTTTCTTTTTGGTGAAGTAAAATATTAGCCTAACTGGAATTTTAATTCATTCAACTTTCTGGATAGAAAAGCATAAAACGGAGCGGCCAAATGTCTTCAGGGACTCCCTTCAATTACACTAGGACAGTGTGTTCGGGGGAGAGAAAGGAAGCCATGGTCCCCGCCCCCCGAAACGTCTGGACGTTCTCTATTATCTTTGGTGCCGAGCCGACCTTTTTTCTTCCCCATGATGGAAATGAAACGTATTCCCCTGTGATTTCAAAGCAAGATTTACTTGGGGATTAGTTTAGTCCACCCAAAAGTAACTTGTTTTGCTTCTACCCGCGGTCACCCTGGAGTCTGATACAAAGGGCTCCCTGTATCTTTTCTGTTTTTCCCAGAAACGCAAGGACAGATGCTTGCAAGCTAAAAATCACTCAGAGAAAACAGATGTTCTTTTCCCTCTCCCAGAAGTTGCAGCTGTTCCAGGTCCATGGGGAATGCGGCAGATGACTTCCAAATGGCAACGGAAGCTGGGAGGGTGGCTGTCACAGTGTGGGCACGGGGCTCCCCCAACGTGGCTGAATGACTGAGCAGATCACTGCGGGGAAATGAGGGCCCCGCTAGCCTGGGGGTGGCAGGCGGCTCACGAGAACCAAAGACACCCTTGTCTCTACACTTGGAATCAACGAGTATGATGCCCAAGACGACACAAGGCAGCAAAAGTGGAGGGAGACTGTTAAAATCCCAGCCGGAGGCACCAGGATAAAGCTTTTGTTTGTTGCTCAGAGAAAGGCAATCCTCATGGAAGAAAGCAGCCTGACTGCACCACCAGGGCAGACGGAGGCCAGGGCTCCTGCAGAGGGAAAAGCTGTCCTCGCAGAGTTGCAGGAGGCCGGACGGGCTGTAGCTGCCAGTTCTTCGTGCGACCAAAGCCGGTGACTAAACAACTGAGCGCCCACGGACTCTGCGTCCCCGGCACGGGCTCTGCCCTGGGCCAGCACTGGTGCTCCCTTCTGCGTGTGGACCGACAATCTGGCCGCTCTCCACAAAATAAAAAAAAACAATCCAGCATCTGGGAAACTGCCGCTCAAAGGACGTTTTGAAGAGCTGCGCGTCTGATCACGTTTATGAAAACGTGCGTGAATTTCCTCCCTTTTCTGAGACTCTACCTTCTCATGTTCACGTCACTTACGTAGAAGCATAAACCCCAAACCCATTTTCTTTAGACAGTATAGAAAATTAATGGGGGCCGACAAATAGCGAACACAGAAAGTAGCGGCATGGACGCAGGGCAGATATTTGGAAGGAACTCTGAAATCAACTGTGTTTAAAAAGAACAAGCCAAAAACCTAGGAAAACAACCCAGCGGAATCACAAACAGACGATAAAACGGACCAATCGTATCGCTTCCTGGCACACCTCCCACTCGCCCCGCCAGGTTTTAATGTACTTAGAGTCTAACAACGTGAGGTCGAGCATTTCCAGAAGCAGCAGGCGTTTTCCAGAGTCCTCTCGACTCGGGAGGCAGGTGGCCCGTTTACCTCAAATGATGAGTCGCGGTCCCTGAAGACCAGACCAGGAGAAAGAGCCGGAGGCAGAGCTCCGCGACCCGCCAGCCCCTCGGCCTCTGCCCGCGCTTCTGCGGCCCCCAGTGCCCGGGCGAGAGCCGGGGCGGGCCGCTCTGTCCTCGGTCCCGCCGGGAGAAGCCCACAGGGCAGGCCCGGGGAGGCTTCTCCCACAGTAGGTCCCTCCGTGAGGCCAGCTGCTTGCGGGAGCGGGCTGCGCAGAGATGGGCCGTCACCGGCCCCGGCAGGGACCGCCCGCCTGCTGGACGGCACGCAGGAGCCTCCAGGCCCGGGCGGCAGGGGGAGCCCCGTGGCAGGAGGCTCTGTGGGCCCCTCCTGGGCTGCCGCCCAACACCCCCCTCGGGGGCACGCTCCCAGCCCACCGCCCCTGCTCTCCTGCCGGCAGGGCCATGGGAGGGGCCGCGGGAGCGACTGGACAGGAAGGGGAGGGAAAGGAGGGACGGGAGGCAAACCACCCCAGAGAGCCGCTGGTGAAGCGCGTGCTGGTGACTCTTGTCTCCAGATTTTCCGTCTCTCAGAGCCCACGGGTGATTTCACCAGGGCCTTCGACATGGTTCCCTCGAAGACAGCTTCAAACAAAGGCCTAACGTTCCTGACGTGCTCACCCCTTTAAAGCCTGAACGTGTTTCTAAGGCATCTTTGATGCGTGGCCTGCTGGGAGGGGACCCTGCACCTCGGGCATTTAAATCGGGTTGTTCACAAACACAGTCCGGCCACAGCCCCGAGATCCTCGTTCAGGGGTGGGCGGGGCACTGGCAGGTTTTAAAGCCCCCTGCGTGTTCCGGCTCTAAGTTATTACTGCCTCTGGATTAAATAAGCACCTTCCAATCAATCCCTTCCTAATGGGAACACTTGTGACGCACGCAGACCTGGCTCACGAGAGGGAAGAAGTCCCTGCTCTGCAGGTTGAATGTGAAGCTGCCAGGGGACGTTCTAAGGGGACCGTCCCGGCAGGCGTTTCTCTAAGTGGATCTGAGGCCTAGGGAGAGTCCAGGCAAGGCACTGAGATTTGGAAGCTCGGGCAGTAGTGAAGACCCTGGACTGGATGAGTGTGCAAAAGGACAAGCAGGAAAAGGAGGCCAAGCACTAACAGTAACCAAGGAAAAGAAAGGCGAATGAGACACTAGAAATTCCCGTCAGAGGAAGGCTGTCTCGTTCCCCAGACCTGAGGGCCCATGGCTGCAGTCCACCCCAAACAAAGCGGCTTATTAACCTTCGAGTGTTCATTAAAGGAACAAAAAGTGAACCACACCCCCACCTGGGGCAGAGAAAATCTTAGAAACATCTTTGGCAAGCTTTTATGAAAAGTCAAGACAAAAAGATTTTAGGGAAATGTGGTATTAATCACCCCCCAACACCACCAAGCCCCCAACAATTTCTGTTAGGATTTTACACCTACCATAGGCTTCAGCGCTTGTGATCTTTGTGTTTCCTATGAACAAGACATGCACAAATACTTTTACAGCTTATTTTCTCTCAAATTCCACAGTTGCACTCAGAAAACTATCTACTGAAAAATAAAACTGTTTAAAACATGAACATGCTATTTCAGTGATTGCCTTTTGTATCATGCTTCATGGTCCTTTGTCAATTTATCCAGTTTTTAAACCACCAACATTGAAAGGCATGCTTTTCTAAAGATGGCATACCAGCAGGAGACCCACAGAAAGCTGTTACTGGGTGCTAACTTGGCATCTCCGGACTTATGTTCTTAACCACAGTGGATGCCTTCTAAGGTTCTTCCCAAGTGCTGACAAGAGAAGCTACTTCCAGAGGGCTCCGTCTGGGGATTTTATAGAATTGAAATTTACCATGAGAGAGAGAGACACAGAGAGAAAGAAGGGTCCCACAAAGAAACAGATTTAGGAAATGCCACATACTGAACTTCCCTTCAAGGCTCAGCAGCTCTGAGAATACTGTCACGGAAACCTACTAGACCCAACGTGTCCAAACATCTCATCAGGGAGCACCTACGAACATCTTCAAGAAGGGGGCTCATCCAGAAACACTCCCTTAGCTCGAACCCACCTTCAGAGCCTTCCAGCAGGTAGAAAGCAGCTCTCCAGTCAGCGTGAGACCCTCCCCCATCCACCCCACCCCCGCCAATCCGCAGAGCCCAATTATATGCCAACTATGTGATAAAAGTGAGATTCAGCCTACAGACGAAGACTGAACAGGCCCGCATACAGCGTGAAGGATACTGGTGGCAAATTGCATTATTCAGACTCATGAGATCCGTGGGATGCTCACATTTTTTGATGACACGTCTAGACTTTTACAGTCACACACCTCAACGTCCTCCAGTGCCCACACCTTTGCTTACCACACACAATGAGTAAAACATGTATATCCATGTCAGACTAGCCAAGATACTGTCTTTCTAGAAAGTCTGGTGACTCAAGTTATTGCTTCAAGTTTGAAATGAGAATACAAGAAAAAAAAAGGAGAGAGAGAGAGAAAGGGAAACTACAACAGAGGGCTCCAACGATGCTTATATCACATCATTCACACCTCTTACATGTGGTTTGAAACTCTCGAATCTCTGATTAACCAAAGTGACGAAACACAGTTCGATTTTCAGGAACCGGGGTGGGGTTCACATGCACAGCCTCGCAGGAGTCCCCGAGGTGGCCGGCCAGGAGCAGGACCTCAGGGGGAGCTGCAGAGAACCTGCACGCGCCCTCCTCCCATCCCCCGGAGGCCCCTCCTCCTACTCAGCAGCAAGAGGGTGGCGAGGGGGGGCACTGGGAACAGCCGAGAGACGCAGGGAGGGAACTAGGGCAGCAAAGAGGCGAAACCCACCTCTGTCAAATGTTTCCAGTGTACTTTTTTTTTTCTTTTTTTGGAGCAGATAACCACACTACCTCTATAACAAACTAGGAGAACTCAGCGCATGTATACAATTGTCTGCTGTGGTCGAATACAGTTCAAACTAAGTTACCTGACCTTGAACAACACTCCTCTCTGGCCCTGCGGTGAGACCGGCACACAGGAGTCGCATGTGCTGGCAGGCGCGCTACCTTGTGTGGCTTTCCCTTCCCCCTCCTTCAGTCGGGCATCTTTATTACGACAACCTCCTTGCTATCTCCCTCCTCCTGGACTCGGGCTCCGGCCACCAGAGCACTTATTCGGGGTGATAACTGCCTGGTTATGCATCTCCTTCCTTCACCAACCAAAGAAGGTCCAGGTGCAGAGCCCACACCTGCATCCCTGGCCCAAGTGAGGCGGGGCAGCAGGGCTCCGAGTGCCCAGAAGCAGGGAGGCGTGTGACACGGCAGCGGGGGGACAGCTGACGCGAGGGCCAGGGACCCTAGAACCTGGGCCTTAGCATCAAGGGAGAGGACGACCTTCGGACACAAATGAACAACACAGTCAGAACGTGCTGCTGCAGGGAGAGGCAGCGCTCAGAATCCCCAGGACTTGCTGCACACGCACAAAATCCCACTAGCAGTTTTTAAAAAGCAAACACCTGTGGGCTTGCCTGTGTGGAAAGACACTTCAAATCCCAAGTCATTAAGGGCTCACACACCTCACTGAATACGTTGGAAACATTTTCGGCTCGGTTTTCTTCAGTATGGCACAAGCGAACACTAGTTAAATGTGCTCTAGGGGGCTTCCCTGGTGGCGCAGTGGTTGAGAGTCCGCCTGCCGACGCAGGGGACGCAGGTTCGTGCCCAGGTCCGGGAAGATCCCACATGCCGTGGAGCGGCTGCGCCCGTGAGCCATGGCCACTGAGCCTGCGCATCCAGAGCCTGTGCTCCACAGCGGGAGAGGCCACAACAGTAAGAGGCCCGCGTACCGCAAAAAAAAAAAAAAAAAGGGCTCTAGGGGGGCCAGTCTTAAACCCAACTGCCAAAGATCCCCGTTTACCAAGAGTGCTTTTTAGAAACAAGGTAAAGATAGACACAACCCTGCACACTTGTGGTGCACGCAGGAGGGCCAAGGGACCCAATCATTTGCTCAAAGAAGACAGCAGAAAGTCAGGCGAAGAACGTGCCACTCCTGTTGACAGCGACTCCGATGGACCCGCTCTAATTTCCCCAATGTCAAACGGAGGCAGAAACTTGATTAAAACCAGAAAAAGTAATATCAAACTTGGTTCGCTATTAAACCAAGAAGCGAAGCTAGAATTAAATTCACTTAATAACCTCCAGTTCATAACCTCCTGCTCTCACGTGGAAGTTGGGTTGGTACTGGCTCCCTTATATTAAAGCTGTTGTCATTTTCGTCAGACAGTCCACGAATGAAAGAGCAACGGACTGCAGATGGCTTAATGCACCTCTTAGAAAGTAAACACAATATGCGGGACCTGGAAAGTAAAAGAACATGTAAGAACCAGGAGATGATCCTCCCAATACTTTCCACACTAGCCAGAGCGAGCGCAGCTCCTAAGTGTGCCCAGGAGCTCGGGAAGGAGACCCTTACAACAGTCAGAAAGATGATCTCAATGGGTTGGAATAAGCTACCTGCCCCACCCCACCCCAAAAGTTAACAACGAAGATGTTTCCTTTCTTAAAAACGTGCACAAGTTGTCATAGAGGAAATGTCCGCGGGGAGGCGCCTCCCTGTTCCTCATGACTTGAGTCACCCCCCTGCAGTGACTCCCACTGACCAGAGCTCCCAGCAGCCCCTCCACGCGGTCCCTCGTGCTCTAGAACACAGCCCTGCAAAAACCAGGCCCCCGAGACCTTGCAACCCTGCACAGCCAGCAATCCTGCAACGCCCACTGGCTCACTCCACTCGTCACTGTCAGAAGGGGAGAAGTGAGGTCCATTAGCAAAGCCAGAAAGATCACACTCGGGTTAAAACCCATTTCTCTCAGCAGCCATACCTCCCCTTCCAAAGTTTTACATTCAACCAGTATAAGTGAAACGACTTCCAGCACCTTTTCCCAGGGAGACAAGTGAAAATTTCTCCTCTTTTCAACCGGAAACCTAAGCTCTTAAAGACAAAAACCAAAACAACAACAAAACTTTGCTAGGAAATACACTCATATTTTCTGCTGCACCTACTCCTTGAAGAATAAAGCAATACGGCAGGAGGACACAGGCTGTGCCGGCAGCAACCAAGCCGGTCCAGGGCTGCAGTCCGTTCCTAGGGAGACGAGGAGTTCCCGTCTGCCGTGCCTTCCCCTGGGTCAAGATCTGGAGCAACACCTTCTAGAATCTGAGAGCTTGGTCTCTAATTTGCACACGCACCAGACTCAGGCGGAGGACCCACCACAACAGTTGACAGCAGCCCCGTCAACAGTGTCCCTCCAGATCAGGCAAGAAGGGAAACTGACTCTGTGCAAATTTGTCCCCAAAGCAACAGCGGCTCACAGTGACCAGAGTTAAGCCCGACGTGCGGTGAACTACAGACACAGAACCACAAAGGGCCGACCGTGAGTTCACAAGCACCACCTCAGGGGAATCCCCGTCCTCAACCGGAGAAAGCGACCACAGCTGCCTTGCACTCCACTCATTCCTAAGCCCCGTGGAAACAGGGTTACTTGTTACCTGATGAGGCGGAACCCTAGCCCTGGCTGGAAACAAGAGAGAAAGCCTCAGGGCCTCTGACACACGTGCACGAGGTGTGGATGGGGGCAAAGCTCGGGCTGACCAGGAGGGCGCACGTCTGCCTGGGCGGCACCGACAGCAGCTTACCTCCGTGGAAGTCTGTCCATGTTGGGGGCATGTGCCCACTGTCCATCGGGCTGCCATCCCTTTGAGGAGAGGGAGACATGGATGGGAACCAAAGGATCTTCTAAAGGCAAGTTCTTACCGCAAGCTGGCCCAAAGGTCCCTGCAATCAAAGAAATCATTGTGGTTTTGCATTTGGCATATTTATGCCCCTTTTCTTCTAGGGACAAGTCTGTCAGCCTCTGAATGGATCTCCGCTTTCAGAACACAAAGTGTCCAGAAATACAGCTAGCTCCACCTAGGTAAGGAATACAGGAGATGGGAGAAGGGCAAGGAGTCTTCAAGGCACACCCTGGTGCAGAAAGCGAGCGTAAGAGCATTTCCTTCTCAAAAAAGAGCCAGAAATCAATTGTTACTTTTAAAGAACCAACGTTTTCTACCAAATATTTCAACACAAGCAAACTCCACCTCTTCATACCCGTTCAAAAAATGGGACCAATAATGACTCCAAAATCTACACGGCACTCTATACCAGCCCTAGCTAAAAGCAAGGGAAAACGCTTCTATACGAAGAAAAAAATGTGGGTGATTAGCTTCTATAAGCACTGGTCTATAATCAACCTCGCCATCGGCCTAGCTCCGCTGAGTCCCATTTATAATGACAGGGAAAATTCATTAGATCGAATTGAAGCACGTAATCAGAAAGTCAATCTCACACTAAGTCAACAAAAAATCATCAAAGTCCAGGAAACTAAGTTAAATACCACAAATGCTTGGTCTACTTAACAGGTTACATAAATTGCTTTTAGCAATTCAACCTGCAGTAAGCCAACCACCACCCAATGCCAAAACATCAATACTTCCCAACTAACTGCACCGCTAGCAAAGCTGTCTATATATTCTACTGCATATAGTAACAACAATTTCCTTCTTTTCAAAAAATTCCTCTTTCCTTCAAAGAAATACCTGAAGATATTTGATACACGCCACCGCAGTAATGCGAGTAACAGAAATCAGAACACTCTGTTTCGTCACCTGTGCATCAGGCATACAAAGAAAGGAGGCATTTCACAGGCGACCACAGAACCATCCTCAGGTGAGGAAAAAGACAGGCGGCGCCAACAGGACAGCTGCGGGACCACAAAACCAAAGGGGGGTTCTTGGCAGAGACTGGGCACAAGCAGAGGTGTGGGAGGGACGGGGCCGGCCCGCAGGGCTGGTGGGATGGCGGTTCTGGCCGCTGAGGCGGCTCCAGGGCCGCGAGGGAAGCCAGATGCCCGGCACCACCGGGGACTCTGCAGCATCGGCTAGGCTTCTGATCTCCGTCAGAGGGGCCACGGCTCCTGGAACAAATGCAAATTCGTGCGTCCGACACACATGAGCTACAGAGTGAACATCAGCTCTGCGTTAGAGATCGAATAAAACAATTTCCACGTGCCAGGCAAGAATTTCTCCCGTTGGACTACCTGGGAAATAAGGTGGCAGTAAGTCAAAATTCCACACTGGGACAGTACGGCCCTTTGAAGACAACATCTTCCAGCCTCGGAACCACGGCAAGCGTGACACGGTGACCCCGGGCCAGGAGCCTGCAGGTCCCCCATCGGGCTAACCTGCTCAAACTTCTGGTGGGCGCTGCACGGCTGCGTGCGAAGGGAACGCGGACGCGCGAGCCGATGCCCGATTCCACAGAACGGTGGTGGTGGATGGCGGACGCTGCAACGCCGGCCACGGCAGCCACCGAGGGCGGGACCCACGGAAGTCTCCCTGTCCAGCCCTCTCCCTTCTCGGGCCCCTGGCCCTGGGACTCTGGGAAGCCCGCACTCCTTCCAGCCCCAAAGGAAAATCCTGCTTGGTGGGAGCCGACAATGTGGCCTCTCCGTGCCACGGTTTTCTGCTCTAGAGGACAAGAGGTGGGGGCCAGGGGCCTCCAACGCCCTTTCCCGCTCTAACAGCCTGGGATTCCAACTTCTCTGTGCACGGGAAGTGTTTCACGAAACGGCAAGCTAAGCTGAATCAGATGGATATGAACTTAAAAGATCAAGGTGTCCAATCTCTCTCTTTTGCAGGTAAGGAACACAGCTCCGACAGCAGGCGACCAGCCACACTTCTGGCTTCACTCAGAGCCGAGACGGTATCTTCAGAGGTAGGCGGACCGTCTCCAGATCTCGAACTTGGGGTCAGAATGGCTAGAAAAGTACGGAGAAGTGACGGATACGGTACAAAGCAAACCATCGCCCAGCCCCCCCGCCCTTTTCTAAGTAGGCTTCATCTCCAGCTTGTTTATGATTTTTCCCAAAACCAAATCTGCAGACGTCTCCCCACAATCTCCAAACTTTTGTTTCTGGTCAAACTGGAGCTGCATTATCCCACCAACCTACCTGGCTCAAAACGCGGAGGGAAGGTACCGAAGTGGAACTTAAAACCAATGTATGAAGAAGATTTAACATTACAGTAAATTCAGAAACATAAAGAACTGTGTGCTCACCAAGGCTGTCCAAGCCACCCGGAGCCCCCCTTCTTCCCACGGCCTCCTGCCACTTACGGTACTCCTGTTTGTCTCGGACCGACCCCAGCAAAGGGAGAAACAATTCCATGGTGCCACACAGGGCCTCTCCCAGCTGCCACCTGAGAGACTCTGAGGCATCAACCCACAAGCCGTCCCTTCCCGCCGGTTGCAAAACACAAACGTCTCCTCAACTCAACACACAAGCCAGCGCACGGTGTTCTCAGCTGTCACTTTGAGCCGCGTTAGCCCTCCACCCCAGAACCCAGAGAAAGCTTAGGAGCCGAGATGCAGAACCGCCAGCCCAGAAGTGAGTCAATACTCGATGATCAACTGAACAACCAGCTAAAATGCTGTCTCAGCATCCTTCCTAACCCATGACCAGGAAAGAAGTACTGGGGAGAGAATCGGCAATGGGAACCCCGTCCAAGGCCAGGTCAGGTTCTATTTTCCTGTTCTATCTGTGAGCACCACGCAGAACTCAACAGAACAAAACCGACAGGTAACGGAGGGGGACTGGACAACTCTCAGCTAATAAAGCAACTCTCGGAGCCTCTTGGCAACAGCAACTAGAGAAGACTTTCCCTGCTCTATGAAACCAATTTTTTTTCCTTAGAAATTAGAAAGGGCGCACTTTAGATCTGGCTAACTGCCATCTACTTACATCAAGACTGAAAGAGAAAAATCACATAACTATCTTCAAAATAACAGGAAAAAAGTATGTGCTCTTGTTTGTTTGTATAAAAACAAGACAAAAAAAAGTCTAACCAGGAATAGAAGCAGACTTCCTTAATGGAAAAACAAACAAACAAAAAAGAGGCCACACATGAAAATTCTACAGCAAATACCATACTTATTAATGAAAAATTTAAGATGCATTTCTTTAAGGTCAAAAACAAGGCAAGGTGTATCGCTCCCGTCACTGCCAGTCGACAGTCTAGAGGTCACGGCCAAAACATAGGATGCAAGATGGTGATATGAATGGACGGGAGCACAAGAAACCATCATTGTCTGTAGATGTGAACATATGCATAGAAAACTAATGAGTTCAGCAAGATTGCCAGAAACGATGTGAAAAAAAACCCAACATACACATTCCCTTAAACTAAGCAATAACCAATCCGAAAATATATCTCTCAAAATAGCAATAAAAACTACGTGCCTAGGAACCAGCCCGATCTTCAATTTTAAACTGTATTAAAGCTCGCATAAGACAACCTAACCAGAAAAAAGGCATTCACAGTCAAGGATGGGATGACTTAAGATGTCAATTCTCCTCAAAAATCAATGCTTAGGGACTTCCCTGGTGGTGCAGTGGTTAAGAATCCACCTGCTAACGCAGGGGACACGGGTTCAATCCCCGGTCCTGGAAGATCCCACGTGCCGCGGAGCAACTAAGCCCACGTGCCACAACTACTGAGCCTGCGCTCTAGAGCCTCCAAGCCACAATTACTGAGCCCACGTGCCTAGAGCCCGTGCTCCGCAACAAGAGAAGCCACCACAATGAGAAGCCCGCGCGCCGCAACAAAGAGTAGCCCCCGCTCGCCGCAGCTAGAGAAAGCCTGTGCGCATCAACAAAGACCCAACGCAGCCAAAAATAAATTAAAAAAAAAAATCTTCCTGGGTTGGGACATATGGTTAAAAAAAAAAAATCAATGTTTAAACTTCAGTAAGATTTTAAACAGAAAATGTACAAACTCATTTTTTGCATGTATGTGGGCAGAGGTGGAGACGGTTATCACGCCAGATATTACGACTTAAAACAAGGCCAAGGTAATAACAATTCACACACACACAGACCATGAATGATACTGGCCCAGGAAAATAAAACAGAAAATCCAGAAACAGGCCTAGACACATATGAGACTTTGCTATATGATATAACATCATACGCGAGTGGGGAAAATACTGTTTTATACAATAGTGTTAGGAAACTTATCTCTACATGGAGAAAAATAAAATCCCTACTTCAAACTGTATATCAGACAGATAAAAGATCTAAATGTAAAAGGCAAAATTATAAAGCCAACAAAAGAAAAAAATTTAATATATTTTTAACCTTAGGAAACAAGTAGGTTCCTTAAACAGGATCCCAAAAGCAGAAATCAGAAGGTAAAAACGGATGGATTTAACTACATTAATATTAAGGAGTTTTTTCAACGAGACACCTTGAAGTTAAAAGCAGGATAACAGTCAGGGAAAATACTCGTGGTATCTCAAACTGATACAGAGTAACTTCATACTTACCAAACACTAAAATACAGGAAAGCCAATGGAAAACTAAAAAATATGAACAAAATTCAACAGAGTAAGAAATCCCAAGGGGTAAGAATATATGAATAGACACTCACACCTACTATTAACAGAAAAGCAAATAAGCATAAAAAATACTATATTGTACTTATGGGATTGGGAACAGTTAAAAAGTTGTATATTGGGCTTCCCTGGTGGCGCAGTGGTTGAGAGTCCGCCTGCTGATGCAGCGGATCAGTGCCCTGGTCCGGGAAGATCCCACATGCCGCGGAACGGCTGAGCCCGTGAGCCATGGCCGCTGAGCCTGCGCGTCCAGAGCCTGTGCTCCGCAACGGGAGAGGCCACAACAGTGAGAGGCCCGCGTACCGCAAAAAAAAAAAAAAAGTTGTATATGAATGTCGGCAAGGAAGTAGACAATCGAGGCCCAACATCGCTAGCCATGAGGGGAATGCAAACCAAAACCACAATGAGATACCACTTCACACCCCCTAGGGTGGCCATAATCAAAGATGCCACGAGGATGTGGAGGAATTAGAACCCTCACTCACTGCTGGTGGGAATGCAAAATGATGCAGGTGCTTTGGAAAACAGCCTGGCAGTTCCTCAAAGGGTTAAACACAGGGTTACCATGTGACCCAACAATTCCACTCCTAGGCATATACCCAAGAGAAATGAAAACATGTCTACACAAAAACTTGTACACTAATGTTCATGGCAACATTATTCCATTATAATAGCCAAAAAGTGGAAACAGCCAAGATGTTCATCAACTGACGAATGGGTAAATAAAATGTAATATATCCATACAATGGAATATTATTCAGCAATAAAAAGGAATGAAGTACAGACACATGCTACAACGCGGATGAACTTTTTGAAAACATTACGCTAAGTGAAACGGGCCAGTCACAAAGGCCACCTACTGTATGATTCTGTTTACATGACATTCCAGAACAGGCAAACCTATATGGAGACAGAAAGCACCTAAGTGTTTGCCTGGGGCTGGGGAAGCTGGGAGGAAATAGGGAGTGACCGGTAACAGGCACGGGGTTTCCGCATCAGATGATGAAGATGTTCTAAAGTTCACTACGATGATGGCTACAACTCCATGAATATACTAGAAACCACTCCAACAGTGCATTTTAAGAGGATGAATTGAATGGCATGTGAATTATATCTCAATAAAGCTTTTCTTTTTAAAAAAAGGGAGAAAGAAGAACCAGCAAAAAAAACTCCCACTGCTAGTGTGAGTGTAAACGGGTGAAGCTATCCTGAACAACATGGTAGTGTAGGGGTGGGAACTGGCATATCTGGGGGGGGCCTGCCCCAAGCCCCATCAGTTGTATTAATAAGTGTCCTACTCCAGAGTGCTGCACAAGTAAATCATACGAAAAGATACTCAAAATCCTAAGTCATTACAGAAAATGCAAATTCAAACCCTAATGGGATACCATTACACACCTGCTAAAATGGCTAACCTGAAAAAACTGACAATACCAAGTGTTGACGGGAATGTAAACTGACACAGACACTGGAGAATTAACCAGCAGCCCTACGTCTAGGTGTTTACCCTGGGGAAATGAAAACTTACGTCCATACAAAAACTGCACGTGAATGTTAATAACATTATTCATCACCGCCAAAATACGGAGACAAACCAAGTGCCCTTCAATAGTTAATATAGTATATAATATACTATAGTATTATATATATATACACAATACATATTATATGTTGTATATATATACAATAGTATATATAGTAGGTATATATTCCTACAATACACCATTTGCCAATAAGAAGGAACAAACATTTGAAACATGCACGGATCCCAAACACATTATGCTAACTGAAAGAAGACAGTAACAAAAGGTGTGTGATTCCACTTATATGACATTCTAGAAAAGGGAAAACCACAGGGACAGAAAACAGATCAGTGGTTGCCAGGGACTGAGGGTGTGGGGAGAGAGATGGTCAGGAGTTCTTTGGGATGTTGGGATTGTTCTGTATCCTGCATGTGCTGGTGGTTTTAAGAATCTACATATGCGTTAAAGTGTGCAGAACTGTAAGAATTATACACCTCAGAAAGTTAATTTTACTGTGCGCAAATTTTAAATAATTATGTGGGAGGAAAAAATAAACTCATACATAGTACATAAACAACGTTTTATCTACTCAAGACACACATATTCAAAGACATATCAAAACGTGTCCTACAAAAGAGAAGGGTGGTAGGGATGAAGGATGAAATAATAAAAAACAATAAAACTGACCAAAACAGAAGAAGCTTACATAGATCGATGATGATGGTGCCACAAACTGAAAAATATGAAAACACAGCTCAACTCTCCCTTATCTGATGTCCATAAATGGCAAAGGGGAAAAGAAATACAATGAGAAAATAACACTTGACTTAACGGAACAGGCCACTTGATTGGCTGGGCGGTCGGTTCAAAGCCCAGAGGGGCTGTAGGAAGCAGAGCTGTGCTTTAGCACCAAGAGTAACACACCAGGCTTAAAACAACAACAAAAAACTGAAGATACACACGGGGTTAAAAAAAAAAAAAAAAAAAAAAAAAAAGCCAGGTATCAACACCTCGCTTGTCTTTTTTTTTTTTCCATTAATGCTACTCTAATGACCAAGGCCAAAAATGAAAAACAGATTGTTACTTCTGACCTTGGTCATCCATCAGTTTTCGAGAAAACAATGCCAACGGCTAGCCATAAGGGCCTCCAGGTATACAGCTCCACTCCCAATGTCAAGCAACGTCCTAGGGAATATTAACTCTGCAGTAAGCGCAGCGTTCAGGGAGAATCACACTTCCCATCAAGACACCCTGCAGTGAGGGAATGTTCCCTCTCACTGTGGTGAACTGCACCCCTAGGAAAGGAGGCCGGCGTTGTTTTCTACTGCTTTACTCAAGGAAGCTGAGTTTCGGATGAGCACTAGACAGAAAGCATCACGGTCAATATCTAGGCGAACAATCCTCACCGTTATGTTCGGAGGACTCCTCACAGCCTTTGTTCTATCTTACATCCGAACAAAGGTACCCCGGAGAAGCATCTTTCGGATCCACTACCCCCAAAATGCTGTCCGGGGTTTCTTGTGAGCCTGGCACACAAGGCTGCGCGGCTTTGAGCAAAACAAAATCACTGTCCAAGTTTGGACACATGCTACTCACAGCGCTCGCAAAGCTCACACTTGCTCTGGCCGCAAAAACTGCGTGGGAGTAACCAAGGTCTCTGAGACTGTTGTCTTCAATACTCTTGGGGCTATTCCAAGCACCCCCAAGGCCAGCCCTGGAAACATTGTTCCTTCTATATTCTGGGACCAAAGACCACCATCCATTCCACAAGCAGCACTGTGAGCATCTGGGCTGGTGATTCTTTGTAGCAGGACGTGTAGTGGCATCCCTGGTCGCTACGGGGTGACCTACAGGGTGCCGGCAGCACCCCAGCCCCGCCCCGTCGTGACAACTGAAAATGTCTCCAGACACGGCCACCTGTACCTTCAGTGCAGGAGGGTACACGTGGGGCAGTCAGAAGAGGCACAGAGAGGTACCGGTACTACGTTTAGGTGGCTTGGCCACAAAGTCACATGCTCCTGTCACAACCCCAGATCTGCCTTCTCCATACGGCACAGCCCGCCTTTCTCCTCTGCCCTCTACACTGGGCATCTTGACCCCGGTTCAGTTAAGCTGCGATCACCGTTCCACGTGCACGACACCATTAGTACCTGATTGTCTTCATCTCAAGGAGGACGTGCCAGGCTCTATCTTCGGGAATAGGAAAGAAGTGAACGAGACAGGACCTGTGAGCTTTTGGAAGAAGCCCTGAGGCAAAGGAGAGTCCACACACACCAGGCACATATCTCAACTCAACTGCTTCCCAAGACCAATAACCCATCTATATTCCTCACCGTTGTCTAAAACCAGAGGTCAATACAAGAGCAGGATTTGCCATGGGGCAGTCAGGAGGAAGGTGAGTGAAGATAAATTCAGACAATGTACCTTAAGAGATATGTTCATTTTCATGTGGCTACACGAGTCATTCTTCTCTGAGCGATAACGAGATCATGAAATCATAACACAATATGCGCAAGGGAAAGAGTATAGTTTTGTCTGGTTTTTTTGGGCTATGAAGCATAAGAGGCTGATTATATGCTGTTGCCCAAGCTAGGATGCTTCTGAAAGTAAAGAGTCAGCTATTTTAATAGTCATGCTGGGGCAAGAAGTGAACACAGGGGGTGGATGGTAACCCTCTGAGGAGCCCCATTCACAAAGACACCAGCCATTTATATAAATATTTTTTCACTTCTTTCCCTAAGCGTAAAATGGTTGGGACTTCTGTTTCATCAGGAACTACTACTTTCCCTTTGGGGAAGGAAGGCAAGGGGAAAAAGAGCAAATCAGAAGTCCAAAGAACATAACTTTAAAAAATTACCCCCAAATGTCTAATGTACATAACACACACCGTAGCAGAATCATCTGTACTTACATACAACGCTAAAACACACAAAGGGACTTTCCTGTATTCGTTTTCTGGTGAATCCAATTGGTAAAACTACCCTAAAAGTTTTTAGCAACTGAAGAAAAACTTACTCTTAAGTCAAGGATCTGAACCCACTATTGGACAACTACTCACTCAACGGACATGTTTCCTTAATAGCGAAACTACAACAAAAATGACTAGGACAAGTAAAGGTTTGATAAACAGTTTTGTTTTGTTTTGTTTTGCCTTGTACCTGATTTGCTTTGGTGAAACTGGCCTGATGTTTGAGAGTATTAAATAATTTATTATAAAAGAAAATGATAACCCTAATTTTTAGTGTGCTAATAATGTTTTTACAACTCATAAATTTTGAGTTAGTTGGCAAAATAACTTTTCCCTTAATTTAAAAAAAATTCTTAAATTAGCACTTACTAAAAATCCCCTAACATGCCAGGCACTTTACCTATCTGATCTCAATCTTTATAGTAATCCTGTAAGATAAGTATATTTATCTGCATTTTGTCCTTGAGGAAGTCTGCAGCTTGAGAAACATCCAGACAGTTAAGTAACTGTACTAGGATCCAAACTAAAATCCTGGCTTATAACTCTAAGTGAATCTCAAAGTAGAGATTCTAAGAGGCAGGCAATCTCCCCAAGACAAAAAAAAACCTTAAGAGCTGTGCTGCTGAATGGAATGAGTAGCTCTTGTGAATGCTGCTTAAAAAGAAATCAGGGGCTTCCCTGGTGGCACAGTGGTTGAGAGTCCGCCTGCCGATGCAGGGGACACGGGTTCGTGCCCCGGTCCGGGAAGATCCCACATGCCGTGGAGAGGCTGGGCCCGTGAGCCATGGCCACTGAGCCTGTGCATCCGGAGCCTGTGCTCCACAGCGGGAGAGGCCACAGCGGTGAGAGGCCCACGTACCGCAAAAAAAAAAAAAAAGAAAGAAATCAGGCTCAGACGCCTCTATAGCACCTCACTGTCCACTGTTACAATCTTATCATGTCTTCACTGCCTAACTTAAAAATAAAACCAAAAAAGTCTCTCTCTCTCTCTCCCCTGCACACCACCCCACCCTCTACGGTTTCACTGTGACCTTGTAGATGGTATTTTTGCAGTAAAAAAAGCTCCAGTGGTATAATGGTTGGGATACGAAGGCTTCTGGTTAATATTCTAGCTGGTTTAATTTCCCCAAAATTAAACAAACTACAGCAAATGAAGCTCTTCTATGGCATGTGATAATCTTCAAGACCTTTCCGGCCCTCAGCTTCATCAATACAAACCTAAGTTTTCACTGTTGCACTATTCCCCCTCCTCCCTGAATTGTCAGTTGTTGTTTCTGTTTTTACTATTTCGGGAAGAAACATGCTACACAGCAACTCTGTAATTCGATTATAGCTACACAGTCAAAACTCACGCCCCTCTCCTGATCTTCAGTAACATTCAGTATATTTAGACCACTTATCTATTGTTTTCAATTTCTCCTTCTGGAGTACAGGATTGAAACGAAAACGTAATTATGAGATCTTCTAATGCAAATCCAGCGAAGGAGAAACCAGTTTCTGCTCATTTCCTCTTTACCCAGTCTTGTTGTGTAGAAGTCCCTTAACACAAGGTGAAATCCTGAGGCCCCCTCCCCCATCACCACCTAAAGAACTAAAACGACCAGCTCTGAAAGCTATGGGGAGTTTTAGAAGGGCAGTAAAAACCACACAAGGCACAGTAATTTTCAACTTTGTGTCAAAAGACCCATTCATCTTACACGTCAATTTAATTTGTATCTTACTTGACAGTTTGGACCGTATTGATTAAACCTCATAATGCTACCAAGATGACGGGAGAACAGCCTCTGGCTCATGATGGAGGGTCTTCCTCTGGGCCAAGGCATCTCATGCAACTTCTCTCACACCAAGAACGGGCAGAACGTCGGGTCTGGATTCTTGTCCGGCTCAACGTACGGTAGTTACTAGTACTGTTTAACAACAGCAGTCCACGTGTTTTCATCAAATTTGACAGAAAGGCTTAAGAAATTAAGGGCAGCTTTTCCTGACGGTGGTATTATTCCTGGCATTCCTGAGGCAGTTACCTTTTCTGAAGGACAATCTGCCTGGTAAAATACATAAAGCACTACAGACAACATTATCGCAGCTCTTCATCCCACCTGAGGACAGTCAGTGGAGAAAGTCGCCCCAGCGGTCACTCCACCCACCTCGTGCGGAGAAAGGGGCCTTGGGAAGGACCGTCTAGCTCAGCCCCAAGCCCGTCTGCTCTGCTGCGCAGCGCACGATAGGACGGCAGTTCCCAGCCCCTCTTCGTTAGGTGCGGCCGCGTGGCCGAGCCTGGCCGGGGGTTGTGAGCAGAAACGAGGGGCCCTGTGTCCTGGCCTGGGTATACGAGAGCTTCCCTCAGGGGCCTCCAATTTCGCCCCCATGCTGACTGAAGGCAGCTGAGCACACCCATGTGTGGAGTAAGGAAGGCAGAGCCGCAAGACAGAAGGAACTAGGTTCCTGAGTAACTGCTTGGAGGAAAACCACCCATGGATCAGGGCTATGAGTGAGCAAGAAATAAACTTCTATCATATTGAGCCACTAAAAACCTAGGGTGTTTATGCCAGCAACTGACGTTGGTTAACTAAATAAATGCACTGGCCCGCTACAGAACAAGGTTACATGAGCAACTCAGGAAAGACAGGACATACCAGATGGAATCTCTAGATACGTACAGCCAAGGTGACACCGCATTTGGCCACAATGAAGCAATCACCTCGCCATGCAGTAAAAAATTCCGCTGAGGAGCCCAGGCTGAAGGAGACACCTGCAAACCACTGATCCTGAACTTCCGCGGCAGTCAGATATTAGCTGGTGTACGTCAGCAAGGATCTGTGAGGATCTTCCACGCTTCCTTTGCCAAAACTACCATAATTCATATTAAAATCCAACATGCCACATGGAACCTGACTCTGAATTCACTATGCTGACGTCACTTCACAAAGGGTAACTGATACGGTAGACAGAGTTCAAGTCGAGTCTCTTCAGCTGTTGAGTTTTTCCTCAACGGAAGTTTAACATAAAGAAGACCTCTGCTTGCCCTATGGAAGTCACAGGTGCTCTCCTCTTGGATCATGGATATGACAAAGCTTACCGTGCTCCCCTCTTTGCCTGGTCAAGACCCAAGCTGCATGCTCCCCCCTCACAGTAACACTCCCGGCTACCGTGGGCTACCCTCTCTCCTCCTTGCTTCCACCTCAGTGCACACGTCCTCCACTACAAGGTAATGTCAGAGATAAATGTGAATAAATAAACCCAATCAATTAAGGAAGGAAATGAACACTCCCCAAGTACCCACTACATGCCAGGTACTTTCACGTACTCAGTTCTATTTAATCTTTGCAACAACGAGGTGTACACCATAATTTTCCATTTTACAAATGAGGAAGTAAAGAAGTTTTAAAAAAACTCAAAGTCCAGGACAACTGACTCCGAAACTTATTCTTCCCCTTTCAAAATGCTGCATTTGACCTCTGACATACTGCCATTCTTTAGGCAATTGAAAAAACATAGAATTACCATCCAATTTTTATTTCCTTTAAATATTCATTTTAGTGAATCAACAGTTCTCGAATATTCCACCCTCCCACTTACACCTTATTATTACATTTCCACGAAATCAAAGCCCGCACCAGCCCTCTGACACCAGAACACGTGGAGGGCTACGACATGGAGAACTGAGAGGACGGACCCAGGGCAGGAAGAGGCCTAGTCCTGCATTATCCAGGCGTATTGCTGCCTCCCTTAGGAAAAGTTCTTTCTACCTGTGAAGCTTTCATTTCCACAGAGAATTGTTTCAGAAATTTCTTCACCAATTCTTAAGATTTCCAAAACCCCATTTGAAAGATACGACATTTCTAAGTGCAGTGGAACGGGCATATGTCAAGGAACTTGAAACACAAGGGACAATCTTAAACTCTTCTAGTGGTAGAGCACAACGAGTACAACACGCTTCCACGCAGGGCTGGGAAACCGTCTTTAATACGATTCTTTCGCACTTGAAGAACTGCGTGAAGATCGAGGACAATCTGCGGTGTTGTATTATAGCTACTACTTTGTTTAAGTAATTATTTACTAACCAAGAATTCTTCAAAGTCAAATGTAGGTAAACCAGCTCACTAATCAACATTCTCAATTCTTAGCAGTTTAAAAAAAAAACAGCACTAAATTAAAACACATTTGATAACCGAAAATATCAAAAGACTAATATTCTTAGGTTGGCCTGAGTTTTTATCACAACCATGCTAAAATTAGGTGACGAGTAGTTGTCGTTATAATAGCTTAAGAAATGCACTTCTGATGACAAAGTCTCACTCAGAAATACTTTGCTTGAAAGGGAGTTTCAACATCGAACACTTTTCACCAAAAATACATTCTATTAGAGACATTTAAGATGACAGAACCTTTGACTGCGAAGGTCAGAACACTTCTCCTTCCTCTGAAAACCTGCTGTGCTATTTATCAAAGTCCTTCCCCTCTGAGGCTCGCGTCTCAGTCAGGTGCTGCATGGTGGAAAACCGCGTCTGCATCTTTAAGCCTTACCTTCAGATAGGATCCATAATATTTGGTTACGTAGGGACTGTCACACTGACTCAGCACTGTGATCTCCTGCTGAATGTCCTCTATCTCATCTTCAGCCTCTTCCAGATCAATGATTTTTATGGCGACCACTTTCTGAGTCCGATTGTCAATGCCCTTGAACACCTCGCCAAAAGAGCCCTTCCCGATTTTCTCCAGTTTGGTGAAAAGCTCTTCTGGATCTGCTTTCAGGTTCTGTAGGAGAGAAGGAAAAGAAGGGAAACGTCAGTGACTCACAGGGCTGTGACTGCTTCGTCCTTGTATTGGTAACATACATGCCACGGTCTTTCAAGGACCAATACGTTTTCCTCACTTAAGGATCAGGCTGCGGTGGCCACAGCATTCGGGACACAAAGATTTCTAAATCTCACCTGCGTGTGCACATTAGACTATGAAACACGGCAAGTGTGCAAACAAAAACAATGACCCAGCTAGATTATAAAAACTGGGGAAGGCTCCAGCTTTTGTGTAATTAAAGTAAATAGATACCAGAACACTTAGACATGCGGACTTATTGAAAAAAATCACTCTTGTCTAAGCAAAAATTCTACTTTTCTCCCCATGCTCCCCCCTCAACTCTCTTAATTCAGGTAGGTATATACTAAAACATAGGTTAACTAGTATCCTCATATGACAGGGGGGAAAAAATGTATGCCCTCACTTAATTGTTTCAGAAGAGGCCATGTCCAGCAAATACAGTCTCACGCATCTTCGCTTACAGCTACTGTCTTGGCCTAAGTATTTTAACCAGACCCAGGAAACAATAAGGAACCTGTTTTCTTTTGTCAGGTGAACATCATACCCTTGAAAATGGCTTCCAAAAGCTCTTAACCACCAACGTGATTAGCTGAAAAACACACACAGCCTACACTTCCTAGGCTTCAGCTGTAAGGACTCCAACACCCAGCCCAACAGCTCCCTGACCAGAGAGAAGTGTGAGCTGCTGGGTTCTCGATGGGCAGCACCTGTCAGCCCCAGGCGGGCGAGAGGGGTGACGCTGACACTTCGCAAGGAGAGCTAGGCACGCTGCACATCTCACTACGCTGAGCCGCTCAGGCTGCAGCCCCACGGGGCAACAGAAGGCCCGGGAGCCGCCCACCCTTCCCTGTGAAACAGCAGGGAGGAAGAGGAGGGTTGAAGGAGGAAGGACACCAGACACAGAAGAAGGACCCACAGAACATAAGGGGTCACAGACACAGAACTACGGCGATCTGGGCGGCACTGGGTTAACCGAGCCTTGTGGGCGAACCGGGCGCCCCACTAACCTGCCGTCCCAGGTGAACCCGCAGAGTGGCCAGTGGTGCTTCCGAGGAGAACTGACACCCACCAGCCCCCTTCCCACGTGAACAACGGACCCCAGTGACACAGGCGCGAACGGACACCACAGAGGCCCCGCACGAGACGGCACAGTGAACAACGTGAAAGCTCACAGGTCTCACCCATAAACGTGAGAAAAGTGAGAAATGGGGTGACCAGGAAAGGGGGACGCGAGAGGCCGCGTCCACTTCCAGCAGCTACAGCCTCTCCCGTTCTCATGCCCTTTCCCTTCTGTCCTCCCCTCCGGGGTGAGGAAGGCTGGCCCTCCTTCTCAAGGCCAATCCCAGAAGCTTCAAACCCACCTGCGCGCCCCCAGGACGCGGCTTCATCCCGACCCCCTTCTCCACGCGCCCCTCCCGCCTGTCTCTGCCCTGGGCAACACGCTGGGGTGTCTCCCGTTGAAAAACCACCACCACCTGCTGCAGGTCGCCCTCCCCGCTCACTCCTCCCCAGCGTCTCCCCCCACAAGGTCCCCACCGTCACAGTCTGGCCCCCGCCCTGGCGGCGGATCCTCCACGAGGTCGGCCCCCCGTAGCCTGCCAGTCCCCCGGCATCTACGACGCTACTCCCCACTCGTCCTCTTCCAGTCTCCCTGCCAGAAGAGTCTTCAGGCGCAGACCCGCCCGGGCTGGCCGTCATCAAGGGCAGCCACCCCGAGGCTCCAGACTTGGCCTCCTGTCTTTCTCTCCTTCTCCCCGGGGTTTGGGACCCTGTTCCCCAAACCTGGCTACTGAAGAATCACCCGGGACACTCAGAGACCCCCAAACACTCGCCCGGTCATAAAGGGTGGGGGGAGGAGGGGGTCGTGTAATCCATATTTTCAAAAGACCCCCACTGAACAGGCACCTTTGAAAACAAACTTCTAAATTACAGGGTATGTGGTAACTTCCAAACTGCTGGTGCAGTCCTTTGAGCTTTAACGCCCAGGATCCACTGCTTGCTGATACCTCCTCGGCCTGGACGCGGCAAGCTCCGCCTGTACGCACCGAACGTGTCATCTCTGCCTCGGAACTGGCCATCCTCCACGCACACGGCCTCCCTCACCACGCCGCACGCCACGCTGAGGGCATTCGGGAACCACATTTTACTCTCCTTTCCACCTGCGTGCCTGGGCACACCACTGACGGTCCCCAGGTGTCCCCTGAGCAGTAAGAAAACCACAGCCTCACACTGACCCAAAGAACACGCTGACTCAGGGAGACAGAGCGCCTGGGTGGGGGAACTGGTTGGAAGGGTTAAGGAAGAGGCAGTCAGAGCCACCTGAACTCCCATTAGCAGTGATTCTCAACTATCAGGCGCATGAGAATCATCTGGCGGGCTTATCAGACCCCCCCCCCCGCCCCCGCCCCAGGCCTGCGGCAGTGCATCTGCGGGGGAGCCAAGTATCAGCGCCCAGGTGATGCAGGTGCTGCTAGTGTGGGGATCACGCTTTGAGAAGCACTGCTTAGCAGACCCGGGGGGAGAAGCGAGGCAGCCCTGACTAGATGATATGCCGCTGAAATGAGGCTTGTTTTAGGTCAGCGGACCTGACCCCCCTGCACTGACTGCCCCACCCCCATACTGAGAAAAACAGTGGTGTTCCTTTTTGGGAGTTAATTAAAACAAAGCCAACAAGAATGTGTCCAAACCCCTACCATGCCAGAGATGAGAGTGTGGGAGATTGTTACAAAAATAATGGCCAATGAATCCCGGCTGTATCCACACCCCTTCAGCACTCCTCCAACAAGAAAGGAATAGTCTTATGTCCCCATCCCTTGAATGTGGGCTGGTCTTGTCACATGCTTTAACCCACAGAAGGTGGTGACTTCTGAGCATGGGCCTCAAAGGGCTGGGGAGGCTGGGAGTGAGCGTGCGGTGGGAGGTCCATCGCAGCCACTGCATGGATCCCCGCTGAGGCCCAGGACGTGCATGCGGCCAGCCTAGGCCACCCAGCCTGAACCCCGGCACAGGAGAGCATCCTCAAGGGAGCGCCCGGCCAAAATCCCCGTCAATCCACAGAATCTGTCTTAAACCATCAAGTCCTGGTTGGTGTGTTACTGTACCCCAGCAGAGAACTGGTACAAAAAAGGATGCCAGAAGCAGGGTGCTGCCCCGGCACAGGCCCTGACAGCACAGCCGGACAGCAGAACTGCTACGGACCATTTACTAACTGCCTCTCTGCCCCCTCTCTGAACACGATCATCTACCTCGTCTCTCCATGGGGTGTGGAGTGTGTCTTTTCAATTCACGGCTCTCTGAATCAACTGAAGCCACCCCCAAGGAGCTGCAATGCGCCCCGTCCACATCCAGCCCTGACCTGGGGCAGGCGGGCGCAGACTTGAAGGCCACTGCTGTACCCGGAGGGAAGGGCGAGACGGTTGGAGTGAAGTGTAGCCCACAGCTTGGAGGGACAGAAATCCTTGGGAGCAGCAGGCCAGCACGGACACTGTTACAACAATGGCTTTAATAAATAACCCATCCCCAAGCCCAGGCCCCTATTCAACTCTGCCTGCTGCTACCCTTGACTCTGGGCTGGCCCTGGGGTAGACACTATGCTATTTACGAGGTTAAGCCTGAGGCCCTGCAGCTTTCACCTCCATCAACACCTAAGGAGGCCTGAGCTAGCTGCTGGAGAGGAACTGCAGAGAAGAACCCAGGCCCTAGCCCCCCAGCGGGCCAACTGCAGACACGGAGAGGGGCGCCCAGCGCCCTAGCTGACCTTAGGCCAGCAGCTCTCCTGCCGACCATGGGCAGTGAGTGAGTCCAAGCGAGACCTGAGGGAAAACTCCAGGTCAACCCAAGGGTTCGTGAGAAATACTAAATCATTATTGTTTTAGGCACAAAGTTCTGGGGGGATTTGTCACCCAACAGATAACAGAATTCAATAGAGATCGCCGATCACTGCCAGACAAAAGTGTCCATTCCTGAGGGCAGGGTACAGACAGATGTTCTACACTCGGGAGAAGAGTGTTTCGTTTCAATAAATTGCCCGATTTTCCTTTTGCCGGGTCTAAAACCGCTTAGAAAACAGCTGTTTTCACTATACTGCTTTGACCATCCTCCCCAAAGCCCTTTCCCCGGCATCCACACCTGTGAAGTTAGCGCAGTTTTTCTGTCTCGCATCTGCTCAAGTGTAGTGTGGCATTCCATGCTCTTGGCCACTGTGTCACCAGCTATAAACCGGAATAAAACCCGGCCCTGGATCTGCCAAGACGGTGACGGCAGGCCCTAAGCAAGCAGGGTCCTCGCCCTTCGGCAATTCTCGCGTAAGTTCATCACCATGCACTGCAACCCCGTGCAGTGTGGTAAGGAAATCAATGCCAGAGATGACCTAGTCCGCGAAGGAACGTCAAGATTCGGCTGCCAGAATCGGTTCTCCGAGGAAAGTGGATCTCCTTGGTAGGAAAGGTACCATCCTGCCAACCATCTCGAGAATTCTCTTTTCAGAAAGGTTTAAGCTGAACCAAGCACTGGTCATCATCCAAGATTAGAAAGGCCTGCCGGCCCCTCACCCCACCCATCCCACGTGCCTGAAAGGCAACCGGCTCCTCCCGGGCAGGAGTCAGGACACGCAGAGGCTCGGCCTCCTCTGGGCAGGGGAAGGCCAGGACCCTCCCCCACCATTCCCTTCTCCTAGGGCAATGAGCTGGGGGACCAGAAGGGCGGGGCTGGATGCTACCTGCACATCCCACTACTCAGGTCTGGGACCAGTCACTAAAGAACATCACTTAGATGCCCAGCGCCACCTTCTCATTCCCGCACTGAGTCAGGAGATCACGCTCTAAGGCGGGGTGGGGGGGAGGCGGTGTGAGTCTCATGAATACGATCACTAACCTGTGTGACCCCACGAGCGACTCAACATCTAGGTCTGTGTTTCCTCCCCTGAGGGAAGGGCTGGAGAGAGAAAGAAATAACAGCAACAGAAGCATCTCTCCAGATTAACTGCCACTAAGAGTGGGAATCTGGCACCCACCAGCTGCGGGACGTGTCCCGGGCACTGTCTATAAAAGAAGGCACTCAAATACTGATGTCTCTTCTCTGCTCACGTCTCTCCCATACCCTCAAAACCTTTCCCTCCTGTGTCAAGAAACAGCCCAACTTCCCATTTGGGGGAGCCTTGAGGTTCAGGGAAAGTTTTCAGGAAATGACACGCGTGACACCTCGTTTTCCTACTTCCTGTGGCTTTGGCTTTTTCATCACCCTTTTCCTCATGACAGCTCCAGGCCATCTGTCTCTTTAAACTTTAGTCAGCTGAATTCTGAGCCTTTCTATACACTCACACCCCCTCTTGTTTATTTTTAATTTCAAGATTTAGAGAAGCCAGGGCATTTGTTACACTTAACCATCCTAAGGTCAGGATCCTTGAAACTGACCAAAATACGGAGAAGATGCATCCCCCTCAGTTCAGGGGGCCCAGGCACAGGTCTGCGCTGTGAAAATGCTCCCAAGCCCCTTCCCCATCAAGCCCAGGAAAGCCTTCGCTGGCTCAGGATCGCGGGAAGAGCTGAACAGCCAAGGGAACGTGCCCAGGGAACCTGGAATCCCCAGTTCCACAGACCTTTCTCACTAACCGTGATATGGAAGTTTCGGGGCCACAGGCTACCCCAAAGCCTGGCATCTCCCAGAAACAGGAAATGAACAGGCATGAGCACAGCAGAAGCAGCTGTCACAGTGCCATGCAGCACAGGGAAAGGGGCCCCAAGCCTCCAGGATTCCTGTTCCTCTGAGAAGCGGAAATCCAAGGGTGTGATGGCCGCTCCCTCCAACTCCCCCCGCTTCCCGAGAGATGGTCCAGAGCTGCCCAGCTGGAGCTCAGGCTTCTACAATAATTCAGCCCATTTCATAATCCTTTGAGAGAATTCATTAAAATACTTCCATGATGACTTAAGTATTTTATATTTTTAAACCTGAACAGCTATTACTGCGTTCTTTTGATCACTTCTGGCAAGGAAAAATGCACCTGGCATCACTAATCAACTTTCAAAGGTCCTCAGCTTCAGACGTACCACTCGTACAGTTACACAGACAACACGGTCTGGGCTGAAGCCAAGTTCCAGGAAAAGAAAAAGGAACTGTCTAGGTCTGCCGTGTTCTAATACTTGTGCCTTATCACATCAGCATCCCCGAAGCAACAGACAAGAGGGCACCGGGGTTCAGCCGGGTCTGGACTAGGTGTGGCCCCTCCCCTCTTGTGAACTTGGCAAGCATCCCCAGTGAAGCACAGAACTCTCCTCCTGGAGCTGAACTCGGCCTCAGAGCCCTGCCCTCCCCACCTGCCCGGGCAGAGGCCGGCACACAGGTGGGCACTACGGGCCGGCAGCTTTCCGCAGACTTGTCCTTCTGCATCGGCCCGACTCTCCCACCCAGGCTTTCCCCGTGGTCCCGCCGTTAACAGTGTTACTGTCTTCCATTCCCAAAGCTGGAAACGCCTGCACCGCAGTTGCTTTCTTGCCCCTACCTCCCAACTGTCTCTGCATGCGGCCCCCGGCCTCCCGCCTGACCCCGCCCCGCCGGCCCTCCCTCACCCACCCGCCGCGGCCACGACTACTCCTCCAGCTGCCCCGACCCCAGAGGCCCCCGCACACTCTGCGGGCAGAAAGCGGCTTCCTCGAAGCGCGTGGTTTCCCTGCACTGCCTAAAGCAGCCGGGACAACACGCCGTCTCGAGACTGAAGTCACACACGCTCGCCCTGAAGTTGAACCGCAAAGCCCCTTCCCACCTCCGCTTCCTGCTGCTCTCCCCGCTTACCCTCCCATCACCCAACTTCCTAACACTGTCTCCGAGCACCCAGGGTTACGTACCGTAATGACTCCACACGCAGTGAATTCTCCAAGAGACAGAATTGGAGGCGTGGAGAATAGACCCGTGGTTGTAGGGCGGGGCGGGGGCGACGAGTGAGGGGCAACACGGGAAGATTCCACGTGGCCGCAAAGAGCTCTGCATCCCGACTGCGGTAATTCTACTCGAACTTCTTCTGCCCCAAAGAGACCGCTATTATTTCACTGTTACAGGTGAAAAGTTCCCATTTGCTGTTTCATACCCTCTCAACCCTAAGGACTCCCTTGAGCAAAGGGAGCAGGGAGGGCTCCGGGGCTCCTCTTTGCCACAGCGTGATTTTTATGCCACTGGTTGAAACGGTATTAACATTTTACAGATGATTTTCCCCCCTGAGATTATGATTACCACTTAAGAATGTATCTTATAATCTTGCCAACCTAACCCAACAAAGAAGTGAGCAGCATGGGTGCCTGCAGTCAACACCCAGGCCCCCTTAAAAAGCAAACACTGTAATCCAAACCAAACACCCAGGGGAGGCTTCCCTGGTGGTGCAGCGGTTAGGAATCCGCCTGCCAATGCAGGGGACACGGGCTCGAGCCCTGGTCCGGGAAGATCCCACACGCTGCGGAGCAACTAGGCCCGTGCGCCACAACTATTGAGCCTGTGCTCTAGAGCCCGCGAGCCACAACTACTGAAGCCCGTGCGCCTAGAGCCCGTGCTCCGCAACAAGAGAAGCCACCGCAATGAGAAGGCCATGCACCGCAACGAAGAGTAGCCCCCGCTCGCCGCAACTAGAGAAAGCCTGCGCACGGCAACAAAGACTCAACACAGCAACAAATAAATATAAATTTTTTTAAAACTTTAAAAAAACAAAAACCCAGCCAAAGTTCAGAGCATTACGTGGAGGAAACGAGGAAAATGCAACCACAGCCCAAACAAATTATGAGACCCAGTGTGCACCAGATGCTCTTCTCTGATTCTGCAGAGTATCATTTGGGGCAGCAGCTATACAAGCCCTGGAGAGAAAAGACACTAGAAACCGCCCCCCACCCCCCAACAATAAGCTACCAAACAGAGAGATTCAATGCTGTCCTTCTGAACATTTAACTTATCGGACAAAAATTCGGGTATCTAGGCAACCATAAGCACCTGGAGTCCAAACAACACATGTTCAGATCTCAGTTCTACCAAATTACCAGCGAGTCACTGAACCACCCAGCCTGCTTCCACACCTGTAAAACGGGGTAACACTACTTACTTCTTAGATCGTTGAAGGGATAAAATCAGAACATAAAGAAAGCTCCTCGTGTGGTATCTGCTAAACAGTACGTCATTAGTAAATAGAAACCACTTTTGTTGTTGCAGTTGTTTTTTTGCGTGTGTACTTAATACTGAGCTATTCTTTCTGAAAATACTTGGTCGAGGTTGAATAGAAGCCTCTCATCTGAACTAGAAGGAGAAGTGAAACCCAGATCATGGACTCACAAACCAGCACACCCTCCACGGCACTACCTTAAAATCAGCTAAAATAACGAGGCCTTTTCTCCCTCAGGAAGGGAACAAGAAGAATTCTAGGAGGCCTGAGTGAGCGTCCTCAGAAAGAGAGAAGGAAACATCTGCAAAACTCCTAAGGTACAGAGGCCACCCCTGGTGCAGGTTAAAGAAACCACTGGCCAGGGAGGCCCAAGGGCCCTGCGGCCTGGGTGGGGTTCTAACACAAGGCTCCAGAGAGGGCACTGAGCCACAGGGATGCAATGACCCCCACCCCCCACCCCCAAGTATGAGGCTCTCAGGGCTAAGAAATGATGCTAGGAGCCATAAATAAACAGAAGATTGCACCTGTGAGAACCTTCCAAGCGTTCCATAAACCTCCCTTTTTAACCTTCCTGTAACGGTGACTACTAGATCCCTTAAAACAGAGAAGGAAAGAAGGCTCTACTCCATGGGCAGCCTCAGGAGAAGGGACTCAAGCTAGATGAGCACAAGGGATTTTAAATGGAAAAGGAAAGCCCAAGCCCAGGGAGAATTACAGCAAAGAAGGCAGGATGTGAAAAGCACAGGCCTGGGGCACACAGCACACCCCACCAGCTAGTCAAGAGGACCACATGCTTCCTGTACAGAAACACATACTTTTAGTTTGTGAAAGAGGAATCCTGTTAACTGTTTCTGAGCAGAAACTTGAGCCTAAGAGATCACCTTGCAAAACAACCTGCAGAAAGTTCGAATGCACAAGGCAGCTTCACGCTGACACCCATAAACGAGCTAGATTCGCAAAATCCTGGCCTCCCCCAGGTCACAACTTAGGTGCAGTTGGAAGCTGTGAAACTCTTTGGTCTTGGACATGGCCTGGGTGGAGTGAAGCCGTGAGAAAGATGAGCACCATTTCTGAATGCCCTCCTGAAGGAGGTGTCGTCTCCACCTTACAGTGGTTATGGGACTCGTCCAAGGACACAGCGTACCTGACAGACCCTGAAATGCAACTCAGGGCCATCTGATTCCAAAGGGCGAGCATGTTGACGACTGCCTCCCAAGTTCTAACAGCAAAACACAATAGAAAGAGCACAAAATTAAGACGCACAAGACCTGGGATTTTCCCCTGCTGTAATGCTTTGCAGCATGACCTTGAGCAAGGTCTTAACTTCTCAGTAAAGGGAACAAGGGTGCCTGAAGTGTTTATCTACCGCACAGGTTTGTCAGAGGATCAAATCAGCCCAAGTAAGTGGGGAAAGCGAGGTGCACTGCAAACCCTTTCCCAGAGCGCAGATGGCGCCTGTGTTACCTTGCAGGGCGTGCGCTCTCAGAAAGCACATCCAAGGCCAAGCGAGGTCACCTTTAAAACAGCGCTCGGCTCTGAAGACGTTTTTAGAAATCACTAAAACACTGGCCAAAACAGTTACCGAGAACGAACCACGCGTAACACAACGCAACACGGTCCTGACGAGATTAAAGCTACTGTCATGTTAGAGTGTGGCTTAACTTTACATTCCTATTTTTTTAATACAAATTATTCTTCCCATAAATATCTTTAAGCTAATTAGACGCAAATAAAATGCCCTGAAAACCTGTCTCATCGGTTTAATCTAACATTACATTTCAAGAGGCACTCTGTACTCAAACTAAAATTGGGCAATCTGTCTAATGAAGCCTATTAACCTGGAAAGGGTTTTCTCTGATTGTAACAAGTTTAAAGCTCACTCTTTCTCAGGGTCTTTCCCACACCTCCCCCACCTGAAAATCAAGCTGCCCTTTTTATAAAATACATGCAGGAATACACACACAGACACACACACACACACACACAGAGACACACACACACACAGACACACACACACACACACACACACACACAGGCCAATGCAAAGTTTATAAACAAACAGAAAAAGACCCCCAACAGGCCAAATACCCTTTATGGGGATCTGCCCAGAAACCCTCTAACCAGCAATCTGCACCGTCTAAAACCCATTCAACTCCGGAAGCAGCGCACAGAGAAACTTGGGGGCCCCCCGGGCGCCTCCCCGGCCTGCGAAGCCCCTCGCGCACTACTGCCTTTGGGGAACCGTCATGGTCATCCGTTAGCGGGCCCCCCAGACGGCCGGTGACCCCCCGCCTCCAGCAGCCAGCCACAGCCGGACACAAACAGATGACTTGGTAAGCAGGCCTCGGATCAGGACCTTCTCTCTCACCCCCAGCGCCGCCTCGGGACCCAGGGCTCCCCCTGAGGGGCAGGAAGCGAGCTGCTACGGGCCCCTCCCCAGTCTGCCCGCACCCCTCAAAGGCACCACGGATGTGGCAGCGTCTCGGCCGGGAGGAAGAAGGAACCACCCTAGGTGTCTGCCTCTCCTCAGCCTCCCGAGAAGGGAGCAAAAGCCACTGGGACGCGGGCGCGGGGGAGAGGCTGCAGCCCGCTGGGGGCCCCGCTGGGCGCAGGGGAGGCCCCAGGGCGGGAGGTCGGCGGTGCCCAGCGGGGCTGCACACCAGTCAGGACCACCTGTGCCCCAGCCCCACTCTGGACCAGCAAACCCTGAACTCGGGGGATAGCCCCAGCCCGAGCATTATTTAAGCCCACCCCCGAAGATTCCAATGGGCAGCCAAGGTTGACAGCAGGGGTCTGGTCTGGGAGGCCACCTGGCATGTTCACCTGCTTCTCTTCACCTGGGAAAATCATGTCGGAGCAGGGGACGGGGTGTCCCCCCCGCCCCGAAGCTCACATTTCTAGTCTTTTCCTCTCCAACCCCTTCCTCTCCTACCTCGCTGACCAAGGACACCCATTCTCCGCCTCTAGCCCCAAGTGTTTCACATTAACTAGTCGGCTGATTTAAGGTCTCCAAAAGAAAAACCTTTATTCGCCACATAGAGCTCTTAAATTGCAGATGCCGCCAATCATCTCAGAGCCCACAGGTTTTTCCCGTCCTCAGATCGTCCTTCAGAAGAAGTCTCACTCCTAGCTAGTTGACCAGAGGTCATTTTTAAGTGTGAGACCTAAATCCCAGGTTTACACAGAAACAGGCTTTCCTGCATATCACACCGAACCTCCTCTCACTGCGGTGGGAGCCCCTCCTGGCCTGTCTCCACGCCATCACTGCCTCTTCTAAGCAGCACTTTCAGTCTCTCACCCGCCTGCTCGCAGGTACGGGACAAATGCCCCACAATCCGGTTCAGCAAACTCACTTCCCCCATGGTATACACCTGTGTTTCAATCCACCTGAATAAATAGTCTACAATGTGTGACAAAAACAGAAGCCGTTAAATTTATGAATTTACGTCTACACCTACATACCCAAATAACTAGAAATTCTCCTACAACTCCTGTCCTTAGTATTTAGGGAATCCTAGTAGCAGCATCCTATTCATTTTTATATGCATGTTTAAGGTAGAAACTGCTCTAACAAGAAAATACAAGTTTTAGAAAAGCATTAAAAATGAGAAAAAAGTGACTGCAACCACCCCGGTGAATCTCCTGTTTCTGGCCTCAGCATCTAATAAACACCCCCGGCCCCCATCTGCTCGTCGCCTTAGCAAACAGGTGGCCGGAGCTCTGTGGGGTCAGAGGTCAGAGAGGAGTCACCCCGGGGAAAGCACGTGCTCCGTCCGGGTGTGCGAGGTGAGGGTCCAGGCTGGAAGGCCGCCTGGAGAGGCTCTCCGCCCTCACTCACTCGGGGTCAAGCTCTCTCTCTGCACAGACTGAACAAAAGGCTCTGAGGCTCTGGCTACTATTCTGCCGACCGCCTGCCCAGCACCAGATGCTCCCAGGCCCTGCGCCGGACATTCCGCACGGTCGCCTTGTTCACACCCGCGGGAACGCGAGGCCTGACTGCAGAGCGAGCCGGGGAACCAAGGGCCCGGGGCTGCAGCTCACCCAGGGTCACAGAGCTCGGGGCAAGCCCAGCACCCTGGAGTCCCCACGGGGGGAACTGTGGCCGCCGCCAGGCTCCCGCAGCGGATGGTGGGTACACTTCTCTTCAGTGAAAGTCTCCCTGGCTGGAAGATGAAGGCCTGGGCTTCCTTTGAGGTGACGAGCAGGCCCAGATGTCAGGGCAAAGGGCAAAATCAGACTAGTTTTGCTGGGCAAACACTTGATGAAAAATACGCGATGCATTCCAAATAAATTATATATAGCTCATTGAGAAATGGACCCTGGTACCTCCTTTATTAAAACCAAAACGCAAGTAACAAGCCAGCCATGGAAAATATTCCGACCATACCCTATGCAAAGACGCACTGACAAACAGCAGCAGCTCCCGTTTCCAAGAGCCCCTCCACGCGAAGGCTCATGTGAGGTCCTTTGTGGACCTCACAGCTGGCCCAGGAGAGAAGGACCACGGTCCTCATGACACAGCTGAGAAAGCTGAGGTGCAGAGGGCAGGTCACTTACACAAGGTCCCCCGCGGCCAGTGGCGGGGGGTTAAGCCCCACTCTGCCTGTGCATCGTGGGTCAGCCTCTAAATGGAAAGTGTGCGTAAGCTGCTGGCTTGGCAGGAGGAACCGAGGTGGCATGGCCTGCCTTGGGTTACAGCACTGGGATGCTACAAGCAGCTCGAGGAGAACAATCCGATGCCCCCTCCAATTCCCTGCAGGTCAACTCGCCTTCCTGTATGTATTTTATAAAAGCCTACAGGAACGACAGTGTCAGGGAACAAATACATTTGGGCATCTGTATATTTCAATCAATAATCACATCTCCTTTACCTGAAAATCCTTCGGCTTTTAGAGGCATCGGGGAAAATGGCTGGAATAGAAAAGCTAAGGACAAGGCTGATTTGTCACAAACAGGAAGGCAGGCCTCCTGCTGCCCCTTGTGGGGTGCAGGGTCCACTAAGCATCCGTTTACCCCCAGGAGGGGCAGCAAGAGGGCATGAGCTGTGTTCAGCGTTAGCCGGCCCACGTTCCACAGCAGTCCTGTGGCTCCGTGTCCACCAGGGAGACGACCGTGCCCAGGCAGCTGTGCAGTGCCGTCCCGGGAGGGCTGGGGCTGGGTGGCCAGCCCGCCCCTCTGAAGGCCCAGAGAGCACACACCCTGGGCTCTGTGGGCCCAAGAGTCTCCGCTGCACATTCTTCTTCTCTCTCTTTTTTTTAAAATTTATTTAATTTAATTTATTTTATTTTTGGCTGAGTTGGGTCTTTGTTGCTGTGCGCGGGCTTTCTCCAGTTGCGGCGAGTGGGGGCTACTCTTCCTTGCAGTGCGCGGGCTTCTCATTGTGGTGGCTTCACTTGTTGTGGAGCACGGGCTCTAGGCCCACGGGCTTCAGTAGTCGTGGCGTGCGGGCTTCAGTAGTTGTGGCTCACGGGCTCTAGAGTGCAGGCCCAGAAGTTGTGGCCCACGGGCTTCAGTAGTTGTGGCTTGCGGGCTCAGTAGTTGTGGCACACGGGCTTAGTTGCTCCGCAGCATGTGGGATCCTCCTGGACCAGGGCTCAAACCCGTGTCCCCTGCATTGGCCGGCAGATTCTTAACCACTGTGCCACCAGGGAAGCCCTCTCTCTTCTTTTTTAACGACCACTTGAAAATGTAAAAACCCATTCTTAGCTCATAAGCCAACCGAAACAGGCGGCTGTAGTTTGCCCATCCCCACGCTAGACCATCGAGCCGGCCAACATGCAAAACCCTGTCCGCTGCCAACCACACCAGTAACCTGGATCCCACCGAGGGAACCCAGCGCCGGTACAGGAGCCGCGGTGACGTGATGGCTCCGAAATAACCTGCCATCACAACAGATACTTGTTTTCTGTCACCCCGCATCAATGTCACGAATCCACAGGGAATCAGCAAATTCTCACGACTTCCAGAACCTCCGTCCAGAGCATCACAGTGGACTTCAGGTTTTAGCAAAGGGAAAAGTGTTACCACCTGGGCCATCACTCTGCTTTAGGGCCACTGCTAATTCCTTCCTCAGCAGTGGCTTATCTGCACCTTAAATTGACCTTCAGCTCCAGGGGAGAGGTGTCAGCCTATCTTATCTGCCCGGTAGGTCTCATCATCTCCCGCCTCTGTGGACCTTTTTTCTCTTCTTCCCAGTGTCTGTCTGTCTGTCTGTCTGTCTCTCTCTCTCTCTCTCACTCACACACACACACACACACTCACACACACTACAGGAACACTCCTTTGCTGGAAACATCGCTCTACAGTGAGTTTCCCACAGTGGCCCACCTGCCACCTAACCTCCCAGGCTCATTATCTCTTTCCTACACGGCCCCTGGCATCCCTTCTTTCTTGCTTGCTCCTTAATTAGACCCAAACAGAGGTGAAAGAATTTCATCATTACTGAAAAAACCACAGTAAAGATATCACTTTGTTCTGCCCTCTCAAAATCTGCCAGGATTTCTGGAAGATACCATAAGGAAAACTAAAGGAGGAGACACAGGAGTCCAGGGCTGCGGTTCAGGGGGACAACTGAAAGAAATGGGTTAATAACCAAAACTTACATAGAGAGTTATTCCACCAAAACAAAACAGGGAGGACAAACGGTTTCTATTATCTCAGCCTGCTGTCCACTTGGTACACCATTTTCCATTTCCATCCTGTTCACTCCAGTCGTGTCGCCCTGAAGCACACACCTTCTCCACGGGTGAGTTAAGCTGGCTCTAACACTCAAATGCCTCCCAAAGAGTAAATACTGTACTGCAACCTTTTTGTTATTAGATTGCTTTTCTCCATTTTGCCATATCGATGTAACATATCCATGTTATACTGGAAGAAGCAGTAAAATCTATGAAAACCACCATATGTTGTCCCTTCCTATATTAAACTGCTGGAAGGATGGAAAATGGTGCAGCCACTTCAGAAAGCAGTTTGGCGATGTCTCGGAAAGATAAGCATAAAACCACCACAGGACCCGACAATTCCACTCTCAAGAGAACTGAAAACACACGCCACTCAAAGACACACACACAAATGTGTGTAGCAGCATTACTCCTAACAGCCAAACGCTGGAAACAACCTCAATGTCCATCCTCTGGGGAAAGGACAGAGAAATGTGGTGCGTCCTTACAATACAACATACCAACGCAAGCTACATCATGAACCTGAAGCCAGTGACGAGTGACCACATGCTGTGTGACTCCACGGATATGAAATGCCCAGAAAAGGCAAATCGATGAAGACAAAAAGCATGAGGGACAAAAATGTCCTACACTAATTTATGGAGACGATTTTACCAGTCGGTAAAGTTACTAAAAATCACTGAGTTGTACACCTGGAAGGAGGGCATTTTATGACACGTAAAATATACTACAACAAAGCTGTTTAATTAACAGAAAGACCACACGTGGAGTATCTTCGTTCACCTGTCTCCCCAGTGGCTGCGGGATGTGCAGGAAAGGCACTGACGTCATCCGGCTCACCCTTCCTCGACACCCTAAGACTCCTGGCATGTCCTCGGTGTCCAGGGGACGCATGACTTTTGGAAAAACAAAACAAAGTTTCGTCCTCTTCCATAACTTCATGATTTACCCAAGCTCCACGTCCCGTCTGCTCTTCCACCCGATCTAGCGCCCAAACGGAACGGCCTGTAGAGGCCGCTAGCCAACGTGTCCATGAAGCTTCGAGATCAAACGTGACCCCGACACTTCAAGAGGGATCCTGACCAACTATCTGTGAAGTGCAATATTTGTTCAAAGTTTAAAAAGAACAAGTGTTTTCCTTATGTCTCCATAATAGCAAAAGAATAAAACACCTCTGGGGCTGTGAGTAGAGAAGAGCACAATCTAAGTATCAGATTTCAAACAAGTGAGGTTCGGGAAAATTATAATCTAATTTAAAATAAATTCTTAAGTGAAAGATTTGTTATTTCTGACTTAGAAGCAGCCAACTTAATAAACGCACCAGGGGAATTAAATGCTGTAAGGAAGCTCCGACCCACCTGTGCTCCATACCATTTGTCTGTCTACCAAGTGGCACCCGACAGGAGGGCGTTTCAATAGAAATGCAGGATTTTATTTTCTAGTACTAGTACTGTACTAGTAATGAGTAAGCACGTACTGCCTGCTACATCGCACACTACCTGGAATTCATGTGGCGTGTCCCACTTAATCCCAGGTCTCAGCAATACCAGCATCTGCTGTTTAGACCTAGAAACACAACACACTTCCTCGTGTGTGTGAAGTGTCGTAGTTCAGGGTGTAGCCTTTTGAGGAGAAGGGGTTCAAAGCCTGGTCCTACCACATACTTGCTTTATGATTGTGGGCAATAACCTTTGTGCTGTGGTTTCCCAATCTTTGAAGAGGGGGAGGATTACAGGCCATTTATAACTTCTTATTTCTGATCCCAGCTTGAAGACAAGGCCTTCACAGGACTGTATCATTTTCTGGACATGGTGTCCGGCTCTCGTGAGTTACTCCCTTCCGGCACCACAGTCCACCAGCCCCAGTGCTGACCACTCTGTAAATGGGGACTGAAATAAGCAACCTTTTGGAAGGTGTGCAAACCTAAGTAAATACAGCTGAGTAAGGGCTGGTCCAGCCAAGTCCCTCCTGTCTATTAAAGGGCAAAGAACTGACAAAAACAATTCACTCATCCTTTGCACAGCCAAAAAAAAAAAAAAAAGAAAAAAGAAAAACCTGTCTACCTGAAGGTTGGTTCCACCTTTCTCCCAGTCCTGCATTTTACTGATGGTAACTAAAACTGAGCCAGCCTTGCAGATCTGGGTTCAGCTCAGCTGGTAACACGGTAATCTCTCACACCCATCTATCACTTCCTACTTCTCAGAAAACCATCATTTAGCTGGCCTCTTAGATCCAGGAAACAATATACAAGGCAGTCCACTGACTTCACATTAAGAGGTAGATGTTAAACGTCACATGCCTGAGATTAATAAATTATCAGGCTTCCTGGCTCCTCATTTCCACCGCACCTCTCTCTATCAAATCCTCCTTTCCCGGAGGGGAGACAGTGAAACTGAGGGGAAGCAACGCAGACCCCTGGGAAAGTTGGCAAGAGAGTTTACCTTCTAAGTCTTTGTCTTTTGCTGTATTTCCCCATCCACGTGTCCAAGCATTAACACTCACGCTATGGCTGCAACAACTCAGCTGAAGTTCAGACCCCATAATTTCCAAACTCAAAACTGTTAAAATACAGCCTGACAAGAACGGGGTTGTTGTGCAGATAACAGGACAGAGAACAAAATCTGAGACCCTCCAGCCAGAGTGTAGGGGAAAGCCACCCAACCGAAGCCACCCTGGGCCTGAAAATGCCAACCCAGGGAAAGGAGCGCGAGACGGCCTCGGCACCGCTCTGCAGCAGAGCCGGTGATGCCCTCCTCCAAAGCTTCCCCCTTCACCGAGATCCCTCCACAGAGAGACCCCGCAGAGCTGAGCATCCGCAAAAGGAGAACTAAACACTTGAAGGGCAGATCAGAGGAACAGCGCAACAAACTCGCTCCCAGGCTGAAGAGCGCCAGCAAGTGCGTGTGTATTTAACTGAAGCTCACGCAGCTATTCAAGTGCAGTAGGTCAGCTTGGATTCAGAGGTCAGAGTTTAGAAACCTCAACCCTCCAGAAGCAGGAAGCACAAAAAGGCCTCTAAGCACAAAAACAGCTGCCACGAATGTGGAGGCCTGAGTTAGCACGCGCTGCCCTTCACACAAGGGGGCCCTTGGCTCTCCCGCGGAACAGTCTGGTCCTCAATCAACACACTCTCAGAAAGGCCGAGGACCTGGGTTCCTAACCCACAGCAGGCTGGGCAAGGGCGGGTGGGGACCCCAGAAGGGGCTCTGACTGCTGTGGGAGGGGACGTGCAGAGGAAGGAGGTCAGCGATCGGAGCAGCAGACCCTGCCACACCAGGCGGCACCCCGGGACATCACTGAGTCACGCACGACCCAGGACCCCGCCCCTGCTGAGGGGGAAATGCCAGCCAGCCCCCAGCGGGCTAAGTCTGGAAATACCGAGCTGGAATCATCAAGACGTGTCCCCAGAAAGGATTTGGTCCAGATGCACAAAGACTTCAGACCCTGCCCCACAGTTTGTCCTTAGAGCTAGCTTCTTGTCAACAGTCCTTCAATTCTCCAAACAGGTCCAGAGAGGCAACCTCTGCAGGTCCCTGCCATAAGGAAGCCGCGGCAGGTGGAACCAGGCCAGGTCAGAACAGAACCGGGGGGGGGGGGGAGCATCAGAGGCTCCATGAGCACAGGGTTCCTGCTTTCTCAGCCCACCAATGGGAATGACTCATGACTCACGCAACCTCCCGCCAACGGGCAACTGTGATCAGCAAACACTGTGGAAGGAAGCTTTAAATAGGCAGGGACTTCCCTGGTGGCGCAGCGGTTAAGAATCTGCCTGCCAATGCAGGGGACATGGGTTCGAGCCCTGGTCCGGGAGAATCCCACATGCCGAAGAGCAACTAAGCTCGTGCGCCACAACTACTGAGCCCACGTGCCACAGCTACTGAAGCCTGCGCGCCTAGAGACCGTGCTCCACAACAAGAGAAGCCACCGCGATGAGGAGGCCACGCACCGCGACGAAGAGTAGCCCCCGCTCACCGCAACTAGAGAAAGCCCGCGCGCAGCCAAAAATAAAATTTAAAAAAAACAAACTAATAGAACTTTAAAGGCTCTCCATCAAGATGGTTTACCGCTGGACATCTAGTAAGGTCATCCACGCAGCTCTCCATCCCAGATGAACCTCCTGTTACACAAACGAAGCTGCATTTTACTCCTGGGTCCTCCTCGGTCCTACACTGAATGAGAACAGCATGCAGCAGACTGGCAAGCCTGGACGTCCTGGCTCCCATTCGAAGGAGTCAGCCCTGTCGAGGGAACCCAGGCTTCAAGATAAGTACAAGGACACTTCCAGTAAGAGGCGGCAAACGAAAGGCACATTTACGCTGCTCTCCTGTGATCCACACAGTTAATAAAATGTTAACAAAATGAAAATCAGAAAAAAAGTCCATCTACAATCAAACAAGTAGATCGCTGAGTCACCCAAAGGAAGAGCGAGCGGGGTAGAGGATGGTGGCAGGCAGGGGTGCAGGACAGAGGCACAGGGGTCCCTGCCCTGGTGCTGGGCAGCCTGCAGGACAGACGGAACTGCCCCTCCAGGACACCTGCTAAGCCAGAGGAAGCCCCACACAGGCATGCAGAGATGCCTCTCAAAGGAAAGGGACAGTGAAAAAATACAATACGCAAAAGGCAGAAGGAAAATGGTACGTCAGAGGAATTTCCAAGGGAGGGGGAAACACTTCAGACAAATATTTTTCTTGACTCGATAAAATTAAAACTGGGACTCTCATTTTTAAAAATCTCAAAAAAGGATCAACATGGTTGGAGACAAAGATAATAAAAATCATTACCAAAATAAATATCGCATTAAAAGCAGCAAAAAGTAGACAAGACACTGCTGAAAACAATGACGGAACAAAAAATCATGTAAAAATGGAAAAACTAAAAAGATAAACGGGAACACAGAAGATGCCAGATGTGGAAGCAAAGACGATTCCATATATACATATGTATTATACCTAAAAATGGATAAAAGGAAATAGCAAAAAATCTCACTTCTTCTGGTTTATCCTAAGGAAATAATTAGACGAGCGGAAAGATTCATATATTCATTGGAGATTACCATAATTTCTTTTCAAGCTGCAAATTACCTAAGCAGACATCAACTAATTACAGAAATTACCCTGCAGCCATACAATGAAATACCAAGCAGCCACTCAAAATAACGTTGATTTACTGACATGGAAAAGAATCTCAATGTTTAAGAAAGAAGAGCGCATTACAGAGCAGTACCTAGAGAATAATTCCATTTTTGTTGTGTTTGTGTGGGGCGGGGGAGGAGAAGCAAGTCATATACATTCACAGGAAAAAACTTGGGAAGGATGTACACTAAAATATTAACAGTGGTTATCTATTTTTTTCATCTGTTTTTCTGCATTGTCCCAACTGTTTAAAATGAGCTTATTTTGCAAATTTACTAGGTAAGGCAGAACTATAGCATTTCCATTTTTAATGAACAGACACACATATATACCAGAAGATCAACAAACGCCAGGCCTAGGTTCACGAAGGAGATTTTCAGTTTACAGTCCAGAATTCTTGGGTCAAACCATTCTGGCTACAGAAGAGCAGTTATCGGACCTCTCTGATCCATTACCCTAAACCAATCTATTACAATAAAAAAGCTAAAAGCAGCAAATGTCCTTCTATATTAGATTAAACATCCTGAATTATATTATACCAAACACTGTAATTACTGCATTACTTTTAAACAATTCTCTCCATAAGGAGAACCAATAAACAAAAGACTAAAAAAGATAAATCATCTGACAAATCTCAAGAAGACGTAACTCCTGCCATATCTGCATTTATTTTTAAACCCATGTGATTTTTTTTTCTGAAGCTAAACAGGAAACATGAAAGTTTAAAGAAATTGGGAGTTCATGGGAATTTCTCAAGAGATGGAGATGTAATTCAGCACTCCTCTTAAAATCTTTGCCATTCTAGGTTTCACTGAAGAATAAGAACAGAAATAAATTACGTTAAATGAGATCGTTCCGTTTAAAAGACAGCACATTTAACTACATGTGGCTTGCAGGCAAAGAACAAGACAAAGAACAAGACAAAGACGTGACAAGACACATGATCACGAAGCCGAGGCTGAGGAGGATGCAGGGGTCCAGCTGATGAGCCGATTCACCTTCCACAACAGACCCTGATTAAGGCCCTTTTAGAGCCTGCACGTGGCACTGATCACCGTCTCCCTGAAGACACTGTTCTCCCGTCAGGTGTGTCCCCTACCAGTCCAGGCAGATCTCAAGTGGCCAGACTCATAAATGAAAAGACCCCCTCCCTTCACTGTCAAAGACCTTCCTTTCTTTCCATCATGTCACAAAACTCAAATAGCATTTGAGTAACTCATTTTAGAAGACTTTTTATTTGGGATTTTTTTTTTTTAATGATGAAATTATCAGACCTGTCAAAAAGCTTAGGTGATATGGACACTATAGCCATAAGGTGACCAATTCTGCCAAGAATACGGTGAACGGAGAGGCTGGCTCCCGTTCACCGGCCAATTCAAGCGCTTATCAGAGGCAGCAGAGGCCTCAGCCACCTCGGGACTGCCCGCTGTCCTGCCACCAGGCCTCCTTCCAACCAACCCGAAGATAAGCAGGCTGGCTGCTCACCTTCCCAATTATCACCCAAACGGGCCCTCTTATCTCCACTCCTACAAATGCAGGTGGCAAAACCTCCACCTGGAAAGTTAAGTCCCATTTCTCACTTCAAAAAGGGCATCGAGAACCAAGCAACACGCTCAGAAGAGCCAAGAAGATGGATTTTTCTCCACTAAAAACTGACACAGCACATTAACTCTTTGTGTTTGTCACGTGAACCTTCTCAGAGTTATTCACCCCTTCATCTCTGGGGCCCTCTAACGCCTCAGCGTTCCTTCTTCCCATACCTGTTTTAAGGCACCATTTTTTTACATTAAAAAAATTTAAAAGATGCAGATAAAAAATTTCACCAGGGTGCTGACTGTGAGTTGTTTTCCCAGTATTTGTAACCAAGACACCTCTCGTCTGCTGACTCTGGAAAGGGCATGGATGCCGCGAGGGTGGTGCAGGGGAAGGTCAGGAGGTGTCACCTTTAACTGCCAATCACCGTTTTCTCTGCAAGGCCCCCAGTTCTGTTCAGCGATCAACCCAATAACCTTGGCCTTATTACCAACTCTTTCTGACCAACTGAACAAACTGAAAGAAAGCACAACATATACAAGCAGTAACCTTTTCTAGACGTCAGCATCACAGCCTCAATCAGCCATGTGATCAAATACTCCAGTGAACCAACCCGCAGCTGTAGTTCCTATCCATACTGAACTATCTGCTGCTAAACCCTCAGGGAAGTGATGTCACTTATGGGCTTGGGTCACCAGTCCGTCCCTTCCCCCTTGAGAACTCAACTGAAACCCTAATTCTTGACTCCAGTATGTAAAGCCACTGGAGAACCTGGCATAGTGTGAAGAAAAGAACGTGGCACCTGCAGCCAGATGCGTGTGGGTTCAAATCCACCTCCTCCTACTAGTTGTTTCTCTAGGACTTGGTTTACTCATCTGTAAAAGGACAAAAAAAACGCATACATACTATAGTTTTCCTGAGAATAAAATATGAAAATTAACTTTTTAAAACTGGTACATAGGGCTTCCCTGGTGGCGCAGTGGTTGAGAGTCCGCCTGCCGATGTAGGGGACACGGGTTCGTGCCCTGGTCCGGGAAGATCCCACATGTCGCGGAGCGGCTAGGCCCGTGAGCCATGGCCACTGAGCCTACGCGTCCGGAGCCTGTGCTCTGCAACGGGAGAGGCCACAACAGTGAGAGGTCCACATACCGCAAAAAAAAAAAAAAAACAAAACTGGTACATGACAAATGATCCCATGTTCCCATTACAGTCTGATCAGAAGCCTTAGCTGCATTCTTCTTCTGAGTCACAACTGCCGAGTTACATGCAGTAGTAGTTGAAACGCAGACAAGTGGCACACGGTAAATTTCAGCTAACGGCTGCATGTGGATAGATAAATCATGCAAGTGTCAAGGAGCTGACCCATCTCAAGGCTTCATCCTCAAATCCCACACCTGACCACACACACCCATCACTGTTCTCCCTCATACCACATCTTTCTCTAGGAAAAACGAATGAATCACTTAATCTACTATATGACCTTCAAGGTGCATCCTTATCCAAGTCGTGACCCCGGGCTAGGACCACAGTGGTCCTGATGCAGAGGCCTCTGCAATCGGGCTGCTGCTAATACAACCTCCCTGGTGACTGCATCCTGAGACCATAGATAACACACGCTGCGAAACACAAAGGTCTCGGTGAAAAGAATTTTTTGCGCAACCTTCTGAAATACAGTCAGCGAACCGTCAGCTAAGCTCAGCAACTTCCTCCATCAGCCTAAGGCCACCCACCTCTTCCCTGCCTGCCTCTGCTCGGTGTGACCTCAGAGCAGGTTGTCACATCTTACAACTCTTTCATTTAATGACCTGACTTTTCTACAGGAATCTCACTCAGTTAACACATTCACACATTTATTTACAGTGGCTAGAGCTGTAATGCTGCAGGGTCCCCCATGACAGCCAGATTCCATCTTCCGCAAAGGGGCTTTCATCCTAACTCGTGAAACATCACTGTCAGTTGTTACCAACTAAGATAACGCTTCAGAGAAGGTAAAAGCTTGTTTCTTCTGCCTCTTTTTGTTTTTCCCCCTTAAAACAGGAGCAGCCCCCCTCCTATAGTTTTGTCTTCCGAAAAGACAAACCACCAGTAACCATCACCCGAGTCCAACTGAACTTCCTAATACCCTGGCCTCCCAGGAAGGTTCACGGCCACAGCCACCCTTTTCCTGGATGAGAGAAGCCCCAGAGCTCTTGGCTCAAAGGTAAAATCACTAATTTGCAAGTCGTTTTTGTAAAAACTATTGTTTCGTTCTAGAGGCCCAATTCTAAGTATGCAAAAGAAAACGAAACCATATATACTGTCTACTGTGCTTCAAGTGTATTCAACCCAATTTAAAAAAAAAGAAAACAAACAAACCTGTCTTCGGAATCAGGAGTGAAGATTAAGCTCAACGTTTTAAAAAGAGACATACAGAATACTGTGACCAGCCGGTAAATCTCAAGCCCACCCAGATTTCCAATCTCTCCTTATTATCTGTTCCCCAAGCACATCAGAAAGAAGCTAAGAAGCCACCTAGGCCACTTCAGGGTTGATCTGGATTATCCAGTCCGTGAAGGAGATACCACCTGATGGAAACCCCCATCATATTTCCTCTTCCTTTTTCAGCACGTTTATCATACTCCAAACAAAAAGCTTTCCCATACTTTCTCTTCCCCATTATCTCAGGAAGGAGGAGGGGAAGGAAAAACCGTAACCTTACTCATGTACACCAGTCACCCCAAACTTCAGCCAATTCTAGGAACAGATCTCTTCTGCCTGGAGTGCCCTTTACCCACTAGAGCCCCTTAAAGAACTTCTCAAATACACACCCACATGCCACCTCCTCCAGGAGGGCTTCCTTTCTTTCACCCACTTTTTGGTTAATATCACCCTGTACCACCAGCACTCGCCAGAGTCTGCCAGTGCCAGGCTGTAAGCACATTAAGGACAGCAGGCGCAGCTCGCCCCCTTGCCCAGCCCCGAGCACGGTGCATTAAGCACAGCAGACATCCACTAAGTCTCTGTTGGCTGAAGAATGAGCATCATGGCTCATCAGGAGTATTAAAAGCACTTAAGTGCTGGTAGAAATTGGACTGCTTAAAGGGTCTTGGTTAGAGGTTAGTGACATTTCTGATGGAACTGCTGTGAAAGGGAAGAAAAAAACATCACATGGAATTCCCAGCCTTCCCTTCAGTTCTAAATGCAAGACGGTGAACAATCCTTTGCAATTAAGGCAACCACAGACTCCTCGCCTTCAACATTAGTTACCCCTGGGGAATAAAATCATACAGTTCTGCACTGTTTGATTTTTTTTTTTTACCATTAGTTGTATACTACTTCTATAATATTTTAAATAAATTAAAGTTTGTAACAGCTCAATTTTTAGAAGGAATCTTTACGGGGGGGGCACCATGTGGTATTTTCCCTTCTTAAAATCCCCAACAGCCTCCCACAGGAACTGGAATTATGGCAAGGGACTGAGACCCTGAGGACCAAACCGAGCTCAGGATTGCAGAAGCTAAGGAGGAAAAAATGGCACATATTCACGGAACAATATTTCAGCAGAATCCAAACGACATGCTTTAAAAACACCCTCCTTTATTTTTAGGGCAGTGAAACTATTCTGCATGATACTAGAAGGGTGGACACATGTCCTTATACATTTATGAAAACCCACAGAATGCACAACAGCAGTGAACCCTAACATAAACTATGGACTTCGGGTGATAATGATGTGTCAATGGAGGGCCATCCCTCATAAAAAATATAATCTGGGGCAGGACAGTGACGGGCAGCAGAGACCACCCGGGAAAATCTCTGCATCTTCCACTCAATTCTTTTTGTGACCCGAAACTGCTCTAAAAAATAAAGTCTATTTTTAAAAATGAGTATCTTCATTGTTCCAGTCACCCACTCCCCCAAAGAGCCCATACTTCCCCAAAACACTTAGTGCCCACTACTCTTTACAGAATTTTTAAATGGGCCATTTCACTTTAATTATTAAAATTACCTCTGGCTAAAACTGTAATAAATCAGGAGTTCTGATTTAACCTGCCAAGTTTTATAAATTGACATCTCCAGACCCCCAAGTATTCTAAGACATCGTGCTTCTTAAGAGATTAAACTGAACCAACTAGATAGATCCAACTCCAAAGTCCCCTTCTCGTTTAAAACTGGCATTTTAGGATGCTTCAACTGTACAAATATTAAAGAAAATTATTTTAATAACATAATCCCCAAACAACCCATCCCCAACATGGCTTTCATTTTTCCTGATTACTCTCCAGGGCGCACCAGGCCGGTAAGAAGCACCCCAGGAACCCTAGCACCAGCCACGTGGGGTAAAACGAAAGCCTGCCTGGTTTAGAGTTAACTAGAGGCTTCTACAGCAATTTTTGCCCGTGTAACCAAACGCTAAGACGTCTGAACAACATCCTTGTTAAATTCTGCTACCCAGTTCATTCAAAAGTTACTTACTTCAGGCATGACATTCACTAAACTACACATTAAAGAGCGTCAGGGTCAAAATTAAGTATATACTAGGTATTTGGAACTCTGGCATATGACTTATCTAATAAAACTCCCATCACCCGAGAAACAACAAGCTGCTCTCGACTTCTGGGCAATCAGCTCATGAACTGCTCCCACTGATAACAGCCACACAGCGCCTCTCCCGGCCCATCCACCCACCCTGAGGCCAGGGGTGGAAATCCCTGACGCTGTGACAGAAGAGTTCAGAGTAGAAGGCCTCACAGTGGATAACAACTGAAGCAGGTGGAGCACCCAGGTGCCTGTGAGATCGGGAACTCGGGCTCCTCCCTTTCCAATCACCCTCCCCACGGTGCTCACACCCGTTCTCGTATTGCTAACCACCCCCCTGATGACCTGATTCATAAATCACCAGCCTCGGTCCCTAGCCTGGACTCTTCCCCCAAGCTCCAGACCCAGGCATGTAACCACCTATTCCTTTCCTCCACCTACATTCCAGGCATCTGAACAGAACTCCTTATCTGTGTAGGTTCTTCATCATCTGTGCCAATCAGTGGCCCCATGATTCATTCACCCACACACCCAGGCCAGATCCCATCTTAGGATTCCTCCTTCCCTCCATCACCCTCTTCGCCCAGCTGGCCCATTCTGCCCAGGGCTCCCTCTTGAATCCCATCCAGCCACCGATGCCTCCGTCCAGTCCCGCATCAGTGGTCTCCTACCTGAGGGACCAGCCTCTGCCCTCTCCAGTCCAAGTGCCAAACTTTCACAACAAAATTGGTCTCATTCTGCCACTGCAAACATTCCTGGGAATTTTGCATCACCTAACAGGCTGAAGCCCAAACCAGTCAGCATTGTCCTTTATGAGCTGGTCCCCAACTACCTCTTCAACTTCATCTCTCTTGTTTTCCTTTTTCCTTAAAGTCCAGCAAAACTGAATCCCTTGCACTTTTCCAAACACTCTGTGCTATTTAATAAAAAACAAAACAAAAAAAAAAACTCTCACGCTTTTGAACATTCTATTGTCTGGATTCCTTCTGCCTTTTTAAATAAAAAAAGAGCTCAGGCATCATTTCCTTTATTGAGGTTCAAACTGCCACCTCACGATATAATTACTCCTTCCTCTTGTGTTTCTTCTGAGCCTTATACTTCCTTCTACAACTGCATTTATCCCAGAGAGAAGTATGTTTACACACATGCCTCTGCTCTTAGACTGTAAGCCTCCTGAACACAGGGTTATCATTTATCTTCCTAATCCCAATGCCAGCACAGTGTCCAACACATGGCAAATCCCTCTACGGCCCTCAACGTCATTCCTGTATCATGTCATCAATTTTTCACTGCCTAATATTCTACCTATTAGATATCTATTTAGATCAACACACATTCTTTCTTCCTCTAAGACTGCTACTTTTATGAACTAGTATAAATGCTTTTCCAACATCTACCTAAAATCAATTTTAAAATGAAGAATAGGAATTTTCATTGAGAACTTCTCAATGAAATGTAGCAAAGAGGGACTCACACCAGAGCTGCAGTATCAGGAAGGCATTAAAGGATGAAGAACAAAGATACTGGTGGTAACAGTGAGGCGCAGCACAGTGCAGGAGACCAATCTGAACTCAGAAATGTTGCACGGGACCAGTTCTGCACCAAGAAAAGTCAAGTCTTCCTTTTTCTCCAACTCTCTTATACTAACTAGCTTCCTGCCTTCAGAACCAGAAAGTCATAGTTCAGTTAGGCTTTTCTAAGTTAGCCTCAGAACTTAATCACCATTTATAAAGTCATTTCTGTAAGAAAATGTGTGGGACTTCTAACCAACACACTTACAAGTGAAATCTGAAATGTACTTGGGAACTGCCCATAGTTTAAACTTTATTTCTGACACATGAAAACATCTGCTTCTTTTTGCATCAAACTGTATCAGTGGTGATCATGAAAATAGATTACAAATAAAAACATTAATAAATCCCTTATTAATTTTTTGTTTTATAAAATAAATGGCCACACTGACTACATCACTACCTAGTATTTCAGCTTAAAATAGCAAAGATCTTTTCGAAGTCTGACAACACGTCCTCTTTTTCTTTCATTGTACTCTTATGCGACAAGTTTCCCTTTCCATGATCACTCTTGTAAGACTTAAATAACTAAAGGCAATCAGTCACACAATAAAGAAAAAATTGCTTTAATTTGAATAAAGAAAAAAAGCAAAACGGTTCTAGAAAAATTCAGTAATGCTCTACTTTCATACTACTGCCTTGTATTCCTCCTTAAGTTTTTCCATTCATCAAATATATGTGGTAGAAGGGCAGCAGCAGAGGTCCACGCCCCTAAACCCAAAGTCTCCAAAAACCAAGAGTTTTTCATGACTCCCTCGGAGGGGAGGTCTAAACTGATCTGAATCCACGTGGCAGGAAAACCTGAAGTGATGCGGGGCTATTCGGAGCCCCAGTCCCCGAAGCCAGGCGCCCGTGGTTAGCACGGGCACCACCACCGCCCGCAGACCCTCGCTAACATGTGCGCCTTGGGCGGGAAGAAAACACGGTACAAGTGATATGTGTGATTTCAGTGACTACAGCCCCGTCACTCAGAACGCATCCACTATCAAATGGGTAAAAAGCACACCCATCCTCTTGGTGCGGGGAGCCAGAATGTTCATTCACAGCAGTAATTTTAAGTCACCGTATTTGCACCTGTTATTGTCCCGTGAATTTCTACATCTTCTACAACTTTTCATTAAATCAAAGACTAAAAAGAGACATGCAGGATATAAACTATTTTAAAACTGGAATGTTGATCACGTATACGAAATATTCATCTGAAGAACACAATCCAGCCAGGCAGGATTCCCTCCGTTCCACTTGTTCCATCCACCGCAGAGAGAAGCCCGGAAAGGAGTGGTCCTGTGGTTCTGAATTAATGCTCACATGAACACGTGTGTACACAAGCAGAGTCTCTGTGGGCCCCCATGCACACGTAGGGTCCTCTGTTTAGGACACAACTGCTGCAGGGGCAAGGGGCCCAGCATGAATATGTAATACCCCTTGGTGAGTGTCTGGCTTACTGACGTCAGTGAGGCAATCACCTACAGACACTCATGAAATAACCACCACAGTGCTTTCCAGTAACACTGTTGTGGGAGGAGAAGGAGGGCTAATTTTTCCTTCTCCAAAGGCAAAATGAAAGCAGCAAGGTAATTCTATCTAACCAGCAGAACCAAACAGGAATGTGCTCTGACTAGAACTCCGTGTCCCAAGGATGGGGCATGCCTTACCCCAAAGAGGTGAGCCAGAAATGCCAATAAAATCATCGCAGGGCTTCCCTGGTGGCGCCGTGGTTGAGAATCTGCCTGCCGATGCAGGGGACACAGGTTCGTGCCCCGGTCCGGGAAGATCCCACATGCCGTGGAGCAGCTGGGCCTGTGAGCCATGGCCGCTGAGCCTGCGCTCCACGACGGGAGAGGCCACAACAGTAAGAGGCCCGCTTACCGCAAAAAAAAAAATAAAAAAATCATCACAAGGAAATTTCGTGAAAATGGGGGACGATATTTACCATCCAATTCTGAGTGGAAAACAATGTAGGAAACAATGCCTGGAAAACAGCTCTATTCAAGTAGTGGGATTACAGACGCTTGTGCTTTAAAAACAGTTTAGTGGCGGATGGACTGACGGGTGTTTTTCCATTTCAGCACCCATCTTCAGACCCCCACTTCACACTGTCTTTTACAAGGCTATGTGTAGACAACATGGCCAGTCTGGGGAGGGAGCTCCAACTCTGCAGGAGACAAGCACCCAGAAGCCCTCCCTCAAAGGGCCTTCGCGGCACACAGCCCCCGACTGGAACGAGAGGGATCACCGCTGCTCTGATGCATGAGGACGAATCAAGAGAGGGATCATTTTTGTGGAATTTCAAAAACCGCCTTGTTTAGTGGCTGTAGCTAACATATTAAGAAATAATCTATGCAACAGACTAGGTATAAAAACATTGAGAATTTTACCATTTTAAAAAGGCTTAAGGACTTCCCTGGTGGCGCAGTAGTTAAGAATCCGCCTGCCAATGCAGGGGACACGGGTTCGAGCCCTGGTGTAGGAGGATCCCACATGCCGCGGAGCAACTAAGCCCGTGCGCCACAACTACTGAGCCTGTGCTCTAGAGCCCGCGAGCCACAAGTACTGAGCCAGCGTGCCACAACTACTGAAGACCGCGCGCCTAGAGCCCGTGCTCTGCAATAAGAGAAGCCACCGTGATGAGAAGCCCACGCACCACAAAGAAGAGTAGCCCCCGCTCGCAGCAACTAGAGAAAGCCCGCAAGCAGCAACGAAGACCCAACGCAGCCAAAGATAAATAAATAAAAATAAATCTAAAAAAAAGAATAATTTGCAACTTAATAAATAAATAAAAAGGCTTAAAAGTATTTTACTACCTTCATAACAATTAATTTTCAGAACCTTGAGGGTTTTGTTCCTTTTGGAAATATAAGAGAAATAAAAAAATAAAACATTTTAGATGCACACACATATATGAATATTTACTTATTTATTTTGGGAGAAAGGCTGTGAAGGCCTCCTCTCAAGAAGCACTTTGCTTCACATAAGCAGTAATTCATCCAAGAGAAAGAGAATATGTAGATCCCTGGGAAACCTGCTTTTCCATTAAAAACTATTTTAAACCATGTGATCACTTTCAACTATGACTGCTTCACAGTATGGGGAAATGGAGTTCCATCCCGCAATAGCCAGGGCCACAGGTTCACGCTGCTGGCGGTAACAGCCCCAGGCCCGCTGCGGAGGGTGGCCTGAGACCTCCACCACTGTCAGGTGTACAGATCCCATCACATCCTGCCTGCTGCACAGATAAACACAGGCAGCCTGTGTCCCCAGGCCAGGAAGCGCAAGCAGTTTCACTTCATGTAAGCACTTCATTTTTTCTTAAAGAAGACAATTGGGAGGAAGGTATTCTGAATGACACAAACAGGGGTTTTTACAAACACTTCAAATTCTTTATTAACAAAGGAAAGAGAAGAGCCCAAACCTCATAACTACCTTTCCAGACACAGTCCATCCCCTAAGTCTGCTTAATACGCCATCTACCCTTATACTGGAAAAAGCCATACAGCGAACTGCAAAAAAATTACAACACACTTAAAAAAAAAAAAAAAGTCTCCCTGGGCTTCCCTGGTGGTGCAGTGGTTGAGAGTCCGCCTGCCAATGCAGGGGACACAGGTTCGTGCCCCGGTCCGGGAAGATCCCACATGCCGCGGAGCGGCTGGGCCCGTGAGCCACGGCCGCTGAGCCTGCGCGTCCGGAGCCTGTGCTCTGCAACGGGAGAGGCCACAACAGTGAGAGGCCCGCGTACCGCAAAAAAAAAAAAAAAACAAATCAACTATTTATACATAAAAGCACAAAATCTCTGACAACCCAAACATTAAAAAGACTATTGGTCCGCAATAGTATTCTCAGTTCAGAGACACATGTACATCTTCAGTTAAGTGCTAAGCGGAACAACTACGAGAAAAGAAAATCGATTTTGCCCCAAGGAGGCCACTCGTTTCCTAGCTGTCCCCTCCCTCCACCAGCAGGTGTTCCTCACGGGCCTAGCATCACGGGGGAGCTGGACCGACTGATGGTGGGGACCTTCCCTGAAGGTCTGCCTTTACAATCCAATTAAGAAAAAAAAGGCAACAGAACACAAATACTAACGGCTCACCAGGGGTTACTGGGCAGAGGACTCTGGGGCAACCCTGCGGGGCAGGCAGGCTCTCCCCGGGGCGAGGGGGTGGGAACGCAGCGCACAAGAGGCCGGGTAGGAACACGAGGCCCTTAGTGCTGAGCTGGAGCTTATGTTTGGTCAGGAAGCCACCACAGGTTTCTAAGCAGGGAGTGACATGATGGAAACAGCTGAGAGATGGTCCTGGCAACGCTGTGGAGGAGCTTCAGGTTCAGGGCTTCTGTCCTGGTTCAGGGTTTTCCAAGAGAACCATGAAGGCTAGTTCTGAGAGCTGCATTTCTTAAAAAATAAGGTTCCAAAGTCAAAAAGACATGGAGCACACATCCTCCTCTGCCCCCTGACAGGTGTGCAATACATGCTACCATAGTAAAAATTCTAACAATTCTATTCAATTTTCAAAGTTAGACCTGTGGTTCCGAAGTCAAGCTCTGAAATACACGCCCTGAGTCGCAAGCACTGACTTTCCATGACTTTCCACTGAGCTGCTCTTCCAATGGGCACCGCTGTATGGTGCTCCCAGGGAGAGCAACAGGGATTTAAGGATTTTTAATTTTGCAGTGCAGCGGTTCTCAAAGTGTGGTCCCTGAGGCAGCCACACACCTGGCAACTTGTTAGAGATGCAAACTCCACCAAGCCCTCCAAGTGACTGATGAGCATAAACGCTGAAATCTCAAAAGCACTGTTAGATTATAGTGTACTTTTTTCAGTTAATATTTCTGCACAGTTCAAAACAACCTGGGCAACACCTGAGAGGTAACAAACAGAAGTCAAAGGCTGCCATCCCTCCCCAAGGGCAGCATGAGGGCTCAGCAGAGACAACGACGAGAAACAGAACAGGGACCAGTCAACTCCCCCTACTCCCACAATCCTAAATTCCAGGAAGTCAATTAAGAATAACACCGGGGGGCTTTCCTGGTGGCGCAGTGGTTGAGAGTCCGCCTGCCGATGCAGGGGACACGGGTTCATGACCCCGTCCGGGAAGATCCCACATGCCGCAGAGCGGCTGGGCCCGTGAGCCATGGCCACTGAGCCTGCGCGTCTGGAGCCTGTGCTCTGCAACGGGAGAGGCCACAACAGGGAGAGGCCCGCGTACCGCAAAAAAAAAAAATAAAAATAAAAGAATAACACTGGGACATGAACAAAGTCTTCTTCAAACGTGAAAAAACAAAATCATGGAAATAAAAGTGACCAAAATACCATGAGTGACCAGCCCTGAACTGGGCTGGTCTCAGGGAAGCTGGAGGCACAATTTGGTCATGAAGGACACAGCAGCCACGTCGGGGGCGGGGGCACTCTGGTGGAGAGAGGAAGAAAACACAAATGCCAGCACCAAGAGCCAGGGAGTCGGGGCTCTGCTCTCAGGGCGGCAGCCTTAGGCAGCCTCGGTCCAGTTTCATTAAGCCTCAGTTTTCTCATCTGTAAAACTGGTCTAACAGCCCTTCCCTCCGCAGAGGCCCCGAGGATTAGCCGAGGGCTAAGCTGCTCCTCCCTCCTTGTATCGGAAGGAGGCAGTAAAATTTAGTTCCCTTCCCACAAGGCTCCCACTAAGGGCATCAACATGGGAGCGCCAAGGACCACTTACTTTTCCCACTTATCTATTCCGGCAACACAGCGCAGCCGAAGGAAAAAGCCACCCGCCTCCTGGTAGGAACTGCTGAGGAGCTGAGCAATTCTTTGTACTTACATATATTTTTCTTTTTAAATTACCTCTCAAGAAATGTTTGGTACAATGAAAGGGCATCAAACACAGGAAAGAAATGCTCAAACAAGACCTTTCTACAGCAGGTTCTCAGTTCACCAGGAGTTCAGGTAGCAATTTAACAACTTCGAGTCAACCGCACTGAAATTGATCTTAAAGTGATGCTGGGAAACTGTACCTAAAATAGCTGCTGACCAACACCCAGTCCCCAGGTTCTGGATTACTTTCATTTCCACTCGTCTATCACTGTACGTTTCCACCTCCAAAGGTACTCTGTTCTAAGTAGGAAGCACACTCTTGGAGCCACGTACCCACTAACGCGAGAGTTTGAGGAGCAACACCGAGCCACACGCGGGATTCCCGAGTCCAAGGTGCCTGGTCCCCACACACGTGCAGACTGGGTCCCCCAGGGGCACCTGACCCACCCTGGCGGCGGCGCTGCCAGCTTCCCAGGAAGCCTACACTCAATCCCGGACCAAGGCTGCACCCCCAAAACATCAGTCAACTTAAGCAAATGTTCCTCCAACAAGATACCGTGGGGCGCCCTGAAAACGGTTCTGTGCCCACAGAATCCCGAGACTAGAAAATGAGAGACAGAGCGGAAGAAAGCATTCAAGTCGGGGAGGCGGAGGTCACAGACAGACACATGGGAAAACGAGGGTGTGTGTACACTGCCTTTTTCTTACAGAGAGAAACCAGAAGGCATCACGTGATGAAGAGGACCGCGGCTCAGGAGTCCCTCCCCACCCCACGGACCGGGCGGTCCTGACCTTGGAATTCAAATTCTGTTCATTCATCTATAAATTGAAGAGAGTGATTTCCAGGTAGAGAGCACACGCTGAGCATAAGATCTACTTTGGTCAATCCTGAAACCCCATTGAAATCACAGTACAAAGGGGGTTTTCTTAAAAAAGGCTTTAAACCTCCACGTACCAGGAGGGGAGAGAACACCCACAGCAAGAAAATTCCAGAAGCTGGAAAGTGGGTGGAGGAAAGAAAGGTGGGGAAGATGGCAAATGCTAAGCTCGAGGCAGGGAAAGCAGAGAATCAACTGCACCCCCCCTGCCGAATCCCCAGGGGAGCAGTGACTGCAAGTCCTGCAGAAGCAGTGGAACACCCAGATGGCCTGCCCGCTGCCCACAGCCAGGAAGCTGCCCCGTGCCTCCCCAGGAAAGGAAACTGAAAGCATGTTCTCTGCAAAGGAACATGGAGGGTTTCAGGAGCAGGAGAGAAACTACACGGGGCACTGTGCCCGCTCTCAGAGCCTTTCCTCATCCAGAGCGAGCCTCAGGTGGGAGGAGGGACCACAAGCGGAGGGGACGCGGGTTTGTGCCCCGGTCCGGGAGGATCCCTCATGCTGCGGAGCGGCTGGGTCCGTGAGCCATGGCCGCTGAGCCTGCGCGTCCGGAGCCTGTGCTGCGCAACAGGAGAGGCCACAACAGTGAGAGGCCCACGTACCGCAAAAAAAAAAAAAAAAAAAAAAAAAGGCGATAAGAAACTGACATAAGCCGTTCCTCACCTCTCATGCCCACCAGAAGCGCCTACATCACTGGGGTTGAAAAAGCCCCAGTCAGGGTTCAGACTTCCAACCAGCTTGTCCCCTACTCTGAAATATGAGTGGACATTCAAGGGTGGCCTCTACCACAAAAAACAGAAACCAAAACCAACAGGGGGGCAAAGGGGCCGTGGAGGAAGAGAATCTATTCCGAGGGAAAAAACAACATAACTACAATTAACATACTCAGGGAGATGAAAGCAGATATTTCAACTGAAACAAGAAAGCAACAACATTCAGAGAATCAAAAAGAGCCCTCACAATTTAAAAAAACAAGAGCAGAAATGAAATACTCTTTGGAAGAGCTGGAAGATAAAGTTGAGACAATCTCCCAGAAGGCCAAGGAGAAAAGACAAGAGATGGAAAATAGGTTTCAAAGGATAAGAATACTTGAGGACCAGTCCAGAAGGTCCAGCATCCAAATAATAAAGGGTTTAAGAAAGAGTGAACACAGGAAATGGGAGAGGGAAGGGAATCAAAGAAACAATTCAACAAAAAGACGTGAGTTGTCTGATTAAGGACCTATGAAGTACCTGTCACAAAAAATAAAAGAAGACCCACATCATGATGAAACTTCAGATTACAAAGAAAAAATTCAGATCTTATGAAATTCAGGAAAAATGAAACAGCTTGCATGCACAGATTCCAGTATCGGTGTGGCGTTGCATTCCTCAACAGCAACACTGCAAACTAAAACACAGTGGAGCTGCTGTCACAATTCTAAGGAAATAATTTCCACCCCATGACTAAACGCCATGCCAAAATATCAATCGAGGGGAAAGGCAAAAATAAGAAACTTGCAGATACCCAAGACCTCAAAAAAACCTATCTCCCATGCACCCTATTCACAGGAAGGCCACTACAGGATATGCTCCACCAACACAGTCACAGAAACCAAGAAAGATGGCAGGAGGCGCAGAAAACAAGCCATCCCCAGAGAGCAGCCCAAGGAATCCCGAAGATGAAGGCAAAGAGGATGAGGGATGGCAGAGGGGATGCCAGCGATACAAGTTAGGAGGCTCAGAGGAAGGAGTCTCCCTCCAGAGGAGGGAAATGGACAGACAGCCTGTGTGCCTCACCTGAAATTCCCAAGAGGAGGTTTCAACAACTGGCAGCGGGTTTGGGGTTGAATAAGTTATAAGTGCTGCTACAGAGTAAATGTTTATGCTCCCTCCCCAAAATCATATGGTGAGACCCAACCCTCAATGTGATGGAGGTGATCAGGTCATGAGGGTGGAGCCCTCAGGATTGGGATTGCTGCCCTTATAAGGAGACCTCCCAGAGCACCCCCTCCCCCTTTGCCCTGTGAGAACACAGCCAGAAGCAGGCCCTCAAAAGACTCAAAATCTGCCAGAGCCTTGATCTTGGGCTTCCAAGCCTCCAAAATTGTGAGAAATGTTTGTTGTTTAAGCCACTCAGTCTACAGCATTTTGTAACAGCAGCCCAAACAGACTAAGACAATTACATTTCCAAAAAAATAAATAAATAAACTTCCAAACAAGATTTGAAAAGTAATCCTGGTTTACTCATGGCTGGCTGGGCTTAGTGTTTCCACAGTCACGTTAATGTACACACGAATCTAACTGAAGTCACCAACGTAAGTGCACTGGGCACAGGGAGGGGAGGGACACGGGAGCGAAGGAGGCAAGGACACGAGAACTAAATCCTCATCTTCAGGGTCCAAAGTCTACTGACAATGCCTGAAACTAGGGAAAAAAGAAACAGCGATTTTTAAATGCTCTTTGTGAACAAAGAAGTAACAACAACAACTGACAGCAAAGGGGATGGAAGGGGCTGCCTTCGGAGGGGGTGAGGGGAGGAAATGGACGCCAACGGCAAGGAACTGCTCTCTCCCAACAACCCTCACCACGTGCATAACTTTGCAAATAAAAACTAAACAAAAGTCCTAAGTAATTAATAGAAGACAAAGGATGTGGACCTCCACGGTCCTTTCAAATCTTAGGGCCAGAAAGTCTTTTTAAAAACAGGAAGAGACTTGGCGGGAAGATAAACACGAGGTACGTATTTGGTAAGCATTAATGTAAAACTCCAAAAGTTCCCACAATGTATTCAGATACCAACAGGGCTCCTTCTATTGACCAAGACCCTCCTCAACATATAACGGAAGGTCTGTAAGTGGACAGTGCCATCCCCAGGGGGGCTGCACACCAAGGGCCTTTGTAACACACAACCGGGATGCTTTATGCCTTGTCACAAGCAAAGGTACACCTCATCTTATTTTCCCTCCTCTAAATCTTGGAAACCAGGGAGCCATTTAGGATTAGGAAACGCGGCATCCCCCCAGGAGCCAGGTGCTGTAAGAGCTCTAGTTTTTCTCTTTCTCAAAGCATTGAGCTCTGAGAGTTTGAAAAGTATTGCACTGCAAAAAACGGGACTTACGGCAGGGAAACGACCAGTCGGATGACAGTGCTTGACTCTGAGTGGTAATAGAGGGCTAAGAGTCCACTTCTATTTCCTGCGCTCGTACCCGCCGCAAGATTCCATTAATGATAACAATGCTGAGCCCAAGCACCAAAAAAAGCCACAGCACGACTGGGTTGGGTGTGGTCCACTTCCTGTAGGTATGGAGTTTCCCAGCAGGCAATTCTGAATCACAGGGAGAAATCACCCAAAAAGAGAGCAACGCGGCCCGAAGATCCTCAGGCTCCTGGACCCTGGCCTCAGTGTGGCTGTAAAGTACACTAGGAAGAAGCAACAACGACCAACAGGCTCATTTCTTCAGAAACGCCTCACACTGCATCTCGTACCAAAGTGCTAGAAAAACTGTTCAACTCAAAAGCTGTGTCAAGTCGCATCAAATAAGTAAACTCGGCTCCACACACCAGAAGAGTTAACTCAAAGATGACCACAAAAATGACAGAAAGGAACAAGAAAGCAACGGTGCCACTTGCCCGTAACTACCCTCCGCCGGGACACGGTGCTGCGTTAGCTGCCTAGAAAAGTCTAATCTGACCAATTTCTACTTGAAGGTCACTGGTTGTACGCGAAATACTATCAAGAACATTCCCTGATACGGGATTAGAACCAAAATGTCCTGGACTCCTCCAAGGTGTTTTCTATTTTAATCTTCTGACGACCCTCCCCCTCCCAAACTGACTTTAAGCAAAACAAATTCTTAACACTGTTAAATTTCGGTGATAGAGAAGAGGGAATATGAAGTCTTGAAATGCGTATTAAAAAAAAAACACCTTAAATATAGGCTACTAACAATAACAGAGAATGTGTCTTCATTTTCCTTACAGCATAGAGCATGGGAAAAGGTCAAAAGCAAGGGGCGTGAAGGAGACTAATAAGGACTATAAAATGTTGGCTAAGAGTTCACATTACAAGGTTTGAGGCAACCTTGCTGAAAGGTCCACCTGCGCTGCAGGTGGACACGAGACCCTTCCACCATTTCAGCCTCCTCCTCTCGCCATCCTGGGGGCCTCTCGCCCAGAGAGCCACCGCCGCCTTCCCAGCAGCAGCCAGCGCTCCCAGCATCCTTCCACCTTGGCCCACCACGTGCCCGGAGGAAGCAGCGTCCGGACAGTGCGCCGCCCGAGGCGGCGGGGAACGCAGGCCCCCTCCCCGGCTGCCGCCCCTCCAGCTCCAGGGCCCCGGCTGGGCGCCGCGAGTCCGCCCTCGCACCCTGCGCCCTGCTCTCTGCGCACCCCTCCCCGGCTCATCTGAACCTTCTCGGGGAGAGCACCCCAGTCGGCCCTCGCTAGGCTGCTGACCTCCTGAGCACCGGCCAGGAGGAGGGTCTCACCTACACCTGCCGCGGCTGCTGGGGAAATGCGCGGCAAGGACGCGGCTCCTCGCCCAGTCCAACGCTGCACCACCACCTCACAAATACCCTGAACGTCCACACCCGCGGAGGAAAAAGTACCAGAGCTCTTCAGGCAAGATTAAATGCAGCTGTCCTTCTGTTTGTCTTCTCCTCCCAGAGCGCACAGGTTTCCCCAGGGTAAGGAAGAGCACTGGAGAAAAGTTCCCAACTCACCCAAATTGGCCATTAAACGTCTCTCTCTCTCCCCACACAGAGGGGCATTCTCAGCAAAAGGTCTCTCCAAGCAGCCAGAGAAACGCAAAGATGATGTTAATAAAGTAGAGACTTTACGTTTTCCAGCTGTTCCTGTAAACGGTCTGTACTTTCAAATATGAGAATATCTTACATGCATGACATCCTCAAAACATGCTAAACTAACTCAGGTCCTGTCATACATGTTACATATCAAATTAGTGTAATTCAGTCAGCTGTGAAATCAATTTAGTTTTGCAGCAGCTCTTTTTTTTTCTTCTTAATAAAATGCATCACACAACAGTACATCACAAGTAGTGAGGATTAGGGCTGTCTTCGGAAAAGTTAACTTTCAGGTCTTGATGTAAAATATATTTCTTACACGGGTCACGGTCCAGAAAAGGTTTCAAGTGACTGATAAAATTCCGTTATAGAAACTTACAAACCAAAATCTAATTCTTTTTAAATTACAACTTATGCAACTAAAAGCTGATGGATGCTGCTGCCTCCAGCTGAAGCTGAATTAAATCCAGAGAAGCAACAAATGTTCAGTGAAGGACAGGGAGTAGTTAAATCCACAACTCAACCGAATTTCTTTATGTCTATTCGTAGTTATTACATTCAGTTCATGATTTCTATTTTTTTCCCCCATGCTAATATGAAACTGGGTGGGAGGTTTAAAAAAAAAAGAGGAAAGGCCCCTGGCAGCCTTCATGAAAAGGTTATTAAACAGGATCACCCATAACTCACTCAGATTTACAGTCATCAACCCTCACCGAGCACCCGGCACAACAGTGTTCAATAACGGTTGCTGATTGAACAAATAAAATACCGTATTTTAATTTCTTCAGCAAACCCAAGTTGGAATGAAATAAGCATTACTGTTTGCTAGAGTAATAATAAAGCAATAACACAGCATGGTGAGTAAGAGAATGGGTCTTGAGGGCAGGAAAGACCTGGTTTCCAATCACAGCTTTGCCACGTAAGGCACTATCTCACCCTGGTCAGTTCAGTCTCTGCTGGTTTCCACGTCTAGAAAATGGCATACATTACACCTATGCCTCAAGCAGTACCAATGAGAATCAAGAGGCATAAAAATGATTTGCAAGACAATGAAAATGATGTTTTCACTGAAATTATGCTGTCATTCAGGTTTATTTTTTAAGCATCTTTGCCTAGGCTGCCTGAATTCACTCTGCTGTCTTTCTGAAATTTTTAAGCCAACTCCTTACGAACCCTCATCAGGAGATGAGAGACGAAAAAAGGGAGGTTATGGGATGTATCGGGACACAGCACAGGAGGGTTAGTACTTCTTTCCTCCTCTTTTAGCCTGGAGAGCAGTCGGAGGCAGGTGTGCCTTTAATTTAATCCTCAACAACAACTCTGAGGAAGGCCTCCCTGGGCAGCAACAGCTGCTGATTCAAAGTAGGAAATAAATGTGCTGGTTGTTTTTCTTTGGGAGTGGAAGGGAGAGGGAAGGAATGTTCTTCCCCAAATGGCACACTAAAAACAATCATCATACAGTGTGTAGATGCACTTAAATACAGTGATGACTCTGTCAGAAGCCACCTTCGCGACCCTAAAACTGTAACGGCTGAAAATTTGGTTGTTTCAACCCAACAAAAATTTATCAGCCTTTCCACTGAGAAAGCAAAATAAAAACAGTTCCCTTGTAACACTACCTAGGAAATACATTTGGGAGGCCCAATTATTAAAAGAAATGTACCTTCTTTTCCCACGATTTAAGAATTCCGGCCCACACTCTTGAAGAAAAAAATTAAAAGGGGAGGACAAAAGGAGTGTTGAGACTAGACACCACCTGGTGACCATCTGATACTGACTTCAGGGCACCAGCCAGCGAGGCTTTAAGTACCTTTTTAAACTGATTCGCTTTCCACAAAAGCTGAATACCTCCATGGTAAGCTCTAAGTGAGGCAAGTGCGCTAGATTACAACCTGATTAACAGCATAAGAGTCTGTCTAAAGAAAGTACCCAGCAAATGTATTTTTTAATCATTACAAGAGGCCCTTCTTGCTCTACTGGTCAGAAATAATTTTTTACCCAGTTCACCCTGCCTTCCTGTCTCTAAATTCAAACCAAAGCAGGAATTTTTAGGAAATACCAAGAAACCACATCTGATTTTTACCTAGCGGTCAGCAGAAGCTTAGGTTTTAAATGCGTGTTGAGTTTAACAGCTCTTTACGTGAGATTCAAGGACAGTTTTCTTCAAGCACCGTCAAATTATTAATGTTAACTGTTACAACATTTTTTTTTAAAGAGGTTACAATTCTGGTAACTCTGTGTTCTTATTTTTCTAGATATCAAACCTGAACAATGAAATCGAGTTTTCTTTTTCAGATTTAGAGGGAGAGAAAGAGAGAAATGCTCTCTCTTTAAGGAGGGGGCAGATTCCCGGCTCCTATGGAGTCCAGGTCCGAATACTGCACTTCTCAGCCCTCAAGAGTGAGGTGGGGGGGGGGGGGGAGAAAAATGAGCCCGTAGAACGCTGTAAAATAAATAGTCCACTGGGATACTTGTATTTGTTTTCTTAAAGCTCCTCTGCTCCCTTACTCGGCTAACCCGGGAGAGCCAAACTTTAAAGACATTCCCTAGCTGTACCGTCAGATTTTAATCCCAAACATTTTGCCCCCATTTACGCGCTTACAAACATTACAAATTAGCCAAGAAGGGCAGTGGTTTTATCTTTCAAAGGGCTAAAAACAGTCCCCGATGGCGAAAAACCTTAAAGCATCCGTGTAAATTTGAAATTCAACTTCTCCCCCTTTACCCCACTCCAAAAAAAGTCACTGGGAGGCCAAGAGGCCACAAAGTGGCAACGGAGAGGATTTCTGGGAAGGAACTCAGCTGGATCCAATCAAGACTCCAAGCCAAAGCCCTGAGTCCCGGGATCCACACTCGAGTGCACGCTGTGCCATCGATTCCTTCTTCCAGAAGGGTTGAAGGCTCGCACTTTCCCCTCCATCTGCACCGGGAGGAAACGCGCGGAACAGACGCGCTGGAAGTGGAGCTAGCGGTGGCACCTTCCTCCACCCCGCCCTGCCTCCTCCTCCGCCCTCCGGGCCCGGGACTAGCCATGGCGCGACCGAGGCCCTCCCCGCCCCTCAACTTTACCGCCCCCTCGCCGAGGGGAACCCGGGCCTTCACCGCCCCCCGCCCGCGCCGGGGCCCTGAGAGCGAGCCGGGCCTCCGAGGGCATTTCTCCACATCACTTCTCCCCGGGAATGGGCCGGCGCGGGGCCTGCGGCTCGGGAGGCCCCGGGGGAGAGGGAAGCGAGGAGGGCGCAGCGGCCGGCAGCCCCACATCCCCCCGCTCGACCGCCGCGACTCCCGGCCGGCGAGGGCCGCCTCCGGGCCGCGGCCCCCAGGCCCCTGCACACACGCACCCGTGTCCGCTGGGCAGGGCACCCCGGGCGCTGCCAGCACGACGCGGGAGGCCGGCGCGACCCCGGAAGGTGCAGCGTGGTGGGGGGGCCGTGTTTACACCGCCAAGTTCCCCGCTTCCGCCCCGGCCCGCTCATCCCTCCCTCCCCTCGGCGGCCCGGTCCCTGCCTACCTGTATGCCGGGCAGGCCCGACTGCACCGGGGAGTGAGCCATGGCGGTCAGGACGGCCACTTCCTGGGACGGGACGGCCGGGCCGCGGCGATCCGCGCGGGCGACGAGGCCCGCGGGCCGCGCGCAGCCCTCGGGCGGCGGGGCCGGCCGGAGCCCGAGGCCACCCCAGCCCCCGCGGGTCCCGGGCCGGGCGGCGGGCTCAGGGGCGAGCGGAGGGCCTCGTCTCCATGCACCGCACTGGGGAGGGGTTGCCAGGAGCGCGGGGTCTCCCCGCGAGCTGCCGCCGCTGCTGCTGCTACTGCTGCTGCTGCTTGGCTGGAACCTGGCGGCCTGGGCCCGAGCGCTGGCCGCCTGGAGCCGGAGTGGACGGGCACAGCCGGCCGAGCCCGCGAGCGCCGAGCCCGGAGCGCGCCCCGCCCCGGCCCGGCCCCCGCGCCCGCCCCCGCGGCCCGGCCGGGGACCCCGCCCCGCGCTTCCGGGAGGGGGAGGAGGCTCGCGGCCGCCCGGCGCCCTAGGCCGCAGCCGCCTGCGCCGCCGCCTGCGCCGCAGCCTGCCGGAGCGGGTGGAGGTCCGCGCGTCTCCGGCGGGCTGCACCGCCTCGCAGCCGCCGGGGCGGGGCGGAGCGGAGCGGGGAGGTGGACGCGCGGACGGGTGCGGGGAGGGGGCCTCAGTTGATGCGACCCCCCGGCCACTGGAGCGCGGGGACCGGTCCGAGCCGGGGGTGGGCCACGTGCCCATCCCGCCCCCCAAGTACGGGCCGGTCGGGCGCCCAGCGGGTCTGGGCGGTGAGGGCGCTGTGGGTACCAGGTCTTACTCTACCACCTCTCTCCTGCCCTTCACGCCAGCCCACCCCTCTCCGCCTGGCCCCGGGGCAGCGGGCTCCAGGCGACCTTCCAGAGGGCAGAGCCTCGGGCAGGGGGACCTCGGGAGGGAGAGTGCCCAGCGGAGCCTCAGCCAGTGGCCGGTTCAAAACTACCGGGGCGGAGCTTCTTCGGTGTCTGGGTGAAGTTTCCAGCCAACCCAAGGAGGAAAGCCGGAGGGGAGAGGCCGAGAGCTGTTAATTCCCGGTGCTTTGGCTACTGGAAAACACCCCGCTTGGAATGCTAGGAGCTGTAAACTTAGCTAAAAAGCGAGGGGGGTTGAACCCCACCATCTCTGGGCTCCGGACCAAGGCGGGGGCGTCCACCAGCGAGAAGGGAAAATGGGTGAGGGAGGGGCAAGGAGGAAGGGAAGACAATGGAAGGAAACCGTGTCTAGACTTACCCCTGGCCCTCTCCCGCTCTTTCGGCTGCCTCCACCTTTTAGCCACCTCTCCTCCAACTGCAGAGGAAAGAAATAAGAAGGAATGAGTCAGTGCTGCCTCCAGAAAGTAGTATTTTATTTACAACGACAAACAGTGGCAGCCACTGAAGTGATCTGCTTCCCAGGTTGCTAGGACCCCGGCATCTCATTCATGCCCATGAATGCCCTCATTGCACCATGGCTGGGCGAGTTTGGACGTACAAAAATGAGCCCCTGAGAGTTCACAGACTATTGGAAGAACCTAAAAAGTCCTCCACCGAAGTAAGGAGTGTTTATTCTATGAAGTGTCACTGTATTCAGAGTGCCCTCGTGTGCTCTGGATCAGACAAGGAGCGAGGTGCTAAAACGCAGTCCCTGCTTTCCCTTTGGAAATATGCATGTTTTCCCGCGGCATCGTCCAGGACGCTTTCAGATACCTTCATGGTTGTCACTGGTGCACTGTCTTCACTGAGTCCTGAAGCCCTGCCACCCCCAAGTACTATGAAGAGAATATGGCAGATACAAAGTTAAAGAAAGCATGAGCCCTGATCCTTAAGAGCTCACCAGCTTGTGTAAATTTTGTGTACCAAAAAAATGGGTACATAAAGAGATGGATGGCAAAACAGGCAAGAGCATGAGTATTAAAAGTTCATCATCTTCAACCCAGGAATTTTACTTACAATAACATATCGTAAGGAAACAACCGAGAAGTACAGGAGAATGGATAAAAAAAGATGTGATGCGGTGATATTTGTGGTCATGGGAAAACTGGGAACAGATTAAAAGTCTAACAGAGATTGTTACTTAAATGATAATATATTCATACAGTCATTTAAAATGATGTACTTCAATATTTAGTAACATGGAAAAATATTTTCATTATATATTGTTAAGGAAATGGAGGGTACAAAGCAGTATGTATAGTCTGATCTCAAGCTACTTCATATGTATGAAGTTATATTTAAATATATATCACATACATATATATAATTTTATGTGTAAATAAATAGAGAAAAACCTGGAACTATCTATATATACACCAAGACTTAACAGTGTCTATCTCGAATTAAAGATGATTTTTTTAAATCAGTAGTCATCCAATAGAGACCATCATGCTAAGAGGTCTCTCCTTAGCGTCAGCCGTCAGGCCAATAACATGGCAGCAAGATGAGGAAGAAACAGGACAAGTGGACAGAAATGTCTGGGCACTGATCTAAGGCAGTACCATAGGAAACTCAAAGAACCCTTGGGCCCACTTTGCAGTAGGCTAATTTCCAATGAAGGAGCCATGGGGGGCATTGAACCATAATAATCTGGGCATAAAAAGTATTCAGAATCCCATTTTGTATCCAGAGGCTAGTAGGGCTAAGAACACGCAGGTTACCATGGGATGGGATTTATCTGGACACAGTGACTTGCATTCATTAGCTGGTCCGTTTCCCTATACCCTGTTTATCTCCTCACCACAACTAAACTTTATTTCCTCCTTTGACCATATTTATACAATTGAGCAGCATTCTCCTTGAAAGAGAAAAGAGAAAACAGGAGTTACTGGCTCCGCTCAGTCATATGCAGACGGTACCCAGTATGGCCCTGACAGCAGCCCTCTCCCTTTGTTTTAGCAGAGCAGAGATGATTGACAGGGCCTGAGCTAATGATGAGATCCTGCCCAATTGTTCATTACATTCATTCAGATAGTAACACATTTTTTGAATGCCAATTTATGTCAGACATCTACTTCAGCGCTGGGCATATAAACAACCCGAGCCTCACGTGCCTTATCCCACCCTGGGTGACATGGTCTCCCAGAATCCTAATTTCAGAATCTTACAATACCAATTGCTTAAAATTAGAGCCACGCTAGCCATGATTTCCACTAAGGAAAGAAGAGGATTATCCTCTCATCCTCTTCCTCTTGGCACTTTCCCTCCACTCTCAATGACAATTACAACAGATCATACACTACTATAATTTGAGAAGGAGAGATTTTGAGGGTCTCCATAGAGATTATGCATTTCCTGGTCTCCATGGAGATGCTCTAACCCATGGAATTATTTTCATCCTCTGACCCTCTTTGTCTTTTGTGTTGACTTAAAGACACGAATTGGGCAATGCATTGTGCTCTCACATATACTCGGGACCACAGAGGACGTTTGCATACCCCTCCAAATATAGAGCCCTTGTGTTTGACTTCCCCTAAGCCAGCTCATAGTCTCAGCAGAGCTCGAAAAGCTCAGCCGAAAACAAGAATTCAACAATCAGTCCCTTCACTTCTCCTTCTGAGTTGAAAAGATAAACACCCCCAAATGCCACTTCATAAAGAACAGCTAGACAAGTAGCACATTAGCAATTTAAATGTACAGATTAAAGAAAGGGACTTCCATTGGTGAACTTTAAAGAGAAATATGAGTAGCTTGGATAAGTAACTAACAGAAGGCTTAACAAATTTCTACACATGTTAAGCAGGTGAAGACACAAAAGAGGAAGACAGATAATTAAGACCAGCATAAAGAAGCATGTCTGGTCACAGTTGGATGACGTGACAGCGAGAAAATATATCTAAAGCCCTAGGAAAAGATCCAGCTACCATTGAAGAACGGTGCAAATGACGTATCATTCTGTGGGTGCGGGGCTCAGAGGGCAAGCCCTCACAGCAGTATCACTCTAAGTCAATCTGCCTTTGTTTCCTAGGGATGCCATTACGAAGTACCAAGGACTAGGTGACTTAAACGACAAAAATTTATTTCCTCACAGTCTTTTGGAAGCTAGAAGTCCAAGATCGAGGTGTCAGCAGGATGGGTTTCTTCTGAGGCCTCTCTCCTTGGCTTGTGGCTGGCCATTTTCTCCCTGTGTCCTCACATGGTCTTCCCTATGTGTCTGTGTATGTCTGTGTGTCTGTGTCCTGTTCTCTCCTTATAAGAACGCTCATCATATTTGATTAGGGTTCACCCTAATGACTTCAATGTTAATTACCTCTTTAAAGACTATCTCCAAATACAGTCACATTCTAAGATACTTCAGATCAAGATTTTAACATATGAATGGGGTCAGGGGACACGATTCAGCCCATAACACACCCTTCTCACTGTAAATGCATTTCTGGTCACCCACTTTAACTGGCTCCTCCAGGCTTAGCTCCATGAACAAGAATTTCCTTTTTCTTCTCCCAAGGCCTTTCTACACACTTCGCATTTCACATTTCTGCTCAGAAGCATTGCTTCATATTTCCTTGGGCGTAGTCCCTTAACTTGATCCTGCATAGAAACCAGAGCACTCATCTCCAATCACTGGACAGCTGAGAGCAGAGCTAGGTGTTTGCTTGGTAAAATATTTCTAATGAGAAGAAATCATCTGGAATACATGGCAATACCTACCAGAAAAAAAAGTTCAGTAGATTTTGCAGGGAGTTCATTAAAAGTAGTAAGCACTCATTTAAGCCAAAAGGTTGTGCTTTAATAAGGTCTGTTTTTCTTTTTAGTGCCTCCTTCACCCGTGAGTATCACTGTACCTGGAGGTACAGTTCACCAGGAGGGTTGGAGTCTGAGCCCACAGCAGACGAGGGGACTTCCTGTTGTGTGTTCCTGGCGTGACAGTTCTAGGGGCTCACAACAGGGGGGCTTAGTCTCTCCAGAAGGACTCACTGGAACAGCCTCACTAGAAAAATTCTCATGTGCAATTTTGCCTGGCAGAGAGCCAGATAACAGAGCTCGTCACCCTCTGAATAGTGGCCGCTTGACCCCGCCAATCAGCTTATAGAGGCTTCCGTATACAAAGGCTCCTCAAGCGCTGTGTGTGTGTATTTCCCTCTCTCCCAAGGCTGGGTTTGCTTTCAGAGTATTCAGAAAGGGCATAAATGAAATCATCCCCAGAAGGGTGATGTCATTCATCCTACAGTCACGGAACTGCAGCACCAGTTCTTAAAAGCCCTTGGCCCTGTTTTCTGACACAGAAGATAAATTGTAGAAAATGATTTTAATTTTCACTTCAAGCAGATCTAGGGAATTCTGTGCTTAAGGAACATTGGATAACCACACAAAGACAAAATGTGCCTATGAGTTGCAGGCAGTGGTTGCGGGCCTTAGTTCCGAAATGCACAGAACCAAGTATACTTGGAATCCTCATGAAAATACTGGCCTTGCACTACCCTGTCATCAAGACTTTGCCGGCAAAAGGATAAGCATGTAGTCCCATACCTTGATTTTCCAGCCCAGATATATTTGCTTTCCTAAGAAGCTATGTTAGTGATACTATTAGTCAGAGATCCTTGAATAACAAGTGACAAAAATCTAGCTCAAACCTCCATAGCAAAAAGGGGAAATTTTAGCTCAGTGACGGAAATCCAAGCTTGGCTAAGTCAGGCATGGATAAGTCCAGGAGGGTGGGTTCAATGATAAAATCAGAGCTCTGTCTTTCTATGTGTCACTCCTGCTAACCTCTGCATGGCTTCATCCGCATATGAGTCCTCTCTGTGTGATGACAAGAGTCACTCTATATAGTCTTTGCAACCCCAGAAAGAGTGACTTTCTCTTACCCAGTGTCCCTAGGCCACATCTAGTGGAGGAACACAAATTAGTGCATGTGCACGTTTATTCTTGTGACCAGAGGACAAGGAGGGAGTTGAGGAAGATGGCGGAAGAGTAAGACGCGGAGATCTTCCTCCCCACAGAGGACAAGGAGACACAGAGGTGGAAGAGTCCAATCCCCAAAGCATGCAACATGGAAGGGGCAGTTTCCCAACGGAAAAAAGACTCCTGGCCTGATACATTCCAGCCCCTGACTGACCAGCATAGGCATGTACACAGACATATACACACATACATACACTTGTGCGCACACACACATTCTCTTTTTCCATACATATAATTTCTTCTGTACTGCCCCCCAACGTGATACAGCCAACCTATGCGTATCCATCCATGTACTTACCTCTTCCCCAAAGCAGTTCAGCCCAAGTACCGTCTAGTTAGCCCATGCATTTCCTAGTCCAGACACTCTGGAGAATATGTATTCCTCTTTGTCAAGTCTAGATGTGGCTTTTCACAGCCCAGCTACATCTAAATGTTAAATCTATATCTAAATGTTAAGTTTTAAAAATAGAACTACCATATGACCCAGCAATTGCACTCCTGGGTATATATCCAAAAAAACCAAAAACACTCATTTGAAAAGACACTTGCACCCCAATGTTCATAGCAGCATATTTACAGTAGCCAAGACATAGCAACAACCTACGTGTCCATCAACAGAAGAATGGATAAAGAAGATGTGGGGTGTGTGTGTATATATACATATATATGTATATCCATGTACACACACACACACACACACACACACACACACACACACACACAATGGAGTACTAGTCAGTCATAGAAAAAGAACGAAATTTTACCATTCACAGCAACATGGATGGACTTGGAGGGCATCATGTTCAGTGAAATAAGTCAGCCAGAAAAAGATAAATACTGTATGATGTCACATATGTGGAATCTAAAAAATACAAGAAACTAGTGAATATAACATGTAAGAAGCAGACTCACAGATACAGAGAACATACCAGTGGTTACCTTTTCATTCCATTTTCTGGCCTTTTTGTACCAACAGCCTCCTAAGTGTTGGGTGGTGGCACATCAGTAAGGCAGCTGTCCATGCCCGAAGGTACTAGCCTCTGGGCAGTGCCAAGGCACCCAGAGCCCCAGACCAGGGGCCTCTGGTGAGAAGCACCCTCTTCTGTCCAGACCAGTGTGCCATGCCTACTGAGTCCAAAGTCTACACGTGATCCAGGTCCTAAATCATAAGAGGTGACAACTCAGCCAGATTCAGATCAGAATCCAGGGACAGAGGACAGTTTCAAGGCACGGGTTGGGGGGAACTGTACCCTAAATAAAATGGCACTGAGCAGACAAGAGTCCTATGCCCACTGGGGCGGAGGGATTGGAGGTTTGCTCTGTACAGCCGCTTAATCTAGTAGCGGGGAAATCTCTTACTAAGTTCAGACCCTTCTTACAAAGGTATATGGATCAGTGGTTGGCAGACTTCCTGTAAAGGGCCGAATGGTCGATATTGTAGGTTTGTGGACCATACGACCTTGGTCACAGTTACTTAGTTCCACTGTTGTGTCAGCCGAGCAGCACGGATAATATGCATACAACCTAGGATGAATGTGTTCAGGGAAATGTTTACAAACGCAGCTCGCAGGCCAGATTTGTCCCCAGGGCCGTGGTCTGTTGAGCCCTGATCTGGATGAGTGACCTCGGTGAGTTGGGTGAGTGGTCAGACCACTGAATGGAGTTCAAGCAGTACAAGTTCAGGGAAGTACAGGAAGAAGGAAGAGGAAACTATAGCTACACCGCATGGCTAGATAGAGTTGAGACCAAGGAGCTATCCTGGACTACGTATTTTAAATAAGTCCATAATACTCGATTGTAGTTAAAGATAAAGGCAGGGTCCAAAATACATATATAACTGGTGAGAACACGAGGAGGCCAATTTCCATATGGAGGATTCAGGCCTTCTGGGAACATTATCAGTAAACCTTCATAATCAAAAGAGAGTCATAGAGTATCTGTGAAGAATCATGAGGTCAGAAGTAAGGTCAGGGTCCAAGTTTAGTTTCTTTCTCTTGTAATCCCAAGAGTGTTCCTGGTACGGGAAAGTAGATGAATCATATAATAAATACTTATTTATGTCAGACACAGGTGACTTTAGAAATTAAAATTCCATGATTTAGAAAGTGCTTAAGAATATAAGGAAACTGGCATTTACACACTGCTGGTGGAAGTGTAAACTGGTTTGATTTTCCTAGAGGGATCTTTAGTAATATAACAAAAACCTTAAAATAGTCATACTTTAAAATTTTTATTTCAAATAAAATATTTTATTTCAAGATGTTATAATTAGGGAATAATTACAACTACTTAGGAACGTGTACATGAAGATGTGCATCCTACTGCTGTTTATAATAGGGAAAAAATAGAAACAGTTGACGTGTCCAATTATGAGAGTTTGTCTAAAAAATCATGATTTACCTTAGAATGGTATACATTCTATGTAGTGATTTTAAGCTATTGTGTAAATTAACACTGACATGTTTACTAAAGCTATACATGGTTCACATAAGGATAAGTGAGAAAAGTAAGTTATAGGAATGGAGGTGTGACATAACCATTTTTCATTAGAATATAAGTAGAATTCTGCTCCTGGCAATGGCTCACTAGGTTATTTCAGAACAATCAGCCGTTAAGAATGACTAGAAAAGCTAGACAAATTAATTACTAGATGAATTAATAAAGAAGACAAAAATCCCATGTGTTGGAAATTTTCAGAGAACTAGCAAGGCAATTTGTAGGGCCAAGATCCAGAGGAAAGAGGAGCCAAGAGAGGTGAACCTGGCATCTGGAGCTGCTTTTCTTCTTGAGGCAATGGCTAATTTGGAAGAGACAATTTAGTGGCAAAAGAGCAAAACAGAGGTTTGGCACTTACACAGGGCCAGGAGGGCAAAGTTTAGATTTCAGTGCCCTCTTAGGAAGCGAAATTCTGGCAACAATCCAGACTTTTTTTGTGGCCTCTCCCGTTGCGGAGCACAGGCTCCGGACGCGCAGGCTCAGCGGCCATGGCTCACGGGCCCAGCCACTCCACGGCATGTGGGATCTTCCCGGACCGAGGCACGAACTCGTGTCCCCCGCATCGGCAGGCAGACTCTCAACCACCGCACCACCAGGGAAGCCCCAATCCAGACTTTTGATTGGGACCACAGAAGCACTACCTCCTAAGAATAAGGGTGAATCAGAAATAGCCTAAATCTCACAAGGATTAAGTCTAGCTTCAAATCAGCTCAGTAAATTAGCCTAAGATGTTCTGTCCTAGCCTTGCTCCGTGCCAGAAGTAAACATAAATCCTTTCTGAGGTAGATACCATCATTTAGAGTCTCAAACCATCTCTACATTTCTTTCATAAACAACGTATGGCCCTCAATAAAAAAAATAACCAGGTATAGTGAAATAGAACTTATAGAATATAACTAGGCATACAAGAAGGCAAGACTTGACAGAAAACCAAGAGAAGAAATATACCAAAAAAATACTCATAGGAGCTATCTCAGTGATCAGAATGAACATTAAAATAAATATAACTAATATTGTCAAGAAATTAAATGAAAAGATGGAGAATTTTCTAGAAAACTGGAAGCTATAAAAAATAAATCAAGTAAAAAATTCTAGAAATAAAAAATATAATTGACATTTTTTTTAATTGGTGGGTTTAAAAGCTGATTAGAGGGGACTTCCCTGTTGGCACAGTGGATAAGACTCCACACTCTCAATGCAAGGGGCCCGGGTTCAATACCTGGTCAGGGAACTAGATCCCACATGCATGCCGCAACTAAGAGTTTGCATGCTACAACTAAGGAGCCCACCTGCCACATAAAATAAAAGAAAGAAAAAGAAAAAAAAATACTGACCAGTTTTTTTTGGGGGGGGGGTTGTTTTTGTTTTTAATTGAGTTATAATTGATGTATAAACAACCGGTTTTATTTATTAAAATTCTTCTGATCCCAAGATAAAAGAAAATGAGATTTAGCTTTGGCTTAAGAATATCCTGGAACTAAAAGTAGTTAAATAGAGAAAATGATGGATTCTTCTCTCTGGGTGGCCTTTCAAAATAGAGTAAGTGTTAAGTGTGGTCTTCCCGAGGGCATGGCTGTAGACCAGAACACCTCTTAAGATTCATTTTGCATCTACGATCCTATAGTTTTCCATATAAGGAGGGAGATACATTCAAGGAACTTCTTTCATAGTGAGTTTACTTTCCACATAGTGGGCTGGTGGCTGGGAATAATATATGTAATCATGTCTTCAGGGCCTCACAGTCTATGCAGGTCATATAATTATAGAAGAAATGTGATAGAGTAAATGCCATTCACTCCTCCATTAACAACTGTGAACTGTACATGCATAGGTCAGACTCTGAATAAGAGACTGGGCTATTGCAGTAAACAAAACGAAATGTATGCTCTCATGGAGTTCACATTCTAGTAAACAATTATATAACACATCAAGTGGTGATAAGTGCAGTGAAGGAAAAACAAAGCAGAGTAAGGATAAGGAATGATGGTGGAGCTCATGGTACAGAGCATCTAATTTTACATGGGCTAGATGCACAAGGAAGGCCTCTGTGTTTGAGGACACTTGGACAGACGCCTGGATGAAGTGAGGGAGTAAGTGATCCATGTGGCTTTTGAGCAGTCCCGGAAGAGGGAGCGTGCTTGGACCATGCCTGAAGTAGCAAGGCCAGTGTGGCAGAAGAAGGACGAGTAGGCAAGAGAGAATGAAAGTGATGAAGTAGCTTGGAGCTGGTCACGTAGGGACTTGTGGTCCATGATGAGGACTTTCGAATTTGTCTTTGTGAAATGGAGAGTTTGGAACAGAGGCATGATAGGATCTGACTTAAGTTTTAAATGAGTTTCTCTGGCTTCTGAGTGGAGAATTGATGGTGAAAAGGCAATTGTGGACAAGACCATGAGAAGACTCTTGCTATTCTCTCAGCAGGACATGATAGTGGTTTGGACCACGAAGGTATTACAAGGAAAAGGGAAAAGGGATATAATTCTGGATATATTTTGAAGGAAAAGACAATAGGATGTTAAGGGAATAGACATGGAGTGCAAAAAAATAGAGGAGTCAAGAATAACTCCAAGAATTTTGGTCTGAGAAACTAGGAGATTTGAGATGCAACTTTTACTGAAACAGTGGTAGTCTTGAGAAATGCAATTGGGTTAGGGAATGGGTCTCTATGAGCAGAATCAACTCACTGTCCTTTTAATACAAAGGAGGAAGCAACTAAAAAGACTGAGTTGGGCTTTCCTGGTGGCGCAGTGGTTGAGAGTCCGCCTGCCGATGCAGGGGACGCAGGTTCGTGCCCCAGTCCGGGAGGGTCCCACATGCCACGGAGCAGCTGGGCCCATGAGCCATGGCCACTGAGCCTGCGAGTCCGGAGCCTGTGCTCCGCAACGGGAGAGGCCACAACAGTGAGAGGCCCGCGTACCGCAAAAAAAAAAAAAAAAAAAAAAGACTGAGTTACGCAGGTAACCCTTCAGAATGGATGGGTTTTATTTTAATAGTGTCTGCAAATTATGCGTACCACAGAGAGTTTGTAACACTAATGATATCAAAAACTACTTGCTATTGATTTTCCTCAAATTTCTCTTTTCTTCATTGTTGCATTTTAATAGGGTCATAATTAATGTTCAAACCTGTAAACCATTTTAATTCATAAACATCCTTTACTACTTTCCTTAAGTATCACTCTTTCTGGAAGGTTTTCCCTTGCCTCTTCTGTTAGGGTTATGTATTCCTCCTGTAGAGTTCCACAGAACCTTAAGGATCCTTCTATCATATTCCTTACCAAATACACTGTATTATCATCATCTGTTTTTCTGTCAGATCAAACAGACAGGTCAAATCATGTTTATGCCTCAGGACTTGTAGCTGACTCAGGGCTTAGCACTCAATAAAAAATGTGGGAAAGGAGGACAGGCAGAGTGGGAAGGAAAGTGGGAAGGGTCTAGAATGTATTGTCTCTCCATCACCTGGAGATTATTTCATTGCAATAGGTCCACCTTGTTTTAATTCACTCCCGGTCCTTTGGGGCAGGTGAGATGTGGGTGTATTCTAGAAATGTCCTACTGTGGTTAAGTGGAAAATTATAATATGATAATTTCTGGAAGCATCTTACCATCTTCCCTTTGTTGCAATTGTATTAAAACTAGAATTAGAGACCAGAGCAGTCCAGTAGAACTTTCTCTAATGAGGGAAATGTTCTACATCTGTGCTGCGCAACAGGGTAGTCACTAGCTACCTATGGTATTGATTACTTGAGACATGGCTAGTGTGACTGATGAACTGAATTTTAGATTTTATTTAATTTAATAAATTTAAATTTAAGTAGCCACATGTGGCTAGTGGCTACCATTTGGATAGAGCAGTTAATTTTGCACTTAATACTGGAAGTTGTATTTTCTAATTTTCTCACTTTACAGGTGAAGAAACTCAGCCTTAAAGAAGCTATATTATTTGCCCAACTTCCTAATTTCTTGTACCAAAACGTGTTCCTGGTATTGTCACTAGTCATTCCTAATGTGACCTTTGTGTTGAAATCTACTTCCTCCATAGAAACTTTTAATTTTCAGATTAGCAGACCAAACAGCATTCCTTACAGACTAGTAATTAATAAAACACTTTAAAGGAAAGAAAAAAAGACCTTAAGCGCAACTATATTTAGAAAAATGTGATTTTCTCCATAAGGGATCTTAAGAAATTATTATGATTATAATAAATTACATACCGTGGCTCATCTGATGATTACTTTTCTTAAGTAGAATCATTTGTTGAAACTCAGAATTCGTTGCACATAACATTACCCCAGCGGTAAACTGAACGCCTGAACAAAGAACCCAACTTCTGAGGCTTTATAATCATCCCTGAATAATAATGAAGTGGGGACACATAACAAGTGGAAAATGACCAACCATAAAAAAAAATCATACCTACCTCCAAAAGCCCCTCTACATTCTGTACAAATATCTTGGGAACAAAGGGGTTGGAGTTGCATGTGTAGGTGATGGTGGTCGGGCAGGAACCATGGAGGGCTGGGGGGAGGCGAGGAATTGTCTCTCTTCTCCTGTAATAATACACACAATTCTTGGGGACCTTACTGTGTCCCAGGCCCCATAGCCCACAGAATGTTCTTTTCAGTAGCTTAAACTAAACTCTGTGTCTCTTTGGACTTTTCTTGCATATCCACCTGGCAAGTCTCTAATCCTAGATGAACCAGATGTCCATCTTCTCCCTCTGGCACCTGGGAAGCAGAGCACCTGGTGTAAATCTCACTGCGGGGTGGACTGGCTATAGACCTAAGATCACCAGTCTCAGATGGGGCCCTAGCGCTCCCTGTAGACCACCTCTGCGACTCTAGGCGGCCTTTCTTCCCACTTCTGGCCCATCGCTCTTAGCAGATGACCTCCTCGCCTGCTTCACCAAGAACAGATGCCATCAGATGAGAAATCCCTCAGTATCTCACCTCCGTGTCTACAAACCTATTGACATTGGCCCCAGTCCTCTCTTCCTGTTGCAAGAGGGGACGTGCCCTTCCCCACATCTAAGTCTATTTCCTCCAGCCCTCCTCTCTTTTCAGTGACCTTATGCTATTTATTGTTCTCTATCAATTCTACGTCATCAGTTTCTCTTTGTTCAATATGTCCCATCAGCTTTTAAACACACTCATGTCTCTTCTATTTTAAAAGATACAAAATCAACCTCCCTTCGACCCCAGGTGCCGCTCCAGCTACCATGCCAACTGTCTCTCTCCCTCCACAGACAACCTCTTGGAACTGTGTTCTACTTCCTTACCTTATCCTCCCCTCCCAGATCCCCCCAATCTGGCGTCCACCCACACCACTCAGCAGATCCCTCCGATCTGTGGACATTCCCCCTGCTCTGCAGAAGCTGCACTAAATTCGCCAATGACCGAGGCAGATGTATCTCATGGGCAATTTGAAGTCTCTCATCTTTTCATTTTAGCACCTGACATTGTTGACTATGTTGCCTTCTTGAAGCCTTCTCTTCTGTTGGCATCTGTATCATATATTCTCTTGGTTTCCTCTTACCTTTTAGGTTTCTCTTTCTTATTCTCCCCAGTGGACTCAATCTATTTCACCAAACCTTTAAATACTGGAAGCTCTCAAGGCTCAGTTCCAGGCCCCCTCATCCTCTTACTCCTCTTTGCTCCCTTGGGTCCATTATTCCATTAGTCATCCTGCTGGCTCCCAAATTTATATCTCTGGCCCTCTCTTTTTGGCTCAAGACTTGTAATTCCAACTATTCACCTGTGATTTCCGTTTGGATGTTTGCCAAGGTCAAGATCTTCCCCCACAAGCTTGCTTCTCCTCCTGCGTTCTCAGCACTGACTAATCTGATCACACAAACCCACTCACTCAAAAATCCCTGGCCCTTGCATCTCCTTCTCCTGGTTAATCAGCTGGTCCCATTATCCTATCCTCTACATTGCTTTGAAGTCCATCCATTTCCTCTGTCTTTGCTGTTACTGCCCTGCTCTAAACCCTGGCCACTCAAGTGTGGTCCATGACCAAGAGCATCCTATTCACCTGGGAGCCTGTCAGAAATGCAGCGGCTCAGGCCATGCCAGACCTACTGAATCCAAATGTACATTTAATAAGACCCCATGTGATTTGCATGTATATGAAATTTGAGAAGCACCTCTCTAAACCACTACAATTTCTCCACCTGACCGCGCTGCTTTGACTCTGGTCCCTCCCAACAGATTCTTCACATAGCAAAACAAATCACGTCCCTCATATACTAAAAGCCTTTTAATAGCCTCCCATTTTTCTTAGAATAAAGTGTATTCCATATAGTGTTCCTTTTATATGCTATGGTTTAAGATATTGTTTTCCTTTGTCCAACTTTCATCTTTATTGTATCTCTTTTAAGATAAGAAGTATTTGACAGCCTTATTTTTTTCAAGTACTTTAAATCAAGAAAGGTTTCATTTGATTTTGTCCTTTTTTGTATGAATACTATAGTTGCATTGCAAATGGGACTATTTCTCAGTTTATGTAGTTAGTTAATTCATGTAATAAATGCATGTAAAAAGCCCTCAAGTATTAAAGAAGTGGTTTTCTTTGCAAAATGCCATAAATTATGCTCTGAAAGCTTAAGAGAAACCCCTTTGGATAAAGGATCAAAATCCAAATGTTGTAAGTATGGAAAATAAAATTCTTTCTCATTTTATTTTTTTATGAGGAAGACTGTACCCTGGACACGATGGCCATTTCTTTGAAAGAACATCATCTGATATACCCAAATATGTTGAAAATAGGTTCAGCACTCTGTTTCAATCCTGTGTCAAATGCCAGCGTGGACAAGTTTTTGTTGTCATAGGTAACCCACAGGCCTTTGGAAACAAGCACTACTATCGAGTCTATAAAATTCAATTTAAAAAAAACCCTTTCACTGGTTCAAACATAAAAATGGAGTTTGGGAATAGAATCCCAAGTATCCAAAGTATAAAATGCATTGCAGACTTTCCTCAGAAGCTCTCTATACCTTATCATTTGCAGTCAGATAAGAGATACTGCTGATACACTTTAATTAAGTTGTCTGGAATGCAGGCTGAAATCACCAGGCAGCCCACCTTTCAGGAAGCAGAGTCCAAGGTACTTCGAGGAAGACTGAAGGGGCTCCCCAGAACGTTTCTGCTTTATTCAAAGCGCTGGATAGCAATCATTGGTGGTGTTACTGGGAGGTACTGTCTTGCCTTGGAGGGCCACAAGCAAAGGCAGGATTTTCTAAAGACAACATCAGAAGGGATGACAGTGGCTTCTGCAAAGTAGGGATCAAAGAACCTGAAACTTGGGGATGGGCTTGAAAGGACAGAATTTAGGGAAGAAGGGGAGAAGAATCAAAAAAAACCCAAAACAGCAAAGTAAGAGAAGCCAGTTACAGAGGATAACATATTGTATGAGTCCATTTATATGAAACATTTAGAGTAGGCAAGTCCATAGAGACATAAGATTATTTGTTGCCTAGGGCTGGGAGAGAGGGATAGAGGGATTAGGGGTTGATGGCTAAGTGGTATAGGGTTTCTTTTTGGCTTAATGAAAATTCTAAAATTGGTTGTAATGATAGAATATACAAAAAGCTACTGAATTGTACACTTTATTTTTTAAATTTTCATAACATCTTTATTGGAGTATGATTGCTTTACAATGCTGTGTTAGGTTCTGCTGTATAACAATCAGCTATATGTATACATATATCCCCATATCCCCTCCCCCTTGAGTCTCCCTCCCCCCCTTCCTATCCCACCCCTCTAGTTCATCACAAAGCATCGAGCTGATCTCTCTGTGCTATGCAGCTGCTTCCCACTAGCTATCTATTTTACATTTGGTAGTGTATATATGTCCATGCCACTCTCTCACTTCATCCCAGCTTCCCCGTCCCTCTCCCCATGTCCTCAAGTCCATTCTCTATCTCTGCATCTTTATTCCTGTCTTGCCCTTATGTTTGTACACTTTAAATGGATGAATTTTATAGTATGTGAGTCATATCTCAACAAAGCTGTTAAAAAATAAATTAAAATAAATTCTAAAAAAATACCCCCCCCCAAAAAAAGATGAGGAAGAAAAAATTTAAGATATTGAGTAGAAGTAATAGGGATGATTGTTTCTTATGAAGCATATACAGCTATTTCTTGATTTCTTTTTCCAGGTTAGCTATCTACCGTTGACTTCCTGCTATAAAAGATGAAGATTCCATTTCTTACATACCACCCACCCCCCATGCACATGTATACTTTTTCTTCCTCGCCCTCCCATTAGAGCTGTACTGTAATTTTTGGTAAGATCAATATTCAGCACTGATGACTCTCAAATTTATATCTCCAACAGAGTTCTTTTTGGAGTCTGGACCATATCCAAGTGCTTACTAAACGTCTATATGTTAATATCTAGTAGGCATCTCAAACTTAATTTGTTCAAAACTGAGCCCTTGATTCCCCTCCAAAACCTGCTCCTCTTATTGCATTTTCCGTCTCAGTAAACGGTAATACCATTTTCCCAGTTGCTCAAGTCAAGAACCCCGGAGGCATCGCTGACTTCACTTTTACTCCCTCATCCCTTATCTGATCTGTCAGCAAACCCCTGTGGCTCTACCTTCAAAATATACCCAGAATCCAACACCTTCTCACCACTTCCACGGTACACCCATGTCCACCCCCATCCCCACCCAACGCCCCAGATCCAAGACACAATAGCTCTCCCTTGAATCACTGCAATGGCCTCCCAGTTAGTTTTCCCACTTCTGTCCTTGGTCTATTTTCAACAGAGTGTTCCGGTAAAAATAAAGGTCATATCATGCCTCTCCTCGGCTCCAAAGCCTCCAGTGGCTCCCCATTGCACTTCAGGAACATCAGTGGTGCTAAGATTCCTGGACCAGTAAATCCAACTGGCCCCTGGCTCATCTGTTACCCAAGCACACAAGCCTAACTCCTATTATCTCTGGTTTTCTGGAAAGTCTACAAGGTTAAACCTCCACTTAAACTATCAACCACAAAATCAACTCAGCCTTTGCCTGTTAAGTTTATAATGATCTCTATAAAGACGTTTTTCACCGTCATAAACAGGAGTCCTTGTCATTGCCCTATGCTCAGGATGAGGACTCTAGACTAGTTTTCCACCCAGTCTAAATAGCAAATCCAGCTCTGATTTCCATAGTGCGGAGAAAGGAAAATACCCGCTCATTTTCCTAAACCATCCTCCATATATACAATCCTCTGGTTCCTTACACAAAACATTTGCTGCCTTTTCAGGGTCCTAACTTGAGGAGCAAACAAGACTTTACAGAAAGAGGCTGCGGCACATGTACCGGGGCCACCCTTGGGATACCTTAATGCCTGTTTCTTTTTGTTTGCAAATGGCTCTGCCCTTAATTAGCATGATATTGCTGATCCAGTAATTGTTCTATTAACCCACAGTAACCATCTTAATCTGTGAAATGCAAGTATGTTATCTAGGAAGTGGTGTCACCGGAAGGAACTGAGATACAGAATTTCCTTCGTGGGTTACAAAAGCAGCACTGGAAGGTTTTATAGAAAAATTGTCATAAGCTAGTTAGGAAGCATGCTTGTGAAAATAATCTTTTCTGAACCTATTTTTCTCTGATATACTGGAAGAGGATCGTGGCAAAGGCGTTACCTTCTGCTGAGGCTATTAGACCCTCCTCCCTTGCCTTCCAATGAAGGAGGGTCTGTGGAGGAAACCTGCCTCCTAGGTCTTTTTTTTTTTTTTTAATACATTTATTTATTTATTTTTGACTGCTTTGGGTCTTCATTGCAGTGCACGGTCTTCTCATCATGGTGGCTTCTCTTGTTGCGGACCATGGGCTCTAGGTGTGCAGGCTCAGTAGTTGTGGCGCATGGGCTTAGTTGCCCTGCAGCATGTAGGATCTTCCTGGACCAGGGCTCCAACCCATGTCCCCTGCATTGGCAGGCAGATTCTTAACCACTGCACCACCAGGGAAGCCCCTCCCTAGGTCTTTTGCTGGTTAAACTACTTCTCGGTCCTGGCCCTAATCCCTATGCGTCTTTATTTATTCATTCAAGCTCTGGGAGATTCAATCCGCTTTCCTTTCCTCTTCGAGTCTTTTACTAAGTATCTGTCTCTTAGAGTTCTTCCCACACTTACTTCAGCCTCCTCTGCTTCCCTTTTCCTTGCTGTCCACCATTCTCTTATTCACAAATATTTGCTGAACACCTACTACGCTTTTACGTGTTTACATCAGACTCCATCTCTGCCCTGGTGGAAATCACAAGGGGGAGGCAGGCAGATAGCAAACAATCAGACAACCTACATACTCACAAGAAGATGTGTGATCTTGTACTTTTCGGTATTTCGGAAGTTCAAATACATCTTAGATGTGATGAGAGAGAGAGAGAAAGATGGAGGAAGAGGAGGTAGGGGTGGGAAGAAGAGAGAAACTTTCCAGTCGCCAAGTTAGAGAACACTGCAATAGAGTCCTATTTTAATACTTTTAGTTTTTGCCTCAGCTACTTGCCTGTAGGCTTCTAAATAGTGTGCTGAAGCTGCTCTCTGATGCTGCGTTCCTCCCAAGAGCAGAGCCTGGGGCAAGAGCTTCCATATGGACAGCTTACTTGGGGCCTGATGCCCAGGAACAGGTGTGAGGGTCTGGGCAGAGTGCAGCAGGGAAGGAGGGAGAGCGCTTTCGAGGTGCACCGTGGTTGTCACCACCACGGACCCCTGGGGTTCAGTCCTGCTGGGGCCTTCTGAGGAGCCATGTAGAACATGTCTCAGAATTGTCTGCCCATGGATAGAAGGGGGAACGTTTTTCCACCAGCTTCATATTCCCACATGCATGAGGGCCGTACTGCATGCTGGGGCAGTACCAGGTGTGCGGTGCAGCTGAGGTGAGGTGCTGTCATGTTACACTGCTCAAAGCAGGTTGCTGAAGCAGTGGTTGGAGAACGAGGTGGGCTGAGAGGAAAAGGGGGACAGAAAAAATGTCCCGTACAACTGCTATTTTTTTCTTTTTTAAATAAGAGTGTTCACAGCAGCTTTATTCACAATAGGCAAAAACTGGAAATAACCCAAAAGTCCATCTACAGGAGAATGGATAAACAAAAGGTAATATATTTGTCCGATGAAATCCTACTCAGCAACAAGAAAGAATGGAGTGCTGATATACAACAACATGGGGGACACAGACATGGCACTAAGCAAAAGAGGTTGAAAACCAAAGAATACACACTATAAGATTCTTCTTATGAAATCACAGAATAGGCAAAACTAATCTATGGGTGGGGGACCAGAACAGTGACTCTCTCTGGTGGGGTATATGGGGATTAACTGCAGAAAAGCATGAAAGAACTTTCCAGAATGATAGAAATGGTCCATATCTTGACAAAGGTATGGATTGCATGGGCTTATGCATTCATCAAAATTCATTAACTTGTACATTGAAGATGTATACATTTCATTCTGTATACATTTTACCTAAAAAAAAAATAAACTATAAAGAAATATTTAGCTAGTAGATTTACCTCTAACAGTGGTACAGGTTAGTAACGCTACCTTCTGTGTACTCAAGTCTTGAGCAAATGGATAGGATATATTTAGGATAATGAGAGTTCTGTTCTCACTGTTGGAAAAGGGGAATTATAAATATGGGCAGAGGGGAGACCAGAATGTGGCCTGTGGTTTTGGTTTGGAACTAGATGCATCAATATGACCTCATGGGTTTATATGGATAGAGATAGACCTATATATATATGTACACATACACAAGTACACACACATACACACACTTCCTAACTCTGTCTGCTCAGAGGACCTAGAAGCAATGATGCGCCAGGAATACTGAGCACATATAGAGCCCAGATCTTGGTTTCTAAATATCACTTTCTACTGAAAGGAACCAGGGCTCTTTGGAGAAATGCCTGATTCCAGGGAAAGCACAAAATGACCCCGACACATCTTCTGCCATTAAATGAGAAAGTGGCTCAAATGCTGATGGGGAGATATCAAAAGAACAGCGGGACCAAGCTGGAGTTCCCAGTGGTTCAATCTGGGGCAATTTGAGCATGGAGATAAATAAGGATTGTGATGGAAGTTAACTGTCACGGGACCCATGACAAACTAAATTGGAAATGCTGCTGCTGAAGTAACAGTAATTAATACATGAAGCAGGAATGGCAGCAACTGGAGACCATGCCCCGTTCAAGATAGTACTTACTGTTAATGCCTTGATAAATAGCATCTGCTCCCCAAACTGCAGGAATTCCAACCATCCAAGTATGCACAAGTGCTGCCAATGTGCTAAGAGCTTCAAGGCGGCCAGCCAGACTCCTGCCCAGCGCCCCAGCTTAGAATCCTGCGTCAATTCTCACCACTTCTAAACCTAGTACCAGGAACTACCTAAGTAGCAGGTATAAGTTCACAAACTCAAGGTGTGCAAAAAAAAAAATTCTATCTCTTCATTTTCTTTATATCAAAGTAAATCTTTCAACCCTCTGGCCTGCTAGGCTGGAAGAAAATGGCATTGCCATGGTTATGAGGTCTCTCTCTTCTCTTCCCTGAGCCTCAGCGGAAGGCACAAGTTCTATGTGGTGCAGGGAACAGGCAAGGTCACTCTTCTGGGCTTTTCGTCCTCTTTGTTATCTCCATTTTCTAAACCCACCACAATGAAGGCTCTGCTTCCTTGGAGCCAGGAACCCTATAGTTAGGGACCAGCCTCCCATGGCCCTCCTAAATCTCAGCACTTCCACTAGGGACAGCAGAGGACAAAGCCAAGGACTGGAAGAAATCCCTCCTGCTGCCCTGCCGTTGCCTCAAAGATGCTCCTCTGCCCACTGGTGTCTGCAAAGGAAGAGAGCATTAGTTCTCTAATCACTCTGGTTTTAGGAGGATAAAGGTCTGAAGAAAAAGTGTCTTTTGAGTAATTTCATTTTGGACACAGTAGCCCCCAACTTCCTCTGAGGCACAGTGTTAATGAGGGAGCACAAAAGCCCTGCCCACCTTGGTGGAACAGGGGAGGAGACACTGTTGGAAGAGATGCCCCAGTAAATTATCCTGTCACGTAGATTATGTGTAAGTGACCCTGGGCTGTTTACAAAAGTTTAAAACCTATGACTTGTGTATTAGTCACTCATAAGAATCAAGAGAGGACTTGCATTTTTAGATCACTTTAGGTTCATCGGAGGAACTTTGTGGTCCACTGACCTTTCTTCAGGATCCTGATCTGGTCCAACCTCCCATACCTGGAGGACGCACATTACAGCATCGTCACAGGGAAGTTTCCAGACATTGCTCAGACATGTCCGAGCACAGGACATAGCTGCCTCCCAGGGCAAATCATGCCCTTTCTGATATAAAGCACCTTCTGCCTCTTTAACTTCTTTTCACTGATCCATGTTTCACCCTTTGAAGCTGCCCTGAGTTTGTCTAGCTTACTAGCAGTGGTTCTACAGACGTAATTTTAAAGTTTTTGCAGAACTTTGAGGAATAATCTGCTCGGGCCTGGAGTGTTAAACTCATTTAAAACATCTAGATCTCTCAAGTCTGTTCTCCTCTTTAAGGATTTGAAAATGTTCTCATTAAAAAAAAAACAAAAAAAAAAACTAGGGCTTCCCTGGTGGTGCAGTGGTTGAGAGTCCGCCTGCCGACGCCAGGGGACGCGGGTTCGTGCCCCTGTCTGGGAGGATCCCACATGCCGCGGAGCGACTATATTGAAATCAAGTGGTTGCCCTTTTTTCTTTCATTGCTTAACTTTATTCTCTTTATCTAAACAACAGAAGTTCGTAGTTTTTAAAAATAAGGAAAAAAGACAGATCAAGAGAAGTAAAATTACCCATAAACTCAACACTGAGATCTCTCTCTTTTTAATGGATACATATAGGCATAATTATATATTGACCAAGTATCCTACTGGCTGTACTGTTTTGAACTTGCTTTCTCCACTTAGCAATATGTCTTAAAAGGGCCTGTGTTCCCCACGCTAGTCATTTGTCATTATACCCCAGTCTCAAGCTGTGAGTTACCTCTTTGTTATCCTTGTTTCAAATACATCTATTTTTTAAAGCTCCTGAATATTTTGTTCTTTGGGTTCCTGTACCATTTTTTTGTTCCATAATTTTCATTGACTTGATTCTGTATACATCCTTCTATATAAACAATATCATAATCTATAAACAATACCTTATAATCTGTCCCTGTGTGTCACCCATGAACACCCTGACTTTCTTTAGATATCTTCCCATTTCTTCTTCAAAAAAGAACATCACTTGTAATTGCTTGTTCAGAATTTTGCCGTTGTTAAGCCCTCACCCCTCCTAAGCCAACTAAGCCTTTAGAGTCTCTGGCCTTGGAGTCAGGTCTATTCCTTCCCTCTGAACATTTCTGACATCTGCCTTCCTAAAATCTAGGGTACGTAGTCGACGGAGCCCAGAGCTGGGGATCCAGCACAAAGTTGGCCAGGTCCATCCTGACATTTTGAGAACTTGTTGCTCTGTCCATCCCTCCTCCTCAACACACACATGCACGTGCGCGCACACACAAACACACACACACACACACACACACACACACACACACACACACACACACAGGCTAAGACCCTGCACTCAACGGTTGATCTATGGACTATGCTTGGCTCCAGGACCACAGTCAGTGGGACTGGGGCGGAGATGTCTGGTTCAAACCAAGCCAGTAGATTCTCTCTCCTGGGCATATGGAATGGGGATACAGGGACTATCAGTCTCTTCCAGGCCCTTGCATGGGAAGTGGTAGGAAGCAGAGCCCGGGGGAGCCACATCTGGCCCAGATGGAGGCAGATGACATCGAACTGGTTTTCCGAGAGAGAAGAACAAAGCAGGCACAGAGAAGGAAGTGGAGATACTACAACAGACACACTGTTGCCCCTCCCAGATCCCCTTGGGTTCCTTTTACCAGCCGTGTGTGCCCACTGCCGGCCTCTGCAAGCCTCGTCCCTCACGGCCCTCACTGGTGACTTTCTGAGCATCACCCTTTGTGTCCTGGAGCCACCCCATTCATGGGGCTAGAAGCCCCTGGGTGTTTTCTGTTTCCCTCTATGCCTCCCCTCCCTCCTCTACGATCATCAACTGATCAGTGCGCAAGTACACACGTCCATTTCCATTGCTCGAGGCCCGATTTACACCCCTAAGCTTCCCTTACTAAGTTCCCCCTGGAGCATCTCACTGATACCCGAATTCTTGGCATTTGGGAAAGCCTGATGCAGAACACATGGGAAACCAGGTAGCCAGAGAAATGGAGAGAGTGACCTCGGGCCTGAGAGATGACTAGTCCTGGTTGAGGTCCCCTGTGAGGCCCGAAGCTCTTCCCCTGAGGGTCTGCTCCTGAATCTTCAACTCACTCTCCTGGTGGGTTAGGCTTGCACCAGCCAACTTCTCTGACCTGTTACCCTGAAGACCTGACTCAGGCACCCAGCACGCCCTCCCTGCTGGCGGTCACTGTGCTCCAGAGTTCCCAAGCTTTAACTTTGATCAATTATTTATTTCCACTGGTCAGCATCTCGAGGTGATATTATCAGTAAGACAAGCTTAGAATTCATCAGAGACTCTGCTTTTACTGGAAAGTGGCTTCCAGAAGAATTTCTAGATCTTTAAGTCACTCAATCACTGCTATTTTTGGCCATGCTTATGCTTGGCCAAAATTATACTTTATACCATTATACTTATTTAGTTATATAAAAGAACTAATATTTAATATATGTAAATATTTTATATACATATTTATTATATATGTGTGCCACTCTTGTCCTAGAGCAAAATTTTTTACTATAATGAACAGCTTTAAAAATATTATTTTAATGGAAAGGTCTTGTCCTTTGCCCTTTTATCCAAAAGTCTATTTATATAAATGCAAAAAAAAAAAAGAAAAGAAGCTCATGTTCCTTATTTGGTGGTTGTGTTTCTTCTACTGGAGCCTGCCTCGCAAAGATATTTTTGTTGCTGACACAGAGATTTTGTTTTTTGTTTTGTTTTCCAAGGTTCTTTACTAAAAGCCAGGGACTTTTTTGTACATCAGTTATCAAGTTTCTCCCAGGCTGCGATGAAAAGGAATATCGCTTCACAGACTTTTCTGTCAGTAGATTAGGTGTTTCCACTGTGTTGAGAACACATTATACAATAATTGATAAATACAGAAAATCAGGCTTCACATTGTTCCTTAATGAAATAATGACGTGGACGTAAAAACCTCGATGATTCCTTATGATGCTCAAAATTGAGATATGGGAAGGAAACGTTAGCCCCACGTTGACTTGGAGAAACACAGGACTGGACATTAGTTCCCACTCCTCGTTCAATGCTTTGCTTTTTTCCATCATCTAAAGATGGAAGGCCTTAAAAGACCTTGTTCTTTTCCAATTTCTCCCCACACTGTTCCTTTGTTTTCAGCTGTCTTTTGTCTCCCTGATCGTTTTCCACCTTTAAACACAGATGAGCAATGCTTAGGGGCTCTAAACATCGCCATCCAGCACTGCCACAGACCCCTGCACTTGATTTGTTGAATGCTGACCGCAAGTCTGGAGGGCCCTTTGCACAGCTCCACACATAGAAAGATTTCAGTAAATGCTGGCTTAGCAGCTGGATCAAAGGAGAGATGGTGTATAGCGATCCCTCAGGAGAGGAAGGACGGACTAGGGTTCCACTCACTTAGTAATCACACATATTACTTCTTTTTTTTTTCATATTACTTCTTTTGGATCCCATTTTTAAATCTAAACCTCAGGACCCATGCCTTTCTGGAGGGCTGGGATGTTGTCATAGCCACACGTATAATAAAAGAATAACTGCTAACATTGAATGAGTACTTCATATATGACAGGCATTGTTGAATTGCCACAAAACTGAAAGAAGGAAGTAACACTGAATTACCTCATTAATTAGAATTATTAGAATTCATCAGAATTATTTCATTAATTCTTATATACTAATGATATATATAACGATACTAATAATATTGATACTACTAATAAATACAAATAAAAACTATATATGCTAATATACTATATATTAAGTATATATGTATGTAGTTTTCACTAACAACTCAGAATCCTGATGCATCTTATAACTGATGGCATTTCACAGTTAGTCTGGACCTGGCAGCAGCAATACGTACTTGTCCTTGCCTGTGTATACGCAGACTTGGGTCTTTGCAATTAACATTAGTATTTCAACTGAGTTGCATGCCTTGCTGGGACTATGTGAGCACAGAAAAACATGGGAATAGAGTTGGAAATGTGCTGCTGGAGAAATGATTGCACGCCTACATTTTCTTGCAAAGGCACAACTGAGGGCTTCACGGCCCTGAGAAAGGAAGATTCCCCATAGGCAGATGAAGCTGTGTCATCTTTAGCTCCTGAAATGTGCACAGAAGGACTGCCCATCACATACTGAGCAATGCAGTAGGAAATGGCAAAGCCAGGGCAGGCTGGTGTGACCCATTCCCACTCTATACAGGACTAATTTTTTAAGGCAACATGCCGAAGTTTCAATGGCAGTGTTTGCCTTTCTTAGAAGTAAACAAATAATGTATGCCTTTAATCAAAGATCTCTGAGATTTGATTACAGCTATTATCTCTATTTTACAGATATAAAAACTGAGGATTGAAGAAACTGGGTAATGTGCCCATTTCCCAGTGCTAGGAAATGATAGAGCCAGGATGCAAACCCCAGCCAGTCCCATCCTAGGTCTCACGGTCCTTAATCACAAAACTGCACCACCCCTCACAGCACTTAGCACAGTGTCTGGTAAAATAAATGTTTGTCGGTACAAACCAAACTGTTTAAAGAGGGTTTATTCTTGGTGAGAAAGATAATCAAATATGTAGAGAATGTCTCTAAACATGGGAACATCATCATTCTGGTGGAAGAAAAACTCAGAGCATAGTTGCATCCGAAGCTGTGAGCCCAGGGATGAATGGGGCTCCTCAGAGGATCACGATCTCCACATGGTCTCCCGTCCAGATCACTGAGTGGGGAGCACCAGGGTCATGAGCCATGTGTCATGGGCCGGGGTCCATGGGCGGCAGCATGCTTGTGAACCTCTGGTCTGGAGTTTGTAGGAGCCGGCCCCCAAGAGGCTAACTTCAACCTATCAAATGAATTATTTCTGATTTTGAAACTCAAAAGTTTTATTTTAAACTTAATTGCTTTCTGATTACTAAAGTAACTCATGCTCAGAGAAAGACAAATATCATATGATATCGCATATATGTGGAATCTAAAAAAAGGGTACAAATGAATCTATTTACAAAACAGAAATAGAGTCACAGATGTAGAAAACAAACTTACGGTTACCAAGGGGGAAAGGGGGAAGGGATAAATTGGGAGATTGGGATTGACATATATACACACTACTTTCTATAAAATAGAAAATTAGGGCTTCCCTGGTGGCGCAGTGGTTGAGAGTCCGCCTGCCGATGCAGGGGACACGGGTTCGTGACCCCGTCCGGGAAGATCCCACATGCCGGGGAGTGGCTGGGCCCGTGAGCCATGGCCGCTGAGCCTGCGCGTCCGGAGCCTGTGCTCCGCAGCGGGAGAGGCCACAACAGTGAGAGGCCCGTGTACCGCAAAAAAAAAAAAGAAAAAAGAATCCGCCTGCCAATGCAGGGGACACGGGTTCGAGCCCTGGTCTGGGAAGATCCCACATGCCGAGGAGCAACAAAGCCTGTGCGCCACAACTACTGAGCCTGAGCTCTAGAGTCCGCAAGCCACAACTACTGAGCCCACATGCCACAACTACTGAAGCCTGCGCGCCTAGAACCCGTGCTCTGCAACAAAAGAAGCCATGACAATGAGAAACCCGCGCGCCGCAACTAGAGAAAGCCGGCACACAGCAACGAAGACCCAACACAGGCAATAAATAAATAAATAAATTTATATATTAAAAAAATAGGTAACTGACAAGAACCTACTGTATAGCACAGGCGAATCTACTCAATACTCTGTAATGACCTATATGGGAATAGAATCTAAAAAAGAGTGGATATATGTGTATGTATAACTGATTCACTTTGCTGTATAGCAGAAACTAACACAACATTGTAAATCAATTATACGCCAATAAAAATTAATTTAAAAAATGGAGATATTAATTCCTACTACGTGGAACTGTTGCAAGTATTAAATGAGATCTAATATCTGTAAGAAAAAAATAAAGTAACTCATGCCCCTCAAATTAAAAAATTCATAAGAAAATCGTGGCCACTGTGTACACTCTGGTGTACATACGTTTTCAAGTTTTGAATCAGGTGGCTTTGCAATGTTTTCTGTGGACTTAGTATATTTCATAAATACCTTCCCAGACACTAAACATCTAGAATATAGTTTTCCCTCATGCAAATATGGTCTTCTGGAAACACTTAAAACCTGTATAAAGTGGAAAAGTCCTTGAGATAAGGTTTACTGTATACAGAGTAAGCCCTAAATAGACAATGAGATTTCCTCAGAGAGAATGTAAATGTAGCTGGTTTTTAAAAATGAAATGGTGGGAAACTGTTTTCTCAGTGTCCCCTTGAGACTCTCCTTTCCTGGCCCTTCCCAAACTTCCCAAATCAAATGCTTCTTTTTTATATTTAACTATGTGAAATATGATGTATTTGTTTTGTAGGGCTGAGGTAACAAAGTGCCACAAACTGGGTGGCTTCACACCACAGGAGTTTATTCTCTCACAGTCCTGGAGGCTGAAAGTCCAAACTTCAAGGTGTTGGCAGGGCTACGTTCTCTCTGAAGGCTCCAGAGGAGGACTCTTCCTTGCCTCTTCCAGCTTCTGACAGCTGGCAGAAATCCATGGCGACCCTTGCCTTGTAAAGGCATCACTCCAATGCCCGCCTCCATCTTCAGATGGCCATCTGCCATGTGTCCTTCTCCTCCTTTTAAGGTCACCAGTCATGTTGGATTAGGGGCCCCACCCTACTTCAGTATGACTTCATCCTTTTTTTTTCTTTTATTATTGTTACTTCTTATTGTGGTTAAACTATACATAACAAAAGTTTACCATTTTAACCAGTTTTAGGTGTACAATTAAATAGCATTAAGTACACTTACATTGTTGCACAATCATCTGCATTATCTATTTCCAGAACTATTTCATCATGCCAGGGTGAAACTCTGTTCCCATTAAACAATAACTTCCCAGTCTCCCTCCTCTCAACCCCTGGTAACATCTATTCTACTTTCTGTCTCTATGAATTTGCATGTTTTGGGTGCTTCATATAAGTAGAGCCATGTAGTATTTGTCTGGCTTACTTCACGTGGCATAATGTTTTCGAGGTTCATTCATGTTGTAGCATGTATCAGAATCTCATTCCTTTCTAAGGTTGTATAATAATCTATTGTACGTACATTCCATATTTTGTTCATCCATTCATCTGATGATAGACATTTGGGTTGTTTCCATCTTTTGGCTATTGTGAATCATGTTGTTAGGAATACTGGTGCTCAAGTATCTGTTTGAGTCTCTGCTTTCAATTCTTTTGGGTATATTCCTAGAAGTGAAATTGCTGAATCACGTGCTAATTCCACATTTAATTTTGGAGGAAACACCAAACTGTTTTCCACAGTGGCTACACCATTTTACATTCCCCCCAGCAATGCACAAGGGCTCCAATTTCTCAACAATTTCATCAACACTTGTTATTTTCCATATTCTCCGTAATAGGATACTCACATCCTAATAAACGTATGACAAGTATGACCTCATCTTAACTTTACATTTGCACAGATCCTATTTCCCAGTAAGGTCACATTCCAAGGTTCCAGGAAAGGCACGAATTTGGGGTATGTGTGTACTCTATTCAACCCTGTACGTGTGGTAAAGAGGATTTCCCATAGGCAGAGTGGGACTAAAGATTACAATTCCCAGAAATCAAACTTACTACACATAGGCTGTGATATATAACTTCGAGTTCGAATGAGGAATGATGGAGGTTAAATGAAGGAAATAAAAACTAATGTTTCCCTCGTCTTAGTGGCTGAATTGCTGCCCACTGCAGGAGAAAACAGTGTTAAATTAACTGGACTGATAAATGGATTTTTATTTTGTATGCAATATATCATGGGTTTAAAATAGTAAATGACAAAACCGTTCTGAAAAAAATAATTTAGCAGATGGAAGCCAAGAGAAAGGCATTGATAGGCTAATGATCTCTTTTAATCTATAAGGTGTGTTTCTGGACGTGAGGTAACTTTAAACGCATAGCAAGAAGATGCTAATTGCCCCACCAGAGACTTTGCGTACATAGCCCCTTCGGTGACACTTGATGGGGGTACAGAACTGGGATGCTGCCTTTAGCGGACCTTGAGAAATTTCATCCCTTGGACGTGTGCTCTCACAATTTACCTTGCAGAGATTACAGATGACTTTGGTTGGATCAACGTCACTGAAGAGAGAGAGAATGCACGTTTGAGATGCTGCACGTGACAAGTGGAAGCATTCCTTATTAGTTCAGGGGGACCATGTGGCCTCTTCAACCTCTTTTCCTATCTGTTGTTAACTCCTGGTGGGTAAATTTTTTTTAATACTAAAATAGTTCATCAAAATCCATAAAAAGTAAATACAATTGTCTAGTTCTAAGAGTGGAGAAATATATTCGAGTGGATTAATCAATAATGAGTGAATTAATAGGTGAATAATTAGGTAGTTAATTAGGGGCTAGGATTCTGGAATGACTGGTTGACTTTAGTCACACCCTCAGGCTCAAATCCAGTGCCCTGATCTGACACTGACCAATGGAGATAATCATGACTACTTTCCTAACCCCATATGGCATTTGGGGGAATTAAATAAAGTGACATTCTTGAGGGTTGAATCTCAGGTCCCGCTCATTCTACATCCACTGCCAGGCGCCAGCCACCTGCTCACAGGCCTTTGATGGGTATTTGCAGGTAGCTGTCTCTAGCCCAGACCTCTATGCTGAATTCAGACCCTAATCTCCAGCTGCCCGCCAACCACCTTCACTTGGCACCTAACCCCCGGCACTCACTATGTTCAGAACTGAACTCACCATCTTTCCCTATCAACCTTAGCTTCTGTCTCAGGGAATAGTAACAACAGCCCACCCGCATGGCTGTTCCATGGGGAACCTGGGAGGCGCACTTGCCTCTGCTCTGTTGCCCACCATACACCATCAGCCACTCACCAAACTCTTTTTTTTTTTTGTGGTACGCAGGTCTCTCACTGTTGTGGCCTTTCCCACTTGCGGAGCACAGGCTCCGGACGCGCAGGCTCAGCGGCCACGGCTCACGGGCCCAGCCGCTCCGCGGCATGTGGGATCTTCCCGGACCGGGGCACAAACCCGTGTCCCCTGCATCGGCAGGTGGTCTCTCAACCACTGTGCCACCAGGGAAGCCCCCACTCACCAAACCCTTGACCGAGATTCTCTTCTTGACCAAACTCTACCCAGGCTCCTTTGAGCCCTCTTCTTGGCCAGGCCTCAACTTTGGCCCAGGAAGACTTGGTCAAACACTAGCATGGTTTCTAACATCTCAAGTTCGTATCCCTGGGATGACCCTAACCCCCCCTCCCCCCTTAAAGTGCCTGCCTGAGAAAACTCAAGGCTGCCCAAAGAAGTGACTGTTCCAGCCAGCGCCTGAAGATAGAGGTCCCTTCTCCCAGCCTCTGTGACAGGGAAGGAGCCTAACTTAGCAAACCCAGATGGATTCCCGTGGACCCACCCCTTTTCCTGTTTCTTGTAATGTTTCACTTCCCTGACTCTTCTCAAGCCCCTGCCAACCCCACCCTATTCTCCTTTTAAAACACCCAGTCACCTCTGCACGGATCAGAATGAAGCCCAGAACTTTCCCCTACTGCCAGTAGTTTCTGAATAAGATCTATTTTCACCACTTTAACTAATGTCCAGCTGTGTTTCTCTTTAACACTTTCTCAGTTCCTCTCAGCATCTCTTAGTTCCATCCATGTTTTTCCATCCCTTCGATTCAGTTCCGGCCACCATCGCCTCTCCCCGGATTGCTGTGGCGGCCTCCTGGCCCCCAGCCTCGCCTCATCCAACCCCCTTTCTGCACAGAGCACGTTTTATCAGCGCCCCCTCCAACACCCCTACTCAAAGCCCTCAAAGATGGCTTCCCTCAGGACACCATTCAAACTCTCTGAAATTGGCCACACAGTTAGGTAGCCTACTGACAACGAAATGAGCAAACTCATGGAGTTCAGTTGGGATGCAGAATCCTTTGGGACAGGATATCCTGCCCTTTTCCTTCCTGTCTGTGAGGGGGATTCTGACTTTGCCCCCTGTCCCTTCTCCGAGAAAACAGGCTTGGAGAACTTAAAAGACCAGCCCTAAGTCCCCCAGTCAGTGTAAAGAAGACACAAATCCAAGACTTCTACACCCAAAACAAGTCCTTTTCTTCCACTCTGTCGCACTCACCAGCTCCCCTTTCTAGGATGCACGCTCTGCTTCTTTTGTATAAATTTCACCAACTCTACTTCCTTCTGCATTTTTACCTTTTGTGAGCAAGGGAAGTGCTTCTTCTTCTTCTGTTTTCCTGTCACAGCTTTCCCATCCTCTTCTGCCTGTTCCGTATCCAACAGAGTGAATGGATGATTTATCACTGAAAATTTATCTTCTTATTTGTTTTTGTTTTTGCAGTATGCAGGCCTCTCACTGTTGTGGCCTCTCCCGTTGCGGAGCACAGGCTCCGGACGCACAGGCTCAGTGGCCATGGCTCACAGGCCCAGCCACTCCGCGGCATGTGGGATCTTCCCGGACCGGGGCACAAACCCCTGTCCCCTGCAACGGCAGGCGGACTCTCAACCACTGTGCCACCAGGGAAGCCCTATCTTCTTATTTGAAAATACAATTGTTAACTTATTTTTTCAAACAAGTAATTTACACAAATGGCTCCCAAACGAACCAGACAGTAAGACATAGAGTGAAAATTTTGTTTTTTCTGTTACTCTCCATCTTTCTGTTCCCTCCGCTCTCTTTCCCACCAATAAGCACTTCCAGTATTTTCTTGTTTATTTTTCCAGTTTCTCTATGCAGTACAAGTACCAATTTCCATGCTTACACCCCTCACCTTTTATACAGAATGCACATACATGACACGCCATTCTGCACCTTGCTTTTTTCACTTAACAATAATATATATTGGAAATCATCCGTTATCAGGGCATAGAAAGTTCCCTCATTCTTTTTTATAACTGCAGAGCAGTGCAATAAATGGATACATTCCATGATTTATTCACTTTGTCCCCTAGTGATGGAATTCGGCTAGTTTCCATTTTTGCCTATTATAAAAAATGCTGCAAGGAATAACCTTGAATATGCTGCATTTCTCCCAGAATACACTGTCGAGTCAAAGGAAATATTTGATAGATACTGTGAAATTTTCTAATGTACGTTACCTCCAGCAATGAATGAGAGTGCCTGGCCAGCAATTTTTGTTGAACTTTGACATTTTTGTCAATCCTATAGATAAAGAGTGGTATATCGCTGTAGTTTTAATATGCATTTTTAAAAAATAAATTTATATATTCATTTAGTTTTTGGCTGCATTGGGTCTTCACTGCTGTGCGCGGGCTTTCTCTAGTTGTGGTGAGGGAGGGCTACTCTTTGTTGTGGTATGTGGGCTTCTCATTGTGGTGGCTTCTCTTTGTTGTGGAAACAAACACAACATGGGCTGCAGTAGTTGTGGCATGCGGGCTCAGTAGTTGTGGCTCATGGGCTTAGTTGCTCTGCGGCATGTGGCATCTTCCCGGACCAGGGCTTGAACCCGTGTCCCCTGCATTGGCAGACAGATTCTTAACCACTGTGCCACCAGGGAAGTCCCTTAATTTTGCTTATGTGTAAGGGGGACCATCTATTCATATTTTTTAAGTTATTTGTATTTATTTTAATGTTAACTGTCTGTTCATATTTTTGCCCTTTCAGGAATAGTGTTTTGGTCTTGTTATTGATACCTAAGAGCTTTTTATATATTAGGGGGACTAGTGCTTTGTTTGTGATATGAGTCATGTAAATATGTTTTGTAACTTTGTCATCTGTCTTTTGAATTTGCTTATGATGTCTTTGGCCATGCAAAAGGTGATTTTCTTTTTTAAAATTAACATAAAGTACAATTGACCTTTCTTATTTGGTGTACAGTTCTACACACGTATAGATTCATGGAACCACCACCACAATCAAGATAAGAGCAGTTCCATTACCCCACAAATGTCCTGGTGCTATCTATGTGTAGCCATGCTCTCCTCAACCCTAGAAACCACTGATATGTTCTCCTTTCACTACAGTTTTTTCTTTCCAAGAATATTTTATAAATGGAATCATTCAGTATGTAGTGTGTCTCAGCATGATGCCTTTGAGATTCATCCAAGTTGTGGTTATATCCTTAGCGCGTTTCTTTTTACTGCTAAGTAGTAGCTCATTGTATGGTTGTACCACAGTTGGTTTATCCATTCACCAAGGGCATTTAGATAGTTTCCAGTTTTTGACAGTTATGCATAAAGCTATATAAACATTCATGTGAGGTTTTTGTGTGAACATATCATAAATACCTAGGAGTGGGGTTTCTGGGTTGTATGTTTGACTTTACAGGAAGCTGCAAATTGTTTTCCAGAGCGGCTGCGTTGTTTTTCATTCCCACCAGCAAAGTGGCTTCCCCTCTTCGTCAGCAATTGGTGTTGATAGTATTTGTTTGTTTGTTTTTTGTTTGGCCATGCCACGTGGCTTGCAGGATCTTAGTTCCCTGACCAGGGATCTAACTCATGCCCCCTGCAGTGGGGACCACCCAGGGAATTCCAGATAGTATTTTTTATTTCAGCCATTATAATAGGTATGTAGTGGTATCTCATTGCAGTTTTAATTTGCATTTCCCTAACGGTTTGATATTAAACATATTTTCATGTGTTTATTTCCTGCTGTCCTCTTGGGTGAAGTGTCTGTTCCAATCTGTTGCCCATTTTTTAATTAGGTTGTTGTTTTCTGCCTGTTCAGTTTAGAGAGCTCTTCATATATTCTGCATATAACCCATTGGCGGATATGTGATTTGAAAATATTTTGCCTCAGTGTGTAGCTCGTCTTCTCATTCTCTTCACAGTATCTTTGCAGACCAAAATTCTCTGTGCTTTATACAAAATTGTGTAATTTTGATGAGGTCTAATTAATCATTTTTTCTTTTGTTTATCATGCTTTTGGCATCCTAAGAATACTGCTTAAGTTCATGTAGTTCATGAAGATTTTCTCCTACGATTTCTCATTTTACCTTTAGATCTATGATCCATTCCGAGTTAATTTTTATAAAAGGTGTGAGATTTAGATCCAGGCCCATTGTGTGTGTGTGTTGATGTTCAATTGCTCCAACGCTATTCACTGAAATGACTATTCTTCCTCCACTGACTTGCCTGCATCTTTCTCAGAAATCAATTGGCCATATTTGTTTGGCTCTATTTCTAGCCTCTCTGTTCTGGTCCATTGATCAATATGCCTAACCCTTGCCATACCACACTGTCTTTTTTTTTTTTTTTTTTTTGGCCATGTCACGCATCTTGTGGGATCTTAGTTTCCCAACCAGGGATTGAACTTGGGCACTCAGGAGTGAAAACACGGAGTCCTAACCACTGGACCACCATACCACACTGTCTTGATTACTGTAGCTCTATAGTAAGTTTTAAAAACGAGAGGTATGATTCCTCTGAATTTTTCTTTTTCAAAACCATTTTGACCATTCTTATTCCTTCACCTCTCCATATGTATTTTAGAATCAGCTTGCCTATATCTAGAAAAAAATCCTGCTGGGATTTTGATTAGAGTTATGTTAAATCTGTAGGTCAATTTGGGGAGAAATGACATTTTAATTATGTTGAGTCTTCCAGTCTATGAACTCTCCATTAATTTAGATCTCTTTCATTGCTTTCAGCATTCAAGTTTTGTAGTTTTCTGCATACAGATGCTGTACATATTTTGTAGATTTTTCATTTCATTTTGGGTAAGCTATTGTAAATAGCGTGTGTGTGTATGTGTGTATTTTTAAAATTTCAGTACGTGTTTTATTGCTAGTATGTAGAGATGATTGATTTTTATGTTGACCTTTTATTCCGCAACCTATTAAACTCACTTATTATATCCAGGAGGCTTTTTTTGTTTCCTTGGGATTGTCAATGTAGACAATCATCTCATCTGTGCAGAGAAACTGTTTGAATCCCTTCCCAATCTGTGTGCCCTTCCTTCCTACATTTTGCCTTATTGCACCGGCCAAGGCTTCCAGCGAGATGTTAAATAAGATGCGGAAGCTTTTGTGGGTTTTGTTTGTTTTACTGTCTGAGGCTGCATTTATCAGTCTTCTATGAAATTTGGATTTTGATTAATGATAAAAAGACTTTCCACTGAAATTATTTTATACCTCTCTTTTTTCATGCTTTTTGGAAGAAAGATGGCAGGGCAGCTGTGAGGACTAGATAATAGAGAAAAAGAGATTTAAAGAGGCATTTTTGTGGTCTATGTATTTCTTTTCATGATGTCTGAGAACTATAATAAAAGAACTTGAGTTATTTTGAAATTACTTTTTTATTGATGAACTCTTACATTTGATCACACACTACTCTTGAGACTGGACCATGTGGGTGAGAGTTCTTTAAGTGTCATATTACCAAGGATATCAAAAGCATCCACACTCAATTTTAACACGAGTCTGTTTACACTGATGCAAAGTGAGATAAAATTCCAGTGGCCTGATAAATTTAAGTAAGAATTTAAGAATGAGCAATAAACATATGAAAAAGATTCTCATTCTTATTAGACATCATGAATGCAAACTAAAGCTCTAATGTGACACTATTATAAACTCAGTGCGATGGCTAAAATGGAAAAAGACAAAAATATATGAGGATTAGTCAGAATAGGGAACAATCATAATGTTCATTCATACACTGCTGTTGGAAGTGTCAATTGGTACAATCACTTTGGAAAATTTGTAATATTTACTAACTGCTGCTGTGCATCTCCCCTGACCCACCAATTATAGTCTTAGGTAGATGTCCAAGATAAATGCACACGTATGTTTGATAAAAGATATGTACAAGAATATTCACAGTAGCACTACTAGAATAGTTCCAAATTGGAAGCTGTCCAACTCTCCATCAACAGTAGAAGGAACAGAGAAATTATGGCATATTGACACTGTTGTATACAAAACTATATTCATTGTGAATGAATCAACTTTAACTTCATACAGTAATGGGCTTGAATCTCACAAACTTAACGTCAAGTGAAAGAAACCAGATCCCAAAGAATACATACTGTGTGAGTCTATTTATATAAAGTTCAAAAATAAGCAAAACCGACTAATGGTGGTAGGAATCTAGATAGTAGATACCCTTGAGGGGGATAAAAAGGGGGCTGAGAGGGCTTCTGGAATTCTGATAATGTTTTGTTTCTTGACATGAGTGCTATTACATGGTTATGTTCAGTTTGTGAAAATTTACCAATTGTACAGTTATGATCTGTACATGTTCCGGTCTGTATTTATCACAGTTTTTAAAAATTCAGTGTTTTTGTTGAGTGTGGAAGCTAACAGGTGGAGTAGGATACAACTGGCATCAAAATCTAACCACATGATGCGTTATTTTTAATGTGCTATTGAATTCTGTTGGCTAATGTTTATTTAAGAATTTTACACTGTTATGCATAAGTGAAATTGGTCTATAGTTTTCTTTCTCAGTGCCATCTTTATCAAGTACTAGGTGGGATTAATGCAACACTTGCTTCATAAAATGGACTTGGAAGTTTTCCTTCTTCTTCTACGTTCTGGAATATGTTAAGTAGCACCGGGATTATCTGATCGTTAGAAGGTTGGTAGAAGATAGAACTACCCTATGAAATCTGGACCTGGTATATGTTTGAGGAGAGCTTACTTTCTCTCTGGTAGTCTGTCAGACAGGTGGTTTTCACTAACTGTGTTATGCTAGTTACTTAATCACCAGAAGCTTTAGTTTCTCTGTCTGAAAAAAGGGGATAATGTCAGAACCTCCTTCATATGTGAAAAACTCCTATCTGGTAAATACGAAGTGCTTGGTAAATATTAGCAGTAAGCTAGCAAACTTTACACAGAAAAAGTATCTTTCAGAACACAATTCATCTGCCTTGGTAATTGAAGAATCAGTAACTCCTAAATCTACTGCCTTGCTAGTAATATCTTTTCCTTGGATAATAACCAATTATGATACATACTAAAATTTTTGCTTTTTCAGTTTTCTTTACAGTTTTCAAAGCAATTTCACATAAACTATATTCATTGCTTTTACATAAGAATGGACAGAAAAGCAGTGGTTTATACTTAAGTGTTAAATTTTTTTCTGAATATAAAATTCAGAGATGCTCATCGAAAACATTTTAGACAGCTTGGAAAATAATTCTTTTTAAGTGCAAAAACTTATAATCCTAACACCAAAACCAGGTACTTCCATAATGCTGTTTTTCCTCCCAAACTTTTTTCCTGTGCATTTAAGACTCAAAGTTGTTGTAAAGCAATTATACTCCAATAAAGATGTTAAAAAAATTAAAATTAAAAAATAAAAACTATAATAAAATATTATAGAGGAAAAAAAAAGACTCAAAGTTGTGGTTCAACTTTGTATGCAATGCTGTATCCTGGTTCTTAAACTTAATATAATGACAACAACGACTTGTCATCTCCAGACCAGTCTCAGCACAGTGTTCCATCCCACAAAAAGACGTATGTGCTGGGCATGGAGACCCTTTCCTTCTACCCTATGGCCACCCCAGCAATAACGGGCAGGAGAATCTATTAAGCATTTGATTACAAGTGGTTAAAAACCTTCAAGAAATGAAATTTTAATAGATGAAAATATTCCATTCTATCATTTTTAAGTCATCCTCAATCACTGGATATTTAGTTTGTTTGCAAATATTTGCCATTATATACAAATAACAAGGCATAGTGGAAAGAAAGCAGCTTTGAGAGAGGCAGATGTGAGTTTGACTTCTGTTCCTGCCACTTACCACCTGTGTGATTTGGGGCAAGGCATTTCTCCTCTCTGGCCTTCAGTTTTCTCCTTTGTAAAATAAACACTGCAATACCCATTTCTCTGATTTGTTATGAAGATTAGGGACAATTCCACAGATAAAGCAGGTAGTGCGGCCAGCAGCCCTCACACAGAGCAGGCTCAACAAATAGTAGTTATAAACCAAAGGGGGATAGTATTATGTACAAAAATGTACTATTTCTGTATGCCAGAATTTTTAAAAATTATTTTATTTATTTTTGGCTGCATTGGGTCTTCATTGCTGCGTGCGGGCTTTCTCTAGTTGCGGCGAGCCGGGGCTACTGTTCGTTGCGGTGTGCGGGCTTCTCATTGCAGTGGCTTCTCTTGTTGCAGAGCACGGGCTCTAGGCATGCGGGCTTCAGTAGTCGTGGCATGCGGGCTCAGTAGTTGTGGCTCGCAGGCTCTAGAGTGCAGGCTCAGTAGTTGTGGTGCATGGACTTAGCTGCTCTGCAGCATGTGGGACCTTTCCGGACCAGGGATTGAACCCTTGTCCCTGAATTGGCAGGTGGATTCTTAACCACTGCACCACCAGGGAAGCCCCAGAATTTTTGTTTAAAGATAAAATTTCCCAAGTGGGAGATTATTTGTCCAAAGGATAGAATGTTTTGTAGATCCTTAATATATACTTGGTAGGTGTTATTACTGACATCTGTCAAATTAAGAAACCAAGGCTCAGAGAAGTTAAGCAATTCAGCTAGGTTTAGGTGCTCATAAATGGTAGGGGCCAGATTAAACTTGTATTGGGAATTCCCTGGCGGTCCAGTAGTTAAGACTCAGCGCTTTTACTGCCATGGACCTGGGTTCGATCCCTGGTCAGGGAACTAAGATCCCAAACTAAGATCCCACAAGCTGAGCAACGTGGCCAAAACAACAACAACACAACAAGTTGAATAAAGCACTCTCACAATTCAAAGTAAGAAAGCAGATTAAACTCGTATTTTTATGAAACGTCACAAACCCAGAACCCTCATCCTGGCAGTGTGGGAAACTAACTCAAGCCCTTTGTGAAAATCGGCTGTACAAGCTTCCTTATAAATACTTTTGCTCTGACTGGTCCTTCCCCTCAGGAACCTTTTATGGGTGTGCAGTAGGGAAGGGGTTGCTGAAAAGTCATCAGCTTCGGTCATGGCATCAGGACGCCTGGGATTTCTTCCCAGTCCTGCCACTTACTCTTCATGTTATCTTGGTGGAGTGGCCACCATATCTGGGTCACAGTTAGTTTATCTGTAAAGTGAGCACCCTGGATGACTCCTAAGGTCATTTCTGGTTTAAAGTCCCGTCATTAAAGTAGAGTGATTACGCAGCTGGGGAATCAAGACTGAAACGGTCTTCCTAGACGCCCTCTACTAAATATCACGCCACAGCTGAAATAACTGTTGCCAATGTATATGCATCGGTTTACGTTTTCTTTAAACATATCTTCGGAGACCAAAAGAACAACTCATGTATGCCTATCCCATAAATGTCCATTAGAAGGTGGTGCTGGGAACTTGAGGGTGGGTCTACTCAGGAGTTTAGTGTGTGAGGAAGACATGTCTTTGTATAGTTGAGAACTAGAAGGAAAGTGACAGATGAACGCCTCGGACTTGGGGGATGGCCTAAGAGTAGAGTTTTTCTTTTCTTTTCAATTACTCTCAGTATTGTTCATGCAAGGCCGACATCAACAACAAAAATACTACTTTTTTTTTTTTCGGTACGCGGGCCTCTCACTGTTGTGGCCTCTCCCGTTGCGGAGCACAGACTCCAGACGCGCAGGCTCAGCGGCCATGGCTCACGGGCCCAGCCGCTCCGCGGCATGCGGGATCCTCCCAGACCGGGGCACAAACCCGTGTTCCCTGCATCGGCAGGCGGACTCCCAACCACTGCGCCACCGGGGAAGCCCCAAAAATACTACTTCTTAAGATGCTGGTGATGAATTCTGGCTTTGAGACCTTTGCTTGGAGGATTTTTTAAAAAACAAAGTCTTATTCTTTAAAAAAAAAAAAATTTTTTTCAAGATCCTGTTTAGTTGAGTAAACATAATAGATGTGGGTAGCCTTCGGGGGTGGGGATGGCTCTGAAATTGGCCAGTACCCCAAAAGGGCAGATTTCTGTGCTTAGCATATATAACGATTGGCTGCATAAACAAATTTCTGAGATGTAGAGGCAGAGGAGCGTCAGAGCCCTCTGCTTCAGGAAGTGCGGCTTGCTCCAGCCCTGCTCTGCCTTCGGTCTTTCCCTCCGCACCCACCTGAAATTAGAGGCAGCTAGTGTCAGCTGCTTTCCCTTCCTGGCCTCTTCCCTGAGACTCTGAAAGCACAGGGTCGCTCTTACACCTGTGGCTCCCAACCAGAGGTGGTCGGCCCTCACTCCCCACTGCAGGGAATATACACCAACGTCCGAAGACACAGACATTGGACAACGTCTGAAGACACTTCTTCCTTCGGTTGTCATAAACGAGGAAGATGTTTGCTACCTAGAGGGCAGAGGCCAGGGATGCTGTTAAACACCCTCTGATGCACAAACCAGCCTACCCACCGCGAAGAATGACCCAGCCCCGAATGTCTATGATGCCGAGGTGAGAAGACGTGCTTTAGGGATGAGAGAAGTGAAGACAGGGCGGGGGCTCCCGGACTAGTCCCCTGTGGCAGGCTGTCATTTGCAAAGGGCACAGAAAGTAGGTAAAGGGTCATGGCCAGTCCTGCAGTTCTGCCCCAGTGACATCATCAGCCCCTGGAGATCCTGTGCCTGGAAGCTTTGCCTGGATGAAGACTAACCTCACCAGTCTGCCTAAGTGGACACAGGAGTTGGCCCTTGCCCCGACGCTGTGTCCGAGACATACATACGTTCCTACATGCTCAAGACGCCTTTGTGCCAATGCCCTTTCTGTAAAGCCTGTTTCTCACCGTAGCAAGTTTCCTGTAAAACCAGTTTCCCAAGCCTGGCAGCCAAGCCCTGACATTTCCAAAGCTCCTCTTCCTTGATTATGTGAACTCAAAGGCACAGGAGGGCATGGAAGGCCCAGGACTAGGTGAAGAGGAAACTGGCCAAGAAGAGAAGCTATCAGAAATGATCGGGGACTTCCCTGGTGGCGCAGTGGTTAAGAATCTGCCTGCCAATGCAGGGGACACGGGTTGGAGCCCTGGTCTGGGAAGATCCCACATGCTGCGGAGCAACTAAGCCCGTGCGCCACAACTACTGAGCCTGCACTGTACAGACCACAAGCCACAACTACTGAGCCCATGTGCCACAACTACTGAAGCCCACACGCCTAGAGCCCATGCTCCACAACAAAAGAAGCCACCACAATGAGAAGCCCGCGTCCCGCAAGGAAGAGTAGCCCCTGCTCGCCTCAACTAGAGAAAGCTGCGTGCAGCAACAAAGACCCAACGCAGGCAAAAATAAATTAATTAATTTATTAAAAAAAAAAAGAAATGATCATAAAACCACCAAGTTGTATGAGGAAGTGCAATTTAAATTGGCATAAACTCCGCCCAAAGGCTGACGATAAAACAATAGTTCCGGGAGTTTAGTTCAGAGAGTTTGGCTCGAGACCCTGAAAAGGGAAAGATGAAGGAAAAGGAATGGGTCAGAGCACCAAGAATCAGAGGAAAAGGGTTCACGGACAGGATAGAACAGTCTCGATAGCGAAGAACGGAAACTTACTACATGACCGTGGTGTGGTGGAAATATTTCTTACAGCATCTGGCTTTAATTTTGTATTCGCTGTGCAACTCTGACCTCGACGAGGTTTTCTGAGGTCATGTTTTTCTGTCGACCAGCTAAAATGAAGACTTGCCTGTTTTTATTGTAAAATAATAAGTGAGCATTTTGGTTTTGTTGAGTCTGGCCTGTTCACCTTTGGGTGAGTCTGAATCACAGGACCCGCAGTGCTAAGGATCCTGGAAACAGAGCTGGAGGCCTTGGGCGACCTTCATGGTGACAAGATGAGGGACCATCTTGCTTCCACGGAAGTCTTTCAGTAACAAGGTATTAAAAATGGTTTTCAGCCCCCGGTTGACAACACTGACAGAGGGAAGACAGGCCACACGGCCGCCGAACCACCGGAATATTGGGCTCTCTCTCTGCCGTCAGGATCTTGTCCTCCCATCAGTCCGGCTGAGAACATGATCTTACTAATTAACCAAGACAAGGGGTGGGGAAAAGGGAGGCCCTTTTAAATCCAGAGCCATGGGACAGATGGATGAGCAAGCAAGTCAGTAGGCATAAAAGGTTTTTACTGCAGTAAACTCAACAGAAGGTCTTGAGAAGAAGTACGGCCAACGTGGTTAACAGAGTGAGGACCGGGGGGACCAGCCAGGCGCTGTCTCTTGGGGTCGTGCAGGGTGATCCCAGCCCTGGGCCCTCGCTCATCCTAGTCTCTTCCCTGGTAGTTCGGAGTCTTCTTCCAGATGCTCCAGCCACTGGCTTCTGGAATTTCTGCAGTCTTAAATCTCCTGCTCCAGACTCAGTCTTGGCCCAGTGGGTTGATTCGGGGTCTGCGTCTCCACCCTGGACCCTACCTTGGGTTAATCGCACACAGATGTGCCTGGATAGTTCACACAGATTCAACTGAAAGGTTCCATGAGAGGTAAATGGCCGTGCCCCCCTGTGATGGAATGTTGTATTCCTGCACCCTTTATCTGAGATCGGCGCAACCACAGAAAGAATCTGAGCTGGGTCGCTAGGAAAATACACCCAGACCGTGACAAGTGAATATCAGGACCCATGGAAGGCCTGTGGAGGCCAAGTTACGGTCGTGAAGCCTTGTGTGGCAACCAGGAAAGGTGCTTGTGGTGAAACACTTCCATGAATAGGTGACATAGGATAGGAACGTGCACGATGCCACGAGGATATTTCTCAAAGACAACGCCATCAGAAGTACTTAGGTCTCCAGCCCTGCGTCTGCTGAATCAGAACATCTGAGGCTAGAGCTCAGTAGTCTGAATTTTACCCAAGTTGTCCCGGTGGTTCTTATGGACTCTCAAGAGTGAGAACCACGATGGAAAGAACTCTGTGCTTAGGACGTAGCACTGCAGCCAGGAGTTACATCAGATTTAGTGGGATTGTTGGTGCATTTTTCTCACCCCACACTTTTTGCTACGGCTACTTTATCTTTACAATGAAAAGTAAAGTATTTTACTTTTACTATGAAAAATAAAATAAAAACAAACTAAATAAAAATTTTTTAAATATATAAATAAAAAGGAGGAAAGAGGAACTGGAAGAGCCCTAGAGACAGGGACACAGGTAGGGCAGCCACCAAATAGCCCAGGTGAAAGATGACAAAGACAGGGCCAATGCAGTGCAGGTATAGAAGGAGGGGACTTTTAGACCTAGACTTAGAAAACTCGGGTTCAATTTTGTGAAATCTGAATTTAATAATTGCCCATTTTCTACATGCCTTTCACTATTCCTAGGGCTTTCCATATATTATCTCATCCAATCATCACAGAAACACTTTGAGATACATACTATTGATATTATCATCCCAACTTTTTTTTTTTTTTTTTTTGTGGTACGCGGGCCTCTCACTGTTGTGGCCTCCCCCATTGCGGAGCACAGGCTCCGGATGCGCAGGCTCAGCGGCCATGGCTCACGAGCCCAGCCGCTCTGCGGCACGTGGGATCCTCCCGGAACGGGGCACGAACCCGTGTCCCCTGCATTGGCAGGCGGACTCTCAACCACTGCACCACCAGGGAAGCCCTATCATCCCAACTTTTCAAATGAGGAAAGTGAGAAACAGAGAGGTTAAGTAACTTGCACAAAGACACTCAGCTAGGAAGTGACAGAGCTGGTAAGTAAGTATGAATGTGCTTCATTCATTAGTCAGCTCTGTATAATGTCAGGAAGCAGCTTTTTTCTCTTTTTTTCCTTTTCCTTCTTTTTGAAGTGGCCGAGTAATCCCTTTAATCAGAAGGAAACCTTCAGATCCTTCTCCGTGACTTCAAACATTGTCTATGTCCCCGAAGGGTCACTCTTGCTGAGATCAGCACCACCTGAGACAGACTCTGAACTGGACCCGCTGGGAAAATACCATCCTCACGGTGACAAGTAAGTCTTGTCATGGGGAAGCCATGCAGAGGCTGGCATCCTCACACCACCTCTGCCATGTGACTTGGAGGTGTTACCTGCGCTTCCCTGAACTGGCTCGTTACCGTTCGGTGTCAGGACACCTGGGCTCAAGTCCCAGCCCTGCCGCCTGCCGGCGGTGAGATCTCAGGCAACTCACTCACCCACTAGCTTCAGCCGCAGGGGCCGCGCTGGCCGATTACTGGGCTTTGCAAAGCCCTGCAGGTGATTCCAATGTGCCACCAGCACTGAGCACCTTTGGTTTGCCTCTCCAAGCTTTTTGTTGCTTCTGTCCCTTAAAAAGGGAGTAACCACTCATAACTGAAACTTACTTCTTGAGCATTCATCAGGCATTTTCTCACTGAGCCATCAAAAAAGCCCACGAACCCAGTACTGTTTATCCCTTAGTTTGTACTTAGTTGGTGGCTAGTGGCAGAGCTGAGACCCCAACCCAAGTGGTCAGACTCCAGGCACAGTTCTTTCCACCGCCTGACATCTCTCCACCAGCAAACGGTTTCTCACACGGTTTTCTGCAGATCAACCACGAAACTCCTAGCACAATGCCTGGCACATTAGTCAATAAGTGGAAAAACTGAATAATTAACTTGAGACAGAATTTATTCTAACCTACAACTTTCCAGGTGTCTTGGAATCCACCCCCACCCCAAAGCAAGGCAACATGTTCCTTTTCAGTGATTACTGGATGCATAAAATTCAAAATCAGGGCCCTTACTTACCCCCGGTCCTGGATTTCCAGATCAACTTTGCTCAGCCACGGTCTACACTGGGTGGTCCTTTGGGGCCACTACAATGCGGTCTGTTTTCTGGAGTCGAAGACAACAACGGCCTTCCAGCCGGGGTAGCGGGCTCCGAAGGGGTGGTGATACAATGCAGCTTGTGCTGTATCTGCTCCATCTTCGTGAGGATCTCGTTTCAGGAAATCTTTGACTGCTGTCTTTGGGTATCCAGATGACTTACTGATGCCTTTCAGAAATCCCAGGGTTATGGTCAGGTCCTGTCAGCCCAGTGGGCCAGCTGAGGGCTGTGCATTCTCCAGGCGACCGTCTAGATCACAAGGAGGTACATGAAGGGCCCAGCATTTCAGCAAAGCCTTCCTTAAAATCCGCATCCCACGCTCCCTGTCTATGTCAGGATCACCTGCGGGGCTTGTTAAAGCATCCAATGGCTGGGCCCCAGGCTCGGAGTTTCTGATTAAGTACAGCTGTGCATTTCGAACTAGTTCTCAGATGGTGCTAATGCTGCTTGTCTGGGGCCCACACTGGATTAGAGAGACAGCCATCATGATCGCCAGTGTCTTGTGAGGCGGATTCCTGGAGATTCCAACAATGACTCTGAGGCCACCTCATGCCTGCTCTGGCCCAGGAACTCCTCCTCTTTGGTCGCACTGAGGCTAGAGGCCCATGGGGAGGTACATGAGGCAGCCATGTTGGGCAGAGCCAGGACCAGGAGTCTAGGGACTCCAGCTTGTTGGATCAGGTGATACCCAGGGCTGAACAGGGATGGTCTGGAGTTAAGGAAGTCTTACACGCCAGTGGTGAAGATCAAAGTCCAGAAGAAACGCAAGGCTCCAACATCAAGAAAGTCTTAAAGATGACAGCAGGGCTTCCCTGGTGGCGCAGTGGTTGAGAGTCCGCCTGCCGATGCAGGGGACACGGGTTCGTGCCCCGGTCTGGGAAGATCCCACATGCCGCGGAGCGGCTGGGCCCGTGAGCCATGGCCGCTGAGCCTGCGCGTCCGGAGCCTGTGCCCCGCAGCGGGAGAGGCCGCAACAGCGAGAGGCCCGCGTACCGCAAAAAAAAAAAAAAAAAGATGACAGCAGACCCAGGGGAGCATAACGTGGGGTTGTGACGTTATGGTATCCAGGGGATACCACCCTCAGGCCTGGTCCTCTGGCAGCAGGACTTGATATGCAGTGGAAAGGGAGGTGTTGGCTCTATGCTCCAACACGAAAAGCTGAGAATAAGAGTCAGAAAACTACGATGCTCCCGACTGGGGCTGAGGCAGAGGGGCTCAGAGTCCCGGGAAACAACCGTGGCAAAGCCCGTGAAAATATCTATCCACGGGATGGATGCATGCTTGTTGCCATGGGAAACGTAAAAGTAATTTTTTGTTTGATGCTCAGTAAGGCAAGACATCGATCTTGAGAAACCATTTTGGTAGGAAACGTCTGACGCCGATGGCTTTTACGCGTTGTAGACTATGAGCACAGCCTCTCTGGCTGATCTGGAGTCGGCCACTGTCTCGTATCTGCTGGTTCTGTCCCAACCCCAGGAGCCTCACCTTCGTTCACTTTGGAATCGCACTGTATTCTGCAATATGATTAAGAGCAAGCAGGACGGCAAAGCTGAGGTCAGGAACGGTTAACTGTTTTCCCCGAGAACACAGCAAAGTGCTGGCAGGGCCCTGAGCCTCTCCTAAGCTCCTTCATTCATCATTCAGGCTCTCTTTGACATTTCCAGACCAAATGAGGACACACTGCTTAAAATGAGAAAAGAATATGGCCTAGCCTAGGAGTTATAATTTTTTTATTAAGAAAAAACTGTACCCTGCCTCATCATAATTAAAAAAAAATTCAACTAACTGCTCTTCAGTTGGTAAGGTGTTTTATTGGAGCATATTCATATCATTAGGCCAATGCACGTGCTCCAAAATGCACTGGCGTCGAGGTCGGAGGAGGCTCGTTTCCTTTACTGTGCGCCTCTAATGAAAAGAACAGCAGCGTTGGGACGCTTAGTGGTCTCTGTTGGTTAGCACGTTTTAGTTTTGTCTTTCACGTGCTTTCTTCTAAATGGAGTTTTAATTCCATGGAACACTGTATTGGCTAAAATAAGGTGCAGTAACAGATAGGAAGTATTAAAATGAGTAAGCACAAAAATGGAACAGGAAGTGAAAAAAATTCCAGCGTGATGACTGACAGTTAAAAATGAGAAAGGCCGAGGTGACCCCCAGCGCTGATAATGGCCTTCGATGTAGTGATTATGCCAAAAAGGGCTTGGAACAAACATAATGGTAGAGACAGGGGAGTTTGATAATGCTCGACATTTCTCCTGAGGGATTTTTGAAAGCATTTTTCTGGACGCAAAAAAGGTCCATAAAGTGAAATTCAGTGCATTCACCAGGTTGAGTAGTCACACGGGCATCATTTTTAACATACTTTTTTTTTTTTTTTTTTGCTGCATTGGGTCTTTGTTGCTGTGAGCAGGGGCTACTCTTCATTGCGGTGTGTGGGCTTCTCAGTGCAGCGTCTTCTCTTGTTGTGGAGCACGGGCTCTAGGCGCGTGGGCTTCAGGAGTTGTGGCATGCAGGCTCAGTAGTTGTGGCGCACGGGCTTAGTTGCTCCGTGGCATATGGGATCTTCCTGGACCAGGGCTTGAACCCATGTCCCCTGCACTGGCAGGCAGATGCTTAAATACTGAGCCACCAGGGAAGTCCCATGAGCATCATTTTGAGAACATTCTCAGACCAAGCGAACATGACTACTGTCACCATCCAAGGGACAGCTCTGCATCCAGTTTTGGCTACATTTTGAGGACAAGATCAAATCTAAACACCCCCCTAACCCAGTGGCATCAGCACACAGATGCTTGTTGGCATTTGCTTTGTTGATTCCTTTCTTTTCATCCCAGTGCCATAAATCTGTAAGGTCTATAGGATTTCTGTGGACGGTAACAAAAACAAAACCAAACAAACACAAGAACAATATGGGACTTAGCAAGGACATTTAGTGTCCAATCTAGTCTCTGATGGGAACAGACATTTGGGGGCCTGCTCATGGATGTTTCTTTATAACCCCCAGAACATCCCACATGGCTGAATTAACACTCTCAAAAAATACAGGAGAATCAGTTTCCCTGAGGCTTTAGTGTAAAGGATGAAGGTTAGGGACACCTCTGAATATTTTCATGGAAAGCTAGGCCACCTCATGAAGGAAGAGCTGGAGAAAGTACATGAAACTCTATTCCATGAGGTCTAACTCACTATGTCTACTGGGAACCTGATTCATTCTTTGTCTGAAGGCAGAGGTCAGGCTGCCCATCCTCTGTATCTGATCGTTGCTATCACCAGCCATCAGGGTACCCCAAGCGGTGCCAAGCAGCACAGCGCTGCCCACTCTGTCAGGGTCTGTCAGAGCATTCTCCTTCCTGCCTGCAGCTGTACTGCCACTTGCCACAGTGCCTACCGCTCTGCCAGGGTGACCGCCAGTGGGGCTTTTGTTTGCTTTCTAACGGAGATGGGCCAGAGAGTCACTTCCCATGACACTCCAAAATGATGCCCACAGACCTGATGGCTTAGTAACCGGAACACCCACGTGGGGAAGGCGCTTCCAGAACACCAGCTCAGACCCCTGTCTGATCATCTCCGCCCTGGGGAGGGCAGGCTGGGATGCGATGGCAGGACCGTCGGGGAGGACGGTGTGAGGATTCTGGAAGGAAGAGCTGGCACGTGGCAAGACCTCTTTCATAAGCCTCTGCCTGTGGTGACCATGAACGTTGCTCCCAGTCCTAAAAAGCAGCTCTGGCCCCCTGGATGCATCACACAGACTTACCCTGGCAGGAGGAGAGGACACTGACCCATCACTCACTCCACTCACCCCCCGCCCTGGAAGGAGCTTTCTCTCTTCCGACAGGAGAAGGTGGTCTTACCTTTGTGGAAATAAACAAAGAGCCAAATGAGAGAAGCAGAGACTATTGATTCAGCGCCTGCTGTAGCAGGGAGTCAGCCACCATCATTTGTGTTTGGCAGAGACTCAAGGGCAGGCAGGGCAAGGGGAGAGCTTCATAGAGGAGAAAAGGGAAGGCTCCACCTGGGCCCTGATTGGAGGCTATTGGCCTGCGGAAGCTGGGGGGCGGGACAACTAGGAAGAGGGCCTCTATGTGATTGGTTGGGGGTCATGTTTGGCTTTCTCTGATTGGCCCCAAGTTGGAAGCGAGGATGAAAATTAGGGAAGCTGGCAGTTATTAAGCAAGTCCTGGCCATTCTGGGACAGTTGCTAGAAGGGTTATTGTTTAGCTTCCTGGACTGGTTACTGGAGATAATGGTCTGACCTCCTACAAGTCTGACTTTACCTAGCCGGCTGGCTTCCTGGGCTGTACATAAATGTCCTAACAGACCTCTCCCCCATGGTGCCCTCCATTTACATGCCCAGCTCTAAAATAACTTCTTTTCTTAATCCATATTTCTTCAGTCCTCATCTTCTCCTTCCAAAGCTCCATCCCAAGTGTGAGGTCTTGGTGGACATTTGCAAAAAGCAAACAGATTAAGGTGTGAGTGTGCCCGCAGAGCCTTCCCCGGTGATTCTGGGTATCTAAAGAGAAGACGCTGATTAAAGCTGATTCAGCTCCAACCGCTGAGAGTCCCGGGGTGGGACTCAGGGAAAGATTGCTGGCAATAAAGGAGGGGCGTGTCTTGCGGCAGGTAATCATGTCCCGTACAGTGGGAGGGCCTCTGATTTCGCTGGTTTGCCGACTGAGAGGACAGCCACAGCCCAGGGCAGGCTGCACCAGGATAAGCGAGCCAGGGATTTGGTGCCACCTGGGGTGATGCAATTCACAGGAATCTCACCACCCACCGGGCCTCTCAGGCTGGAGATGGAATCAAAGCACGTGGGCCAACAGCAGCCGTCTCAGGACACTTCCGAAATCCCGTTCCTGTAGATTTAGGCTCCATATTTTGATGCTCACAGAGCATGTTCTGCCCACGATTCAAAGCCCACAAGTACAAACATCAGCGGCTAAAAATCTGGGAGAGAAGCCACGGAGCGCTGGGCCTGGACCGCCTTAGTCAGGTCAATAAGAGGATTTGTGTCTCTCTGCTTGTCCCTGACATGAAATTCATTCCTGGTGCTGTACAAAGTGTGGGGAATAGAATTAAAAACACAATCTGCTCCTAACCCTGAAAAACCTCTCCACAATGGTAGCAGAGAAAGAAAGCAGTTTTACTATCGATCAAGCAGGCAACCTGCTAATGAGACTGCAGACCGGAAGCGCCTCACTCTTCGGTGGCTAAGTGGGTACATCGATTACATTTGTGGGTTTCACAGTGCAGAGTCAGGTGACAATTCCGGCCCATCTCCTCCCGGGAAACTGGGAGCCAGGGCCTTATCTTCCGTGATATTACATTGCAAAGGGACTGGCTCCAGGTCCTCGAGGAAATGACCCTGAGTCTTAAGGGTGGCAAGTGGCTTCTCTGTCCAATAAAAAGATTTACATACATTTGAAAGGACAGAGAAAAATTCTGAAAGAAAAGGGAGAGGTTGGGGAAGGCTTTTCCCCGCCTCCTTTCAACCGGAGGAATTAAGCCTCTTAATTTATATTTGCCCTTACCAAAGCCACAAATGTCAGACAGATACTCTTTGCTATCACTTATATATGGAATCTAAAAAATAAAACAGACGAATGTATACAACAAAACAGAAACAGACACGTATAGAGAACAAACCAGTGGTTACCAGTGGGGGTGAGGTGGGCAAGACAGGCAAGGCGGATTAAGAGACACAAACCATCGTGTATAAAATAGATCATCAACAAGGATATATTGTACAGCACAGGGACATACAGCCATTATTTCGTAGTAACTTGAAATGGAGTATAATCTATAAAAATATTGAATCTCTTATGTTGTACACCTGACACTAATATAATACAAATCAAATATGCCTCGATTTTAAAAACCCCACACCTGGCTCAGGAGTCAGGGGCTCCTGGTTTAGAGGGACCAGGCTGGGGAGGATGGCAGGCAGAAAAACCAGCCGGGGGGGGCGCAGTTTCCCCTTTCGGATGAGCTCCTCTCTCCCGCCCGCCCCCTGCAGCCCAAAGCGAGGGCAGCGGGCTCCACGTTCCCGGCGAAAGAAACCCTCTGGGCAAAGGAGGGATTTATGAGGGCTTCTGTCCCCCTTCCTTCTCCCCAGACAGCCTTTACTCACTCCCCGCCCCCGCCCTCCGCCATTCTCACGTTTTTATCTCCGATCCCGACTCACAAGATAAGGTTTCCATAATGGAAAATGAGAGCAAAAAACGAGCGTCAGGTGATGAGTCAGAGCCATTCAACAGCAACTTAAGAAGCCCTACTCTGAAGGCTGCCGCTTGAGCTGCAGCGGGAAGCAAAAGAGAACGGGAGCTGCCAGAACACCACAGGCGTTGCGCGCCCACGTTCTCTTTCCTTCTCTTTGCAACCTACCCGCTCTGGAAATGCGGCCCCGCCTCCCTCCTGCTTCCAGGGCTCTGGTGGAGTGAGCCTCCTGCTTTTCAAAAACTTCCCCCAGGGGCCCCAGGTGGGTTTCTAGCAAAGCTATCAGAGGTCAAAAAAGAGCTCCAGTAAATCATAAGGTCAGACCCTCTGCCTTTAGCTAGGTCATGGCCAGATGTCCTCAGGCAGGGAATTTGCTGGTCTTAAATAAAATGTTGCCATTGCTGCCAGTGACTGGACATCCATTCATTGCTTCACTCATTCATTCCTTCCACAAAAATGAGTTGATGGCCAGCTTTGTGCAGGGCACTGCTCTGATGGTGTGGACGCAGGACAGATTCTGCCTGTGCGTGTTATGTTCCTACAGAGAGAACAGGTATGTCGAGCTGTGGGGTCAGAGCCATCCATCCCCCAAAGAGGCTTAAGTGAGCCCCCGGCAGTCACCAGTCTTGTGGTCTAGTCCTGTTGTACCGCGCCTTCCCGAAAAATATTTGGTAGAGAGACCAGGAAACCTTTCTCGAAAAATACCCAATAAGAGATAAGGCTGCAAGCGTGCTTAGCGCTGGCTTTTGGCCCAAATCTGATTCAGCTGTGCAATCAGGCGCACCTGTGGAAGGTCAAAGAGCCAACTTTGTCTTTTCAGGCATCCTGACCTCAGGCACCTAGGTTACCATTAACTCTAATCAGCGCGATGATGCCAGGAATACAAGGAATAAGGTTCACATTTATTGTTATCCCTGAATACTTATTCTCCAATATGAGTAAATATCTGTAACTAAGCAGGACCCCACGGGCCCTTCCTGGGACAGACCCCTCCCCCATACCCCCTGCTTCAGCCCCTCTCTGAAGTACCCAGATAATACTAGTATCTGATGCCTATTTTCTGAGTTGTTTTACAGGTGCTAAAACCACCACAAATGGAAGAAGTTAACTACTTGATGACCAGGAGCACGTAGCCCCCAGACCTAGGGCTCCTAAGGATTGATAATGTTAACCCCTGTGGCTCCGCCCTGTTACCTCACCATCAACCAATCACAGAATAGTGCACAAACTGAAATTCCCCTCCCTCACCTTCCCTTTAAAAAGGCTTCCTTGAAACCCACCGGGGAGTTTGGGTGTTTGAGCATGTGCTGCCCTGGACTCCTTGCTTGGCGCTCTGCAATAAACGCTGCACTTTCCTTCACTGCCACCTGCCGTCAGTAGATCGTTTTTACTGCGTGAGGGCAAGCGGATCCGAGTTTGGTTTGGTAACATATCGATGTGTAATAAAGCATCATTCTTAAAGCACAGCCCAGGTCTTAGTTTGCAGGATTGTTTCAGTGAACTTGCATCATTCCCATTGATCAATCTTTAAGTTCAGGCATTAAAGAATAGATAAATCTTTACCTTTGTCACTTGCCACTGGAGAGGAATGGAAGCTTAATAACTTGGTGACAACATTATCAGCGTCAGTACCTTGCCCTGCAAGGCCAAGCCAAAGAAATCTTGCTCCCCCAACGAGTTCCGCTGAAAGCGAGTGACTAATATCGGGAAAATGTAGTTTCGTGGCCGCAAGAGAAATCGTTTCAACACTGAAATGTCAAATTTAAAAATTAACTTCTAAAATTTTTATAACATTGTAAGAATAATTAAATGCTTTTTGATGATATTTCAGATTTTTTTTTGTAACCCATGAGTTTAGTCTTTGATATTTGGCTTCAACGTCAACCAGGTATTGATTTTAACACTCAGTCACTCCTATTCAGCCGAAGTAAACATTCAGTGCACCCGTGGTCACTGAGGACACCGTCAAACTGAGTCTGCACAGTTCTAAATGGCTGGTCCTTGGGGAAGTCGGGGTGGGGCAGGGGGAGGGGTGAGTAAAGGACAATGAAGGCAAAGGTCAGAGGGTAACCAAAATGGCTGAAGGAGTTGTGACCTCAAGAGCTTGTGACAACGCTGGTCTAGCAGCTCACCCTACACTGATGCCCCTTACACTTCTGCTTTGAGACCAGTGCCCTGTTTGGTATGAGCATTTTAGCACCTGGACGCTCATCTTGTCCCCACTTCTGCTCTGAGTTCTTTTGTCCAGAGGTCCTCCAGGACTGGGACCCTGCCCTGTCTCCTAAGTCTCGAAGGTCCCCAAAGCCGGCCCTTGAAACCCTGAGCTTGGGGCTGCGCCCCTACTGCCCATTGTCGGGTTTTCCGACAAGAATGTCCCTCCACTGCACACCCCTTCCTGGGCTGAGTCCCAACTTTCTAGGATGGGCCGGTTCTGCTCCTGACTTCGCATGAGCTGAAATCCCGTAATGATGGCAGAGTTGCCATATTGTAAAGTATGAAAATGGGGCTTGATCAGAGCTTTAAGACAAAATAAACCGCAATTCAAGAAATCTTTAAAATAAACAGGTAAAGGAAGAAAAACATATCATAGGTACAGGCATTTAAAAAAATAGTTCTTGTACCAAGCCAGATAATACCTGGCTTTGAATTTATACCAATTGTATCAGTTGTGGGGAGGGAGGACCCCATGAGGACTCGTACCAGATAATTGGGGGAGGGCAAGTGGAAAGCTTACTGCTGCAACACCTTACTTCATCTTGATTATATGGCTAGAATAGTGGCATGAAGGCGCAAAAATTTTTGCCATGTAATTAAATGAATTGGAAATCCTTCTGTCTGTCTTTTCAAAGCAGGCTTATTAATATTTGATTTAAACATTTACAATGCTTATGTTTTCTTTCTTAAATTTAAACTCTTTATCCTGAAAAAAATCTCAGACATCAGAAAAGTTATAAGAATAGTATAATGAACTCCATATACCCTTTACATGAATTCACCAATTTTAGCCATTTTTACACATTTTCTTTTTGCTTTCCTGCTCTCTCTCCCTCTTCCCCCTCCTTCTCTCTTAAGAAGAGAGATATTCTCTTAACTAATTACAGTACAATTAGTCAGTCAGGAGATTTTAACAATGCCATCCTATTATCTAACCAATTTTCCATTAATATCCTTTATAGAAAATTTTTTTTGATCCAGGATCTAGTCCAGGATTACATTTTTTTTTTTTTTAGTTTTACCGGGTCTTAGTTGTGGCTCACAGGCTCTTTAGTTGTGGCATGCGAACTCTTAGTTGTGGCATACATGTGGGATCTAGTTCCCTGACCAGGGATCAAACCCAGGCCCCCTGCATTGGGAACACGGAGTTGTAACCACTGTGCCACCAGGGAAGCCCCCTCCGTTTTAGCTGTGATTGTTTCCTTGTGATTGCAATCGGCTTTCCTCCTGATTAGAATCGGGTTGTTCGTTTTTGGCAGGATTGCCACATCGATGCTATTAGATCCTTCTCAGGGCCTTGCCTCAGGGGCATGTGATGCTGGTTCTTCCCATTATTGGTGGCCCCTCGGTTAAAGAACTGCCCTCCAGCTCCCTCCACTGCAAAGTTCCTTTTTTTCCTTTGCAATGAATAATTTAATTGTGGGAATATACCATTGTATTAGGGTTCTCCAGAGAAACAAAACCAATAGGATGTGTGCACAGAGGCAGAATTCCCGCTTCCTCTGGGAGCCCCAGGCTTTCTCTCTACTGGTTGCATGAGGCCCGCCCACATTGTGGAGGATAATCTGTTTTACTCAGAGACTACAGATTTCAGTGTTGACTTAGACTGGTGTTTCCCCAAATGTCTGGCACAGCTGAGCTGACACACAGAATTAACCATTACATTCCCCAAACCTTCATCTAGTGGTTTTAGCACCATTGATATTTCTAGCTTTAATCAATCATTACTATGATGGTTCAAAATGGCAATGTTCTAACTCCATCATTCCTTCTATATTTATTGGCCTTTAGAAAATTAGAAAATTGCAAATAAAGCTAAGTTTCCCAGTAGGATGGTATATATATAAGTATTGCTTTGATGTGCACAATTCCACATAGTTTTAGGTATTTAATTTTTTAGGTATTTAAATATCTTCTTCATTTGGAATGATTCTGAGCACATTGTGACATATGAAGCCAACTTAATTTTCCCCCAGATAACTACTGTATTTCCCTAACACCATTTTTTGAAAAGTTCATGTTTTTTTCCCAGTGATTTGATATGACACCTTTATCAAATTCTAAATTCCCATATATTGGGGTCTATTTGATCTGTGTGTCCCATTCTATTTGTCTTTTCATGACCCTGTTTTAATTATAGAAATTGTATAATACAATATCTGTTGGGAGACAGTTGTCTTTGGTCTCTTGCATTTTTGCACATCTTTTGAGCTGAAGATGCCTTTGTTCTGGGCTATCTATCAAGGATATGTGTGTAGCAAACAGCCTTGGAAGATAGAGGCAGTGTCTCCTGGAAGCAAAGGGCAGGCATGGTCCTGCCCATGATGATGTGGGCTTCCTGAACTCAGGGTCTCTTCCCCTTAATGCAACCCACCTGGCCCTCTTCATGTCACCTCTGGGAAAGGCTTGGGGAAGCCACACAGGAAAACGTTGATGATGCCGACACTTTGGATGTACTGGGGGATCTCATGTCTTCTACAAGCCTCATGCAACTGTGGTGGGGCAGCTTCCTGGCTTGCAAGAAGGGTAAAATCTCCCACTCTCATCCAGTTCTTGACATTATCCTGCAGGGCAGTCCTTTCTCAATGGTCTCCTTGTTTAGGGTTTTCCTGGTATTCTTACATGTCTATCTGTTCATGTCAACTTTAGAATTAGTTAATCTAGTTCCCAAAGTTAATCAATCAAACAAAAACTTGTATTTTTACATGGAATGTTAATTTCACAAAGCCATTTAGGGAGAATCTATGACTTCATTGTTAAGGCTTCTTTTTTCTATTCTCATGATCAATCTTGTAATTCATGCCTTATCAATTTATTCTTGAACTACAGCTCTTCTTAAAATCAAATCTTGGATTTTGTCTTACACAAGAGGGGAGAAAACCCCTGTTAAATCACAGGAATCCGCGTGCCACTGCAGGGGACACGGGTTGGAGCCCTGGTCCGGGAAGATCCCACATGCTGCAGAGCAACTAAGCCCGTGCGCCACAACTACTGAGCCCGTGCTCTAGAGCCCGCGAGCCACAAGTACCGAAGTCTGTGCGCCACAACTACTGAAGCCCGCGCGCCTGGAGCCCGTGCTCCGCAACAAGAGAAGTCACCACAATGAGAAGCCCGCGCACCGCAACGAAGAGAAGCCCCTGCTCGCCGCAACTAGGGAAAGCCCATGCGCAGCAACAAAGACCCAACGCAGTCAAAAATAAATAAAATTAAAAAAAAAAACAAACAAAAAAATATGGCCTGTCATTGAACAGGGCATGGGCCCCATCTGTAAAATGGGTAATAGCAGAGCCCACTCCACAGGGCTGTCGTGAGAAGTAAATAAATTCATGCCTGTGGATCAGGCACCGTAAGGGCTCAATAAATGGGAGCTAGTGCTATTATAATTATTTCTTTTTTTGTAACAGTGATCTTTCATCTCATTTGGCCAAAAAAATCCCAGCTCTAGCCATTTTACTATGTTCAAATCTGTTGGTGAGGAAGCTCACGATAACTCTTACGAAATGGTAATGATTTATTGGACACCTCTCCAACATGGCTACATTGATCTGACTACATTGGTTATGATCATCTATAAATAAAATCCTCTCCCTCAAATGTATTTTTTCATTGACAAGCATGTTACATATCTCATGGAGGCCACTACTTCATCATTTTTACAATTTAATGAGAATGAAAGACTTGTGCATATGCAGAAAGGGATAGTAATGGATGGTTTTGTTCTGTAACAGAACTATTATAATTCTGAGTCCTCTGCCCTTGGAAATGTTTGGTTCATAGATTAATGTTGAGTTCAGCTGTTGTATAAAATACTCTGTAAAAACCGGCCGTTGAGGCAGTTCAGAATTAAATAGAAAAAAATTTCATTTGTTTTTCATTTTCCGGAGATGTATAATCCAAATAACTTTATTCTCCCTTAATGACAAATGGATGCAAAATATGACAAACTTAATGCAAAACTTTGTAAAAAGTTCAATTTTGAAATAAAACAAAAACACAAACAAAAAAATCCCACAACTGAGAGAGGGCACAGCAGGCTTCAGAGTTTTTAACTGGAATTTGGTTATTTGCTTTATTCCAAGGTATAGTTTTCAATTCTCATTAGGCTATTAAAAATCCTAATTTTTATGCCATAATAAAGGTTCTGAGTGATTTCCACGATAATGTGCTACGCTTTTTTTTTTTTTTTTTTTAAGCCTAAATCTGAAATGTGACGGGAGTCCTGAGTTGTTAGGAACAGGTCCCTGGGCACAGTAACCTTTTTCAGAGGCAGGAACAAAACTGAGGCAAGGCCCGTGTGGGCCATCTGGAGCAGCCAGCTGGGATTTGAGGTGTGGCCTCCCAGCCCCAAACCAAGCCCCTTGCCCCAAGACCCATTCCAGCTGGGGAACCACGAAGCTAGTTCACATCAGCTGGTTAGGCAACCAGCCTATTGACAGTTTCTCTCAGAAGGTTCTAGCTAAAACCACATTCCCCAATTTTTTCCCAGGAATATTTTCCAGGGGCCCCTTCAGGTCCATTCTCTGCCCACCTCCACTCTGCTCTCTGCCCCGGGAGGCTGTCTACGTGAACTGCCCACCGGGCTTCCTTGCACGGGCTTCTGGTTGGGTTCAGCCAGTGGGAGGCAGGAGGAGAGGGAAGTCAGGGTATCTCTCCTCCCAGGCTGCCTTGGGTTGGCTGCATCCCTCCGTCAAGGACCATCACCCTCTCCCACGGCTGAGCTGCCCTCTCTGGGTTCCAGTACCTGCTCCCTCCCTTTGCCTCTGTCTCGTACTAGTAAGGTTTTTACCAAATCCAGGTGCTTCATCATCGTGTTGGTCCCACCAGCCTCACCCACCGTCTTTCTTGCTTATGGTTTCTACAGACTCTTCTCACTTCCCCACTTCGAGGGCGCCATCTGCTTTCTGATGGGGGCCCGTATGAGTTTCCTAGGGCTGCCATAACAAACTACCACAACTGGGTGCCTTAAAAGAGCGGAACTTCGTTCCCTTACAGTTCTAGAGTCCAGGAGTCCAAACTCAAAGTGCCAGCTGTCAGCAGGGCCATGTTCCCCCCGAAGGCTCCAGGGGAGACTCCGTTCTAGGTATTTCTCCTAGCTTCCAGCGTTGCCAGCAAGCTCGGGCATTCTTGGCCTGTGGGTGCCTCACTCCAGTCTCTGCCTTCCTGATGACACGGCACTCTCCCCTCTGTGTCTCTATAGCTCTTGTCTTCCTGTAAAGACACTGGTCACATTGGATTAAGGGCCCACCCTACTCTAACTTGTTGACATCTACAAAGACCCTATTTCCAAATTAGGTCACATTCACAGGAAACAGGGGTTAGGACTTCAACGTATCTTTTTGGGGGGGACACAGTTCAGCCCACAACAGGGCCTGACTGATGTAGTGCCCCAAGGGGGCTTTTCTCTCCCTCCAAATTCTCATGCCCCCAAATCTCCTCCACTGGTCCTTCTTCCTCCCCAGCCTTCTTCAAGTTGCTCTCCTACTTGACTTCCCAATCACCTCAAACGATGTCCCCCTGAATACTCTTCTTTCTTTCCTGGTCCCATTGCCACCACCCTAGTTTTAAGGCATTCACCTCTTTTGCCCTGTCCTGGTCTCCTGACAACCTCCCCACTGCCCGGACCTGAGCTGGCTGTGCACGTGCTCTGCTAACAGTGATGAGCCAGACGTGGGTCGCATGCTATGCACATACACCCAGTTGTGAGTTGAAAGTCTCTTCTCTCTCACGTGTGTACTGAAATTGACCATGACTAAGGAAGCACTGCTACTGGCATAGCCCTCCTATAACCACGAGGGGAAAATGAAATGAGAATGATGTGGATGGAGAAAAACTGAAAGAAAATGGAGGCTGAAAGAATGGAGTCACTGATGACGTCGTAGAGCAGCTGGATCAACCAACCCTGCAGCCTGTCCTATCTTTGGACTTTCAATCATGTAGCCAAAACATGTCCACGTTACCTACATCTGTGTGGCTTGTAGTTTCTGTTACTTGCAGCCAAAGGCAAGTACACGACTAGAGTTTTTCCCTGTTTTTAAGTCTAAGCAGATGGAAAAGAAATTAAAAGCAAATCAGAAACCAACTTCCCTGGATGCCAGGTGGCCAGATCAGAATTTGAGGCTGCCTGGTTCTTAATGTCAGGATGTCAGTGGGGATAAATAACTTCTACTCTCCCTGGGTCCTTGGATTTTCAGCCCCACCAAGTCTGTCCTGAGTGGATGCTGCAAATGGGCTTATGGCTTGAAGTCCAACGGAAGGAGAGTGGGAGCGAGCTAACCTCTGCAGGACCCGGAAGACTGCTTTGGGTTTGGGAAGAACAGGTCGGCAAACTAGACCTGGGGAGAAAGTGGCTTTTCCAGGCCTCTTGAACAAGTTGCTGGAAAGAGTAGAGACAGAAAGTTTGTTCAATCAGAAGAAGGCTGCAACTATACACCCGGGTCACAGCGGTGGCGGACTTCTGGATAGAGATGTGGACTGGATAGAAATATTTACACCTACTCCCTCCTCAAACTCAGTAAATGACAGTAAGGATAGTGAAATATATTTTTTTAAATGTATCAACTCACAAGAAACTGGCAAGAAGACAACAATGTTGACAGTTTTGGAAGCTGAAAAGCAGATAGAAGAGTGGTGAGTGATTTAGCCAATGCAGAGAGCTGGATTCAAAGTTTTATAGTAAGGAAGCGATAAAATAACTCAAGTTGCACACACACCCATGCACACACTCACACCCACCTCAGGAATCGGCAGCATCAGCACCTTAGGAAGCAGGTATGAAGGTGGAGCAACACATGGGATCTGATTGTTAAGCTCCCCTACCCCGTTCCTGCACAGCGGGGTACATCTCCCGCCCCACCACCTCCCTGGTGGTTTAGTCTCTGGAGAGGGTAACACCAAGCATCAAGGGCTTGGGGACAGCCAGCACACATAGGACGTAAATGAAGTTTTACACACTGAATGCTAAGTTCCTCCTCCCCTGCTCCCCATTCAGAGCTCAGGACAGTCATGCTTTCACCCTCTGGTCTGGATCAGCTAAAAAAAAATCTAAAAATGCCACCTTCTGGGTTTCTGCAATAAAATGGCTTATCCATATTTCCTTAGAGTGAAGACCATGGGTCTGTGCACAGAACTTCCCAGCAGCTTTTCAGACCCCTCCTCTTAAACATGAGCAGACAGCCAAGAATCATAAGACATTTGGGGAAAAACAACTTGGAGGGAACAGAGACTAAACAGGGGAAGAATGCTTGAAATACCCATGGGCATAGTCTAAAAGGAGAGAAGACAGCGTCCTCATGAAATATAAGCTGGATACCATCAAAAATAACAATTCAGATAATTAAAAAGACTCTTTGGATTAAAGCTGGTAGGAATTAAGAAAAATAAATTAGGGAATTTGGAAAATAAGTTGAGGATTTCTCAAAAGTAAAACAAAAAGAAAAAAATGTAGGAGAGAAAGGATAAGAAAATTAGACGCTCAAGAAGGAATAACATCTAAATAATAGGAGTTCTAGAAGAGAGCAGGGGAAATGGAGGGGAGAGGATTAAAATAAAATTCATGACAATGGCCCCAAATCCAAGGACATGAGTTTCCAGATAAAAAGGGCCCACTGAGCAGCCAGCATAATGGATAAAAATGGATCCACACCGGGCTTCCCTGGTGGCACAGTGGCTGGGAGTCCGCCTGCTGATGCAGGGGACACAGGTTCGTGCCCCGGTCCGGGAAGATCCCACATGCCGTGGAGAGGCTGGGCCCGTGAGCCATGGCCGCTGGGCCTGCGCATCCGGAGCCTGTGCTCCGCGGCGGGAGAGGCCGCAGCAGTGGGAGGCCCGCGTACCGCAAAAAAAAAAAAAAAAAAAGGATCCACACCAACATACTTCACCATGAAATTTCAAATTACTAGAAGCCAAGAGATGATTCTACAAGCTTCTAGGGAGAAAAACGTTTTCATACAAAAGATCAATAACCAGAATGCCTTGGGCTTTTCAATAGCAACATTGAAAGCTCAAAGTCAGTGGAGGGATGCTTTCAAAGTTCCCAAGGAAAATGGCTTCCAGCTGGAATTCTACACCCAGCTAAGTGTCGATCAAATGGGAAAGTAGAATAAAAACGTTTTCAGACATTCAAGATCCTAGAAAAAATTTACCTCCCATGTTTCATTTCTCAGCAAGCTACTACAGAAAAGTGCCCCGTCAGAAAAAAAAAAAAAAAAAAGAAGAAAAAAGGAAAGAATCAAGAAAAAAGATGACATGGGATACAGAAGGTGACAGGAGGTGACAAAGCAGAGAGGTGAAGGGGACCCCAGGATACTTTTAAAAGGCTCTTTCTGGCTTCCAGATTGGAGTCCTTCAGAAGGCTCCAGAAGAAACCTCTTTTAGATGATGAAATCAATAGAACATTTAGTGTATTTGATCATACTGAGAGGATATTTACTAAACCAAGGAAGATTTGGAGGCTGAATTAGTAAAAATATATAGAAGAGTAAGCAAATTTTTAAAAGAGTAAGTAACTCCAGGGAAACCAAAGTACAGTATCTGCAGAGAAGGAAAAGCTAATCTTAGTACACTACGTAGCTTACGTGAAAACAGCACTTACATGAGCATAACAATGTGACAGTGAATATTAATCTAACTAAAGTCACTATAAAGCTGTACTGAGTGGATGGGAACACCCTCCCCCCAATACAAGTGCACATTTGCAGCCGATGTGAATGGCAGGGGGGGTGTGAGGAAGAGCTGAATTCTCATTGTCTACAGTAGGCAGTTAATATATAAAGTTGAGAACTGAGAAACCAACAAGTAGTTATATAAGCATGCCACTTGGAGATAAACCATCAGATTGTTTGCAACAGTTCAAAGTGGTACCTCTAAGGAGTGGGGATCGGCCAGGGGAGGGAAAACGGCGGACTATTTCTCCAAACAAGTCTTGTAGAGATCTTTGCCTTTCTAGACTTTGCATGTACTGATTTGATTTTTAAAAGACTAATTAAAAAATATACTACATTAATACAGAGTATTCAAGATGGATTGGGTTCGAACAATTATTTTGACTCAGGTGGGTGTGGGTAGATTTCATGCAATCAAATCTCTAGCGAGAAGCTTACTGGGTGCCTTACCTCTACCTTGTAAAAATAAACTTGAGGTAGCAGGTGACCAGCCACTCTGCACACAATTTTGCCAAGCTATTGATGAAGGGAAGCATAATCTGAAAGCTTCACACCACCACTCACTGGAGAAGAACAAAGGAAGGGTTAGTGCAGTGCTGTTTCCTATCTCTGTTGCCCAAACCACATTGTTTAGGGTCTACCATTCTTTGATTTATTTTTAAATTGCAGTCAGAAATTTCAAAGACCAGTCAAAAGGCTTCACAGGCACTTCATCACTGCTAAATGCCACACCTAACTGATTTTTATGCTGAAGGTGGGAAACGTCAGTTTCAACATCTACGTCTATGGCTTCTTGGCCCCAGGGTGGATTTTGCTGCCCAGTGATTGGAGGAGTGGGGTCAGGAAGGAGGATCGTCCAGAAGAGAGGCTGGCAGGGTTCTGTAGAACTCCTGGAAAGAGTTCCAGCAAATGGAGGCAATGTTCCAAACTGCTGGTAATCTTCTCAGGGCAGAGATGGGGACCCCAACTCAGGCCAGGAAGGAATCCCATCATACTTAAGTTTGCAACAAAATGGGGTCCAAGCAGGGCAGTTGTTTGTAATATTCAAAGTTCCTCTGTGTGGAGGTGCTGATATGTCGAAGGTAAGGCACAGAGGCCTTGGCTGGCACACCTTGCTTGAGAAAATGATCTAAAAATTATACATGCTTCTGCCGGGCATTCCAGGCACCACTGGGGATGTTCTTAAGAAACTCCCAACACATTTTTTTCTCGAATCAAAGTCAACACATGTTTGCTCAATAAAATGAGCATTCTCATTTCCACAGAGGCCTTCAGTAGGGCACATGCAGATGTGAACAGAACAAGAAAACAAAGGACCCAGAGGAAGGGAGAGGATGTGAGAGGAGTTTTGCTGTTTCCGGAGACGTGACCACCAGCATCTCATTATGCTTGTTCTGAACAACAGCACCGAGGAAATCCAAACCTTGCCTTGGTTAGTTTACATCTAAACATACCTGACAAGTTTATAGAAACAGAGACATGCCTGTATTTTACCTGTATCACCCTATTTCTTATGCTGGTCATCATAGCTTCTAATGACTCACGATGCTTTAGGAATTTCATTTTCCCCAGGAAAGATTCACTGCTGTTGATGGGAGATAGGGGTTCCAACTTAAAAAGTTCATAGCATTAAAGAGCTGTGCTCAGTGACCCACGTCATGCTTCCGCGCACTTACTAGACCCAGAGTTGTTCCCGAAAGGCACACGTTATCGCGAATCACAGTGTTTGCGCCGTGCTTTTGCAGTTTCTATTGTGCTCTCACACGATATCGAATGCTGTGGCTTCAACCTTGGTTTCTAATAATCCCTGGCGCGTTTAGAAAAAAACAGATGCCCAGGCTGCAACCCCAGAGTTCTGATTCTGGGTCTAGGGAGGCCCAGGCATTGGGATTAGAGCCCCTCGGATGATTCTGAGGGGAGCCCGCATTGAGAACCACTGTCTGACAGCTTCCCAACACGCACAGGAGAGAACCCAAAGTCTTATCATGGCCCCCAAGGCCCTACACGATCAGTCCGGGTCACCTCTCCCTCACCCCTTGCTCACCACACTCCAGACACGGGAGCCTCTTTGCTGTTATTAGACACACGAACCATATTCCCATCTCAGGCATCCGCCCTTGTTAGGACCCCTTCCAGAATGTTCTTCCCCATCTCGCTCCCTTACTCCATGCATGTCTCTGCTCAAATGTCACCTCTTCAGAGAGGCCCTCCTGGGCCACTCCTTCTAAAATACCAGCCTTCACCCCTTACTCTGTTTATTTTTTGTTTCATAGCATTTATCAACACCTGACACTATTATATATTTATTAGTTTACGTGGTCTGTATCAGTGCCTGGAAACCACGAGAAGCTTAATAAATATTTATTGCACAATTAAATGAGTGGATGAGGATGTGCATTAGATAATGCAAACTCTGGCTTGTAGGAAGTGCTTGATAAATGTGTTTCTTTCCCAATTCACACAAAGGCTGTTGCTTCTACCTGCTGCCTGGTGTCATCCCAAGGAACAGCGACCCCTGCTGGAATTTATACCTGAGTCCCAGATAGAATAGAGTCCACTAATGCCAGTCCCAAGAATGGAACTTCCAGAAAAAAATACGCCGTGTATGATGAGGCCTTCTGATGTGCATTCATGAAAAATTCCGAATAAGGTAATTATGACATTTACAAAAGCCTTTTGTTGGCATGTTGTGGCAAGTTTTCCCAAGGATGTTCTCTTCTGCCATCTTGTGGCCACACTGGGGAACTTCCAGGGGAGCAGTTTGCGATGTCTTTGCTTAGTCAAAAGGAAAGTTGGGGGCTGGGCTTGCCCAGGGCCCTCGGGCAAAACACCTGTGGTCATTTAACCAGGCCCTGGTGCTACCCAGGTTCTCGGGCTTCTGTTTTTTAGAAACAGGAAGCAACCGAGGTGACTGCCTCGATTGGTGGCTTCTGCCGGGGAACAGCAGAGAGAAGCAATGGAGGGCCATTCCCTGCCCAAACTTTGTCCTCCCATTCTGACACATCCCTACATAAACTCTTCACAGCTAGACCCTGGCGATCTGGTCTGGGTACTCAATAAACGCTTGCCAACTCCACAAGGGCAGGCTTTATCCATTTTGTACCCTTAGTGTACTAAACTGCATTGAGGGCTTCCCTGGTGGCGCAGTGGTTAAGAATCCGCCTGTCAATGCAGGGGACACGGGTTCGAGCTCTGGTCCGGGAAGACCCCACAGGCCGTGGAGCAACTAAGCCCACGTGCCACAACTACTGAGCCTGCGCTCTAGAGCCCGCGAGCCACAACTACTGAGCCCACATGCTACAACTACTGAAGCCCGCGTGCCTAGAGCCCATGCTCCTCAACAAGAGAAGCCACCACAATGAGAAGCCCGTGCACCGCAACAAGGAGTAGCCCCTGCTCGCCACAACTAGAGAAAGCCCGCACATAGCAACGAAGACCCAATGCAGCCAAAAATAAAATAAATTTATAAAAAATAAAATAAACTGCATTGAGCACAGAGCAAGTGCTTACTAAATAATTGTTGTTGAAGGAATGAAATAATAATTGTGTTTATAGAGCACTTACTACTTGCCGTGCACTATAGGAAGCCCAAGCACTGCACATACATTGTCTTCTAAATTAGGCTGACCAACTCATCCCAGTTTGCCCAGGACTGTCCTGGGAACTCCCTCAGTCCCTGACAAACAGGGACAGTTGGACCCTGTATTAGCCAGTTTGGGCTGCCTTAACAAAATGCCACAGACTCAGTGGCTTAAACAACAGGAATTAATTTTCTTACAGTTCTGGAGGCTGGAGGTCCAAGATCAAGATGCTATCAGGGTTGGTTTCTGGTGAGGCCTCTCTTCCTGGCTTGCAGACGGCTGCCTGGGGGTGGAGAGGTGAGGGAGGGAAAGAGGGGGTAGCAGTGGGGAGAGGGAGAGAGCTCTCACTTCTTCTAAGGGCACTAATTCCATCATGAGGGCTCCCTCCCTCCTGCCTGGGCTGCCTGCTATAGGGCCTTAATACTTATTGGACACACATGGGTTGTGACTGTTAGTAGCTGAGTGGGATATATTAAGAGTTCTTTGCAGGTTTGTAAGCCAAACCAAGGATCCAGGTAAGACTGATGACTCATTGAAGGTTAGTCTTACCAAGACTGAAATCTGTTGAACAGCATGGGGCAGCTGAGAATGTCATCTCTGCCCAAAGGTACAGTTTCAGGAGGGGCTCTCGGCACCTTCTGCTGGTAATTGCAGAGCTGGGAAGCCTTACACAGGGAGTTCTGTGAGAGATGGCCTGCACTTCCCTCCTCTTCCCTGTGGTGATGGGGGCAGAGACTGATTTAGGAGCCACATATGAAACGGAAACTGTTAAGGGAAGCACTTTCTTCATTCAGCACTTAAGGCGGACTTGCACACAGCAAAAGCTCTTAGGGCCCCTCACTGGCCTCTGGGACCTGCCACCTTAAGAAATGCAAGGCTCTCAGGAATTCCCTGGTGATCCGGTGGTTAGGGCTCTGTGCTCTCACTGCCGAGGGCTAGGGTTCGATTCCTAGTCAGGGAACTAAAATCCCACAGGCTACACGGTGTGGCCAAAAATTATTTTTTAAATTAAAAGAAAAAAAACAACTGGAAAATATTAGAAAAAACAACAACAACAAAAAAAACGTGCAAGGGTCTCTGTTTCAAGGGCACCAGAACAGCAACCTTACAGATCCGGCTCCTGCTCCTTATGAGTCTTTAAACACATCTGTTGAGCCTCCAAGTCTCCTTAGAACAAGCCAGACATTCCAGAAAATAAAAACCCTGGAGGCTCTGAGTGGTCAGAGGTCAGGAGGATTTGGGAAGGGGGGACAGACGCTCCGTGGTCAGGCTGCAGGGGCTGGAGGTGGGCTGTGTCCCCACGGACACACCTCGGAGCCCCGGGCGGCCCAGGCTCTCTCCTGTTTATCGCTTTTGATCAGGTGTGAGCTGGAGGCCCCAGACACTCAGGGCTTCTCCAGGAAGCCTGAAAGGCCTCCGACGTCACAGGATGGAGGTGAGTGGAAGGGGCTGGAGGCCTCTGGGAGGAGCAGGGGGTGGGGAGGTAGTGTTTAATGAGGATGAAGTTTCAGTTTTGCAAGATGATAAAAGCTCTGGAGCAGCCGGTGGTGAGGGCTGCGTAGCCGAGTGGATGCTCTTAATGCCTCTGGACTCTGGAGACTTCAAAATGGTTCGCGATGAACTTTGTCCCATGTGTTTTACCACAGTGAGAAAGGAAACCAGACAGCTTGCCCGCTGTCTGTGGCCCCTGCTGTGACTTGCTGGCCACTCCTCCTTTGTAGCCCACACCTACCCCTGCCTCCCAAGCCGGCTGCCCCTCACGTGAGACCCTGGCCCCTGCATGGCGAGCTTCAGAGCTGATCACCATGACCTCGGAGGCGCCAACGCCAGGACTCCCACTGGCCATGGGGGCGTGCAAAACCCAGATCCACGGGGGAGGGGGTTCCAGTGTTTCCAGAACGTCACAAGGTCTTTACAGGAGGTCCTGGATCCCTCTAAGATGGTAACTGTGTTTAATCTGTTCTGTTTCATCCTTTGAGAGCAGGGTTTACCAGCCTCTCCTCCCTACACATGGCCCCTCTTGCCCATCTAGGCCAGCCCTGGGGTGTCCACCTGGATTTCGGGTGGATCGTGCTTCTTGGAGGCCCCCCAGTGCCCCCTTTGTCCTTGTCCCTGGTACATCACTCCTGCCACCACATGTCTGCATTTGACTTCGTGAAAAAAGACAGTACAGCCTGGTGATTAGAAGAGAGGTACTTCTCCCCACTCAGACATGCTTGGGTTCACATCCTGGCTTGGCCAACTGTTGGGTATATGGCTGTGGGCAAGTTACTTAAGCTGGTTATTCCTCAGTTTTCTCATCTCTAAAATGGGGGTAATAACACCTTCTTTATTATTGTTATAAGGATTAAATTCAGTTAATCCATACTGTCCAGTAACCATTGGCAGTGAGAGGCAGGCTGGTGTAGTGGCTGGTAGCCTGGGCTCTTAAGCCAGATGGTAGATGTGACCTTAGGCAGATTACTTGGTTTCTCTGTGCCTGTTTTCTGCTCTGTGGAACGGGAATAATAACAGGAATCTAAATTATAGGGCTATTGCAAGGACCACATGCTTGTAAACATGACACAGTAAAGTGCTACACATGCTGTCTGCCCATATTCAGTGTCCAATAAGTGTTAACTACTTCTATTTGTCATAAAAAAAAATGAAGCTGCAGGACTTCCCTGGTGGCGCAGTGATTAAGAATCCACCTGCTAATGCAGGAGCACGGGTTTGAGCCCTGGCCCAGGAAGATCCTACATGCCGCGGAGCAACGAAGCCCTTGCACCACAACTACTGAGCCCATGTGCTGCAACTACTGAAGCCCACGCACCTAGAGCCCATGCTCCGCAACAAGAGAAGCCACCGCAATGAGAAGCCCGTGCACCGCAACAAAAAGAAGAGTACCCCCGCTCGCTGCAACTAGAGAAAGCCTGCGTGCAGCAACGAAGACCCAGCACAGCCAAAAATAAATAAATTTATAAAAAAAAAAATGAAGCTGCAGAAGTAGTCCAGAATGCATGACAAAAATCTATGGCTAAAATGGTCAACAAAAATTAAACTGGAAGATGCATTGAATAAAGTAACTTTATAAAGTCTAAAATAGATGCAAAATAAATGTTAGTACCCTGAAAGAAATAAAGAACATCCACAAAATGAAAAAAAAATTATGGAGACACGTGGAAACAAAACAAGAATAGGCCAATAAGATTCATGTGGACGTTATAACCACTGTCCAAAATATTCTGCATCAAAACGTCTACAAACAATAAATGCTGGAGAGGGTGTGGAGAGAAGGAAACCCTCCTACACTGTTGGTGCAAATGTAAATTGGTGCAGCCACTATGGAGAACAGTATGGAGGTTCCTCAAAACCTAAAAATACAGCTAGCATGTGATCCAGCAATCCCACTACTGGGCATACACCCTGAGAAAACCATAATTCAAAAAGAGTCATGTACCAAAATGTTCGTTGCAGCTCTATTTACAATAGCCAGGACATGGAGGCAACCTAAATGCCCGTTGACAGAAGAATGGATAAAGAAGATGGTACAATGGAATATTACTCAGCCATAAAAAGAATGAAATAATGCCATGTGCAGCAACATGGATAGACCTGGAGATTATCATACTAAGTGAAGTAAGTCAGACAAAGAAAGACAAATATCATATGATATCACTTATATGTGGAATCTAAAATAATGATACAAATGAACTTATTTACAAAACAGAAACAGACTCACAGACATAGAAAACAAACTTATGGTTACCAAAGGGGAAAGGGGAGGAGGGATAAATTAGGTGTTTGGGATTAACATATACACTAGTATATATAAAATAGATAATCAACAGGGACTTATCGTACAGCACAGGGAACTCTATTCAGTATTCCGTAATGACCTAAATGGGAAAAGAATCTGAAAAAGAATAGATATATGTATATGTATAACTGAATTAATTTGCTGTACACCTGAAACTAACACAATATTGTAAATCACCTATACTCCAACACAAAATAAAAATTTAAAAAAACAACAAAACAAAAACCCCACAAACTATTCTGGCTTTTAGGTATAAGCAATGAAATCCTGCTATGTACAACGAAATCATTTCCATTCCAGATACTCTCCCCAACCCATGTAGGATCGTACTTCAACACTCAGCCAATGTTCAAGTCAGTGAATTATTTTGATTAAACACTGATCAGCAACTTAGAGAAAGGTGTAAAGCACAAAAAAATGGGGGCCAAGGAAAAGGCAGAAGACCAGAGGTTGTGGATCTGGCCCCATGCGTCCCCCTTGGCCACTCCTGCCCCATGACACTTGCCACTGTCCAAAGTCTTTTGTCTAGAACCCCCATGGTCGCACCCATCAGTCTTGATTACGTTTGAAAGAAATGGGAAGATTAGAGGGAAGATCACTCTGAAAACTCACCCCTGATGATCAAAGTGCCCTGATGCCCCCCGTCCCCCCTCTTATCCTTTAAAGGCCAGTGGAGGTCACATTAACACTGAGTTAATGTTTTCGTCCAACTGCAAAGCATACTCAATATTAATGTCGTCGTCGATTGAGGGGCAGGTCTTCATTCAACATTTGGAAGCCTGGTGTGTGCCAGGTGCCCTCAAACAGGATTTTAGAGACTCCACATTGTCTCGTGTTCTCTTTGTTTTGTAGGAGAGGAAAATGAGATTTGAAAGGTGAAGAGTTGCCCCGTGTTACAAACAAAAAAAGCTACAAACAAAAAAACCCAGATGGGAACTTCCCTGGTGGTGCAGTGGTTAAGAATCTGCCTGCCAATGCAGGGGACACGGGTTCGAGCCCTGGTCCGGGAAGATCCCACATGCTGCGGAGCAACTAAGCCCGTGCGCCACAACTGCTGAGCCTGCGCTCTAGAGCTCGCGAGTCACAACTACTGAGCCGGCGTGCCACAACTACTGAAGCCCGCACACCTAGAGCCTGTGCTCCGCAACAAGAGAAGCCACCATAATGAGAAGTCTGCGCACCGCAATGAAGACCCAACGCAGCCATAAATAAATCAATTAATTAAAAAAAACAAACCCAGATGGAACCAGCTGGGACCAAGATGGTGGCCCGAATCGAATCTGACCTCCAACAGACCCTGAGTCTCATTATACACTGATTTTACTACATTAGCATATCAAGTGACACACACCTACCAAAGGCCATGACCGGACATCAAGGACCAAAAAAGGATAAACGCGGTGGCGCTCCACTCCCTCGGAAAAAGCGCTAAAAGACTAATGCATATGCCTCCCGTCATTAGCCTCACTCCTCCTCCCTTCGTCTTGACTCTAAAATTAAATCCCTCTCACCAGGTGGGTGAGAAGTTGATCTGTGAACTTACCTCCTGTTTCTCCATTCTTTGGCCCATGAATAAAGCTTGTGCTGTGTCCATCTCAGCTTCAGTTTTGTTATTTGCCTTCTTGAACCCAGCTGGGCTAGGTCTCAAACAGGGACCATGCAACTTAATTTGGTAACGAAACTGGGGAACAGGAAAACCGTTGGAGGAAGTGGCCTGGATCCTGAATATGAAGAGCATTTTGCCAGGAGGAGTGCGTGGGCGAGGGGTGGGTAGAAAATAAGTGTCTCAAGACCTGATTTTTCTTTTGCCTTTGACTAGAAGTGAGAACCCATTGCATTCCAGGAACTAGAAGAAGTTGGTAGATCAGAGAGAAAGGTGACATATCCACAGAAGAAACAGTTAAGGAATGAGGACTTGATCCAAAGGGTAGAAAAGGTCCTCAGCAAGCTTTGATCATTACATTTGCGTTTCTCACTCTAGACTTTGTCTGTTTCATTCCGTCTCCACACTGCAATGACAAGCTTGTGCATGAAGCATCTTAGAGATCCAAGCTCCTAACCCAGGAACCAGTTTCCACATTCAGAACTGTGCACACGTCTGTCTGAGAACTGTTGCTCGTTTTTCCAAGAGTGCCAAAGCGGACTCGTTCTGAGTCTGATACCTGGGAATGGTTATATGATAAATATCTATAGGATGAATTTGGCAGGAAGTGTTCATAATATTTTGGAACGATTTTTATTCAAGTAGAAAAATGCTCACGAGTATTGAGAAAAACACTTTGAGATGGTATAAATATATGCACACGGAAGCTCCTAGTAGAAAAGAGCAGTGTAGCCACAGATAACCCCGAGAAAAGCAGGAAACGAACTTTGATAGTTCATGTTCCTGGAATTTACTGTATGTGGGTCTTGCTTTGTTCATGCTTTTATCACCTTCTGAGGAAATTTTAATGAGCGGGCACAGCTTTTATAATCAGGAAAGGAAATGTTAAGGATTTCTTACTCTGCCCCCACCCAAATACACAGACGCTTACTCTTAAGAATGAGAATTTATTTCATACCATTGAAACTCTAAAAATCATGACTTGCCTTCACCTGAGTAGTTTTTTGAGTTATACATAATTTAAAAAGAGGTAGGGACTGGAAAGACGAAACTAAAAACAGAAGGTAAAGTTACCAGTTCCTACTAGCCGGTCCTTATGGTGTACCATTCTAAAGCCTAAACAGTCACTTTTTGCCTCATTTAACATTGTTTCCATAGAGTGTTTGAATGCAAACAATATGGAACTTTGCCACCATTTCAAAAATTCAAGTTAGGCCAAAATAACTTTGTGTGTTAGGAAAGGAGTTAAAGGCAGGGTATGGACTCAGTGTTGTAAAAGTATGTGTATGTGTGTGTGTATGCTTTAAATAAGACTTCTCTGAAAAACAGACAAACAAAAGGACTTCTTTTAGAGTGTTAGGTTCATTGCTGGCCGCTTAGAGAACAGCTTTCTTGGTTTGTTTCACAGTTCTGAAGTCTTCCCCATCAGCGGCCATACAACAGAGTGTCCTGCCCCCAGGGGACAGACACCTGGGCACATCCTGGGCCCAATCTGTCCTCCACTTGCTTCTTGATATTCACAGCTGTGTCTGTAAGTCGGAGTCCAACTTGGGATATGGGTTACTCTCTTCCGGGTACTTTTTCTTTTCATCCGTATCAAACTGAGCTTCAATCTCTGCTGGACTGACGTACGTATAGAATCGGGCCATGACGGCAAATATTACGCTGACGACCAGAAGCAACCCCGCAAACAGAACATACTCGGCCCACTTTGAAGGAATTGAAGTTGGAGCAAGGAAAGAAACAAAAACAATACAGGTTATGGGAATGTATATATCGCGGGTATGTTTTCTAGAGACATCCAGATCGAAGGTGTTGGAAATGAAGTTGTTAGGGGAAACTGGTAGCTACTGCCACAGATACAGAATGGCCAGCTTTTCTTGAATGCCCAATGTAACAGTCACATTCTTGGAACGGCTCTGGAGTGCAGACACCCAGGACTTTAAGAAGATGAGACAAAATTTCCGAAAAACCCGAGTCTTAAGACAAATAGCTGGCCCCTGGAAGGATGGGGACCCAGAGCACACCAGGCAGAGTACTCTTGAGGGAAAAAGAATGTGCTGAAGTGTTCTCAGGTAAGACCCCCATGTTATCTTTCGGCAAAACGTTGAGGTCATGAGCATGCAGGATTAGCACAGGCTCTGATGGGACCTGGTGGGGGAAGTAATGAGTCTGATGGGGTAAAGGGACAGCTCCCTCATGAGGCAGAGATTCTGAGTGCTGAAGGAGAGTTCCAGAACCAGAAAAGCCCTCATTTTATTTTAATGGGAAAAATTACGACCACCTTTCGGATGGCTTTAACTTTAGGTACTGTGAAACTTTCTGGATAACACGCCTGCTTTGGCGCCACTGAGCCGCATTCACTGAGGCCAGGAAAGATGTTTCCTTTGGTAGTAAAACCATATGAGCGTGTAGGTATGTTAACCCCATCTGGTTACATCCGGTTATTTTCCAAGTAGAAATAAGAAGCATCAGCACGCACTTGGCCATAAGGCCTTTTTGTATCTGCCCTGTCTGGCTGGTCTGGCAGTTCTCCTCAGCCATTAGCCAAGAGGACCACGTGTGTATACAGACAGCTAGGGAGGGTCGTCGCGATGACGATTAACAGGTGAGAAGACAGAGGGACGCGCGATCTCTGTCTGCACCAGTACCTGTTCGCTGAACGAGCCCGCTCCTGCTACGATAAGGACAATGAAGTTGCCAGCTGCCACTGTCAACAGCCACCCTGCTTGAAGCACTGACTTCATGTTGGAAGGAGCCTGAGGAAACGAAACAGAGTGAGTCCCGATGTAGACGTCAACCGCAGAGCGGGAGAACACAGCTAACTCACCGACTCCCTTCATTAGGCCGTCTACCCCCAAAATGCACATTGAGAGTCAGGCTGGTCTAAATGCAAAAAGGATTATCACTTGGATAACAAGACATCCCAAATGCTCCTGTGGTATGAACACACAAGGATCCTTTGTTTTTCACTCTCCACATGCTTGCAAAGCTGGCATCTTAATGAAATGGACGAATCTATAGGTGAACCGATTCTGCTTCTACAGAAGAATTTTCAGACAAAGCCATCCAGTCCAACCTCTCCTTCTCCCCAAATGGAGGCTGCTCTCTGTGCTGTCGCCATGCTCTTTGAGGAGCTTCCCTGCTATGTCACCAAAACTTCTCTTAGAACTCTCGTCACCTGTGTTACAGTCATCTCCTTAACTAGACTGTGAGGTCATCGCAGAAAGGCATTACCCAGCTCTTATTTACATCTTTACTGCAAAACTTGAAGGTATTAGGCACGCTGGGCTTAGGACGACTGTAACGGTATTTTGATAAAATAGTTCAGAACCTAAGCTCTAATTTAGGTATCAGCAAAATGTGCCTCATTAGTCTAATAGTCACAAAAGCAATACTACTTTTTAACTTTTAAAAGCTAGGCCTTGGGCTTCCCTGGTGGCGCAGTGGTTGAGAGTCCGCCTGCCGATGCAGGGGACGCGGGTTCGTGCCCTGGTCCGGGAGGATCCCACGTGCCGCGGAGCGGCTGGGCCCGTGAGCCATGGCCGCTGAGCCTGCGCGTCCGGAGCCTGTGCTTCGCAACGGGAGAGGCCACAACAGTGAGAGGCCCGCGTATCGCAAAAATAAATAAATAAATAATAATAATAAATAAAATAAAAATAAAAGCTAGGCCTTAATCAGTGTGTTTACTGGGAGCTACAAAGAGACCTCGAGTGAACCTTAAAATTAATGAGGACACAGACCTATGCATGAGCCTGCTATGAACAGGGTTGTTTCAGAACGTGGGATCCACTGACCATCACGACCCTGGTAATGGTCGTTAATGTAGTTTTTCCTACTTAGGACCCCAAATCTCTAGCATGTGACTGGGAATTCAGATACCTATATATGGACACTCATGATGCTAAATTGTAATATTCCTTTTTTTTTTTTTTTTTTTTGGCCACACCGTGTGGCTTGCAGGATCTCAGTTCCCCGACCAGGGATTGAACCTGTGCTCTCGGCAGTGAAAGCATGGAGTCCTAACCACTGGACCGCCAGGGAATTCCCTAAACGGTAATATTCTTATTCAGTAAATAAGACTTGGTAATTTCTAAAACCTTGTTTGGTAGAACCTACCATAATGCTTTCTAGAATTTTCTTTTACACTGTAAATACATGGCTACCCCAGCTTTTAACTAAGTCCCAGCAGCATTATTTGAAGGCAGGGTTGTAGGAGAGGGGTGTACAGAACGACAGATAGGAAACCTGAGAATATGAGAACTCCAATCCCGTGACGGAGAAAACCACCTCGCCGCAGGTGAGGAGGAAGTACTGGGGGATTTGCAGGGCCATGCTGACTGTGTTCGGGGAAATATCTTCAACTACTATCGGTTCGAGGCAGCCGTTATCCTAAACCAGTAAGGCAAAAGCAAGAAGAAGAAATGAAAATCGAGACTGCTTCCAGAATAAAAATTGCTCAGACAGGCAAACTGAATTTGGACCTTCAGGGTTACACCAAAGGATCTATCCAGAAAGCACACATTTTAAATGTAAATATGCAATACTGCATTTTATCCTTGGGATGGGATGGACTTGGTAGGATTTGAAAATATGTTCACTAGCTTTTTCTTCTTAAATAAGAGAGCAGATTGGAAGTCAGGTTTGTTGAAAACATTGCCAGCTCTTTGAACGAAAAGCTTCCAAGGTCCATGTTGACAGTCTATGAGGACAGTGGTCAATGTGAACGTTTAGAGCAGGTCAGTCTGTTTAATTTTATTCTAAAGGTGAACTTAAGGCAATGATAAACCACAGAATTAGTGGTGAACTGAATTAATTCTAAATTCGTTTAAAATACAGATCCTAATATCACTCTGTTAAATCATTACTATGTCCTGTTTTCAAGGACTCATATCAATAAACTTTGAGTGGAACTTCTGATTCAGTGCAATGAGTTACTAACCTTCCTTGTGATTACATAGGTATACGCACTACCAAATCCAAGGTAGGATGTTTCGAACTCATTTCCACAGTGTTGTGCAATCTCTGATGAGTTTATTGTGAAGCTCTTTCTATGAAAAGGAAGATTAATATAAATTAACGTTCTTGGTATTGAAAGTTTCAATGTATTATTTAAAGGAAAAGACTTGAAACCCTTGAACTTGGGAGCAAAGTGTCCACTGCAGGTACTTACCTGCCAGAAGAGAAAAAATGATATTCGCTGGCATTGTGACTGGTGACGTTTTCATAAATTTCCTCACCCATTGTGACACTGAAGCTCTCAGCAAGAGTATTTACAAATCTGAAACAGAAAACCATCTGTCTTGTGAGTGGACTATGGAATGACTTGCTCCAGGTCACAGTATGTGTATCTGAAGTTGGGATCTGTTCCCTTTTGGAAGGAATTTAAGATGTCTGCAGAAGATTTCTACAGTATAAAGGCAGAAAGTAACTTACTCTAGGTTTGTCTTTGCTCACCTCATGAGAACACACCTAAAAGAATTTATTTAACTCAGGTAAATGCCGGGAACTGTTCTAAGTACTCTCTGACTAGGAACTATTTCAGTGGTATTTTGGGATATTAAGTACAGATTGAAATAGCTGCTGATCTCCTCCCCCTCCGGAAGGCAGCCATGTCTTTGCGCTTCTTATTTCAGAAGCTTGACAGCCAAAGTGATGAAGGACCAAAAGCAGTAGCTGCCGAGTACCTAAAAGACAGCCTCCAACTGGGGCTTCTTTTACAGCGTCAGGGAAGCCCATTCATTTCCTTTACTTTAAAGAGCAGCTTCAGGCAGGGAGGGGCTCCAAGGAGTGGACAGGAAGACATGGGCCAGCCCAGCAATCAGAGACAGTTTTGAGGAATTCCCTTCAGATGGCAGAGACCTGTGTCTGCAGGTCGTGGAGTAACAGTGATCAGCACCCCACGGGAATACGGCTGGGAATGGAACACCCAGTAGGACTGGGTGCTGGGTCCCAAGGTTTCCAGTCTCTGAAACATTCCCTGTGCCCAAGCTTCAATGGGACCGTTTGAGAGTTGTTTGCCTCCAAAGGACCATATAGGTGGTGGCCGGGTGGACAGATGATTAGAGATCCCTTCCTCAAGTGTTCCAGGCTAGAGAAGACTCTGGTACTCTTGTACTGCCCCAGGGAGAAGGGGGCTACCCCAAATAAGACCAGCAGATCTCTCCTACCAGATAGGTGATTGAAGGCACACAGAAGGTTATCCAATTCAGAGAACGAGAAGTAATAACAGTATACACCTAAGTACCATAAAGAACAATTTAACTTCCACATCCCTAAAATACATGGTGATGGAATAAAATTTACGTTTTAAGGCAGGACAAGAATATGGAAACATAACATTCCCTGCTCTGTATTGAGCACTCCCTAATATGCAGTGTGCATTATACATTAACTTGACCTCCCCAAAGGTGGGAATGCTGGCTCCACCATAAAGATCAATTTTTTTTCCCTTTCTTCTGACGTCAGCAGTGTAACTCCTTGGAAGATAACATTCTCTCCTAATTCCGTAAGGGGTTGTGGTGACCTACTGCTTGCTTTGTATGTGCAGAGTTAGACTATGTGTTTTTGGTGAACCTTATGTAAAAATGTGTGTCATTTTGATGTACAATCTTTTGCCTCAAAAATGTATATTTTGAAGTACCTTTGTGGTGGTTTTTTTTTTTTTGGCCCTGCCAGGCAGCTTGTGGGATCTTAGTTCCCTAACCAGGGATTGAACCCAAGCTCTTGGCAGTGAAAGCGTGGAGTCCTAACCACTGGACCACCAGAGAATTCCCTTGAGGTACCTTTGTATCAATGAAGTACCTTTGACTTCTAACAAGTGGAACAGTCCTCAGAGTTTTTTGAAAGACTGTCTCCTGGGTTATAATCTTTTAGATCTGCTCAAATAAAATTCTCTACTTCTCCTTTAGATAGACTATTGATTAATTTTTTTGTCAACAGTGGCCAAGTTTCATCTACTTTGTGGCAATAAGTAATATTGGTCAAATTCCAGGGACTGAGAGAACATTTTTATGAATGAAACATTTGACTTGGTGTCATTTAACAGGTGATTAAAATAGAAAACTGAACCTGATGTAGGTCAACAGGAGCCTAATAGAGTGAATATTGCTCCAAACTGTAAATGCCACTTTTATAAAAGGTTAAGATGAACCATTCAAAAGACAGACAGTGGAAACAGTATGCAATTAGGAAGTAGACCCTTGGGCCTGGGGCCTGGCTTTATATATTATAAGCCAGAAGACTGAATAAATCCTATCCTAAGGCTTGAGTACTACTGCCTGCCTGACATATGTCTCAGGGCTGGTACAAGATACCAATAAGAATGGAAATAATTTGAAAAAAAAAAAAAAGCAACATCACACGTATCAGATGTGTTTTCATATACACACAGAAAATAGAAGAGGATAAACAGCAAACACATTCTGAGTGCTTCAAAAGGCATGGAAAGCGGAGGTTCCAGATCAATTGTGCTCTAAGAGCTCTGATCAGGCAAATCCTAGGGTCCACTAGGCTTCAAGCTGGCCTGACATCTTAGGAGCACCAGGATCTAAGCTACAAAGTGATCATGGGAGGAGGGATGGAGAGTGGGAACCAGCTGAGAAAACAAGATGGGACCAGTTCCTTAAAGAATAACGAGGGGGGCTTCCCTGGTGGCGCAGTGGTTGAGAGTCTGCCTGCCGATGCAGGGGACGCGGGTTCGTGCTCTGGTCCGGGAAGATCCCACGTGCCGCGGAGCGGCTGGGCCTGTGAGCCATGGCCGCTGAGCCTGCGCGTCCGGAGCCTGTGCTCCGCAACGGGAGAGGCCGCAACAGTGAGAGGCCCGCATACAGCAAAAAAAAAAAAAATTATAACGAGGGGACAGAGATATTTGTTCCTCTTCAATAAAAAATTTTTTTAAAAAAGGCTTTATGAGCTATAGTTCACATACCGCAAAATTCACCCCTTTAAAGTGTGCAATTCAGTGACTTCACGACAGCCACATGGTTGTGCAACCATCACAAGAGTCCAGTTCTCATCACTCCAAAAAGAAACTCAAAGCCCGTGAGTAGTCTCTCTCCATGCCCCCTCCCCACAGCCCTTGGCAACCACTAATCTCCTTTCTGTCTCTGTGGATTTGCCTGCCGTTTCATGTAAATGGGATCATACACCAGGAGGTCTTTGTGCCTGGCTTCCTTCACTTAGCATAATGTTTTTAAGGTGTATTCATGTGACAGCATACAGCAGTACTCCATCTCTCTTCATCACTGAATAATATTCCATTGTATGGACAGACCACATTTTGTTTATCAGTTAATGGGCATTTGAATTGTTTCTACATTTGGTCTATGGTGACTAATGCTGCTATGAACATTCATCTACAAGTTTTCGAGTGGACATATATTTCCATTTCTTGTGGGTGTATACCTAGGTGAAAAATGGCTGGGTCATACGGTAACTCTATGTTTAACATTTTGAGAAACAGTTTTTCAAAGTGGTTGCATCAGTTTACATTCGCACCAGATGTGTATAAGGATTCCAATTTATCTGCCTCCTCACCAACACTTTTTATTACCTGTTTTTTTTTTTTAATTTATTTATTAGAGCCTGGTGAATGTGAAGGGGTATCTTGTCGTTTGGATTCACATTTCCCTAATGAATAATGCTGCTGGGCATCTTTTCATGTACTTTTTGGCCAACAGTATTTTTTTTGGATAAATGTCTATTCAAATACTTTGCCCATTTAAAAAATTGGGTTATCTGTCCCTTTACTATTGAGTAGTAATAATTTTCATACATTTGGAATATAAGTCTCTTCTATATGATTTGCAAATATTTTCTCTCGTCCTGTCGGTTGTCTTTCACTTTGTTGATGGCATCATTTGTGGCACAAATGTTTTCAATTTTGATGAAGCCTATTAGTATTTTTGTTGTTGTTGTTGTTTGTGCTTTTAGTTTCATATATAAGAAACCACTGCCTAATCCAAGGTCACAAAGATTCATTCCTATTTTTCTTCTAGAAATTGTATTGCTTTAGTTATATTTAGGTCTATGACCCATCGAGTTAACTTTTATATATGGGATCAGTGAGGCGGGTGTTCAACGTCAGTCCTTTGGATGTGGATTTCCAGTACCATTTTTGGAAAACTCCACAATTTTTAAAATGAAGATATCTTTCTGAATCTACTTATGGCCAATCATGTCCCAGCTACACTCCCTCCTTAAAGGGAGTGTTTTTTCAGTATGGCAGTCATCAAGACCAGGACTGAAATAAACTGAACTGACAGTAAATCTTAAATTGAGATTTTTAGCAACCAAGGAAGCATACAATCACATTATCTACATGAATGACTTCTGTACCACTACTGAATAAAAATATTTGTAAAATATTGTTTTTTAAAACTTTCTTCATCCTTTTTATATTTCTTTTTTGTATTACTTACGATGAACATATTAGTTTGGTACAGTAGTTTATATACATTTATAATTTATAAAGGATACCATATTCATACATTGTGGGTACATGCTCAAAATATTTTTATTGAATGTGATAAAAGGTTTAAAGATCACTGCCCTCGAGAAACTTCCCACATGTGGACAAAGAAACATATGTGAATGTGGACTGTGACATTGTTTGGAAAAATGAAAATAACCTAAATTTCCTGTACAGAGGAATGGACCAAAAAAATTGTGGTCTATCTACGCAATGGAATATTATACAATGGTTTAAGTGAATGGATAAGGGACACATATATGAATGTGACTAAATATTAAAATAATATTTTAATGTAATATATTTTATAATATGATTGTAGAATGACATATACACAAGACAATAACTTTTTTTTTCTTTTTTTTTTGGCGGTACGCGGGCCTCTCACTGTTGTGGCCTCTCCCGTTGTGGAGCACAGGCTCCGGACGCGCAGGCTCAGTGGCCATGGCTCATGGGCCCAGCCGCTCCGCGGCATGTGGGATCTTCCCGGACTGGGGCACGAACCCGCGTCCCCTGCATCAGCAGGAGGACTCTCAACCACCGCGACACCAGGGAAGCCCAACAATAACATTTTAAGTTTAAAAACATGCCAAAAACATATTGTTTATAGATACATATATATGTAGCAATATGTAATGTTGAAAAAATTCATGAGAAAGATTAGTATCAAACTCTCGACCACTTTTTGAATGAAGTATCTTGCCATTTATTTAAAAGACTGTAGTCTGTTAAGTCCTGCAGCTTCCTGATACCACATAATTAAGAGGATTCCATTTTGCTTAAGATTCTATATACTATTCCTTTAGTTCATATATTACTCAGAAGTCTGACTTCCTGAAATTTTTGAAGTTGTTCTAATTATCAGTTTGTTTCTGACGCTAGTTTTTCAGAACTTCCCTTTTTTTAAAATGTGTCACCTGGGCATTACTGAAATAATAAATAATAAAACCTTTGATCCATTAAGAATTTGTTGTTGCCAATAAAAAGAAAAAAGTTTCTGGTTTATCTTTTACCACATGGATGGATTGGTGGAGTTAAGTGTTGGTGACCTCATGTATCCTTCTTTTGTAAGATCTCATCAAAGACAATGAAGGAGGAGAGGGAGAGGGAGAGGAGTGAGGAAGGGGGAAAAGGGGAGGGGAAGGAAGAGGGGGAGGGGAAGGAAGAGGGGGAGGAGAGGAAGAGGAGGAGAAGAACGAAGCTTTAACAGCACCAGAACAAGAAAGGATACCACAATCTAAATTGTCCAAAGTTTCTAAAGTTAGGAGACTTTTTTTTTTTTTTTTTTTTTTTTTTGCGGTACGCGGGCCTCTCCCTCACTGTCGTGGCCTCTCCCGTTGCGGAGCACAGGCTCCGGACGCGCAGGCTCAGCGGCCATGGCTCACGGGCCCAGCTGCTCCGCGGCACGTGGGATCTTCCCGGACCGGGGCACGAACCCGCGTCCCCTGCATCAGCAGGCGGGCTCTCAACCACTGCGCCACCAGGGAAGCCCGGGAGACATTTTTGACAAAATCAAAGCAATGGATTCTGAGGCACAAAACAACACTCTGAGGCACAAAGGAAATCCCAGAGGTGCTGCCAGCTCAGAATCAAGTACAAAGGTCAGGAAAGGGCCAGGTGACCGTTATCAGTGTACTTCCTTCCAGGTCTGCTAAGGCAGTTGTGTGTATGTGCGTGTGTGAGGGACAGAACAACAATCCAGAAGCTGGAAAAGGTATTAGGGGCTGAATCGTGTTCCCCACTTCCCAATTCATATGCGCAAGTCCTAACCCCCCAATATCTTGGAATGGGACTGTATTTGGAGACAAGGTCTTTAAAGAGGTAAAATGAAGTCATGAGGGTGGGCCTTAATCCAAGATGACTGGTGTCCTTATAAGAAGAGGAGATTAAGACACAAGCACACACAGAGGGATGACCATGTGAAGACAGAGGGAGAAGACGGCATCTACAAGCCAAGGAGAGAGACCTCAGAGGAAACCAGCCCTGCCGACACCTTGACCTCAGACGTCCAGCCTCCGGAACGGTGAGGAAGTCATTTTCTTTTTGTTTAAGCCTCCCAGTCTGTGGCACTTTGTTATGGCAGCCCTAGCAAACGAATACAGAAGGGAACAAAGAAAACGAGGGAAGGAACCAAACATTCAAAGGGCCTAGTGCAGGCAAGATGAATAAAATCACATCCAGACTTACTTTCACTGCAGAGAACTGTGAGAACACCAAGGAGAAAGGAGATAACAAAAGCGTGGGGAGAAGAAAATGAAATCAACTACAAAGACTGGCAGATGCTTTTTGTTGGGTTTTTTTTTTGTCTGCACAACTAGGTACTAGATGCCAGTAGAAAAAAACCCTCCAAGGTTCTGGGAGAAAATAGCATCCAAGCTTATGATGAAGTGTACGAACAGAAAAAGGCATTTTCAGGCACGCAAGGGCTTGCAATTTACCTCACAGCTTCTCTTGACAAGATAACTGAGCATATCCCACAGCAAAACAAGAAAGGTGTCCCAGAAAGATGACACGAGATCCAAGAAAGAAAGGCAGAAACCTGGGCATACGATGAAAATTCTATGAGGATAGTGGCATCACAAGGTTACAGAGCAAAGGTTCCAGTGAGATCAAAGAGCATGCTGAAGGTTTCCAGAGACATGGAGCCCTGGATCCGCTCACCTTGGGGATAAAGACTTATGCTTTTGTCAATGAGAGGTCAAGTAAGTTACAGGAAAAAACAAAAGCTAGGCGAGAAAGCCTTGGTTAAATTAAGGCAATCAAGATGCAGTACCACCGAACAATTCATGGAATGTCAATGAATCTTGACATTCAGAACATTTCCCTTTGAGGATACATTTTCAAGTTTATAAAGTTACATTCTCTTCTCTTTCAGACTGATCGCTCTTATTACACTACAACTAATATTTATACAGTCAAATTGTAAATCTTGTGTATTGATCTATTTTTTAGACTCCACCTAGCACATGAAATACACGGAAAAATAAATGTTAAGTATTAACAATGTGAAATATGGGCAGTAAAGAGAGATGAAGAGTACATTAATTTCTTTATATCATTAAATTAGTAGATACCACCGTAATAATATACTTATTTCTCTATTAATGTGTTCTAGTGGTAGCTAGTAAAAGCTAAAATCAGAAATTCGGTTGTAGCCACAAAGAAATGGGAATTGCAGTAAGGGTTAAGGCAAATAGGAGACCTACTCTCATTTTCCCCCAATTTATTCTTATTAAAAAAGGGTATTTATAGTAAACTGACTTTTTTGCTATATAGTTCTATGAGTTTTAACACATGTCTAGATTTATATAAACATCATCACAATCAGGATACAGACCAGTTCCATTGCCCCCAAATCTCCCTCATGCTACCGCGTAGTTAAACCTTTCCTCCACTCCTACCCATGTCAACCACTAATCTGTTCTTCATTCTTAGGGTTTTTTTTGCCACTTCCAGAATGTCATATAAATGGAATTATATAGTATGTATAACTTTTTGAGATTGGCTTCTTTGATGGCATAATGCACTTGAATTTCTTTTATATTGTTGCATGAATCAGTAGTTCGTTCCTTTTTTTTCTTGAGTAATATTCCATTGTATGGATGCAATAAAATCTGATGTCTGTTTATCCATCACCCACTGAAGGATATTTGGGTGACTTCCAATCTTTGGTGATTATAAACAGAGCTTCTATAAACATTTGAGTATAGGTTTTATGTGAGCATAAACTTGCATTTCTCTAGGATAAATATCTAGGAGTGAGATAACTGGCTCACATGGTAAGTATCTATTTAATTTGACAAGAAATTGCCAAACCGTTTTTCAGAATGGCTGTACCATTTTGCACTTCCATTATCAATGCATTGGGAGGTCTAGTTGCTCTGTATCCTCACCAGCACTTGATATTGTCAGTTTAAAAAATTATAGCCAGCCAATAGGTGTGTCATGAAAACTCACTGTGCTTTTAATTTATATTTCCTCAATAACCAATGATGTTGAACATTTTTTCATGTGCTTACTTGTGTATCTTCTTTGGTGAAATGTCTGTTAAAATCTTCTGCTCTATTTTTTAACTGGATTATTTTATTATTGAGTTTTGAGAGTACTTTATATATTCTGGGTACAAATTCTTTGTCAGATATGTATGTGATTTGTAAATATTTTCTCCCTGCTTGTAGGTTACCTTTTCATTCTCTTAACAGTGAGATTTATAGAACAGATGTTTTTAGTTTTGAGAAAATTTATTTTTTTTCTTTTATGGATTATGCTTTTGGTGTCATATCTAAGAACTCAAGTCACAAAGATTTTGTTTCCCTATAAAAATTTAATAGTACATTTTACATGTAGGTCTGTAATCAATTTTGAGTTAATTTTCCTACATGATGTATAAGATTTGTTATATAATTTTGTATAAAATGTGAAGTTTAGGACAAATTCACTTTTTACATATGAGTGTCCAAATGTTTCAACACCATTTTTTTAAAAGACTAAACTTATTAGCCCATTGAATTGTCTTTGTACTTTTGTCAAAAGTCAGTTGACTGTACTTGGGTGGGTCTATTTCTGGATCATTACACTGACCAATTATGCTAAGTGAAATCTGCTAGATAGAGAAAGACAAATACTGTATGGTGTCACTTATATGGGGAACCGAAAAAGAAAAAGTTGAATCCATAGAAACAGAGAATAGAGTGGTAGTTGCCAAGGAAGGAGGGAATGATGAGGGGAGACTTTCAGTTTTAAGATGAATAAGTTCTAAGGATCTAAATAAAGTACAGCATGGTGACTAATTAAAACTATATTGTATACTTGAAATTTGCTAAGAGATTGGATCTTAAAATTCTCATAATATAAAAAGGGTAACTTTGAGGTGATGAATATGTTAATTAACTTGATTGTGGTAAATATTTTACAGTGTATACATGTATCAAATCATCACGTTGTATACTTTAAATATATATGATTTTGTCAATTATACCTCAATAAAACTGGAAAAATCATAAACCAAAAAACCAATCCTACGACTGAGATAGGAAATGCACTAAACCTATAGATCAATTTGGGGAGGATTGACATCTTTTCTATATTAAGTTTTCTAATCAATGAAACCAACATATCTCTCCATTTATTTAGGTCTTCATTGATTTCTCATCAGCCTTTTGTAGTTTCAGCTCTCAAATCCTGTATATGTCTTATAAGATTTATAATTAGTATTTCATCACTTTTTTTTGAGCTATGGTAAAAGGTATAGTTTAAAAATTTCAGTTTCCAATCATTTATTGCTAGTATATAGAAATATGTTCGTTTTGTTGTTGGCCTTGTATCCTGTAACCTTTCTAGACTCACTTACTGATTCTATGGGCTTTTTCTGTAGTCCTTGGGACTTGTTGATGCAATCCTGTCTTCTGTGAGTTGGGATAGTTTTATTTCTTCCTTTCCAATCTAGATGCTTTTACTTATTTTTCTTGCCTCATGGCACTAGCATCCAGAAGGATTGTGAATAGGAGTGGAGTGGACAGTCTAACCTGGTTCCTGATCTTAGGGGGAGAGCATTTAGACTTTTGCCTTTAAGTACAATGTTAGCTTGGATTTTTTTAGATGTACATTTTCAGAGTAAGGAAGTTCCCTTCAGTTCCTAGTTTGCTGAGAGTTGTTAAATGAATGGATGCTGAATTTCATCAAATGCTTTTTCTGCATCAATTGATATGATGATGTGGCTTTTCCTCTTTAGTTTATTAAGATGATGGATTTTATTTATGATTTAAAAAACATTGAACCAGGGCTTCCTTGGTGGCGCAATGGTTAAGAATCCGCCTGCCAATGCAGGGGACACGGGTTTGAGCCCTGGTCCGGGAAGATCGCACGTGCCGCGGAGCAACTAAGCCCGTAAGCCACAACTACTGAGCCTGCGCTCTAGAGCCCGTGAGCCACAACTACTGAGCCCACGTGCCACAACTACTGAAGCCCGCGTGCCTAGAGCTGGTGCTCTGCAACAAGAGAAGCCACCGCAATGAGAAGCCCGTGCACCGCAACGAAGAGTAGCCCCAGCTCGCCGCAACTAGAGAAAGCCCACGCGCAGCAACAAAGACCCAGTGCAGCCAAAAATAAATAAATTTAATAAATTTAATAAATAAATAAATAAATTTTTTAAAAAAACATTGAACCAGCCTTACATTCTTGGGGTAAACCACATACTCTCATTTTATATCCTTGTTATAGTTGAATTTTACTGTGGGTATACATTAGTTATGTAAGAAGCTGATATAACTTAAGTTTTAAAGAAATACACATACCTGATTCCATTTTTTCCATTTTCTGGCTTCTGGTTAAGGCCATCCTTTACCTGAGAAAGAAAACATTTTCAAATCTAACTTATCAGAATAAGTTCAGAAGGAGAGTGATGTTGGCATTTATCTTAGGAGCTAAGGGCACCATGACTACATTTGCTGGGCTCCATTCTTCAGCCCTGGTTCACCTGAAGTTAAGATGAGCCTCTACAACTTTTCATGCTTGCTTTCTAGTGGTTCCACAGAACACTGCTCTCCAAGAATTTAGGGCAAGCCACTCAACAGTTCCCTAATTAAACACATTACCAAGAAGTCTTAACTCCATATCGCAGTTCTGTACAAGCTCACTTAAATTCACCTTACAGAATACGCACAACTCCTTCATTAGGTCAACTACACCTTCATAGCTTCTTTATATGCTGAATGGAATATCCAGATGCCTATATTTTGTTATGAAATCATTTTTATGCATTTCTACTGCTTTTACCTGATGTATTCACTCTATTTTTTTAGAGACGGCTCTAATTTCCCAATTACTCAGTGCAAATTTTTTAAATGAATGCCATTAAAGATATATTTGAAACTTTATCTCAAAAAGTCTCTGAGAATCCATACAGGTACTCTGTGTGACCTGTGTGCACATACACCATACCATGCCCAGAAGGTCTTTTTAAAATTTGTAAAATTACTATTAACCCTTCCCATCCACCAGTCAAACCTTTACTGGAAGTCAAATGACTGTGTCCTTGAAAAAGGAAGAATTGAGGATTATCTAATATAATACTACATGGGGAGGAAAAAAAGTCACACCACTAAAAGGCCAATAGCACAGTCTCCAATAGCACAGTCAAGAGTCAGCTGCAGGTGTCCAGCTACTTACCACTTGGTATTTGTTTGGGGCCCAGACTAGAAGGATATGGCGATGGCCCTGCTCAAAGTCTTTTACTGGAGTGGGTGGTGATCCAGTAGAAGAAATGTTTATACTTGTCAGTTTGTCTGCACTGAAAGTCATAAAATCACTTGTCTATAATGGGGGGAAAGGAATCACAGTTAATACCAGAGCCTTATTCTGCACTAACACTGTCATGCATATTATTGGCCTTCCCAGGTCATGTTCATACACATCCAAAAATGCCTTGATGGGGGCTGGCATTGGTTTGTCTCAGCCCCCGCCCTAGCCCACCCCTGTGGACTCTATCCTGAAGTTGTTTAGCATTACCACAAGAATTATGATTTTCATCCAGCATTTTACTTTCATTTTAGGAAGATAAATGCTATGGAAATTATTTCTACCATTGGGCAAAGAACAGCATTGAGGAAAAGCAACAACCTGGGTGAAAATCAATACTGGGCTTTCCCAAGCATCGGGAGTCAAACATTCTTTCCTCCTCCACGATTATTAGTTCGGCAAGATCTAAGGGAGTGGTTCTCAGTGGTGGCTGACCGGGAATGTGACCAGTTAAATCAAAATTTCTGGAGTTGGGCTGCAGGCGTCAGAATTGTCAAAGCTCTCCAGACGTAAGGTTGAGAAGCTCTCATCGAGACCAATGACCATCCATCCACAGTAGGGTTTTCCAGTCTCAGCACTGTTGGCATTTGGGGCAGATAATTCTTTGTTGAGGGGGCTGCATGTCAGCATCTCTGGCTTCTACATAGGAGACGCCAAAAGCACACTCCCAGTTGTGACCATTAGAAATGTCTCCAGAGATTTCCAAGTGTTCCCTGTGGGGGCTGTTTTGATAGCTCCGGTGGAGAACCGCTGACCCAGAACCTTGCTATTTAAAGTGTGGTTCCACGTACCGGCAGCAGCAGTGTCACCCGACAGCTTGTAAAAATGCAGCATTTCAGACCCACTCGTCACAAATCTGCATTTTAACAAGCTCCCCAGGTGATTCACAGACACATTAAAGAGCACACTGGTCCAGAGTGAAGCCAAAATGAGATCAGAGATGAAGACATTTCACTTCTGGGCTCATCTTTGGATTTACACAAGAACCAAGAAGATCGGCTTCTCCAAATCCTATTGTGATAACTCAGGTCAGAAGAGGAAAAAGAAAGTTGCATTTCCTTCTACTTACTTGATGCATCGGGTTAAGTATCTCTGTCTCTCCAGGAAAATATATATTCATGCTATCATTTCCTATATTCAATACTTTAATTTGGACTTCATTTCCTTTGGGGAAGACGGGAAGAGTTTTCTGAGCAAAATAAAAGAGAATTGGCAGTGAGGTCTTCAGTGCATACCGAAGATGACCTTAACCGTGGCACCGGAGTCACTTTCCCCCTGGCCGAGGAAGGTGGACTGGCTGAGGCACACAACGTACCCACCACGAAGCCCAGGAGGCCTCCAATCCTGCACTTCATGGCGCCCACAGAAAGTGATGCTCGGACAGAACATGGAAGCAGTCAGCAAGAGGCTGCTCTCGGTCCTACCTAGCCACCTCCAGGTCAGACCTGGTCAAAGGATGCCTGATGTATGAAGCCTGATACCTGAGGGGTCAGAGTAACCGTCGCCTAAATGAAGGTTGATCTTGTTGTAGCGCCTGAGGTCTGCTCTCCCTCGTAACTCTAGAAGCTCAGACCTCAGCCCTGGACATAGTGCTCTGAATATCCCCTCCCAATGCTTGGGAGCCCCCTGCCTCTCACCCTGCTCAGGGTTTCTGCCTTTTCTCTCAAATCCCAGTGTCACTGAAGTAATCCACGTCTATTTTAGCCCCACAATTCATTTCCCACTAGCATAAAGCTAGTGATGTCCAAGAGAAAGTGAGCACACCCAAGCTCAAGGCAGCATTACTGACCACAGCCAACAGGTGGAATGACCCAAATGTCCATCCACAGATAAATGCATCAACAAAATGTGCTATATCCGTATGAAAGACTATTATTCTGCCTGAAAAAGGAAGGAAATTCTGACATGTGCTACAACATGGAGGAAACTTGATGACACCGTGCTCAGTGAAATAAGTCAGACACAAAAGGACAAATACTGTATGACTCCCCTTACATGAGGTACAGAGAACAGTCAAATTCAACGAGACGAAATAGAATGGTCATGGCTGGGGGCTTGGGGGGACGTAGAATGAGGAGTTGTTTAATGGGTACAAGGTTTCAGTTCTGCAAGATGAGAAGTGTTCTAGGGATTGAGGTCACAACAATACGGATGTACCTAGTGCTACCAAGCTGTACACGTAGAAATGGTTAAGACGGCAAATTTTATGTTATACGTATGTTACCACGCTTAAAAATTTAAAGAGAGAGAAGGGAGGGAGGGAGGGAGAGGGACAGAGACAGAAACAGAGAAAGAGACAGAGAAAAAGAGAGACGTGGGGGTGCAGGTGTGGGAAAAGGAGGGGAGGGGAGGGGGGAGAGAGAGAGAGAGAGAGAATGAGAGAGAGAGAAAGATTTTACCTCTCATCTTACATACTACCTAACACCCTGTTTCTGAGAGCTGCTCTCAGACGAACAGCATTAGGAATCTAGTTCAGTCCCATTTTGAGTCCAACAGACGTGTGGATTAGCTTGGGAACTAACCATCATCAGGAATGTTAGGATACAAAAGGCATCTTCCCATGAACAATTTCCCATTACAATTTACATATTTTTGAAGGACTTTGTGAGTGCCGAACCTCTTTTAACCAGATCTCCTAGGAGTTTAAATAGCAAAAGAACAAGTTCCACAAACTTCCCTCCCCTTATAAAAACTGTTGGTTTTTTGGCCCTATTCCTGGTTGCGTCCTTTGCAATGACAAGAACCCACAGGGCGCACTGACTGAAAGGGACTGTTTTGCCCTGCAGCGCATCGTCCACAGCCCCAGGACTTAGTTTATCAGCAAATCCCTGGCCTCCCTCATCCTCTCAGTCCTGGAGAAGGACGCTCCACCAGACCCACCAAGAAAGGCCACTGGAGAATCAGAAAGCAGCTCACCTCGATTTCCACCTGCACAATTGCAGCTGCCACAAAAGCCATGGAAGCCAGGAACATCCCAACCGTCATCTTCTTCAAGGAGCTGGCGGGACAAGCAGAAGGGTGGCTCTCAGCCAGCCGCAGGTGAGCAAGCTGACGGTAAACCCACAAGGGAAGCGCTCCTCTCCCGCCCGCCTCCCCCAGACAAAACCAACTCCCCTCCAAAACACGTGGATTCCAAGCGTCTCTCTGTCTCTTATTCATGACCAGGACTAAGGAGGATAAATGTTACAGCTTCTCATCTGCATCTGGACATTTAAATTCTAGAAACTACTTTGGACCACAGTTACTATTTCTATCATCTACACATACAAGGGAGCCTTAATGAGAGGCTTTTTCAGGGTGCCATTAATAGCACTTTTATTTTAAGGGCAAATTTTCAGAAACGTCAGCACATAGACATCTGATTCGAAAATATTTCTTTGAAAACTCCCTCACGTAGGTGGCGTCATGGGAGAGGAGCCAGACATTCTTTCTGCTGAGGCTCTGGGAGCTGAGGGAGCGCAGCCCATTTGCAAAGCCCTGGGACACATGGAGTCCGAACCCCAACCCGAGGGTCACCTACGTGAAATTGAAGCCACATTTTGCGATCAGGGGATACACCACAGCGTCCATGATGGGAACCAGGATAACGATCAGGATGGCGTTCACGGTCTGCAGAGGAAGTGGAGAGGAGCTGTTACTGCCTCAGCGGTGGCTCTGAGCTCTGGAAGCGACTTAAATATTTTCTCTCACCTGCATCTGATCTGGCTGAATTTCAATAATTCCCTAAAAAGAGGGGGAAAATCTCATTGATAAGTTCGCACAGAGGATCAGTTGGGGGGTTGGAATGTTATGAGAGAGAAGCAAAAAGGGGGCAAAGGGGCTAAAGCAAAGGAATAGGGACCAGGGGCCGTAAAATAGCTCCAGGTCCCAGACTTACAATTTTCCCATTCATAGTTGTTGCCTGCAGCGTCCACCTGGAGCCCTTAAAAACAAGTTAAGTTTACTGCGTCATCTGGGAATGTGGGTTTTAAGCATTTTATAAGCCAGTGTGGAGTCTTTTCCAAATCAGGAATGAGGTCTGAATTGCTATGGGGTTTAAAGATGTTTTTCAGTATCAGGCTCCTCTCCCAGTTCCACTGTGATTATAGGTAAGAAGAAACAACTTGCATTTCTGCTGTTCAGTTAACAACAAATAGTACTCCAACCACTCACAGAGAGCCTACAAAGTACCACTTTGAGATAAGCTCTCCTTCATAGAGACAGAAATGCATTTCTGAGGTTTGCTGGGAAGTTGACATCACCTGCAAGGTGAAAGCATCTTCACACCCTGAGGCTATTTTATGTTCACTGGGATCACAGTTTCAGGAACATTATTACTGCTAAGAGCCTACTGTTATGTTAAAACACAAAAACAAACAAACAAACAAAAAACCAGAAGGGAGTATCATTGTCATTAAAGTAAATTTTAAGAAGTAAAATGGTGATATAACGCAAATGTGGAAAAAAAAAAAAAAGCCTATCGTTGACAGCCTAGGTTGTCCTAAAATGTAATTCCATTAAGAGAGTGATGGATTTAAACCTGGGCAGCCTACTTATATTCAACCTATTTTGTAGTAAAAGATGATGCAGGACTGTACAAGTATATGTTATATATTCCATGGAGAACTGGATATGTGAATTTTTCAACATAATCTATCATCTCTACTAGGAGAACATCATCGAAAGTCAGGAAATATGCCACCGGCTGAGTTCTTAATACAAGCCAGTCACTGATTACTTACTATACATTCTCTCTTTTGATCCTCACAGCCTTGCCCTGGGTTATTACCCTTTCAGAAGGGTTAAGGGATTACGCCAAGTCACACAGATAAAAGGTGCTCAGTGCATTTCTAGTGCAAGCCTGATTCGAATAACCAGTTCCCGCCCAACATGCAAAACTTGTTCTTAAGATGTTGGTCGAAATTTCATACTTACAAATAAGGAGATTAATGTCTATTCTCAGTTTTTTCCAAGAGATGGTTTACCCTTTTAATAATCCCTCCTGTACAATAAGACCATACACGTGTGTAAATTTCTTCTTAAACCCCGGTTTCTAAAAGAAAGGATAGCTTATCACTTTGGCTACTGAGCGTCATGCATTGGGTTTTCTAACCCTATTTAGAAAAATTCCTAGGCACGCATCTTCCAGCTGTGGGAGAAAGAGCAGGGTGACAAGTCAATGATGTGTTCTAGCTCCTGCTCTGATTAGAATGACTTTGGCAGGCATTTCACATTTCTGGATGGTGCTTCTAGCCCAAGAATCCCGTTTCAGCGTGGAAGATATCAAGTCCCTCTCAGTCTAAATACTCTGTGTATCCCATAAAAGACAGTACAGTACAGCTTTTACATGCTGTATCAGGAGAAAAGCTCTGAATTCTCAATTTGGCTGGCAGGAGTCCTGGATACTTGTCTTTCCCAAGGCTCCTCTACTCGACCCCGCCTACTTTTCTTCATTGTTTTGTCACAGAAATGTGGATAGAACCCTCTAGATAATTAAAAAAAAAAAGGGGGGGAAAGAAAGAAAGAAACCCTAGGTGATCGAACAGTTACCAAATAAATGAAATGTAAAAAAGGAACTGGAAGAGAACATTTTCAGGAGCTAAATACTAAGTAGGTACAGCTTGCCATGCGGTAATGCCCAAAGAATGTTTTGTTAATGAAGATGTACAGAAACACAGTTGCATATTACCTGCTGATCAAACAAGGCCCAGAACATGGGGAGAGGAATATACAGGAACATCACTCTTGTAACCATCTTAATTTGAGAGATGAGCTGCTCCTGCAGTTGGAGTGAGTGCGGGGACAAATCAGACATGACCTGTGCCAGAGCTCTCAGCCAATGCTATTTTCAGCGTAGACATATTTGCATCTAGAGACAAGCTGGGAGGTGAGTAATTGTTCCAAGAACCCTATCACAGGTTTCTTTAGAAAACCCCAAATTCCTAAGGTGTTGAAAATAAGAGTGAAAACATCTTTAGGAGGTAAATTATTCAAATTTAAGTGTAAATTCACCAAATGTAAATCCCACCACCATCACTTAACCCTTCGATATTCAAACTAAAGTTATGTGGTCATAATGACATATAACGAACGGCAGATTATTCCACATGAATAACTATGAAGAGGTAATATTGTTTCCAGATAAATTATATCCATTGTTTCTCAAGGTCTTTTCAACATAAATAAGCACTCTCACACAGAGTCTTATTTAAAATGCTAATAAAGTTTATGAAGATACGACTGATAATTCTGTCCATGTAGCCTATTTAATAATACGCATTACGATCACTGGGGCCGTTGAGGCTGTAATCATCACTTACGTCGTATTTCTCGTTAGCCCAGTCCAGCCAATGCTCCCTCTTGGGAAATTTCTTACTCCGATGCCTAACCCTATTTTTGATGGCAAACTGAAGGAAGGAAGAACAATCAGATTTCAAAACAGAACTGATTCCTTTATCAGTGCAACACATTTCAATGAAACTCCCTTTAATGGAAGACTTACAAGAGAAGCAAAATATAAAATTGTAGATGTTAGTATAATGATGATGCTAAAGGCATGACATGCATTTATTTCAAACCTCTCACTAACTGAGAGCGTTTGAGCTGGGGTAAACGAAATCACGCTGTTACTTACTACTTTACTCTCCGGATTCTCTAGAGAGGAGCGTTCAGTAGAAATACAACACATGACACATTTGCCATTTGAGTTTTCTGGTAGCCATGTTAACAAGTAAAAGGGAAACAGGTGAAATTCATTTTAAATATATTTTATTTAACCCAACAAACCCCAAGTATGGTCTTAACATGTACTCAATGTTAAAAAATTAGTGAAAAAATTTACATTCTCTTTTCATACCAAGTCTTCAAAATCTAGGGTATACTTCACGCTTACGCCACATTTCAATTTGGATGCTAAATTTTTACCAGAAATGTTTGATCTGTATTTACACTGTCTAAAATTTATGCTTGAAAAACTAGACTTACACACCTAAGTTGTTTCAAACATATTTAAAAGCTGTCCAATAACTGAATTGAGTACTGGTTTTGAAATTTAAGAGAACCCACTACATAGAAATACGTGTATAAGAAATTACATAATTTAAATTAATTTAAGTGAAATCCAATTTAAAATTCTGTTCCCCAGTTGCACTTGCCACATTTCAAGTGTTCGATAGCCACACGTGGCTACTGGCTACCATACTGGATGGTGAAGGCCTATTATAATGTATTACAGTCACATGAAGGAGAGGGAGAACTCACTACATAGAAACAGAAGTAGAAGAAAATAAAGATTATAGTTGAACATACTTTAAAACATGGTAACACTGATCCAAAAAACATACCTACCTACCACCACCCATTACAAAATTAGAGGCTTCCAAGATTCCTTGTTTGTAAGATGCCTTTAGGAAAGCAAAGTGCATTCACAGTGATGTAACAGCAGGAGAAGACGATGGTGATGCCAGCTGGGGACATGTATGTGACTTTGTGACTTAAAAGCAATAACTCAAAGCTACAAGGTGACTTAGGATGCTGGGAAATAACAATATCATTTTCATGACTAAATAGCTTGAAATTGTTCTTTTGGCGTTGGGGCTAAGTCATCAGTTACTTGGGAAGAAAGAACTTAGAGATCACTGGAATTGGATCATTCCTATTAGACTGGAAAAAGCTTTGTGGTGGGAATAGTTCCAATGTTAGAGGAAAGAGTAGGAGGAAAAGGGAATAGCAGCGAGGCGGGAGAATTTTTGACTTTGATAAAGTATACATGTATAGTTTAACACAATAACATCAGGAAAAGGGGAAAGTAAGTGACTAAAATTATCTTAAGGCTGCCTTTACATCCAAAAGATTACCCACACTTAAAAAAAATGAGTGACACATTACTCCCTGATTATACAATGTAGATATTCCTTTGAAAAAAAATGGGTAGCACATTTGAGAATAAAGTTATTTGACTCCATTATTTAAAAATTCCTACACTCAATATTGATTTCCTGCCTTAAAATGTGCCTGTGTGGACACATACCGTGTAGATGCACATGGAAGAAACCATATTCCGCATGTTCCTATTTGGTGAAATAGTCTTGGAAACAAGACTCCTGATGTCTGCGTAGTATGACATAGATGCACTATAAGTTAAACACTGTTCTATTTTCAGCAACTTGCTGGACTTCAATTTTTGTCATAAATTTTTTTCTAACTATTACATACATTGATAATCTTTTCATGTGACGCTGTGTTCATTTTTAAAAGTTATTTTCTTGGCCTTAGTTCCTGCACGTAGGATTACTGACACTTTCCACACTTCAGACTCTGGATATACACTATGAAACCAGACCTCTCCATTTTTGTTTCACTGCTCCCTGACAAACATCAGATGTTGTCTATCATTTTAAGAGGTAAAGAGTCCCTTTGATTTGCTTTTCTATCACCACTGATCTTATTTTATAAGTTCAATAGCCATTTCCATCCTTCCCTTTTTGAGTTCTGTTTGTGTCCTTTTCCATTTGGTGAGTTTTATAAGAAACTTCAATTTATCAAAAAAGGAAAGAACAAGAATAAAATGTCTAAAGGAAAGTCAAAGGTTCATTGAATTTTAATTTAAAGGAGGTAGAAGGCTCTGGGGTGACTAAATGTGACTGAGAGAGAAGACTACTGAAATACTTACCCCAATACACCTGGCGACTTTAGCCATGACATTACCCTGGGGCTGGACCTTCTTGTACATTCCACTGCCAATGACAAATACAACTGGGGAGGGCAAAAGAAGATAAGTCAACAGGGAGTTTGACAGAACTATCTGTGAACTAGAATATGTGTTTTTATTTGAGTTACAACCTTGTTCTGGAGATACCGGGATTACTCATTAGTGTTGGTTTACCTCCCTCTCTCCTGGTTTCCAGAGTGCTTTTGATTCTAATGATCACAGCAGCTTCTGAGTAATATTATATTGTGTTCTCATATACGAACATTGAAGCCTAATACTATCTCCTTCCCAGAACTTGGGGCAGCTGGCAGACACTCGGTAGAGCTATTTGAGCACAAGTTCTATCCCTCTTTACAGGGATAAATGCTTTCACAAAGCAGATTAATGCATTAGTCTACAAATACATAGAACACAGCTTTAATTTTCTGGCTGCAATAGCAAGAGAAAGTTTCTTCTTTTTTTTAAATCTTCAGACAAAAATAGGAACTAATCTGTTGAAACTTCTACTTAATCACATATGGCAGAATTTATTCTGTGGTCATGGTACAGAAACAGTTAGCATTAATTGCATGTGCAGTTACAGTTTTACGAAAAGTTAAAAAGTTCTTTTTCAATTAGGCCATTCTTCCATGGACCTTCTTATAAAATGCATAATACTGTGAAAATAATTTAGGGGGAAAAAAAAGCCTTTCTGCAAGAGACTCTGAAAACCACAATCTCTATGCTGGGATTTCTGATTATCCAATATCACAATTCAATAATTTTAAAACATCGACGAATTGCTTGACTTCTACTTGTTTTCCCCAATTTAAGAAGACATGAAGTTTTGCCAACTCTCAAGCATATCTCCAAGTGTGTGCCTGGATTGTAGATGTTCTTTGCAGTTAAAGGAAGAGGAGTTTACTTGTATTCTCACCCAATGCTAATTTCCCTCAATCCAGACATGGAATACCCAGTTGAGTATTCCATTTGAGTTTACCTCTTTTTGTCAACCAATATTTTAATCTTTAAGCTTCTGATTAACTAATGAACTTGTTCAAGCATAGGACTGTTGCCGATAGGAACTTCTAGAGAGGATGGTAAGGCATAGGATTTGGCCTCTTCTCAAATCCATTATAAGAAAAAGCATAATCTTTGATGTAAGGATGACTCACAGGGACGAAAAGAGAATTTACCTGATGCCAATTTAACACAGCATCTGGCATAAAACAATAGTTTTTGAAAACCTATCTCTTTACCCAGAATTGAAGGAGAGAAGGCATATATAAGCCTTCTAGGGGAGAGTGGCAATATTTAAACAATTACAGAAGAAAATGGATGTTAAAAAGGGGGCGAATCCTGAGCTTTCGCCTAAGTGTAAGGATAAAGCTAAATTACTACAACATGAGCAAAAGAGATGAAAAAGGGCATACTCAATACTATTAAAAACTGGTAAAAAAAAAATCAGAGAACGTGATAGTGCTGACTGCTACCTCATCTGAGAGGGAGGAGATGCTATGAAGGCTTGAGATGGTTATTGGGTTCTGTTTCCTTCTTTTGCTTCTGTTGTAGATTAAACTGTGTTCTCCCCAAAAGATGTTGAAGTCCCTGTCCCCAGGACCTCAGAATGTTACCTCATTTGGAAATCCAATCTTTGCAGATGATGAAGTTAAGGAGAAGTCATTAGGGTGGGTCCTACTCCAAAATGACTGGTGTCCTTATCAAAAGGGGACATTTGGACACAGATGCACGCACAGGGGGAAGGCTGTGGACCGACTGAAGTTATACTGCCACAAGCCAGGGAACGATTAGAGGTAGCAGGGGAGCCTGGAAGAGATTCTTCCCTAGGGCCTTCAGAGGAAGCATGGCCCTGCTGACAGATTGATCTTGGACTTCCAGCCTCCAGAACTGTAAGACAATTAATAAATTTCTGTTGTTTAAGCTACTCAGTCTGTGACATTTTGTCATGGCAGCCCAAAGAAATGAAGACACCTACCATCTTTTAAACTGGACTATCCCTTGTAGAAAACTCTTCAGACCTCCTAAAAAGCCAATGCCAAGAACTTATGTGCAAATGACTATACACATATATTCCTCCCAGAGGGAAGACAGTCTTGTAGAAACATTTAGAGATGATACATTATGGAAAACTAGATGTTCACTGGAAATATTTAAGTGACAATTGGACCAGGTTGCCATGTCTTCAGGCAAGTTGTAGATGCGCACATGTTGATAAGAACAAAAGCTTTCAGCCATGGTTTCACCTAGTCTAGCAGATTCTATCACCTTCTTCTTAATCTGCCTAAATAGTTTCAAACCTTTAAATGTCCAACTCAGTTGATCCCCTTTCCTCTGGACTCTTTTTTGATCCTACTTTCTCTGAAACAACACGCCAACTCTACTTTCTTTGAATTCTCAGAGTATGTTTAACATGGGATAGCAATTCTTTGTGTTACTTACTATTACAATTTGTTACATGAACTTTTAAAAGCTGGTCACAACAATTAATATGAAGGCCTGACCTGATCACAGGACTGTAGTAATTCAACTGATATCTACTTACTCAGAGATACAGCCATAAGGGCAGCAGGAACCCCAAACGCCAATGGGTAACAAGCTTTTTTACTGTGAATTCCACATTCTTGAACTGGGGAGAAATGACAAGATTAAAATTCAGTATGGCAATGGTAATACTCATCTATTTCCCGGTTTTGTAAATCCCTAACTGGTTCTTACATATTGTTTTCACTTAATGTTCTAGACTTATCCATTTGCCTTACTGATGTCATTGCAAGTAGACGGTCATTGCAGTAGACCGATGTCTACTACAAGGCTGAGCAAACGGCTTTGCAGTAGAAAGAGCAGGAGGTGGAGGCGGGTTCTGACCTTAGCCACTAAATAGACGTCTGATACCAGCTAAGCCAAAATCAGTGGGAATCCTTATGTTCTGTGGACTGACTTACTGGGAGAGACGAAAATGACCTAGACACAATAATATGAAGAAAGTGGGACTCAGAAAGTAAAATCAAAGGGCCCTGGAAAATCAGGATTATATGTCCCTGAATTCATGCCAATTAGAAAACAATTAGATGACCCAGGGTAGGGGTCAATAAACTTTTTTGTCAACAGCCAGATAGTAAATCTTTTAGGCTGTGGACCTGTCCTAACTACTCAGCCCTGCCTTTGTAGGTGAAAGCAGCCATAGACGATACACACATGGATGGTCTTGTCCAGATCTCTGGATTTGGCCTGTGGGCCATAGTCTCCTAACTCCTGTCTGAAGATCTACTTTAGCTCTGAAATCCTAGGGTTGGTAGGGAAAAAATTAAGACTCTGGAAGGGGCAACAGAAATTACTGGAAGTCCTTTCAATGGAGTTCTGGAGCCTCCAGGAATCATCTGATCCTAAAGGGGTTTGTCTTTGTTTTTGACCAACTGTTTCACAGTTCTGCAGAGAAAGAACTTAACTATGCAGAAAACTATAGTCATACAAATGTTTCCTGTTCGTTACTGTACAAATGATTCCTATTCACAGCAATGCAAAATAATCCCCCCATCCAGTAAAGACCTAAATCTCTGTTAGTCAAATCCTTATTTGAACTGATTGTAGCAGCTTTCCAGTTCCCTCATCAACTAATAAGTTACATAAAATCTCTGTCATGCTGACGTTATATCTGTATGAGAGCCATGATGTTCCCTTAAAAATTATCCTATTACACATTTTCTAATTCAAACATGCACAACACATATTCTAGTAGAACCTGGAGGCGGGGGAGGTTAGGGGGTGAGAAAACATAATGTAAGAATAAAAGCTAGTACATTTTCATACAAAGCAAGTTGGAATGGGGTTTAAGTGTCATCTTCAAAGTGCTACTACAGGCAGAAATACATAAACTCCATAAATTATCTTCTTTCATAGTTTATTCTGACTCGAGGTGTGGACACCATAGTCCTGTTTTGGTCTAATTTGTCCCCAAATATTCCCTTCCATATGGGAAATTCATAAACCCTCAATGGAGTGCTGACAAGCACAAAACTGTGAGCTGATGACAGACGCTGCCCCATTCTCTTCCTTGGGGGCAGTTCTTTTAGAAATATCTGAGATGATGGGAAAGCAAAGAATAAAACCTTGCCTGCTAAATTCTTCCTGGCTCGCTGAACGTCATTGGGAAGCAAAGCTTGAAGGCAAAAATGTCAACTATGGCCCACCCGCTGTGGTTTCCAAACAGCCTCTCTTGTCTTATCTCTTACCATGAGTAAGGACTTTGCATTAATAATAAGTTAGAAAAATCGATTGCTATGCTAAGGATGGTTTAACTTCTTCAGGGGTCACTGGGATAAGGGATTCAAATAAGATTAGCAGTTAAATCTTGAAAGAAAAGTAGCTGGCATTCCAGATTTCACTGTATCCTCTAGGATGTATGTGACAGCTGAGGCATCGTGGGAGAATTGTGGGACAGGACAAACCAACAAGGACTCAACCTTTTCACCTGACTTCTCTTCACAATTAAAAAAAGAAAAACCAAGGTCCACTTCAGATATTTTTTACCTCTGAGCATGGGAGTGATGATAGTAGACAGCAAACTTCCAGCATTAATGGCCAAATAAAAGATGGAAAAAAATCTGTTTCTTTGTTTTTCCTGTAATAAAAAAGGATAAGGTAGGGTGATTTTGGCAATACAGTAATGGATCAACTGTAGCCGATGATCTGACTTGACTTTGAACTTAGCTTTGGTCAGTGTCTTACTTTCATGTGTACTCGAACAGCCTCCAATGGAGAATACACTTTGACCATGGAATTTGATTCCTCGGTGTTTATAATCACTTACATGGTTTCTGTGGTGACGCATGCTCTCACCTGGCCCTTTTCAAACTGATCTCCACCAAATGCAGACACACAAGGCTTTATCCCTCCGGTACCCAGAGCTATCAGGGCCAGGCCAACCATGGACAGTGCCCTAGGGAAAGAGATGGGTATTGCTGAAATGTGAGATCCTTAAAATCATCGGCCTCTCTTTCCCCTAATTTCCCTAAGAGGACCAGGCACACAGAGAAGGGATTCAACCTGTATCAGAAGATAATTCAAGAAATGCAGTCTTGACAGTTGAATGAAACTTGAACTCAAGGGTCTTCAAATTCATACTTTTATCTAATAATTTACCATCTAGAAAATTTAAAGAAATGACTTGAATTCGGAACAAAGATTCAGGTATGGAGTTCTTTTGTAGCCTTATGATTTTTAGCAAAAGAATGGGTAAGTGAAATTTTAAGCATTGTCTCTGGTACAGTCATAACAGACTAATAATAGTCATTAAAAGACATTAGAAAACATGATTTAATTGCAAAGCAGAATAGCAGGTTATGTAGTAGGATCTTAACTTGTTCACAAAGTACAGAAGACTGAAAAAAGCAGAGCAAAATGTTTATTACTATAACTTTTTATAATAAAAAAGAGATTATTTATAATAATAAAAGGGATTAAAGAGTTGGGGTTTTTTTGGGTTTTTTTTGCGGTACACGGGCCTCTCACTGTTGTGGCCTCTCCTGTGTGGAGCACAGGCTCCGGACGCGCAGGGTCAGCGGCCATGGCTCATGGACCCAGCCGCTCCGCGGCATGTGGGATCTTCCCGGACCAGGGCACGAACCCGCGTCCCCTGCATCGGCAGGTGGACTCTCAGCCACTGCGCCACCAGGGAAGCCCTAAACTTAAATTTTTTAAATTTACTTTTGTGTTTTCCAAGTTATCTGTGTTTTATCTCCTGAATTGAAGAAAAGCACTCACAGAATTTACCAACCCTCATTTTGTTAGATTTACAATAGGTTACTACAAATTTCAGGTTTTATAAGTGTTGATTCCATATCTTCTTGATTGCTAATATTGTTTTAAAATGCTAAAAAAATATTTTATGAAACAGATAAAGTCAAGGAAGATACTGCACATAGAAAGAATTCTTTAAAAAATCATGCCCATCTTCCTAGGCTAACTGGCAGAAGCACCTCTTTCATCTTGCTTGCCTCTTAAAACAACTTGTGTTTGGCGGTGTCACTCTGAGCATTTTAAAGGACAACAAAAACATGGCCGGTTGAATATTATATACCGTGCACTCTCGTGAGGACTGTAGGCAGGTTTCAATACTAACCTCGTGAAATAAAATAAGTCACTAAGCTTTCTTGAGTACCTACTGCTTGCCAGGCAGTGCTCTAGGTGTTCTACCTGGATTAACGCACAGGCAGGTACTATTACAAATAAGGACAACTGGGCACAGAGGTTAAGAATCTTGCTGAAGATCAATACTAGTCAGAGGCACAGGCAGAACTTGAACCCATACGGCCTGGCTCCGAACTCCATGTTCTTTTTTTTTTTTTTTTTTTTTTTGCTCCATGTTCTTAATTGATATTGTTGCTTAGAAAACTGAGGTGTGGAGGAGATAAGTTGGCCTGGGTCCTACAGCTCCTCTGTGGGACTCAGATCCTGGTAATCTGAGCTGTGGATTATACCCTGCTTATACCCACTCCCCTCCACCTACACAGCTCCCTGGGGACACCACGGGTTCACATCCAGGGACCTAGCCTGGGTGGCAATCTGATTGACTAACAAACCAGAAACACAGATACTGCAGATACTAATTTGAATTTCAATAATACTTTCCCAACCCATTAGATGGTTTACTCATAGATCGAGGAATCGAAACAAAAGAACAGAAAACGAAATAAATCTTTACAACTTGTCTGCTAGGCCAGACTGCCATGAAGGGAAATTCATCTCACAGAGGAGCAGTTGTCAAGAGCACTGTTCATCAAGAAAGCAGAACATAGGGCTAGAAAAAATATTTATGAAACTGAGTTACCGAAAAATGAGCAGAAATGTGGTACAAGACAGAAAATCAAAGGTACAGAGTCTTGAGGAAACCTGGGGCAATTGAGGATCAAGGTCTGTGGGAGTTCATGTCCCTCTAGGGAAGATGGAGATTAATACAAACATCCTGTGCACTGACCACGCCTCATGGGAGATGCACCCAAGACACCAAGCCTTCAAGTGAGCAATGACTCCAGACAACTGTTAGGATGGTGACATACTGAGGACCCAACTCTGAGTCAATTCAACACCTTTCTCTACACTGATGAGGGTGGAAAGCTTTCTTTACACTTATGGTGAAGGTTCAAGGAAAATGATTAAAAATTAGAGCACCAAAGGAGGGAGGGATAAATTAGGAGTTTGGGATCAGCAGATACCAACTACTATACATGAAATAGATAAACAGGGCTTCCCTGGTGGCGCAGTGGTTGAGAGTCTGCCTGCCGATGCAGGGGACGCGGGTTTGTGCCCCGGTCCGGGAAGACCCCATATGCCGCGGAGCAGCTGGGCCCGTGAGCCATGGCCGTTGGGGCTGCGTGTCCGGAGCCTGTGCTCCGCAACGGGAGAGCCCACAACAGTGAGAGGCCCGCGTACCACAAAAAAAGAAGAAAAAAGATAAACAACAAGGTCCTACTGTACAGCACAGAGAACTATATTCAATATCTTGTAATAAACCATAATGGAAAAGAATATGAAAAAGAATATATAAATGTATAACTGAGTCACTTTGCTGCACATCAGAAACTAACACATTGTAAATCAACTAGGCTTCAATAAAAATTTTTTTTTTTTTAAATTACAGCACCAAACAAGCAACTAGTGAGAGGATGGGGTAGGGCCGCAGTTAACATCAACTCACACGTGCACAGAAATATTGTCAGGGTTTCCATCATGGTTGAAGTCCACGAGGTCATTAATTGAGCTCACTGCAATGACTACTTGTCCAATGGTGTAGACAATGGACAGCGACACAATTGTCCTGTGTTAAAAGAGGTCAAGAGAATCCAAGTTAATTGTACAAGAGCCATACACTTCCTACGCCAGCGCGAAAAGGCCTCTGCTTCCAACTTTCAAAAGCCCAGTCGCGATTCTCCTTGTTTCTCAAACTGGGACAATTACCTGATAAACCTTTGCAAGGCAGAGCCTGCTGAAGAATTTTTCCTCAGCATGTAAGCACTGAGCGAAGTTTTGGCTGCGAGAACCTGGGGAGGCAGAAGATCTGTTCTTTCTTTCAACTATTTGAAAGACTCAGTGTCTATTGTTACCTAGCTACTGAAATGATGACCTGTATCTTTAAATAGTCAGAGATATTTATCTTGCACCTGGTAACAATATTCGGGCAGGAGTGGTCCATTGGTTATTTTTGAATTATATTGAGTAATTTTGAGATAGTGAATATTCCTGCCTCTGCCCGTGTCATGCATTTGACCTGGAAGAGCCTTTACTTCCTTCTGTGTTAAGTCCAAGGAAATGTCCCAACGACCCGCCCCCTGCCCCCGCATCGAGCGCACTCTTGGAGCTCTTCCTGCAGGACTGGTTGAGCACCCCGTGCTCGTGGTCCAGCAGTTTGAGCCTTTCAGCAGCTGGGTTGTTTTGAGGGAGCTTTTTTGTTCTCCCAGCCCTTAATTTCTCACGCGTCATTAACAACAGACGCTATCCCTCCTACTATTTCAAGATGCGACAAAGACGTTATAAGTGTTTAGAGGAGGAAAAAAAATCCTACCGATGCTACCTGCATTCACCCTGCCGAATGCCAGGCACTGTGCTGAATTCTGACTATATGAGGATGAGTAGAAACAGGGCCTGGGACTCTCTCCTAAGAGTTTTACGTTCCCTGATTCTTCGTTCCCCTAGCCCACCCTCCGAAACCCCAAAGCTTATCATTACTCGTTGGCTTGCTCGTTAACAAGAAACCTGCCACGACTCACTTGAACTTCCCCAGCCAGGAGTCGGCAATGAGAGCTCCGAGAATGGGCGTCAGGTAGCACAGAGCCACAAACGTGTGATAGATGGCGGTGCTCAGATTGTCGTTCCAGTGGAGGAAACTTTGAAAGTACAGAATCAGGATCGCTTTTTGCCGAGGGTGGTGGAGGACGAGAGGGCAACAAAGTTAGCAGTGGCTACAGTAACTCAAGGTCTTCACTGACGGGGGTGGGGAGAGTGTTGAAGAGTTACCTCTCATTCCATAGTAGGAAAATCTTTCACAGAACTCATTGATCACGATGAAGAAGATGCTCACGGGATAACCAAAGCAGCTCTGACAAAGAGAAACAGTCTGCGTTTGAAACAAGCTCCTCACTGGTCCATATTCGCCAGTGAGGGCTAACGGCGTGGAAAGTAGCGGATGCGTGTTTAGTAACTTATCAGAGGCACTCCAGAGGTGGAATCAAGAATTAAAAAGTTTCATTCCCTTACACTCTACATAGAGACAACAATGAAATGAAGATTTTCTTGTTTTATAGTTTTACTGTTAGTCTGAGAAAAGCTAGACAGGCAGACCTCAGAGATATTGTGGGTTTGGTTGCAGACCATCGCAATAAAGCAATAATTGCAATAAAACAAGTCATACAAAGTTTTGGGTTTCCCAGTGCATATGAAAGTTACGTTTACACTATACTGTGGTCTGTTAAGTGTGCAATAGCCTTATGCCTAAAAAAGTAAGGTACATACCTTAAGCTACGAATGCTTTGCTGCTGAAAAATGCTAACCATCATCTGACAACACAGGGTTGCCACAAACCTTCAATCTGTACAGAAACACAGTCTCTGGGAAGCACAATAAAACGAGGTATGCCTGTACAGAGCATTTCCTAAAGAGAAGAAATGTCCCACGGGAACTCAGGAGGGTCCCCTCATTGGTGTGAGATGCGTGAGGTGCATTTGTTAAGCAAATGAAGCACAGCTGTGAACATTTACAGGCAAAACAGGTTGTAAAGTTTACATCATGAAGCTACGTGGAGACGTAGAAAGGATACTCACCGGCCGTGAGAACGTTCCTGAAAGAAAACAAAATGCCGCCGTTAGAGTCAAGTACTTAAAATGCTTTCGGCTGAGTTAAGCTCAGACCCTCCGTGTTGGTCAGGCCGTCGGGTGTGCTGTCCAGACCCTCCGGCCCCGTCCAACATCCCAGTCCCAGGCCTGGGCCGCTTCTCCGAGTCGGGCTGGGCTGGTGGCTGCATTTTCTTTCAATCACCTGCTCGGGCAACTCGCGTGTGTGGTCAGGATGGAGAGCCAGAGGCTCCGAAAATCTGCCGGGACCACTTCCTCCTTAAAAGATTTAAAAAGGCTGCCCGATGCCCACGGGATAGAATCCAAACTTCACCATCTCACAAGGTCAGAGGGTTTGGATGGGGGTTAAACAGAAAACGCTTAAGAGTGCCTGCTACACAGTGAGGTCCCACGCCCGTCCTGTTCCCCGGGCCGCCCTTCCTCCCGCCCGGCCCCGGCACACAAGGCTCCCGGGAAACGCCACGCGCACCCACCTAAAGTCCTCAACGAGACAGCGACCCCTCTGCCGGGAAGCCTCCTTTTAACGTGCCCCTTCCCTTCGCGAAGCCTCCTCTGACCTCCCCACGTCCCCGGTGTCTTTGCGTCAGAAAAGTGAATTAGAACAGGAAGAAAATGGGTGAGAATCCAAGTGAGTTGGTAAAAACTGGGTGCCGCTGACCGCCTTCGAAGTCCTAGCTGTCCCCTTGATCCCCTCTGTTCCAGCCCCTGCTTTTCTGTCTCCGCTGAGTTCCGGCCGGAGCGGCCTGTAATCTCACCTGCGCCACTGCCGATACCGACAGCCTGGCCCGCGCCAAACAGGGTCTGTCACAGGCTGTCCCAGCGCCCACCGCTCCCCGCGGCCCCTCCTCCGGCCGCACTGACGACCTTCGAGTCCCCCGCGGGGCTCTGGATCCGTGACACCACAGCAATGGTTCTCAGACCGGAGGCTGCCTCAGAGGCACCCCCAGGGCTGGGGGGGAGCAGGCTTCTGGCCCCCACGCCCAGAGCTGCTGTCCCTGTAGGCCTGGCGTGGTCCCTCGAGCTTGCATTTCTAACAAGTTCCAAGGGGATGTCGGTGCTGCTGGTCCAGGGACCACACTCGGAGAATCACACGCAGACTGTGAGGTCGAGTTGCCTGACCGATCTGAGACCCGCCTGTGCCCTGTGTCCCGGGGCGGGGGCGGGGCGGGGGAGGGAACCGGACACAGAAGCCGGACGGCTCGCTGGCGTCTCCACCACGGCCCCCAGCGCCAGCTCTTGCACCTTCCCCGTTCTGGGCCTTTCCTCTCGGACCTGCCACCTTGTGTTTTCATCATGTGCAAGTCCAGGGCCCCATCCCACAAGAAACAAACTGCAGCTCTGCCTGAGGAACTCCCTTCTGGGCCTGGACCGCGTGGTCCTCCAGGCCCCCTTCATCTCGTGGGCCGGGGTCTTCCTTCCTGAAGCCGCTCATGCTGGGCTGTGGGTATCTGCACTTCCCCAGCTCAGCACGGCCTCACACCCCACACCAGACAGTCTCCAATTCTTGCCTCATCATTTAAGAGCAGTGATGCTATTTTAGTCCTTGTCCTAAGGTGGGAAATATTAAAATTCTGGAAGGAGAGTCTTCACCACTAACAGACTGGTTTTCTCCCCAGTTAGACTTCCTTGTGGGAAGGGGCTGCTCTCAGGGGCAACATGTGAAGAATGCGGGCATGGGGTCAGATGGGTAATGGGATCTCAGTCCTGACCCCCCGTGACCCTGGGCAAGCCCACCTCCCCTGTGGACAGCCTGCCTATCAGATGAAGATAACGCCACCCACCTTCTAGGATGACTGTAAGAGTTCCACATGGGAAGCCCCAGACCAGGGCTCAATGGGTCCTTCAGTGGGAGATGCTACCACATCAGGATACTCAGCCCCTCACACGGTGCTTTTCAGAGTGGAAATTAAATGTTTGTTGAATGAATACATATTCCAAAGATCCAGCCACATCAGTCATCAAGTACCGTGTTTAGATCCTGGCTCTGCCACTTAGCAGTTCCATTTGCCCCGCTAGCCTCCTTCTGTTGGTGAGGCTGACCTGGTGGGCTTCATCGGTGTCCCCATGTCTTCCCAATCCCCATAGAGTTTGGCCAATGGGGAGCCGTCGCAGGAGGTCAGAGGGTCAGGGTGTTCCTCTCCCTGAGGCTTTGCCCAGGCCACCTCAGATGGCTGAACCCTCAAGTGTCAGCCACTGTGCCTCCGAGGTCGGCCCTCTCTCTCTCCACACGACTCTCCTTCCAGGTTTCCATCCCGGTTTTTTCCACTTCCTACAGGTGGTAACAGTAAGGCTGATACTCCGGGTACCTGCACCATCACTTATGGTGCCCTGCCCCCCACCCGTCTAAATGTCTTTCTGTGAATAAACACCCCTATTTTGAGAATGCCATCGGTTTCCTGCTGGGACCATCATGGACAAACAAGCCACGTTTCATCACCAGACTACATGTTGCCGTGTTTCATCACCAGAGTGGGGAAACGGCCACTCTGCTGTGAAATAAAAGGACCTGCCAGGAAGGCGCTTTTGCAAAGTTCTACAGGACCAGCCTGTTGGCAGTATTCGAAGCCTGTTTCTTTGCTCTGTCTTCTTGAGGATCTAGCAGGACCATACGACGCTCCGCCTACTTCGACTTCAGATAATGTAGCCTTACCACTGTCTCCCAAAGACCAGACAAAGCAATGAGTGTCGTCCACACAACAGCTCAGGTTGGTTCTTGCAATGGGCCTTCTAGAGAAAAGCAGGAGGAGGGTATGAAAATCCAGACTCAACAGAGATAGCCTGGAGCTTTGCTGCAATCATCTCTTCCACATGTCTCTCAGAATTTTGGTTTGCAGGGAAAGACTTCACCTGGCCAGGGTAGCACCTGTGATTTTTTGGCTAAATATTACTTAGCACCAATTATTTGCTAAATAATAATGGCAAAGGTTTTGTTTAGTTCAGACATGAATAGGGTTACAGCAAAGAGATCTTAAACCTTATTACAGCAACTGTTGCACCCAGAACTACATGATGGAAAATGAAATTCCTGAACTCCAAGTGAAAATCTGAGATTTAGTACCCACTCATCACTCGGGAAGTTTTTTCTTTTCTGAAAGCTGTGTGTTCCAAAGAACCACTTTTATTGCCGTGGGGCAGAGGTTGCTAAGCTCTTCTTTTATAGAATTCAGAGCTACTTACTGCAGTCAGCATTTCTTAATACACCCGTGTCCTCTCAGGATTGCTGTCTGAGGAAGCTAAGTGTGGAAGGGGGGGTTACGTCGAGCCTTAAGTCTGAACTCAAATTTCAACTGTCACAAGATCCTGTTTACTTTGGTAGAGTTGGGTCTATTGTTGATATCCTGATAGTAAATCTGATCGGCATATTTGAGTGGTCCGATGTTTCTAGCATCTTTCATGGGTCACTTGGTTTTAACTACTGGGTCAGAGTAAAACAGCTTAGCCAGTCCCGGCATATAGTAACCATGGAATCAATGCTGGCTATTACTGTTATTCTAAGCCTAGCAGTGCTTTTGTCTCTCTTTTGGCTAAAGAATTTAGTAAAAAAAGTGTACATTATAAACCTCTATGATTACTGACTTCTGAGGACAGCAGGAAAAACCAAGAAAGACACACTATTGCTTTCCAGTAGTTGATGGAATCTCTCCATTAAGGTGACTATTTCCTACTACTTAACGAAGCACATTCCATATTTTGAACCATTTAGGGATAGAAACCCTAACTTTAATGTTTTATTACCTAGAAACTGATAACTCCCTCAGCAACATGATGGGCGTAAAGAGTGCTTTTCTAGGATTTAGACTTGGGAAGGGAAGGAAGAGGCATCTTTGCCGGATCTAACAGAGAAGCTCGTGCCTGCATGCAGAGAGAAAAATATCCCCTATCATCGCCGGGAGGGAAATTGAGGGAGAGATTTAAGTACTGCATCGTGCGTTGGGGATGACATTTCTTCAGTCGCATGGTGTGGGTGGCAGAACAGTGGTCCCCCGAAGATGTCCGTGTCCCAACCCCCAGGGCTTGTGGGTATGTTACCCTCCACGGCAAAAGGACTTTGTAGGTGTGATTCATTCAAAGACCCTGAGATGGGGCATTTATCCTGGATTATCTGGGTGGCCTCAGCACCATCAAAAGTGTCTTTGAAAGAGTCAAAGGAGGAGATATGAAGACAGAAGCAGAAGTTGGGGTGACAGCAATCGCTAGAAGGCCACCACGATCCAAGGTATGTGGTGACCTCTAGAAGCTGAAAGGACAAGGAAATGGATTCTGTCCCTTGAGCCTCCAGAAGGAACCAGCCCTGCCAACACCTTGCTTTTGCCCCAGTGAAGCCCATGTCAGGCTTCTGACCTCCAGAGCTTTAAGACGATAATTCTGTGTTGTTTTAAGCCACTGTGTTTGTGGTGATCTGTTACAGCAGCCATAGGTGACTAATTCACGTGGGTTTGCCTCAAGCTCTGTAGATGGAGGTTTCATCTCTATTTACATAGATCATAAGACTCACATCTCCTAGCAAGTTTTATTTGTCAGCAACATGTCCTTTTATCACTTGTTTTCCTGAGCTACACTTTCTATCCGAGGGCTTAGGCGTCCATACGCGGCACCTGCCTTTTTGATGGGATTTGGCAGCATCTGTACTTGCTCAGCTGCCTTCTGCAGGTTTCTGACTCTTCATAACCCATCTCTAAAGTGGGGATGCTGCCCTACAGGGTGGCTACCCTGGGACTAAGGGGGTCTGAAAACGGTTTCATAAACCGGGAGTAAAACGAGTTTCCTCGATTATGGCTCTTTTAGGCTGTGCGTATGCCTCACAAAGTCGGTCACAGGAGACCCCAGGGGACACAATGCTCCTGCTAGAATATACTTAGCCTCACTCTCAGCAGAAGTAGCTTCTGAGTTAAGGTGAGAACTCCTCTCACAATATTACCCCTGCAGTTAGTAGATGGAAGGACATGGGACTTTGGAATCAGCTTGGAGACAATCTTCCCAGCCATGAGGCTCTGGTCAAAACACTCAACCACTGGCCTTCCATCTCTTCATCTAGAAATGCTAACACCTTCTTTGCAGGTTGGTTAGTAAGATCGAAGCTACATTAATAAGATGAAGTGTGTTATTTACTGCATCCCGTGAAGACATCTGGGTAGTGTGGATGGATGTTTGGAATGGACTGACTTGAAAACAGGGACAAGAATTTGCCATGGGGAGCCCTGGCAGGGGTGAGAGGTGGCCCTTGAAGAAAGAGGCCGTCCCCTCCAGGGTTGCTCTCATTGACCAAAATCGGAAGGTCCTTATGATGTCACCTGGGGAAATTAGGTCATGGGATGAGGAAGTTGTGGACAGAGAAAAGTCAGACTTCTCAAATACAAGCCACAGTGGCAAGCACTGACTTTCAGTCAAGCTGTTTTCAAATCGGCAGCAGTATAGTGCGTGACTGTGTGAGTGGCTGCAGGGGTGAAAGGAACGTTCAAAAATTCTCCAGCGCAGCGGTTCTCCACGTGTGGTCCCTGCACCAGCAGAAGCAGCTCCTGGGAACTCCATGGAAATGCAAACTCTCAGGTCCAGCCCAGACCCATGGAATCAAAACCTCAGAGGGTGGGGCCAGCTGTCTGTGCCGGGGATACAGTTTGGGAGCCACTTGCTGCCCCAGAGCAGAGCTAGGGAGCCACACGGGAGGGGTTGGGGCGCAGGCAGGCGCTGAGCATCACTCACGTCTGGGTGATCAGCTCCTATGATGTGATTCTGGCCTCGGCTCTTCATTCCCTCTTTCTGAGCTCTGTCCTCCGTTCACCAGGACGACGGTGACAAACAAGACGCCTTGCCTCACCTTCCCGTCCCCTGCCCACCCCACTGACCTGAGCGTCCCGGGTGAAGGCTCTCAGAACTGCCCTCAAACCTCGCTGGCTCTGCTACCTGCAAGGCCAGGCCTCCCCTGCGGACCTGACTTCCGTCATCCTCCACCGCAGCAGTCCAGCCAGGCCTCCTTCTTCTCCCTCCCTCCAGGCTCCTTCATGGCTCCCGGCAGCATTAGGGCAGTTAGCGCCTCCCCCCGCCACGCACCCATCAGTCTCCCCATCCTCTCTCCCCGCTTAGATCCCTTTAGCCTCTTTACAATCACCCCAGACACAGCGAGCTGTTCTGACTTCTGGAAAGTGTTTCAGAGCCTCACATATCATATGATCCCCCCCACCTTTTTTTCTTTTTTGAGAAAATAAAGCGTGTGCCATTTCAAAAAGAGCCCAGCAGGACATGCACCAGGCATAACTGCAGCTGAGCTGAGACTTGGTGGCGGGAGAGGCAGGGGGGGCTGGTGTTGCACCCCTGCTTTGATTTTTTTTCCAAAATTGATCAGCTTTGATCAAGAAGTGAAAGGGCTTTTCTTTCCTTCAATGGGTTTTTCCCACAGGAGTCAGGCTAGTTACAGAACAGGCTCTGCACCTGTCACCCAAGGCCCTAGTTTCCAGAGTGGCTCTTCCTGAGGCTGTTTCTTGCCTGATAGATGATTTTTTTCCTTCCTGGAATGTCTGGCCACATGTCCCACCTCAGGGTCCCTGCTCCTCCGCATGGCAGTTTTGTGTGCTTTAGAAAATTGTGATCTTTCCAGCCGGATCCTGCCTGGAAGGCGAGGCTTGCAAGTGGAGAGCGGCTTGGTGGTGCCTTCCAGCCGGGGCCCTCCTTCTGGGGCCCCCAGGATGGGCGCAGCCTGCACACCGATGGGCACAGGCCCTGCCCACCCTTCACTTGTTTTTATAGAAATAGCCTCTTTTCCACGACTAACTCCTTCCCCACTAAGAGAGAACCTATTTTTCCTTTGATACATTGACAGATAGCTACATAAACACAGAACATACTGATGTATGGTTTTCCTAAAGCCATTTAATCAAGCTCCTGGCTGTCCTGCCGGCACCGCTGCTAAAAGCAAATGCGTTATCAGGCCTTTGAGAACGAAGAATTTCAGCTAAACCCGAGGAACATGGAGCTGCTTTAGAAATCTGGGGAAGCCAGTGCTCATGGGACAGTGTAGGTTTTATGACGTGACCCTGGCACGATGCCGTGGCAGGGGCTCAGCCTGGGGCGCTGGCGACCTTGTATCCACACAGACCGAGGCGTGAGCCCAGATGCCGGGGCGTGGGGCTCTCTGTCCAGCCCCAGAGGAGACAGACGTGGGGTATGAAACCGTCCGGCTGCAGCCTGGCACTGGCTCCTCAGCCACGGGGTCCCTCACCACTGTGCTGCCGGCATCGGCCCCTGTTGTTTCGGCGTCGCCCTTCTTGCCTAGTCTTCCCTGTGGGTGCAGTGAGCTGCCTCGTGGCATCCCGAGCCGCCCAGCAGCCAGGCCTGGTCCTGTGTGTGTCCGACGGCCAGGCCTTCATCTTTCTTGAAACCTCCTTCTCTCGGCCAGGGGCCCCCTGGTCAGGGCCTTCGTTTCCTGGGGCTGCCACAACACTGTACCATGGACAGAGAGGCTTAACACGATGGAGGTGCATCGTCTCGCAGTTCTGGAGGCTGGAAGGCTGAGATCAGGCATGGGCTGAGCTGCTCCTCCTAAGGCTGTGAGGGAGGATCTGTTCGCTGCCTATCCCCCAGCTCCCGGTGGGTTGCTGGCCACCTCTGATGTTCTTTGGCTTGTACGAGCATCACCCGGTCTCTGCCTTCACCTTCACCTGGTCTTCTCCCCTTCGGTGCGTCTGGGTCCAAATCTCCCCTCTTACAAGGACACCAGTCACACTGGATTAGGGCCGCCTCCTCCAGCATGACCTCATCTGAACTGATTCCATCTGTGATGACCCTATTTCTACATAAAGTCACATTCTCAGGTGCCGGGGGTTAGGGCTTCAGTATATGAATTCGGGGGTGACAAAATGAAACCCGTAACAGTCGAGGGCATTTGTAGTACTCGACCTATTGTTGTAGGTGACAGATATCCTCCTACCTTTTAAAAAGGCTTCTACACATGACTGTCTAAAATCACAGGCTTAAGAGGCCCGTCATGACTGCTTCTGATGGTTTTATAAATCACCTACAACTTCTAGCATCTTGTTTCCATAACCACAGATGTGAATCATTGATCGCCATTCCCGTTCTCCTTCAGAAAGAAATCACCTCCAGGGGCCCCAGGACCCAACCCCCTCGGTACATGCTCAAAAGTTGTTTATGCCTCTTTTGCAGGGAAAGGGCAGCCAGGCCAGAGGGTGCGACAGAGTTAGTAAGTAGTAAGGTGCTACGCAAAACAGAAAGATCCAGGGACAGGCCTGAGTTCTGCCTCAGGTGTAGGCAGATCAGTTACTCAGGGTTAAGGAAGGCAATCCTTGCTCTCCAGGGACTTCCTGTATCTACACCTGGACATTCTTGTTTTCTAGAAGAACACCCTGTATTCTGAACTTAGAATGAGGCTGACTCTAGATGCTATGACTGCTGAGAGTGAATAAACAAACATATTCTCAGGGTAAAGACAGACCTTTCCTCAGAGCTGCTCTAAAAGGAAACAGGAGAGGACGTGAGGGGAAGCGTCTCTCAGCCTCCTGGACATCACTTTCCCACCACCGCAAGTGACGCGCTCCAAGCAGGCAAGAGAAACAAGCACATTAGCGTCGGCCCTGATAATGTCGTGTGTTTCATAGGAGAAAACAATGCCAAAGGCACACAAGTGTCACTAAATTAAAAAACAACAACAACAACTAAAAACCAATCTTCTGGTCTTTGGGGGAGTTTGTTTGGAGGCAATTAAGTTAGAGATCCAAAATTTTAGACACAAAGTTTTTTACTCTTAGATGTTAAATCGCGACTAGAAAAACAGCTTTCTGATCACGGTTAAGTGTGAAGTTAGGCTCCAAAACTAGGTACAGAATGCAAATCTTTTCCTCCGTTGATATTTAGGTTGTACATGCCTCATTCTTATCCTGAGAATACCCATAAGAAATTTCTAGAAGTAGAACGCTGGTAAAATATTATGTGTATTTTAAATTCTGTCAGATATTACCTAACAACTCTCCCCGGAAGTGTTAGGTGACTTATTTTTTCCAGTCTTATAATTTTAGAATGAACATGCACAGAAGAGACAGCTATTAAAAAAAAAAATAAACACTATTCATAGTTAAAGACTGCCTGGAAACTTTATCCACAGATTAGTAATACAGTATCAACAGAGTCTGACCATTATTTTTAGAACTAATTTGAGGTAAATTACCCATGTCTTATGACATCACTGTGAACATTTCTGATTCACCTACTATTATACATGGGGGGGTGTTTACAGACCAATTCTGTTATTAATAGATTGCTGTTCAGAACTGATTAGAGCTATGACTTGAAAGTCCATCTGTCTTGCTGCAGGGAAGACACTAGTTACTAAATGTAGCACCTAAGCTGAGGATGCAGGCCATAATGGAACCATCTTTGCATGGTAAGAATATTTCCTAACTAAAGTTATGGACAAATAACACATATATCAGAGAGAATATTTTCTATTACCATGTGTACTGGGTTAAATAGTGTTCTCCCAAAACTACTGTGCTTTCCATAATCCTAGAAGGTGACCTTATGCAGATGAGAAGGTGCAGATGAGAAGAGGGAAGATGAGGTCACTCTGGAGTAGGGTGGGTTCTGAATCCCATATGACCAGTGTCCTGATAAGGAGACAGCCATACACAGAGGGAAGATGGTGGCCACGCGATGATGAACACAGAGACCGGAGTGATGTGTCCACGAGCCGAGGCATGCTGGCAACACCCGAAGCTAAGAGAAAGGCATGGGACAGATTCTCCCCTAGAGCCCTCGGAGACAGCGTGGCCCTGCTGACACCTGGATTTTGGACTTCCAGCCCCCAGCAATGTGAGAGAATACATTTCTGTGGCTTTAGACAAACTGGTTTGTGATACTTTTGTTAGAGCAGCCACAGGGAACGAACACATTACGGGAGCTTCTGTGTTTTGACTAAATAAGAAAAACTTTTGCTCCTCCGAGAACATTTCAGGTGTACCTCCTGCCGTGTCCTGATAGAGCTTACGATGAAACTCCGCAGATAGCAGAGGTTTTCAACGCTGACTTTGAGAACCCTGAACGGGTCTTCTTACGCGGTATACTTCGTGAGCTTTCTGGTCTTATGTCTGATCCTTGAACCAAATTTTCCTGACGGGCACATGTTCCGTTTCACACATTTCTACGTCATACCTGGGGACTCTGACCCCTCTGTGCGATGAGAGGCTCCTGGTGGCAGCCCAGTGGGAGGCCCTGGCTGGTTTCCAGTCTCGGAAGGACTAGACCTTCCTCCTCCTTCAGGAGAGTCTGCGGAAGATCCTATCCCTTCCCCTTGCCTGTGGCACCTTCCAGCTGCTGAGATGGTCCTGTAACCCTGTACTACCTGCTCACGGTAGCCACACCTGGACCGAATCTGGGTGGCAAGCAAAGGCCTGACAGCCCGTGCACATTGACCCCATGAGTTGACCCCACCGTGCTGTTTCCTCAGTGATATATTTCTGACCTTTGAAACCAGGGGACAAAGTTACAAAACAGCGAGTCCCTGGTTCTTTATGTTGCTATCCCGTGGACTTTATGAGTTCACGGTTCTCATCCATCTCCTGACAATACTGCCCTTATTCTTTCACCATCGTCATGGAGGAACATGGAATGTCCTCAGAGTCCACCCTTGTTTAGATTTCCTTATCAGCTCACCTGGGACACCCACATACTTTCTCTCCTGCCAAGGATGGAATCAGGATGTAATTGTGTCCAAGAGCTGTCACCACCCAGAGAAGTGGGAAAACAGAGCTGGCTGGTAGTCCCTGCCCCATGGCTCCATTCATCTGGCTCGACCCTGGAGGACAGAGGCCTCCCTGTGAAGCAGCCTGGTAGCTCACGATCCCTCAATCTGCCTCTGTCCTTCAGTAACTCAAAGGGCAGCGGGAAAATTATTAATCAAAATCCAAGTGAACCAAAAATAGAATAATTCCACTCAGGACATTTTGTAGGGGTGTGAAGGACTATGCAAACATTTACCATTAAGATGGCAAATCCTCCCACTCTGATGTGGTAAGCTGCTGCTTTCCTAACACTTTATACGGGTCTCAATAATACTTTGTTCACCTCACCTATAACTCAGTGCGAGAAAATGTTGTTTACGGGCTTGAGCTCCTGCCCTTGAGGATATGAGTCTCCTCAAGGCAGGAAAGTTTTATTCCCTTATGTGGTAAAACAAACAAACAAGCAAACAAAAACTGCATAAATAGGAGATTCAGGTCAACCCCCTGCCAGCCTTAGCTGGACCACGTTGAGTCAAGGCTCCCTTTCCTAAGACTGCCTTTGTGAGCTAATTTTTAAATTCTAGCTACTAATTTGACCCAAATTTGGACAAGCCAGGGTCCAGACTACACTAGATCTTCTTGCCATGACCTCATTTTGGGGGGCACAGTAGCAACATCTGGACATGGGCAAGGGTAGAGAAAAAGAAAGTTGTCAGGTAGAGTCACTTAGGGCAGTGGTTCTCAAAGTGCGGTCCTGGGACTGGCAGCAGCAGCAGCATCTGGGAACTTGCAGATGCAAATGCTTGAGCCCTGCCCTGACCCACCAAAGCAGAGACGCTAGGGCTGCGGTCCAGGCGCGCATTAGAATGAGCCTTTGCTCAAGTGATCCCGACACATGCTAAAGCCTAAAAACCCCTGACTTAGAGTAATGTCAGCCTAAAAGGACCCAATGTCAGAAGTTCTCTCTTTTTACTGCACGGGAGGAAGACGTTCTCCCAAGGTTGGGATGCCCAAGGCTCCCTTTGGCGTGGGGTACCCTCAGCTTCCAGCAGCACGCTTACAGCCTACAGCAGGAATGCCAGCCTCCCTGGTCCTTCGGCTGTGTTCACAGGTCTACCCAAGAGCTTCTAGAAAGAGGAAAGAATGTGGAAGGACTTTTAAAGGACCAGGTTTGAGGGACCTTCAAGGCTAGTCCCTCCTTTTATACTCAGGAAACTGACTTGAAAAACTCTTCAGAATTGCATACAAGGCCAGAAGGAAGCTGAGGGCTGGAGGGGAGGAATGTGATAAAGCGTCATCACTAAGTAAATGAACTTCTCAGGTCGGCCTGGAGGCCCTGGCATGGGGGGCAGGAAAACGGGAAGCCTCTTCCTAGAACCCGAAGCCTCGTCAACCTCCATTTTCAGAGTCATATATGTGGCATGCGACAGGGCAGGATCTATGGTTTTCCAGGACCAAAGAAAGGGAAGGAATTGGTGAGAAGAACAACTTTGGCATATACCTTTGCTAAGCTCTGGGCTAGGGAGTCGGGTGGGGGTAACAGGACGGAGATAGAATATTCCAAATCTTCCCCAAAAGCATCCCCAGCCCTCCAAAGGTCTCAGAGGCGGTGCTCCAGTCACTGAGGTTTGCTGCCCTTCGGAGACCTCACTCCACCAGGCAGGCTGGTCCCTGCCTCCTCTGGCCCCGACTCTGATAATCACACACACCCTTTAAAGCAAAGGTCAGCAGCTATGGCACGGCACCAGATCCAGCCCCCGACCCATTTTTGTATGGCTCGTAAGCTGAGAATGGTGTCTACGTTTTAAAACAATCGAAAAACGCTTTTAAAGACTATTTTATGACACCTGCAAAGCATATAAAATTCACACTTCCGTGCCCATTGATAAAGTTTTACTGAAACACAGATTCGCCCATTTGTTTCATATTTCAAATTACAAGGGTGCACTTGAGTCGTTGCCACAGACACTGTGTGGCCCCCGGAGCCAAAAATATCTACTATCTGGCCCTTTTCAAGGCAAACACTTCTTTAAGAACTTTCCTTGCTTCTTTCCCTCCTGCTGGATTCACCAAGCTTTCCAAGTGTTCCCCTTTCAGTCACGAGGGGATCTCAAACAATCTTGGCATCATCTAAGTCACAAAGATCTGCTCTTAAGAGGGGAAGTTACTGCTACTTTTTTAAATTAAAAGACATTTCCTAATTATTTGTTTCATTTACTAACTAGACCGAGATATTGAAAATTTAGGACTTGAGTAAACATAAAACTGGTACCTGAATATAAACTTTTTGTTGCTACTCACATGCTATGCCAATCTCAGTTGCAAAACAAACAACCCCCCACCCCCAAACCCTTAAGCGCCAATCTGTAAACTAGAAAGTCAGTTCACTGGGGACTATACTTCAAAAGCTAACCTTGTGTTCATCCACTGACAATCAGGCTGCCGACAGCTACCCCGACTGGAACTGTGTTAGGAAAAGTTCTAATTCGGCATGGATACCATTCAGGTATTTGGGATCTGAAAACCAACATGAATATTTCAGAGCACCTCCCAGAAAAGTTACATAGAGTGACAAGCAAATGGTGTTTGAGGCAGGACCCAGAGCTCCAGCCCAGGAGTGGGGCTGCCTGCAAAGCTGAGCTCTGATGGGTACCGGCCCCTGACAGCCTGCACTGGAGAGGAGGCTGCAGCATCTTTCTGGAACGAGCATACTTAGCACCACTAGAAGTCCCAAGGGTGACCCACTAAATACTGCTGCTCCAGGACCACGACTCGGCATGGCACAGAGAGTCTGAGAGCCAGGTGCCCATGCACACCCGGCATCGAGCTCCTACACAGCTCAGTGATGTCACTGAGGGTGGTATGGACATTTCTGCCTAATGGCTGAGGGAGTCAAGAGCCACAGAGCTTAGCTTACTGATGCAAGATCACAGAGGGAGCAAGTGGCAGAGCAGGAATACAAGTGCAGGCCAAAGTCAGACCGGGTTCTCTCAACCACGTGGCCACACTGTGACAGCCTGCACCCATCCATGCACAGGCTTGCGGGGAGAAGAGGGCTGCTGGTCTCTTGCAGCTCCGTTCTGCTTCTGCGTTCATTCCAGAGCTGTTTATTCGGAAGCAGGCAGGATTAAATTGTTCTCTATTTGTTCCGCCGGCACTCCATGCCTACCTGTGGAGGACCGGCTACTCTCCTCTATGCCTTCTCTTGAAGCTCGAAGACAGCGTCAGAACGTTAAATAGGACCCCAACGGGCCAGCCCCAGTTCCTCTTGGACCAGGGCTCCCTCAGCAGCTCTGGAGTCACCTGGCCAGCCAGAGGCAAGAGAAGCGCCAGAACAGCCCCTGAGCGCCCCGCTCCCCGCTCCTGGACGGAGGCTCTGCTGGCCCTGCCATCACCAGCACGATGCAGTCTAGCTTCCAGCCCACTCTCAGCCCACAGGGTGGGAACACAGAGACCGAGGATTCACAACAGGTAGGCAGGTCAAGGTTACTGCGTTCGTTCTTCCAACCTGTGACCGGGCGCCTGGGGTCCTCTGCCTCCGCGCCCGGGCACGAGATGGGGCGGGGAGGCTGCCCGCCCTGCAAACACGCCCCAGCCTGCGAATCCCACCGCCACCCCGGGCTCCGCTGACCCCCGGTCGCTTCCCGCCGCGGCGAGGTGTCCCTGATGCGCGCCTGCCCTCCCGCGGTGCCAGCGTTGCCGGCTCCGCCCGCAGGTCCGCCAGCCGCCGGCGACCGCGGGGACCTGCGTGGCAGCCCGGCCCCGCCCCTCGGCGACCCCTCCGCGGCGCCCCGACTGCGCAGCCCCTGCGCCGGGCTCCCCGCGACCCCGGCCCCGCGCGCCTACCCATGGTGGCGGCTCCGAGGGCTCCCTGCGACTGGCGAGCGAGGAGTCCAGGACGGAGGACTTTTTGCTAAGGCGTTGCTTCCTGTGACTTGGTGTGCAGGCCCTGCCCAGCACCTGTGTAGCTGGAGGCGCTCGGGCGGGGCAGCAGGGCTCCACCCTTGGAGGCGGTGGAACGGCAGAGGCAGAGGTCAGAGACCCTGGAGCCCCAGCAGAGGGACACCTGTCCGTAGCCGGCACCTGGACTCCGCTGTTCAGACACCCCTGGCCCTCGGGGGCCGGCCAGAGGCATAGCGCGGGTGACAGGGGGGACCTGGGCCGGGGACGCCCCAGCTTGAGCGCGCATCTGAGCCACGGGGAAGGAGCATGAAATTCAGGGCCCTCGGCCTCAGCTGGATTTGCTGACTCAGTAGGTCGGGGTGGGGCTCGAGAATTTGCGTTTCTAACAAGTGCTAAGGTGAGGTTGACAGCTGTTGCTCAGGGGACCGCACTCTGGAAAGCACTGCCTGGGAAAGCACTACGTCTGCGCAGGGAAGCAAAAGTGGGTGGAAGGCTGCTCAGTTTAATGTGTGCGCGGTGCCCGGACTTGTGTCTTTAGGTGGAGTGTGAGTGTGGAAAGCATTTATGGAGGATTCTGCACTTCCTTTCTTTAAGAATAAAAGGGGACTTCCCCAGTGGTTAAGAATCCGCCTGCCAATGCAGGGGACATGAGTTCCATCCGTGATCAGAGAAGATCCCACATGATGCGGAGCAACTAAGCCCGTGCAACTACTACTGAGCTTGTGCCCTAGAGCCCGGGAGCCACAACTACCGAGCCCACGCGCCCAGAGCCTGTTCTCCGCAACAAGAGAAACCACCGCAATGAGAAGCCCGCGCACCGCAACGAAGAGTAGACCCCGCTCGACGCAACTAGAGAAAGCCCACGCGCTGCAACAAAGACCCAACGCAGCCAAAAATAAATAAATAAATAAAATTGATTTAAAAAATAAATAAATCAAAATCTAATAAACACCATTATGCTATTGAAATTGTAAATGTTCACTGCAGAGTCAGGCAATAGAATATGATTACATTTTCATGGTACCTTTTCTGATTACATTTACTCCGTGGTTCCAGTGTTTCACTCCTGTGCCAAGCAGAATGTTCCAGATGTCACTGTCAAATGGATTTCTTTTCTAAGCCCCACCACTGGTTCCATTTGAGGCACGTTTTAGTTTGCCTTACACAACTGTTGTATAGCTTTTCTTCTTCTTTTTCATAATTGCGTTTAGCTTTTTTCTTACTGCTAGAATAAGCACACGCTTTCACTTTATTCTGAAGATTATCCAACTCTCTAATCATGCTATTACATGGAAACCACTTTCTTCTAGAGGGTTCACCCTTACATCTGGCTCCCATCAGGGCTGAGTGCCCTGTGGGCTTGGGGCACAGTCCTGCTGGGACTCCCCTCCAGGGCTCTTTCCGTTAGGATTTCTGCTGTTGGATCCCATGACTCACTGACTTCCTCCCTCCTTCCTTCTCCCCTTCCTTTCCTTCCTTGGAGAACATAATCAGAAAGGGTGCTTGGCAAACACATTTTCTACCTGCCTGAAAACATCTTCATTTTGCTCTTACACCTGAATGAACTTCTTCGTTGGAATTCAATTTCCCTCAGAATTACGAAGACATGGCCTCTTGTCTTCCAGCATCAGTGTAGCTGCAGAGTTCATTTATTTTTTTCACTGTAGGTTTCCTTCTAAGTTTTTCACTCTTCTCATGAGAACGTGCCTAGAGGTGAGTTTATGGGGGTTTTTATACATCTTTATTGGAGTATAATTGCTTTACACTGTTGTGTTAATTTCTGCTGTATAACAAAGTGAATCAGCTATATGTATACACATATCCCCATAACCCCACCTTCTTGTGTCTCCCTCCCACCCTCCCTATCCCACCCCTCTAAGTGGTCACAAAGCACCGAGTTGACCTCCCTGTGCTATGCAGCTGCTTCCCACTAGCTATCGATTTTGCATTTGGTAGTGTATATATGTCCATGTCACTCTCTCACTTCGTCCCAGCTTCCCCTTCCCCCCAACCCGTGTCCTCAAGTTCATTCTCTATGTCTGTGTCTTTATTCCCGTCTTGCCCCTAGGTTCTTCAGAACCTTATTTTTTTTTTTTTAGATTCCATATATATGTGTTAGCATACGGTATTTGTTTTTCTCTTTCTGACTTACTTCACTCTGTATGACAGACTCTAGGTCCATCCACCTCATTACAAATAACTCAATTTCGTTCCTTTTTATGGCTGAGTAATATTCCATTGTATATATGTGCCACATCTTCGTTATCCATTCATCTGTCAATGGACATTTAGGTTGCTTCCATGTCCTGGCTATTGTAAATAGAGCTGTAGTGAACATTGTGGTACATGACTCTTTTTGAATTATGGTCTTCTCAGGGTATATGCCCAGTAGTGGGATTGCTGGGTCATATGGTAGTTCTATTTTTAGTTTTTTAAGGAGCCTCCAAACTGTTCTCCATAGTGGCTGCATCAATTTACATTCCCACCAACAGTGCAAGAGGGTTCCCTTTTCTCCACACCCTCTCCAGCATTTATTGTTTGTAGACATTTTGATGTCTACAAACATCAAATACCTCATTGTGATTTTGATTTGCATTTCTCTAATGATTAGTGATGTTGAGTATCCTTTCATATGTTTGTTGGCAATCTGTATACCTTCTTTGGAGAAATGTCTATTTAGGTCTTCTGCCCAATATTGGATTGGGTTGGTTTTTTTCATATTGAGCTGCAAGAGCTGCTTGTATATTTTGGAGATTAATCTTTTGTCGGTTGCTTCATTTGCAAATATTTTCTCCCATTCTGAGGGTTGTCTTGCTATGTAAAAGCTTTTAAGTTTCATTAGGTCCCATTTGTTTATTTTTGTTTTTATTTCCATTACTCTAGGAGGTGGGTCAAAAAGGATCTTGCTTTGATTTATTTCATAGAGTGTTCTGCCTATGTTTTCCTCTAAGAGTTTTATAAAGTCTGGCCTTACATTTAGATCTTTAATCCATTCTGAGTTTATTTTTGTGTATGGTGTTAGGAAGTGTTCTAATTTCATTCTTTTACATGTAGCTGTCCAGTTTTCCCAGCACCACTTATTGAAGAGGCTGTCTTTTATCCATTGTATATTCTTGCCTCCTTTGTCAAAAATAAGGTGACCATATGTGCATCGGTTTATCTCTGGGCTTTCTACGCTCTTCCATTGATCTATATTTCTGTTTTTGTGCCAGTACCATACTGTCTTGATTACTGTAGCTTTGTAGTATAGTCTGCAGTCAGGGAGCCTGATTCCTCCAGCTCTGTTTCTCTTTCTCAAGATTGCTTTGACTATTTGGGGTCTTTTGTGTTTCCATACAAATTGTAAAATTTTTTGTTCTAGTTCTGTGAAAAATGCCACTGATAACTTGATAGGCATTGCACTGAATCTGTAGATTGCTTTGGGTAGTAGAGTCATTTTCAACAATGTTGATTCTTCCAGTCCAAAAACATGGTGTATCTCTCCATCTGTTTGTATCATCTTTAATTTCTTTTATCAGTGTCTTACAGTTTTCTGCATACAGGTCTTCCTTTGGTAGGTTTATTCCTAGGTATTTTATTCTTTTTGTTGCAATGGTAAATGGGAGTGTTTCCTTAATTTCTCTTTCAGATTTTTCATCATTAGTGTATAGGAATGCAAGAGATTTCTGTGCATTAATTTTGTATCCTGCTACTTTACCAAATTCATTGATTAGCACTAGTAGTTTTCTGGTAGCCTCTTTAGGATTCTCTATGTATAGTATCATGTCATCTGCAAACAGTGACAGCTGTACTTCTTTTCCGATTTGGATTCCTCTTATTTCTTTTTCTTCTCTGATTGCTGTGGCTAAAACTTCCCAAACTATGTTGAATAATAGTGGTGAGAGTGGGCAACCTTGCCTTGTTCCTGATCTTAGAGGAAGTGGTTTCAGTTTTTCACCATTGAGAACGATGTTGGCTGTGGGTTTGTCATATACGGCCTTTATTATGTTGAGGTAAGTTCCCTCTATGCCTACTTTCTTGAGGGTTTTTATCATAAATCGGTGTTGAATTTTGTCAAAAGCTTTCTCTGCATCTATTGAGATGATCACATGGTTTTTCTCCTTCAATTTGTTAATATGGTGTATCATGTTGATTGATTTGCATATATTGAAGAATCCTTGCATTCCTGGAATAAACTCCACTTGATCATGGTGTATGACCCTTTTAATGTGCTGCTGGATTCTGTTTGTTAGTATTTTTTTTTTTTTTTTTGCGGTACACAGGCCTCTCACTGTCGTGGCCTCTCCCATTGCGGAGCACAGGCCCCGGACGCGCAGGCTCAGCAGCCATGGCTCACAGGCGCAGCCACTCTGTGGCATGTGGGATCTTCCCAGACCAGGACACGAACCCGTGTTCCCTGCATCGGCAGGCAGACTCTCAACCACTGCGCCACCAGGGAAGCCCTGTTTGCTAGTATTTTGTTGAGGATTTTTGCATCTATGTTCATCAGTGATATTGGCCTGTAGTTTTCTTTTTTTGTGACATCTTTGTTTGGATTTGGTATCAGGGTGATGGTGGCCTCATAGGATGAGTTTGGGAGTGTTCCTCCCTCTGCTATATTTTGGAAGCGTTTGAGAAGGATAGCTGTTAGCTCTTCTCTAAATGTTTGATAGAATTCACCCATGAAGCCATTGGTCCTGGGCTTTTGTTTGTTGGAAGATTTTTAATCACAGTTTCAATTTCAGTGCTTGTGACTGGTCTGTTTATATTTTTTATTTCTTCCTGGTTCAGTCTCAGAAGGTTATGCTTTTATAAGAATTTGTCCATTTCTTCCAGGTTGTCCATTTTATTGGCATATAGTAGCTTGTAGTAATCTCTCATGATCCTTTGTATTTCTGCAGTGTCAGTTGTTACTTCTCCTTTTTCATTTCTAATTCTGTTGATCTGAGTCTTTTCCCTTTTTTTCCTGATGAGTCTGGCTAATGGTTTATCAATTTTGTTTATCTTCTCAGAGAACCAGCTTTTAGTTTTATTGATCTTTGCTATCATTTTCTTCATTTCTTTTTCATTTATTTCTGATCTGATCTTTATGATTTCTTTCCTTCTGCTAACTTTGGGGTTTTTTTTGTTCTTTTTTCTCTAATTGCTTTAGGTGTAGGGTTAGGTTGTTTATTTGAGATGTTTCTTGTTTCTTGAGGTAGGATTGTATTGCTATAAACTTCCCTCTTAGAACTGCTTTGGCTGCATCCCATAGGTTTTGGGTCGTCATGTTTTCACTGTCATTTGTTTCTACGTACTTTTTGATTTCCTCTTTGATTTCTTCAGTGATCTCTTGGTTATTTAGTAGTGTATTGTTTAGCCTCCATATGTTTGTATTTTTTACAGTTTTTTTTCCTGTAATTGATACCTAGTCCCATAGTGTTGTGGTCGGAAAAGATATTTGATACGATTTCAATTTTCTTAAATTTAACAAGGCTTGATTTGTGACCCAAGATATGATCTATCCTGGAGAATGTTCCATGAGCACTTGAGAAGAAAGTGTATTCTGTTGTTTTTGGATGGAATGTCCTATAAATATCAATTAAGTCCATCTGGTATAATGTGTCATTTAAAGCTTGTGTTTCCTTATTTATTTTCATTTTGGATGATCTGTCCATTGGTGAAAATGGGGTGCTAAAGTCCCCTACGATTACTGTGTTACTGTCAGTTTCCCCTTTTATGGCTGTTAGCATTTGCCTTATGTATTGAGGTGCTCCTATGTTGGGGTGCATAAATATTTACAATTGTTATAGCTTCTTGGATTGACCCCTTGATCATTATGTAGTGTCCTTCTTTGTCTCTTGTAATAGTCTTTATTTTAAAGTCTATTTTGTCTGATATAAGAATTGCTACTCCAGCTTTCTTGTGATTTCCACTTGCATGGAATATCTTTTTCCATCCCCTCACTTTCAGTCTGTATGTGTCCCTCGGTCTGAAGTGGGTCTCTTGTAGACAGCATATATACGGGTCTTGTTTTTGTATCCATTCAGCCAGTGTATGTCTTTTGGTTGGAGCATTTAATCCATTTACATTTAAGGTAATTATCAATATGTATGTTCCTATTACCATTTTCTTAATTGTTTTGGGTTTCTTATTGTAGGTCTTTTCCTTCTCTTGTGTTTCCTGCCTAGAGAAGTTCCTTTAGCATTTGTTGTAAAGCTGGTTTGGTGGTGAATTCTCTTAGCTTTTGCTTGTCTGTAAAGGTTTTAATTTCTCTGTCGAATATGAATGAGATCCTTGCTGGGTAGAGTAATCTTGGTTGTAGGCTTTTCTCTTTCATCACTTTAAATAGGTCCTGTCACTCCCTTCTGGCTTGCATAGTTTCTGCTGAAAGATCAGCTGTGAACCTTATGGGGATTCCCTTGTATGTTATTTGTTGCTTTTCCCTTGCTGCTTTTAATATTTTTTCTTTGTATTTAATTTTTGATAGTTTGATTAATATGTGTCTTGGCATGTTTCTCCTTGGATTTATCCTGTATGGGATTCTCTACGCTTCCTGGACCTGACTATTTCCTTTTCCATGTTACTGAAGTTTTCAACTATAATCTCTTCAAATATTTTCTCAGTCCCCTTTTTTTTTTCCTCTTCTTCTTCTGGGACCCCTATAATTCAAATGTTGGTGCATTTATGTTGTTCCAGAACTCTCTGAGACTGTCCTCAATTCTTTTCATTCTGTTCTGTGGTAGTTATTTCCACTATTTTATCTTCCAGGTCACTTATCCGTTCTTCTTCCTCAGTTATTCTATTGATTCCTTCTAGAGAATTTTTGATATCATTTATTCTGTTATTCATCAGTTTGTTTGCTCTTTAGTTCTTCTAGGTCCTTGTTAAACGTTTCTTGTATTTTCTCCATTCTATTTCCAAGATTTTGGATCATCTTTACTATCATTACTCTGAATTCTTTTTCAGGTAGACTGCCTATTTCCTCTTCATTTGTTTGGTCCGGTGGGTTTTTACCTTGCTCCTTCATCTACTGCGTATTTCTCTGTCTTCTCATTTTTCTTAACTTACTGTCTTTGGGGTCTCCTTTTTTGCAGCCTGCAGGTTCGTAGTTCCCATTGTTTTTGGTGTCTACCCCCAGTGGCTAAGCTTGGTTCAGTGGGTTGTGTAGGCTTCCTGGTGGAGGGGACTGGTGACTGTATTCTGGTGGATGAGGCTGGATCCTGTCTTTCTGGGGGGCAGGACCATGTTCAGTGGTGTGTTGTGGGGTGTCTGTGAACTTAGTATGATTTTAGGCAGCCTCTCTGATAATGGGTGGGATTGTGTTCCTGTCTTGTTAGTTGTTTGGCATGGGGTGTCCAGCACTGGAGCTTGCTGGTCATTGAGTGGAGCTGGGTCTTAGTGTTGAGATGGAGATCTCTGGGAGAGCTCTCGCAATTGATATTACGTGGGGCTGGGAGGTCTCTGGTGGGCCAATGTTCCAAACTGAGCTCTCCTACCTCAGAGGCTCAGGCCTGACACCCAGTCAGAGCACCAAGACCCTGTCAGACACACGGCTCAGAAGAAAAGGGAGGAAAAAAAAAGGAAAAAATAATGTTATTAAGACAAATTTTTTTAATTATTAAAATAAAAAAAGAAGAGAGAAACCAAACCAATAAACAAATCCACCAATGATAACAAGCACTAAAAACTAAACTAAGATAAACATATAAATCAAAAACAAGTCAGTCGCAGACAGCAAACCCCAAGTCTACAGTTGCTCCCAAAGTCCACCGCCTCAATTTTGGGGTGATTCATTTTCTATTCAGGTATTCCACAGATGCAGGGTACATTAAGTTGATTGTGGAGAAACAATCTGCTGCTCCTGAGGCTGTTGGGGGAGAGTTCCCTTTTTCTTCTTAGTTCGCACAACTCTTGGGGTTCAGCTTTGGATTTGGCCCTGCCTCTGCATGTAGGTCGCCCTCTGGCGTCTGTTCTTTGCCCAGACAGGAGGGGGTTAATGGAGTGGCTGATTAGGGGGTCTGGCTCACTGAGGCCGGGGGGGAGGGAGGGGTACGGATGCGGGGCAAGCGTGTGGTGGCAGAGGCCAGCGAGACGTGAAAGCCTGAGGCGCACCCTCTTTTCTCCCAGGGAAGTTGTCCCTGGATCACGGGATCCTGGCAGCGGCGGGCTGCACAGGCTAGCGGGAGGGGAGGTGTGGATAGTGACCTGAGCTTGCACACGGGCTCCTTGGTGGCTGTAGCAGCAGCCTTAGCGTCTCATGCCCGTCTCTGGTGTCTGCGCTGATAGCCGTGGCTCGTGCCCATCTCTGCAGCTCATTTAGGTGTTCTGAATCCCCTCTCCTCTTGCGCCCCAAAACAATGGTCTCTTGCCTCTTAGGCAGGTCCAGACTTTTTCCCAGACTCCCTCCCAGCTAGCTGTGGTGCACTAGCCCCTTCAGGCTGTGTTCACGCAGCCAACCCCAGTCCTCTCCCTGGGGTCTGACCTCCAAAGCCTGAGCCTCAGCTCCCAGCCCCCACCCGCCCTGGCGGGTGAGCAGACAAGCCTCTCAGGCTGGTGAGTGCTGGTCGGCACTGATCCTCTGTGAGGGAATCTCTCCGCTTTGCCCTCTGCACCCCTGTTGCTGTGCTCTCCTCCACGGCTCCGCAGCTCCCCCGCCGCCACCCCCCGTCTCCGCCCGTGAAGGGGCTTCCTAGTGTGTGGAAGCCTTTCCTCCTTCACAGCTCCCTCCGAGTGGTGCAGGTTCCATCTCTATTTTTTTGCCTCTGTTTTCTCTTTTTTCTTTTGCCCTACCCAGGTACGTAGGGAGTTTTTTGCCTTTGGGGAAGTCTGAGGTCTTCTGCCAGCGTTCAGTAGGTGTTCTGTAGGAGTTGTTCCACAGGTAGATGTATTTTTGATGTATTTGTGGGGAGGAAAGTGATCCCCACGTCTTACTCCTCTGCCATCTTGAAGGTCCTTCAGGAAGATGTTTTTAAATAACAGGGAGAAGGGCCGACAGACCACACATTTGGCTGGTTGGGGAGCACAGAAGCAAGGCCTGGGTACTCGATCTCTCTAACTTTCAGTTTCCTCTCTCTCTAAACGGAGCTACTGATCTGTTTGGGCTGTGGCAAAGGGGAGAGGTAGTCTACATTCAGTGTGTGGCATATAACAAGGGCTGTATAGGTACTGTTTTTACATTATTATTCATCATGTGACTCTGGAATATCCCAAATCCAAGCATAGAGTCAAAACTGAGTTGAGCATCAGTTCTTAGAGGAACTAAACTTCTGCCTGTCCTTTTGCCCCCCACCCCCGCCCCAATTTCACCAAAGCTAAGCTCCCAACTACTGCAAGAAGCTGTATGGATCACTAAGAAAGAAAATAACAACGATTAAACGATGACACAAGGCTTTCTTATCACTAGGTACAGGAGGCAACTGATTTCAGAGATGTTTAAATGGGAAAACATGTGTCAGAGCCAGTGAGTGATAGTTCACTGGGTTCTACTAGATAATCTCTGTGACTTTGGACCTCACGGGGGCAGGGAGCAGGGGAAGGAGACAGGGAAGGAGATGGGCAGAGGCAGGCGGGAAGCCTCTGAGCTACAGCCAGGACCAGAGGAAGGACTGGGTGGTTTGTAATACTGCACACATGTCTCACATGCACGAATGGCCTGAGCTGCCTGTACACAAGCAACGTTTCCCAGGGACACACCCCGAGAAGGCTGTGGGCTCAGAGACGGACGTGAGAGGCTTCAGAACATTTTGTCTTAAACTTCCTGACTCTTAGGTCGCCCCTTAGCATCTCTAACCTTTGGAAATGTGTTTTATGTCTTTTTCAGGGCAACCTGAGAAAATAAAGATTTTATACCCAGTGTATAAAAAGTACCCTGAGGAGGATTTGTTCCTTTGTTCAGAAATATTTACTGAGCATCTATTATGTGAGTCATATTAAAAATGAGAAGCCCTCCCTGGCGTAGGATTTGCAGTCTTGTGGGATGGGCTGTGCACACTAATGGGTGACTTTTCTGTGTTCAGGTGGCCCGTGAAGAAGAGGAAGCTGTGTAAGGAGCCAAATATCATACGGGATCTTAAGAGCCTGGGCCCGAAATCCATTTCCACCACTCACTGGCTTTAGCAGCTTGGATGTCCAGCTTTGTGGGGGTCTGTGTGTCTCAGTTACCTCATCTGTAAAATGGGGCTTCACATAGTACTTATCTCTTAGCATTATTGTAAGGACCCAATGAGTTAACACATGCCTGCCTGTTATGAGTACTTATTAAGTGTTCATTATCTTAACAGTCAGAAGCCACTATCCAAAATTAATTTTTAAATATTAAAAAATTGGAAATAGTATAAAAGACAATATAAACTCTTCTTCCCATCCTATTCCCCAACTACCTGCTTCTCTTCCCAACAGCCAAATTGTCTTCCAGAGATAATTTAGGTTCATACAAGCAAATGGTAGCACATATATAAATGGCACAGATTATATACACCATTCTGCACCTCGGTTTTTTTAAGCTTAAAACTTTATCTTAGATGGCTTTCCAAATCAGAAGTAAGAAACAGAGGTTTCTCATTCATTTTTTGTTGGTGTTAAATTTTTCTCTGTTATACAAATATATTGAAAATTGCCTTATAATCTCTTTTAAAAAGGCGCCTTTTTATTTTTTCTATTTTATTTATTTATTTATTTTTGGTTGCGTTGGGTCTTTGTTGCTGCACACGGGCTTTCTGTAGTTGTGGCGAGCGGGGGCTACTCTTCATGTGGTGTGAGGGCTTCTCATTGCGGTGGCTTCTCTTGTTGCGGAGCACAGGCCCCAGGCGTGCGGGCTTCAGTAGTTGTGGCACACAGGCTCAGTAGTTGTGGCTCGCAGGCTCAGTAGTTGTGGTGCACAGGCTTAGTTACTCCGCAGAAGGTGGGATCTTCCCAGACCAGGGATCAAACCTGTGTCCCCTGCATTGGCAGGTGGATTCTTAACCACTGAGCCACCAGGGGAGTCCCAAAAAAGACGCCTTTTTAAAAATAATGAAACTATTTTAAACTTGAAGAATTTTTATTCTTGTACTCTTAAATTTTAATATTAAAAAATAAATTTTTGGGCTTCCCTGGTGGTGCAGTGGTTGAGACTCCACCTGCCGATGCAGGGGACACGGGTTTGTGCCCCGGTCCAGGAAGATCCCACATGCCGCGGAGCAGCTGGGCCCGTGAGCCATGGCCGCTGAGCCTGCGCGTCTGGAGCCTGTGCTCCACAACGGGAGAGGCCACAACAGTGAGAGGCCCGCGTACCGCAAAAAACAAACAAACAAACCAAACAACAACAACAACAAAATAAATTTTGGATATTCTGATTAATATGTGGCAATAAATTTAAAAATACATATGAAATGGACAATTCCAGAAAAATAGAAATGACATATGGGGCTCAAGATAAAAACCAGAATTCAGAGTTGTAACAATATGGTATCTAAAATGTCCAATTTCAACAAAAAAGTATGAGACAGGTGAAGTAGCAGGAAAGTGTTACCCGCCCCCAGCCCCCATTCCTCAAGAGAACACAATCAACAGGAACTGACTGAATGGGCCCAGAGGCTGCATTTCACAGAAAAAATGCTTTGCAGCTTTTATAATTGTGTCCAAAGAATTAAAGGAAGCCATGTTCAGAGAATTAAAGGAAAATATGTTGATGGTGACTTAACAAATAAGAAAATAACAACAAAAAAATTTGAAACTATCACAAGGAAGCAAGTGGAAATTCTATAGTTGAAAAGAACAGTAGCCAAAATGAAAAACTCACTAGATGGGCTTAACAGTAGATTTGCGATGGCTGTATCTAGCAGAATTATTCTTCAAGGATAAAAGCATAAAAATACTCCAGTTAAATAAAGATTGGGGTAATGTGTTGCTAGCAAACCTGCCTTACAAGAAATACTAAAGGAAGTACTTCAGGCTGAAAGGAAATGACAACAGATAGTAACCTGAAAAAATTAAGGGTGCTGGAAATAGTAAATTTGAGGGTAAATATAAAACACCGTATAAGTAGACTTTTTAAATTATCGACTCTTAATTTTTTTAAGAAAACAAAATTATGCAAATCAATAACATTATGTTGTTGCGTTTATAACATATACAGATGTAACATACAGTTATATGTCAACTATTCAATAATCTAAATTGATAATTGATAATCTAAATGAAAAGGAAAAATTCCTAGAAAGATACAAACTACTGAATTGATTCAACAAGAAATAGGAAGTCTGAATACACCTATAACAAATAAAGAGATTGAATTAGTAAATAGAAACTTCTCCCAAAGAAAAACGTAAGCCCAGATGACCTCATGGGTGAATTCTACCAAACATTAAAAGGAGAATTAATGTCAAATCTTTAGAAGCTCTTTGAAAAAAACAGAAGGGGAGGAAACACTTTCCAGCTCATTCTATGAGGCCAGTATTTCCCTAATACCAAAACTAGATAAAGACATCACAAGAAAAGGTCAGTATCTTTTACGAATATAGAAGAAACTTCCCAACAAATACTAACAAACTGAATCTGGCAACAAACAAAAAGGATTATGCATGACTAAGTAGGATTTATCCCAGGAATGCAAGATTTAACATACAAAAATCAATGTAACACACCATATTAATAGAATAAATGGTAAAACCACATTATTTCAATAAGTACAGGAAAAAACATTTGACGACCTCCAACAACTTTTCATGTTAAAAACACTCAGCAAACTAGGACTAGAAGGAACTTCATCAACTTGACGAAGGCCCCCTTTCCCCTCAGATCAGAAACAAAGCCAAGGATGCCTGCTCCCAGCTACTTCTATTCAATCTTGTATCCAGAAATTCCACTACTAGGTGTGGCACAAGAGAGTTGAAAAGACAAAAACATGCACACAAATATTCATAGCAACATTATTCACAATAGCCAAAAAGTGAAACAACCAAAATGTCCATCACCGGATAAAGGATAAACAAAATGTGGCCCTATCCATACAATGGGATATTATTCAGTCATAAAAAGGAATGACACAGGCTACAACAAGGATGAGCCTTGGAAACATTATGCTAAGTGAATGAAGCCAGAAACAAAAGCCCACCATAGGAATTTACTTATATAAATGTTCAAACTAGTCAAATCCACAGAGATAGAAAGTAGAGTAACAGCTGCCAGAAGCAGGGAGGTAAGGGGGTGGGGACTGACTGTTAGTAGGTGCAGGGTCTCCTTTTGGAGTGATGGAGATGGTCTGGAACTATACACTGGTGAGAGTGTACAATGAACATTCTAAAAACTACTGAATTATATGCTTAAAGGGTGAATTTTACGGTATGGGAATGATATCTCCATTTTTAAAATCCATGAGTTAAAAGAAATTGTACTGGAAGTCCTAGCCAGATCACAAACATACAGCTGGAGAGATTTTCACCCAAGTGCATTCACATATCACCTAAATAAAAAATAGAACATTCTTGTAGTTTCAGAAGCACCCCTTGTGCCAGTCACTAAGCCACCTAAAAGTAACCACTCTGCCACCTGCTAACACTGAAGGTGACTTTGAACTTCATATAAATGGAATCATGCGGTATGTACTCTTCACGTCTGACTTCTTTCATCCAACATTACGTTCATCAGATTCACACATGTGTTTGTGTACTTGAACCATGTTCATTTCTCTTTGTGGATTGCATTCCATTGTGTAAATACACCACCGTTTATCTGCTCATTCTCCTGTTGATGGGCATTTTGGGTTGTTTTTACCTTTTGGCTCTTAGTGTTGTGAACACTTTTGTGTACGTCTTTTATTATATATTTATAAAGCATTTCTCTTGGATATCTTCTGCCGAAGGCTGGTTCATAAGGTATATGTGTGGTCATTTTTAATATGCAATCCCGGATAGTTTTTCCAAGTGTTTGTACCAATTATACTCCCAACAGTGAAACATGAGAGTTACAGGGGGTTTTTTAGAGGCAAAAATATCAAAAATATATGTTCATCAACATGGCAGGAAAGGCAAGACTGCTGCCATATACTTTATTCGCATGAGCCTAAGGCCATATTGACATCATTTTTCCTTGTCTTTTCTCATGCTGCTCTAGGAAGCTTTTCAGGGCAGGAAGACCCCAGGTCCTGTTACAGCACCCCTGTTACCTAGCCTCTTTCTTAGATGCCTTCAGTACAAACTCTTATGCTGCACTGAGTGAAGGAAAGCACAGGACAAGGGGTCTTTGGGGGCCTGGTATATCCCAAAGGCCCAGAACACTGCCTGGCACATAATAGGAGCTCAAGAAGTATTTGCTGAATGACTGTCGCATCCCTTTTACTCTGGTAGGTAGGTGGATGCTATTATTATCCTCCATTTATTAAGGCAGAGATGAGCTACTGGCTCCAAGTCCACTTTCAGGAGGTGGCAGAGCCAGAATCTAAGCCCAGGCCCCTTGATTCCGGAGCCCAAGAGCTCAGCCATCTGCTCTCCAGCCTCCCATGGACGTTGGCCATGCTTTTGTTTCTGGTGGGGACAAGGTGGGGAAGGAGGGATGCTGGAGCCCTTGGGAAGATGCAAAGTCTAAGAAAGGGCTGTTCTCAGAAGCTGGGAGATTCAGAGTCTTGGGCAACAGGCCGGAGAGCAGGGTGCTGGGAGGGGGATGGTGGTCATGAGCGGAGGTGGACCTTTTGTGACTCAGGTCCACCCCTGGAAGGAAGCAGACCTGCAGGGCTGTGTGCTGGGACTGCATGGTGCACCCCTTGTAGAACCTCTTTGGTTGAGCTGCCCTTCGACGTGGTGCCCTCGGCTTCTTGATACACAAGGTCTATTGGAAGCTTGCTGCTGAGACGGCCATTCTTTAGGGACCCTAAGAAGTTCATGTCCTATCTCAGTTTCAGGACCGCTTATGTTTTCCTTCAGCAACTGTTTTAGTCACCTATTGAAAATTGAGTTTCTTTTTCCACTGGCAACTAAAACGCCAAATGTGTACGCTTTCCTGTGGGCAAAAGTCTAGGTCTTTAATTATACGCAATTTTGTCTCAGCTCCACTCTTGCCTCTCTTTTATGTTCCTGGCTTGGTTTTCTTCTTTCTACCCACCTTCCACCTGAAATTATTTCTGGAACAATGTGAAATATACATAAATTAGTTCAACATATTAAAGCCTTAATATTAATGAGGAAAGGCCTGTCTTTTCTTGCCTTATCATCTCTTAAGCAGCCCGTGAGCTACTGCTGTTTGCACTGGCTCAGGAAGCACTGGCCTGGGACACTTGGGGTTTTGGTCCTGACTGCCAGCACATCACTGTACCCTTTGAGCCTCCTTCTCCTGTTGTGTGGCTCACTCTGAAGTGGTGAAGAAAAACAAGATAAGCGCAAAGCACTCAGGCACATGCTTTATCAGCACAGTAACAGGCATCATCACAGTGACAGCTCTCCTACTGAGACACAATGCCAGCCCTTGAGCTTCTGCTTACGAATGAATGAGGGCAACCAAGAGTGGGCAGACCGCTCAGGGTCAGGTTCAGGTTCTTGCCTAGAGCTCTTGGCCAGTCATGGAGATGACCATTCCGGAAGTGGTGTGTTGCTGTGGGCACAGAGGGAGAAAGTGACGACTTCAAGCTGATGACCTTCAGATAGAAGAACATTCGGAAGTAATTCTCAGCCGGAGAGGGGACTGGACGGAACTGACCAGCTCTGCTAGCTCACTGCTCTCCCAGCCCCTCCGAGTGGTGGAGGTGACCGCTGTGAGGCTGCACTTGGGGGAGCCTGGCTCTCCTGGATGTCCACGTCTGTGTCCTCAATGTCTTGTGGAGGGAGCCTCCCTCCCTCCTTCTCTCACTCTCCTTCCCCCCACTCTCTCCCCCAGCGTCTCTCAATTCCTTTCATCCAACATGTGGAGCGTCCACTCACCGCCAGGCACTGCGCTTGGCACCAGGAGAGACCAAATGAGAAGGAGACCCCATCTCTGCCCTTCTGAGGCTCACGTTCCAGGCAGGTTATTCTGATACTCAGGAAATAACTGGGGCTGGGTGGGTGGAGGGTTTCAAAGCTGCATCCTCTGTAACCGACCAGCAGATGCTCCAACCAACAGCCTTCACGGAGCTTCAAAACACTGGAACACGCTACTGAAAGGTTTGTGGAATCTTCTTAAGATTAAAAATCGAAATGATGGTCGTACCTGTTTTCACACATCATATGGTGCATACATAGAATTCCATTAGGCTAAATCATTCCTTAAAATAAATATATTGAAGATACTAAAATAGCTGGCTATTTAGACAAAGCTTTAGCTGAGCGCTGCGTTTTGGCGGGAGAGTTGACTTTTGCTGCCAGGCCCCTTGGCTTTGGGTGGGAGACGGGGGGTTGCTTAGAGCAGCGATTCCCAGACCTTACTGGACAGATGAACCTTGTTGAAACGTAGATTCTGAGTCAGAGGTTGGGGTGGAGACCGAGACCCTCCATCTCACAAGCTCCACGTGCTCGTGTGTTCGAGGCTGCTGGTCTGCAGACCACACCTTGACCAGCAAGGGATGGGATCAAGGCCTCTCAACACCGGCACTACTGACAGCGGGACCGGGAAATTCCTTGCCGTAGGGGGCTGTCTTGCGCGGCGCAGGACCCTCAGCCGCATCCCTGGGCTCTTCCCGCGAGATTTCAGCAGCAGCCCCACCCCCGACTGTGACAACCTAAAAAAGGCTCCAAACATCCCCACACGTCCCCTGGGGACCGAACCAAAATTGTTCCCAGTTGAGAACCACTGGGCACATGACTTTCAAAGACCCTCCCCAGTCCAAGTTTCTATGATCACAAGCCGACATCAAAACACACATGCCACTAAGCCTTTAAAGACGACCCTAGAGCTAGTCTCTAAATGTCCTTTTAAAGGTATGAAGTCTGGGATCAACCTGCCTTTACTACAGCCAAGCGCAGCAGCCCACCCGCCCCCAGCAAAGCCTGGGCTAGCGGCATCTGCACCATTAAAGAGACCCTGGTGTGTGAGAGCCCCACGTGGCGGGGCTGGGGGACAGGGTAGCGCACACTTGCTCTCTGTGCACAGGTGCCTCACTGCGGGGACAGGCGTGAGCCTGCCTTGGGGGACAAGCGCTGTTCATCCCAGCTCAGCCATGGAGACCTTCCTCGAGAAGCAGGAGGGCAATTCATCGAAATCAGCAGAACACTGATTTTTCTTTACAAGGGGACTTTGCTCCCATTACCCGAGGGGTTAGGAGGCATGCGAAGGCTTTAGATGGGGCTGGACGAGTGGCCAGTGTCTTAGGGCTCATTAGTGCCGGGAAGGATGCGATGGGGCAGAGGCCCAGCATTCATCTGAGAGCCAGTGTCTCAGCCCCAGGACGAGAGACGGGAGGCTGAAAGCCACAGAGAGAGAGAGCAAAATGTGCTACGCGGATGCCCATGTATTTGCAAATGCACTATTAGCTCTTACTGCTCTGAAAGAAAAATGAGATGGTATTTCATTAGTAGGTGCATAAACTACTATGTTTCACAAGTAACAAAAGCAAGTCTTTGAATGGAAAGTTACCTGTACAAGAACTACAGAGAAATCTCCCGAGGGAGTGCGAGGTGGGGAGGGCAGGCTGCCACGCATCTAAGGAAGGGGGCGCGGGGCTGTGTCTTGTATTGAAGAAACGGACGGATCTTCCAAAACATTTAAAATCGGTTTTCTTTAAGGAGTAGGAGAGAACGGAGGGACAAGCATAGAAGTAACACTTCTTTAAATGTACCTCTTTTTTCTTATATATTTGACCTGGGAACTATGGGAAGTAAAACAATAAATAAAAGACTTTATTTTTTAGTAGTGGTGGGTTCACAGCATAACTGAGTGGAAAGCACAGCGAGTTCTCACATCCTTCCTCTCCACCCTCCCACAAGCACAGCCCCCCATGGACAGCCCGCACCAGAGCGGGACAGTGCCACACTTCTATGAACCCACGCTGACGTGCCATTATCACGCCAAATCCATCGCTCACATTAGGGTTCACTCTTGGATTCTGACAAGTGTATGATGACGTGCGTCCACCATTATGGTAGCGTTCAGAGTATTCGCACTGTCCCCAGAATCCTCTGTGCTCCACCTCGTCATCCTTCCTCTGCCTTAATCCCTGGCAACCACTGATCTTTTTATTGTCTCCCCAGTTTTGCCTTTTCCAGAACACTGGCAAATCCCACAGTAAGTGGTGACGTATATTGTGTGTTCTGTTGGCTATGTGGTTAGTTGGAATCACACAGTGTGTAGACTCTGCAGGGTGGTTTCTTTCACTAATCAGTATGCATTTAAGTTTCTTCCATGTCTTTTCGTGCTACGTAAGTCTTTCACCAAGTCATAAGCAAGATTAAATTTCAAAAGAACAATCTTTACAAATCGAAAACAAAATAATATAGATGAACTTAACTAGTCCAAGTGACTTTGAAGTGCAGTAATTTAACTGGACATCCCTAGTGGGATAAAACCTAAGGACCAAAATAACTGCAAAAAATTGTTTTAAACTGTTTCTAACACTTGGTATTATTGAGTTATATTTTTGGAGAGAGTGTCAGTATTGTTATTCTGAGGTTGTCAAGTATGTAACATGGAATAAAGCAAGTAGGTAATTAGTGGTATGCAAATTCCATTCCGAATGTCCTGAAAGCCAGTCTTGTCGGTGTGGAGGAAAGGGGATAGAGTTGGAGGACAGGAGAGGTTAGTGGGCACCTGCAGTCCTGGACTGAGTTGGAAGTAGCATTACCAGCTCATGTGGGGTGGTTAGCATTTTATAGACGTGCGTTTCCTAGTTCTTCCACTGTAAAGACCTAAAACCAGTGACCAACCCAGAACAGTGAGCATCCCTAGTGTCCAGACCAGTGGCTTGCAAATTTCTAACCAACAAACCCCAGGTATTCTGGGAGAATGGGCTGATGCCATGGCTGGGCCAGAAAATAGACAAGACGAGTCTGGACTACCTCATGATACCCAGGAGCAAGGAAGTTATCCAGGACTTCGAGGGTCGTGGCTTCAGGGACCACAAACAGCCTGGCTCCCACTGGCCAGGATGGGACAATCTGAACATCAGTGAGAATGCCGACTGCAGTGCGCCATAAAATGTTTAAATCTGTGCATTCGTGAGGGCACTAGAAAGAAGAAAGCAAATTGGTCACGTAGGAGGATGCTAGTGAGCTAAGTCATTGTTTTGAGAACTGGTAAATTATAGGGAAAGAGTTAAGTATTCAGTCTGCTTTTCCTACATGAACTGTGCTGAGGGCTAACCAAGTGGTGGATGACGGGAGGTTTTTCTTATGAGAAAAAGTCCAGTTAGTAAGTGATGACAGAACATCACTATTTTGCAACCTCTAATCAATGAATGGAACTGAGGATCATATCAGCCCCACAAGACATTCTCTGTCTCAGGAATGGAAGCACTACCACCTCCAAGACAGCTGTACTAAAAAAAAAAAAAAAATCCAAATCTACATCTGATCAAGCCTCTGGATCCAAATACGCATAGAGAGGCAATACAAAGGGTGGAATGGACATTCTAGGGATGTAATCTGCAAAATCCGGTGGGAAGACCTGTGGGACAAATGGCCCACTTTCTTCAACATGTAAATTTCAAAGAACTAAAAGGCGGAGGGGAAACATATAGATTAAAAAGAGTCCGGACTTCCCTGGTGGCGCAGTGGTTAAGAATCTGCCTCCCAATGCAGGGGACAGGGGTTCGAGCCCTGGTCCGGAAAGATCCACATGTCAAGGAGCAACTAAGCCCGTGTGTCACAACCACTGAGCCTGCACACTAGAGCCTATGAGCCACAACTACTGAGCCCATGTGCTGCAACTGCTGAAGCCCGCGTGCCTAGAGCCCGTGCTCCACAACAAGAGAAGCCACCGCAATGAGAAGCCCACGCACCGCAATGAAGAGTAGCCCCTGCTTGCTGCAACCAGAGAAAGCCCGAGTGCAGCAATGAAGACCCAACACAGCCAAAAATAAATAAATAAATATATTAAAAAAAAAAAAAAGAGTCCAAAGAAACATCTGCTTCTCAACATGTGACTAATGACGAAAAAAACAATTTTAAAAAAGTATGATATTTGCATAGCATCATTAATCCTAATCCACCATTATGTCATATAGAATAGTTTTCCTGCCCTGAAAATCCTCTGTGCTTCATCTATTCCAACCCTATCCACAGCAACTTTGGTCGACCACGATCTGTTTATTGCCTGGATCATTTTGTCTTTCCTAGAATGTCATATACATTGAATCATATAGTATGCAGCCTTTCAAACTGGCTGCTCTCATTTAGCAATATACACCATTTGTGCCTTGAAAACCATTTCCCTTTATTACTTAGTGATATTCCACTGTATGGATGTACCACAGTTTCCAATCGTTTATCAGTTCTCTTTGAGGGACACCTTGATTGCTTCTAGTTTTGGCCAATAATGAATGAAGCTGCTACAAACATTCATCAAAAAAAAAAAAAGTATGACATTAAAGAGACAATTGGAAGTAACACTGACTGGGTATTTGATGGTATTAAGGGACAACTGTTAATTGTAAGGCATAATAATGGTATCTTCATCTTTTAAAGCTACATCCTGAACTATCTGAGGGTGAACCGAGACAATGTCTGGAATGTGCTTCTAAATGACACAGGATTTGTGACCACCTGGAGGGGTGGGATAGGGAGGGTGGGAGGGAGGGAGATACAAGAAGGAAGAGATATGGGGATATATGTATATGTATAGCTGATTCACGTTGTTATAAAGCAGAAACTAACACACCATTGTAAAGCAATTATACTCCAATAAAGATGTTAAAAAAAAACTTAAAAAAAATTAATTAATGACAGAGGAGGGGGCAGAGGCTGGGGGTGAGAACAGGTGAGACAGGACTGGCCATGACTCATCACTACTGAAGTTGTGGGGTGGGTTTGTCTCTCTTGTACAGGTTTGAAATTCTCCATCATAAAAAAGCAAAAGAAAGAAAGATCAGAATCAAGTATATAGGAAGACCATAGGCTAACACAACATTGTAAAGCAATTATACTCCAATAAAGATGTTGAAAAAAAAAAAGGACCACAGGCTCCAGAGGAAGCGACGTCTTTGCCTTTATGTTGAATTTACTTTCAAGCTCCCTCACTGTGGCCCAGCTGCCTGGCCTCTGTCACCTGGGCCTGGAGCCTAAAGGACCATTAGTGATAGCTCTAATCTGGCAGCGTGATGGTTATGAGCATGGGCTCTGGAGCCAAATGCATGCTTCAGACAGAAGCTCTGCCCCCTCCCAGCTGTGTGGGTGACCTTGCCCCAATCCGTCACCTTGTCTTCCTCTCCATTCCCTGGTCTGTGAGTGGGGCTGACAGTAGTGCCACTTCAGGGGCAGATTAAATAAGTTCACGTTGTAAAGCCCTAGAGCAGTGCCTACTGCGTAGTGAGCACTAAACATGCGTTAGCTTCCCCTCTTTATTTATTTATTTTTTAACGTCTTTATTGGAGTATAATTGCTTTACAATGGTGTGTTAGTTTCTGCTTTATAACAAAGTGAGTCAGCTATACATATACATATGTTCCCATATCTCTTCCCTCTTGCGTCTCCCTCCCTCCCACCCTCCCTATGCCACCCCTCTAGGTGGTCACAAATCTTTCACTTTCTCTTCAGCTCCAGCTCTGCGATAAGAGCTCTGAGTGAACAAGTGCTAAATAAGAAGCACAGACCACCATGTGGGTACTGCCTCTGCCTGGGGGGTGTGGGCTGTGCCCCAGAGGAGGCCACAGCCAACCAGCACCCACATTACAGAACCCTGGCCCATCAGAGGGCTGCGGTCGGGCCAGGGCACCCCAGGCCAATGTTATTTCACGTGCAAATATGCCAAACCCTCAAGGTCAGGGTGAATTGAAGCAACAGGGAAGTGCTCACTGGGCCACAGTGGGGACAAAGAGGCAGTCCATGGGTCCCTGGGATGTTTCTGAAGTTCTGTCCTCAGGGCAGTACAAGGACAGGACAGAAAGGGACACAGGCGCCAGGCTCTGCGTGCACATCCATGGACCCTGGCAACAACCCTGTAAGCCAGGCCGGGCCAGACAGCGTGAGGCACCTGCCCAAAGCCACGTCGCTGTACGTAGCCGAGCTGGTATTTGAACACACAGACCTGTGTGATTCCAGAGCCCCCTGGAAAGTTGATAAATTTTACCAGATCCTTCCCAGCCCTGGGAAAGTAAAAACAGAGCAACGTTTATGAAGCCCCATCTCATTACACATACCTCATTCTTACATGGCAGGGCCATCAAATGGGCTGAGAAAGGCTTCTGGTGATGAGTGCTTGGACTCAGCACATGTTGAGTTCAGATTCTAATCCATTTCCAAGGGGGGTCGTCAAGGAGACAGGTAGACAGAGTCTGGAGTTTGCAGAAGTCTGCACTGGAGACATAAATGTGGAAGTCGTCATATAGCAGCACGTAGAGGCGGTCGGTCAAGATCACCAAGGGAGTGGGTGAAGGCAGACAAAGGAAGTGATGCCTGGAGCCCTGGGGCCCAGCAGCTGCATCTGAGAAGTAGGGACCATGAGGTAGAAGGAAGGCAAGAGAGGGCTGTGTCCCAGGAGCCAAGGCAAAGTGAGGACTGAGGACTGACCATTGGGTTTGGCCACAGGAGAGGCAAGGGAGGACGTGACAGGAGCGGTGTTGGTGGAGCCCTGGTACCCATGCCTCGGGCCTGAAGCAGCCCCACGACCTGGGCGGCAGAGCAAGGAGGTCAGGGGTGTCTCCATGGAGCTTTGCAAAACGACTTGCTTGCTGCCAGAGGAAGTAGACCTGAGGTCACAGGAGCACAGGCAGAACTGGTACCTTCCCAAGAGGCCCCCAGGGCAAGACAGGCTCACGTTCCTGCTGCTTTTGCCCCTTGTACCCAGTGCTCTGTCCTAGGGCAAAGCCTTCTGGACGGGCACAGCCTTGGTGACATCATGGAGATGAAGGGACTTGAGACCTGCACCAGGGCCACCCCCTCCTCTCACCCCAGGCTGAGGGAGACGCTCCCTCTCAGGGCACCCCAGGTGGGTGCATGGGGCCCAAGAGGGCACTGCCATGTGGACGACTCAGGAGGAACGGGAGCCCTCGCCCCCTCCTTCCAGTAGAAACTAAAGGAGGGTGACCCTCCAAATCGAGTAGAGGAGAGGGGTTGACTCCTGGTTCCATGGAAAGGGGGGTCTACACCAGCGACAGGGTGAAGCAGGCTGTGCCAGGGCATCTGGCATTTCCCACCACACTGAGTCCTGGGACCGAGCAACCCTGGGGAGCCGCACGGTTTCCCTGCAGAGCCACAGGGGGTCTTCTTTCCTCCCCTCAGACCTAAAATGACTTCTGCTGCACCCTCCAATAAGCCTTCCTCCCCACCCACCTCCACCCCCTGCCCGCTGGTGCAGTTAGCATCACATGTAAGAGGGGAAATCACAGGTAGAAAGAATTCTCACAAAGATCGATGGATCAGATTGATCTTGGAAGGAGATTTTTAAATGATGTGTGTTAATTTGTGTGAATCTCCTGTTGATAGAACTTCAAACAGTGAAATAAGAAAGGGCAGGAAAACCCACGTGCCAACAGGCTTTCTAAAAACTTCTTTTCCATTATAGTTTATTACAAGATATTGAATATAGTTCCCTGTGCTATAAGGTAGTTCCTTGTTGTTTATCTATTTTATATACAGTAGTGTGTATATGTTAATCCCATACTCCTAATTTACCCCTCCCCCCTGCTTTCCCCTTCAGTAACCATGTTTGTTTTCTATGTCTATAAGTCTATTTGTTTTGTAAATAAGTTCATTTGTATCATTTTTAATTAGATTCCACATATAAGTGATATCCTATGGTATTTGTCTTTGTCTGACTTACTTCATTTAGTATGATAATCTCTAGGTCCATCCACGTAGCTGCAAATGGCATTATTTCATTCTTTTTTACGGCTGGGTAATATTCCATTGTATGTATGTGCCACGTTTTCTTTATCCATTCCTCTGTTGATGGACACTTAGGTTGCTTCCATGTCTTGGCCATTGTAAATAATGCTGCTATGAACATTAGGGATGCATGTATCTTTTCGAATTAGAGCTTTTGTCTTTTCTGGATATATGCCCAGGAGTAGGATTGCTGGATCATATGGTAACTCTATTTTTAGTTTTTCAAGGAAGCTCCATACTGTTTTCCATAGTGGCTACAGCGGGCTTCTTAAAAAATAAAGTGGGATGGTGATGAGGATCCCCTTCAAAACGCCCACTAGGCTTCCAGGTAAATGCTCCCTGAGAAGATAGGAACGTTGGGTGAAGAGGTGATAGTGCCTTGGAACCACGTTTCTCACTAGGCTGGGTTCTCTTACAGTTTGCAGAGCAGAGCCTGTTTTGGAGCGGGAATTGGTAGAATTGGATACCCACAATGAGATGTCTATGCCTCATCACGTGCGCTGCCTCATGGCTCTCCAGGTGGGACAAGGGGAAGGTGGCCCCGGAACGGCCTGCTTAGCTTGCTTTTGAAGGAAGTGAGCTCCAATCCAGGAGAGGCTGACAGACTGTTAAGTCTAGATGCTCCTACACAGCCTTTACTCAGAGCAAAAACTTCCAAGGCTGAGGCAAGCCAAAATTTAGGGTCAAGAAGCACCAGGAGATTCAAAAGACATAGAGAAAATACTGGAGTGAAGTCAGCTGAAATGTTGATGGTAGTTATCTGGAAGGAACGGGGCAGGGGGGACTATGGATATTTGTATTCTTGTTTAATATTTTTCAGTACTTTAGACATTTTCTACTAGGAGCAGGTATTGCTTTCCCAATTAGAAAAAAGCTATTTTTGTAAAGAGTCAAGGAAATAAAAAAGCTTATTAGATTTGCCCAGAACGTGAGATTTTTGACTGGGAAGAGATTTTACAGGGATAAATTAATCTATTCTCAACCAAACAAGTCTAGGGACTTCCCTGGCGGTCCAGTGGTTAGGACTCCGCACTCCCAGTGCAGGGGGCACAGGTTCGATCCCTGGTCAGGGAATTAAGATCCCACATGCCGCGAGGTGTGGCCTAGATAAATAAACAAACTAAACAAGTCTAGAAAGCCTAAAATGTCTAAAAATGTAGGAAATTTGAGTTTAGAATCTGGATAGATTCTGTTCTTCATGTTTGGAATCTGCACAGTGAAATAAAATGATCATTTTTAGTACTATATAATGTTTTACTTTAAAAGAGTACAATAAGTGAAACAGCAATATCTTATGTTTTTTTTTTTTCTACTTTTGAAAGTGCTCCACTTTTTTCGTGACCACCAGGATGCTCAGAGCTAAATTTCGCGCTTAGCCCGTCTTGTACAGTTGTACAGCCATGTCCTCCCTCTGTTCCTTAACTTCCATGATTTTATGCTTGCTTAGATGATTCTATTTTTTTTTTTTTTTTTTTTTTACCGGTACGCGGGCCTCTCACTGTTGTGGTCTCTCCCGTTGCGGAGCACAGGCTCCGGACACGCAGGCTCAGCGGCCACAGCTCACGGGCCCAGCCGTTCCGCGGCATGTGGGATCCTCCCCGACCGGGGCATGAACCCACGTCCCCTGCATCGGCAGGTGGACTCTCAACCACTGCGCCACCAGGGAAGCCCGATTCTACTTTTAATATGTCTTTATTACAAGCTCCCCACAATCCTTTTGGGGAGTGGGTGGGACATAATAATAAGAATAAATGATCTTATTTAAAAGAAAACCTCTGTGAAGTCAAGAGGAACAGGGATTTATCTCATTTAGATGATGAAGCTGATGGGATCCACTTGATCTAGATCTAGATCTAGATCTGGGTTCCACTAGAACCCAACTTTTCAGACTTCTCATCCAGTGCTTCTTTCACTGTGCCAAGCTAAGTAGTGGGGCATCAGGATGGCTGTCTGTGACCATGTCAGGGAGGGTGACAGGAGACACCATACTGCCACCCACTCCTGGTCACTCCCCATCTGGAAAGGCTGAAAGCAGTTGACCAGGTGACATACCCACATTGCTATATGTGAAGAACCAGCCAAACAAGACTGCCAAAGCCAATGGTAACAATTAATATTTCCCAATCTTGGTTTCAGAGCAAGGGTTAGTTCCTCCAAACACTTGCTGTCCTCATTTCTGTCCTGGTTTGGTGACATTTTTGTTCAAACTGCTTTCCCCCCCGAGGGTCCTGAGCCTCTCCACACAGCCGGGGAAGCTTTTGCTCTGTCTTCTCTCATGACTGGGAATCTCGCTGGGTTATTCTGTTTTGGGCTGCCATAACAAGGTACCACAGACAGGGGGGCTTAAACGACAGAAATTAATTTTCTCACAGTTCTGGAGGCTGGAAGTCCAAGATTAAGGTATTGGCAGGGTAGGTTCTTTTTGAGGGCCGTGAAGGATGGATCTGTTCCAGGCCTCTCTCCTTGTCTTGTAGGTGGCCGTCTACCCTCTGCGTTTTCACACCATTTTCCCTCTGTGCATGTCTGTCTGAATTTCTTCTTCTTACAAGGACTCTCACGATATTGGATTAGGGCCCATCCTAATGACCTCCTTTTAACTTGGTTATCTCTATAAAGACACTATCTCCAAATGAGGTCAAATTCTAAGGTACAAGGGTTAGGACTTCAACATGAATTTTTTGGGGAAAGAGTTCAGCCCATAATGCTTGCCCCCCATCTCCTGGTTTGGACAACAGCCCCTGCAGAGGCCCACGATACTAGGAGGCCCCGGGCATCTGGGCTGGCAAAGGCATATCCACCCTTCTTCAGCCAGCAGCTGACCCAGATCCTGGGTCAGACAAATTTCAACTAGAACCCCAGCTCCACCATTTACTGTGTGACCTTGGCCATTTCCTCCATTTCTCTGAGGTTTGGTTTCTTCACATGAAACCATCTCCTACCTAACAGGATCATTATGAGAAATAAAAGTAACAGTGTCTGTGAAGTGCTGGCACCTGGGAGGAATCCGCGAGGTGAGGCCAAGGCTGATACTTAAGCAGATTACCAGCTTTAGCTGGGAGACGCCAGGCCTGTCCTATCTCTGAGCTGCCGGGTCAGTCACACCCAGAGCAAAGGCTTCCCCGGGAGAGTCTCTGGGCCTCCTCTCTGAGGGACACATCTTCCTCCTTTGAGCATCTTTCAGAGCTCAGCTCAATACCTGTGTCCAAAGAAAGAAGTTCTTTCTCAACTTCCCTCATGCCTGGTGACTTCAACAACCTAAGGATGGGTTGGGCCTTGATCCAGGAGTTATGCTGCTTCAGTTTCTAAGGTTTAGTAACTCAGCCTCATTTCTTCACCCATAGTTCCCTTTACAAAGCACAGATCATACATGTGAGGGTTAATTTTGTGTGTCAAGTTGACTGGGCCATGGGGTGCCCAGATATTTGGCCAAACATTATTCTGGGTGTTTCTCTGAGGGTGTTTTTGGATGAGGTTAACACTTAAGTCAGTAGACTGAGTCAAGCAGCTTGCTTTCCCTAATGTGATGGGCTTCGCCCAATCAGCTGAAGGCTGGAACAGTACAAAAGGCTGATCCTCCCCAGAGTAAGAGAGCGCTCTTCCTGCCTGACAGCCTTTGAACGGAACATCGGCGTTTTTTCCTGCCTTTGGACTCAAAATGAAACATCGGCTCTTCCTGTGTCTCTAGCCTGCTGGGCTTCAGACTAGAACTACCCCATTGGCTCTTCCTGCGTCTCCTGCTTCTGACTCACTTCACCCTACAGATCTTGGGAACTGCTGCCTTCGATAACTGTGTGAGCCAGTTCCTTAAAATAAATGTTTACACACACACACACACACACACACACACACGTGCATGCGCACACACATGCATGCACACACTCGCACACGTCTTAGTGGTTCTGTTTCTCTAGAGAACCCTAATAAAACAGGTAATCCCAGGTGACTAATGCCAGCGTACCTGTAGATGTCACCACCCAAATCCCAACCAGTGGGTCTACATTCCAGCAAACTCTAATTGACACTGACTTCAAGGAACCATTGTAACCATTGTTCTCGCTTTTCCAAACAAGAGGAGGGCATTCCTTTTCTGCCTCGAAGGTCCCCCTTTAATACGCATATCACCCCCACCTGAAGTAGGAGGTGATATGGCTTTATCCCTGCCTTGTGGAGGGAGGGACAGAGTGAAAAATAAGTTTGCTCAAGTCACGTGTGGACACGGAAGGAGCAGGCTCCAGACTGGTGCCAAGCCTGTTGCTCAATGTCTGCGCAGCGTGACACGCCCCGGACACTTGCCGGACGACATGCAGCCTCATCTGTACACAGGCTCAGCCGATCTGGGAGTAGCGGTGACCCTCCTCTCCCAGGGTTAGCTGCCCAGGTGGAGGAGGGGACCGCTGCATCCGTGCTCCCAGCTGGAGTCTCGACAAGCATACCGGAGCCACTGCTCCACACAGAACAGGGAGAAAAGGCAGGACAGAGGATGGGTCTTGTATGGTCTAACGGAGGAGTCCCCAGAGTGCCTTCTGTGGGACACTGGTCCTGGGACAGGCTTTAGAGAAGCAAAATGGATTGCCTCAATGAATTAATCTGGGGAAATGCCCCTTAGGAGACCTATCTTGGAAGCAAAGTCCATGAAGACGACTCTGAGGAGTACCGTAGGAAGAGCTTGCTTAACTTTGCCTCACTATACCCATACATTTTTAATTTTGTTTCTCCATAATACCAATTAACATTCCACATCCTTTGGAATCAGTAATGTTCCACAGGACATGTGCAGGGAAACACAGGTCCAAACAATTATTGAGCAAGAATTAATACCGAATTTTCTCCTGTTTCCTCATTTGGGCTGAGTCTTGATTAAAAAAAAAAAAAAAAGTGGTATTTACTCTGAGCTTACTCAGAGCCAATTAAGTAGTTAAGTTCTTTTTTTTTTTTTTTTTTTTTTTTTTTTGCAGTACGCGGGCCTCTCACTGTTGTAGTCTCTCCCGTTGTGGAGCACAGGCTCCGGACGCACAGGTTCAATGGCTATGGCTCACGGGCCCAGCCGCTCCGTGGCAAGTAGGGATCCCCCTGGACTGGGGCACGAACCCATGTCCCCTGCATCGGCAGGCAGACTCTCAACCACTGCGCCACCAGGGAAGCCCTAGTAGTTAAGTTCTTAACTCCTTAACTCCTGTAATCCTCAGGGCCACGGGAGGTGCTGGGAACCATTAGCATCCCCATTTAACAGATGGGGAGACCTAGGCAAAAAAGTTAAGAAACTTTCCCACTGTCAAACAGCTAGTAAGTGTAGACTGAATTAAGATACAGTTCACCTCTGGTGGCTTAATTTCCTTGTCTTTTTCTAGTTGCTCAAGTCCAAATAATACCATCCAGCTGTCCCAGGCAGATTCTATAGTCCAAAGTGAACTGTAATTGGAACATTTGTCAGAAAACTTTCAAATACAACTATGAATCCAAGAAAGATGCTAAGCTTTAAAGGAGACAAAATAATGAGCTGTGCCCTCGACCTCGTGTTATGTTTTGGAGAGCAATTTGGGTGAACTGCCACAGTTTTACTTTTCTTTATTCGTTTCTGTACTGCATGGATTTTCTGCAAGGTGCAGCTGTTATCCTTGCAAATCAGAAAAAATAAAATTACAAAGTGCCCTGGGGTCCAGGCAGTGGTCAGAGGGGAGGTGGGCATGGGGGAGGACAAAGGGCACGGTCTGCCAAAAGGAGGTGGTTCTGTCCAAACTCTGGGGGCTGCACTGCTGTTCCAACCTGTGCTAGAGTTTTCTAGAACAGAAGACACCTCTGTCTCCTGGGGTGACATCCCTGGACAGAGGAGATGGAACTTCCTGACAAATGGCAGAGTCCATCCAATGCCAGCAAGGCCCTACAGAGCACACAGGGACCTCAGGAAGAGAACGTGGCTTTAGGGACTGCATGGTCTCTGGAAGTGGAGACCATGCAATATGCTGGTTAGTTCCTAGGGAGCGCTAGTTAAAGCAATACCAGGTGTCTTAGTTTCCCTTTGCTGCTGTAACCAATCACCGTAAACTTAGTGACTTAACACAGACTTATTATCTCCCACTTCTGGGAGTCAGAAGTCCAAAATCAGTTTCGCTGGGCTAAAGTCAAGGTGTTGGCAGGGCAGGTTCCTTCCAGAGTCTCCAGGACAGAACTTGTTTCCTTGTCTTTTCTGGCTTCACAAGGCTGCCAACATCCCTTGGCTCGTGGCTCCTTCCTGCATTTTGCAAGCTCATCAGCCCAATTTCTGCTTCTGTCATCACGTCACCTTCTCTGACTCTCACTCCCCCTGCATCCCTCTTACAAGGACCTCTGATTATACCAGCCCACCTGGATAATCCAGGATGGTCTCCCGCTCAGGGGCCATGATTCAGCCCATCACTACAGGGAACAGAGGCTATTGTTCTCTGTGAATACTAAGAAACACAAGTGTTAAAGCACTAAAGATATAACCTTGATCCCATCAGTTGGTGAAGCAGGGAATGGGAAATGACGGGCACGACAGCCAAGGGGATGGCGTGGTTCACAACAGGACTCAAGGCCAAGTTCTCAGGCTCTGTCCCAAGGCTGGCATGACCCAGAGACTTGCTTGGTCATGATCGCACTGAGTTGGTTGCAAACTATACGAGTGCCAAGAGAATGACAAACATGCATCCAAATTCTGCCTGTGCTCGTGGGGACCGCCCCCCCCCCCACCGGACTTGTCACCATGAGGAAATGGTGACAAGGAGAATAGGGACACGGATATAATTATGAAGAAGCAGCCCAGAGTCAGGAAAAGGCAACTTCATCATTTTTCTACCATTGTGAGACCTGCTTCGCTTACTGAAACATTTGACAGCATTTGTGTCCCCAACTTGAAGCACAGCCCGGTCACTCTGAGTGTGGAGCTCAAGTGCCACATGCACTCTGCTTGACGCCAGCCACGGTCTTGGCTCAAACAACCCCCTTAAGGTGACACAGGCCATCCTGGCAGTAGGAGCACCTGGCTGGGCAGGAGACAGGATAGGGCGGGCAGCACGCAGCCTCGGGTATCCCTCAGGCTGCCCTCTCACGGCCTCCCACTTCCTTCCCATCCCACCCCCTCTTTAACTCCCTGCAACCACTTAACTGTCCTCCATTTCTGTAATTTTGACATTTCAAGAATGTTATGTGAATGGAATCATACTGTATGTAACTTGGGGCTGAGCTCTTTTCGCCCGTCCTAGTCCCTGGAGAGTCATAGGTGTTGTATGCACCTGTAGTTCACTCCGTTCTACTGTTGAGTGGCATCCACGGCCTGGGTGCACCGCAGTCTGTTGAGGAGCTTCTAGGTTGACCTATTATACAAAAAGCAGCTATAAACATTGGTGTAATGGTTTCTGTGTGAATGAATATTTTCATTTCTCTGGGACGAATACCCAAGGGTGCAATCCCTGGGTCATACAGTGATCACATACATGGCTCCTTAAGGAACCGCCAAACTGGCCAATTTACTTTCCCATCAGCAATTCACAAGTGATTCAGTTTCTCTACACTCTCACCAGCATTGGGTGGTGTCACTATCCTCCCCAGTGAAATGTTTATCCGAGTCTTTGGCCCATGTTCTAATTGGATTGATTTTTTTCTGGTGAGTTTTGAGTGTTCTTTATATATTCTAGCTATTAGTCCTTTGTTGGATATATTGGTTTGCAAATATTTTCTCCCAGTCTGTAGCTTATAGTTTCATCCTCTTAACAGAGTCCTCTCAGAATGAAAGTTTTTACTTCTACTTTTAAAATTCAATTTATCAATTTGTCCTTTCATGGGTCATGCTTTTGCTGTCAAGTCCAGGCTCCCCAGGGGTCTCCACGGGCACCGCAGGGGCAGGACTCTTGCTAGGCCAGCGCGGCTGAGAGTCCTGGCTCCCTTCAGGCCCTCTGATCCCACCCTGGCAGGTGTGCTGGACCCGTGCTCCAGCCTAGAGAGGGTGGGAGTCTAGCTCCCCACCTGGCCATTGCTGCTGTGGGTGTGGGTTAGGATGTTTTTCCTGTGTTGTTGGCTGTAGTAGTGCCCCGTGGCCTAAAAATCTTCTGTCTTGCTACGCTGCCCTTCTCATTTTCCTCTGGAAGAGAGAGCAGCTTCTGTTTCATTTATTTTTTTAACGGTAGTTAAATACATATAAAAGTTACCGTTTTAAGGTGTACAGTTCTGTGGCACAAAGTATATTCATACTATTTTGCCACCAGCACCACCACCCAGCCCACAACATTTTCATCGTACCCAGCTGAACCTCTGTACCGAACCTCTGTACCGATTAAACACTAACTCCCCATTTCCCATCCCCCCAGGCCCTGGCAATCACCCTTCTACTTTCTGTCCGTGTAAATCTGACTGCTCTAGGACCTCATATAAGTGGAACCACGCAAGATTTGTCCTTTTGTGACTAGCTTGTTTCACTGAGCATGTCTTCAAGGTTCATCCATGTCGTAGCACGTTAGAATCTTCTTCCTTTTAAAGCAGCATAATATACTGTTGTATTGTTTACTACATTGTGTTTACCAATCCATTCATCAGTGGACACCTGGGTTGCTTCCATCATTCGGTTATTGTGAACACAGGTGTACAAATGCTATGCTATACATAGGTGTACAAATATCTGTTCAAGTACCTACTTTCAATTCTTTTGGGCATATCCTCCAAAGTAGAATTGCTGGATCATATGGTAATTTTATATTTAATTTTTGAGGGACCATCATACCACCTTCCACAAGAGCTGTACAATTTTACATTCCTACCAGCAATGCACAGGTGTCTCAATTTCTTCACATCCTTATCAAAACTTTTTTTTTTTTTTTTGGATAATAACTATAATAATGAGCGTGAAGTGGTGTTGATCTTCTTTTGACTGTGCCTGTAGGTATTTCCGTGTTGCTGAATTCTTCAGCTCCAAGCATGGGATATAAGAGGCATAAAGAAAACTGGGGGACTTCCCTGGTGGTGCAGTGGTTAAGAATCCACCTGTCAATGCAGGGGACACGGGTTTGAGCCCTGGTCTGGGAGGATCCCACATGCCGCGGAGCAACTAAGCCCATGCACCACAACTACTGATCCTGTGCTCTAGAGCCCAGGAGCCACAACTACTGAGCCCGTGTGCCACAACTACTGAAACCTGCGTGCCTAGAGCCCGTACTCCGCAATGAGAAGCCACAGCAATGAGAAGCCTGCGCACCGCAACAAAGAGTAGCCCCTGCTCGCCGCAACTAGAGAAAGCCCGCATGCAGCAACGAAGATCCAACGCAGCCTAAATAAATAAACTTATAAAAAAAAAGGAAAAAAAAAAAGCCTTGAACAAAATTTTAAAAAAAACAAAAAAACTGGGGGGCTTACCACTGTTATCGTTCTTTGGGTCCCAATGTTGCTGGCTGGTCTGCTTCCTTCACTTTACCTTTCAGAGTCTTATGTTTGTTTTTTAAGGTATAATGTCCAGGGTTTTTAGTTGTATTTAGTGGAAGGGATAGGGAAAAGTTTATCTACTTTACATAGTAGATATACCATATCAAGAGAACCTTGAATTTCTTTTAACATACAAGTGCCCTCTCCATCTCTTTTTTCTTGAAATTTACTGAAGAAATCAGATTGTTTGTTCTACAGAGCTTCCCACAGAACTAGATTTTGCTGATTGCATTCCCCGTGGTGTCATTTAACATGCTCCTCTGTGTCCTGTATTTCCCAGGGAATTGGTGATTCGATTTAGACTTGATCAGATTCAGGTTACAGTTTTTGGCAAGACTCCGTCATAGATGGTGGTATGTACTTCCATCATGAGGCATGTATCATCTCTTCGTCTTTCTTGGTAATATTAGCTCCTTCAATCGTTGCTAGTCTTTATTTTTCTAGTATCATCATGAACTTAATTATATAATTTTAACCCACTGCTGTTATTATTCTTGTTTATGTTCACCCCATATCTACCTAGAAGGAGCTTCTTGAAATTCTCTTGACAGGGTCTGTGGTGTCTTTGCCAGTCCCGTGGAAGTCAGGTATGAGAAGACGCTCCAGACTCACCTTGGACATTTTCTGCCCTAAATCTAGAATCAGCCATTCTCCATGGAGCCTGGATAGTTTTGGTCAGAAAGGTATTTAGAGACTACAATTTGGGCACTTAGAGGTGCTCATTAGCTACTGGCTTGGTCATTGTTTTTAAGTCTTTTCAGTTAACCAAGTGAGGAAATACGTGTGTATTTAAGATAAATATATGATGAGTTCAAATTCATATCTCCATATCAAATTCAGAACTAAAGGGTTTTAATTTAACCTATTTTTATCTTATAGATGTAACTTTTTTTTCTCCCATGCCAAAAACTTGGTTCCTAATGATATCCACATAATCACTCAGTTACTTTCTCCAACAGTAAACACACAACAGTCTCAGAATGACAATCTCACAAAAACAAAACACCACTTCCACAAAACAAAACAATTATTGAAAATGTTTTTTGTGTATTAACCGATCATTTATTTATTTGTTGCTACTATTTTTGTCCTTAGGGTACATGTCACTAGAGATGCACAGTGAAATTCCTGTATTTTAAAGTCATTTGAAATAATTCCTATGTATTTGTGTCATCAACTGTATATGTGGTTATGTTGATTTATTTCATTTTGCTTTCAATTCTTAGGAATCAAAAATTTATTTTAATAATTTTGTAAATATTCACATGGTTCTAGAGCCAAATCTATGAAGCAAATTATATTTGAACAGGGTAATCCTCTAACTCTGTCCCCTATGTATTATTCCCTCTCTCCCCATATAGGTAATAACTTAAAACTTTTCTTTTTTGATTTTTCCCTTCCATCTAAAAAAAACCAATTATCTCTGCTTCCTTATCCCTCCTTTCTTGAATAATGAGTAGCACACTATTTGCACTTTTCTCTGTCTTGTGTTTTGTACATATGGTATCTTGAAGATCACTCCAAAGCAGTAAACAGAGATATTAATCCCTTTTTATAGCTACACAGTGGAGTCACTGTGTAGATGTACAATAGTTTATGCAAACAATCCCCTGTTGATGGAAATCAAAATGTTTTTGAACAGAGTTTCTACACTGAGTAACTCTGACATATGGTTATGTAAATCCCAATGATTATTACATAAGTCACCTTTTAATTTCACATCCCTACTCTCAACAGCTTTCTCCATGCAAGGGGCTGACTTTATTTATGTATACTACCTAGAGTTAGTTAGTTCCCAGGTGGCAAATATCCCTGATAAAGTACTGAATAGTGTTTTAATTCCCAAGTTACGTCAAAGAATTTTCCCAAAGGGGGAATAGGGAGTTCTTGTTTAATGAGTACAGAGTTTTTGTTTGGGAATATGAAAAAGTTCTGTAGATAAATGGTGGTGATGGTTGCACAACAATAAGAATGTACTTAATGCCACTGAACTGTACATTTAAAAATGGTTAAAATGGTAAATTTCATGTTATGTATATTTTACCGCAATAAAAAAAAAGAATAAGATCTATGGAAAACATTTAAAAATTTATTGAAAATTAGCAATAAAGATTTCTTAATGTTAAAAAACACAATTTTCCCCAATAAACTGCTACTTTAATGTGTAACTTTATACCAAAATTAAAATTTTATGCATAAACTAAATGAGGTTTTTAATTGATGTGAATGTGTTTCAGTGCAGGGTCAATAGATGTCTTCATCTTAGCGATGGTTCCTTTCTCCACTGTTGTAATTAGTGAGGGTTGGCCACCTTCCAAGCTGAATCTTATCTGACATGAAATCTGTACAAATTACTTCCCAAGTTTAACCACAAGGTAGCAAGTTAGCTCTTTCTAGATACATTTATCTTACTGCACGATGACCTGCATTTTATGGCTTCTAAATGAGTCATTTGTGACCAGGAAATCCAGCTCGGCGACAAGGGAGACAAACTCTTATACCTATCCCTGCTGGTGTTAGGGAGAGTCAAGGTTTATTACACGGGGCTGACAGGTCAGAGACTCAGGGCAAACGCAGAGAATCTTCTCAAGCCCTAAGTCTGGATCCACTAATGAATGGGCTGCAGCCTGGTGAGCTGTCGTAACTCCTCACGTCTCTTCTTCATGACCTTGTCGCCATCTGTAAAATACAGCCTTGCCCACTGACAGAGAAGTTCCAAAGACACCATAAGATCCTTGGCATCTGGGTGCTCAGGATGTACACAGCATCATGATTTCCTTCCTCAACTGGTTATGAAAAAAGACAGCCTCCAAAACCCTTCAAGTAGGAAAACCAGCTATTTTATTTCTTGTGAAAGACTCCTCTTTCTTCCATCGCTGGAACTCTGGGGCTGAGTGGCTCCTCCGCTGGGTCCCTGGGCACAACCACAGGCAGGACCAGCACCTGCAGTCTGAGGCATCACTTGACTCGGCTTCAGCGTTTATGATGATGTAGGGCACAGGCAGTGTGGGCACACCTGGCCGCTGATGCATTGCTGGGATAAATGACCATCTTATCCCAGAGTACTCACCTTCAAAGCAAGCAGGGAGATGATAAAGATGGAGACCTTGGTAGAGTTGAAGAGGAAAAGACAGAAGTATTAACTTGTCTATGTATACTTGGGAACAACCAGAAGAATTCAGAGCCAGACTGCAGTGCAACAAGGCATTTATCCACATCCCCTGGAAGATCTGGCCTCTAGCCCTGCCTCTTGAAATCCGTACCATGGAAACTTTGCACAAAGGCAGAGAAACGGGTATAATGATTCCCACGTACCCAGCCTCAGCTTCCACAATTACCAACATCTGTCACCTACCTACCCTCTTTTTTCCCCCTTAGGTACTTTAAAGCAAATTTCTTTTGCCACATTATTTCACCCCCAAATATTTCAATATCCTGCCCCTCTTAGGACTGTCAGACAATAAATACCCAATACTCACTACCGGAAAATCAGCAATGTTATTTTTAATACAGCTGTGGTACAGAATGTTTAATTACAGCAGGGCAGAGATTCTAGTTAAATAAAATTAAAAACCTTTATTTTTCCCAAATATAAAATTACTAAATTAATGTCTGAAAAGAAAATATAACATGGTGAAAGCTTTACATTACACCACTGTTCACCACAGGATTTATGATTTACCAATGACATACTCCACCGTTTTGGCAAAAGGATGAAATTTTTAAAACAGTTTATAAACCTAACATAGCAAAGACTGTATACATCTCCATATTGCACTTTTTTTATGTACAAGAATAAAACAGTAAAGTCAAGTGTGTTGCATATACTAAGAACAACACAAATCTGTCACAATTAAACTTTATGCGGAAGCTGATGTGAGTATTAAAAATGTAGAAATGTCATACGTGTATGTACACAATGCCAAGACTGTATTAACAAACTCTATGTACATAACAGTATACTGTACTACTTTAAATGTTTAGCATAGTTGTGTTTATTAATACAGGCCTTTGGTTCTAAACTGCTTGACTAGTCTTAAGCTCACATAGTTTCTTAAGCTTTCATATTTTTTAAATGCAAGTAAATGAGTATAAAAGCACTAAACCTCCGGGTTCACTGGTACAAAAATTACAATGGTCAGTTCCCTTAGGTCATCAAAAACTAGTCACAAAAATAGTTCTTGTATTCAACCTGAATGTGCCACGGGAAAAAAAAAATATTTTCAAGATTTTCCAGCTTAGCCTAGAGGCAAAAGGTTACCCCAGCCTCGATTTCAGTGCTATGTACATTCCAGAATACTTGTTTTCTCCAGGCCGTTTATTTTTAATACTACTCTGTAAGGAAGAATAAAATTTAACTCCAGCTTAAGAGTGTCCGCCACATACCTCTGTTAAGACATAATGAAAATGTTGACTATTGCCAGCAAGGTTTAAAAAAATATGTGTGCTCTCCTACGACCCTGCAGAACATCTGCTATGAAATAACACGGCTCTTTCTTTCCCTTCTCGCGCGTTCCCCTCGACTGCTCCTTGGGCTCCGCCTCCCCGGGCCTTGGCATGTGCCCAGTGAGTAGCTTTGGAGATCATCCTGAGTTTGCAAATGACAAAGCAAGTCCCCACACGCGGTCCACGAGATGACGTCACACCACGGAGGACGAGCTGGTCATGCCGTGAACCAGCGTGCTTGTTGGGGTCCCACTGATGGCGTTGAAGATGTGAAGGGAATTCGGCAAAACGCTGGTCTTCTCCTCCAGGGGGCAAATCTCGAGGCACAGAAACACAAGGTTACCCAAGCGTAAACTGCTCCAAATGACACTTCTCACATTTATCATCCAGTGGCCACTGTTACTGTGAGTGGCGGTGCCCTCAGAGAGCTTGGCTTTGGTGGTTTGCAGAGGGAGCGTGTTAGCTCACCTCATAAATGACGTTTTTCAGGTCAGGATTTTAAGGAGAAAGTCAAGAACAACATGTTTTGTTTCCTTTCCAGGTTAGTGAGTGGACAGTCTTCTAACCTCACCAGGTTATAAGGCACCTTGAGGCCTATCCTACACACACTTGATGGGGACACGACCTGGCCTTGTCCCCTGGAAAAGTCTTTTTTAATTGAGTCCGGAGCATCGGTGTTCTCTACCAGCTCCTTCTCTTAGGGTCTTACAGATTTCTACCCTGGGAGCAAGAGAGTGGCTGCCTCGCTGACCCTGATCAAGTCTCTTTCGCGCTCAGTAATGCAGGGAAGAATTCTAAGTGCAAGACTCGGGCTATTGCCAGGTGGAAACTGAGAAGAACATACACACTCAGAGGCTCCCCTGGAAAATCCAAAAGCAAGTCTACTCCAGGTCATGACTCTTTTTGCTCAAGGGTTCAAAGGTTAATCTTCATAGTTGTTGAGATAATGGAAAGTTCAAGGTGTAGTTTAGAGCACGGCATGGCATTGTGTCCATACAATCTGGAAGTTTATTTTAATATTCTCAGCCCACAATTTTCTTCCTACTTTCATCTTTTCTAGTGCCAAGTGCTGGCACCCACTGACCAAGCTCTCCATCCTGTCTGGAGGCCCCATGGAAAAGACCTTGAGCTTTCTCCAAAAACTTGTTCCCATGAGACCTTCTCTTTCTGCTTAATGATTCACATGTTTATTCAGTTTTGTTTTCCTACTTTTCTAAATGCCCAGAAGAGGGCTTCTTTTTGCACGTGCATGGTCATTACGTCAATGTCTGCAGTTGCCCCAACTCAGTAATAACTTTATGTGAGCCAGTTATCAAGATCCAGAGAAATAAAATTAAAAAATGACATTACCATCCCATCTGAACGTGTGAGCATGGAGGAGAGAAAAAAGCAAGTTAAAGCTTAGACATTTAAGTGAGTTTCCTACAACAGAATCCTTCTCACTAAATCATCACATGGTACGTTAACTGACACAAATGGTCTTGGCTTCCATTTTGCGAGAATGAAAGACAGTACCGTAGGGAACAGACAGAAGCAGTCGTGTGCTATCAAGGTGCCAACACTAATCATAAAGACTGAGTCCGTGACTCAGAAGAAGTCGCTGTGGTTGATGGAGAACAGACCCCTCAAGAAGCAACAGGAGATGATCGCCTTTGAGATTCACTCAGTTCCCTGGGCAGCTGTCCCCCCTGATGACCACTGAGCCCACATATGTAATCCTACCAAAAGGAATTCATACAGGAAGACGAACCCACGAGGGCACCCAGGTCAGCTGTAAACAGTAAAAAACTGAACGACCCTATCTCTTTAAATGGTGAAAGACGCTTACTACAACAGAGAATTCCTTAAACCAGGCTGGTAAACCCTATTCTTCCAAAGGATTGGGTGAATAAAGAAGCTTCCAGGAATGGTATTGGTATTTTTTTTAATGTGAGGTGTTTTTGAGCTAGATTAAGTGATAAAGAGGAGGAGGGTGCTGGTCTCCTCTGGTCATATTAGACAATGACGGGTGAGCACAATGTTAGCTGCTCCCCAGGTACCCATGGTTAGGTAGTAGCGGCAGTGCTGCATGCTACACTATCCTTCAGATAGCAAAATTCTGGAAGGATGTCGGAGGGTTTAGGCCACCACTGGGGGCACTTGAGACCCCAACTGATGTGTGCTCCCTAAAAATGAGAAGCACTCCAGAGTGGTACCTACCTGCTCATGCATGATTTCAGAAAGCTCTCTCGTCATTTCCCTGTAGTTGGCCTTCATTTCCTCCTGATACTCTAACTGGTCCTCTTTGATCAGCCGTTCATTTACCGCTAAGCCTTGACCGCAAGCTTCCACAAATTGCCTGGAATGGTGTGGGAGAGGGAAATCAAGGCATGTACAGAACACAGGATGAGTCCAACTGGTAGGATCTCGTTCTTGAGTGAGCACAGAAATGATCAATACTTGAAGAAAAGAGACATTTCCCGTGTGCTTTACCTGAAAACTTCTTTAAGCAGCTTCACTTTATTGTCAGGATATCTCTTTGTGTTTGTGTCGTCTAAGAAAGCTCGGGCATATGCTAGTGGACCGGCATTGACCTAGATGAAGACCAAAGATCTTAAATTACGTTATGAAGAAAATACCAATTATCATTAATTTAGTTTCAGTTGGCATTTGCTAAAAATGCTGCTTGAGTGAGTTAGTCATGACCTCTGCCCTCCAGGAACTTAGGACACCAAAGAGGAAACCATGAATAAAGCTCATGATGTTATAAGCGATTTGATTTTATCATCTCAGCCTTCCTTAGGGCACTTGTGATGATGGTTCATTTTATGTAGGAAGAACCAATGCTTGGAAAACTTAAGGACCCATTCAAGGTCGAATAGCCAATAAGCAAAACACCTGAGATCAGAGCCCAAGTCCTCCAACTGGTATTTGTGCTACATGACACTGAACTAAGAGGTCAATCTGGCGAGTGCAATGAAAATTGAAAAATTAAGCATATGAGCCAGTTTTAAAAAACCAACTGTTCACCTCATGGAATTGTGTAGATAGCCATGGGCAAGCTGATCTGCTATCCTCAAATGAACTAACCATTCAGGTGGGCTGGAAAGACAAAGATTTGGGGCATTTAGCAACAGGATGAGTGAACCAGAGCCCTGAATGTCTCCTTTAATTCACCAAGAAGAGTTCGCCGAGGTTGGGTAAGTCAGGAAACGTGGGAGTGTTGAGAGAAAGAAGGTTAGATACACTGGATGGGAAGGAGAAAGTTCCAGGCACCTGAGACATCTTGGGAAAGGTCCTGACCATGTGATTAGTGCACGATTTTTCCTGGGAGGCCTGGTGGACTTGGAAGGTAAGTAGGGAGGGCTGTCTGTCTCGTCTGTGGCTGTCGGTGAAGGGGACGGGCTGTGGTCCTGGTCCACAGTGTACAGGACTTGCACAGTAACTGAGCCGAGAGAATTCACACCAGAGGTGGGGAGACGGGGGGCACAGACATTAGAGGTGGGGCCCTCTGAGACAGGGACAACTAGCTAACCCTTGGTGATAACTGGATATGATTACTGGATATGTGTGGAGAGCTATGTTAACAACCTAAAGGTAACCCAAATGAAGGATTATCCAAAACGATACATATGTTCAGTTTTAAGAAGATGCAGAAGGGAAGCTGATGAGACTTCATGAAGTCCAGCATAACAAGATCTTGGAGTGGAGTGCAGAATCACGGAGCCACCTGATGGCTCTGTCCTGTACAACAGCAAGCCCAGAGGCTCTTGGTGGAAGAATTAAAGAAACACACAAATAAAACAATGAAGTTCATTTCCCCTGACTCCAGCTTTGTTGTTACCCTGGAGGGTGCACATGTATAAACTTAATCTCCTCATTTCATCATGGAATTCTTTGCTTTTAAAGATGATGGGGCATTTATAAAACTCTAAGGTCACTCCTAGAGACTGTCATATGGAGTGATGTAAGTCAGAAAGAGAAAAACAAATATCGTATATTAACACATATATGTGGAATCTAGTAAAACGGTACAGACAAACTGGTTTGCAGGGCAGAAATAGAGACACAGATGTAGAGAACAAACGTAGGGACACCAAGTGGGGAAAGTGGGGTGGGTGGTGGTGGTGGTGGGATGAACTGGGAGATTGGGATTGACATGTATACACTAATATGCATTAAATAGATAACTAATAAGAACCTGCTGTATAAAAAATAAACAAACAAACAAAACCCCTCAAGGTCACTATCAAATGGCAGGGCACATTTTGCCCTTTAGAAGGCTAGACCTGTCCAGCCCCATCCCTTACTGGCACACACACTCTCCCACTGGCCTTAGATAGAGGCTGGATGTTCCCAGGCCAGGTTTTGTTTTAAGCTGCAGAAAATTTTGGCCTCTGGCCCATTATCTAATCAATCATGTGGCTGGAATATTTATCATATTCTCTTGATAACTTATTTTGGCACATTAGTCTTTTGGGCCATAAAGGAAGAGGCTGAAAACATCTGTGAAAACTTTTGCAGTGAATGACAGACATTTAGAAAAATGTTAGGTAACAGCTCAGCGTGGATCTGATAAAAAGTTGACAAAAACTGACTTCAGGAAATGAAACCATTGTATTACAATCTATATGTAACTTTCATAAACACACCCTTCCAGAAAGAGAAAATAATTGGATATGGGAATATATACATAAAGCAGATGATAGAATTATTTATATACATTTAAAAACATCAATAAAGCAAGAAGCATGCTGGTCCCTGGAGGGAGTAATTTAACATCTACTAATTTCTTAGGAAATCATATACGTAAAATACCTGAAAAAAACCCCCATGATTGAAGTGCACTATACAAACATAAAGGTGCATATATCATAAGTGTTTAGCTTGATAAATTTTCACAAACTGAACATATTTCTATAATCAGCACCTAGATCCAGGATGACTTTATCCATAAATGGTACACATCACTTGAACAGCTATAGGAAAAAAAATGTCTTGACCCCTATATGCTACCACATACAAAAACCAATTCAGATAGATTGCACACCTACACAGGAATCTAAACAAAGAAAACATAGACTATCTCTGACACAGATTTCTTAAAGAGGACACACAAATAAAGGAAAAATTGATTAGCTGGGCTATATTAAAATGAATAATTTTGTTAATAAAAGATACCATTAAGAGAGTGAAACTTAATGTACTTTTTCAGGTGCAATTTTCATAGAAACCAGAAAACAATAGTTTTATAAGAAAACCTATAGCTATCCACACTTGCTTTATATTTAAACGAGTCTTTATGCTTCCAATTAGGCACCCAGAATTCCTCAAATTATTGAAAAACCAGGTTGTATGGAGAGCCACCTCCTACCCCTGGCAGACAACTTGGTGAGAATGACACTCTCGTAGCCCCAAGGCTACCGCCCCTCTGGCATCAGGAGAAACTGCACAAATATTGAAGGGAGGTAACGGGGATCACCTGATAAAGCCAGGGATCTACACTGGACCTTGCTGGTGTGAACGACCTAAAATTTCCCAAGGTCTAAGGATCTGTTCTCTGTTGCCCGGTGGTTTGCTTGGTCCGGCGCCCGGCTCACCTGGACGCTCACACTGCCCTGGAGTTTGAGCTGCAGTTTGATCATGTCCACTTCGGCCGAGGAGCACAGCTGCCGGAGCTCGGCCACCTTCTTACTCATCTCGTCAATGGCCACCTCGATGGGGTTCAGGTCCGTGTGGTGCTGGTACATGACGGGGATCCGCTTCTTCACGTAAGGGAAGCAGTGTATGGCTGTGGAGGAACACGGCCTAGAATGAGTCCACAGCTTGCACGTGCTTCACTAGTACTGAGGTAGAAGTGATCATTACTCCCATTCTACAGATAAGGAACCCAGAGCTTGCCTAGGTCACATGCCAGTATTTCGTGGAACCAGAATACTGTCCTCGTTTATCATTGTGCATGACAGGCATCACATAAAGTCAAGAGAGTTGGGTTCTTGTCAACTTTAATATGAGAAGTTTGTCTTTGAAGAAATCACTTTCTCATTCCCTGCTCAATTTTCTCACCCATAAATGCACTACTTCCTTGGAAATTATGAGAGCTGAATGAGCTAGTAGGTATAAGATGGCTTTGCAAATATAAAAAAGACTAAATAAACAGTTTTGAGATACCATATAATAAATTAAGTCCAGAAAAGAGTTCCATAGAAATATGCTTGAGCCATAGAACAACTTTGAATCACATGCTTAAGTTTGTACGGCCAGAGAAATCAATGAAAAATAACATGAGAATATATTTCCAAGCAAAGTATTTTATGAAGCAGAAATTCACAAACTCTTTGAGTTGCATAATAATAAAGATATTTAAAAACTTTTAAATGATTCAAAAACATTAAATAAAAATATTTAATTTTTCTCACTTTTTTTTTTTAACCAAAAAAGGCGCCACTCGATATTGTTTTCCTTTCTTATAATAAGACACCTGAACATATCAACACCAAAGAGTTCATTTAAAGAAGAACAGAAAGGTTTTCCCGGAGGCACAGTGGTTAAGAATCTGCCTACCAACGCAGGGTACATGGGTTCGAGCCGTGGTCTGGGAAGATCCCACATGCTGCGGAGCAATTAAGCCCGTGCGCCACAACTACTAAGCCTGAGCTCTAGAGCCTGCGAGCCACAACTACTGAGCCCGTGCACCTGGAGCCCGTGCTCCGCAACAAGAGAAGCCACCGCAATGAGAAGGCTACGTGCGTACAGCAAGAAAGACCCAACGCAGCCAAAAATAAATACATAAAATAAAATAAATTTATATTAAAAAAAAAAGAACAGAAAAATAACTGGTTCCAATTTGGTACTGTTTTACATTTCTACTTTATTGCTTGTATGGTATATGTAAAAATCTATAATATTCTTATTTAATATATATTTATGAATAAACAGGTAGACATATGCTTAAAAGCTTATTTTATTTTTTAACAAGCTAAAGTAAGATGGAGTGTTATGTTTGGATTCTTTACTATTTACTAAGTGGCTGGGGAGGGTTTACTCAAAAAGGACTGATCACAAAATGAGAAAGCCCGGCTCCCTGCAAAACACAGAGTTCCCTTGGGTTACCCAGAGTCTGAGCAAGGCTGGAAAAGACATTCAACGTGATGCAACCTTGTTTGTCACACACTTACAGGCCTGTTCTAGTCGCTACATGTTTTATCAATCTAAGGCCAAGGGTCTGTGTCTACTATTTCTTCTGTGTTCCTTGTGGACACAGAGTTTTTAAGTGGCAACCCTGGGATTGGTAAGTCCTCTTCCGACTGAAGGCTCCTTTGATACATGACAAGAACTAGATGCTGCTGTTTATCAGCCAGGGAGACAGAACACGGCCCTCCAGCCAGAGGTGAACTCGCACGTGATAGACTGACACGCTTTACACAGGGGAGGGCCACTGCATTCTCACGTGTCAGGACACATGTTTCATGAGGCTAACAGCCATGTCCAAACACACGTGATTAGTGTTATCACAGTGTTTTTGAGTGCCACAGTGCGGTAGCGCCATTATTTCAGAGAGAAAAACCAACTCCAACAGTGTCTGTGAGATGTGCACATTGCGCTGATTTCACTCAGCCAAATAAGTCCTGAGTCACTGCTCCTTACGATGGTTAACTGGAGAGTCAACGAGGCAAAGTAGGGGTGTGATGATACAGGAAACTCCAGTCTGTGCGTGAGCCTCCCCGGTCCACGTAATCTGGGACTGCCCCGGCCCCTGCCTTCCTTGCGGGCCTCATCTCTCCTCTCACTGGGGCTCACTCAGCTCCAGCCATGCCTGCCTGCTGGTCGTGCCCTGAATGTGCCGGGCACAGGGACCCCTGCCGCTGGCCTCTGCCCCGACGGCGCCTTCTCCCTCCAGACATGTGCAGGGCCCGCTCCCTCAATTCCTTCAAGTCTGGACTGTCAGTGAAACCTACCCTGGCCACGCCATTAAACTGCAGCCCCCCTGCCCCCAACCCCACAATTCCAACCCCCTTTGCTTTTGTCCAGAACGTGTATGACCTTCCAACACAGATACATTTACCCATTATATTTACTGTTTATCATCTGCCTCCTCCTGCTAGAGTCTAAGCTGCACAAGCCAGAGAGCTCTGTTTTGCTGATATGCCAAGTTGGAACATTGCCTGTGCTCAATGAGTTTAGCTGAACTGAAGAATGTGTTACTGCTCAAATGGCTAAATGAAAGAGCAAACTGGCCTGGAAGGTGGAAAATTAGGTGGTGGACTGAGTGAGCCACCGTGTTATTAATCAACGCCCCACACCAGTGATCTGCAGCCTTTCAGGCAGGAGGACGAGGGAGAGATGGCTGAGAAGCGCGGGTGGGTGTACGGTCTGGCTGGACCGAACAGAGGGTGAGGGGCGGGAGGATACTTCCAACCTGAGTAGGAGCCTGGACATGATTTGGAAGACTTTGGAACAGTGACCGGGAAGAAGCTCCATAGAATGAGTTCCACGAAAGAAGGAACAGAGGGAATCACGTAGGGAGGCAGGCTCAGAAATTTACACCGCGGGGGCCTGGAGGGCAATCATTAGGTTTTTCAAAGGATTCCACAACTGCAGCTAACTGACTAAACTATCCAGGAAAATGAGCCAGTCTGGGTTCAGAGGGCAGGGAGGGCAGGGGCTCCCCGACAACTTAGAAGGCCAAAGGTCAGCTCTGAAGCATGCAGTGGAAGAAGAACCTAAGGGATTAATAACACAAGGGAAAACTCTCAAATTCAAAGTCTTCAGAATATCCTGGTCTGTGTGTCTTTAACTGAAGGTGGATGTAGTTTATAGGCTCTTAATAGCATTTTTATAACCCCTTCTCTAAATCTTTACACTACCCAGTAATTATCCTTCTGAAATTCTGAGAATCTTTCAGGGCAAAAACTGCACCCCTCTTTGGTGCTGTGTTGTTATAATCTCCTTTCACTCCTCACCAACCTCAAAAGGCAAGGAGCTCAATGGTGGGTGAGATGTGGCAAAGTGAAGTACATTCTTTCCACACCTGGGCATAATTTACAAAATTCTTTGACACCAGATGGATAGTACAAATCTCTTTTTACAGATGAAAAACTAAGGTGCAGCGAGGTTAAGTGACCTGCCCAAGGTCACACAGTGAGGATGTGACTGGGTCTACAGGACCCAGGCCCAGGCTCTGCACTGCCCACACCTTCTCAAGGTGGTTGTTTCCCAAGCCAACAGCCCCTGTGTCTACTTTGCTTCTCTCTGCAGTGGGGTTACTCTTTATCCCCTCTGCTCTGGCAGGTACAGAGCTTTGCTCTAGCCCGTTATCTAATCAAAAATATTTCTGTGACATAACTGGCCAGGGAAAGCACCTCATGGTAACTGTTTATGAATCAATATGCTACCTGAGCAGAATAATCATAATAAAAAATGCTGATCTTGACTCATCAGTGAGCTAAGTTTATTTAAATCAGCAGTTCTCAAACTTGAGTGGCATCAGAATCACCTGGAAGGCTTGGTTAAACACAACCATCTGGGCCCCACCCCAAGAGTCCTCGATCCAGAAGGTCTGGGTGGAGCCCAAGAATCTGCATTTCTAACAAGTTCCCAGGTGATGCTGATGCTGCTGATATTCCCGCCAACAACCTTTGATAAGCACTGATTTGAGGTCATCACAGCTGTAGAGATAAACGTGGTAAGCTGGTAATTCTCATCAAATGACTCCACCTAGAAATGCAGTTATTTTGCTTAGTAAGAATTTGCTACTGTGTCCATTAGAAAAACAATTCATTTACCTATGGGGAGGGGTTAACGTTTTAGAGGCTAATATTGTTTGTGCCTTACATGTTATCTTATTATTCTAAAAGCAGGAGCAGAGACTCCTTTAAGAATGTAGGGTTTGGGGGTGTTTTTTTTTTTGTATTTTAATTTTTATCTCAGTTCCCTCATAAGAACGGTGAAAAATCCTGTGCAATATGCTGTTCTGAACTATTTCATAATGAACCATATTCTTTCCTTGGCAACAGCTCTACTGAGACATAAATCACACACCACACAGTTCACCCATTTAAAGTGTACTGTCCACTGGCGAGGGTGGAGCCTCACCTGAAACATGCCACCCTCACAGTGCTCCTTTCACTAACTATTACAATGATCCCTGTTCCCGCCCAGGCGGAACACTTGACAACATCGACTGCCGGACAAGCAGCGGGTGCTTTCCAGGTTCGACTTAAGTGTGGCCACTCTTTGAAAAATGGGCTTCAATAGCAGAGGTAGACACAACTGGCATTCTCAGTAGCCTCCTCACCAATTTTTTTTAAGTCAAGAAAGCGTTTTATTTCAGGTTACCCGTCATTTGCTGACCCTAACCCTAAGAGCGATGGCGTCAAGCTCCCCTAAAGAAGGTAGAAATCACTCTCAAGATGACTCTACACTTGTCAGGAACAGGGAGATGATGCACAGCATAGTTCTGGGGGTGGGTGATCCATGGCTAAGCAGGACCAAAGGATCCATTAAAACTCTGGCACAGCTGAATGGGCAGCCTGTGAATGCACTGAGCTTCCTGGTTCTGGAGGTGCCCAAGCTGAAGGTGGCCAGCCACTCAGAGACTAGGTGGGTGGGGTCCAGCCTCATGTCCCATTTATTCACCCCACCTAGATCTCTGAGCAGGCTCATGCTGGTGTGTAAGGGGTCTCTTCCCATGACACAGAGGCAGCACTGTGTGCGGGGGGGCGGTTCTTGACCTGGGGGGGCCACGGGTCTACAGAGTCTGCAAATCACTTGAAATTGTGTGCAAAAGCATTCTGAGCTGTCTTCACCAGATTCTAAAAAGGGTAAGCTACCTGACATTGGGTATGAACTTCTGGTCTGGTGGAAGAATAAAATACAAACAGGTAAATAGAAAAATGTCATGAGTATTTGAAAGCAAGCATTAGATACACGTTAAGCTGAAATGGATATGTAAGGAAAGTTAACTAAGCTCGAAGTGCCTTTCCAATTCTAGATGCTTCTGGGTCCCTTCTGGAGGGCTCTTTATCTTGACATCTGGGCTGATGTCTGGGTGTGATTCTTAAAGAAAGGGGCCAGGAAGACTGTACCTGTCAGTATGGTGCGCCGTTTGCACTGCTCTTCGACGCCTCCCTGCCTTTTCCCAGTCTGGGTGAAGGGCATCTCAAACATGAAGCGGCGAATGTTGTGAGATCTTTCAAACTCCGTTTTTCTTTCTTGCAATTCCTTCTCATCAAAGAATGGGATCACGTGAGTCACCTGGATATACGCATACTTGGAATCCAGATCCTTCGGGTTGACCTTTAAATGCATAAAGGAAATGGAATATCGCTATGGCTATTGAAAGGACTCCTCCCAAGCATGCCGAAGCTGTGTGTTTCCACTTCGTATTAGTAAAAGTTTTGGGAAATTTCAGAAAAGTTTGAAAAAAAATAGTACAATGAACACCCACATACCCACCACTGAGAACAATTGCTAATACTTTGCTGTATTTGTTTATATGTGTCTATTCACACACACACGTATATGTAGACTTTTTTTTTAGCTGAAACATTTCAAAGTAAGTGGTTCACATCATGACACTTGAGCCAGCATCTCCTAAACATGAGGATATTCTCCTCCATAACCACAATACATCATCATATGTAACAAAATTAACACTAATTTCCTAATAGTGCCAAATATACCAAGTTGAGATGAATTTCTCAAATGTCCCAGAATATTATTTATAGCTATTTGTGTTTGAACCAGAATCTAATCAATGATTGCATTTTACGTTTAGTTTTGTCTCCTTAGTCTTGTTTAATCTAGACTATTTTTTTCCCATGACATTGACTTTTTTGAAGACATCATGCTAGTTTGTGTGTGGAATGACTCCCTATCTGGATTCCTCTGATTATTTTCTAAGCCGTAGTTTTACATATTTGGCTTAGAGACAAAAATGTTTATTTTACTAATAATGTTTAAAGCCTAGGCCCCCAAATCATAGTTAATCTGCAGATAGATTAGATATAAACAGATGTAGATGAATTAATTTAATACAGGTACAGACTAATCTAAGACTGCTCAGATTATAAATTTAGTTCCTGACAGACTCAGCACATGAATGCTTTTAAAACTACACGGCTAGACCTCGTGGTGCTCTAACTTCTGTGACATGCTAGAAAATTAAACATAGGCACTTTCCATACAAAAAAAAAAGTTAATTTATTAGGGAGATAAATCTACTTTGCACGTATTGTTTTTAAGCTTCTACAGCAATAAAAGGGGACATGAAAGAAATGACCATACAGAGAATTTGGAGACGATCCTGGAATGAGGGCAAACAACTGAGATCAAGATGGGTTTACTGGTCCCAAATTATCATGCACCACTGTTCTCTTAACAGAGACGTGTGTGAAGAAACATGAAAAACAGATGTGCAAGTGCCTTAAACTACAAGTTCAGAAAATACCTAGTCATGAGTTACTTTTCTTTTAGAAAAGGCCATCAGGCCAATCACTATAATTGTATTCGAACCTCTTAGACTTAACTTTCTTTAGCAGAAACAATTTAAAAGCAGAGGAAATGACCATTCTTGCCTGTATTTCAGTGGTGTTTCCCTAGTTTTCACTTTCAAACTTGTATGTGTGCCTCAGCAGAAGGAATAAAGGACTGGTGTTTGAGGAAGAGAAGAAGGTCTAGGACGTCTTTCAGCTGCTGCATCAAGGACCACATATCAAAAGGGCAAGAAGAACTAATGCGTGAGAACCTTAACAGAAGGCTGTTAAGGTTAAAGCCACAATCTGACCCAGACAAAGGTTTTGGTTTCAGAGAAAAAGGCAAGTTGGACCTGAGTGATTTGGTCTAGAAAGGAAGTAGGTCTTAATAAGGTTGTGTTGAGGTTTCTAGCTAAAAATGGACCAACAATGTACATTTGTCCCTTTTCCTTTGCACAACTCTATTAAAATGACAGTATAGAATTAACCAGCAAGGACCAAGAAGAGAGGACAGAACAGCAGTGGATGAATTTAATGAATATCTGGAAGGCAGGTGCATGGAGATGTACTTCCTGACTTGGGAGAGAAAGTTCTAACCCAAGTTCCCATGGAGAGGGGCAACAACAGGGGAGTCAGATCACCCCACAAAAGCCTGTTGTGATAGACTTACTGTCTGCGTTCCCCCAAAATTCTCATGCAGAAATATTAACCTTCAATGTGATGGTATTAGGAGGCAGGAGGTGATTAGGTCAGGAGGGTAGAGCCTTCATGAATGGGATTAGTGCCCTTATAAAAGGGACCCCACAGAGCTCCTTCACCCCTTCCTCCATGTGAGGACCCGACAGTAAGACAGCAGTCTGTGAAGCAGTTAGAAGAACCTCACCTGACACCGAATCTGCCGGTGCCTTGACCTTGGACTTCCCAGCCTCCAAAACTGTGAGAAATAAACTTCTGTTGTTTATAAGCCACCCAGTCTATGGTATCTGTTATGGAGCCTGAACAGACTGGCATCTGTAGAGGACCAGGACCAGGGTTTCGTGTGGGGTGGCAGGTGGCCCAAAGTCTATGTGAGGTGGCAGAACCCTGGGTTCCCTTCCCTAGTTCCAGCCCCACAAGAGAGTAGAGACCGTTCCTGGGAGAAACCGGTCTGGAAAGAGTCTAAGTGGGTTCACCAGTCTCAGCAGAAAGCAGGGGCAAGGAACAGAGCAGGATGCAGGGAGGGCAGGTGAAAGGCTGCAAGCCGGACATGGGACCTTCGCCCTTGCTCATCCCCTGCCTCCAGAATTCAGAATTATTCCCCCTCCCTTGTCCCCTCCCTACCACCTGGGCAGGAGACTGGAAGAGTCTTCTCTGGAGAAAATGAAGGGCCCCAAGGAAACAGATTCCAGACACTGGGGACTCCAAAGCAGGGCTCAGGCCCCCCAAAAATGAACAAAGGATCCTCCAAAAGGATGAACTGAGAAAAAGGTAGAACTTATTGCTGCTGGAAACTGAGCAGGAGAAGCATTTTTTTTTTTTTTTTGCAGTATGCAGGCCTCTCACTGTCGTGGCCTCTCCCGTTGCGGAGCACAGGCTCCGGACGCGCAGGCTCAGCGGCCATGGCTCACGGGCCCAGCCACTCCGCGGCATGTGGGGTCTTCCCAGACCGGGGCATGAACCTATGTTCCCTGCATCGGCAGGCGGACTCTCAACCGCTGCGCCACCAGGGAAGCCCAGGAGAAGCATTTTTAATGCAAAGAACAGAAGTTCTATCTTGGCCTGAGTTTCCGGAAACAAAGGGATCCCATCTCTCGGGAGATGCCCTGAAGACAGTGGAACACATAAACATATAGGAAAAACGTGTACGTTCAGAAAGGGTTTTCATGAGAGCAATACAGCAGAGGACAGCCTCTCTAAGTAGAAAGTAGATCTCATTCCTACAAATGTGCTGGCTAATTAGTTCATTCCTTGGTCTCTCTGTCTGCCCATCCATCTGTCCATATATCAGACAGTCAGAGTGTCAAGTAACATGCCAGGCACTGTGCTAAGTGCAAGGAAAAACTACAAAGACAAACAGAACCTAGGACCCTACTCCTACAGAGTTTCTAAATAGCGGGACTAAAAACAGTACATCCTTTCAGATGTTAATTATTTTGTAAAATAATATCTTTAAAATTATGAAATAAAGGTTTGCTTAATGAAAGACACCTGGGATGCACAGAAAGGTATTAAGAAAAAAAAAATACACCTGCCACTCAAGGCCAACCATTCCTGACTTTTTCCTGGGTCTTCTTTTTTCTACCACATTTATAAATATATAATATATGATCAATCATACATAAAAAAACAATATTATATTGCTATAATATGTTTCCAAGCATAGTCATACCTTGCCAGAATCTTGTATCATTTTGACGTTTTCAGAACCAAATTTATCTGAGTAAAGTTTAAGGAGTCTCTGAGAAATTTCTGACAGAGGCGTGAGTTTGGGTTCCTTGTAGATATACTCCTTTCCATCTTCATCTTCAAAGAATCCCTGTGACATAAAGCACAATTAGAGCTATCCCCAAATATAAAGCCCAAGGCTTACCACCCAGGAAGGATTCTTTTGTTACAGGAGTTAACAACAACAAAAAAGGGAATGATTCTAAAAACAAAATCAGGCTTTCCGAATAGGAAGGAAAATGATAATAATGTGAGGTCTGGGTGCAAGGTAAAGGCGAAACACAAAATTGCAAACTCATCCAAGAATGCTGTCGTTAAGTGTTGAGGGAAATGAAAGATTGGGGATTCAAGACTGTGTTCCCTCGGTGAAGTCTAATCATGGGATTCAAGCCTGTTTCACATTCCCAAGGAGCAGAACTCACTAAGACTCACTAAGACATGACTCAGCAGCCTGCTATCTGCAGGCCTCAGAAACGCTTCTCCTGATCTCTGCCGTTTACTTGGGATTTTACGGCATAAAAGGAAGCATTCTGGTCTGGCAAAAGTTATGTGAAGTTGGTGTAAATTATGTTTTGTCTTCCTGATGAGACAAATATTAAAGGGCTGTAGCATAAGATCAGGAAATATTTTCATTATCACCAGTCATCATCTGTTTTAGCACCAATCATGTCTCGATACAAGAAGGCTAAGTATTGCATGGGAAGTGAAAAAGGTTGAAAACTAAAAAGCCCAGATTGGGTTAATATTTGAAATAAATTAAAAAAAAAATTTTCTCATCTAAAATGAAAGAGAGAAAATGGTGCAAAAAACACAGTATATAAAAGAAAAAATGCAGGCTAACATGAAACAAAAAACACCCACATCAAACTAGGAGTTTAGATGCAGTGATTTCACTACATTACTTGCTTTTTATGTATTTACTGTAATTACCTCCACATCTGTTTCACTGTCTGTAAACTGGTATTGCTATAAAGTTATAAAAGACAATAAATAACAGGATAAATTGAAGGTTATAGAATGCTCATAGAAAACCACACACCCTGAATAAATGGATTGTAATTTATACTATTTAATCATGTTAGAGACTTGGAGGTTAAACTTTCAGTTAAATTTAAATGACCCCTTTTCTAAAGGGTTTCTGAAATATTACAATGGTAAATCTACTTGCAGAGATATTGTATTATAAAAGATAGAGAAGCACAGGGACAAAGGAAACCACAAAGTCTTAATTTTGGTTTAAAACATGCAGTATAGACGTGTAAGGGAACAGGTGATTTATTTCTGTAAATGGAATAAAATGTTAATTTTGTTTTGGAGTTTGTAATGACTGGACAGATATACATACAGACTTGAAAAGGAAACTTGCAAACCACACTGAGGTACCAAAGATGCCGCTAAGAATATCTTATGGAAGGAGAACTTACCGCTGCCTTAAGAAAGTAATAAAAAGACAGGAAGAAAGAAAAAAAGGCAGAAAGTTTACTACTGAGGAAGATAAGAACCATACTAAACATGACAAATTCATCAAATTAGCATTTCTAGAAAACAGAAAATTTACAAAATACCACTTTGTATATAGAGTTTAAACAAGAAAAAAAGGACTTGGGACGGCCTAGAGAACAGAGAGGAGGCTCACCTGTCCGAAGAAGGCTACTCGGAAGTACGTCCCCAGAAGCCTTCGGCCTGAGTGCATGACCTCGGTCACCTTGCTGTAGGCTCGGTGCAGTGTGTCATACAGATGGGCCAGCCTCTGGAAAGCAGAACAAACCCCATTTCTTCCCACTTGCAACTAGTAGAATTATTTTAAAATAACAATGAAATGATACTACATAGGTGAAAATTCGTTGGACTTGAGTTTCAAAAAAAAATCAAGAATGAATTTTGACAGCACAACTGGTAGTGATCATTATCCAACTGTTTTGTTTTCTACCCAAAGGGCCATCCTGCATATTGAAGACCCACTGGATTTCCAGTGCAGTAAGCCCATTCAGTCCTCTGATGACGTTTGCAGTCTTCGCTTTTCCTACTCCATTCCTTAGCTAAGAGGTGGAGTGCCAGAATTCCCACCCCTTGTCGTTTGAGATTTGAGGTCTGGGTAGAGGTGTGACACCTGATGGCTCTGAGGGTGGCGACTGCCAGTGTCACGTGGCGGGTCAGAGGTCATTGCTCAAATGGCCTGCTTGCGCTTTCTGCATATAAGAATGTCTGGGGATGTGTGTCACTCCACTGTCCTCTCAAACGGGAGAAAACCAACCACTCAGATACCTCAAAATCCCTCCGCTTCTCGTAGATGGGGATGATGAGCTTATAAATGTCGGCGATCAGCTCATAGCGTTCGGCCTTCCAGAGTCCGTCTGCACACTGTTCCAGGAGCTCCATGAGCACATCCTGATCAAAGAAGAAGGCCCCCGGCCAGGAAAGAGTGTTACAGGGAAATTGGCATTGTGTTCCTTGCAGAATACATAAACGGTTAAGATGGCCAGGAAGAAAATTTCAAAATATGTAATATTTTTAAACACTAACTTCCATGTTTCTTTTTTTTAATGAGCTATTTTCCAAACATGTTTACAAACAGAAACGAAGGGTCACATTGTGTAACTGTGTAATAGTTAAATGCATGGAAAAAAATTGAAATTGATGGTTTCACACAGGCTCTCAATTTTTGTTCTTAGTTTTCTTTTTCTAAATATAGTGTAGATTTTCTTCCTTTCTGAGGAAAATGACAATGCTGAGACATGGAAAGTCACTAAGCATGACTTCAAACAAATTTAAACATCTTAGAGCAATTCAGTAATGGAGTGTGGTAGGCACTACGCCTGCCTCACCAACATTCTTTCCCTTTTCCTTTCAAAATTTCTATCTACTTAAGTTTGCGCAGTCACCCTGCCTCCATTAACGCCCTTGAACTTTGGAAGAAGCTAACACTATGACTCAAGGGCTGGGACAGGTGCCTCAGGTTTAAACTAACCAGCATAAATCTATTTTCTGGCCAATCACTGCTTCATCATGTGACCTAAACTGGCCAATCAGGGTGAATTTTAGGACCCTTGCTGGGAATGCTGGGACAGATGCTCTCAGCAGACTGGACATCCCATGGCCAGCCAGGGGCCTGTCTGCCCTATTAACAGAGTGGAGAGCTCCTCCTCCCTTCCAAAGTAACTGTATCCTTTACCACTTTGTTAAACAATCAGATTGATTTGTCAATCCTCTGTGGAATTTACTAATGGAAGTCAATTTATTCGACCTTTATTTAAGCCCATTGGAGTAGGGTTTCATTAATGAGGTTGAGTAAACTTCATGTGCTTATTTGTCATCTATATAGCTTGGGTGAAGTACCTATTCAAATCTTTTCCTCACTCTTCTCCTATTGGGTTATTTTCTTATTATTGGGTTTTGAGAGTTCTTTATATATTTTGCATAAAAGTGATTTATAATTTTCTCCCAATCTGTAGCCTGTCTCTGGATTTTCTTAACAGTGTCTTGTGAAGGGCAGATGTTTTAAATTTTGGTGAAGCTCCATTTATCAAGTTTTTATTTTCTGGATTGTGCTTTATACATTACATCTAAGAGATCTTTATCAAGTTCACAAAGATTATCTCCTATGTTTTCTTCCAGAAGTTTTATAGTTTTATATTTCATATTTAAGTCTAGGATCCTTTGATCCTAGAATACAGTGTAAAGTACAGGTCAACTTATTTTTCCCATATGAATGTCCAGTTGTTCCAACACCACTTGATGAAAGACGGCCCTTTCACCATTGAAGTGCCTTTGAATTTTTGTCAAAAATCAACTGACCATACCTGTGTGGGTCTATTTCTGGCTTCTCTACTTTGTTCCATTGATAGATGTGTCTGTCTTTGTGCCAATATCACACCGTCTTGATCACTACTGTAGCTTTATAGAAGGGTTTCTCCACAGTGACATGAACAATATTTTGGGCCAGATAACTCCTTTTTCTGGGGGGCTGTCCTATGCATTATAGGATGTTTAGCAGCATTCTTAGCCTTTACCCACTAGATGCCAGTAGCAGTAGCACCACCCTTCCCCCTTTTCCCAAATTGTGACATTAAAAAACCTTTCCAGACACAGCCAAATGTTCCCTGGGAGAGAGGGGGCAAAATCATCCCTAGCTGAGAACCACTGCTTTATCTTGAAATCAGATAGCACGGCTCTTCCAACTTTTTCAAAATTGTTTTGGCTAGTCTAGTTCCTTTGCTTTTCCATATAAATTTTAGAATCTGTTTATCAATTTCTACCAGAACTCCAGATGGGAGTTCGATTAGGATTGCTTTGAATCTATAAATCAATTTAGGGAGAAGTGACATCTTAAAAATACTGAGTCTTTCGCACCACTTATTTGGGACTTCTCTGATTCCTTTCATCAGTGTTTGGTAGTTTTTAGCATATAAATCTCTACAGATTTACACCTAATTTTTCAATGTTTTTGATGCTTTTATAAACAGTACTGTTTTTTAATTTTGATGATTTTTTTTTTTGGAGTAAAGGCCTTTATTTGAGTAAGATTTAAAGTCATCCAGCATACCTGTTTGTAGGAATTACACAAAATAATTGTTAACAATATGGTGAAACTATGGTATAAGAATCTCTAAACGTGAAGGTTGATTGATTTCTGTACACTGATCTTATGTCCTATGATCTTGCTAAACTCAGTTTTAGTAACTTCTCTTGTAAATTCTTTCAGGTCACTTCTGTCACAAAAGACAACTGCATCTTATGTCAATATACGCAGTTTTATTTCTTTTTCTTACCTTACTGCACTGGCTAGAACCTGCAGCACAATGTCGAATAGGAGTGGTAAAGCAGGTATTCTTGTCTTGTTCCCAATATTAGGGGGAAAGCATTTTAGTCTTTCACCATAAAGTATGATGTTAGCTGTAGGTTTTTTGTAGATAATCTTTTTTCTTGAAGAAGTTCCTTTCTACTCCTAGGATTTTTTTTTTTAACTCATGAATGGATATTGAATTTTTTCAAATGATTTTTCTGCATCTATTAAGATGGTCATCAGACTTCCCTTATTTATTCTGTTAATATGGTGAATTATATTAATTGGTTTTTACAGGGTTGGACTAACGGTGCATTGTCAGGGTAAACACCATTTAGTCACAATATATTCCTCTTATTTATATACTGCTAGATTAAATTTGCTAATATAGTTTTTAAGGCTTTTATAGTTGCCTTTTAATATGTTTGTATCCTCCATAGTTCTGTAAATGAAGGGCACGACCTGTGTTTTTCATTACCAGCCTAATGTTTCATTATAGTCCTAATGTCTACGGTTTATAGGTCCAAAGAAAATAAACATTTTAAAAGCAGTTGTGAATCAATTTACCAGAAAATACTACCTAACTGACTTAAACAAACCATCTTTAAAGCAAGACATTTAATTCCTATGTCATATTTACAACATAGAAATCATAAAACTGTCATCTGTGTGACTAAACTCTGTACCAATGCTTATAAAGAGGTATATCAGTTATCTCATACTTTTATGGTAGGTCTCATTAAGTGCAAACACTGAAGCCAGAATATGTAGTAATTATCCTAACAGCTATAGACAAAGAAAAAAGTCAGCAAAGGTCCTAACACCATATCTTTTCTTTGTGCATTTGTATTATGAAGTTGCAAAACCTCTCTCCGTTTTCTCTTAGTTTTGTCTCAAATCTTTTCCAATGGAGAATCTATCCAGGTTAAATATGACAAGATTTTATGATTTTTCTCATGCTTCTCTGATTATAAAAAGCTACGTAAAAGAAAAGCATAAAAATAAAACTTGTATAGTGTCAGTGTCAACGTACTTACTTTAGCATATTTGTAAAACTGGGAAGGTAATAAAGGTCTAATCTAATTTGGTAGTTGTGATGATCAAATAAAATTTTATCCATTAAAATGCTCTGAAAACTAAATGCTATATGTAATTAATAGGCCAGTTAAACAAATTTGTCTTTTTCAATCATCACTTTCTACTTTGTATTAATTTTTGAAAAATGGTATCTTACTTCTACTGGGTAATGTAATATCCCACAGTGCCACATACATATTTGGTAGGCAAGAATTTCTTGGATGAATGAATCGATCTGCATTTTTGTTAGTAATGTAACAATATTACTATTAGCTGTCCTTCGCTGTAGGGAAACGAGTCCTTTATCAAAGCCTTGCAATTCTTACATATCTTAGATCACAGACACTGCACTGGGTATTTATTGAGCATCTTCATTCTCAGTGATGCTGTGGGACTACAGCAGAGGTGAATGAATTCTGAGAAGACCCAATTTCCCATCAGGGATGAGAATGCTGTACAACCAAGGAATTCTTCTGATAACAAAATAGTCAAGGCATGGAAATTTACCCATCTTAAAGCTATTCTTAGGTTTAACTTACAGACTACTCATTTGGCCCCTTCTTTTCTCACTACTGGGTTTTGTTCAAACTATAGTATGGTTCACACTGTAGATGTAAATACACAATGATGACACCCTATTTATTGTGGATGAGATCAGAGAGACCTAAAGGTTCTTAACTCCATGCTTAGCAGTTACAGCACAATAAGACTCTAGAGTAACTTCAATATAATCTCATATAAAATTGAACATTCTTCTCAAAGAGTTATAAATGTTATAACCAGGCACAGTCACTACACCACATCATTAACTTGATTCTTTCATTCATTCATTCATTCACACATTTTACCAAGAAGCTACTACATACAAGGCACTGTACTCGACACTGGGTTTATAAAACAAACCTATATAAGTAAAATTTAAGTTTCTGTAATTTATAAAAATGGCTCCGTAGATTTTTACTAAACGTGGGCTGGGGGTGGGTTTGGGATAGTTTATCAGGTTATGTGGTATACACGAAACTGGCTTTGAGGAGGAGGCCCTTAAAGACACAGAGAGGTTGTCCTTTGAAGCAGCTAGAACTGATGGACTAGAGACTCACGACCACCGACTGGAAGAGATTTGACGTGCATGCTAAGATACTGAGGACAGAGAAAACCACAGTGATTTCAAATATGTGCCAAACTGCAAGTCAGAAGGTAGACACTCTGAACTGAGAGCAGTAGGCATTTACTGACTTAACGATAGTCTGTGTGTCTCTGAGTGAGTCCAGGGGAGGCCGAGAATCACGTGAAGAGAGCACTTCCTGCTCATAAAGCTCAGATCTCTATGCAGATCCATAAAGAGATTACAAAAGATGGTGGTGAGTGTGCTGATAAACGCGCAGGGAATCAGGGACGCAGAGAGGAGCAGCACCCATCCAGGGATGGGGGATGGGGGGCCATGGAAGGTTGCAGAAAGCGATGACTGGCTGAGTCTTACACATCATCAGGAGTTAGTGAGGTGAAGGTGAAAGGTGGGAATAGCAAGGAAGAGGGGGGAGACATTCCAGGGAGAGGGAACAGCCTGGGCAGAGACATAGGAGAGACGGCAGCATGGTGTGTGAGAAATTTGTAAGTAGTTTGAGGGCCAGAGTATAAAATCTGAGTCAAACAGGGCAGAGAGATGAGGTCGGGGAGGTGGAAAGATTAAATACACAGATTAAATAGCCACATTCAAAAGTTTTCTAAAAATAAATTAATAATTGAAACAGATAATTTTATGAGAAATGAAAATGCACACAGACATACATCCACTATCACAACAAGGAAGTATTATATAAGGAAGATGTTACTTGATTTTAAAATGATGTTCTGTCTATGCCTCGTAAGGCGTCTGCGTATAGCAGCCTTTCAGGTATATTTTGAATGGTTCTAGATTTAGTCACTTAAATATATATCAAATAGAGTTTATGAGAATCTCCTGGGCCAAATGCTCCTAATTGTGAGACTAAGATTTGAATACTACTTTTACTCATTTGTCAAACCAGAAACACAAGGAAAGTTTAATAACGATGAAACCTGAATTCTTGTGGCATATCAATACTATGGACAATTCAGTTCACTACGGAAAAATCTGCCATATTTGGTACAAAAAAGTAGACTTCAACCAGGGACACTTCCCAGAATGGTTGGAAAACAGTAATGTTTCATAGAGTGAATAGAGCTTAGTAAATAACTATGAAATAAGTATCACAATTTGATGGTAATTAAGAATTAGGAAATAATACATCATCAACCAATATATGCTACTGGACATTATTTTATCTTTTCTTTTGATTCAGGAGGCATTCAGGATCTATAGTGTATCAGTCTGAATATCACTTTTTATTGTAGAAAATGGTAATGTATACTATAAAAAGCAGAGTAGTTAGAGATTTTACCCAATAACAAACTAAAAATGGCTTTTATTTTTTAAAGAAGGTTAAGTCCTTCTCTCATAAAGGTAGAGTATGGATTACTGAGCATAAAGCTTAATTTGGTAAGGTAAATTATTCAAGCTAATGTCAACTCTATACCTCGATGTTTACAGCTGGTGCATCAAGTAACAATTCTTTGAATAGAAATAACCAGCAATCACAGACAGCTAAGTTTGAGAGACCATATGTCAACACAAAATTATAAAGAGTCATAAAAACTAAGACATCAGGGCTTCCCTGGTGGCGCAGTGGTTGAGAATCTGCCTGCCAATGCAGGGGACACGGGTTCGAGCCCTGGTCTGGCAGGATCCCACATGCCGCGGAGCAACTAGGCCCGTGAGCCACAACTACTGAGCCTGCGCGTCCGGAGCCTGTGCTCCGCAACAAGAGAGGCTGCGATAGTGAGAGGCCCGCACACCGCGATGAAGAGTGGCCCCCTCTTGCTGCAACTAGAGAAAGCCCTCACACAGAAACGAAGACCCAACACAGCCAAAAAATAAATAAATAAATTTATAAAAAAAAAAAAAACTAAGACATCATAGTAACTAAACATCGGGGCATATATGAATAGTATTCTCAACAGAAATTCCACGTATGAATTTACTTTGAATTCTCAGCAATCGCTTGAAAACCAGAACTTACACTGACAGCGGTCAGAGTGGTGACCTTGAAAGGCGATCATACAGAAAGTCTGATCGTTTTCCCCCTTGCTTAAAATCTAAATGCCAAGTTATTTTTTTTCTAAATTGTCAATACACGCAAAGAACTATAAGTAATCACTGGTCGGGGAAAAAAAAAAAAACCTCAATGAGCTTTATGCACCTGGAAAGTACACATTTTATGATATTAGACTAGACTTAAAAAGATCTCGGTACACTAAGCTCGTAAGCCATTCAGGAAGCTGTTTAAGATGTAATTAGCCAGTCATTTCTAGGTGTGCCACAGCCATGCGGTTGACGGCACCGAGCACCTGTCTGTGGAAATAGCTCACTAATGCTGTGCATGGGCGCATGTGTGTGCTTGAAAATGCATTATGAGCCTGTGTATTTGCAGGGTATTTAAAGTTTTTTCACTTAAATTAAATATTTGCCCCATCTTAGGACTGACTGATTTAATTTAACCTTTCTTATGAAGCTAGCTATCTCTTTTATCTACCATTTGGGAATAACCGTAAGCATGTGACCTGGCTCGGGCAATGGCGTACATCATGGCATCATTCACATTTCCACTATATTATCGTTTCTCAAGATACAGTCGAAGATCCTTTGTATCGGAATAATCACCTGGCATGCTTGTTAAAATACAGATTCCCAGGCGCTACAGTCACCCAACTAAATCTGGGGATGGGTGGGGGTGGGTTAGAATGGGAATCTGTATTTGTAATAGGATCTACGTAATTTTTAAGCACACTAAAGCTTGAGGACTAGCACACTAGGTCAAACTTTCTAAGACAGGCACTCCCTCATATATCACTGAGCTGGCACATGGCACACAGCTAGTTTATGGAGTGAATCAACACATGTAAATGTAGAAATTTCTAAGCCACAAAGAACTGAGACAACTTTCAATTCAGATTCTAAGGGACCGTGGTTTAGGTGTTTCTCCTCAATGGCAAGAAAGCATCAGAAGCAGTGTTGTGTGTTGGGGCAGATCACATCATGATCACATCACATCATGCTCACCCTTGTCTCTCCAGCATAAGGAAGCTTAGGAAATATTTGCAACATGAAGCAGGGCAATATGTCCTGGTATGAGACAAGGTCGAGCAGTCAGACAAGTTCCATGAGCCACGTTCCCTACTGCTATTGTTTTCGAGAAGCATTATAAAAGTGAAGATATGCTATATAACTTTGGCGGTTCTAAGAGCACTCTCGGTCAAGGAAAAGTAGATGCTTAGACCACTCTACAGGGTTACAGAAAATTGCCAGGCTTGGATGAGATGTAAACAGAGGAACCTCACCGTTGCTGGTCTGTGAAACAACACCTGAGGGTGCCAAATACAGTCGATCCTCATTATTTGCTGTGGTTATGTTCTATGGTCACCACCAACACTAAATTTGTGAACACGGAACACGCCCTTCTTGGGGAAATACAGGATTAGGCTCCAGAGAGCCTCTGGTTACAAAATTTTTGGCAATTGATTAGTACATAACCTTGTTTTATGTGTGTTTCTGTTTAAAGACACCTCATTTAGTACATATTGTTGATTCATTAATATTGAACCCACGACCCAAAGCACTGTAACTCCTGCCTGAACAGAGCTTATCTGACAAGTATTTTCTCTGTAAGGCACATCACCTTCCTGAGCTCAGGAACACTGGACAGCACTTCAGCACCATGCTAGGGGGTCAGCACGAGCTGAAACAAGGAGGCAGAGTGTTGCCTGTTCAGCCTCAGATGGGAACGTGTGGCCTCAAATTTTTTGCTGCTTTGTGCCATGTCCCCAAATGACTGTAAAAGCGCCTCATGCTGATTCCGGGGTAACAAAGAAATTTTAGCAACTGGGCAAATAATGAGGACGGACTGTATTTTCCAGTTCCCCACTACAGTCCCTTTTGGCCCCGTTCCTCCCTCGCTCTGTGCCATGCGGGCCGACGCACCAGGACTGCTGGCCTGCCTGCTGGGCTCAGCCAGTGGAAGGCCAGCAGGAGACTGGTGGACAGAGGGAGAGTGTGGGGAGGGGGTGCCTCCCTCCCTGCCCCCATGCCAGGACTGAGCCGGGGCAGGTGGCCCCTCTGTGTAGTTTCTCTCTCCCCGCTCCCTTAGCCCACAGGTTGACAGTGGCAACCCAGCTGTTGCTAACCTCCAGGGTTCTGCAATATTCCTTGTTGGTTTCCCTAAACCCTGACCAAACTTTTCAAAATAGTCCCTTTGTTAGACTTGCTTCAATTTCTGAGAGTGCTACCTATTTCCTTCTAGGGCCCTGCCTGTATGGGATAATGAGGGAGGGATCTCAAAACAACATGGGCTGCATGGAATTTTGACACCATAGGAAACTCAGAATTCTTCAATCTGCATAGGCCCCAATTTGTGAAACAAAATGTAAACAGGAATGGGACGTTTCTCTTTAATCAAAAGCAGCTGCGGGGGAGTTCGCTCTTTAGATCAGAGTCAAGGAAGATGGACCGCTACCAATAAAAACTCACCTGAGGTCTCCTCCTAGGAGAATTGTGCATTTTTAGGTAGCGCCTCTAAAATCATGTTAGGAGAGCATCTTAGACATTTAAATATATCTAATAATGCACATTAAAAGGGCAATGATTTTTATTAAACTATTGTTCTACACCTATTCCCATCAGCTTTCCCCAAAACTCCTCCTCTGGCAGAGATATTCGACTTTCCCTTTTTCTTGAAACTACGTGGCAGTTTCTGCTTTCGTGACTTTTGGAACACGTTCTTTTTTTCACTGCTGGCTAGTTTCACTCTCAATGTGCAGGGCTTGCTTGGGGCTTTACAACCCCCTGTGCCACATCCTAATCAGGATAGATCGTCGTGCACTATGGACCTTGTTAAAGATTTACCAACTTTACGCTTCAAGGACAGGGTGGAAAGTCCATATTCTGAAAATAACTGATAAAGTTATCCCTGTCACACGTGCAGTTATTACTCAGAGCGGGTGCCATCCACAAATTTCCCCAATCAAGCCTGCCCTTGACTTCACAGGGCTCATTCCCTAGGCTACAGAGACTATTCCAGCCTATTACTTAATCTGATGAGCAAACCTGAACTTCACGTTATCATTCCAGATGACAGGTTACCCACAACTGTTTACTTTCCAATCTTTAGTTGTTCTTGGCATTGCTGTTTTCCTTATCGAATCTAAACAAAGTGCTGCGCTCCGGAGGACTGACTGGTCAGCGGGGGACAAGGGTGGTTTCTCCAAGGAAACAATGCGTTCAAGCCTCTTTTCAGGGAAGAACCCAGTGCAAGCCCTCCTTGAAGCGAGGAGTTCAAAGCCAAGAGTGTGCGGGCCTTGTTGCCTAAGGGACAGGCACACACGTCAGAGTAAAAAATAAAAAATTACCATTGGGCCAGGCATTTCAAGGTGGAGAAACAGCTGAACTGTTAAGACCATGTAATAACCAACTGTTTTTTTTTTTCCCCTTCAGAATACTTAGAGAACTTCATGTATTTTGGTTAAAATTATTTTAATTTTTAAATGTGAAGTCACTCTATATATTATCCTTCTTTCTCACAGTTAATTTTTAATTTAGAGGGTCATTTGAGACTAGATAATTTTTGGCAGTGGTTCTTAAACTTTTGAGGCTTAAGGTCCCTTTATATAGCATAAACATTATTGAGAATTCTTTAAAAATAGCTGAGAACTTTTGTATACATGGGTGTTATCTCTCAATATTTACAATATTAGGAATTAAAACTGAAAAAAAAGTAAAAAGATTTATTACTTTAAACTAAGATAATAAACCTATGACATGTTAATGAAAATAACACTTTTAATGAAAAAACAACATTTTCAAAGAAAAAATTAAGGAGAAGAGTGGCATTGTTTTACATTTTTTGCAACTCTGATGTCTGACTTCGTAGGAGAAGCCTGGATTCCTGTCTCTGCTTCTGCATTCAATCTCTTCAATATGTTGTTCTGGGTGATGTAGACAAAGAAAATCCAGCCTCACAGAGATATTCAATTGGAAAAGTAAGGACCTCATAGACTTCCCGAAAGGGTCTCGGGGACCCCAGGACCACACTTTGAGAATTGCTGATTCATGGTTGGTCAGTGTCACGGAGGATGTTTGCTCATGGGCCCCGCTTACCAGCATGAACATGATCAAAAGTCCTGATATTAATTGCAGGACTTCCACATCATAAACACAAGTATAACAGAGGCAGAAGACGTTTACTCCTTTCTCTGTTCTTTCTCTCCACGTGAAGAAACACGCACACAGAAAATTGGCATTTGTTCAAATTCCCAGCTGTATTTCAGAACTCTCTAGTTTCAGATTTTAAGTGGCTGCAGGGTGATCCTGTTTTGGCAAGAAACTTGCAAAAATTGCTACAATGATCTAAAGTCAAACTTTCTGGTCTCTATGGGGGGTGGGCAAGGGTGGTCTTATCTACTCATGGTGCACAGGCCCTAGCTGACAGCACTCAAGTGGGGGCAGAGAACTGGGGGCCTGGACAGGGGCTGCTCTGCCCCTGAGCCCAGTCTGGCCTCTCATGGCCTTGCATGTTTGGGGACATCGGGGAGATATCTTGTGTTGGAGATACTGATCTAAAAGTCAGAAATAAAACCCAGGAACCAGAGAAATTAACTGTTGTGAAGAATGAGAAACCTTATGATTCACAATACTGGGCCTTTTACCCCAAGTGTTCAAGCTCTCAGCCTCACTTCACTATTAACTAGTTCCTCACACTCTCTCCAGAGGAAAGGGGGAGTTCCTGGGAATGGGAATGGCAGAAGCTTTCACTGTTCAGTTTCAGTGTTCTGGAGAATTATCTTAGAGTGAAGTGTGTACACAGCAGCTGCAGACAGAAAATCCCAGTTTGGTGCAGGGGCGGGTGAACGGCAGCACCCAAGACACTGGGGTTACCGGAGCCCTCGCGGGCTGCGGCGCTCACCTCGTTGAAGTGGACGTCCTGCATGCCAACGTCTTCCATCATGGAGGCCTCCTCATCTATGTTCGGGGTAATCACCCTGAAAGCTGTGCATCCTTGTCTAAACATGCCTAGAATTAGAGAGCAGGGGAGACAGTTGGAGCTATCAACCTGAAAGTGGATGAACCGCGAGGGTTCTTCCTGCCCTGTTTGTTTCTGGGTTGAACGAGGACCGATCTTGAAATCTCTTGCGTCTCAGGCCAGCGTTCCCATGGGGAGCCTGGGCGCCACTGTGTGCTTTCCTTCATTCGCTTCCTCAATATTTAACCCTCACTGCCCTCAATTTTTTAATTTTTCTCATCCCTTTTTATTTTTCACCCACCTTTATTAAAATGTATGTAATCCTTAAATAAACTGAAATAGGTATTGAATCAAATTAATAGCAAGGTAATAACAACAATAGTTTGATTTGGTAAAATGACCCATGCTCAGATACCAAGAAAAATAAAGAAGCCAAAGCCAATCAGAGAAATACAGACTCAAAAACAACTCTGTTTACTTCCAGCTGTCATCTCACCTACTCTGGCTGGGGTAACCCAGAACTCAGATTAGAACTCGCCCTTCTCCTGCAGGAAGCAGTCTACCAAGATGTGACTCGATGGCCGCAGCCGTGAGCTGAGGGGCTGCCTTGGCTGGTTCCACGTCAGCAGCCTGAGGGGTAAGAAGAGGCCTTTCCTCCCATGGAGTCACTGGGGAAAGTTTCATGTCACTTGGACAATGTCAGCTGGGCAAAAACAATCAAGTGAAGAAGGACTTGAAATGTCTTCCTGCTCTACTGAGATTACTGCTTACAGTAAAACAAAAGTCAAAACCTGAACTGAGACCTCCCATGTTTCAGGAAAAAAAGGAACACAGAGTAGTTTGAAATCAAGTCTTGGAAGAGTGGACCCTAAAGTCAGAGATGTTTCTGCTGCACATGGTCTAGGTTTCCAGCCCCTTCATGGGTTGTCTAGCATCTCTGCCAATGTCCAGCTTTCGCCTTGCTTTTGTTTCATGGAGACAAAGATTCCCCTATGCAAAGCACTAACCTGGGAGCTTGAGGATACATGAGTGTACAAAAAGCAAAATTATAAAATCCAACCATCCATGTTTTTGGCTATAGAGTAGATTTAAAAATACAACTCAGCTCTGGTGGAACGACAATTGTGGCCAAGTGCTTTCTTCTCCTTGCCTGCCATCAAACCAGAGTGGCCAGGAAAAGAAGGGAGGGAAGGAGAGCCAAGTCCATCCCAGCAGAGTTGAAAGAGAAACCCCATACGTCTGAGTGTCACAGGGACGGGGTGGCCGGCCCACCCTCAGCTCACCTCCCCGGCGCCTCCTCTGGCAGGTGCTGTGGCTGGAGGGGAGGAAGGACGGCTCCAGCTGGAGGGCTAGGTCTGCTTCTAAACGTGAGGAGATGTATTACCCGACAGAAGGTCTCAACAGGAAATCGTGCTGGCAGTAAGAGAATACGGAGCCCCTCCCTGGGTTCTTTCTCCTTCCAGCTCTGACGTATGACAAGCCTAGATGCCCTTAAATTCCATTCCAAAGAGCCAGCTGTACCAGAAAGATAGAAATTCCCTGACCTGGCCATCTGTGGTTTCCTCACATTGTGAAGGAATTAGCCAGATCTGGTGCAGCTGTGCTCCAGTACACACATGAACACAACTGGCCTTTCTAAAAGCCCCGTGTTCTCAAATTTGAAGTGGAAACGAGCAACTGGTGTTTAACCAGAGGAGCCGTGACAGAACTCGCGGCCTGCTAACGTGGGAACAAGCACTTAGCACACAGGTGGGTGGCACTCACTCCTGCCAGCTCCTTCCATGGGGCGGCAAGGTTTCCAGCCTGCAAGCTGCCTTCGCACACAGCAAAGCCGACCGGGCTGTGCTCCAGAAAATACTGCCTGATCACCTCCTGTTACAGCTGCCTTTTGATTGGTACACAGTTCCGGTGGGAACTATCTTAAGGGAAAATAAAATCTTTTCAGCTGGAGATTGGCTGGTCAGGGACTCCCAGATGCCAAGCTCATTAACTAGTTTTTGCAATATGGAGTTATTAGTAAGAGGTTATATGACAAAATGCCACCTACTTTTGTTTTGCATTTCTGCGGTGCCTACCACATCAAGCAAATGTCACACCAGTGAATAGAACAATGAATATACTGTACACATACACATACACACACACACAGAAATCCCCCACGTCCACATCTTTCTTAATGGCTCTCACTTGTCTTTGCAGCTTTGTGCAATTTTATATTTATTTCACAAAACCCAGGAATCGTTTCTTACCTTTCCGTGTGAGATATTCTGCCACCAGGGCTGTGACATGGACATAGCACATTGCTGCCTAAAACAAAAGACACGTTTCAGAATCACCAATTATGAAGAATGGCACAATGCTCACAAACAGAAATCTAATGACTATATGTGCTTATATTAGATCTCAAGGCATCAACTGGTGTTTCTAATGGCCGACATCTTACCTTTTGAAAAAAGTAGAACAATTCAAATAAATTGAAATTTTTAAACTTTGAATTGAGACAAACGACGGTAAATCTGCTAAGACCTATTTCTATTTAAAATTACTAAATTTAAATGTAAAAGATTTTTAAAAAGCATTTTTTCTTACTATAAAATGTCAGCATTATTTCTCTTAAAGGGAAAAGAGGATCATTCGAAGAAAAGGCATGTGCATTCTTAGATTCAGAGATGAAGTTATAACTTTTTCCAAAAATTCTAAATGAAAATATTATTTTATGTTAAATGGATAACATTATAAACACCTTAAAACAAAATAAAAAATAAAAAATTCTTTTCACCAAGTTGCCATGGTTTACAAAACATTAAAGATAGCTGTTGGAAATGAACCTACCATAAGGTTCCAATGTCTGAGCCCTGGTTCTTGTCAGAATGATAAAAAAAATTACTACTACTAACAGCATGTAATTCATTTTCATTATGGCTAATGTATATCTTAGATTAAACTTATGGTCAAACAGAATGGACTCAATCAATAGGTAAAAATAGTTACATCAAATTTTCAGATACAGAACACAATTTTACTAATTTAAGCAGTTAGAGAGGTTTACAAGTAAAAGCACACTTCTTTGGTGGTACTGTTAATCACACCTAAATGCCTCAGGCATGAACCCTGAGCAGAGTTTTCATGGAACATGAATACTTCCCGCCTTACAGCCTACTGTTTCCCTTAATTTCCCCCATTTTACAGATGATGTCATAGAGACACAGAGGGGTTAAGAACTGGCTCAATGTCACCGAGTTAGTCAATGTTGGATCCGGGATCCAGTCTGCCTTGGAGCCCACACTCCCCCTCTGCCCCCGCCATGCTGTCGCTTATTGAACTGTGCAGCTCTGTCCATGAGGGAGCTCTGACATCTGCCACGACTACAGACAGAAACTGACTACCTCAAACAGGAAAAAGCAATGCCCTGTCATTCATGACTTCGATACAGGGAAATCTAATTTTATCATAAAATAGCTGAATTTTAGATCCAGAGAGGAGTTTTGATGCAGAAACTGAGTGCACCTAACTAGCAGGCACCTGTGTGAGCATGGATGTTTTCTAAGAGCCTTCAAACAATGCTCTTTTGTGATGGAGACATCCCCTTACGATGTTGTAAATTGTTAAAATGCTTAGATGACCATGAAGGAACCCCAAGCCCAGCACTGTTTAAAGTATCACATATTTTTAACTGGCTTCTTTGAATTACTGGGAAATATTTCTCATAATTGGCTTCCTTCAGTGAATGGGACACAATTTGTTTTCTCAAAAGCCCGGATTGACATGCTTGCGGGGCTACCTCGGACAGGTCCCCGTTTTTGACATGGATCCGGGCCATGCTGTCCAGCCACGTCTTCCGGAGCTCGGGGGTGCTGGCGTAGGACTTGGCCAGGCTGTACTGGAGGTCCACCAGCATCTCGGGGTCGTTCTCATGCTCCTTCATCTGGGCCGTGGCCATCAGAACTGTGCGGATCCTTTTGGTCAGGTCCTTCACGTCCGAGGAGAAGGTGGTGTGCTGCAACAAGGGTGGAGGGGGACACGGGGCTTTCAGCTGCATTCTGTCCGTGTGCATACGTATCAGATGATGAGGCGGAGTTTTGGGGGTAAAACATAAAACGAGACCGGGCCACCCACCTTGATGAGCCTGTCACTGTTGGCACAGTTGTTGATGATAGACAAGGACTGCTGGAATCTGGTTCCCCCAATGCCAACAACGTCTGCTATCAGTTGGCTGACGGAAATAATGACCTTAGGGACACACAAACGTGAGCAAATCATTTCACTTTCAAGTGACGCCCCAGGCTCAGCTCCTGGCTTTGGTTAGGATGTGCACGGGGATGGGGCAACGGGGAAGGTGCGAACAAGGATCACTCCAGTGTGGGAAACAATGTCTGAGTCATCTTCCCCCTTCCAAGAATTATTCTAGAAGGTGATTTTGCTACCCTTCCATCTCGGTTGCACATCAAAATGCTAATCAGGAGAGTGTAGAGGAATGAGAATCAGATAAGCCCACATCACTTGGATGGTTACTTACCTATCACTTTCTCTAATAAAAAGGAAGACCTTATTATTTACCTCTGGTTTTTGGCTTGAATTTATATGTACTAAATATTCAGTAAGTGGACTGTCTTTTGCATTTATTATTAAAACATGTACATATGAACTATGCAGTGGGGGAATCTGTCTTTTTGGGGGTCTATAAATAGCACCGCCTTGGGCTTCCCTGGTGGTGCAGTGGTTGAGAGTCCGCCTGCCGATGCAGGGGACACGGGTTCGTGCCCCGGTCCGGGAAGATCCCACATGCCGCGGAGCGGCTGCGCCCGTGAGCCATGGCCGCTGAGCCTGCGCGTCCGGAGCCTGTGCTCCGCAGCGGGTGGGGCCACAGCAGTGAGAGGCCCGCGTACCGCAAAAAAAACCCCAAAAAACAAATAGCACTGCCTTTACCCAGTTACTCAGCTAAACCGTGGACCATGCCCCTCCCCCCATTCCCCCTTCCCATCCTTTACCTTCACCACACCCAGGTATAATCAATCACTAAGTACTGTCAACTCAATCTCCTCTCCCCTCTAACCTCACCATGCCTGACCCAGGACAGCATCCTCTCTGGCCTAAACTTAACCATGGTTTCCCCACGGTCTCCCGATCTAAGGCCTTGACTCCCTGATCCATTCTCAGCCTGGAGTCCTGAGGTATCCTCTCATAGGTTCTATAAATCTTTACTCAGTAGAATTTCGGTCAGTCGAACATTGATTCGACATTTAAATGTCAATTTACCAATAGAAACACATCCTGGGCCCAAATCTTACGATGTGGAGGATGAAATAAATAAAACCAGTAAATGTGACTTTTGAATTTTCTGTCTAGAGGCCAGATCGTTCAACACTTACACCGAGGTAACCTGGTAGATGTGACACTCAAAATTTTCCTGCTAAAACATAATTCCACACAGCACACTTGACCTGGAAAGCTAAAGCACACGCACCTGCAGATGCGTCCGGACAAAGGACTTCTTGCCAGTGTAGTCGAAGTTGTTCCTCATCAGGAAGTACAGCAGCTGGGAGGCCTCAGTCCTGATGGAGCTCAGCTTGGAGTTGCAGCATTTCAGGACCTCATAGCACAGAGCTGCGCACATGTCCGCTCTCCGCTCATAGAACGTTGAGGGAAACTACATGGACATGAGGAAGCAAATGAACCCAGAGAGGTAAGTGCCCCGTTCAGCTCCAGGTAGACACAGGAGAATGGGTGAGAATCAAGAATGACCTTCCCTGGTGAAACAACGTACCTTATAGATTAATGACCTTAAGGCAGTGAAGACATTTTTTAAAGCCGTTTCAGACTGATGTTTTTGAAGAAAACACAGGTAGACGTCAAAAACCTTTTTCATGAGGGGATTATGTCCGTGGTCAGCCAGGAGCTGGTTCTTAAAACACACAAGGACAGCTTGGTCAGTGAGACACGCCAGACACTGCTGATTGGTTTCATACAACTTTCAGCCTCAAAGGTTACATTTTTCAGGTGCTAAGACAACTTATAATTTAAACAAACTTCCCATGAATCCTCTAGGAAAGCACAGAAGTCTCTTGTAGTACAAACAAACTTATCAATAAATTCATGCTTTGGAGAATTTACTTTTTCTACTAAGGGAGAGGCCAATTTAAAACTTCCCAGCAAACTGTACTACGGTTTAAAGGACCACTGTGCCTCAGTACTGATTGGGCTTCTATTTATTTACTTATTTTTACTATCACCAGCAACTAATACGGAGGTCATGTTTGCGACACCTTAATTCCAACAGAGAAGTGCCATTACAGGTGTCAGCTAATCAATGGGCTGGAAAAAAGCACTGAAGTGAGGGGTATGGAGCAGGTCCTCTAGCAGTGAGGGCTGGGTTTTCTCCCCCCCCACAGGCTCTCAGGCACTCTGCGAAGCCATGAATCACCAGGCAGTCTGGTAAGGGGGAAAACGCACAGGCTTTGGGTCAGGCACCATTTCTCATGTGCACAGATCTGCACAGGTAAACTGAGCCTGGCCATTCTCATCTGTGAAACAGCGACCCTAAAACTAAGCTTGCATAGTTACTGGGAAGACTTGAGGTCAAGTATAGGGATCGTCTGACGCCCCCTCTGATCTAGCTCAGTTAAGTGGCAAGAGGGTCACCGTTAATCACTTCTCCTCATTCTTCAAGGTCTTCTCCCACCAGCAGCAAATTCACACTGATTTAACACCGTGAAAGCCTGGTTGGCTAAAACTCCCAATGATTGCTGCACGTGCACAGTGCACAGAGGTGTCTCCCAACTAAAGGCCAGCATGCAGCCACATGTGCTTGACACCGGAGAGCTGCATCTTCAAATACAGACAGGCCTGTCAGGACAAAGGTGTGTTTGGGAGAATGTGTGCATTTTGCACAAGTAGGCAAAAATGACTATCACTGAAAAAAAATGTCCAGAGGTCAGTACCTCAAACCAACCTTCCAGTTTAGCCAAAGGAACAGAGACAACTTATGTCCAAATAGTTCGGCTGCACAGCAAATTACGGCTGGAGTAACAGTTTCAAGATTTATCTCGTCTTATTGTTGGAGAAAAAGTTTTACTTAAGGAATAAGTTTTTTTAGGTCCAGTAATTCACGGGTGTATTTACAGCTGGTAGGACACCTGGAATCCACAGTGATCTTTATATCATGAAACACTGAAGTACAGTATTGAATTCCATCATGTGAAAGAGAAGCAGTTTAATGGAGCAGAAAATGTGACTTAATTAACTGAATATGATGTAATTCTCAACCATGAGCAGCTGTTCACCAACCAAAAAAAAAAGAGGTTGTTTCCAGTGTTTGGGGAACTGCTTAGTGTTTACTGTTTCTGAGCAGTTCTTTTCCCAGGAGTCACAGTCCTTCCTAATTATGGCTGGATTAAGGCTTGCATGAATCTGGGTATGAGCTTTTATTTTCTCAGCCATCTTTGCTGGAGATATCCAGGAGAGACGGTTCATACAAAAATCGCTAAGACCTCTGGCCTTGCTGTCTGAATTGGCCTGTCTCCAAGTTGTTACCACTGGAGTTAAATTTTCCTTCCTTTCACTCTCTCTGGTCAAGGTTTTTGCTCCCCATTTTCAGGATTTAGTCTTCTTTGGGTTCTGATCACAAAACTTGCTTGAAGAATGGAATAAAAATGCATACAGGGCTTCCCTGGTGGCACAGTGGGTGAGAGTCCGCCTGCCGATGCAGGGGACACGGGTTCGTGCCCCAGCCCGGGAAGATCCCACATGCCGCGGAGCGGCTGGGCCCGTGAGCCATGGCCCCTGAGCTGCGCATCCGGAGCCTGTGATCCGCAAGGGGAGAGGCCACAACAGTGAGAGGCCCGCATACCGGAAAAAAAAAAAAAATGCATACAAAGATATAAACAACCCCTCATTTAAAGGGGTAAGGGACCTTTCGTCCTGAACACACCCCAGTTTACCAGCTGCCTTCCTTATTTTCCAATCAATTTTCTTCTCTCTCTCTCTCTCTCTCTTTCTCATTAAAAACGTTGAACATTCAGAAAGGCTCAGAGCAGGGAAAAAAGCAAAACAAAAATCACCTTCACTTTTCCACTCATAAATAACCATTGGATAACAATGGAGTATCTCATTTCTACCTCTGTCTCCCTATAGACTTTTACTGAGGATGGGAGAATTTCATTGATTAAAATGAAATTAAATGAGACGTTAGAATAATGGGAAAGGCATGACTTATTTCTAGCAATAAGGTGGAGAATAGGTTATAAATAATTCTCAGGAATTGCCTGATGTGGATTCAAGTTTGACTGTCGTTACCAGCCTCCTAAGGGAAATGGGGCTTTCAGAGAATGAACACACATTATCAGTAATCTCTAAAGAGCCAGGAACAGGAGAAAAACGAACTTAAACCTCAGGTGCCAAAATGAGATATCTGGAACCACGTTATTTAAGACAGCTACAACCTTCCTAGGGATATGGCTTGATTTTTATTTACACACTGATTTATAGAATAACTTTAAAAATCTAGCTTCGAGTAGCACTCTCTCTGTCGCAGAGACTCACCAGTCACCAGGATGACCTAAACCCCAGGCTCATGGTTGTGTAAACTGGACCCCAGGCTCCCTAGCTGACCCTCATCATCCACGTGCTCCCCACCCTGGTCATTCACAGCGATCCTTCTCATCGTGTACTTGCTGGTTCTCACCAAGCACCTCAAATCAAGAGAAGGCACTACAGAGAATTACTTAAAATACATTTTCAGATTAAATTTGTAAGTACATTAAAAATATCATCAACTATTTAAAGGCCAGATTTGGTTTAGGACTGTATTAATAGACATTTTAAAATAGCCAGAGAAGAACCAAGTTTTTCTGCATGTAATCACCTTGGTTTACAAAACACACCTTTCGTGTATTAAACAATATTTGTGAAAGTGCCCACACCGTACCAGCATCTGGTAAGTGCTTGGTAATTTTCTTTTTTCTGTGTGAGAGATCATTCAGCTACCTTGATATTCACCCAGCTTAGCTCCTTCCCCCTACACACACACACACACACACACACACTGATCTTGGGCTAATTTCCTGACCTATCTCAGCCTCAATCTCCTTATCTGTAAAATGGGGGATAAGAAGATCTGCTGGGCCAGGCTGTTGTGAGGACTGACGCTGAAGACACAGAAGGCACTCAATAAATGGCAGGAAGCTAATATACCAATAAATTGGGGTTCAGGGCTTAAACCTTTTCAAACATTTCCTCTCATTAAGAACATGATTTCTTGATTGCCTTTGGCAACTTATTAGATGTGGTCAATTAAGAGGCTCACTAACGATGAGGCAACATTTGTGGAAGAAGATTTTTCTGCAAACAATTATGTCAGCTAACTCAATGTAATAATTTAATTTTCCCGATATGCTCCAATTGATGCCTCAGCTGAGTAAATACTTGCAAAGGAAGATCCAAGTGCTGCTGTGCTAGTGGCTCTTGGACCTGTGAACCTAGGCCAGGTAAGCCTACAGCCTGGCATGACATCCTTTAATGCCATAATATTTGCCCATCTTCCCATTTTTTAATGGGTCTGTGTGTGTGTGTGTGTATGCGCTGAGCTTTAAACATCAAAGATTTCTGCGCACAGGCATATAGACTCTGATAGAGATCACCTCAGCTCTAAAACACAATCTTCCCTGTGCGTCTCAGGAATCAGACCCTTTACCATAGGATCAGGAAGGCGTGAGCCTAGGGAAAGCGCTTATTGCTAAACTAGAGTCAACATTTGAGCTCCTACTGTGTGTCAGACACAGGATAGATGTTTTTGGATACTTCATATCAATTCATTATACAGTAGGAATAATTGCCACGTTCTAAGTAAGGAAATCAGGGCTTAGAGATGTCAAGCGGACCCACCCAAAGCTTAACATCTGGCTAATGGTGGAGCTGGGGTCTGCAGCCCATGGTGTTTCTGTACACATGGCTGCTCCCAAGTGTCCTGGAGCCTGGTCTGTAGCAGCAGAGTGCTCGTCCATTCTAAGGGTCATCTCACTTTAAGCTACAACAGCCCTGGGAGGCAGATCCTATTTTTTCAATCTTACAAATGCGAAATCTTAGGTCTGGAGACATGAAGTGATTTTCCCAAAGACATTCACCCAACAAATTTATAATCAGCCTTCAATCAGAGACCATCAGATGTTGTCTCTCTCTTGAGTCAGAACCTATTTGGTGGCCAGACACTGGAGATCCGGGAACCTCGACAAATACTCTTCTTTAATATGAAGCAAGCAATTTAAAGGAGGTTGAGTATGAACTGCAGGCTGTGCAGTAAGGAAACTGCCACTATTCTCACAGTGCTGCCAGACCACACCCGTGCCACGTGGTGCCCTCACCTGCCCGTGGCGCCAGACCACACCGGCTGTGCAGCCCCGGGGTTTCCTGCTCATTTATATGCTGAGGCCCGGGAGAGAGTGGAAGCAAGTGTCCCAACTACTGGTTTGAACTTACGGGTGCACAGTTAGCACTGATATAGTCCAGGGCAAATGCTCACATTACAAATTTCACTGACTATTTACTTAAAAATCTCCAAAAGAAAACAGAAAGAGGTTCAAAACATGGTTCTAGTAGAGTAGTGGTTCTCAGGCCATACTGTCTGTGCACATATCACTCCCAGAGTTTGATTCAGTCAGCCAGGGCCCGAGAACCTGCATTTCTAACAAGCTTCAGGGCCTGCACCTGCTGCCAGCCTGGGGACCATGACTGAAGGTCACTAGAGTAAGGCTCCACGTAAGATGACACTGCTGTCCCCATACTCATCCTAAGGGTCTGTATGCCCTCAGCTCTCGACTGGGTTCCTAGTTATGACATTTCCTGGGGACGTGAGTAGCATGGCTGCTACGAACAAAGGTAAATTATAATAAAGCAACATGATATCAGGTAACTATTTTTACTCTAATAAAGAAACGTGCTTCATGAGAAGAGGAGATGAGTAAAGCACAGATTGACTTTGGGTATGTTTCCCAAATACCCTTGCAAGTAAACATACTGATTCCATATTCAGAGCATATTAACACTAATTCAGCTTCTCTGGAAATGGAAGTAGTTATTGAGTGAGAACGGGAAGGGTTAGGTTCCTAAAAACAAGAACGTGGCTGAAGAGACCATCTTTACCTACGTAAATGTTACTTGCTAAAACCTAAAAATAAGACCAAGATCACTTTTTACTCGCTATACTTGAAATGTTTCTATCATTTAATTTAGTAACAGATCCAAAAAAAATTGAAAAGGTGAATGTTTTTAGGTTTTGCTCCTCTACGTATAAACATCTAATTTTAATTGCTACCACATGTGGATATGTTTAAAGATAGTAGAGGCAGAAATGCCCAATTAGGTTCCTGTATTTATCATTCTCGAGGGCTCAGCAAAGCCACCTTCCCCGGTAAACGCTTTCATCTGGCCAAGCGTCAACCGCCTCCTGGGACTGTGTCCACCTTTTGCAAGCAGGTGGCACACCCTGACCAGTTAAGCTGTATTATATTTCAGGGAATTCAAGTCATTAACAGTGGAACGGTTTCATTAAGGGAATTTAAGGATTAATGGTTTCCTTACAGGGGCAAAAACAGTTGCTGCAGTAAAAATACAACATAAGAAGTTCTTGCTGATTCAGTTAAATAAACAGAATGAATTTAAAAGGTGAGGCTCTGACCATGAACAGCTGTTCAATACAAACCTTAAATGCCAGTGTAAATAGAGAGAGGGTGTCCAGAGCTGTCAGGCACACCTCAGTAGCAATATTGGCTTCAAGTAACGACTGGTGGAGAACATCTGCGTCCGAGTGGCCATAGCCTGCATGAATCATAACACAAGGTTACTGCCGGCGGCTGAAGAAGAAAGGCTGGCTGACGGTATAGTCACAGTCAACTTTTGATTATTTCCAGAAGGCTTCCTTCAGGGCCTTATCTCCCTGTTTGCCTTTTTTTTTTGGTGGCGGGGTGGGTAAAAGGAGGTATTAAAAATGTTTCCATTCAATTATGACTTTTTCAGCTCTGGGAGGGAAGTAATAGCAGTAAACATTTATTGTGCACTTGCTATGTGCCAGCCATAATTCTATGAACTTTACATGTATCACCTTATTTAATCCCTCAATAGCCCTATGAAGTGTGTACATTATTAAACCCTTTTTGCAGATAAGGAAATGGAGGCCCACAAAGGCTAAACAACTTGTCTTAAGTCACACAGTTGGTAAACAGGGGAGCTAGGACTGGTACATGGACCAGAGTCACTCAATTGCGCCACTTGACTGAGCTGTTAAGATGGCGTGGTAGTGAAGGAGGCTGAGATCTCTGAAGCTCCCCACACAGACAGAGGCTGCAGCACAGCACAGGGAAAGAAAATGAGCTGAGGGGCAGACTGCTGGTCAGTGAATCAAGCTCGTCCCCTTACTAGCTGTGTGACCCTGGGCAAGTTACTTGACCTCTTTATACCTCAGTTTCCTCATCTGTAGAATGGGGATAATAACAGTATCTACCTCAAAGGGTTGTGGTGAGCATTAAATTCATTAATTGCTGTGAAGCTCTTGGAATAGTGCCTGGCACACAGTGAACGCTATGTAAGTCTCAAGTCAATAAAGAAAGGATCTGTTTTATCAGTTGGAATCATGAATGATAACCAAGAGTTGACTGCACTGCTAACAGTATTCTACTTGATTTAATAAAAAAGCACAAAAGCCACTATGACTGAAAGAAATGTTTAAGAAAAGGAGAGGACTTGAGAATCATAATTTAAATACAAACTGATATCTTCTGTATGTGGCTGTAAAATCAATTTAGTATTGATATAAATGTAGTTTGACATACAATTTGAGATTAAATTATGAAATGGTATGCATTAGCAGAAATATATATAAGGGATGCAAAGGTGTTTCAGTACTGGTCTAGATTACAAAGAAAGATGGCAATATAATAAAACGTCAGGTAATGTCTTTCTCCAAGGAGCAAAACAAATCAACACTTACTATGTAGGTAATTTTCTTAATACTCCAGAGAGGAGGACATTTTGTACATAGATCAGGAAAATGAAGTACAGAAAGCCTAGAGAATTTTCTTGAGGCCAGTAATGGGATAAAACCAGAAACTACACTCCCAATTCCTTATCCAGGTCACTGTACCATAATCTCTATTACTAAGATAAAATAAAGTAACTAGCATGATGTTATTCTGACTTTAATAAATGTCAGAGATAGAGAATGATTTTTGAAAGACTACAAAAAGCTTTTCTAAAGCTACCAAGTTGCTTTTTAAAGTATGATTAAAAAAAAAACAAAACTATTATGTGCTTTCATCCAACTTTGCTTTGCTTTTATAATGGTGGTTTTGAGTGGCCTGCATTATTTTCACAGTGTGACAGAGTCATCGTGTCCCTAGTAAGGCTATGGAACACATTTGGCACCGTGCTAGTTCTGTTTCTTTATATTCCTGGTTTGCATTTAGGGTTTTTTTTTGGTAAGAAATCTAGCAGAAAGGAAGACAGACATTTTTTGGTACTAATATTCACTGAACTGCCTTTGTAAGCCAAGGTATTTCCTCATTTGGTAAGGTTTGTTTGGTGAGATAGCCAACAAAAGAGGAAAACAAACTAATGATTATCGTTACAGTGATCACAAACCAGGGCAAGAGAGGACCAAAAAAAAAAAAAAAAAAAAACCGAAACAAAAAACAAAAACAAAACAAACAAAAAAACCACCACCTTTTATCAGACCAACCAAAATTATCACACAGGTCAAAAGGACCCTATACTGAGGGCTGCCATTTATCCCAAATGAAGTTTTATAATCTGGGTTAAACTGTAACAAGGCACTTGCTTTGGTGATTAACTGTATTCTCTGCACAGAACTATCCTTTTCTCTTTCTAGATAACCTATTGGATAAGTGTATCCAAGTGTGATTATTATAGATGAGATGGTCTACACACTGAAGAACTCCAACAGAGTTTACTTATACCTGGCTGAATGTCTAGAACAATTCAAGAATTGCAATTTGTCAATGTGCTATTTTTTAAACATATATAATCAATGGGCCATGCTAATTAATGACAAAATTTCTCTAAGCTACATTACACTATCTAATCTCCTTTAGAGTAAGAGTCAATTCATACAGAAATCTGTCTGCTTGTGTCCGAATCATATAAGAATAAAAGAAACAGTCCTTTTAGCCACAATTGGTTATAATTTGCTTTTCCTTAAACGTTTCGTCTCAAAAATCAGCAGGTTCCTGAACCAGTGTTACTTAAACATCCCTAAAAATAAGTGGCAGCATGGGACGTTGTGTGAGTGACAGAGACTGACTGATACCCCTGTGGGGACAGTCTGTCTCAAGACCTGGAACAAAGCTGTGCATGAGGGAAGACTCTAATCAATGGTCACCTTGTTACTGGCTAACACAGGAGAATGAAACTGAGCCGGCAAACCCAAGAAGCGGTCTTAAGAGACACAGTAATTTCTCAGAGCATCAGTCAGCAACTTTTTAAAGCTGACTAAGCAGATTCTGACCAAGGCCAATAAGAAGTACTGTTAACCCTACTGACTTCCACTAGGGGGTAGTGGTGCCTTGGGGCACAGGCACTGACGTGGTCACTGAGGCAGGTCAGGGAGGGAAGGACTTCCCTGATGCGCAATGTCCAGCAGGCACCTCAGGGGGTGCTTTAGAGACCTTAGGATCCACTGCTCACAATTACACAATTTTCATTCTGCTGTTACTCAGGTAAGTGATTTATTCTCAAATCCCCAAACCTTTCAAATACTCAAAGGACGAGGATGAGATTTTTTTCCCCCTAATGTCATCTGCTATGGTTAGACTTACCTAACTTCACTCCGTTTTATGAAGTCCTGCTTCCTGAAAAGCTCGGTTTAGTAATGCTGAGGACATCTGTAAACTACCCCTCTGTCCCCAGTGCCACATCAGAGGTGATGTGGTCAGAAAGGCAGAAGCCTGATCCACTGCCACTCGCCTTTTCCAAAAGTCAGAGGACATTTGGGCTAGAAGAGTAAGTCAGATACATATTCTCACAAGAGGCACTTCCTTCTTGAAAGCTGCCTTCACTCTTTATGAAACCGGAATTCTTGTTTTTATTTTTAATTTTTTTCTCTGGCCCATAATATGCATCCAGAAAAACAATACATTTTATGAAAAAAATATAAATATTGAACAGCTAGGGATCTTCTTGCTAAAAGAAATCCCCAAATGTAGAAGACCGAGCCTCCTAGATATATTAACTCACGGTCTACAGCTTTTACTAACTGCACATATTTATGCAAAGTATCAGATGGATCCACCACTACACAATCTATTATTGATCTCCATCTCATTTTTATTGCTAAAAAGTTTTTCCCCACAGATGGGCAAGAAGTGGAGAACGGAATAAGGAATGACATTCCAAGGCAAAACATCATGTGATTTGCTGTCTGCCCTCTGATTAACCACCAAAGAAACAAATAGGTTCCAAATGATTTGTGAAACTAGTCTATAATCTCAGAGTTTATACTTGAGGAAATGGTTATACTACCTGCTTTCTAGTCTCAGATTACCCTGCATAAGTGATTGTCACTTAGACAATCAGATACTTAGCTGTATCTGAAAATGGTATGGGATACAGACCCCATACTGTGACAACACTTGGTTTAAGCATATCATACCTTTTCATTTAAAGTCCTCTTTAAGGATACTAAAAATATAAAGAATGACCGACTTTAAATGGGCATTGTGTCAGGTTTTCTCAACTCTGAAACCCTATCAATGGCAAGAAGCACCAATTGATGACAGGCTACCATGTTAGATGTAATATTCAGGATGTATCTGTAAGGTAAGATCTGCTAAATCTGTAAAATATATCCTGACTTCAGAAATGCTAGCAAAGGGGCAAAAATCTATCTCCAAATCAAGAAAATGTGGCTTTATAGACATTTTATTTACTACCTTGAGTACAGACATTTAAAGCATCCAAGCCCATTTCACCTATTTTAAAAGATATATCACCCATGCTTAAGAACTTCTGAGAAATATTGATTTTACTTCAGAGACTATATGCCTCCCCTGCATTTTTTATATTGATTCAATATTATCTAAAATAAAGGAATTTAATTATCATCTATATTCAGTTTCTTACTTGAGATTCATAGATATCAAAGAATATCAGAATTAGATGGGGTCTGAACAAGCCATCTCGTCTAACTCCTCATATGATGCTTAAATGACCTGGACAGTATCCCCAATGGGTCCTCATCAAGTCTCTGTTTTCACATCTCCAGCTGCCAGTACCTATACTAGCTAATAGGTAGTCCACTTAGAAAATGCTTCCCCATATTCACCTGAGATCTAATTCTCTGCAACTTAATCCAGTGATCTTAAATTGTCTCTTATACTGAATTATATGAAATACAGGTTTTCTTCAAGGGTTTCTACCTCTCGGCTGGCTTCTCTCCCATCACACCAATGGGAAATACGGATTATCATGCAAGTGAATTTAACATATTCCTAGAACAATACATAACATTAAAGTAAATACAAACTGTTATTTTATATTTTTTTGCAAATGAATCACTTATTTGCAAACACGTTTCACTTAGTTTTCCCCTCATCACTCAGTTTATATAAAATATACAAAGTATACTCCGAGCCCCTATCACTCTCAATTTGTCCTTTGGCACAAGTCTTTTCTACTGATACACAATGAGTACATGTTGCAGTAAACAGGTCAATGCCTTAATGTAAACATTTACTTTTTATAAGCCTGGGCAATGACCCAAACAACAAACTCCTACCCTTTGAGTGTTTTTAAAATAGTTAAGACCACTGGCCACAGTGAAATTTTCATTATTTCCTATAAAAATCCAAGAGTAAGGGTAAGTGCCCGCTAGCATTACACGTGGGCTGCGTGTGGTGTCTTTTCCCGTGTCCTACTGTTAATAGGCAGTGGAGACAGTGCGGCTTGGCCTGCATCGGCTTAAGTTCCTCGCAGTCCTCTGCTGCCCCCTGCTGGTCACGCTAAGATCTCACAAAGCCTTTCCTACTCAGAGAAAGGAAATGAAAAATGCAGGTGTACAGGGGACTCTTCCTATTTTCATTCTTTTCCAAAATAAATTCATTTTAGACTCTGGCATCTCAGCAAGTCTCTCACATATTGGATCTCTGTCATACTGGTTGGCCCAATAGAAGGTACTGTATTCGTTAAATAGAAATTTTCTTAAAGACACACATGGCTACAAATTCCCCATACAGTATCTAGGTGAAGATGTAAAACCTCATGTATGTATGAGTTCACACACATACACATGTATACATACAGTATACACTCCCTTCTCTATGGCTTTTGGCCGAGTTGATGATTTGGAACTCAAAAAGCTAATGGTGGTAGAGGCTGAAGCCTCCCAAATACAGAATCACAATTAGAGATGTAAGTGAAGACTGAGTTCAGGGTGGAGATGCAAGGACTATGGGACATCAGAAGCTATTCGGGGAAAGCAGGAATTGTGGGCACACATTAAAAGGCTAAAATAATCAGCTACACAGTCTTGACTGGGAAGGCAAAAGGAGAAACTTTGATCGAGAATGGTGTCACTGAAAACGGACTAAAGAAAAACTTCAGGTTGAAATAGGAGAGGGGCAGGAAGGACAAGGTTCTCTGTGGGTAGCAGGAAGAGAGAATGGAAATCAACCATGTTAACAATAGGGTTTTTGGCAGTAGAACACAGCCAGCTGTCTCTCTCCTCCAATTCAAACCACCACCGTGAAATCCATTTGCAGAGGGAGGGGTTGCTGCATATCTTGGTGGATTAAGGTTATTTATTCATGTGTTGATCATTCAGTTTATTTTTGTTTGTTTTCTCTGTTTCCTACATGATTATTTTTGGAGGCGGGGCCTTGGTCTGCTTATGATTTTTTTTTTTTACAGTGCTTTAAAGTTTCAGCATTTATTTCAACTGATAGTGAGGTACTGATAGTCCCTGTATTATAAATTATCTGGGCAAAGGCAATGTAGCAAGTCTTGCAAAAAGTGGGAATTTGATTTCTCTTTGCTAAATAGGAAATGAAAACTAAAAATAATGAAACTCCTTGTTTTGTCTGTTTAAACCCTTTGTCTGCAGAGCTAAAATAGCCCTAACAGACAAGATGTTGAAAAGTCAAGTTCTGTAGCCTTAGATGTGTCACTAACGCACATTCCACAGCTAAGTATAGAACCCAGAACTAGCATTTGAAGCCTACCAATTCAGTGTGTGGCAGACTGACATAATATTGATTTAAATTAAGCCTTGAATTTTATAAAGAGAGACTGTACCCACTACATTTAACTTTCTTGGGGGTGGAAGAGTGGGAAGGTGCCATATTTTGATTCCTCAGCATTTTTACTTTGAACTATTTTCAGTTTAAGGTGTCAGGAATATATTGTCTATACTCTTAGCCTGTACTAAGAAAGAGGTATGAAAATCACAGTGAATGGAATGAATTCTTATGATTAGAAATGATGAGAAGATATTACTAACCATGAATTAAAGACATTGCTTGCAATGAGTACAAATAATTGTCCAGACACAACAGTAACTAGCTATGTCATGCTTGGAGCAAAGATGGGACAATTTAGAGAACACACCACTGACAGAAATGATGACATTAGTTTATAAAGTGCTACATGGTTGATATCTTTTAGGTTTTCTGCTTCAAGAAACCCTTAAGAAGACTAAACACTTAGATTTCTAGAAACAGCACATGATGCTACGCCCCCTCTGGCAATTGATAAAATTAAATTAAAGATATGCTCCCATGTTTTGGCAAAGTCTCTACTGTGAAGTTAGGAAGCCCCAAAGTTAGGAAGGCGAGATGAACAAGAAGTCTCGGTTTGCAAGTGAAGCGGCCTCATAAGCAGACTTCAACCTGATTAAATCTTACCATTGTCTACAGAAATTCCAAGCACACTTGATATCTTTCTCACACTGAAAACACAGAAAAAGTCACTTTGTTATTGGCTTTTCCACACCCTCACACATTGATTCACGGGCTTTACGGTTTCACAGCAGTTTAACGATTAACATACATTCAGGGCTAGAATGTCAGAATGTGGACGCTTGATCAATTACACGCATGGGGTCAGGAACTTGCCCCAGATGTTCTTGGGAGTCACATGGGGAAAACTGATGATAAGTTGGCCACTGGCAACAAATCAAAATACTAAATTAAAAGTATCAGAGAATGTCTGGCTATCAGGCCAGATTTTGTTTTAAAAACACCAAGCAGATGGCGTGGGGCAAAGGGTCTAGGCTTTCAGGTCTAGTGCTGTAGTTGACCGCGTCCCACATTATGTCATTCTCCTCCGAGGAAGGGAACTGCGCCACGAGCTCTTCATCCTACTGCTCTGAGCTGGAAGAAAAGTCGATTTGGTGATGTGGTGTGGTGTGGCCAGGGGCTCTCCCCTCTGAACTGTCACATGGGATGGCTGGCTGTTACGATGGTGTGTCATGGGACTTACTGTGGTTAAAAGTGAGAGAGTTATCCAGGCTGCCCAGCTGCTGCAATCTGGCATGCATCATTCCTGTTCTGTTACGGGAAACAGGCAATGTCTGAGATTTTCGATCATGAACTATGGGTCCCAACCCCTCCTGGTTCCTGCAACATGAGTGAAATGGGATAGAAGCAAAAGTTAGATTTGTTACACTGCAGCGAGATGGGGAGCATTAGTTAGTGAGGCCAGGACACAGCACGAAGGAGACTGGCCACGCACAGACTAAGCACAGAGGAGCCTGTTTGGGGCCAGAGGAGCCAAAGACACACACAGGCAGCAGCACTTGGCAGAGTTCACAGCAAAGCATCTGAAGACGAAGGAGCAAAAACCAGGCCAAAGCAGAGACCTTTTCGGCTTTGGAAAGTCATTTAGAGATGCTACTTTTTAAAAAGGTGAGCATCAGTCCAATGTGGTGCTAATGACCAGCATTTGGACAACAGCCAAAACACCACGAATCTTTTTGGATTATATATGTTATTAAACAGCAAAAAAAAATTTTTTTAGTTAAAATAATACATGGGAAGAAACAGAGAACAAACATGCAATGGGAAGGATTATATGAGGCGGTTTAACACCTTTATTCTTACCCAGGAAAGGAGGAGAAGAGCCACAACCTTTGTTAGACTTGTCAGCAGTCAAGTGAAGAAAATAGAAAAGTGATTGGATTAGCAATCAAACAGCTAACTTCCTACTGTGTACCATCACCAGAGCAGATGAAAAATGAGACCAGCGCTGGAATGACACCTGTCCCCCGTCCCGTAGCCAACCGTCTCCCTCACTGTGTTATTGTGTGGAGTAGAACAGGACATGCATGGAATATCATCGGGCAACATGCTGCTGGGTGATTTCAAAGTGACACAATGAGAAGGCGCAGTGTTCACAGAACTGGACCACCACGGAGGGCAAACACTGACAACGTTTAAATCATCACTCAGGATCTCTTCCATGTGCAGCAGAGACCATGGCAATTTTCTATAAAACAGGGCACGTCTTTCCACTGTGCACATTATGAAGTAACACCATCCTCCACCCCACCTATCTATGCCCATTTATTTTTAAGACAGTCCAAGGAAGCATACTTTTACATGCAAATATATACAGGGTGCTTAAGAAGTCAGAAGATTTTTCTTTAAAAAAATTAAATTTAGAGACATAGAAAAAATAAGTTAACTGCTTTACAAAATCCAATTCCAAAATAGTCTGTTGGGGCAGAAATCTTCAGCTTTTCACATTCACCGTGTTCAGCTCTGAGGCTTTTTATTCTATTTGCACAACATTTTCCAAATGCCATCTTGTGAGGTGGGTGACACCACGAGAGGGTGTGAAGCTCCCCCAGCACAGTGTCTTTCTGTTCCAAATATACTGTTTGCCCATCTTCATGGGACAAAGTCAAAAAGAATGAAGTTATTGTATAAGGACACATTGTATATATTTGCATTTAGTACCCAAAAAACTCAAATGCAAAAATTACTGTTACGATAAAAAATAAGAGTTAAGATTAGAGAACGTTAAGTGCCACCACATTTCAATTAAAAATAGAAAGTATTAATAGGAAGAAGGCATAATATAGTCTCTCTAAATTTGCTTTTTAAAATAAAACATACTTTTATTTGACATAAACAGAATTCTGAAACTTTCTCAAATATCTCAAGAAAAAAACAATGTTAGCATAAAGAGCGAAATCTTGACACTCAAATAGAAAGTCTTAAAAATCTATTTCCTATTTCATTGTCGTAAAGCAGAATTATAGATAAGAGAAAAACCTCAATGACAACTAAATTTTAAAGTTTTTCTTAAAACATAAATATGTTTACTTATAATTAAATTTTAGCAACAATAACAATAGAAAAATAGGATGCTTAGACCAAGACTCCATGAATACATTATCACAGGATACACAGCAACGGAAGAAAACAAATACAGGCACACTGAATGGCAACAGGGAAGGAGTAAGAACTCGCTAACGACAAGAGGCAGTCCGAGGAAAGCCTCCAGAGAAGGAGCTGCGTGGCTGCCCATCAGCAGTGAGTGTCCAGCTCTCCTCAAACTCAGCGCGGAAGCGAGAGGATGGCTGGGACAGGGCAGTGAGGGTCTATGATACTCAACAGAGAGTTCTGGTCAGATAGCAACAGAGGGCACAGACAGCTTATTCAGAAAAAGAGGAGAAAAGGCTCAATTTTAGAGATGGTTTTTGTGGCAGTCCAAACAAATTTGAGATGGACTGAAAACATTCTTTCATTAAGGAGGAAAGTGGTCAGATGAGAAATTACTCTCTTTGTAAGTTGGGAGGTGGAATGGTAAAAAAAAGGACCTTTGAAAGCGAAAAAGGGAAAGAGAGATCATTGAGGAAGGAAAAAAAGAAAGAGAGGGAAGACAAAGCCAGAGGAACTGGGAGAAGAGAAAGAGGAGACAGAAGGAACAGAGCACGAGGGAGGATTTGGAAGGAAGTGGAGAAGTGCAGCAACAGGCCACGGAGGAAAATCTTTCCAGGAGGTATGCCTGAGACAGAACAAGACAGAAGGAACGTAGGAACATAGGCGAAAGATGCCACCAGATTTCATGGCAGCAATCCAAAGATCTGCCACTGTCTTCATGGCGGTTTATGAGAATTACAACCGCCAATCCCCACAGACGACAGTTCCCACACTTCTGGATCCAAGCAACACAGAGAATGACACAACACTTCAAACTAAAACTCCCACAGTACCTGGCGATGTATCGCTTCCCCATGTACTGGAACTGGTGCAAGCAGACTCTGCGGAGAGAATGAAAGATTATTAGGGAGCGATAAAGTCATTGGAGATAAAATTATTTTTGACACATGGCTTTGTTTAAACCCATTTACAGTAACATGTTCAATAAGCTCTTACATCTACCACTAGCCCCTTACTTCTGGTTTTCAGAAATTCTCTGGAAGGTCCCTCTAAACCCAGAGAAAATGATCAAACGCAAGGGAGGCCGCATATTGTGCTGCTATCAGTGCCATGGTGGCTGGTTTGAGCAACACAGAAGAAAGGCCCAGGACCGACAGGATTGACTGTTGACTCTGGGTGTGGATATTTACTCCACATCTGCCTTAGAAGGCATGGTGGAAACCACATGCACTGTTCCAAGTTGCTTATACCGTTCTCATTCAGCCTATGTAAGGAGCTTTCTTTTTTCATTCAAGTAAATGGACTGGTTCCTTACAGACATCAAGTATGTATTTTTTTGTTTTATTTTACTGTATTTTATTTACAACATTGATTTTTTTTTAAAAAACATCATATATTTAATAAGAGTCAGTTAAAACAACGTCTAGTAAGTTCTTCTGAACTTACTAGAATCTTGTCTCACATGTGATAACTCCCACCTTTAACTCAGCAGAGGAAGTGACCATGAATTTGGGGACCAAGACCGTGATTCCAAAATGCACAAAGCTCTGAACACCATGGGTTTGCCCCAAATTCGTGCAAACACATTTGGCAGCAAATCATGACCCCAACTAACAGAGGTAAAGCTACCTGGTCATGATTTAACCTACTACTGTGAACAATCATAGTACACAGAAATAACTTCTTACTGCAGAAACAATCATGTGCTTGACTGTGGGGTGCTGCGGAATATACTCTCTATGTAAATTTTTCAAAAATCCAAAAAATTCTGGATTTGAAAACTCATCTGGCCCCACTAGTTTTGGATAAGGGATTGTAGATTCGTGTTTCTGGAAGTAAAAACTTAAAGGAAAACAGAAACTTAAACTAAAGTAATAAAATAATATAGACTGTATTTAAGATTTCACTTTTACATATTTTTTAATTGTAGTGATTTTTATGTCTCAGTTTCTGAGTATCACCCACCGAATTCAGCTAATAAATGTTGTGTTATTTTATTAAAATGGCTTATACACCCAAGTAGTAACCTCTCATCTACAATAATCACATATCTAATCGTTTAAGGCTGTCGCTGTCCACTGCGTCATGAGCCCCTGAGAGTGGGTGTTGGGATTAGGTCCAGGAGAAAGAGCTTAAGGATAAGTGTGGATGTGAATATATATTGCATTCCTGGTTCAACTGTCGGTGCATGTATTCTTCACACCTCTTAACTAGCCAGGAAAAATCAAAAGAGTCAATGAGCAAAGACGAAACTACTCACTCCAATATTGTAAAAAAATCCATAAGTTCAGATGTTGAGGCCTTGTTCCAATATGTAAACAAAGCATCTGGAAAGTAAACATTTATTTGATTAGAATTATAATGCCTATTTCGTACATTATAAGATGGGAAGAGACCTCAGAGTGTAGGCCTCCAAACTTTCCTCGGCCCCCTTTTATGGTTGATCAAAGGATAGACCACAGTGACTAATCTATTATAATGGGTAACATGTACAACAGGCTTAGTCAGTATGAAGAAGCTATATTTGAACTTTAATTTCAGCATGCATCATCTAGCCCTGCATGGTACCTATTTAACTTATACATAATGTGCTCTTAAATGGACTAGAAAATTACCCACTACAGAATCCCTCCCCAGTAGAGAATCTGTTGAAAATTCTTACATGTACCCCCTTCCCAACACACACACACACACACACACACACACACACTGCAGTGGAAGCATGTATCCTACAGGCACTGTTTTGCCCTTTGAGTTTTAATTCAGCAATTAAGCCTGGATCTATCTCAGTCTTTTCCGAGCTGCATAACAGTCCTCTCCATGGATGTACTACAACTGAGTTAACCAGTTCCCCTACTGACAGACATTTACTTGCTCTTCCCCCCAATTCTTTGCTATTATAAATCATGCTTCGGTAAAAATCCTTTTTACATGCGTCCTTGCACACTCGTCCAACTACATCTAAAGGAGAAATGCTTAGAAGTGAACTAGCCATGTTAATAGTGTGCACATTTAAAATTTGACATATATTGTCAAATAGCCCTCCAAATAACAGTGTATGAGAGTTCCTATTTCCTAGCACGATGGTACAATGTACCAGTGGTTAAGAACCACACCTGCTCTTTATCAAGAGCAACTGGGCACATCTTAATTTCTATTTTTTTTTTTTTTTTTTTTTTTTTTTTTTTTTGCGGTACGCAGGCCTCTCACTGTTGTGGCCTCTCCCGTTGCGGAGCACAGGCTCCGGGTGCGCAGGCTCAGCGGCCGTGGCTCACGGGCCCAGCCGCTCCGCGGCATGTGGGGTCCTCCCGAACCGGGGCACGAACCCGTGTCCCCTGCATCGGCAGGCGGACTCTCAACCACCGCGCCACCAGGGAAGCCCCTGGGCACATCTTTAGTTAAGGCAAATCCTACAAATTCACTTACAGGAAGCATTCTCTGTGTATGACTCTTAACCATTCGACATTGCACAAAGAGTGTTAGTGAGTGATCGTTAAACATTTTTGCCTTCTCACATTTTACATTGAAGTTGAGAAATGCGTTAAAAGATTTCTCTCAGGGAAAAAGCCACGGAGTCTTTGGGGCCTGAGATGAGCAAGAGGCTGGCTGCAGAGATGCTGGAGGCTCATGAAGATGCATGGCAACGGACTTTTATTCTACACTTGTCAAGAACAGTGACAGGCGGGAGAAGCCGTGGGATACATACCAAGTACCTGCTATGCACCAGGCACTGTGTTAGGTCTCATGATTTCACATATATCCTGTCATCGAATCCTCACCATGATCTGGGGCAGAGTTTCCATTTACAAATGAACTAATGAAGGCTCAGAGAAGCTAAGTAACTCTCCCAACTACCAGCTGACAGAAGGCCGGTGGAATGGCGATTTAAATCAAGTGCACCCGATTTTGAAAGCCACGGCTAGCCTCTTAGACCAGAGGGTGGTCGGGGAGCTTCCATCTCTTGGGGGTTTCAAGTTTAGAATCCAGAGGGACGGACTCTGGTTACTTGAGGCTGGTGTGTTGGGAACCCAGGGAGTTCCCCGGATGCTGGGCCCCTCGGGGTCAACTTGCAGACACCTGAGGCCAGCAGACAGAACCAGCTGGCCAGCCGGGTGGTACCATCGTGGCCTGTCCTTGCTTTGTGCTCTGGCTATTGGCTGAGGAGGGGGGAAGATAGAGCTAAGCTCTATTACGGAGAAAGGAGGCACAAGAAGGCACAGAGGGTGAGGGGCCCTGTGTGTACAAGGTGCGCATTAAATGTGGGATAAAGGAAAGAGTAGCAACAGAGCTAGTTACACAACTGATTTTGGTTATCTGTCTGGTAAACTATTCTAAAGGCAATTTCTCCCCCACCCCATACTATACACAAAAACCAATGCTTGGTAGATACTACGATTTAAATGTGAAAATTTAAATAATACAGCTTTTAAAGAAAATACAGGAGAATATCTTCAGAGCCTGGGGGGTAGGTAAAGATTTCTTAAATGAGACACACAAAAAAATTCTAATTATAAAGGGGAAAAAAAGTGTAACAACAGTAGTTGTAAAAAAAAAGGATATTCTAAAACTGTTTTGAAGAAGTTGTTGCATTTTTTAAATATGTGCCTGGCCTTCCAAAAGGCTGACTTTAAAGGGTAACTTTCACTTGGATGCAAAATTTCTTGTATATTTGTTTTTTAAAAAGTTATTTTCTAGTTACACATCACATTTAATATTTGAAATGTAAAATATTTTAAAGAAAACTTTCAATAAAGGAAAAACAGGACTATAATGCTGGCTGAAACTCACTACCAGGATGAAAATTGAGAACGTTTGACTTAATGGGAAGAATTTCAACTTTCTAACTGAAAAATCAGAATAAGAGCCTGGGGCTTTTGTATTTGGTCATCATTCACAAAACAAAATCTTGTCTGTTTGTGTTTTTCAAAATAGCTATTTTAAAGTAACAAGCTGACAGAAGAGTAAAATCCTCCAGTTCCAAAGCATTTTAAGGATCGTATGCTGCTCCTAACTTCTGAGCTACAGGTCAGGCTCTTAGTGCTGCTGAAATGGAAGCTCGATACAAAAGAAACACTATTTGCAGCAGAAGTACCTTCCCCTGGATGCTCAATGCCCACACCCCCTGCCACCAGACAAGTGGGCTTCAGGTCTCCAAAAATGGCATTTTACTTTCAAAAGAGTTTGTCTTCTCTCAATGACCTTAATGAAGCTCACAGTACCCTTCCTAATTTGTTACAGGAAAATTAAGAAGATTTTTGACCAAGGTAAGAACTGTGACGTTATACTATGGCACAGTTTCATGTGATTGCTTATATCACTAAATCAGAGTTGGAACTGTCCTGCCATGGATGTTTACAAGCTTTAAATGGTACTGATAAAGCAGGAATGGTTGTGGTCATTTCTATTTAAAAATGTGTCTGTCAAACCCTTAATCAGAAGCTTAATCTACCAGAATACCACTATTTCCATTAGAAAACTAAACACACCCCACCTCTAGTTAAAGCCAGGAATGTCACACACACTGTAAATGGAAGAGCTGCTTAGGTCACCAACACTACATTCTCTAATTCAAGAGACTGACTAATAAAATTATACAAGTTGCCAGTAAGTTTGCTTGGACAAATGAAATTAAAAAGAAAAAAATCAAAAGCTACTTCATTTATCTGCTTCTGTCTCCCTTAGTGAAGATGTATGTCTGAGCTTAATATAAATTTTTAAAATACGCCATTCACATTTTAGCACTCTTTCTGAAATACAATAATTAATGAAAATAAATTTCCAAATTAAGACTTTTATTTCTAGTACATTCAGTAAATTAATATGTATTTCAAACAAGAGAAAAAATCCCTTTAAATCCTTAAACACTTTGAACCAACTACAATTTTTAAAAAATAAACCAAATACTGAAACAAGGAAAGTAAAACAGGTACCTTCATTTTTTTACCTACCATCAGACATGCTTTTTAAGATGTAGAGGAAACACATCAGCAGGCTCTTAATCTCAGACTGGTCAAGTTTGTCACAGCGAACGACAGAATTTCCCAAAGTGCCACTTTGCTGGTGCTGAAGAAGGAAACAGAGGTGATTTTTCTCCTTCGTTACAGGTAAAACAAAATTAGGTTCACTTTTCTCCCTTGGAAGAGAAAGAGTCTTAGAATTGAGTCAAATCATACAAATTGGAAGGTATAAATGATTTGTCAACGAACTACAAGCACACCGTCACCAAATACACACAAGTGTTAATCCATGGAAGCTCTGTCTTGTCTCCTTGGCACACTCTGCCGGGACAAGCCAGAAGGCACGGACCTCTCAAACTGAAAAACCAGTCGTAGTTGCCGGCTTAGTGCCGAAATGCCAAGCAAAACTTCATGCAAAAAACTGTGCGTGCTAAGATCAAAGAGAAATGATGATTCAGAAGACAGTACCAAACCAAACATATCCTCAGGAAACCGTCAAGTGGCTGAAAACAGAAAATTAAGTCCAAGGGGCTGCTATGGACCAGCCACTAAAGCCTGGAGCTGAGTCACTGTTATTCCGTTACATCCTGGGGCAGCCCTGGGGGAAAACCACAGGCAGGTGCCCGATAGGGACAAACAGGGACACCTCAGTGCAGCAGCACCAAAGCCCCTAAACTGATGAGATCACGCCATCATCAGCTCAGCTCAACACTGCAAACTTCAGAAAGCTCAGGGCGCAGGGTGAGGGCAGCTTTGCCACTAGACAGCAGGTTCACACCATGTTCAAAGCATTCACTTAAAGAAAAAAGAACAAGAATCTCATCTCATTTAAAAAACATAAGAAATTTTAAAATCTTGAAAGTTATATTTCCAATTGAAATCTGGAAAATTTTTTGCCAAATACCAAAGCAGAAAGATCAGTGAAAAAATATCTTTCATTCAAGGTACTGGTGGGCAATGGAAAAGATATATACTAATCAGGTTTAACTAATAACATAACACGAGTATTTTTATTATAAGAAGAGACACACTGCAATTAGCGGCAAAGCCGTGGTGCCGGCGTACCTCCCGCCCACCCACTTCATCAGTGCCGCTGGGAGAGCCCAGGCCTCCCTGCAGCGGGAGCAGGGGTGCCGCCTGTGGGGCCTCTTCCGGCAGAGGCAGCAGCGTTAGCAGCGAGAAGTCCATGGTGACCCGGTGTCTCCTGGCTGACTGGCCGCTCTCCTCCTCTCCAGCTCCGCGTATGACACAAGCCGAGTGCCTTCTGAGCAGCTTCTCCCTCTACGCACGAAGGCATGTCAGGGTCAAGGGAAAAGTTCGACAGGTCATGACACCTGCGCGGAGATGCTCGGACGGCTACAGAACCGCAGCTGAGGGTCATCACGGCGAGGTCGGCCACACAACCGCGGTAAGGTTATGAACCTGACCCCGAGGAAGGGCGGCTTCCACGTTTCTGAGAACTAGGAATACATCCCTAAGAGAATCACTTGTTTATTGGTACATAAACCTGTAACTTAACCTATACATAACTTGTCTATAACTTGAAATAACTTAGGAAAACAGTGGCCGAGGTGAGACTAATCTACTATCATGGTTCCAGGTTTAAATCCAAGCTTTATCCATTTGCACAAAATTCCAAACTTAGGTATTTCAAGAAAACAATAGTTAAATATGAGGAGGATGTGTTGTGCTGGGGGCACAGTATGAATAGAGTGATTTCAAATAAAGCCTTATCCCTGCCTCATCTGTACTACTGATTAATCTTTTCTGGAGCCAGCTTCGGATCCAACGCCCATTCGCATGGGTAACTGTGTTATAATTGGTGTTCCCTGGCACACAGACCGTGGGGATTCTAAGCAAGTGGCATTTTGATTTCCCTACCTGTTCAAGCTGCCAGAACCACTGGCTCAAAGTGCTCCACTGTAAACACTGCCCTGATGAAATCCTACAACAGGAACCAGGGGGTTTCAGGGAATGGGCTCCATCCTTAGACCATACTCTGAGATCATCTACCCCAGGTTAACTGAGTTGTTTAAGGAAAAAAAAAAAAAGGTCATCCTTACTGAACACTAGAACATGAAGCATGTTTACTTTGGGCTAAATCCATTAGTTATAAGAAACACTTAAGTTACATGAAAAGAAATTACCTTATCCAGGGAATTGCTCTTCTCACTATTCCTTTCTGGAAGGCTGTTCCCGGAATCTGTGCTTATGAGGGATCCTCTTGAATCAGCATTTCTCACACTACTGATGTTTGGAGTTGAGTTTGTATACGGAGAAGCTAAACAGAAATCAAGCCAAGACCAAAGATTTGGTGAGACAGAACAAAATAAAAAGAAGTACTGAACTTTAATAAGGGAAACTGCTTCTTTGGCACTTATTTTTCCTGTGAGAGCTGGCTCAAGAGTTTCGTTCAATTACCTCTCCTGTAAAGAACCAGGCCATTTAGATTGAGATACAAATAACCGTTAATCTGAAACGTTCAGACATAACCATCAATTCACTTATGAGAAACCACCTTGGATTGCTCAGACTAAAGGAGAACATGCTGGTTCAGACTAGGGTAGAATAAAGACTTCAAAAAATTAAAAAGATAAATTCACCTACAACTATCAAATAAAAAAAAAAAACTAAACCATGCAATAAACGTGCAGTACTCAAACGGCGGGCTGAGATACCCCAGAAAACTCTGAGGGGTGTCATGGGACATTTTAAAGTTTCAAGGAAAACACAGCGATACTTGACATCTGCCAGAAACTGTAGTTTCAACCTCCGACTGTGCTACATTCCTTTCCGTGATGTCATATCTCTGTGAAGCACGGTATTTGGTGGTCGCGATGATAAAATGCAAGTACTGGGTGAAAATCAGTGTGGAACAGGAAATGAGAATGTTGGTGAGTGATCTGATTCCAAATTTGAGAAGCCGTGTAGCGCCCAACAGGCACACACAACCCATTAGTAAGAATCGTGGTTAGTAAAAATAAAAATTTTTTTCTTTATGTATGTATGTAGTTTTCAAATGCCTACTAAGTTGTTAGGTTATAAGTACTTATTATTTGGCCCTAAGTACCTAATAAACAGAACCATTAGGTGTTTCTTTTGGCCTTGGGGACTCCATGAAAAATTACTTTGATTAATAAGGGTGCTGTGAATTGAGAATGTTTGGGAATCTCTGCAATAAACAGTTACAAGCAGAAAGGAAATCTAACTTGGAAATAAAATTTGTGACATCTGTTGAAAAAAATAGCATTTTAAGGGAGAAGTCAGCCCCTACCTCAATACTGTGGAATTTTTAAAAGTAATAGATCGACTTCCTGCTTAGATAAGATTTAAATAAATCACATAAGTAAAAATGACTCTTAGACTTGCACATTCTGGCTTGAACCAAAAGGCATGCCTCCGGCTGCAAGGCTGGGCTGGCAGTGCACACTGTGCAAGACTTTCGGCGCCACGCTGCAGCAAGCTGTAAGCACAGCCTCCCACCCCCAAGCTGCTGAGATGCCTTTCCTTGGCACCTCAGAACAGGCAGGCCCTTTTTGGGTTTCAGCCTGCAAATTAGCTGCCATGGGCTGATACATCTCGAAGTTAATCCTCTCCCCGCCCCTAACTCTCAGGTTTATCCACCACCATCTCTGAAACCAGTTCAGTGTATTAAGTATATCAAGCAAAGAAGGGCAAGGGAATCTGAAAATGTGAGTGCAGGCAGGAACACGTAAACCACTGGCCAGGGGCTGCGCCTACCCAGAATAGGAACGGTGTGATTGACTGCCACAGGGTACAGGTAAAAACCCTATGAAAAAGCCAGGGGCCTTTTTCTATACTCAGAGAGAAAAGAAACATGCACTGTGACCAAATTATAACTATCGTCTTCCTAATATAACCAGACTTCATACTTAGTGTAGAACACAGAACTCAGGAGAAAAAGGCTCTCAGTAAAGTAAAATTAGACATTAAATTCTCAAAGTTTTAGGCTCAGTTCCAGAACAAGAGTTCTAATCTAAGGCAAACAGATGTAAATGCAATAAATCAAAATCAACATGCTGGGGCTTCCCTGGTGGCGCAGTGGTTGAGAGTCCGTCCACCTGCCGATGCAGGGGACACGGGTTCGTGCCCCGGTCCAGGAAGATCCCACATGCCGTGGAGCAGCTAGGCCCATGAGCCATGGCCGCTGAGCCTGCGCGTCTGGAGCCTGTGCTCCGCAAGCGGAGAGGCCACAACAGTGAGAGGCTTGCGTACCGCAAAAAAAAAAAAAAATCAACATGCTTAGTAGAACTATGTTCCTGGTGTGTGTGTGTGTGTGTGTGTGTGTGTGTGTGTGTGTGTGTGTGTGTGTGTGTGTGTGTTTAATATCCTGGCCCAGTGCATAACTTTTAAAAGAAATTTAGTTCAACTCTCTCCCCTTTGTACAGACAGCAAAATGCAATACACTGAGTAGGTAGGTAAAGGAACCCTGAGCCTAAGAATGCATGCCTTGAGAATGTAATTTTTTTTTAAATTTATTTATTTATTTTTGGCTGTGTTGGGTCTTCGCTGCTGTGCCTGGGCCCCCTCCAGCTGAGGCGAGCGGGGGCCACTCCTTGCCGCGGTGCGCTGGCCTCTCACTGCGGTGGCCTCTCCTGCTGCGGAGCATGGGCTCCAGGTGCGCGGGCCTTAGTAGCTGCAGCACACGGGCTCAGCAGTTGTGGCTCACGGGCTCTAGAGTGCAGGCTCACTAGTTGTGGTGCACGGGCTTAGTTGCTCCGCGGCATGTGAGATCTTCCTGGACCAGGGCTCAAACCCATGTCCCCTGCATTGGCAGGTGGACTCCCAACCACTGTGCCACCAGGGAAGCCCCTAAAATGAACGTAATCTTTGAGTAGTTTTTATCCAAGCAATGAATCGGTTTCAGAAATTTTCATGCACCATGTTCCAAAGACATTAAAAAAAACGCTGAGGGTACATTCTCAGTAAGTGTGGAAACAGAATTTCCTTAAGAGACGTAAGGAGAAAGTCAGCTCTTGATAAGCACTGGGACTAAAACTAACTGGAAATTCCTTGATGAATAAAAGAAGAATTGCTAAAGCTACCAGAAAACAACTAGTAAACCCAGTTCAAAGGTGGGGGCTGCTTTCCTGGAAGGCATTTCTAAAAGGAAACAAGGATTAAAGTGTTTAAAGATGGGGGCAACATAGATAAAAGCCTGAGTATAAATTAAATCTATTGTGGTGAATTCCCATGAAAAGTGGATCCAGATCTTGAAATTCAAGAAAGAATGAAATGGGACAAAATTAGCCTTGAGAACTTTTTGTAACTTCACCATGAACACAGAGCAATCAAAGGCCATTTACGTCATTGAAGTTGTGCTAAAGACCCCCCTCGGCTCATCTCTATGTTCTCAAGGCACCCCAAACCCTAACAAGGTGAATGTGGAATTGGAGAATCAAGTCAGAGTCAAAACATCACCTCATTCTAGTTTCATCATTTCCACAAAGTCTTGAATCCTACAGAATACTGGTCAGAGAGGACAGAGAGTTAAGATTTAGGCTACTAAGAGTCTATCACAAAGCATGAATAACACTGAAGAACTGTGCTTGTTATAATGGCAGTCAAATAATAACACTGTTTACCTTGCCAAGCACTGCACACATTCAACTAGCTCTTCATCCCTCACCACGACTCTATTTTTGAGATGTGGACACAGGGTAAAGAGGAGAGACACCCTGCCCATGGCAATTGTAAATGGTGGAGTCTGGATCTAAAGCCACATCTGTCTGACTTTAAAAACATTGCTGGGAACCGCTGCAGACAAAGCCCCTGAAAGGACCCCTTCCCCACTCCCAGAGAGTGGCTGGGCTTGTGGACAGAGTGAGGCAAAGGAGACAGAGCGAGGGCCCCATGAGAAAGGCAATGGAAATACCATGTGCCAGGCTCTGCGTTTTGTATGAATTAACTCCTTTCATCTTTACAACGCCAAATGAGGTAAGTATGACTATGAAAAATACACAGAAACAGAAGTAAGATTAAAGACTGGTATGGGCATTATGGGATAAATCTGAGCATTGGTATGAGGTTTCCAATTTTACAGTCTGGCCAGTTTCATCACCTACATGAAATACCACGTTAGCAACTAGAACAACACAGCAGCTAAGGACATAAACTCAGAATGAACCACAGTCCTGCAGATTGATTAGGTAAAAGGACTGCCCTTTATTCTGCCCTATGAGTTAGTTCCATTATTGGGTGGTCTAAGCATTAGCCACAGCAGGATGCTTCATTTATTCAAACTGTGGTGTAAAAGAGAAGAAATGAAGACAGCATAAGCCTGTGAGCGTCTGTGAAGATATATATATATATTTTTGTACCATTATCTTTATGAAGGAGCTGGCACGTGTGCTCAATCAGAGTATTAATAAATACATTTCTCATGCATTTTCTTATGGAAAAACTACTCAATTTGAATCTTGATTTATGCCATCTGTTTTCCTCCCCATGGGGGCTGCTCTAACATTATTTCAGATAGAAAAAATATTGTAGGAAAGAAGATTTTAGAAAACTGATTTCAGGACTGCATTCTAGCCATAAACCAGTATCTCCATCAGCAATTAGTCTGTCACATCTCATCTAAACTGTTAACACTACAAATACATCCTACCCACCACACACACACTTGCAAAGATATTCTTTTCCTAAAAGTATAAACAATCTAGTTTGAAGATTTAAAATGAAAAATTAACATGCATTAAACAAAAAGCAAACAGGACAAATATGTGGTTAAGTGTACTACATGTGTTATTCCTGAAATCTGAGATCTTTATTTCAGTGTAGAGTTAAGGGGTTTCATAGCTGAGGAGCAAAATCAGGAAAAGAATATTTGAAGTAGAAACTCAAGACTTCAAAGTTCTGATTTGAAAGCTAACAAATGATTGGATTAAAGATGCTTTCCGAATTAGACTGCAGAGAAGCAGGTCAGAGCCCGAGCATTACCAATGCCAGAGATGGCACCAAAGAGGTCCTTGTGCAGACTGGCATCCAGCGAGCTCCCAGACTTCTGCGGTGTCACTATCGGGTTCACGGCTGGCAAAGTAAGGGATTCCTCCTTCACAGTCTGTCGAGAAGGAGAGAGACAAGAAACAATTGAAGATGACTTTAAAGGATTCACCAACAGTTCTTGCAAGTGTGAGGGCGAGCCTAAGAACAGGACAGAACAGCCTGGCATGTTAAACGTGCCTGAGTGGGAGGAGCACAGCGCAGGGTGGAGGTGGGGTGTGCGGGTCAGAGGGAGCACGGGGCACGTCAGGTCTGGGGCGGGCGGAGAAACCTTGGCCCATGAAGTCCTGTATTTCCCCAGGAGGTCTAGCACCCTTCCCTTTCCAGAGCTCTGATGCCCAACATTTCTGTAGATTATTTCAATATGTTTCTTCCTTCAGAAGAAGCCCCATGTGCTCTTTCTAACTGGAAGGTTGTTTTTTTTCTCTCACATCAGAAATCTTCCCAAATGAGCAACAGTGACCTCACAGTAGCAGCAGTGAAAACCTCTGCAAGGTGGGTGCTTCGTCTGAATTCTCAATCAGTGGAGAAATTATGTTCATTATGAAGTTATGTCATAAAAGGGATTTTACTTTCATGAAAGCCAAAGCAAAAGCTGGTGTTCATTTTTCTCAGGATTGAAGCAGTACAGATAGGTAGCATTACACCCTGAATTACTTATTCCGATTAGAAAAGCAGACAAATTTAGAGAATACACATGTGAAATACAATGTTGTAGAGGGTGAGATTAGTGTGGTGCATTCCATGTAAGGACAGTGAACATTCACGCTCTTTGGAACTACAAAAACTATTCTATAAACACGGTTCATCTCAATGCACCATCACGTAGGAGATGTATGGAAAACAGGACAAAGCACCACTGTTGGGGGAAAAGGGACAGAAATACACACAAGGGAGCTCCCCCGGTGTATGCTGTAATGACAAAGTGGCAAGATGAACAATGGAGCCAGTTCACGGGTCCAGAATAAACAGGAAAAGGGCACTGCTGAACTGCTAACACCTATCCAAATTAATGCCAGATTGTCTCCAACCAAAACACTTTGAGATCATTTCTGGCATCATCCTTCAGTCAACTTAATTTCCAGTATATCTTTAAATGACTGCATAAAGCTAAAGTAAATTAAGGTGGTCAGTTTGGGGAGGTGGGGTCATTCACCCTGGCCCCCCAACATCTAGTCTGATTATCTTTCTAATTTTACAGAGGAACTTCAGCCCAAAGAGGTGGCTTTTCCAAGACTGTGTAGTATGTTACATCAGAACCGGGGCTAGCACTGAGCTCTTATAGCACGGAGGTTAGAACTATGCTTTTTTTTAAAAAAACAAAATAAACTCCTTCCTCTATAACTTTTTGTTGGATACACAAAGAAGATCCTGAAATCTTATAAGAAAACAAGCCATCAGGAAAGCATGGCTTTTTATAATGATTTTTTTTTTTTCTTTTCGGTTCGCGGGCCTCTCGTTGTGGCCTCTCCTGCTGCGGAGCACAGGCTCCAGAGGCACAGGCTCAGAGGCCACGGCTCACGGGCTCAGCCGCTTCGCGGCGTGTGGGATCTTCCTGGACCAGGGCACGAACCCGTGTCCCCTGCATCGGCAGGCGGACTCTCAACCACTGCGCCACCAGGGAAGCCCTATAATGATTTTTAACAAGAGTTGAAGGTTTACTGACTGACTCCGTCTTAGCCAGAAATGCAACTTACCAAGACTACTGTAGATTATTATGGTTTTAGGGGCACAAAAAGAGGAGACGTGTATAGTTGAATAGTGTCCCTCCAATTGCATATCCACCCTGAACCTCAGAATGTGACCTTATTTGGAAAGAGGGTCTTTGCAGATGTAATTAAGATGTAAGATAAGATGATGTCATCCTGGATTAGGGTGGGCCCTAAATCCAAGCACTGGTGTCCTTATAAGGACAGAACAGGACACCAGAGACACAGACACACACCAGGGAGAACACCATGTGAAGACAGAGGCAGAGATTGGAGTGATACAGCTATAAGCTAAAAAAAGCAAGGATTTCGGGCAACCACCAGAAGCTAGGAGAAAGGCGTAGAACCAGCTCTTCACCCAGAACCTCAAGAAGGAACCAACCCAGCTGACATCTTGATTTTGGACTTCGGGCTTTCTGACTGTGAGAGAATAAATTTCTGTTGTTTTTGGCCAGGCAGTTTGCGGCATTTTGTTAGGGCAGCCACAGGGAGCAAATACAGGCTGTGTCTATGTGAATGCGCTTACGTACGCTGCCAGGGTTCACGGGGAAGGGAGACACATCTCTCACGTTGATCCGCTGGACATTCTCAATCAGCAGACCGAACAGAGGCAGGTAGAGAGTGGCTATCCTTGCTTGATGGCTCTGAAACAAAGGCGCAAAGCGTAAGTTTATCCCGGACTCAGAATTTAACGATGGACTGAGCTAGCACTTGGCCATCTCCTGTATTTGGATCCTTCCTATAAAGATTGCTGTTAGATTTTATTGTATAAACAGAGAAAGTCTTAGTGCTGTTACCACTAATTTTCTAATTGCTTATTTCTTTATATTACTCAAAATGAAGGACACTTATCAATCATATTTCCTTCCATTAGAGAACACTCACCCTGGAAGCATATCTGTCATCAAAAGAATGCTTTATCAGCAGGTTCTTAAGCACACCAATGGCAATCAGCCGGACCTCCCTGAACTCCTGGAGGGCGGTCCCCACCTCCCTCAGTAACAGTCCCACCAAGAAGTGGTTTCTGCAGAACTCATCCGTTAATGAGTAGTCAAGCTGGAGATCTGAAATGAGGATAGAAACCGCTTTAGTTAGAAAGGATGTAACACTCTTTGAATAAAATAAAAACCAAGCCCATCCTTTGCTTTCAGCCTCCCCTGTGTGTGTCATCAGGTGGTCACATCTGGCTTCCAAGGGGAAAGGGCTGATAACCTAAAATACTGCTCTGCACTCCAAAGTGAAAACAAAATTTAAATACAAATAAATGCACTGGATTTTGATTTTAAAAAGTATTACATCCTACATAATTATTAAGTTAGTGAATAGTTTTAGTAGCAATTTTTAGAATACAGGACAGCATGTTATATTACAAATGTAATTTTGTTATTGATATGAAATTTAAAAATAAAATTGTAGTAACTGACAACATTGCGGGGGAGTAAATTGTGCATAAGAGACACGTAATTAAAGAATAAATATAGGTGGTCTATTAAAATGGTCTTCACTACATGAGTTCATTTATCGATTTCCTGGTCATTAATGCCCATATATGCCCATTAAAACACAATGTGTTTAAAATGAACGAGTTACCATATTACCTATTATTTTGCTATCACTGAAGATCTTATTTGACTTAGAATTTTCTAAAATATACTCTTAAAACTTCTTTACCTCAAAAAGCCAATAGAAAACTGATATAAATTAGAACTAAAATGGACAAAGCACCAAATCAAACTAGTAAGTCATCAGCAAGCTAAGTGACAAGACTGAAAGCTCTTCTGGAAAAGAGATAATAAGCAGACGTGAAACCTACTGAGGGAGGGTAAATAAAAGCAGCTAAGCATCACACGCTAAAGCTGAAATACACCTATCCAGAAAGCTGTGGCTCGGATTTAAATTCTTATACTGAATCCATTGTTAGAGGAAAGTCTATAGGCCTCTCCTTTAACTTTAATGCCACGTTAGTTGCTTCTAAACCTACTCAAAGTCTGACCCAAGTCCTATGAACTCTTTAGCAGAAGGAAGGGAAAGAGCGTTCATCTTTCCAGAATGCTCATGTCCACTGTTTATGATTTTTAAGTCCAGTTTACTGAAAAGACAGTTCACAGCTTGAATTCACATGATCCCCTTAGAAGGAAAACTATTTATGGGTTTAATTGCACACGTGTGTGTGTGTGTGTGTGTGTGTACGTGTGCATGTGCAGAGAGGAGAGTGGAGGAGCAGGTGAGAAGGGTAAGAGGAAGGAGGATGCTGAAAAAAACACGAAACTTTATTCCTATCAGTGCAGTTATGGAAATTATCTGTAGCTGACCCACCACCTGCCTAGGGCAGCCCTTCTAGCCGCCAAATACCCCGACAGTCTACTAAGAGCTTGTGCGAGTCTGTGGGGTACCTGAAGGGTCTCCTCCTCACTCCTCACTTGGTTCTACAGGATAGACACCTGGGCCAGTGGGGAAGATGGACATTAGCACATGTTCACTGCCCAACCGCTGGGCAGCAAGAGCTATCCTCAGCACCCTGAGAGGTGAGAGGAAAATGGTCACAGTCTCCAAGGACAGGTGGGCTAGGAACTGAAGGTGGGGTGAAGGAGGGTCTGGGGTGCAGGGTAGGAAGCAGTTCACTCCAGGTGGGGTGCTGGGAGAGGCGAGGGGGAGACCTCGCTGGGCCCACAGGGGAGGTGCTGAGTGACTGGCCAGGAGGAAGACAGGATGCCCAGGGAAGTGCTATGTGAGGCTGAGAAGTGCGGGGAGGGCCTGCCATGTGTGAGGAGCTGGGACCAGCAGGTGTGCCCGGCATGTGGGGAACAGTGCAGGGTGGGACAGGCGGGCGGGCTGGGGTTGGATGGGGGATGCTGAACAGCCCAGGAGCTCAACCCCTCACCTTCTTCAATTATCACCCCAAAGTTGCCTTCTCAGTGAGGCTTTGCCTGGCCACCCGATCTCAATGCCAGCCCATTTCCTATCCCCTTCCCTTGCTTTATTTCTCTCTCCTTAGCACTTATCACTCTCTCATGTCCTACATATTTCACACAGGTAAGACAGCAGGGGATTTCATCCTTGTTGTCTACAACTCTATCCCAAGGCTAGGTAGAGTTGGTGCTGAGCAAGTATTTGCTGAATGCATGACCGCCGACTTCAGGCCACAGTCCCCCTTCTTGCTCTTTAAAAGGCAAGGTATTTATGTCTCTGAATGAATTCCTTTGTGAGTTTCTCTCTGAATTTCAGAGTCAGTTGATTTAGGTGTCATTAATAGTTTGGTGGCATCCTTCCACTTTTTCTCTCCTTTAGCATAAATAATCCTGAGCACATACAAGGTGCTAGATATTACTTGACAGATCCAAGAGACGAATTTGATTCATTTGACTTACTCAGTGAAGACAAAGAAATCTCTATGAGCTTAATTCTCTTCAAACTCAGAAAGGATACAGAACAGTTAATAAAGACTCAGCATGCAAACATAAAAAGCATGTGAAAAGCCATGTTGCTTGTGACATAGGTTACTGCTACTGCTATAAACAAGGACTATGAAAATGGTGGAATAATACATTTTTGAAATGAAGCAGAGCTTTTTGTTTATTTGCTTTACTTCTTAAAGAAACGTCCTAGAGGACCTAGTGACCCCAGGAGCAAAAAACCAGATGACTCCTGGGGATGCTGTGGCAATGTCTTAGCTACAGTGAGAACAAATTCACTGGTTTATCATCAATTTTAACACTGATCCAAGTATATGGCAAATGCCTACACGAATAGCATACGTAAGCATTTCAGCAATCACTTGCATTCTTTTTCTTTTAAAGGTGGAAGATGCAAGAAAGCAAGCGTCACCCCCCACACCTACCTACAGGAGTGTCATTTGACTCCACAGCTGGTGAAAGAAAAGCTAATTCACAAGAAAAAAGAAAAGTGAAACAAATAAAAATAAACTACAGTAAATAAAATGGATTACTATTGTTTAAGCAATGGAACTTTTCAATGAAAAAGAGTCACACTGGCATGATCTGTAGTCTGGTAATTTTGCACACTGGCATGATCTGTAGTCTGGTAATTTTGCTAAAAAAAATAAGTTCCTACAGAGCATTTTATCAATTTTTTTTAATGGAAATTTAACAAGAAAAAAATCAATTCATCAATGAAAAATATCAGATAATTTGAATGTCATGTGTGAACTAATTCTCTTTTCTTATTAAAAATGAATGGCTCTCTTTCTGAAAAGACTAGGATTAATATATTTAAAGATAAATTACCTTGATATCTTTGAATCCTGCCTTTTCCAAATGGCATTGGTAAATTCAATGGAATATAATGTTCATGATTGCACACCACACGGAGAAATTCAAATTTGTATTCAAAGAGGGTCTGCAGGAAAAATATGGTTAGCCGTAAGTTAAATGCCTCAGTGGATACTTTATACAGCCTCCTGAAAAACCTATTAGGAATCACACACTCGTCTTTAGCCTCTTCCCTGTCTTAGAGCTGCAGGCTCTGGGCTATTTTACAGATTTCAGAATGTCTGCAGGGATTTGTTTGAAAATTGGGAACACATTTCATTAAACAATGTCCTCCACTGACTTTTAGGGCATTTATGATTTATGCTCCTCTTACTTCAATAAAGGATTTCAGGCAGCTTATAATTATAGGCACAGGTTCAGTGCAATAAAAAAATGCGTAAGGCAGAGCTTTAAAATAGACACGCAAGGGAAGAGACAGATAATTCTAGCAGAGAAAGGCTACATGGTTATTTCTGTTACCTTGTTAAATAAACTATGATTTGCAACACATACACTTTTAGTTTTGCAGCTGAGAAGTCATTTAAGGTATTTATGAGAAAAATCAACAGGTATTTATGTTGCATATGGAATTACTGTGTCCTTAATATCTCACACATTAATGCAAGTACTAGTTAGTACTAGTTAGTATCTCCAAGAGAGGAGAATGAATAGTGCCTCTGGGACTGAAAGAAAATTCTGATGTGAACCAAGAGAAACAGGTGGGTATCCAGATGTCACTCAGAGAGACAAAAAGAACAGTGTGTAACACACACACACACACACACACACACACACACACACACACACGTGCACACGTGCGCACAGGCTACCTTAGGATCTCCAGGAGCAAAGCAGCTGATGTAGTTGTTGATCTGCTTAAAGACAAAGCCCCTATCCATGAAGGTGAAACATCTCTGTGGAGGAAACAACCCACAAAGTTTAAGTATTTAGGCTTTTTTTGAAAGTTGGCTTCTAATCTGCATTTATTGTAAGTTTATCCTTTGGCATAAAAACCTGCCATCAACGTTCACTAAGCATCTATATGTACGAGTCACTCTGCTAGAAAAAGCACATTAGGCACTCGGCAGACACCCTCTTCCCCGGAGGCCCCCACCTTGATGAACACAGCCAGGCTACGATTCGCATTCTTAGACGCCTCCGGGTTATCTCGAAACTTCTGAGTGATGTGTGGCATCAGCATATTCACAACAGTTTCCACTGCATGATGATAGGATGCAGGAAATCTCTGGTTTCGCAATAACTAAAAAGGATTTAGAGCAAACATTTATTATTTTTTAAGTTGCAACCTTCGAGGGGAAAAAAAACCCCACCTCATCCCTGAGTTCATTTCAAAAACTCAGGGCTCTCATCTTATTTATCTGAAATTAGATAAGATAAATTATTCTTTCTTCTCTCGAAGTACTGTATGAGTATTCTAATACTTCAAATAAATGCTGTGGATCAGGTCTGAGATGTTAGACTTCAGTATGATAAAGACCACTGTGGAGGTATTTATAAAAATGTGGAGATGCACCTTTACTTCCAGAGATTCTGATCAGACCAGCATTTTTACTGCCTTTTACTTTGATTCTCATGCCTGTATCTTTCAGAGCTTTCTTTAGAAAACACTGTCTTAGGTTTAATCCTCAAGTACTCAAACTGAACACACACAGAATGGTGACTGTATGTCACTAGTTGAAACTGCTTAGAAGTCCTCTTTAAATTGACTTTACATAATAATTTTTCCCCATCAGGAACGCTTGCCTAAGAAATTACACACAGGTCACTTAGCAATTAGCTACCACTTACCATGTATCTTCTACACACCAGGCACTGCACTAGATATTTTTATGTACTTTTTCATTAAATTCTTAAACACCCTCATATTATAGAGGGTCAGAGAGGTTAGGTAAATGTGTCTTCAGTCACACAGCTAACAATAACAAGATTCAAAGCCAGATCTACAATGAGTTTAAAGCCTATGCTCTTTCTGCTCTGTGATGCTGCGCTGCCCCCTCTGGCCCCAGTGCATGGAACCATTTATTGAAGGCCTGGAATGTGAAGGGGGCTGAACTGGATGCTCCGCGACACTTACCCGTGCATGCACGTGATTCTAAGAGCACGTAATTCTAACAGCCACAACAGGGGGGTGTTTTCATCCCCACATTACAGATGAGATGAAACTGAAGCTTGGAAGGATTCAATAAAAAATACTAACTGACCTTTAATATCTTTCCTTTCCTTCTCCCTTTCAGTGGCCGAACTCCTGGGTTTTACAGGGCACATGGCTGCCCAGCTAGAGACTGCATTTCCCAGCATAAGTTGTGGCAAGATAATGGCCATGTGACTAGTTCTGGCCAATGGGCTGTAAGAGGCTTGCCTTTCTCATAAAAGGAGCTGCTTGCCTACCAAGTCCTCCTCTTTGCCACTGCCTGGAATGTGGAGTGGTGGTGAGCCAGCTTCTCAGCTATGCAGACGAGGGTGACACCTGGGCTGGAGAGTTGGATAGGAGCTTGAGTCCCTGAATGACCTTGCAGGACAAGATCCCCACTGTCTGAGCTGCCTACTGGCTCATAATTTTCCAAAAGAGAGAAATGAACCTTCTGTCTTAATTTAGCCACTATTATTTTGGCCTCTTTTGGAGCAGCCAAACCAGTATCCTAATATCAAACAAATAGTATTTTGTAAAACTAGAACTGGAGCCTAGGTATTTATGCTATGAAAGCATGCATTATTTTATGCATTAAATACCAGAACCTACTATGAAATTTTGAAATGCCAGCTTTGTAATAATCTCAGTTCTCAAACCAATAACAAGACAATCTTTGTAAATGTACATAAACTCAAGAATCCAGTGAGGGAAGGATCAAGTCATAAGAAATGGAAGTTTACCTACTTTCAAAAACAGAAGAGTAAAATTTTAAATTCCAAAAGGACTTTGTTCCATATGTGCAAACCAGTAACTCTATATCCTGAGGTGTCAGCCTCAACAGATGATCAGCTTCCAGGAACCCAGGTAAGGTCAACTCTAACCACCAGGCATGACCGCCAGCTACCTAAGCTGGCCATTCCTAAAAAAGAGGTCTCCCAAGAAAAGCCTACAGCATGGGGCTGAGTCAACAGCTGCTTAAACCATGAAAAGTGGACGGGGAACTCTATAATGGCAGCATGGGGTGGACCGAATGGAACCCATTAGTCAATATTATTATAACTAAAAGTGGGACAACCAGACTCCTATGCCTCTGACGTGATACAGTAGCACCAGCCAAGGTGTATCCTTGCCACAAAGAAAATCAAACCTGGATGGAATTAAGCCTCTAGATATCACTACACAAGGGTACAGGATACAGAGGGTACAGAGAATCATGTCACGTATCACTGCAAGGTTACAACTGGCCAAATCTAGAATATGGAAAATTCTGCAGGACAAATGGTCTACTTTCTTCAACAAATACACTGCATTAAAGAAACAAACAAATGGAGAGGAAACAGTGTGAGGATCCAAGAAACTTCAGAGACACATCAACCCAATGCAGTGTGTGGACTATGTTTAGATCCTGATTCAGACCAACTGTAAAATGACATTTTTAAGACACCTGGGGGAAACGGAATACAGATGGGGTGTTGGATGATAATAGAGAAATATTTCTAACTTTATTGAGTGTCATATGGTGCAATGGTTATTCTTTTTTAAGGCTTTATCCATTGGATATTATACACTAGTTTTATAGATGAAATGATAAAATATTGGGGAACTGCTTTAAAAATACTCTAGGAAAAAAGAAGTATGAGGGTGGATACCTAAAGCAAGAATGGCAGAGTGTTGATAACTGTTGAAGCTGGGTGGGTGAGAGGCACATGAGATTCATGAAACTATTCCCTTTCTTTTTCTTTTTAAAAATTTCTATAATAAAATTTTTTTAATGGTGAGATAAAGCTCTCCCTGCAGTGACAAACAGCTATTGTCTAGAGTCCTCATTTGGCAACAAAGCAATGAGGCAAGACACACATTGAAGGGTAATAAAGACTGAGGTAATGAGATGACTTTATGGAGATTATTATAAACTGAGATGGAAGAACATGATCTAGGCTAATGAGCTGATATCTAGGAGAGTGAGTGTTATAAGCGCTGGCTCAGGAGAGGACAGACACTAAGACAGCAGGAGACTTCTCAGCCAAACGAAACCTACCTCCTGACCATGTCCTGCAGCCGGATCTCCCTTTGGTAATGCTGCAGCGTCCACAGTGGCCCGGCCACAACCATCTATGCCTCCAACAAGGGCTGCCGGTGCTCGGTCTGCCGGCCCAGCACCTGCCCACACCTGATCTGCCTCCTCCAGCCCACCTGCTGCGCCCCATGCCCCCCACCCTGCTGTCAGCCCGACACCTTCATGCCCTCCTGCTGGCTGCTCAGCTCCTGCCACCAGACCCCTGGCCTCAGTGGGATCTCCCTGATGACCCACACTCAGCCTTGAAGCGAAGGGCCCTGCGGGCCCTGCTGCTGACAGCCACGTCTCCACAGACGCCAGCGAGGGGCTATACCATGTCCTACATCATCTGGGTGCCGCATCCACTGCCGCCCAAGTCGCTGCCCACTGCGCAAGGACATCCAAAAGCCTTCACGCGTTCAGTGCTGTGCTCCTTGCTGTGTTCTACTCTCCTGGGTGTAGAGACCTCTCTTCTACAGGCCATTTCACTGCTCAGTGTTAACAATAAATAAGACTACTAGTTAATAAACTTCATTCTCCTGGCTTAGCAAACGACAGTAACAACAGAAAAGTAATGGGATAGACAAGAAATTTGCCAATGACATTTCCAGCAGTCTCAAGTTACTCCCTCTCACTGGAATCCCTACATCACTTCTCTCTTTTGTCCTGCAAGTTCTTTCCTTCTCCCGTGTCCTCGTTTTCATCTGCAGAACTCGGTCTTCTCTCTAACCTTTCTGTGTTTACTTCTCTCTGCACCCTGCTGGTGCCATATCCTTACAGGGAAAAGGCTGCCCTCCCCTTCGTGCTGGCTCACGTGGGCATGGGGGTGACCCATTCAGATCAGGAGGACGAGCAGCCCTCCAGGTAGACAAAGGAGGGAAATGGAAGGAGTCTGGGCCTCTGTAACTCTGTGGAATGGAACCCCCATACTACCCTGGACTTTGAGGTGAGAAGAAATAAACTTTTTCTCTTGTGTGTCAATATTACTTTAGATCTCTGTCACAGCAGCTGAACCCATAGCCCTAAAGCATAAGATCTCCCAAGAAAACTGATCACCTCCACCTTCCCTGGTAAACCATGCCCCGATTCTCTCTTTGGAAAGCTCCATTCTACTGTACGCTCACACTTAATATCCAGGTGGCCTTTTATCCCCCATTCAATCTGACTTTACTACATTCTAAGTCAGATTTATTGAGGTTTAATTTACATACATTAAAATTCACCCTTTTAAGGTACACAGTTGGGTTCATCTGGACAAATGAATACAGCTGTGTAACCACTACCACAGCCAAGATACAGTCCATTTCTATCACCCAAAAAACTTCCTCTTGGGCTTCCCTGGTGGTGCAGTGGTTGAGAGTCCACCTGCCGATGCAGGGGACACAGGATCGTGCCCCGGTCTGGGAAGATCCCACGTGCCGCAGAGCAGCTGGGCCCGTGAGCCATGGCCGCTGAGCCTGCGTGTCCGGAGCCTGTGCTCCGCAACGGGAGAGGCCACAACAGTGAGAGGCCCGCGTACCGCAAAAAAAAAACACAAAAAAATTCCTCTTGTCCCTTTGAATCCCCTCCCCCACGCTGGCCCCTGGAAACCACTGCTCTGTTTTCTGTCCCTGTAGTTTACCTTTTTCTAGAATGTCATATAAATGAACACATACAGTGTATAGTGTATCGTGTATATGTGACCACAGTGACCTCCTTCACATAACATAATGCTTTCGAGATCCATCCGTGTTACTGGATGGAAATCAAATCAATACTTTGTTCCTTTTTATTACTAAGTAGTATTTCATTGTATGGAGTTACCACAACCTGTCTATCATTCACCAGTTAATGGACATTTCCAGTTTTTGGCTCCTATGAATAAAACTGCTATGCACATTTGCATACAGGTCTTTGTGTGGATATCTGTTTTCATTTCTCTTTGGTAAATACTTTAGAAGTATAATTGCTGGGTCAAATTATTGGTTCTGTCTTAATATCCTCTCTTATTCATTCATAATGGTTTGTGTCCTCATCCTCAAGCCTACCTCTTCCCTCCCAATGCTAGATCTTCATCAGCATCACCAGAAAATGTCATTTAGAGAGCTAAAAAAAATAAATAAATAAAAGACATATAAACAATGACAGATGCATTAATCTGTTCCACAGACTATTTAAACTCCAGGAGGAAGGGAGACTCATTGATACAAAAGTTTCCCAATCACTCTGCTAACATTTACACTCTCTTTCATCTTGTCACTACCCTGCCTTTCTATGGTCTCTACCAAATCGTCTGCTGCTTGGCCACAAAGCTCCCCAAAATAATCCTTCTAGGCCCAGGTAAAGTTCCAGCTCCAGCTCCACGTGAATCTACCACGTTGGAGCTTGTACACCTTCCTGCACTCTCCTCTGACAGCATGTTCTCCTTCTCCAAGGACTCTGTGAGCTTCAAGGTTGAGGACGCACCCTCCACTCTACCTGCATTTCTCCTCAGTGCTCTGCACAGAACAAACACTATTCGAAACGACGACTCATGGATGGAAGTATGGCTATTACTGTTCTGCCATCATGTATGTATAGAGTTCACACATATGGTTTAGAGGAAGTCCAGGCAGTACACTTAGAACATGAACCATATACCACCCTTTTGTTCACTCTTCAAATGAAAGCTCTTTCCTTGCTCAATTAAGACAGAAAATGGTTGAAAGCTAAACAACTGACACTTAAAGGTAGATATTCATCCTGTCCACTGCCAGGTTTCCAGCTTCCCCGAGGAACACCTGTGGAATGCTAACAATTTGCGTGATTCAGTATGGGAGGGAAGGAAACTCAAAATGAGTCTGCTGAAATTACAGTTGCTAAAAATAAATGACAGAAAAAACACACCTAAAATATGCTGACCTTAGAGGCAGAGTGGGAACTCCTCAGTAAGCCCCAATGAGGCCTGTTTTGTATCTTTCTCAAAAACTGCTTATTACAAATTCTAAGGACCTCACCTATGAAACACTCAAGTTTGGCACAGTCATATGTTATCAATCCAAACTTTGCAGGTTCATCTGCGGTAGTAAAGAAATTGATTACTTTAGATGCTAGTTCAGAGAGGCTCCGATTCACAGCTCTCCTCCGCAAGTGTAGCAAAGTGTAGTTTGCTTGGCCGCGGACGGGAAGGTGGACATATATACATGGTTGCCTTCATCTTCGGTACAACAGCGTGCAGATTTATCCCTCCTCATATATGGGCATCAGATGGAACAACCCTGCCAGCACCGGGACTGGAAAATGAAGGCCTCAGTTCAAGACACACTATGCCCCCAAATGCTGATCCACGGCAGATATCCTTGGGCAGGGCTTTCAGCAACACTGAAAGCAACATCTGGCTCTTACATGAATCCATGGCCCAGGTGCCCCTACAAGACAGTTGTGTGCCTGTTCATGGCACTTTAAGACAGACTCACCAATGAGGAAGAAAGTCAAGGTCGGGATTATAAACACATTGGATTATACTGACAACCTTCAGCCTAAAAACAGAAAAACTCTGAGGGGATCTGATCATGATTCTGGAAATCACAAGTGGTACAGAAATGGTGACTATGAACTTGTTCCCTAAATCCAGAACACAGGGATCAGGGACTAGGACATGCAATTCTTAATATGTAAATATAAGACAAACATTAAAATAAATAATTCAAACATAAAAACTCATTACTCCTGAGATATGAGGCAAAGTTAATGCACGCTTCAAAAACTGAGAGAAGTTCCTAGATCAAGGTGTGGTTTAGGGGAAGGGCGGCATGATTTAGGGGAAGGATGTTATCTTGGGTGACATGGAAGCAGAAGCCACAGGAGAGACCCTCTAAAAGTGAATAATGTCAAACTCCCCAAAGTGGGGAGCTGGTGTTTTGAATCTCTTTTTATAGTAAATTATGCTGCGATTAAGCTTTCTCCTTTTGGATGCCTGTGTTTCTTTGCAAACTGGATAATTTTAAAATAAACTACTTCTAAAAACTGTCTGAATGCTGTTTTGAGACCAAGATATAATTAACTTACAGAAAAGGTTCTGCATGGCAGCATCTGAGTGCTTTGTGTAAAGTTCCAAGTACACACTATTCCCTCGTGGCGTTGGAGAATGGGGTTATAGGCCGGGAATGGCAGAACACTTGAGATAGGCTGATCCTGCCTCTAGCATGACTCTTGGCTCTGCTCAATTGTGTGACCCTGGGCAGGTCACTTCATGGGTACAGACTTCCGTCTCTACCTCTGTGAAATAAGGGAGGAGTTGGACAAGAAGTTAGCTTTCTGGTCCCTACTGACCCTAAAGTTCTACGGTTTAATTTGCCATCTTGAGAAAAGATCACACACAATTAAATTCCTTTATTAATTTTTTATCACAGTTCTCAGATAGATGACACTGATAGTTGATTTTAAATATACTTCTCAACCAGTCCCTCCCATGAGGAAGCTTGCACAAACCTCTCAGATAGCCTCATCCACAAGAGGGCAGACAGAAGCAAGATGAACTACAATCCTGTAGCCTGTGGAAAGAAAACCACATTCACAGAAAGATAAACAAAATGAAAAGGCAGAGGACTATGTCCCAGATGAAGGAACAAGATAAAAACCCAGAAAAACAACTAAATGAGGTGGAGATAGGCAACCTTCCAGAAAAAGAACTCAGAATAATGATACTGAAGATGATCCAGGACCTCAGAAAAAGAAAGGAGGCAAAGGTCGAGAAGATGCAAGAAATGTTTAACAAAGACTTGGAGAACTAAAGGATAAACACCTAGAAGAATTAAAAAACAAACAAACAGAGATGATTAATACAATAACTGAAATGAAAAACACACTGGAAGGAATCAATAGCAGAATAACTGAGGCAGAAGAACACATAAGTGACCTGGAAGACAGAAGGGTGGAATTCACTGCAATGGAACAGAATAAAGAAAAAAGAATGAAAAGAAATGAAGCCAGCCTAAGAGACCTCTGGGACAACATTAAACTCAACAACATTTGCATTATAGGGGTCCCAGAAGGAGAAGAGAAAGAGAAAGGACCTGAGAAAATATTTGAAGAGATTATAGTCAAAAACTTTCCTAACATGGGAAAGGAAATGGCCACCCAAGTCCAGGAAGTGCAGAGAGCCCCAGGCAGGATAAACCCAAGGAGAAACACGCTGAGACGCACAGTAATCAAACTGACAAGGATTAAAGACAAAGAAAAATTATTAAAAGCAGCAGGGAAGGGCTTCCCTGGTGGTGCAGTGGTTGAGAGTCCACCTGCTGATGCAGGGGACACGGGTTCGTGCCCCGGTCCGGGAAGATCCCACATGCTGTGGAGCGGCTGGGCCTGTGAGCTATGGCCGCTGAGCCTGCACGTCCGGAGCCTGTGCTCCACAACAGGAGAGGCCGCAACTGTGAGAGGCCCGCGTACCGCAAAAAAAAAAAAAAAAAAAGCAGCAGGGAAAAACGACAAATAACATACAAGTGAATTCCCATAAGGTTAACAGCTGATTTCTCAGCAGAAACTCTACAAGCCAGAAGGGAATGGCACGATATATTTAAAGCAATGAAAGGGAAGGACCTACAACCAAGATTACTTTACCCAGCAAGGATCTCATTCAGATTTGACAGAGAAATCAAAAGCTTTATAGACAAGCAAAAGCTAAGAGAATTCAGCACCACTAAACCAGCTTTACAACAAATGCTAAAGGAACTTCTCTAGGCAGGAAACACAAGAGAAGGAAAAGACCTACGAAAACAAACCCAAAACAATTAAGAAAATGGTAACAGGAACATGCATATTGATAATTACCTTAAATGTAAATGGATTAAATGCTCCAACCAAAAGACATAGACTGACTGAACTGATACAAAAACAAGGCCCATATATATGCTGTCTACCAAGAGACCCACTTCAGACCTAGGGACACATACAGACTGAAAGTTAGGGGATGGAAAAAGATATTCTATGCAAATGAAAATCAAAAGAAAGCTGGAGTAGCAATTCTCCTATCAGACAAAATAGACTTTAAAATAAAGAATGTTATAAGAGACAAGGAAGGACACGACCTAATGATCAAAGGATCAATCCAAGAAGAAGATATAATAATTATAAATATATATGCACCCAACATAGGAGCACTCAATACATAAGGCAAATGCTAACAGCTATAAAAGAGGAAATCGACAGTAACACAGTAAGAGTGGGGGACTTTAACACCTCACTTACATCAATGGACAGATCATCCAGACAAAAAATTAATAAAAAATACACAAGCTTTAAATGACACAATAGACCAGATAGATTTAATTGATATTTATAGGACATTCCATCCAAAAACAGCAGATTGCACTTTCTTCTCAAGTGCACACGGAACATTCTCCAGGATAGATCATATCTTGGGTCACAAATCAAGCCTCAGTTAATTTAAGAAACTTAAAATCATATCAAGCACCCTTTCCGACCACAACACTATGAGATCAGAAATTACAGGGGAAAAAACTTAAAAAACACAAACACTTGGAGGCTAAACAATAGGTTACTAAATAATCAAGAGATCACTGAAGAAATCAAAGAGGAAATCAAAAAATACCTAGAGACAAATGACAATGAAAAGATGATGATCCAAAACCTATGGGATGCAGCAAAAGCAGCTGTAAGTTCATAGCAATACAATCCTGCCTCAAGGAACAAGAAACATCTCAAATAAACAATCTAACCTTACACCTAAGGGAACTAGAGAAAGAAGAACAAACAAAACCCAAAGTAGAAGCAAAGAAACCATAAAGACCAAAGCAGAAATAAATGAGAAAGAAATGAAGGAAACGATATCAGAGATCAATAAAACTAAAAGCTGGTTCTTTGAGAAGATAAATAAAATTGACAAACTATTAGCCAGACTCATCAAGAAAAAAAGGGAAAAGATTCAAATCAACAGAATTAGAAATGAAATAGGAGAAGTAACAACTGACACTGCAGAAATACAAAGGATCATGAGAGATTACTACAAGCAACCATATGCCAATAAAATGGACAACCTAGAAGAAATGAACAAATTCTTAAAAAGGTATAACCTTCCAAGACTGAACCAGGAAGAAATAGAAAATATGAAAGACCAAACACAAGTAATGAAATTGAAACTGTGATTAAAAATCTTCCAACAAACAAGAGTCTAGGACCAGACGGCTTCACAGGTGAATTCTATCAAACATTTAGAGAAGAGCTAACACCTATCCTTCTCAAAATCTTCCAAAAAATTGTAGAGGAAGGAACACTCCCAAACTCATTCTACAAGGCCACCATCACCCTAATACCAAAACCAGACAGAGATACTACAAATAAAGAAAATTACAAACCAATATCACTGATGAATATAGATGCAAAAATCCTCAACAAAATACTAGCAAACAGAATCCAACAACACATTAAAAGGATCATACACCATGATCAAGTGGGATTTATCCCAGCGATGCAAGGATTCTTCAATATATGCAAATCAATCAGTGTGATACACCATATTAACAAACTGAAGGATAAAAACCATATGATCATCTCAACAGATGCAGAAAAAGCTTTTGACAAAATTCAACACCCATTTATGATAAAAATCTCCAGAAAGTGGGCATGGAGAGAACCTACCTAAAAGGCCATATACAACAAACCCACAGCCAACATCACTCTCAATGGGGAAAAACCGAATGCATTTCCTCTAAGATCAGCAATAAGACAAGGATGTTCACTCTTGCCACTATTATTCAACATAGTTTTGGAAGTCCTACCCACGGCAATCAGAGAAGAAAAAGAAATAAAAGGAATTCAAATTGGAAAAGAAGAAGTAAAACTGTCACTGTTTGCAGATGACATGATACTATACATAGAGAATCCTAAAGATGCCACCAGAAAACTACTAGAGCTAATCAATGAATTTGGTAAAGTTGCAGGATACCAAATTAATGTACAGAAATCTCTTGCATTCCTATACACTAATAAAGAAAGTTCAGAAAGAGAAATTAAGAAAACAATCCCATTCACCATTGCAACAAAAAGAATAAAATACCTAGGAATAAATCTTCCTAAGGAGGTAAAAGACTTGTGCTCAGAAAACTAAAAGACACTGATGAAAGAAATCAAAGATGTCACAAACAGATGGAGAGATATACCATGCTCTTGGATTGGAAGAATCAATATTGCCCAAAGCAATATACAGATTCAATGCAATCCCTATCAAATTACCAATGGCATTTTTTACAGAACTAGAACAAAAGATCTTAAAAGTTGTATGGAGACACAAAAGACCCCAAATAGCCAAAGCAATCTTGAGGGAAAAAAACAGAGTTGGAGGAATCAGACTCTCTGACTTCAGACTACACTACAAAGCTACAGTAATCAAGACAATATGGTACTGGCAGAAAATCAGAAATATAGATCAAAGGAACAGGATAGAAAGTCCAGAGATAAACCCATGCCCCTATGGTCAACTAATCTATGATAAAGGAGGCAAGGATATACAATGGAGAAAAGACAGTCTCTTCAATAAGTGGTGCTGGGAAAACTGGACAGCTACATGGAAAAGAATGAAATTAGAACACCCCCTAACACCATACACAAAAATAAACTGAAAATGGATTAAAGACCTAAATGTAAGACCTGGCACTATAAAACTCTTAGAGGAAAACACAGGAAGAACACTCTTTGACATAAATCACAGCAAGATCTTTTCTGACCCACCTCCTAGAGTAACGGAAACAAAAAGAAAAATAAACAAATGGGACCTAATGAAATTTAAAAGCTTTTGCAAAGCAAAGGAAACTATAAATAAGATGAAAAGACAACTCTCAGAATGGGAGAAAATATTTGCAACTGAATCAATAGATAAAGGATTAATTTCCAAAATATATAAACAGCTCATGCAGCTCAATATTAAAAAAACAAACAACCCAATGCAAAAATGGGCAGAAGACCTAAGTAGACATTTCTCCAAAGAAGACATACAGATGGCCAAGAAGCACATGAAAAGCTGCTCAACATCGCTAATTATTAGAGAAATGCAAATCAAAACTACAATGAGGGATCACCTCACACCAGTTAGAATGGGCATCATCAGAAAATCTGCAAAGAACAAATGGTGGAGAGGGTGTGGAGAAAAGGGAACCCTCCTGCACTGTTGGTGGAAATGTAAATTGATACAGCCACTATGGAGAACAGTATGGAGGTTCCTTAAAAAACTAAAAATAGAATTACCATATGACCAAGCAATCCCACTACTGGGCATATACCCTGAGAAAACCATAATTCAAAAAGAGTCATGCACCCCAATGTTCACTGCAGCACTATTTACAATAGCCAGGTCATGGAAGCAACCTAAGTGCCTATCGACAAAGGAATGGATAAAGAAGTTGTGGTATATATATACAATGGAATATTAGTCAGGTATAAAAAGGAACAAAACTGGGTCATTTATAGAGACGTGGATGGACCTAGATACTGTCATACAGAGTGAATTAAGTTAGAAAGAGAAAAACAAATATCGTATATTAACACATATATGTGGAATCTAGAAAAATGGTACAGATGAACCGGTTTTCAAGGCAGAAATAGAGACACAGATGTAGAGAACAAACATGGACACCAAGGGGGCAACGTTGGGGGGCAGGTGGTGGTGGTGGGATGAACTGGGAGATTGGGATTGACATGTATATACTAATATGTATAAAATAGATAACTAAAGAACCTGCTGTATAAAAAAATAAAAATAAACAAATAAATAAATATACTTCTCAGGAATGTTTCAAAAGTGTTCCTTACCTCCTTGAACATGGCTCCCGTGGTCTAACTGCACGCTTTCCCACATGAACTCCATGAGGGCACAAATCATACTACATTTAACCGTGTAACCTCTGAGCCTGTCATATAATAAGGGCTCAATGAATACTTCCTGAACACATCAGTTCTTTTTAAAAATATAATCAGGTTTACTAATCTCTCTGAAGTGATCCCATTTATTTAAAGACAAAAATGATGAAAAATCCAGTAGTTCAGTTATGAACTGAATTGTGTCCCTGTTCCCAACCTCCCCCCCAAATTCGTATATTGAAGTCCTAACCCTACCTCAGAATGTAAGTGCATTTGGAGATAGGGTCTTCAAAGAGGAAATTAAGTTAAAATTAGGTCATCAAGATGAGCCTTAATCCAGCAGGATTAAGAAGAGATTAGGACACAGACACACACAGAGGGAAGACCATGCGAGGACACAGGGAGAAGAAGGCCACCCACAAGCCACGGAGAGAGGCCTCCTGAGAAACCAACCCTACAGACACCTTGATCTCAAGACATCTAGCCTCCAGGATCACAAGGAAATAAACTTCTGTTGTTTAAGTCCCCTGGTGTATAGTACTTGTGATGGCAGCCCCAGCAGACGACGACAGGCCTAGAGACTGTCCTGTATAGGGCATTTTTAACAGAAAGGCAAAATAACATGTGTGTGTGTGTGCATGCCTGTTTAGCTGCATACTGCCAAGTAGACAATCTGCTAGATTTTTCCCTTGGCAGGCTGTGCTGGCAAGATTTAGATGGTGCGCTACTCTGTGGAAGGCAGGGCCCACCTCCATCTGGCATCTCCCTGTGCACTAAAATTGGATTTAAAAGAAAAAAGAAAAGAAAGGAAACCTCCTGAGCAGGCTCCAGCTCTACTAGAAGAAAAGCACAGCTTTAGGTTCTGAACCACCAGCCTTCCACCTGACAAGATCCACCAGCCTTTCCCCAGGCTTCCTCTCCATCCAGATCCCTTGTCCAGGGGACCTAGATCTTGAGCCTCCCTCCCTGGGGCTCCGCCCTCCTTCCCACGTGCATTGAGGAGGCTGCTGGGCCCCAGGACTCCTGCTCCCCGCATGAGCGCCTGCTGCTCCCGGCCATAGTCACCAACACCCCGCTTCTGTACAGCTATGACACAGTAAGAATCCAGTCATACAGCAACTCCGGGACTCCGAGAGTCTCAGAAGCAATTCTGCGCACAGCCACCTTGGTTTACTGCGTTGGAATTCCATAAACATTTATCTACACTGAGCCTCAGCCAGCCAGCGGGGGCATCAGGCCAGAGTCTGTTCATCTCATGGCAGAGACCAGTGGGAACCAGGGGACAGCACGGGGACCCAGAGGGTCACACACACCCAGGCACCATGGGGAGGATGCGTCAGGGGAGACGGAGTTGTCTCAGAGTCCACTAATTGGCCATAGAGGATGTGTGATCATACCAGACTTTCCCATCTAAGTTGCTGAGAAATCTCTACAATGTTCAAGACACTTAACGAACACTGGGTAGTTACATTTGAAATGAACGCTTAAACTGCTACTCCCTTTTCAGCAGATGTGAAGATTTCTAAGCTAGTCAAAGGAAAAGACTTATTTTTCTCTGGATTTAATAACACAGAGCTCCACGAGTGTGGGCTCTGGAGCCAGACTGGCCCAAAGCCTGGCTCCCTCAACTCATTGCAGGATCCTGGGTAGTTAACTCAAGCACTCTGGTCTCACCTTCTTCATCTATAAAACTATAAGACTAGTACTTCCCCCATAGGGTTGTTATACAGCCAAAATGACTTACTACTTGGAAAGCCCCTAGAACAGTACTGTGACTGGAACATAGAAAGCAATAATAAGTGTTAGCTACAAACACAATGAAAGAGAATTTCCCGTAAGAACTGCCAGGTAAGCCCTGAGAGGAAGTGACATACCTTAACCTTGGAGTTCTCTATCAAATGCTGAGCCATGGATTTGATCAAAACTTCAAAGAAAAACCATGAATACTGAAAGAAACAAAAGAATCCAGTAAGGAAAACAACAAATCAGAAGGTGAGACATTTACTCCCTTAGGCTGACAATGTCACTGATGTGAAACAAGTGTGACCTGAAAACATAGCTGAGCCTCTTGGCGAATGGCTGTCAGAGCAGAGGTGCAAGGCAGATGCACCCGCTTCCACGTGTCCAACAGTAAACAATGCCGTACACTCAGCAGACACTCAGCACGGCACAGCCAACCAGAGGTGCCAGCTCATTCGCACTGGCCTTTCCTCTCGGTTGGGTCCCACCCGTGGACACTTGCCTTTATAGTCTCTAACTCAGTGTCCTCCAATGGTTTGAATATAATGACTGTGAAACTTTGAACACAGTAATACCTTGCAGCTCTGTTACGAGCACAAGTACAAGCAGCGAAGTTGGTACTGAAGAACTAACTCTGTTACCCCCTTTTAGGAGGTGGTGATTGTCTCCAAAAGCACACAAAGAGGGTGAAATCGATCAGGCCATGAAGTCTGAATTTTCTTGTTTCAATACCACAGAGCCACACTGGCCCTCCTGACATACCTTAAGTAGTTTGTTGCTGGTGAGGAAATCGGCGGAAGGCTTGAGAATTGTGGTCATGGATTTGGTCAGCTCTTCATGCACCGTCTTGTATTCGGAAGCAATATATGGCTCAGCCTTATAAGCATACTTCAAAGAAAAGGGAAAGATATTTTAATGCACCGGTTCTCCAAGTTGGGCTGAAAGCTGGAGAGGCTCCAAAGGATGGAGATCTGGGACTGAGATACAACTGCATGGGTGGGAGAGGAGGTGTGGAAACGGAAGGTGGGAAGGGTGGTTGTCATGTGACAGGAAGAGGGAGCCCAGGGTGTCTTCAGGGAGCCCATCAAAACATGTGGATCACCTGACTCAGCTGGTGGTTCCTCCAGCCCAGAACTCCACCTCCCAAGGGCTTTAAGCAATGTGTCGCATGACACTCAGGAACTGATTCCCTAAAGCACCCCAATTTTACTTTTTAAACTAATACATAACTATAATTCACAGAGGTGTCGAAGGTTAAATAGAACACGTGTAACTTTTGAGAACAGTAAAGGCCACCATGTTCACGAAATATTGTATGTAAATGACAAACTTGTTGATGTTTATCCTAACGGCACCTCTTACTTTCCTTCATAGTCTTCTAATTTGATGGTGGCCACAGCTAACCTTCCCATCTTTCAATTTCTATGTCATTTGGGTCACATTATTTGCAAAACCCATAAAAGGACGAAATGTAGCTGAAAGAATGAAATCAAGTAAATAAAGGAATGGCTGCCCCTCTCTGGACTTCCCCACGTTCAGGTGCAAGCACCAGCTATAGGCAGAGGTGTTAAGTTTCATCCCAAATACATCCCCAAATGACTAGATTAATAAAAGTAAGTCCTCAGAAGGAAAATTGGAGAGCCACAGATTTAAATGACCGGGGCAGTTTCATTTACATACCTTAACATATGACCTCAAGTGGCTCTCCAATCCTTCCTCATGGCACTGGGCAACCACATGAATAATGACCCTACACATCACAGGAATGAATAAAGCAATGAACAGTAATGTGAAAATGGAAACATTTCATTATTATCACAGTAGTAGTAGAACAATGACGGTGCTATTGGCACCACAGGAAACGAGGAAACAAGGAATCAGATGGGGGCCCCGCATATGGGATCAAAAGAAATTTCTTAACTATAATGTTCAACACATACTCGCATCCCAGATACGTATGACTGTGCTCCAGATGCGGACAGACTGAAAGGGAAGAAGAGTATCCACCTCTCTCTGCCTCTCTCACCGTGTCACGTTGACGGCGACTTCCTCCTGGGTTGCTCGGGTGAGGACACGGAATAGCTGGTTTAGGATGGTGGGCAAGAAGGCGATCATCACGTGACCTTCCATCGCATGCAGGCTCTACAGACGTGGAATGGCAAAGTTCGTGTTACCTTTTTAAAAGTAAACCAACCCCAAGAAGTTTCCACTTAGTTCCAAATAAGGATGGAAGAAATTAAACAAATGGAGACAGCGGCAGGCAGACTACTGGGCAAAGATGTCCACGTCCTAAACCCCAGAACCTGTGAATGTGTTACATGGCAAAGGGGAATTAAGGCTGCTAATCAGATTAGCTGGCCTTGAGACAGGGGACTCTGCTGGATTATCCAGGTGGGCCTGAAGTAATCACAAGCATCCTTAAAAGCGGAAGAGGGAGGCAGGAGAGTGGGGGGAAGAATGCTCAGAGATGCAACATTGTTGGCTTTGAGATGGAGGAAGGGGCCACAAGCCAAGGAATGAGTGCAGCCTTTAGGAGCTGGAAAAGGACAGGAAATAGATTCACCCCTAGAGTTCCAGAAAGGAACTCAGCCCTGTTAATAAAACCCTGGTTTTAGCCCAGTGAGACCCGTGTCAGATCTCTGACCTACAGGAAGTGTAAGAAAACAAATTTGTGTTGTTTTAATTTAAGCCACCATTTTTTTGTAATTTGTTACAGCAGCAATAGAGAATGAATAAAAGGCTCTTATTCAAGTCACATGGCTCTTATGATATAGCTGAAAGGGGACCTGGAACAGTGATTTCAGAATCCCCATTCCATTTTCCTTGCTTAAATCAAACGAATTCCACTTCTCACATTTCTTCTATTTTGTCCCCATGCTTAGATTGCCCTTTTTCGAAATGCTCCCCTAGAATCAGGTTCTGGGTGAAACTCCCCTAGACCAACCCTCCTGCTCTCCCTGTGCCATGACTCCAGGAGCCCCCCAGCCTGCCCAAAGCTGGAGTTGGTTATGTGCATCATTTCTGGGTTTTTTGCCCACCTAGCATGCATTCACCAAGTTTATGTTGTCCCCTACAATGAATAAGAAGTTACTTAACAGTGGGACTAAAGTCACTGCTTTTTATGTGCCTGTGACTGTGCTCTGCACCCAGTGAGCACTCACAGGTAGGGCCTCTAAGTGGGTGGTTTTCTATGAGGAATAATGTGTTTTAGGTCCAGCCTGAGAAAAGGATATGTGGGGCTGGAATGAACATCACAGTGGTATTATTTCCGAGTCCACTTCTTCCCACTATCTAAAACCATATAGATGCCATCAGTGTGAGGGCATCTAGCTAAGAGCAGCCTCACTCACCACCAAATAAAAAAACCCAACCTACTGTACACTCATTAAAAAGGGGTTACTAAGAAAGCTATGTGATACCTTCAGGTATTTTACAAGTTCGCTCCCTAAGGCTTGGGCTCCGGATTCGGTTTTCTGACAGTACTGGAAAAAATTATGGAAGTGCTGATCCTGGGGAGATAAAAGAAGACAAGAAAATGAAAGCTTATTAGCATATCTGCTGTGGAAACAGAAGTATTTGCTTCTTGCAGCATGTATGTTTTATTTAGACTATAAAATATCATATAAAAATGAAAGCATCAAAGAGATAAAAATAAATTTAAAAAAAGATTTCAAAGATCCTCCAACAAAAGAGGAAAACTGTTGAGAAATGTCACTTGTACTATTCATTTATATCATTACATGAGAGCACCTTATATGCACTTTCTTTCTTCAAAAAAGGACTTATAGAGTGAAAATATATCTATGTAATATATCAATTAGGATTTTATTTTGCCAAAAAATCACACAGACTCATTCACAAAGCAATCACTGCTAATTCTAATGGAACAGCGCTTACCTGAGTATACACTGTGGAAACCAGGTGAGTTGAAACTCTCAGCAGTGGCTTGCTTCCATCTACCCATTTAATTTCTGGACCATAATGCTGAAAACATATGGAGGGAAGAAACATCCCAACAGATTAGTGACATTAGCTTCAAACATCATCTTCAGTGAAGGTACTGATGAGGTGCTGAAGGCCAGACAGCCTCAGTAACTTGATATGTAGGCCTGGCTCACAGCAGGAATGTAACCAGTACTAGTTTCTGCCTACTTCCTGATATTCTAAGCTACCTTTTCTGTGTACTTGCAGCTGTATGAATTACTGTCCATTTGAGAGGGAAAGACTCCCAATACTACCAATGACTTAACCAAACTTGAGTTCAGGGTTCCGAAAGTCGTGGCATAAGGTACCAGATAAAGTAAATAGGATAGTAAGTATTCCTGGCACAGGCAAAGGGTCTATCATCTGTTTGTGTTTAGTTTTATTTCTGAAACCTCTATTTTTCTCATGTTCAGACTAGGAATAATAACTGAATGTTATATGATTTACCCTTATTTTGGAATATTTTAACTATTTGTTCATAACATGGGCCCAAATCTGGCACTATTTAAATGCAGAGAGATATTAAAAGCCATTCACAATGAAACAGAACAGATCTTAACTAAGCATGTTATAAAACTGAAGTCTATAACACTTAAGATGGCTAAAAAGAATATAAAACCAACAAACCAATTGGAGAAATCTGAGAAAATTCAAGCTCTAACGAATCAGAAATGTATCAGAGTGGACTACCATGTGGGTGAGAGATTTGCTTACTAGACTTACAATAAGTTGGAAGATAATTCCTAACCATTTGCATGACTCTAAGAACCTATCTTTATTTGAGCACGGCTAGTTTTCAGAGACAAACTTCCATCTCATACAGTACCTCCAAGTTTCCATTTCCCTGCTGAAGTACTGCTAGTTCAGGGCTTATAAAATGCCCAAACTGTAATTCCAGATTGTGATAACTGTTAACAGCACTGCCTTCCAGTGGCCTAAGTTTACTTGAAAATGAATAACTAAAACCAAAATGTGGGACTGGCAAAAATACTGCATGCTTTTGTGTGTTACTGTTGTTTTAGCTGATCTTTAATGCTTTCTGAAGGAACTGCAATCAACCAATCTTAAAGTACTGTACCCTGCCCATCCCAAGCTCCTGGTAGCCAAGGTAGCCGGATGGGAGATTGGCTGAGACAGGGATGTGCTGCTCGCTAGTCACCACCCTTCCATCTTTCAGGAGAGGAAGCCAGGAATATCCAACTGTTGAAATAAAGAACAAAAAAATCACCGTAAGTGTAGGAAAATGTATGAAGACAGCCATGTTACTAAATTGCCTGATCTTTAAGAACTGTTAATACCAATCAGTAAGAAACTGAAAAGACCCTGAACATAGTCTCTGCAGAACAGCGTCTATAATGTACGCTGGCCTCTTTGGGATTAGAATTCTAAAATTATCTCCTATAAAATGGATGTATGTGAGCCGGGCATGCTACCCTTACAAACGTCATCTAAAAACACCTTAACAAAAGGATGCAAATTCAGAATCAAGACAAAATTTAAGAACCTGATGTGTAAGTTGTGAACAATCAAAGGAATGATGAAATTCAAACCTTGTGTTTCAACAACATCCTTCTTCTTTGTGCTTCCTTTGCTTGAATTATCACAGCTGACGTGGAAGAATGTGAACAGCAAGTGGTGCTTTTCATGTAGCTGGGTGGGCAATTCTATTTTAATCTGCAAGGAAGACAAAATAACAATCTTTTTTATATTCCAAAACAACCACGTGTCACCCAGGTACAAACGTGTATTTGCTCTCCAAACTGATTTAACGTTTGCAGTTAAAGAGAGCTGAGGCTGTAAAGTTGTGCTAAGGAAGAAATGGATCCTTAATACACTGTACTGGTCTAAATGTCTGTGTCCCCCACAAATGCATATGTTGAAATCCTAACTCCAAATGTGATGGTATTAGTAGGTGGGCCCTTTGGGGTGATTAGGGCATGAGGATGGAGCCCTCATAAATGGCATTAGTGCTCCTGTAAGAGATCCTATACAGCTCCCAGGCCCTTCCTGCCATGGGAGGACACCACTGAGAAGTCTGTGACCTGGGACGTGGCCCTCACCCAACCATACTGGCACCCTGATCCTAGACTTCCAGCCTCCAGAACCGCGAGCAATTAATATCTGCTGTTTACAAGCCACCCAGTTGGTGGTATTTTGTTACAGCAGCCTGAATGGACTAAAAACATTCACTGACCAAAAAACAGGAGAGTTGGTATTTCAACTCTAGAAAGAACTGGAAAACTCATGACAGAAACCACTTCGTTAACTTAACACAACCAAGGCATAATGAAAAACCAGGTCTAAACATTTAAATGTAGGATTCACATAGTAGTTTTAATGAACTGCATTGTGATTCTACATAAGGAAACCCAAAAATAAGAAAGGAAGATTCTCAGGTCCAACAAGTATTTAACTATACTTAAGTATGCATTTGAACAGAAATATTAATTGTGGTAGGGATACGGGAGGAATTTTGAGTTTTTCTTTTCTATATTATCTGCATTTTCCAAGTTCTTATTTTTTATAATAAATGTTACTTTTATAATTAGAAAAACTATGTCAAATAAATATTTCAACATTTAGTTCTATTACTGTAATTTCAGTATGCAGCTTCTCTTGAATTCTGGTTTACTAGGCAAAGAAAGTGGAGTTTTCCTTAAAACTGGTTAAACTGGGTTTTCTCTTGAAAACCTCACTTACCTCATCATAAAATTCTGGGTTTTGGTGATGGTGTAGAACTGCAGCAAAGGCGCTTCTTGTGAATACTGGCCCACCAGGTCTGCCATAAATGCACTAAAATAAGAATTAGCAAAGGGAGACACCAGTCTTCAATTAATAGAGTAAGAAATTAAACACAGATGTGTTGTAAAGAAAGCAGCATTCCTACAGCATAAACTAAGCCACCTTTGATGGATTTCTCCTGCTTACAAGACTCCAGACCCACAAGCCCTCTTACTCCTAGATCCTACCCGCCCCTGGCTTATCTCCCAGCCCTCCCCTCCACTCCCTCCCCCACCCCTCCCCCACCCCTCCATGCCCTGGACAACGCCTGCTCACTGCTCACTTTCACCTCCATGCCTTTGCTGACACAAACCCTCAGTCTGAACGACCTTCCCTCCCATGTACAGCAAGCAAACTCTCATGCATCCTTCAAGAAATGATTCATTCCTTCCTGTGTCCCCTCGGCAATTTTTTATACTAATTATTCAGTTTCATCCAAAAAACCATTTCTGTACTTTCTGTGTGCCAGGAGCTTTTCCTCCATGACTGCCTTTCCCACTAAACTGTGAATTTCTTGAGGGCAAAAACTATATTATATTCTTTGCATCTTTATCTCCTTCCCTTTTTGGAAAGTCATTTCCACACAGTTACAGTAAAGAATTTGGGCTCTGGAGCCAGAATGCCTGGGTTTGAACACCGGTTCCACTAATGTATGGCCCTGAGCAATTCACTTAAATTCTGTGCATTAGTTCCCTCATCTAAAAAAAATTCAGATAATAATAGTTCCTAACTCAAAAGACTGTTATGAGCATTAAAGGAGTCTAATTACCTATAGGGCTCTACGAGCAGAGCCTGGAATATAACAAGCACTCAATAAACATCACCAATAATCTACTATTATTATTACATACTAGAATAAACATTTTCAAGTTAGGTGCATGATATGTTTACTGAATTGAATACGTATAAGAAAACCCCCTCCCTAAAGAGTATAACGAAACAGACATTATCAATTAAGAGCAAGAACTCAATTATTCCAAATTCTGTAAGGTTCAGCATATGTGGTTATATTCTGTGATGTCACATATTTTGTGTTTGTGTCAATTAAAATGTGCTAAATCCCTTTAGTTGTACAATATCATGCAACTGCATTTTTAAAATGGAAAATTACGAGCACATAAAATACAAACCTTCAGAGGCTGAGAGTCTTCCTCATCTGAATCTTTGAATTCAATGCAAATAGCAATATTTCTGGCCTGCAGCGATAGTTAAATAATAAAAAAAAAAAGAAAAGAAAAAGCCAAAGTATGTAAATATCTATAAAAGAAGACGAGAAGCCAAAACCTAAGAGAGCTGGGTATCAAAAATAAAACCTCAATCTTTGCACTCACCTTGGCAAAAGACTTTTGACTGTCATATTTCAAGGACTTAGGATAAACATAAAGGTGGTGGTTGTAGATGGTGTATGGCTGAGTGTGTTTTGGTATGCAGGGCACAAATTCCTCTACCTCAAACGTGATTGGCATTTTAGTACACGTTTCAAATTGCTTCGTAGGAATGTATGATGAATTGACATAATCTAAAAAAATTAAAGACAAACAAATTGAAGTAAAAACCAAACAAACACTTGTCTGTTTATTACACAGAACTTACACTTACTAGGAAAGTCTGAGGAAACACTATCAATTGTAATGTCTAGATTGCCCAAAATCACGGGGAGTTTAGCCATCTTCTCAGGTCTACAAACGAAAGAAGAGAAAAATCAAACAGGTTAGGTTAGCTCTGAATTCTAGAGCAGCACTTCCTAGAGAAATATACTGCAAGCCATAAAAGTAATTTTAAACTTTCTAATAGCTACGTTTTTAAAAAGTAAAAGGAAACAGGTAAAAATTAGTTTTAAAAATATTTTATTTAACCCAACATTTAAAAAATATTATCTCAGTATGTAATGAGTATAAAAAGTGCGTTCTAATTCTTCGAAACCAGGTGTGTATTTTACACTTGCAGCTCATCTCAGTAGGACCTGCTGCATTTCAAGCGCTCGATAGTCACACGTGGCTAGTGGCTACTGTGCTGGACACCACAAGTCCAGATAAGAATATTAGCAAAATGTTATAGCAGAAGTTTTCCTGAACCATTCCATCCTCAGCATACATTCTTGGCTCATGTAGATTCATGAAAATTCAGAAGCCATCTTAGGCTCCAATGTCTAGTGAAATGCCAGATACAAAGAAGGTACTCAGTGAAATGCCTGGTTTTTGTATTTGGTCTGACTCCATCCAATACAGGAATGTCCTCTGTGACGTTCCTGACCTGCCTCAGCCCTTCCTAGTGAAATGGAAATCTTCAACATAGCCGTTTCGATACCCAGACTGCTCTTCGTCACAGCATGGTAAAATTCACTTCTCTGAAGCTTCCACTCATCAAGGAGCCTAGTTATGTTTCTCTGTGTAACACTTTTAACCATCTATAACAGCTATCACACCTTCCTGAAGTCCTGGATTCTCAGTCCTTTTGCATCTCCCTCCAATGCCATTTCTCTCACATAAGAACATCCCCTTTACATCATGGATCCCAGAACTGCATAGATAAGGTCCAGTGTGGTCTGCCCAGGTGGGGTAGAGCAGCTGTCTGGTTTTGAACAATATACCCTTCTACTGATGCAGCCAAAATTCTATTACTTTTAAACAGTCACGCCACCCTAGTGACGCACGTTAAATTTACAAGCACCTAAACTCCCTAATTTTTTTTTCATATGCTTCACTATCGTGCTATATGTTTCCATCCTGTATTTATACAATTATGTTTTTAGAAGTCAGAACAGGATTTGATTTTTGTCTCGGTGAAATTTTATCTTTTTATGATCGAGTCATTCCAGTTGATCAAAACCCTCCTAAGTCCAGATTCTAACATCTAATGTATTAGATATGCCTAACAGCTTCATGTCATGAAGACATTCATCAGCACTTTACATTCTCATAAAAGTCATTGATGAAGATAATGCACAGAATATTGCAAGAAGCAGCTCCTTCTCAAACCTCTAGAGGCCCATCGCCAGACTGATACTAGCCACTCATCACGCCTCCTGGCTTCTGGTCACTCCAGCATTGAACAACTGTCCACTCTCTCACATGCGCTACACTCCTCTGACCCGTCGGTCACCTTAGAATATACACTTTGCATTCCTCTGCTGGACCAGCGTGGCAACCCAATCAAAAACAGAGAAGCAGAAACTTGGCTAGGATAACTTGTTCTACGTGACGTGACTTGTTCCTAGAACACAGAACACTGCCTCCTGGTTCTTCATCGGCCACCTGTTTAATAATGTCTTTGAGAACGCTGGCAAGAAACAGCACAGCTCAGTGGCCAAGATTCAGCATTTGGTTTTGTTCCCAGTTTTGAAAAGTTCCTAACTCCTGTTTTTAAGATTCCTCAGACATTATTGTTGTCTTAAGCAATCTCACATGTAACTTAAAATATATCTTGTGGTATTGTGGATCTGAACCAGGAGGTCCCTAACAGTTTCAAATTCTTGCTTTCATATGACTACAGCCTACATTGAGCATAGTCATCTTTGCCCATCACCAGCTCCAACTTACACAATCACTTTCTTTCAGCGTTCCTCTCACTTCCACTTGTCTTTTGTTTACATCTGAGTTTAAATGAACAATTCCTTGAACTCCTGAGAGAGATAACTGTCAGGAAGGCAAGTCAACAGATATTCATCATTCTGCCTTCAGTTAAAAAGATTGCTGGCCAAAAGATGTCCAGGTACCGTCCAGCACTACCCCGATACTTTGTCCCTGTGCCACTGTGTGATCTGTTCACAAACACAATACCCTTTTCTTCTAGCAGGAAGACTGTGCCTTCGACAATCATTCCCTGGGAGCTGTCAATGGCTTCCCAAGCACTGTTAACTACCGCAATGATACTCCACCAGAGCCTCCCTCACCTTTACCCAAAGCTCTTGGGGCATCATCCCTCAGACCAGGGGGCTTCTATGCAGGTATAAATTTTCTTGACGTATACTGCCTTGCTCCACCTCGTCATTTGAGCAACTTAACTCTGCAACATACCATAAAACTCTGTGTTGACAAAATCTTAGAGACACCTACAGAGTTGTATCTGCTTCCTTGAGTCAGAAATATTATGTTTAATGTAAATGATATTTTTAAATGTACAATAAGTACTCGAGAGTACTATATTTCACCCCTTCCTAGTTATTTCTACCTGTGGATAAATATATACCTTCTTCAAGATTTTTTTTTTTGATTATCACTATGACATCATGCCCATGTAAGTTTGAGAGATTTGGATTTCTAAGCAACAAATTTTAATTAAATTATCTTCATTCACTGGAACTCTTTCTACAATGTGTTACTTACTTCTATGTCTAACTATACTTACTTCTTATTCTGTTTCCTCCCTCTACTGAGAGATTTTACTTCTAGTTGCTACTCTGTAGTGGCATTATTTCCATTCATTTCCAAGCAAGCACCGATCTGAGCTTAGTTCCATATCAGGTAGCACAGGGACTCTGTGGAAGCTGTTTCTACCAACTCAGTTTTTTAAAACATAATCTTAATCCTATTTCAAAACTTTATGGTTTTTATTGAACTTGGCTTATTAGAGATCAAAACGTCACACACATCAAAAATTCTACGGCCTTTTATATGTGCATTTCCAAAGTGATGGGGTGGGGGGTGGGGTTATGTGCGCAAGCATGTGTTGCACAAAGAGAATTCTCTCATATCTGAAATCAGTTTGGAGGTTTTTTTAAGGCTAAAAATTAGTACCTACATTCTATGTAAAACTTGTAAAAGAATGCTTGAGCATGAAAACCCATCTTAAAACTTCACTGATTAAATAAATGTGTAATGGAGATGCATGTACGGAGCCTGGCATTTGGAAACGGCTTCTGTCTACATGTGAACTTAGGAGTGAGGCTCAAACTCCCTCTCTTGGGAAAAGGAAAGGTTTTCTTTTCCCACTGCCCATACATTCCTGCTGGTTCAACCACTCCCCCAGAGGAAAGGGCAATGATATCACAAACTAGCAGTCATCCCACGCCAAGAGGGTTGGTGTCCTTACCTTTGTGTTTCTGGAGCTTGGCCCTCCTTTCCCTACTTTCTATATTGATCCATTAAAGTGATCAATTGGTAATACAGACATGCTTGGGTGTGTTGTTGGTGTGAGTCTACTCTTCTAACTGCATTTTGTAAAAGGAAATATTCCCTAAAAGCTCTTCTGTCACGTAAATATATATATATATATATATATGATTGAAAGAAATTTGAGATATTTTTGTTTAAACAAAACCACTGAACTTATGTCTATGATAAATTTCAATAAGCATCTATCAAGTGTTTACGCTGTGCTACAATGTGCACTACACTAGGCACCGTGGACAGAAGACAAACAGGATCTGATTCCCATCTTCAAGAAGCCAAAAATCCAGCAGATACTGTCAACTATTTAAGATATATGATGGCAACTACTTCCGTAGCATGTATACAAACGTCTACTGAAAACTGGAGGGTCTAGACGTATTGAGAAGGAACAGGGAATGAGATCAGTGCTCACGGTGAGAGGAATCACCCTGACAGGCATTCTCACTTATTCCCCCCACAGTTCTAGGAGGCAGGGCTATTATTATCCCCCCTTAAAAAGAAGAGGACGCGGGTTTCCCTGGTGGCGCAGTGGTTGACAGTCCGCCTGCCGATGCAGGGGACACGGGTTCGTGCCCTGGTCCAGGAAGATCCCACATGTCGCGGAGCGGCTAGGCCCGTGAGCCATGGCTGCTGAGCCTGCGCGTCCGGAGCCTGTGCTCCGCAATGGGAGAGGCCACAAGAGTGAGAGGCCCGCGTACCGCAAAAAAAGAAGAGGACACTCAAGCACAGAGGCCAAGTGACCTGCCTGAGATCTCCCATCACGGAAGTGACTTACGGATTAGGCTGCGAACAATAATAATGTCAAACTTGGGTACACAGAATAGAGAGGTACAAATAAACACAAATATGTAAGCCTCATGCAGAAACCCTTATAGTATTATTACCTAAACTACTTAATATGGTAGCATTAAAAAAAGGTCTGCATTTTAAAGAAAATGTTCTATTTTTATACTTTGCCTTCAGATGCACTGCAGAAATAAGACAAGACACAGCCATCAGCAAATCAAACAAACATAAAAAACCATATCCCTCTTCTTGGATAGATACTTCCTGGAGCACATATGTTAGCAATACTATCTATCTGACAGAACTGTTTTCTTACTAAATCGTGGAATGTCCCCTCTCATAATTACTACAAGGGAGAGGGGCAAAGTGGCTGATGAGCTTTGCCAGCTGTTTTCTAGACACTAGGGCAGCTTCAGAACACTTTTCTCATCCATTGTCAAATGACATTTTGAGACAATCATGGGAGCAGAAACCATAGCTTTGGATCCAAGCTGGTGCCCAAGCCACTGATATGAGATTATTCTTTGTTAAAAAAAAAAAAAAAGAAAAGAAAACAAAGAGGAAAGAAAAAGAGCAACACTAAGGTTTTTTAAAAAATGAAAAAAGGGATCCTCCACTCCCCTAACTCAACTGTGAAAAAGAAACACGGGCACTTCTTTGGACGCTTACTGAAAAAGGACAGCAGCTTTCCTCATGCCACTGCATTTTCTGCTGCTGACAGCATTGGGTCTCTATTTTCGGGTTTCTGAGTCTCTTGCTGGCCATCTGGACCACACTCTTCCCAGCAAACCCTTCCTACTGAAGGCCTGTTGTGCAGGGAGAACCCACCCTGTGCTCGGGACCAGTGGAGGCTTTGCTCTTTGCTGCCTGGTCACAGGCTCTCTGCTCGGATCATGTTTTGATTGATGAATCTGTGAAGTTCCACCCTCCAGGTTCCACCCAGGAAGCCAGACCTTCAGCTGGGGCCACCCCCAAAGAGCAGCCACTGTGGCGGGAGCTTCAAGCTAACCAGCCTAGGCAGTGACTTCTGAGACAGGGCTCCCAACCCCCATCACACACAAAAAACTTCACAACCTGTTTTGTTGGAACATATGGGTAAATGTTAGTTAAAAAAAAAAGTTCATGTAAAATCATGGAAAGCTACAAAGGGGAAGGTGAAAAATCACCCATAAACCCATCCCTCAGAGATAATCATGACTACCATTTGGTGTATAACCCAAATGACTATTTTTATGTCCTTCTATCTTTCCATCTAGCTAGCTGTTCGCCTATCCATTTCTTCATTTATATACAAAAAAGAAATATATGAAATAGTTTCTTTACAAAAATGATGTCACATAGATATACTTTCTCCTCCTTACCAATACAGTGAGCTCACCTTCCTAAGTGAGTACACAGAGACCTACATCATGAGTGTTGAGAATAGCATGGTAGGCTAGTGAGAGAAAACTGTAATCTATTTAACTAAAGGTGACTAGAGTTTTTTTTTAAAAATCAACCTTTTTTATTCTATAAGCAAGGCTGAAAACTTCATGAAAATCAAATAAAAACTTAACAATACTCTATGACAACACAGTATGTATAACAATACACTACCCATTACCAATAAGTAAAGGTTTTTGAAAGATGTTAATTATGACTCTATTTAGAATTCTGAAAAAACACAAGAGAGAGATGAAAAAGGTGAAAATGAAGTTAAAGAAAGCTAAACAGCCATTCTGAATTCTAGGTAAACTTATATAGTTACTTTGAAATGCATTTTTTTCAAGTAAAAAAATCAGACTGAAAGGCACCTAAGGTATAGAATAGTTACTGGCTGGCTCTTGGCTCTTCTTCTGATTTCATTAATACCCTCAGCTCTGTCTCCTTCCCAGAATTTTCCCAGAGAAATTGTAAAACCCACGTCCCTAGCAACGGAAATCCGCGTCATGGGTTCAGCAGTGAACTTCTTACAGTGGAGCACCAGAACAGCCCAGTGGTTAAGGGCCCAGATCCTCAGTCCCCTGACTGCCACCAGCTGTACAGTGCTGGACACTTCACTCAGCCTCTCTCTGCCCTATTGCCATGGGTTGAATTGTGTTCCCTGAAAAGATGGTGAAGTCCTAGCCCCCAGAACCTATGAATGTGACCTTATTTAGAAACAGGATCTTCACAGATGTAATCAAGTTAAGATGAAGTCATTAGGCCCTAATCCAATATGATGTGTTCCTATAAGAAGAAGGAAATTTATAGACAGAGACACACAGGAAGACAGCCGTGTGAAGACGGGAGGCAGAGATTGAAGTTATGCTGCCAAAAGCCCAAGAATGCCTGGGGCTCCCAGATGATGAAAGACACAAGGACAGATCCTCCCCTAGAGATCTCAGAGGGTGCGTGGCCCTGCCAACACCAGGACTTCAGGCTTCTAGCCTCTGGAATTCTGTTCTTTTAAGCCACCCAATATGTGGTGCATTGTGAGAGCAGCTCTAGGAAACAAATATCCTCACTAACATAGGTAAAGCACTTAGAACAATGCCTGTGAACTGTTAAGTACTAGATGAGTTACTGTCCTTGCCCCCATCACCCATTCAGTTAACGGTACCACGAATCACTCCATCGTGCAAGTCAGAAAACTGGGAGTTATTTACCTGAGACTACCACCCATTTCTCTCTCCTTCCACCCTAATACCCAATCAGGAAGCCAAGACCCAGTAACTGCACCTGTCTAACGTGACGTGAACTAGTCCTATTTCCTACTCTTCCTATGTCCACTTGCGATGGCTTTGCTGAGTCCTTGCCCACCTCTTGCCAAAGGTTCCTCAATTGTCTCTTTCCTCCCTGGGCTCATCTCTACCCAACAAACCCTTCACAGCACCACCAATAACATTCTTTATACAATTCAAATTAACCAGGTAACTCTTACGACTTTAAGCCCCTTCTTCCTGCTCAAGGACTTGAGGAAAAGTTCCATGCTCATCCAACACGCCCTGGTGTATGAGCTGAGCAACTGAAAAGACTGCTCCTGCTTTCTCCCTTTCCACTGAACAACTTCTGTTTTTCAGGTGTGGAAATAAGTAAGGCCTTGAGACTCACTTCCGAAAGTCTGCAAGTAACTTGAGCATGTCTTCATTGGATAGCTTATTGCTGTCTTGCTTGTAGAGAGCAGAAAATCTGGCATTTTTGTCAAGGTTTCCAGATGCATCCTTAAACAACGTCCTGAAATAGCAAAACAACATGTCTAAGCTGTTTCCAAATGACCAAAATAAATCCATAACTTGACTCCGGTTTCTATGTGAAGACTAATTATTATTCCACTGGCTATAGCCCACAGAAATCTCATTATCTAAAGACATGGCATATATTTATGAGAATGAACACAACTAACTCAATTTACATAGAAAACATTTCCAGCAAATGGCTTGTGCTTAGGAAATAACATACACAGTCAAATGCTTAAGAAATAGAGACCACAAATAAAGAGGATCTGCAGGCCTCACTGGGCTGCCACCCACTCCCAGCTGGAGGCATGTGGCTGGAACCTGGAATCCCTGCTCTGCAACAAACACTCCTGTCCATCCTGCCAGTGCCAACACTGCTACCCTCCAGCTAGCGTCTCTCCTCTCTGTGTCTCTAGTAAAGGACTTTTCAGATATGGAGCTTACTTATTTTTCAGTTTTACATATTTAAATCCTCTTTGTCTCTGGACAAAAAAACAGAATAGGTCAGTCTGTCTGTCTGTCTGTCTGTCTACTATCTATCTCCATATATCTGTATCCATATAAAAGGAATAAAAGATGTTCTCCTTACCTTGCTGCCCAAGCAAATGGCATTCTGTACTGCCCTAGTCTTTGGCATGCCTGCTTGGCATTCTTCAGCACCTTCTGAGCAACCTTGAAGACATCAGAATAAAACCATGAGTTACTGTATCCCACAGACTAAACAACCTCTTATGGTAGTATCAGATGCATGGACAAGCACACCTTACTGCAGTGAATGTGGCTGGATTTATACTCAGTGCAGAGTATTCTGCTTCTCACATTCCCTAGCAGTGATTTTCAAAGACTATCAAATGAAAATTGTTTCCAAAATGTATGTCTTTTCTTTGGTCTTCACAGGCAACAAGCATGCCATTTCACAGGCCTTTCTATTTCTTCATGACTAAGGGCTATATATTATGAGTCCACTGAGTTATTAATAATTACTAATACTTGGTATTCATGCCAAAATATATCACATTACTAGAGTTTAAATGAGAATACTAATGAAAATACTAAGCTTTCCTGACTCCTAATGTGTACTGACTTATGCAGACTCCCCAGATTTGGGGGATATATATTCATTATTAAGACATTACAGGTATTGACTTAAGTTAGGCCAGTGTTTTCAATCACTATGTTCTTGTTTTCTAGGTATAAGTTACCATTACTTTCACTTCTAATGACTAATTTTGGTTTGTTGCGGGTGGCTGGATTAACTCTATACTGCACAGGGAAGCAGATTTGCTTTTGGCCTATGTATGCATGGCAGGTCTATTCATCAACTATACCCCTATTGCTAAAGCAGATGACACCCAATTTCCCCAAATTTGCTTCTTCTGGAATACTGCATTGCTAGCACTACAAGATGTGACTGATTCAGAGTCAGAGCGGGGGGCTGAAGGGTCTTTTACATTACTTAAGTATATCGGAGTCAAACCAATTTTGGGAAATGTGACCTAGTGCCTGTGAACTAAAGTGTGCTCTGCAGAGCTGCAGCAGCAGCCCCACTGGGAGCCTGTCACGAATGCAGAGTCTTGGGCCCCACCCCAGACCTCCTGAGTCAGAACCTGCATTCTGACCAGACCGCCGGTGATCTGTGTGCGCCAGGTTTGAGAAGTGCTCATCTAGAAGACTCAGAAGGACAACAATAGAGCTCTCTGTCTCTGAGTAAAACTGAAACCAGCTGTGTGAGTCTAGAGCACTAAACCTCTCTGGGCTCTACTTTCCCACCCGAAAAATGAAGAGCTTGGGCTAGACTTGCTATTATCCGTTCCAGTTACTAAACATGATGATTCTACCGTAACCGTGGGGGGGAACTGCTGCCTTCATGAATGACTTGGAAAACACTTCTCGATTCAAACAGGTGTCGGGAGCTCATCCAGCCCCTCCCTTTCTTCTTCAAGTGCGGCATGTCCATGCAGGGACTCGGGGATCATAGAGTAAATGGTCTGCCTTCCTGGGGTGGCCATTTTTACTTACACATTTTCAGGTAGAAATGATTATTTTTAGGTTCTAACAGTAATGACTATGCTGTGGAGTAAAATGCAATATTTGCGTAAAATTTAAAGCCAAAACAGGCCTCAAATAAGTTTCACTCTCACCTGTAGTGAACAAGGACTGAACTCTCAGACTTACTGAGGGTATAAATGGAATACAATATATATAAAAGTCAGAGTGAAAAACTCAATTTTGCCCTTTGGGTTTCCCCCCGCTTTTCTTTCTTTTTTAGAAAATCTATTCGTGGTGGACACCTACAGAGACTACTCCTAAAAATTTCCTCCAAAACAATAATTTCCTCCAAATGATGTTCTAGACCATCTTGGAAAACATGAAGAGACATTTTGATATACAGAAAAAATCATCCCTCAGCAAAATCTCTACCGAAGCTCCTATTTTTATATGAGATGGTTGAGTCTTAATCTCTGCTTTAATTTACTGCATTGGAGGTGTGAACGCATGGCTGAGCCTTACGTTCCATAAGTAATGAAGCAGGAGCAAATTCAACAGATGCTCAACGGACCCTGGAAAGTGTGGCATCTAGCCTGGGGGGTATGTGATTTTCACACCAGCGTCAGCTGCCAAATTTCAAACCATGCACGTGGCAGGCAGAAGTAGCAAAGCTGGTGCATACCAAACTTGGAAATGTGTTGCATACATGGCGGGGGAGTAGATCTTATCTTGGGCATTCATTGATTATTAATCAAACCATCAAACAACTAAAAGAGCTTCTCATCCAAGGTTTTACAGACTTGATTTTAAAAATAAAACTGTTTCTCTCCAGAGACCAAATTTTACTCTGCTTTTTATCAGCCAGAAAGGCATATGTTTGAAGCCATGTGCCTGGGTAAATGGGCTTCTCCTTGACTGGAGCTGTAATAATTGATAATGACATCCTCCTATATGCGTCAGTGATTTAGTACCCATAGCACTGTCTCGTATGTAGGTGGTGGTGGGGGGTAGCAACATCATCTTTCAACTACAGATGGAACATCTGGGGCCCAGAGAGGTGACATGATGTATCCAGGCTAGTTAGGAGCTCAGCACCCAGGTCTCTGACTCCTGGAACCTGTTCTTTAAAAACCGTCCTGCATCTTGGTGGACACACCTGTGATGTACAGTGGCCAAAGAGAGGAAGACAGGAAGCTCTGAATCACTCAGAAAACCCCAGTTAGAGCCTCTGAGGTGTCCCCTCCTACTGCTGACCAGTCCATGTCAATGTATCAGGGTCTCAGATGACCACTAATACAAAATTCTTTTTAAATAACTAAAAGTACTGTAAAACTGGCACAGGACAGCACTCAACAGCTGACCAGGTAGCTCAATGTGCTAGAAAATGACAGTCAAGTGCCAGTTGGCAACTCCAGCTGTGGGACACTGAGCAGGTAACTAAACCTTCATAAACCTCAGCTCTGGGGAGTGTGAAAGGTATTCTTGGCCTAGATGACTTCTAATATTCAATAACTCTACTGTATGTCCACACCTAGGCACTCCCCAGGTAATGAACAAACACCAAAGTAATGAAAACACACCAAACATACATCTTGTACGTTTCCTTTCCCTCTTCCACCTAATGTCACAACACCTCTGCCACCGTAGCCCCACCCCACCTGACAAAACACAAAATCTGCTGACACTATCGGCTAGATCATCCGAGCCAGGTCACCTCCTAGTCTCCAGTCTCACATTTAAGTGTAAATGGACCCAAATTTATAATTCCAGGACCTTGGAGACATGCCAACAAATGGAATGAACTCTATTTAAATACAATATACGTACTTTTTAATGATAGAAAGTTTACTACTAAGCTGGAAATTCCTTTGCCAATTATTTCAGGATGTCAGGATAGTCTAGGCAAATGAAGTATTTTATTTACACATGGAACTACTTTTCACTGAAAATTGGACACACAGGTTAACTATAAGACAATCTATGAGACTAGTCTACATCTCTTAGAACATAAATATGGCTTAACTGTGATTTCTTTAAGCATTTCTATATGCATTTTTTTCTGATTGCTGTTAATCATCACAAAGCATGCAGGTCATCCGTACCTTAGAAGAGTCTGAACTTTTCATGTAGGGCTCAGCACCATGGGTGATGCTCCCCTGAAGCACTTTTTCAATTCTAGCCACAAGAAATATATCAGGATGAGGGCACGTGACTGAAAATATTCCCTAGGGAACAAAAGATTTTCTTCCATGAGCAGAATTTACAGCCACATTAAACTAATCCCATCAACATGAAAGATTCTCAAGCAGCCAAGAGCACTGACACAGTACAGCTATTCAGAAGCACCCAGGGCCAAACTGGTTAACTCATCAACAGTTCATCATCTGATCAAAAAGCCTATCTGGTGGAGGAGGCAACTAGCAGAAAGTTTAGAAAAAAGAAATCAAAAACTACTTCTTCTCTTTCAGCTTGCTTTTACTGTCTCATTATATATGCTGTCAATATAATTAACCGTCTCATTTACCCCAGTTGTGCATTACAAAGTTTCATTACGTATTTACAGAGCACGTGCAAAAGAAGCCTTATTGGCATGACCGCTGGGCTCACGCTGCCCCCACCTGCTTCGGATACTGCATGGCGGCTTCGTGAAGGATGTCCTGCAGGGCAGGCGAGCTCTGCCTACCGCCGTTCATCAGAGACGGGGATGTGGTGGCCAGCATCTGCCTCACTGAGAAATGGTTCAGGTCCACGTGGAAATCGGCAGAAATCTTTCGGTTGTATTTTATGTCAAACAGGGATAGAGTAACAAAGAAAGGCTCGACCTGAACAAAACAAAACAATCCAGACCATCACTATGGCTCAAACTGTCAGGAAAAAAGAACGCTGCTATCAGAGAATAAATGACTAGACCTACGTGTGATTGTTGCTATAAATTACTGCTAAAGAGCAATAGCCTCCACACCTGTCCTGTATCACAAACATCCTGTCCAGGCAGCGGAAACAAGCCTCGGCACCTGTACCACAAACATCCTATCCAGGCAGCCGAAACAAGCCTCGGCACCTGTACCACAAACATCCTGTCCAGGCAGCCGAAACAACCCTCGGCACCCTGATCTAACACCGCACCGCCCTGATACCAGGAACTAGGTCTGAATGTCCCAGCTGCATTGCAACAGGCACATCTGAAACCTCTGAATAGGTTTTTTAATCTTTATTTTTTAAAAGGAAAATTACATTTGTAGTGGGTCCTTCTTCATTTTCAGCAACACAGCATTGCAAATTGAAAGATAAATCATTGCACTTGACAAGAATTCTTTTTCCAAACTTTTCTTCAAATGGCTTCACTTCTGGCTCAGCTGATGAGAAGTCTAGCTTCTTTAAAAGAAAATGCAAATATATCAATGTATTATGCTCTCACTAAAAAAAAAAAAGAAAAATCCCATAATAAATGTATCCTAAGGAAATTGCTTAAAATATGGAAATGCTATACACCTTAATTTACTCACAACAGTGTTACTATTTTATACATTTATATAGTATATAATAATGGTCAAATAAATGATGCTGTATCTACTCAATGGATCATTATGCAGAGCTTAAAAATTATTGTTATGAACAACTCAAGTGTCCATCAACAGAAAAACCTATAAGCAAAATGTGGTGTATATATACAATGGAATATTACGCACTCATAAAAAGTGGAGTTCTGACACAAGTTATAACAGGGACGGACCCTGAAAACATTATGCTAAGTGGAACAAGCCAGACATAAAAAGGCAAATATTGTATGCTTCCACATACATGAACTTCTTAAATAGGCAAATTGATAGAGACAGAAAGTAGAATAGAGGTTACTGGGGGTGAGGGGAAGGAGGCATGGTGGGCTGTTGTTTCATGGGTACAGAGTTTCTGTTTGAGAGGATGAAAAAGTTCTGGATATGGATAGTGGTGACAGTTTTACAGTAATGTGAATCTACCTAATGCCAGTGAATAGTACACTTAAAAATGGTTAAAATGGTAGATTTTATATTATGCATATTTCACCACAATAAACAAAAAATCATCAAAAAGCAAATATATATATATATGTGTATATATACGGTTATGAAGTCTGTGAAGAGACATAGAAAAATACTTATGTTTAAAGATAAATGGTTAAAAGAAGTTCTATAAAAAGACCACAAATGAAGAAGAGGAAAATATGGGAGGAAACACAGCAGAACTGTTGGCCCCTCAAAGCAGCCCTATCTGTAGGCAACCCTGGAGGCCCTCCCAAGCCGTGTTTTGGATTTTTTGGGGACACAGATGTGGACCGCATGTACTGCAAGGCTTGTATTTGGAACTGAGCCTGGGCTAGTCAGAAAATATCACAGTCTACTGGTCATCTGTAGCGATGCTTGCTATTTTCTGATGGTGATTTTGGGGGGTAAATTATATATGTTCTTCATGGACTTGAGAGTGTCTTTGGATAAATCAATTTTCAACAATCTATTAAATATCAAATATTCACAATAGTTGTGCTATGGTAATGAGATTACAGGTTGTTTTTATTTTTTCCTCTTTCTCCTGAATTTTCTATATTGTTATACTGCTTGTTATCCAAAGTATATAAATAAGCAAACAAACAAACAAATAATCTAACAAAGGTTTTCTTTCCTTCAACTAGTTTAAATATTAAAATAGTTCTTACCTGAGCATCTGGGTCCAAGTAAAAAAGTTTAACTCTGCTTTCACTTTTCAGCTTGATTTCTGCTTCTCTGGTACTCTGATAACAAGATAAAGAGAAAACAAAAATTACATTGAAAAAACCCTTTTCTTACAGAGATGTCTAAATATGTTTGAAAGCTACCCCATCCTGAAGAGCCAGACTGCCAGACAGCCCTGCCCTCATCTTGGAGGGTCACCTGCATGTCAATGAACAAGGATAGGCTATCCAGTATGTAGCATACAATGTAAGTGCTATGGGGTAAAAAGAGAAGACTTGATCCCTGCCCGTATGAAGCTGATAATCAACTGCAGCCAAAACCAATGCAAAGAAAGCAAAAGAGAATAATTAAGCATTAATATCAAGAAAAGCTTCATAAAGTCATGGAATAGGGGACAAGCCTTGAATGAAGGGGTAGAATTCAGATAGCAAAAAGGAGGAAAGCATGAGCATTTCAGACCAAATGAAAAGGATGAACAGAAAGGATAGATACTGAGAGAGGAAATGAGCCCAAAGGGTAGAAAGGACTTACGGTCCAGCCTGAGACTGAGGGTACAAGCAAAGGAAGAGGAAGGCATGTTTTGGATGGTGGAATAAAGAAAACTGTGGCGTATCTTGAAGGACAGCCATAGGTGTCGGGAGCAAGCAAGGGGAGAATTGCTGATTCACTCAATAAATATTTATGAGCACATATTTTATGTCAAGCTAGGGACACAAACATGAATGAAATGCAGTTCCTATCCCCAAGGAACACCATCTGGGAAGACAGAAAATAAACAGCAATATGAATGGCAAAAGAAATCGTACGTACAGTGAGCTAACCTGCACTAGGGGTGGCCGCCAGGAAAGAGCTCCCAGAGGAAGGCCCATCTTGAAGGACAAGGACATTTGGCCAGAAAAGGAGAGAAGGGCATTCTAAGAGGAGGTACTACAGGTATAAAGGTACGAGTCACACCTGAGCAATGATCAAGTCATTCATTACAACTGAATGATAGTACATGATGAAAAAAGTAGAAAAATGAGTCAGATTTGTATGGTAAGGTCTGGGGATTTCACTCAGAATCCAAAAAATCCTGCAATATTTTAATCAAGGGAATAAAATTACCAGTTCTGCATTTTAGATCCACCCCTCGGGTAGGGCTGAAGGTCCCTAGGAGGTCCACATGGTCTCTCCTGAGTTATCACAACAGGCTCCCAGTCTCACAGCAAGGCCCATAACAAATCCCACCTTCCTAGCTTGGCTGGCCTGCTGACTGGACAATCCACTAATTTGGGAGGAAGAGCAGGTTTGTGGAGAAGATGGTAGAGTCTGGAGGTGCCTGCAGGATTTCTAACCGGAAACATCCAGTAGACAACCAGAGAGATGGGACGTGAGCACAGGGTGGGGAGGAAGGCTGGAGTTACAGACCAGGAGAACATCAGCATAGAGGTGAGGATGCAAGTCTTGGGGGTGGGTGAGAGTCCCTGGGGGAAAGTGTGAAAGCGAGTCTGTGGACAGAAATCCAGGGGCCCCAACACTGAAGGGATGGACAGAAGAAGAGAAGTCATTCAGGGAAAGAGACATGGTGGCAGAGATGGGGGCTGGAGAAGTGGGACATGGGAACAGGGAGAAGAGGGAGCTTCTTAGACATTCACAAGATAGAAGTCATCTCCAGCCACGTTATGCCACACCTGATGCCTCTAAATCTATATGCTGTTCTTCCTGGCAGTCATAGTTCTTAATAGAATGTCCTCTCTCATCTGCTCCTTTGCCCAAAGACCATGAGTCACATCTCAGCACATAATGGGTGGTGACAGCCACAGGGGAGAGGGCGTCTTGTCCTCTCTGCTGGTGGCTTAAAGAGGTCTACTATTACATTTCTAATCACGGCCAATGAGAAATTAAGCATCTTAATTTTCTCAGCCATGTAGTTGTTGTAACAGGTTCTTAGCAATGACCCAAACTCTACCCTGACCATATGTGACAAACCATCTACATCTAGCAGAATGAAATGACCACCAGAATGCCAGCTAAGAAACTGGGTTCTAGTTCTAGTTCAGTTGTTAACTGGCTGCATGAACTTGAGCAAGCCACTTAGCCTCCTTGGACTCTGTTTTCATTTCTGAGTGAAAGTGTTCAACAAGATGATGGCTCGAGTCTTCTTCTACAACAAAGTTTATCTTGATGCTCTCCCTGCAGCTTTAAGGCTTCTGGAGGCTCGGGGCATTCCTACAAACCATCTGCTCATGCTTACAGAGGAAAGGGTATGCCTGTGGCTGGGGACGGGGGTGTGTAGGACAATGTTTTAAATCCATCTTGCCCATCCCCTTATCCTAATTTTTCAAACCAAAAGAGCCAGAACACGTGCATGTAGAATACACTTAACTGAACCCAACGAATTTGCTTTACTTTGTATACAACCCATGGTGTTTCCTAACAAAAACATCAGTACTAGGTGCTGCGAGCCACCACCAACAGTAATACATTCTCCTGAATTTTTGCTTGAGTCCTTCAACAAGAGCAAACGCTATGATCTCAGACACTGGAGCACAGCAATGGGTTCTTAATGTAGATGCATTTCCTCATGTCTTTCTGAAAGATGCTTGTTGACTCAAGTGGAGTAGGAGATGAGAAATGAATAAAGCAAGAAAGACTGCTAAGAGCTCTATATAATTAGAAGACAAACAGAGATGCAGACACATTAACAGAAAAAAAAAAATCAACAACTAGCCAAAATAGACTCAAAGTATCCTGATGTTGCCACTAATATCCAAGGGATATATTCTTCACTAGAAAAACCATTTAATGGAGAAGAAGGGACAACGTTAGATGTAAAAATAACGTGAAAGCTTATAATCCACCTTGCACACACTGACAGCTCTTCTATGAGATAGATGAAAAGCAGGCTCAGCTTCTTAAAGCTCCTCCCATCCTTCCCAAGGCCCAGAGTGCTTTAAACAGATGGGACGCCTGATAAACAGTGTTTGAAAGAATTACCAAGTAAAACCTAGGCAGTAAGAAAATGTGGCTCGGGAAGGGCAGGGCTTTCCCCCAGAGCCAGGGAATAATAAATACTTGAAAGCATCATAATGATAAAAGCAAATATTTGTTGATAATAGCCAACATCTCTATGCTAGATATTATCCTAAGTGCACATTTAAATTTGGTACAAACTTAGGAGGCAAGTCTTATTATTATCCCTGTTTAAGAGAAAAACACTGGGGCTCGAGGGGTAAATACTTTGCCCCAAATTCACAACCCTAAGCAGAAACCTGGCTTCTAACTGAGGCTGTCTGGCTTCAGAGCCCAGATTCTTTAACTATTAGACCAGAAAAAAATAGGTAAAGAATATGAACAGGCAAGTCAGAGAGCAGGAAAACCAAATGGCAAATAAATATACAAAAATATGAAAAATACCACTACTAAAACAGTGGGATACAAATTAAAGCAGTGAAACATCATTTTTCACTCCTCTGGTGAGTATGCAGAGAAATGGGAATATGAATTGTTACAACCTTTTGGGAAAGTAACCTGGCAATATTTAAAGCACTAAAAGCACAATAAACTGTGACCCAGAAATCCCACCTTGGGGAATTCCTCATACAGAAATAAGAGCATGAGTATTTCAGCTTACAAATACGTCATGATGTTTATTGTGCACTGTTTGTATAGGCTAAAAACTGAAAATTATCTAGATGCTCATGAATAGGGAGATGGCTGAAAAAAGTGTTCAGTATCCATATTTGGAAAATTATGCAGCTATGAAAATGAGTGAACTAGATCCTCTATGGCCCCAGGGGGACATCTATGAAAAATTTTTAAGTAATAGAACAAGTTTCAGAGTAATATATATATCATGAGCATATTTTTAAAAATAACTAAAAACACTGCATATGTGTAAATGTTTCCATGAGCAATTGGTTCGGTAAAGAAACAATTATAACAGGTTAATAACATCAGTGCTCTCAGGAATCTGGGGATGGAGGTTGAAGGGAAAAGATGAACTTTTCTTTATACAACTTTGAATATTTTTACTTATTATAGCAAGTACATTTATTTTCACTTAAATTTTAGTAAAGACAATAAAATAAATTCCTGTAATAAGTACTTTCACAGTCTAAGAGCCCACAAAACATAGCTGTAAAATAATATCCCACAGGGCTTCCCTGGTGGCACAGTGGTTGAGAGTCCACCTGCCGATGCAGGGGACGCGGGTTCGTGCCCCGGTCCGGGAAGATCCCACATGCCGTGGAGCGGCTGGGCCCACGAGCCATGGCTGCTGAGCCTGCGTGTCCGGAGCCTGTGCTCCGCGACGGCAGAGGCCACAACAGTGAGAGGCCCACGTACTGAAAAAAAAAAAAAAAAATCCCACAGACTATGCCATCCAGCACTTCTCAAAGTGACAGAGACCAGCTCTGCTCTTAAAATAACCTGTGGTCAGTCCATACCGTAGATGCAGGAAGAACCCAACTGGTTCTTCCCCAAACCCTGTTGCTGGTCCTACCCACTGCCCGTCTAATAATTCAGTATAGAGGAAAATAGAGAGAGAAAAGTGACAATGACAGAGCCACTCTCTACAAAAACGGACACTTCTCAGATACTACAGAAGAGAATGATTTGTCTAAAACAAAGGCTATTCCCCCCCACTCCTGTATTCTCTAAGTTTAATCACTAATGATACACCCTGACAATGTTTTCTTCCTTGTCTTAAGAGGTAGTTATGAACCAAACACTCAAGAGTTTCCAGAAGAACTACCATAAAGTTTAGGCATACCCTGTGTCTTAAGTTTATCTCTGAGCAGGGAAAACAATCGAAGGCCAGAGCATCATATTTTGAGGACAGCTCGTCAGGAAAATACTGTGTTGACTGTTGGCTCATTTAAACAGAATGGGTTGCAAACAGGAAGACTTAGCAAAATCCTTTGAAGCCAGAATACATACTTTTAACTTAAAGAGCTGTCATGATTTGTTTCCACTACTTCCATGATATCTAACTCCCAGGGACCATCATCTCATCCTATGTGTCACAAAGCTATAATAAAGCATTCTAGATAAGGAAGCCCAAGAAATGGAGCGCCAGCTGACCTCACAAACACAACCCTAGCCGGTTCCTTTGTATCATAACACAATGACATAATTTTCTGGATTAGGATACAGAGAAGGAAGCATTTATTACAGATGTGGTTTAAAAATCGCAGAGAAGGTGTCTGTGAAACTGTTTGGGTTCTGACAAGTACTGCTGAACTTGGCCTCCTGATGCTCACTCAACCTCAATGAGACCATAAAGTCTGAGACACCAGACTCTAGCCTGTGTTCAACTGTGGAAGATTTACCAAGAAAGGTAAATTCATTCACTATAAAGAAGTTACAAGGTAACAGAATGGGAGCAATTCTGGTTCAACAGGAACCACATGGGGAGGCCAAATTAAGAGTGAGCAGCTGTTTTTTGAGTACACAAAGAGCTCAAAAATAGAAAAGCTATGGAGGAAAATATAAGGTGGGAGCATGAGGGTTTTCTTCATACTACCTTTACAGGAGGCGATATATATACATACATACATATATATATATTCATTTCAATGTTACCTAAGGTAAATGTAACCAGAAAAAAATATTTATCAAATAAATAGTAGTCGGGTTTACCACATGATCATATTACCCCTTGACACTGTAGGGAAGAAATCAATTAACTAACTTTAACTACAGTTTGTGTTTATTTCATAAAAATGTTTATAAGACTGTGTACTCTGATACTATAAATGCTGTTACGTTTAGAACAAACATATGTTTGGCTCCATTTTAGACAATAGGAGGAAAAGAACAGGTTTTAGGGTATACACAGTATGTCCCCATAAGAAAACAATAGAGATGTTCAGTACTAAATGTACAAGCAACAAAAGGGCCAAGAACATACAAAATATTCTGAAAACCTAATTCCATATCACTCCTACTGTATGTCAAGGGCCCCTCCATCACATTCCACAATAAGACACCAGCTATTTTTGTACTAAAACAACTTCCTGTCGCTCATATCCTGTTTGGTTATGTTTCCGTCACAGTGGAAAACAAAAGCCGGGGCAACAGGATGAATGAAGCAGAAAGAGGAGTTGACCTGAGTGGAGCCTGCCATTAAATTACACCTTTGCCTGCCCCCACTGTTCTAGTCCTTTCTCTGCAATCTGATGTAACTGTGGCCTGATCTCCCCATGGACCTTTCCCTCTTAACTGCCCTCTTAACCTCCTCACCTCGACTAAACTCTCCCTCCTTGCCTAGCTGTGCAACTCGAGCCTCCCTCCCCCTCCCACACGCCCTCCCACCCCTATTCAATCTCACACTCTGGAATCCATTCCTTCTAAAATCAGGATGACCAGGTATCAATCAACCTCCTTCCTTTTTTAACAGGTACAAATGATCCCACCCCAGATACACTGGAGGGGGTTATAAATAGTCAAAACCACTCACACTCGGGGCCCTGGATGATGAAGGGGCTGAAAAGCCAGGCACACTGGTGCCTGAGCCCCTCACACTGCACTTCTGCCACCAAGCAGGCGGACAAGAGGCATCACCAACAGACACCTGCCCCACAAGTGGGATGGCAGCATGCTGGTGAATAACAGCACACCTTAATTTTCTTTTTTTTTCTCTTCGAAAAATTACCTTCTGCACTTTTTCTACCTTCTTAAATTAAAATGGTTTAAAAACACTTGAGAGCTGGGGCGGGGGGGTGGGGGTGGGAAACAACAGTTAAGTCCCTTATAATGCTGCACTTTTTAGGTTCTGACCATGATCCACAGTTAAGAAATACATTTACATCACAACCCAACACACACATACACAAACACACTCACTCTCTTTCTACATATATATATCAACATATGATATATGCATGATATACACATATATCTTAAATAATATCTATCATTATTAAAGGCAGTGCACTTTACTATCCTCTATTCAATTTTATCCATTTTTTTATTCTGGGTCACATAATGTTGAGCTAAAGAAGCCTGACACAAAGAGTCATATGGATGATTCCACTTTTCGGAAGGTCTAGAATAGTCAAAACTAATCTACAGTCATAGAGGTCAAAACAACGAGAATGTCAGCTGGGACGGAGGATACAAGACAGTCTGCTGAGGTGCTGGAAATGTTCTATATGTTGGGGGTTATGTGGGTGCACAAACGTGAAATCAAGCTATACAATTAGGGCCTGAGCATTTTACTCTATATAAGTTCTACTTCAATAAAAAAAGAAGACAAAATTTAAAAGTAAATGAGAAATGGAGATTGAAACCAATTAATTTAATTTAATTTAATTAGACCAATTTAATTACTTTTTACTAACTAAAATAGCTTCAGCTAACTTGGTCATTACCCACCAGTTTGAAAAACATCTTCAAATATGTTTTATAAATATGTATATATATATATTTTTTAAAGAATAAATATATGTGATATATATCTCCTTAGGTCTTAGGATCAAAGAATTCTGAAGGCCAGGTAGTAGTAGGCAGTGAGAGAAGAAAGGAAGGCACAACTCCTGTTTGTCTTCACAAGAAAAAAAAACATTTCTAATTAATCAACATTAAGCTCAAATAATATGAGTCTTCTCCTAGGTATCCACTGTGTTCACCCAGTAAGTGTAGAAAGTTAACTTTTAAAATTCTAGATTGCACTACATATATTATCTGTTTCAACAGAGATTTTGCTTTGAGAAATCATGAACCCCAAAACATAACAAAAAAGCGAATCTCAATGCAAAATATGACACACAGAAGTTCATAACATGAAAGCACAAACACACAAGCTAAACTCTTCCCAGCCTAGAAGGAGGTTACAATGGTAGCACTAAAATTAGCTTTAATAGGCAGGTGCTAAAAAGATACTGTGGTAACAGTCAAGTGCTAAAGAAAAACAATGCTCTAAAGTCCTAGCCAGGGAGGGAGATTTTATATTTTAGAACAGCTATGTTGTCTTAAAGTAAAGGTCAATGTTGAATGCTAGTCTATTTATAATGGTATATAGATAAACCATGTTTTCTATTACAGTGTTTAAGATACGGGTGTGTAGCGTCTCTATTTCACTGTATTCACACACACACACACACACAAGAATAGAAAGGCAATAACAGAGTAAGAATATAAAGGGCCAAAGAAGACAAGGATATTTCTCTCATTTAAAAAGAATTATTCAGGGATGTACACAAGGAGGCAAGTACAAGGATATTCATTGTAGCACTGTTTGTAATAGAAAAAATTGGAAATAATAGAACTGCTAAAATAAAATGCTTACACAATGCAATAAAGGGTATGAATTAGATCTATATACCAACTTGGATGGATCTCAAAAACAAGGCTAATTTAAAAATAAAAACAAGTACAGAATAATATGTTAGCATTTATATAATATGTTAAACGTACAAAACACAGCCACATATTATTATGATAGATATATTGGTAAAGATATGAAAATCAAATGGAAGTATTTCCAGAAAACTCATAATAGTGGTTGTCTCTAGTTGAGGTTGTGGGGGAAGAAGGGAATGGAATACAGATGATGTTTAAAAAAGAATTTCAAGTATAACTGATATTTTTATTTCTTTAAAAAATGTTGAAGCTGAAAAGACAACACAGTAACAGGTGTTGAATCTGGGTGGTGGGAATATGGTTGTTTTGATCTTCGTGCTTTTCAGTAACTTTTTGAGTTTCTCAAGATTATAAAAAACAGGTATAACTTTTTTTTTTTCATTCAGACTGACCCGGGAAAAATTCATATAACTCAGGCAACCCTCTGGTTCAGTAACAAGATTATTACTTATCCATCCTTTTTGGAATTGTCTCTATTAACTTGAATAGGGGAAGAGTATGTGTGAACATATTAAGTAACATGTTACTATGGAAACATTTACCTGTGCACCTTGGTTATTTCTTCAGTACTTCTAATGTGGCATTAAATATTATGTGGGGAAAACAAAGAATAACAAAAAGAGAATACTTTGTAAGGTACTTTCTGGAAAACAGACTCAAATCCGACTTAAGAAGTCAGCCATGTGTTTCACCTCACCAAATGCTGAAGTCAAAAAATAGCAGTAACTACACCATGATTTTAATAATTTACTCTAATGTATTTGTTAATCCTTTCAATATCATTCTATGAAGAGCAGAAGATTTAAGATGATGTTACCTTGGCAAGTTCAGGCAGGTAGCTATCTAAACCGGAAACGGAACCTTCTATTTTGCTTTGTTCATCATCTAAAACAGCAAAACAGATTACCTAAGTCACTCACAGTTGAAAGCATTTTATTTAAAACAAGAGGAGGAAGGCCGTTTCTCTTATGTGCCCTTTCACACAGTGGTTTGCAACTCTGGATACCCAACAGAAACACCTCAGAGCTTTTAAAAAATGCTGATGCCAGGCCCAGTGGTGAGAGCTGAACATTTGATGGCTGGAGCAGCACGGACAGTGTCTAACCAGAACTGTCAAGAGCTATGGACAGCAGCACACATGGCCACACCCACCAGGCACCAGCCCAGGCCAACTAAACCAGAATCTCTGGTGGGACAAAGGAAAGAGTACTTGTTAAAAGTCTCCAGGGACTTCTAAAGCACAGCCAGAGTTGGGAATCACCTGTCCAAGGGCCTGAAATAAAACATGAATTGTCAAGAACATAGCCAGATTTTCCCAACCAATTTAATCTGTGGCTTCTGCCCATCCTAACTTTGACTTGAAAATTCCAAAGGATATGATTAATGATAACAATAAAAACTATAATTAGTATTTGAAGTGCCGACTCTATGCCAGGTACTTGAGATACATTATCTTGTTTAATCTTCCCATTGACCAGCAAGTTCTGTTTTGATTCCCATTTTACAAGAGAGTAATCCAAGGCTCTGAAAACATAAGTGGCTCGCCCAAGGTCTCACGGCTGAAAAATGGTATTGCTGGGACTTGAACTCAGGTACGCCTTTCTGCCTCCAAAGCTGTGATTCTTCTCATTATACAAATGATGTCAGGGTAGGACATTCTACTGGGACAAAATCTTTGCTGACAGGTTATCTCTAAGGAGCTCACGTCTGTCCCACCTCCATGTACCTCTGCAGTAATCTGGCTACTTCCTGTGCCCTCTGGCAAAACAGAAGACACCCGCAGAGTGTGCATGCACCTGGGGAAAGCTATACCTGCCTACCTTCATGAGAGTCTCCGTTTCGCTTTTCTTGCATTGCAGCTTCAAAGTTGAGCTGGAGAATCTTGTTCAGAGTTGTGATCCACTCTTCCATTTCCACTTCACTGTCTGCTGCCAAAAGGTAACTACTTTTGTCCTGCATCTTGAGCTCAAAAGCAAAACGCCTGACTTTGTTGTTCTGAAACAGAAAAAGGGTAAAGAGACACATTTCAGAAGAACTGGAACAGCCTTAAAAATTCTTCTCTTTATTATCTGCTGATGGGTACTATCTCATCGGCATTTCGGACCAAGTTATTTAAAAAGGCAAGCCCCTTCCCAATAAACCCCCATCTGTATCCACCTTCCCTGAATTATTTTCTTCATGGCTTTATTTCCCCATCTGACACATTACACATTTTACATATTTATTTGTTGTCTGTCCCATCCAATGAAATGGAAGCTCTTCAGAGCAGAGATTTCTTTTGTTCAGTGCTACATCCCTATTTCTAGAACACTGCTTGGCAAATAATAGGCTCCTGAAAAATATCTGAATGAATGAAATTTCATTGAAAATTTTCAGTTCCTCTAGCTCCTATCTTTTTTAATGAAGTAGTATGTGGTATCACATTTTAAAAGCAAACCATTATCTATCAATATGTCTGATTTCCTTACCTGGAACTTTCTCATCATTTATGAGGCCCAAAAGGTATTTAGACACCATGTCTACCTTCCTCCAGCTTCCCTCGTGCCTCCAGCTTTTATGCCTGTGAAAGGGTATCTTACTCAAAGTATAAAAACCGCAGTCCATGTGCATTAAATGACGAAGGATGAATGTGCACGAGGCCAGGGTTTCTCCACTTTGGCACTATTGACGCTTGGGGCCAGTAACTGTTATGGGGACCGTCCTGTGCACTGTAGCCTGTTTAGAAGCAGCCTGGCCTTATTCCTTAGATGCCAGTAGCATAGCCCCCCAGTTGTGAAGATCAAAACATGTCTTCAGATATTATCAAACATCCCCTGGTGGGTAAAATCGCCCTGGTGACTGCACTAGATAGAGGTTCAGCTCCGAGGAACATGACACAAGACTCCTGGTACTTACAGGCTGAGGGACGTGACATCACAAATTCCCACCAATGTGCGGCGTCCGAGCAGAGCCTTCGCCCACTAAAATTCTAGCTGGTTAGCCGCAGTCCCTGAGGGGGCTCTCAGTGAATGTCTCGGGGACAGGGTGGCCCTCCCAAAGTCGCCTCTGTGACCTCTGCAGCATGGTTCTCAGGAGAGAACTGCTCCCAGCAGAGCATGCAGACCACTGTGCACAACGCCTCACACCTCGCTTCACAGAAGGAGTCAGAGAAGGGGTCAGAGGCCAGATATGAAAGGAGTTCTCTCCCCTGCACTCCTCACCTACTCATTACTATGAAAGTAAGTTAAAAGTAGGGTGAGCATTAGGCCTTGATGCTGAATTATTCCTCTTTCTGAGCCTCAGTTTCCTTATCTGCAAAATAAGTGTAATCAACTTCAAGGTTCTAAAATACTTTTAGGGCTCAAGATTCGTAACTGGATTCTTTTCAGGTCTAGTTTTAAATTTTAGCATAGGCATTTCTTTGAACTCATAGCATTTAATCAGCTCATATTTTTACAATGTCCAAAAGCAATATTAAAAAAAAAAAACCTGAAATACTTAAGCCTCAACTTTTGGAGGTGAGCTTACAAACAGATGTGGAGATAAAAACAAATTATTTAAACATATTGAAGCCTTAGACACAATTCGTTAAATGTAAAACACCATCAGCCACACCTGCAAAAAGAATATGAAGGAAGGGATGGCCACTGAAGCCAGAACTTTAGATTCCGAAATGTATTCCAGAGACTGAGTGATTGGGGACTCCGTACTGTAAATCACCTATACTCTGCTGAAGACAGGCAACAAAACTCTTATAAAACAAAAGTAATTACTGCTACTTTCCAAATGAGTTGCCAAATATATTTAGTTTTGCTTTAAACATTTTTTTAAAGTCAATGCCAGAAAACTCATCTAAAATGTAACTGAAAAGGTCTCTCAGCTTAAGAATCCAAATGGAACTCCTACTTGGCAATCCCACCCAAGAAGTTACTTCACTGTCATTGACAATTCGCTCTGGTACTCCTTCCTTTATGTTGTGAATAAACATACTTTGATATAATTTGGTTTCTACAGTGGCAGCTTTCAGCTGAGTTTGGGTTACAAGCTGAGAGTGCCATGTGCCAATTAGCTGTTGATGCAAAAATAATTCTCAATGAATATTAAGTGGTGCTATCACCTTGATCTAGGGTTTGGTCCTGCACTAGAGGACCAAAAACAATGTTTTTTTCGGGGGGGGTTGTTTGTTTTTAAATTAGTCACCAGTAACTAAAAATACCAAGATTTAACTAAAATTTTGTATTTCTGGTTTTCCTGAACCAGATGAGCTGGCAACCTTGAGCTGGCAGTGCCACCCAGCACATCAGCTGCCCCTTTAAACGGGACCACTTGTGCTCCAGTTTGTCACAGTCCCCAGCATTTCCTATCACTTTACACCCAGGCCTCTTCTTTCACTTAATTTATCTGCTTGGCCCCTGTAGCCAGCTGAGTTTGGACCCCCAACTTCCATGCTGACCACGATGAAGCAACAAGGTCTGGACTTATTCTCCCAACATAACTACTAGAAATAACTGGGCAAAATAGATGAAACAACTGTTTTTAGGTATTTTGCAACCATCAGGGCAGCCCTGTGATCCCTGATAGAAAGGAAATAGATGAGGTGAGCCCTACCATCACCTCATCACTTCCTGCCTGGAGGCCATATCTGGACCCAGGAAGGTGAGCCTGAACAGAGTCCAACAGTCTTGCTAACTGAGGAGGCTGCCCAGAGTTCAGAAGACCCAGGCGGCTAGAACATGCAGGACAGAGTCTCCAGAACAAGAACAGACTTCTCAGCACAAATAGATAATAGAGATCTAAACTCAGTAAAAACTCATTCATTACATGTTTATTTTCTCCTTATGTCATGCCTTAACAAAAAAGCTTACCAAAAAAATCAAAATCAAGACACAATAACCTAAATTTCAGGTCACCATAGATAAGAGATAAGGAGAAGACTGTGAAGAATAGGGAATAACATAAGACTCCAAAACAACACAAGCATCTAGAAGACAATGGAACGCCTTCAAATTCTAAGGTAAATTTCATCTAACTCTCAAAAAATTAAGATCTTACACATGATTTCCAGGAAGCTCCTGGAGGATGTGTTCCTCCAAAACAAGAAAGGAAAACGAGAAAGAAGACGACATGGGATCCTGGAAACAAGGAATCTGACACAGGCAGGACAGCAAAGGGAATTTCCAGGATGGTGACTGTGCAGAGGCTGAGGAAGCAGTCGGTCCAGCTTAGAGCATGAAGGAGGGCTGCAGGAGCTAAAATCCTCTCTAAAATCACATAATGTCCACAACTGATGGATGAAGAGCAGCGAACACTCCTTACCTAGCAATATGGAGGCAAATCCCAAGAAAAAAAAAACAGTGGAAAAAGTTGAAAATGACCATTTCAGGGAGTGGGGAGTAGGTGAAGTGAGGTGATGCTGGCAGGACTGTGCCTTTAGTGCTACCTCTCTGTACTGTTTGACATTTAAACCAGATGAATGTATTATTTGGATGAAAATGCAATTTAATTTTAAGTAAACATGTGAATGCATAAGCAAGTATACCTGAGGGTCAAACCAGAGCTGTGTCTCTAACCTTAGTCACACTGGCCCCACAAAACCTTTCTTAGAGAACCGAGCTTTGGGCTAATGTCATCAGCGAACAGTGAGTCATCTTAAGGAAGAATTCTCTGATAACGGTGACTGCGTCTATTGTGAGGAGCCGTCAAGAAGACCGTTCGTTCATCACACAGCGCCCTCTGTATGAGGGCCCCCAAGAGAAACGCCTGAATGGGCTTCATTCTGAGATTACTCGGGCAGCTTCTGACTAATTGGACTGTTTGTATCTACAGACACTGTGCAACTGAACGGGTCTCCAAGCTAGAAAGCGTAGAGCCTGGTTTGTCACCCACCATAGCCGGTGTTAGTGAGGTCTTTAAAATACATGCTTTTTCCTTAACTTAATCCCACTTCATCTCTTCCCTACCCTGACTCCTTTCACACCACTTTAAATTTATATTAGCCTGTGTTTTATGTATCCTTGTAAACTGCTGCCTTAGATATTCCTGGAAAACTGGAGGGGAGTGGATGAGTGGATGGACGGACGAACAGACAGATTGGGGAAACTGCCAACCTGCTTTCAAAGGCAATTCTACAAAGGCATGGAAGGAGGCACACCAAACTGCTAATGGTAGCTCTTTAAGAAAGGGAGATATGGGGGTCAACAGGGACTTCTGCACTACCTGTACTGTCTAACATTTCATAATACAAATACATTCATGTATCATGTATAATTAAAATAACTTTTAAGACTAACTCTACAACTGTAACAGCACTATGATAACAAACCCTAACCCCAACCCTAATATTGGCTGAATGCTTACCATGTGCCAGCACCGCTCTAAGCTCTTTACATGTATTGATTAATCCCTTCCATAACCATATTCAGTATTATCATTATCCCTATTTAACAAATGAGGAACCTGAGGCACAGAGAAGTTGAAAAATATCTCCAAGGTTATAGAGCTGTAAGGGGTAGGGCAGGGATCTGAACTCACTCTGAATCTGAAACCCAGTCTCTTGGCCAATATACCACTGTGCCATTGATACTATCATGATAAAAGTCATCCCAGAGATGCTAAGAACTGTTCTGAATATTTCCAAGTTAACTCATCCAATCCTCTTACCCTATTAAGGAAATATTATCATTATCTGAATTTTGCATGTGAAGAAACTTCAGTTAATAGCCAGTCCAAGGTCACACAGTTAAAAAGTAGCTGAGGATTTCCCTGGTAGAGCAGTGGTTAAGAATCCGCCTGCCAATGCAGGGGACACAGGTTCGAGTCTTGGTCTGGGAAGGTCCCACATACCGCAGAGCAACGAAGCCCGTGCACCACAACTACTGAGCCTGCGCTCTAGAGCCCACGAGCCACAACTACTGAGCCTGCGTGCCACAACTACTGAAGCCTGCGTGCCTAGAGCCTGTGCTCCACAACAAGAGAAGCCACTGCAATGAGAAGCCCGCGTACCACAACAAAGAGTAGCCCCCGCTCACCGCAACTAGAGAAAGTCTGCGTGCAGCAATGAAGACCCCACGCAGCCGAAAATAAACAAACAAATAAATAAATTTAAATTTAAAAAGTAGCTGAGCCAGGTTTTAAACATAAAAACTCATATGCAGAGCACTCGGGCCTCCTACGACATAATTCTGCATGTGTGTTGTACCCACTATCTTCTAAAATGATGAAAAACAAGCCTTTAACTCATTTTTAAGTCTGCTATTACACTTCTACCACGAATATTGCCATTTTTTGAAGTGTTTGCTTAAATCTGCTAATTCATAGATGGTACTTTTACAAATGAGAAAACTCAACGATAAAACTCGCTTCATATTTACCTGAACCACACCCATACAGGAATCCAGAAATATTGATCCTTTTGGTTCCTTGGAGATCTTTTCATCTTTATAAAAATTCAAATTGTAGGACCCATCACCAAGTTGAATCAAGTGGAAAAATCGTCTTTTAAACGACTGAGAGAAAAATACACACATAATTATGGTTTCAAGATGAAAACAGCCACAATCTCTCTCAATAACTCACAAGTACACCCTATGAAAAAACCATTTCAGTTCTCTCCAAAACAAATCTAATTCTGGCCAGCGCCCCAGGTAACTGGGTGAGTTAAGACTCTCCAACACATCTAATAATTTTACTGAATTTAAATTCTGTGGAGTTGGTTCACTAAGCATTCCTGGGTCATTTTTCTCACCCACAGAATCAGAGATTTTTACATAACCACCCAGAAGCGGTGCAGGGAATTCTAATTTGGGATGGAGCTCAGTCTAATTTGGGATGGAGCTCAGAAGGATGGAAACTTTCTCAAATCCCCAGGGTGTCTTGCTCACACGGAGTAGGAACTGTTCTCTGCCTCACGGAACTGGACGATTTTCCAGCCTCAGGATTACAACAATCAGCATTTCCCCTGATTTAACTTTTATCCCCTGCTCATCCTACCTCACTTCCATTGTTTCTCTTTATTATTAATTCTGGCCTTTCATTGGTCCTACTTCTCTCCTGAATAGTTTTTACACTAGTTTTACTTTTCTCTTGACAACCCCCTTCCAATTTAACCATTTTCCCTTTAGTCCTTGATTTTTGCTTTTCTTGACTTTACTGCAGGAAGACCTCCATGAAAGTGCTTAGGTGTAGCCCCTCGGTGATGTTCTACGAGGTACCAAGTATCCCTTTTGTAGTCAATACGGAGAAGAAAGGCTGTAAGGCGACTGCACCTTCACACCAGCCTTACGATGATCTCATCACGCTGGTGGTTGGAGGGTGACAAGGGGAGCGGGTGGAAATGGGGCTGTACCAGTGGGGGTCGATCACCGATCACCAGGGAGGCATCTCACTCACCAGACAATGTCACTTTTGTCAGAAAAAACAGCATGCCCATTCATCTTGAGCATCATTTCCAAGACCCACAGGAAAAAAAGGGCTTAGTAAGGGGAAAGCAGGGTGATGGGCCTCCTTACCCTCATGGTCACGCTTATTGCACTGTTCATGTTGCCTTTGTACAGCCAACCGTGCTTGGTGATCCCACCCTTCTGAGAGCCGAGGGAAGCAGCATCCTAGGAGACAAGGGCAACGTCGCAATCAATCTCCCGATATTACTGATGGGAAATCCGTTCAATTCATACCAGGTTGCCCCTCGCCCCTTTACTGGAGTAACTGTCTGGCACTAACACCTACTGTGTCCACTTATCAATAAAAGAGGTGGAACAAGCCTAGTCCATTAAAAAGCAAATGCTAGTCCATTAAAAAGCAAAGCTTGTTCTAGTCCAAGTTTTTTTTTCCCCCCCAAGTATTTTAAGTGTTTAATGAGCCACAGAAAGTACATACCATACTTAACCACTCAAGTTGTAAGGTCTCGCCCGGTTTGATGAAAAATGTTTTCACATTACACTCCCATATAGTTGGAGGACAAAAGCAAATTCCTGGAAAACTTCCCAGATGCTTAGTTCAGGGAAAGGTGAATAAGAAAGGAAGGAAATATGAGGCAGGCAATAAAGAAAGCAGAGATAAAATGCTGGGGCAACAGAAATGAAGGAAAGAGAGAGGCAAGACCACAACAGGGAGAGAGGAAAGGAGGAGAGAGAAAAGTGAAGGGCGACAGCTAGAAAAGTAAAGAAACATGTTTCCTCGAGTTCTGACCCGAACACTGAGATCTGGGTTTAAGGGCATGGGGCTGCCAGCTGCTGCTATAAATAAGTCAGGCTTATATTTGCACATATAATAAGCAGACAGACAGATGAAATATACACACACACAAATACACAATGTGGCAAACCTTCCACCACATCCTGACCCCCGCCCTTTCCTTACTCTCTAAGACCTCTGCCTTGTGACTCTGCCCCCTAAGACTGTGTCCAATACACACTTGAGTAGGAGCCTTAGGAAGAGAGGACTACACTGTCAGGTCACCCAGCTCACACCTCCTGAGGACTAGTCTAATTATGATGTTTATTTTTGTAATCAAGTAGACAACTGCAGAAAGACCTGTCTTATGCTTTGTCTGAGACCACCTCAATTTTTTTTTTTTTTTTTTTTTTGCGGTACGTGGGCCTCTCACTGCTGTGGCCTCTCCCGTTGCGGAGCACAGGCTCTGGACACACAGCCTCAGCGGCCATGGCTCACGGGCCCAGCCGCTCCGTGGCATGTGGGATCTTCCTGGACCGGGGCACGAACCCGTGTCCCCTGCATCGGCAGGCGGACTCTCAACCACTGCGCCACCAGGGAAGCCCACCTCAATTTTAATATTGGTGGTTTTACTGTTGTTATTATTAGTGATAATAGAAGTAACTTACCTGTCTAGGATTTTACAGTTTGGTGTGCGCTCTTATGTGCATTATTTCAATCGGTCCTCCTCTTACTATTAATCAGCACCAAGTTTTTAATATCTTATTTTTCATTTTGAATGACCACTCACTCTTCCCAGAATATTTTTAAAGTTGTTTCTAAAATAATTTGCTACCATGGACATTGTTAACACTCACAATTAGGCATCTAATACTGAGTAGGGAAGAGTAAGTAATGCAGAGATGGGCAGCACTAACTTTTTATTAGGTTTTCCTTGCTCAGTGGACACGGTCACCTTAATGCCCGGCTCTCTTTATACACTTCTCTGGCCATAACCGTTCCCCCAATAGTAGGGGGAGTGGGCTTGTTAAATTCAGAGGTTCTGGGTACTATCTACTTTACTCAGAGCCCTCACTGAAGAAACAGCCATTTAAAATCTACTGGCTGCCAGTTTGTTTCAAATAGCCTGCTGAAAAACAACCTCAACTTAGGATCTAAGTAATCTTGATCTTTTAACAATGTAGCCAAATCTTGTCCAGGACTTTGAAAATGATCTCAGAACAAATAAACAAGGACCAGAGGAACAGGCAATGCTAAGCAGTCAAGTTGAAACAGAGACCTTATTTCAATCAATCAAACAATACATTTTAAAAAAATTCCTCCCCGGTTTCAAGGAACATTCCAATTCCTGTTTTGGCTAAATGTTGGTAATTTTCCAATGAATCTTCTAAATCTGTGAACTAAATGAATCCTTCGATCCGCCAGCAAGCATCCTACCTCATCTTTGTCCACCTCCTCATCAACTTCATAGACATGAACTGGAAGTTTATCCAACTTGGCCACTTTGCTTTAAAAAGAAGAAAGAATCTTGTTTTATAATTACCTAATCTATGAAGAGATGCTGCATTTCTTCCCCCATCAAAGGAACCAGCATTTAACAAATCCAAAGCTGGCCCACTTGGCTAAAGAATAAAAACAGCAGATGAAGTTGCTTTTCAAAGTGGGTGATGCAAGAGTTAGAGAGCTCCCAAAAGCCAGGCAGACAAGACGGCATGGCTTGTTGGGAGTTACGTAGATTAAAAATGGGAAAGTGTATTAATAAATAAACACATGGTAGAATAACTTTTAATACGAAGTTTAAATGAGGTCACTCCATCTGAAGTGATTGGAAACCACAGTCTTAATGATGATGGTATTAACAACAAAAACAGGACAATAACGATATCAGTCATTAAACGGTTATTATGTGCTAAGCACTGTGCTATACTTCACATGTGTTACTCCGTTAGTCCTTTAGATGGTGGGGACTGGTGCTAAGACCACTTAACAGATGAGGACACTAAGGCTTACAGAGGGCAGAGTAAGTAGATGATGCAGGCCGACTACAGAGTCTATGTTCTTAATCACTGTTACAACCTTCGTCTACTTCTCATCACACAACTGAAATTCTTATTAACGCCAAGAGGTAAAATCCACCAGCAGTAAAAGTATATCGTATAACATACACGGCATCCCCAGTCGGTTCTCTTTCAGTCATGAGAAGAGCATGAACAAACGTATCAGTGAAGATAGCTTTACCGACCAAACAGGAAGAATTAAGTCCCCAGATAAGTACTGGGTACATACAGAAGTAAGGAGCGTACCCATCTGGACAATGCTGGAAGGGAGTGTTCTCAGCAGAGGTTTAAAAAGAGGCAATTGGGAAGTTGGCTGGACGCTCTTAAGGAGTGGCTGAACCACACAAACAGAAAAAACAAACAGCTAGGTCCACTGAGAATAGTATAAACAGTTCAAACTCATAGATGGAACAAACCCTAAGAAAAATTTATTAACAGGGTCTTAATTAAAATTTTCATTGGCAACGGTTACTTTTGAAACACAATCCATCATTATGTGCTTTCAATTTTCATAATAAACTAAAATCTGCCAACTGTGTTATTTCAGGATGTACCATTTTATAACAGATACCCTCTCAAGGCAAGACCTATCTATACCTGGTTTACTTTAACTACTGCTCATCAATCTAAACACACTTGCTTTTGGTATATTTTAGAATGAGTTAATACTTTAAAGGACGTAAAGAAATTTGAGAAAATGCTTGTTCTTTGATGTACATTTTTTAAATATAAAATTTGTTCAATATAAAATGCTTTTCATGTCTCTTCAAAATATTATTTTTAAGATAAAACACACCTCAGCATATTTCAATACACTTACATTTTGTTTTCTGTTTCTCACTGAAAAAAATCTCACCTGTTTTTGTTTCATCAGTGGTACCCTGAGCAGAATCACTGAACATAATTAAACCATCCATGTGTTTCTTACCACCTACCAATTCCCAGAGTACCAGGTTTGAGTACTATTAACAAATACCCTGTAAACAATAGCTAACCCATATACACACAAACCATCTAGAAATATTTTCTCTAATCACTCTGATTGCATGTGAAGTTACACATCTCCCTAGGCATTTCAAGTACAAAGAACTTTCCCTGTGTGTATAACCCCATCTTGTGTGGTCTGATCATTTACTCACTTTGGAAGCTGTCGAAACTCTCCTGAGTAATCTTCATATTTGTAGTTCACAAGATGCCAGTCAGAGTTATAGGTTTTGATGCACTATTTGGGGAGGGGGGGAGAGCATAAAAAAAAAAAAGCATAAGAGAAAAAGAAAAAAGACATGTGATGACTTTTGGAAAACATTTGGGAAAGTTTATGAATGCACACCCACACCAATATCAAAAAAATTCTTTCCCCTCAACCCTCTCATGCCTGAAATGCCACCATTAGAGGTTCCTATGAAGCTTAAGAACCACTGAAATGTTACACTTGGGAGAGGGGTCACTTAGGTCATCGTCATTCATGATCAGATGATAAGCAGATGTTCAAGGAGACAAACCTCACCTCCTCTTGCTGCATTTACATAACAATGTGCTGTTTCTGACTTAAAACCACTTGGCTCCTAAGAAGTCATGTGGGCTTCTAGAAGAACATGAAAGTAAATGGAAAGTGTGAACCTAAAGATACTTCCATAGTATTTACTAATATTAAAACTTGCTCATTAGTCAATATTACATACATTTGCCCTCAGATTTTCATTTTATTTATAAGGGACAGTGTGAGGTAATTAGGAAGAAAGATTTAGATTCCAATTCACAGTGGCACCATGATCTCTTCACGTGTACATGTGTGCGTGCATGTGTACAAATGTACAAAGTATGGAGCAGTCCATTGCCCAGATTCCACAGTGACACCAACCTACACGGACTGCATTAAACTACCTCGCTATCTGACAAGCTCGACCAACCAGCACGGTGTCTTTCATTCATCTGTCCAGGAGGATCCACTGAGTAGTGTGTAGAGTCTTAAGATTATAAGGTCTCCTCCACCAGATCTTCAAATATGAATGAGTCAAAATCAACAGGTGAAGCATTTGATTTATTTTCCATCAGCGAACTTGCTTTTCCGTATGGACAGCTCTAGACTACACATATATAGATGTCAGTGTGGCAAAAAATGAATGAATAAAGTGAAAGCATAGGTAGTTAAATGTATTAGTCGTACCTAGTTGACTTGACTCTGGCTGAAACATCATGAACAAAGTCTCTATTCTGTTTACTTCACTTTGTTGTTTATACTGTGAACCTTTTTATCCATTTCATACTTCATGCCTGAAGGCTTTCTAAACCCCAAGGTCATGAAAGTAACTACAGCTAATGCCTCTTGTGCCAGGCTCTACACTAAGCACTCTATTGGCAAGGTTGTGAACGGAAGGTCGAATAAGTTTTTTATATGACCATTCTGAGGTGGAATAAAGAGCAGAGAAGGGTTAAAAACAAAGTCAGATGTGGGAGCTGAACAACTTTTCAATTTCTTTGCTAAGTAGTTACAAATGTTTTTAAATACCATTTTATTCTTATAATTGCTTTTTTTTTTAATTTCAAAGCATTTTCACATTTAGAACATCAGACATCCACACTCAAAATCACATTCCAAAACCAGTATGACTTCAGAATTATCTGTAGGTTTGGGTTTTCCCATCCTATCCCTGGGTCCATTAGCATAGCTAAGTCAGGTCAGACTATGTATGACACAGCCTTGTGGACATGCTCTATTATCTTTGTTCTGGTTTTTCACCAAGTCCTTCAACTTCAGCTTTCATACCACCAAAGTCTCTTGTAGGATATTAAACCTATTCCGAAGTATAAAATGTACCTGCCCAATTAAAAATAAATAAATAAGTATACACTTGTACATAATCAGTGAATTTATGAACAGAACACCTGAGTGCCCAGATTTTTAATATCTTAGGGAAAATGGGTAAGAAAGATAATTACAATGTTTAAATATTTTAAACTATAAGGAACTGCAAAAAACACAGTTAACCAGGTTAAGTAACTAGCTTCACTCATTTAATAAGCCATTGTTGACCACCCACAAGGCAGGCACAGGCAAAATTCCAAGGCAGGTGCACAGAACAAGGCAAGCAACCCGCACCCCTCTGGAGGTGTAGAAAGTCTAGGAGACAAGGGGTTCAATCAGAAATCAGTATGCAGAGAACTGCATCTCTAAAGAGACAGGGATCTGACTGGGCTGATTTCATGACTGACCTTTCAAACTTGTGAAATTCAATAATATTTTGAAGTTATACTGGAAGGTTTTTGAAGTTTTGTTTTGTTTTGTTTAAAGCCATTAGGTCATCCTCCTGTGGACAAGAGTACGGGGCGGAAGTGCTGTTGCACTCCACCCTGGTGGAAGAGGCCCAAGAGGGTGTAGCTATGCTGGCTCCTGCCCCACAGGGTGAAGTCGCTATTGCCCAGCCTGCAGTGATGGGAGAACCTAATGGAGAGCTGTCCCTCAAACACAATATTTTTTTTAAGAAACTGGGAGAACTGAATTAGTAATTAACAATTTTACTATATGCTTTAAAACAAGGATCAACAAATTTTTTTCTGCAAAAGGCCAGATAGCAAGTATTTTCAGCTTTGAGGGACACACTGTGTCCACTGCAGCCATTGGTGTCTGAGCTGTAATGTGAAGTAGTCACAGGCATATGTGAGCGAGCAAATGGGTGCAGCTGTGCCGCAGTGTACCTTTCTTTACAAAAACAGGCTGCAGGACAGTTCGCCTAATGTCCTGCTTTAAAATAAACATTTGAGACTCTGTAAACATATTTGGCTGTGTTTGTCTTGCATTAATATTACGAATAGAGTGACAAAGGAGGTAAGACAAGAAGTTACCTTTTCAGAATGCTAAGAGAACAACACACTTCAAAAATTTTAACTATACATTCAAGTTTTCAAAAATCTCAGTGAAACTAAATGTTGTTATTGTAATGGTCCTTTGCTTAGAACAGCATAGCTTCCTTGTAGTGGGCAAATTTATTGATGGGCATATTTAGCTCCTAAATATCAACTAGAAAAATGGGGATAAAAATACACTATTTTTTAAATGAAGGAGCACTTCAAGAAACAAAATTAAAACATCTAACTCGTTCATCCTATCTAAAGGCACCTGTAGGAAGAAACAAACACCTCAAGACAGAACAAGCAAGCAATCTCAAAGCAATAATTTTTCTTTCCTCCTTAACGAAAGAGTCGTTTTCTGTATGTTCAAACAAAAGTAATAATAATCATATATTGATCAGGGATAGTTAGGCTCTGCTCATTGTTACCTGGTACTTCATGAATATTGAACTAATCTTGATAATAAATTACAAGTATAAACACATAAATGAAGTCAACGAATACATAAATGCATATGCTGAGTCTCCATTAAAAACAATATAACACCATTGTAAAGCAATTATACTCCAATAAAGATGTAAAAAAAAAAAAAAAACCCAGCAAAAAAACCCACACAAAAAAACAACATCAAAGTCTGCTAGGTGTCCAGTGAGTTCATTCACAAGTTACTCCTATTCTAAGGCTATGAGATAAGTTTTGTAGAATTCATGTTTTGTCATCAAATTGACCCCTGTTGACATTTCTGTCCAAGTTTCAGACTCTGAAAACTTCTTATTATTTTTCTATTCTAACTTCCACCATAAAAATGTAATTACCTCTTTGACACTTTCTTGAAAATATCACTGAAATTTTTAAAAGGGGAGGAGGCATAGAAGAAATACATTACCTCTGTAACAAATAAGCTCTGAGCTTCCTGCTGTGCGTTGGCAGGGATGGTGGAGCATACGTACCGCCCCTGTCGTCTCAGGATGGCCGTCTGTGAAGGAAGCACCAGGACACGCTCGGTTAAGTGAAGACGTTAAGGCGCCAGCCTCCCAGGGCAGTGGGGCCCTTCCCCTTCCTCTGCAGTCGCACACCGTGGACCCCAGACTCCAGTTGGCTCCTTAAACTTCAAAAGGTGGGGGCAGTGGCTCCCAAGTCCTTCTGGATCACGGGCTCAAGGACCCCTCCAGGCAGGGAAGAGGCCCCTTTCAGAGACCCTAACATTCCCCCACCCCACGTGCTTGATCTAGTCCCACGAAGTTGCCTTTTACTTGCTGGATTGCGGCAGTTTTAAAACTGTGGTAAAAGAGACATAACATTCACCATTTGAACCATTTTTAAGTGTACAGTTCAGGGGCATTAAGTACATTCACACTGTTATACATCCATCTCTTAACTGCCTTTTACAACTGTTCTTATTCACTGCCACATCCCCAGTGGGACCCGTAGCAGGTCCTTAATATTTGTTGACTGAATCTGTGACTGTGAACACTACCTTCCCTCCTGTAACTGAGAACTGCTCCTGTTTCATGAGGCTTAAATGCTTATTCTAAATAATAAAATCTCTCATGACTTTAGGCAGCAACACATCTACCCTAATTAACACTGTAGTGTAGGGACTGTAATGTCAATTCGAGTTAACTAGGCCTTGGGCTTCAGGAAGGAATGTTCTAGATTTTTTCTCCCATGGACTGTAATCCTTGGATACTATTAACAGATCATAGTTATAAAACAGCACACAAGAAACCAGCTTGTTGACAGAATCTATCCCATTGGTTCCTGAGGCTAATTACTAAGCTAGGATCTCCCAGCATCTGTCCCATCTGTTTTTCTTCTTCCTAAGATTGGAGGAAACTTTGGGTCAGATCTGTGGTCCCTCCTCTGCCAGCACAGGGGAAGAACTCCAGGGCATACATTTTTAAATAATCTTATTTCCTGCCCGTATTGTCTCTCTGTTGTGTCTGCTTCACCTGTCTTTACTCTTTGCTTGCACTGTGACCATCTTTGAAAGCAATCTTAAAACCTACTTTTACAATAAGGCTTCCTTATTCTACAGGAAGAGAAGGAAGGAACTCTGTTCTCTACCAAAGTCCTTCACAGGTGAATTATTAATTCATTCAGCCTCCTCCACAAGGGCTTTCAACACCCTGGCTCTTGGCTTCTTTGTGAAAGTCACAAATGGTGACCCTTCTTACACACCTGGTTCCATGAAATGCCATAGAGATGAATGACAGTAGGCACTGGAGGCAAAATCTATTCAAAAAACTTCAAAGTAAAACATCGATTGTCAAAACTGTTAAGAATCAGGTATACCAGTTAAGGGGAATTAAGAAATTATGTGCACTTCGAAGGACACATTCTATACCCCCACTTACTGCGTCCTTATCTTGATTTATTTGGGTCTATCACGATTTTTTGAAACTAATTATCATACTTTAAAAATGTTCATGAAATGGCTCAGGTCAAGAAATAGGACTATTAGGGTCATTTCCAGCTCATTCCCCATCAGAACATTAGAAAGAAATAAAATTTATTACAGAATTTTCCTAGTGGAATTACCAACTCAAGAAACTTTAATTATGTGACACTTGTCCAAACACCCCTTTAAGGTAAGAAAAATAGGAAATGAAACCTTTTTATTATTGTGGATCAAAGTGCATTACGTTTTCAATTTAAAAAGAAAGCAACTTTACTCATTAAAGATAGACGACTTTTAACAGATAAGAGAGCACTGGGCATAATTAAACCAATCATCCATGTGTTTATTACCACCCACCAATACCAGAGGGGTGTAAGAAAGAAGAACACAGAAGCACAGGCTGGTACGAGAGGAAAGAGTCTAAGAGGGGAGTCTAAATCCGACAGGGAGGAGAAGTGGACATCAAGAAGATGAAGACGTGCACTGAGGCAAAGATGCTTACGCTACACTGTACAGGATGAGTACAAGTTGTGTTTAGTACAAAAAGGAAGAGAAATGTGAAGATAAGCCTACCCTTAGAAAGTTAAAATAACAAAATCAAGTCATAATAGATGAGATTAGTTTTTTGCATACACATAAAAAGCAAACCCATTAAGTCCTAGAATTAAAAATATATACGCCAAAGAAAAAACTGCCTAAAACTCTAATTAGCTTGAATTAAACATCTCTAAAACCGCACCAACCTACAGCCTAGTCAATGGTTTTAACTAGGGAAAGAATGAGCCAACAGAAAGAACAGGGCTTGTATGACCAAAGCAATTTTGTCAATGTCTTTGTCATCATTTAATAGGAAAGGCTGGGATCCATCAGGCTGTGACCCACTGGGGGACTCCTGGACTTGGCTCCAATGAGGAGTCACAGTTTGATGTCACCAGTTGCCAAGGTCTTTCCTCTTGTTCCCTCTGCTTTGAGTTTAGCCTTACCAACCCACTTGTTTATCATAATTCCCATTTCGACTCTCCTAATCAGAGAACACACAGCCAATGAATGTATTCTGATCTGCTTATTAATTCTAGTTCTCAATGCACATTATTAAATGGTATTCTGGTTTAACTTCTCCATATAGTTTATGTATTAAAAGTCACATTCAGGTAATAGTCTACTGTATGTCAAATCGATTCACATTAAATTTCTCTAGTTTTATTTATCTGGCTTATAACAGAGTCCAAATCAGTACCTGCAGATTTATACTCAATGAACACTAAAACTCTTCTCAAATATGAGCTTAATTTTCTTTTTCATGGTTGTGGTATTCTTTCCTACTTTACTATTAACTAAAATCATATTCCTGCTAAAAGATGGGTCTGTGTCCACCTTATATAAATCATCATCAAGGTGGACATTCAAAGAACATCAGTCCCATCCCTTTGTTTGGAAATAAATTATTTCCATTCTACTAAAAAAGCTGTACATCTGCAAGGGGTAGGGGGAAAAAAACAGTGCACACTATGAAGTGTGATAAGATCTGAAAATTAAATCTAAACATAGCTAGCATCTCAAACATCCTTTGGGATATAAATCTCACAATACAAAATACAATTTAAAGCCCAGCTTCCCTGGTGGCACAGTGGTTGAGAGTCCACCTGCCGATGCAGGGGACACGGGTTTGTGCCCCGGTCCGGGAAGATCCCACATGCCGCAGGGCGGCTGGGCCCGTGAGCCATGGCCGCTGAGCCTGCGTGTCTGGAGCCTGTGCTCCGCAACAGGAGAGGCCACCACAGTGAGAGGCCCGCGTACCACAAAAAAACAAAAATAAAAATAAAAGCCTTCTTCTAGCAACTATAACAGATTCAATTATTTTCAGTCAATATTGTTTCTTAGGTTAAACACTGGCAGTGCTTGACGCACAGAAATCCTTAATTACCTTGGCCAAGTATGGGCGTGAGTCTTATGAGGCCTTCCACAAAATTTTAGGACTAATTGAAAAGGTAACTTAGGACTGCAAAAGGAGGAGAAAAAGGTGAAGTCCTCTTCTAAAGGACTTATATAATGATGCATGGACACCTGAGAGCCTAGGCCAATCTTTATGGGACTTTTTTTTTTAATGGAATGAACTGATGAAATGCAGAGGTGCCCCCAGATCCGAAGATAAAGGGTACAATTTACGACTATCTCCAAGTCTAGTTAGGAGGACAAATTTCAAATAGAGCCTTTTTTATTTTAAAAACTTTTTTTTTCCTCTTGGTTGAAATGATTCCCTCCAAAAACTGGGGTCACTTTAATGGCTATGAGCCGTAATCAGGAATGCGGGATGCTCAGCCCAGGGAAGCAGGGTCCCTGAAGGGAACATACAGAGGTACCACGTCTCCTCACCTGGGCACAACCCCAGGGCCTTCCGGGCATGTCCTGCCCCTCTTCTTCACCACTCACTGCTCTTCCCTGATGGCCTGCTGTGGCCCTGTTTCTTTAGCTTTAACTTGGAATCCCTCTTACTAATGAACTTCCTGCCCCCAACCTGGCCAGGGCTCTGTCTTTCCTCCGTAGGGTGCTGGCTAACACGCTACCTTGACCCCACTTGAGGCTGGGATACCAAGAAGCTCATGTTTCAAACCACAAGCAATGTGAAGCACATAATTTAATTAAACTTCCTATGGAAGAATTTGAGAAGTGATCTTGGAAAGAGGTTGGACTTGAGAGCCAGGAAACCTGAGTTCTCATCTGAGCTCTGCCTCTAATTAGCTGTGTAATCTTGGAGGAAAGTTTTAACTTTCCAAATCCAGAATTTTCTAGGATCTCTAGGTTTTCTTTGTGGTTTAAAAACTCCATAGTTCCATGGAATTCTAAGTCTCTCTCTCACAAGTGGTTTATTATGAGTGCTACGAATTGCTTTGTGAGAAACTAAAAACTTAAAAGACATCCAGAAAAAAGATGAATACGCTGTATCTTTTTTGATTTATAGTCATATTACCCCACTTACTTTTTTAATGAAAGGAATTGTTTTGATGTGTTTTTATGAAAGGAATTGGATTAAAAGGAGGGAAGATTCACTCTGTAGACTTAAATACAGGCGTTAGTATTAACGAAGATGTTCTTTTGTGTCATCATTTCTTTATTTTTCTAATCCTCTCAACTCATAAGGCGCCAGATTTTTTTTATTAATCACTTTACAATGGGCATTAAACTATAACAAAACAACCCTCTTAATTCCTGGTGGGAAGTATGCATATCTACTGGGTGTCTAATATATCATATTTTATAGGACTTACGATTCAGACATTGAAACAAAAGGCCCACCCTTCCCCTGGGACACAGGAACAATGAGCTGGAGACAAAATCCCAGAGAAGTGGGTGGGCTGTAACCTGAGCCAGCTGTGCGTATCTACAAGGACTCTCCCCATCTCTCCTGTCCTAAGCAGCGCAGGGCAGGGAGTGTCCGCCCTCAGACAGAAAACAAACATCACGGGCAGCCCAGGAGGGAGTGCGAGCTCAGAGGTGGCTGCTCCTCGGGTGTCCTAAGCAGAACAACTCCGAAGGAAGGAGAGGCCAAAGTGCACCACCTGAGACACAGAAGAGGTGAAGAGGGTTCTCCTCAGTAATCGGTCAGTAGGTATGGCTGCAGAACAGAGAGAGAGAAGGGATTCCTATGCTCCTGCCATCTTACCTCTAAGATGGGCCTTGAGGCCTGGGGAGTGAGGGTAGGAGGGGCCAAGGCGCAGTGAAGGGAGGCAAGTGGATGTGGCAGAAATCAAAGCCCAGGTGGTCTGGGTAAGACTGAGCTCTTAGGCGGGCATGGCCCATCTCCCTAGCTAAAGAGTAAGCCCTGGGTTGAATTTTTATTGTGCTCAACTGCGCCAAGTGGATTTTCAACTGCTCCCTGCTAGAGAGACGGCTCTCAACACCTCCTCCCTCTGTCTCTAGGTCCCTCTGAATCTGCTGGAAATACCCCCTTGGATGCATGTCCGTACATTAAACGTTTTGTATCCTGCACAATATTAAACCTCACTTTAGACAAGGCTGGGAACTTAGCTGCAACTTACTGAGCACAGCAGTAATGGAACCTTTCCAAATATCTGGCAGATGCATTTGTTTCAGAGCAGATGACTAGCTTTTGAGAGGATTCAGTTCCAAGCTAGGCTGGAAACTGAAATCCACACAGGGCGTTCCCCGCATCTCACTGCAGAGATCAGAGCCACAGTGTTCCATGAAGGTCAGACAAGTCCATTTCCAGGGAAGCGGTTTCCTGAGGATTCTCAATGTTTAATGCACTAATAATCAAGAAAACAAATAGGGCATGGGACAAGACAAGGGTCCAGAGAAAGATGTCCACTTAGGTTTCTAGAGGGACTTAATAAAAAACAACTCCCGAGAAACTAAAACATTACAAGGACAGAGCCTAATATGGGCAGAGAAACGGACATCTCTCTGCCTCTCTCTGACAGCTCCTCTTCACTAGTCCTTGCCCGGTGCCCAGGTTTCCATCTTTAACTGTCTCTCTCTCTTCCCTCAACAGCATCACCCTGTGCCGTCCAGGACTTTCCTTGCTGTACATCCCCATGACAACGCACCGATTTAGGGGGCTCTTGTGTGAACCTCAGTGTGACACCCTCCCTGACGGGGATGTCTGCCTTCCCTCAACCAGCCCTCTGCACAGCTGCCAGTCATCTTTCTGAAACACTTATCAATAGCGTCATGCCTCAGCTTGAATCCTTTCAAGGACCCCCACCACCACGGCCATGAGAATAAAGTCCAGACTCCTCAGCATGACCTGACCTTTGGTGACCCACAGTACTGACTTCTCTGGACTCCTCTCCTGCCTGTCTCTGACCCTCCAACACGCGGGCTACTTCTGACTCCCTAACGTAGCAGCCCCTGCGCCTGGCTGCGGGGCTGCTCACTCCCACCTCCTGCAGCACATGGCACACACGCAGTTCTGTGGAAATTACTCAGAAACCTTGCTGCATCGCCCACCAGACTCAAGAACCTCAAACTGTGCTAGTCATCTTTGCTTCTCCAACACCCTTACATAACGTCTGGCCTAACCTGAATGTCTGAATGAATGGGCAGTCGGGACTTTTAAATGGAATCACTTGGGGCTCCGAATGAGACAGTGTCTTAGCAACTGGTGAGACATCAGGTAGCTCTGTCACTGCATAGTGTCCTGTTTCCTAAAGTGTCATATATGTACATTTATAAATGTCAGTAGACCTTTGATAGTCATAAAAATTTCACTCTGCTACCTTGAAAACCCCCAAATTATGTACTACATAACAGCTTGGTCAAATGCAGTAAATTATAACTAAATAAGTTAAATGTTCAAAACCCTTCATGACCAGACTCATCAATTGGGGGGCGGGGGGTGTTTGGTATTACAGAGAAGCTGGTTTCTTTTTTTTTTTTTTAATAAATTTATTTATTTTTGGCTGCGTTGGGTCTTCGTTGCTGCACGCGGGCTTTCTCTAGCTGCAGCAAGCGGGGGTTACTCTTCGTCACAGTGCGCGGGCTTCTCGTTGCGGTGGTTTCTCTTGTTGTGGAGCACGGGCTCTAGGCACACAGCCTTCAGTAGTTGTGGCACGTGGGCTCAGTAGTTGTGGCTCGTGGGCTCTAGAGCACAGGCTCAGTAGTTGTGGCACACGGGCTTAGCTGCTCCACGGCATGTGGGATCTTCCCGGACCAGGGCTCAAACTCATGTCCCCGGAACTGGCAGGCGGATTCTTAACCGCTGCGCCAGCAGGGAAATCCCTCTAATCACTTAAGTATCACTGCAGAAGTGAGGACGGGGCTGGCTATCCAGAAAACCAGGAGAGGCCTTGCAGCCACCTGAGTGGACACGTGGCAGGTCCAGCTTCCCCATGAGTAAGGGGCTCAGCCTGCTCCACATCATATGACTTTGCAACTAAAAACTGCCAACCTCAAAAATAAAACGATGTTACCTAGAGGAGAGGAAGGAGACTCCACTAAGCATCCTGGGCACTCAGCTCCCTCCCTGCTGCCTGGTGGGCATCAGCCAGTGTGTACAAAGAGCTTCCTTGAATGGTGGTATCTCTTTGGATTCTCACACATCTAATGAGAACCCCAATTTTAGGGCAAATGTTATCCCTGAATTACAGGTTAAGAAAGGTGAATTTACATGGGAGCATCATTTAAAAAAAAAAAAAAAAAGGAAAGGTGAATTTTAGGAAAGGTTTATGGCTTACTGAAATACCCAGATTAGTGACAGACAGACCTGGGGCTAAAATCTAGACCCAGATGACTACATCTCAGGTCTTGCCACTACCCTATTGTCTAGAACAACTACCATTCTATTCAGTAACAGAGCCTTGAGGAAGGGGTAGGCAAGTGTAGCTTCTTTCATTTTCTACTTGTCTGTGTATGGTTCTCTATGTCTTCTTTAGAATGCAATTTTAGTTGTTAAAAACACCATACCTTTGTGCGAATACCTAGCGTAGTGAATATGCTTCACGTTAAAACATGTCCATTATTTATATACTTCCAATATCCCAATGAAGTTTCCTTTCAGGACTTGCCTTAGGGAGGCACACGCCTTCATTCACACGTAAGGACTCGCTCGTGCATCAAGGATAATTTCACACAAGCCCCTCTGCGCATTTACCAGCACCGCCAGGACGGGCTGCTCAGAGCAGCCCTTCAAAGCCTGGGACGCCAGGCAAAGTCCTATCTTACACACAGTGGAGCAGAGGTTATGCTTTGCGGATAAAATGCTAAGCAGATGGGGAAGTCCTGATTGGAGGACTTCTGACATCAGGGAACTTCACGGAACTCCCTTAATTTGTCCTCACTGGATCTCAGGCACACACTCAAGGGTGCTGCTGATGCAAGGTCCATCAAACCCACACAGGACACTCGGCAGGGCCCAGGTTCTGCCAGGCAACCCTGGTAGGAAAAGGCAGAGGTATGGACACAGCAGGACCCATTCAGGTTGTAGGAACCACGAGTGTGTGCCTAGTAATATGTTAAATGGCATCTGATGATTCTGAGGCCAAAACCCAGCTTTTCTTTTTCTTGAAGGACTTCTGAGTTTTGTTTTTGCATGCAAACATGTCTGCCTCTCTTCTACTCCCTTGACCCACCACCTTGAGCTGTGCCCTTACAACCACAAAGGCAGCTGGTGCCGAGATCTCAAATCCATCCATTTACTCAAAACATATTAAATGGGCTTCCCTGGTGGCGCAGTGGTTGAGAGTCCGCCTGCCGATGCAGGGGACACTGGTTCGTGCCCCGGTCCGGGAAGATCCCACATGCCGCAGAGCGGCTGGGCCCGTGAGCCATGGCCACTAAGCCTGCGCGTCCGGAGCCTGTGCTCCGCAACGGGAGGGGCCACAGCGGTGAGAGACCCACGTACCTCAAAAAAAAAAAAAACATATTAAATGCTTACCACGAATTAAGCGCTGTTGTAGGAACATCACAAATGCAAAGGTGAATTTTCAAAAAGCTATGGTTTATAATAAAAAAACAACAACTATGGTTTGCCACCCTCACAGAGGTTTTATTTTCTATTTGGGGAGAAAATAATAAAGTCTTATAGTTACAAATAACCATAATAAAGAATGATTTTCAGTGAATGCTAGAGATACGGTATAAATAAATCTCCACTGCTTGCACTGTCTTAAGATTTCATCTTGGCTCAAATCTTCCTCTGTCAATGCCTGTGAGTAGTGTTTAATAACCTAAAACATATACATGAATCACATAGATAAAAGTGTCCTTCTACCCGTCACTGGTTACACATGAGGTCTGTGCTTACCCAATTCCACTCACTGTAGAACCTTCACTGGTCTCTCTGACCTATTTAAAATGTGAGCAAACGTTATTTTTAAAAAGCAAAGAAAATTTGAAAAAGAAAGAAAGAGAGTGAGTGAGACAGAAGGGAGGGAGAGAGGAAGGAAAGAAAATGTGACCTGATATGGGGAAAACATGCATATAGTAATGGACTACTAGACTCATCCAGTATCTTTTATTCTACCTGAGAAGAGAATAAAATCTTAGATTCACTTATGAAGGTAATATTTTGTGTGTGTGTGTTTTATTTCATCTAGTTATTTATGTAGGTAATCTTAACTCCCCACTCGATCATAAGTTTTCCTAAGCACTGCATGGTGTTTCTAACAAAAATCATGTCATACATTGCCGGTATGGTGGGGGAGGTGGGGGAAAGAGCTACTTCCCTCACCCGGCTGTCTTGAGGAAAAATGAAGAAAATGTCTAAAGTGCTAGTAAACATAGAAATCAACCTGGCAAGTTTTTCCTCTAATGGTGTTCACAAAAGGCACCACAGCTCCCTGAGGTGCCCTGCTGCTGGCGCACCATCACACCGCATTCTGTACGAACGCCCCAGCTCCCTAGGAGAACAAAGAACGCGCATCAGTCATATCCCCTAGAGTTGCATCCCATGGAGCATGGCATGGGCCACCCTCCACTGAAGAACGGGCCTCCTCTGCTTGCACAGAGCACAGGGACCCAGAGGTACACCTGTGGGCAGTGAGGAAGACCAGAGTACCCACCTGGGTGCCACATCAGCCGAACCTCGCTGGTTACGGCCAGACTGTCCTCCTACCCTACAAGGCTGCTACCTTCATTTAGAAAGGATGGCACAAATCAAAGTTAATTATGGTTCTTCAATATATTTCTGTATTTTCTGATTGAGAATCTGATATAGAAGCTGATTTTCAAAAGCAATTTTCCCCTTCACCAAAGGAACACTGAATTGGCATACTTCCAAGGCTGATATTCCTTTAAAGTGGGTGAGCTGAACACAAAGGTTTTAACAAATTAAGGAACAAATGTAACAGTCAAGGTAATAATAATGACCAAGGTTCCTAAATCACTTCTTTTCCTGCTGCATTTCTAACAAGAAAGGTTACAATATATACCTTCCAAGGGCCTAAGGATCCATGTCAAGCTTACATTAAATGATCAAAATAGTCATTTGAGGAGCTATACCCATAACTTACTTCTTATTTCAGTTTGATTTTATATATCATTTAAATTCATTAGACCTGGTAGTTGGGCTGAACATTTTCACGTCTATTAATCTTCTGAATTTCTATCCAACTATTATTCAGTGCTCACACATGTCAGTTCACCTTTCCTGTGGGCCCTCCACAGTCACCCACACTCCACGCTGCCTACCCAGCACTCCACCTGTGGGATGACAAACACAGCAACGCCCCTTCTCCCAGCGCCACCTTCCATCCTTCCAGCTCCCCTGCACCAGGCACTTCAGCTTGTTCATCCTCAGGGTCCTCCCGTGTCTTCTCCTCCCCATCCAACATCCACCTCTGAACACTCCCCAGCAGCCGAAAGTCCTGAGGACTCAGCTTCCGCGTCCTTGGGTCCGGCAGCTACACGCCCACCCCTTTGCCATGAACACTTCCCAGCAGCTGAGAGTCCTGAGGACTCAGCTTCCGCGTTTTTGGGTCCCGCAGCTACACGCCCACCCCTTTGCCATCTTAACCCCCATCCTTTGTTTTCTTTTCTCTGTTCTTAAGCTGTTAACATTCCCAACAAGGCTGATTTCATCAAAATCTTAGGTGGAAGGAGCCCGCTCTTGGTTGGTGATTCATACATTCTCACTCTCTCTTTCTCTCACTCACTCCTTCCATTCAATGAGCACTTCTTGAATTCCTACTCTGTGCCATGTGTCCTGTGTGCTCGGGAAACATCAGTGAATATGACTGAGATCCCCACCCTCACGGGGTTCACATGAATAAACAATAAACATGTGAGTATCTTAGAAGCAGGTAAGTAATATGCTGAGGAAGAAAGAAAACAGAGCAAGGTAAAGAGGACCTGGAACGCCAAGAGGGTGAAGGGCATGGCAGCAGGCAAGGGCCTCACGGAGAAGTAAGAACTGGAGAAAGGCCTGCAGTGAGTGAGTGAGAGCTGGATAAAGAACTCTCTGGGAAGAGGAACAGCCTGAGAAGAGGCCCTGGGGCAGGAGGCTGCCTGGAGTGACAGAGGAGCCCCACGGAGGCCAGTATGGCTGCAGCAGAGAGTGGGGAGGTGACTGGTCAGAGAGGTGCAGTGGACAAGAGCACGGCCACAGTAAGACTTCCCTGAAACTTAGTTTTTAAAAGATCACTCTGGCTACTCTGTCAGCATAGACAGGAGGAAGGGCAAGGATAGGATCTGGAAGACCTGATAGGATTAACCAAGGTAAGAAGGGATGAGGGCGGTGGCCACGGTTACAGCAGTAGGGGTACTGACTGATGACTCTTACTGTTACGCCCTCCCCTTCCCAAGCCCCATAGCCTGCTTTCCAAACCCTCCTGACCCGCCCCCAGGCTGCTCTTCACCTGGGCCAACCTGACATTAGCTCCCTCAGCCCAATCCACCTCTAAATTTCTCAAATACCCAATCCTCTCCTTCCCATTCAGAGACAGAACTCTCTCTCCTTCCTGAACTCTTCCTGCAGAGACCCTTCATTCCATCCCCACAGGGCCCCCTAAAGAGCCTTGCTTCAAAACTCACCCCGAGAGCTTGCATCTTCAATCTCTTCCTCATTCCTGGACTTCCCTTCCTAGCTCATTCTCTCAGTCCTGATAAAACCTCCTGTTATTGCTCTGACTTACGATGATCCCTTCTCTCTGCTACCATTTAACGCTAACCTCTGTGCCCCACGCACTCACTTCTTCAGCCCTCGCAAGAAACAACCATCACAGGCAATGATGCCCTAGCTATCAACTCCGAGGACCATTCTCCCACGCCAGTGCCAGGAGCGCATGACGGTCTGCTCTTTTTGCCTGCCTTCTTCAAAACGCTTCTCACTCCCTTCCAGGGCCCCACAGTTTCCTGGTTCTTTTCCCACTTTCTGTATCTGATTCCCACCCCCGCTTCCTCCTAGGTGAAGGTGTTCCCCAAGATTCAGTCCCCTGGAGGGCACTCTCATGCTCTCGGTACCTGTGGCTGCTGTCTCACATTTCTGCGGGTGAGCCCAGACTGATAACCCTGGCTTCTCTCTTAGGCTGGACTTCTGCATTTCCAACCACTTTAAGGGCTCAGCACCTGGATGCCCCACTATCTCAATGTTCGAAGAATTCCCATGGGATTCAATTTGTCATGACAGTGGTCACATTCTCCTTCTTATTATTAATATTAATTCAATATCTTCTCTCCTAAGTTTTGAGCAATTTGAAAGCAGGAACCCTGTCTGAGCTCTTTGCACAAAGAGTATAACTCCAAACTATATGCTAAATAAATACACTCTTCAACTCAGCTCATCAGTGCTATCCAAAAAATACGCTTTTCTTTTTAAGACATACTTGATGATTAAAAAAAAAAAAAAAAGACCTGTCACTGTTTTCTGTAAAAGGCAGAATTCTTGACCTGGAATTAAAATCCTCACCTCCTGAAGGTCTGGACAACGTCAATTTGGAAACATTATTTATCCAGAGTTTTCAGGTAGGTTCAATCCTAGACATGAACTAATAACCCAAAACCCACAATGTTCACAGAAACTGACATTGTTGGCCACTGAATGCAGACCGATACAAATTTTGAGGAACTTTATCAAAAGAACACTTTCCAATAAAAAGCCCAAAACAAAGTATTGAGATTATTTTTTGGCAGCATATAATAAAAAGCAAGGACAAAACACTGTGGAAAAAAAAAAATTCTTTCTTTTCAAAAGGACAGATGGGAAATGAGATGAGGGACTTCCAGCCCCTTTGTAAGTTGTGGGGCCTGGTTTCCTTTTCAGGTCAGTGGTTTGTAGATCATTATCAGTCTCATGTAAGCAGAAGAGGAAAAGAAACAGAAGAAAAATAAAAATCAGGATGTTATTTAAAGGGAAATGGATTGACCACATTTTTCGATACAATGCTGAGAACACTCTAGGATTCTCCTGTATCTAAACTTTTCCAAAAGTGAAAATTTCTAGAGTTGCCAATTATTAATAATTTTCCCATCTTTTAAATTCTCTTGCTAAAGAGATTTGACATTGATGATACACCATGAAATGTCAATAGCAAGAACACCTGAGAGACACTCCTTGCCCTGACTTCTCACACAACTTCCAGGAAGACAACAATTTCACGTCTGTACAGCACAGAAAACCCGTAACATCCTGCTCTTTTTTCTTCATTGTGGTATAATGTCCATAACATAAAATGTACATGTCAACCATTGTTAAGAGTACAATTCAGTAGCGTTAAGAATATCCTCATTACTGTACAGCTGTCACCACCATCCATGCATAGAACTCTTCTCATCTTGCAAAACTGAAATCTGTAGCCATTAAATAATTAACTCTCCATCCCCCCTCCTCCATCTCCTGGCAACCACCATTCCACTTTCTGTCTGGATAAATTTGACTATTCTAGGTATCTCATGCAAGTGGGATACAATATTTGTCCTTTTTTGACTCATTTCAATTAGCGCAGTGTCCTTTTTTGACTCATTTCAATTAGCGTAATGTCCTCCAAGTTCATCCATGTACAATATTTGTCCTTTTTTGACTCATTTCAATTAGCGTAATAACCTCCAAGTTCATCCATGTACAATATTTGTCCTTTTCTGACTCATTTCAATTAGCGTAATGTCCTCCAATTTCATCCATGTTGCAGCATGTATCAGAACTTCCTTCCTTTTTAAGGCTGAATAATATTCCATTGTGCATATACACAATTTGTTTATCCATTTGCCCATTGATGGACACTTGAGTTTTTTCTTCCTTTGTGCTATTGTGAATAATCCCATTAGGAACATGGATGTACAAGTATCTCTTTGAGTCTCTGCTTTCAATTCTTTTGGGTATATCCCCAGAAGTGGAATATGACATTCTCTCTTTATTTCTTTCATACAAACTCTATGCCTTGTTAGTTTATATCAGACACCGAAGTCTAATGTTTGTGAAATATAAATGGTATCCATAAATTGCCTCCCAACGTCCTTTTTTACTGTTTACTACCTTTTCCATATTCTATCACTTTATAAAATTGCACAAACATTAGTAAGCTGTGTAACAAGCCAGGATACAAGGAGCTCAAAAGCCAGCTATAGATTCAGTGGATTGATGCCAGCAGTTAAGAATGTCACCACCAACTGTATCATCCAGTAAAAGGCTTCCACCTGAAGGAGGAGAACCTTGATTGGAAATCAACGGCCAGACTCACATGGAATTCTGTGTCTCTGACAGGAAAGGGAGGAGCCCTGGGCATTATTTACAGTTATGCTTAGATCTGTCATTTCTTAAGCAATAAGTCAACTTACCTTTCTTTTTTCTTTTTTTTGGCCTTACCACACAGCATGTGGGATCTTAGTTCCCCAACCAGGGATCGAACCCATGCCCCCTGCATTGGAAGTGCGGAGTCTTAACCATTGGACCACCAGGGAAGTCCCTCAACTTACCTTTCTTGATCTAAAACATTTTAATCTTAAAGGTTATCATCTCTGTCTAACTGCCTGTTAAAGTTTACCTATTATTTACCCATGGAAAAGTAAGTTCTCAGAGTTTTGCCAAGTAAACTTGAAGAGGCCACAAAACTTTAAGAACAATAAAGGTCCATTAGTCACCAGAAAGTGTGCTCCTTTTATGACTCTGTTTCGCTTCCATTTTATTTTTTTACTTTTATTTTTTTGCGGTACACGGGCCTCTCACTGTTGTGGCCTCTCCCACTGCAGAGCACAGGCTCCGGACCCGCAGGCTCAGCAGCCATGGCTCACGGGCCCAGCCGCTCCGCAGCATGTGGGATCTTCCCGGACTGGGGCACGAACCCATGTCCCCTGCATCGGCAGGCAGACTCTCAACCACTGCGCCATCAGGGAAGCCCCCATTTTATTTTTATTTCAAAAATTACCTAATTTTCCACCAGACCAAATCATCGGCGCAGCAAAAAGTTTTACAATTCTAGTCACTGGCATTTCCACATGTGCTCACTGGTATTCATAGTCCCTTCATGAATCAAAGAAAACTAACTAATTAATGTTCATAATAACTTTACAGATTTTATACGAAGCCAGAAGCACCCAAGCCTGGCATCCAGCATGCAGAGGTCATGTGGATGTGGAGGTGGATGGGTGGGGAGGGAGGTGACAGAAGCACCAGCACAGCCCCATCCCCAGGGCCACAGCACGGGTGGGGACACTTGAACACAAAAAGCGTGAGAAGCCATTACTGAAAAGCTCTAGACAACGCACTTAGGTATTCATGTAACAATGCAGACAGTAAGTATTAGAGGAACTAAGAGAATGGGGAAAAAATCACTGTGGATTTGAACAACTTCAGAAGACGGGATTTGAAGTGGCCTCAAAGGGTGAGAAGGTTCTAGAAGGATGGGAAAGAAGAGATGATATTGCCGGGAAGGAGAACCATAAAGCCAGGGCAGAGACAGAACAGAACGACCCCAAAGCGCCAGGGTCTGATTCTGAAAAAAAACAAGCGTAGTCTATATGAGCCACGGTAGTCCTACCCCAATCTTGGCAGATAAAACTTCACTGCATAAATATTCTGACAGCTGAGAACTGTCCTTCTGCCTTTTTAAAATTCACATTGACTCTGTCTCTCGGGGTTTTTTGTTTTAAACACTCTTCTCCCACCTTAGACAAGTACACCCAACAACAAACCTTATCTCCATAAGGATCATTTTCAGAGAACTCAGACGTTCTTAGGGGCTGACCAATACCAACATGGGTCTACTTGCGACCTGTACAAATGTTATCATCACTATGCACACCTATAGTTTAGTAAATTGTCATTTTGAATATAGTTGACAGGACTTCACACCAAATTCTATTATCCTAACAGGTAACTAATATTGTTTAACTAGTAAATATAGGATTGCAAATCAACCCCACTATGCATTTTGCTCACTATCTGACCCACTTCCTAACCAACTTGCTACCATTTTTCCATACGAAGTAAAATACTTTCCCCTGATCTAATCTGTTCCCTCTGCCTCTAATAATACAATAATAATTCTGCTCCCATTCTGCCTAAAAATGCAGGGACAGACAGAAGGAATCTGTGACATCACTAAGACATTTGGCTCATTCCACTAACTAGACAGTTATTAAAATCATCAAGACAATTTAGCAAGAAAGCATATAACCTTACTGGATTAGAATACAGGAGTCTCCTAGAAAAAAATAACTATCCAAACTTCACTGTGCCCCATCACAATTACTGTGATGGGGATGAAAGCTGAAATTCAAGCTCCTTAATCTTTGAAAAAACTTCCCCCAAGCAGAACTTAACACTGTTCATTCAATCTTGGCCAGCAGAATGTCAGTGAGTTCTCTGCCGTTCCTAGAATATTTGTGTCTGGTATCCCCAGAGAAGTTGTTATAGGCAAAAGGGACAAAGGAGTTTTTCTCAAAGTTTCAATCATCTGTTTCTACAAATGCTTAAACATCCAGGTTCCTTGTCTGTGAGATAAAAGATGAAATTAAATTAAGTGTATATTATTTATGTGGTTTGTTTGCTTCTTAAGCAGTTTTATCTCAGGTTTGCAAATACAATTTTGCATTCCAGGCTGCAAAACTCGAAATAACTTTGTTACTCTAACTGATACCAAGAAGAATCCATACTTCACGCTCAGAGAAACTTGAGGTTCAACCTTTACCTTCCTCAGAGCACACGACAGGAAAAATACGTCAACATGGAGTATAATTTGTAATCATCTGATTTAACTTCTCATGCTAACAAATGATGCTAACAAAAGGCATCATTCTGAGGTTTCCATTTATTCATCCCTTAGCTAGGTAATCTACTCTTGTAATGAAGTTTTCAAGGCATCATATTTGGGGGCGTGATCTGAAACCATTTATGAGCAGAACGTACTTTGGCAGCAGCATCTCACTAGTAGTCAATTTCATTTCCGTGGCATTCCTTATTTTTCAGGAAAGAACTAAAGAACAATCATTTTACCCACAGTTAGAAAAAGTGAACATTTGTGAAAATTCTCACCTTTGTTGTAAACTGGAAGCTTTTAAATTTGGTGGGAAAAAAAAAACTTCAAGGAATATAATTTAACAATTGTTATTAACATGGAAATTTCTAAAGACAATTTGGTACATAAAGAACTGTATATATAACAGGTTATGTTCTGGGGAGTGGGATTAAAAAGAAGGTGGTAGGGGAGGCTTTTAATGTCAAGTGTTTCAATAGTGCCTGTTTGTTTGTTACAAGTATGTACTAGTTTTTAAAATTAAACAACAAAGAATCAAGGAAGCTTTAAAAAAAATAATAAGGCAGTTTAATTCACAAAAGACAGGTCTTGGATGGTAACAGCATCAGGTAGAGAAGAAGGAAGTGCCAAGATTAAGTCCCAGGAGATCAAGGGCAATAACTGGAATCTCCAGTAGACAAAGATGACTCCAGGTTGCCAGGCATCTAACGGTACTGGGGTTCTATCACTCCTCAGTGGCTCAAAGCTCTTGTGGGTCACTCAGCCACAGGCCATAGTCTGAAAGGCTTCAAGCAACAATCTAGAGCAGCTCACAGCAGAAGCTGTGCTGAGTCCCCTGCTGGCAGCTACTGAGCTCCCAGAAACAGCACCTGTCACTGCATCAGTGAGGTAAATGTTAGGACATTCCTCGATGTCAGAACCCCCAAACTCTTCTCTATGAGCCCACACACAGTTCAGGGCCTCTCTCAAGGCAGTCTCCCAAAGTGACATTCTAAAAGGATGCATGGCAAAATCCTCCACTGCTTCCGAGCAAATCCCATCCTTAAGACTCTAAGGCACTTGGCAAAACCCCTAGACACCTCTTCAAACAAATTTCCTAAGACACAGGAGACACCTGTGTCTACAGAATTAGCCCAGAGTATAGCACGTCTATTCAAGATAAAAGATACACACTTGAAAAAATATTTGTGTCATATACGTATGCGTGTTTATGCATATGTGTACACATGTATTTGCATATATGCATGTACATACACACATACATATATGTATACATATGTAACATATATTCAGATCTGCGTGTGTACACACACCCACATATATACACATATATATGCAAAAATAATTCCACACGGCTCTATTTACACACACTTAGAAGTTACCTACCTGAAAGTCATCATAAGGGAAGAGCAGCATCTCCCTTAAACAGTCGTTCAGGATCTGTGTCTTCTTCTGGACGATGACATTTTCATAGTCGAGTGGCTCAATCAGCTTTGGTTTGGCCTAGAAGGTGAAAAGATAAGCAATTGGAACACTCTTATAAGATAAAAGTAACTTCTTAAGACTAAAGAACTTCATACATCCTACTCTACATGTTTTTGTACTTTCCAACTTTTCTACAATGAGAGTGTATCAGTTTTGCTATCAGGAAGAATCCGAAACAAGAGAAACAAGTTGTCTTCAAAGGAAAGAAAACACTTCATGGTCCTCATGCTTGTTTGGTTATTTAAACACAAAGGAGGCTATGGAGTCTGGTGGAACTTCCAGTCACGTCTTGGGTCACCCCTGGCTAGGTCAGTCCCCTTCTAAGCCTTAAGCTTTGCCAGAACTGCCCTGCTTGGAGGTCCAGCCATGGTCTGGCAGTGAAGGCCACCAGCTCCAGCCGTGACCATCTCTTCTTGGCCCTAGGCTTAAAGCAATCCCCAGAGCTCACTATTTTATATAAAACTCTATGGAACTCATCTCTGAGTCTCAAAATATCCCTGTCTAACCTGAACTATCTATACACTTACATATACAACACCTACACATAGAGAAATGTGAGCTGGACCAAAATCAGGCAAGCAAGGGAAAAAAGTACTTAAACCAGGGCTTGTGGGTGACCCCCAGGGGGTAGGGATGATCATCCCTGGAATGCACTAATCCAAAGAAAGAGGCAAGGAGCAACTGGGAAAGAAAAGAGAGAATATGCCTTTTCTAGCTATTTCCAAACTTATTCTCAGTAAAAATCTCAGCTAGTTTTAGTCATTGCCACAGTGTTCAGTGATCACTTCCCACATGCAAGGCACTAACTGGGCTAAGTCAAGGATAAAGATATATAGTCAACTAACTATAGCACGGTATGCCAAGCGCTTAAAAAGGCACACGTGCGCATGTGCACACACACATACACACACACACACACACTTATCAGAAGTAAATTCATTATATCAATAAATTCATTACTGCAAGATTATTTTTGAAACTATTAATAAAAAACATCTGATAACACAATTTCAACAAATGCTCTATATATTAAAATGACAATTCATATACAGATAATAAATATAATAAAGACATCGGGTAAGTGCCATCTAAATTAGGAATTGTAACTGAGACTTCTTTGTGTTCCCCAAATCTGTCTCTTTTCCTTCCAAATAGAACTGGACTACATTTCCCAGCCTCCCCATGGTTAGTGTGGTCATGTGACTGTCTTCTGGCCAACAGCATGTCAGTGGAAGGGATGTGGTCGCTGCCAAGCCTGGCTCATAAAAGCCTCTGCTATAGACTGAATGCTTGTGCCCTGAAAACTCATATGTTGAAACCCAATCCTGAAAAATAATGGGATTAGGAAATGAGGCTTTGGGGGGGTGATCAGGTAATGAGGGTGAAACCCTCATGAATGGGATTAGTGTCTTTATAAGAGAGACCTCCAAGAGCTCTCTCGTCCCTTCCACCATGCAAGCACACAGCAAGAAGACAGCATCCATGAACCAGGAAGTGGACCCTCACCAAACACTGAATCTGCCAGTGCCTTGATCTTAGACTTTTCAGTCTCCAGAACTATGAGAAATAAATATCTGTTGTTTAAGCCCCACTCTATTGATATTACAGCTGCCCAAGCTAGCTGAGATGGCCTCTCTCCCCTGTTCTCTCCCTATTCCCCTCTGCCAGCAGCATGCACAGGATCCAGCAGTGGACTCAGGAGGCCTGAGGAAAGAAAGGGTGAAGCCCCAAGACGAAAGGAGTTTGGATCCTGAATCACCCTGCTGAAGGCTGTCTGCTTGAAACAGGCACTGAGATAGCCTGAGAAGAAGAACTAAAGCATCTACTGTGTTATGCCAATGAGGTTCTCAAGTTTCTTAATGAAGCAGTCAGCTTGCTCTGCCTAATATAAGAATAAAATGTTCGTTTTAACTTCAATTACTTGATTTAAGTAGACTCTACATGACGTCATGATATGCTGAGGAAAAAACACAGTGCTCAGACATGTGCACAATTATTATAATTGGGTAATAGTACATGTTTATGGATGGAGACTGAAAATATATATACACAATCAAAAAAATTAAAGCTATCTTGTGAAAGTGTAGGTAATTTCTTCCTCTAAAATATCTGTAATGTTAAAATGTTTTTACATTCAAAAGAAGCCAAATAAAACATTTACACAAGTAATTATTTTTAAGTAAGAACTGACACAAAATAAAAGTATTCTCCAAAATATTTTAATTCAACTTACATCATTTCTTCCTTTATTTTATTTTGTTATGTTGTATATAGTAATCAATCTACAGGTGCTTGTTGGCAAAATGGATCAATGTCACAATCAGTAACATTTTCTTTAGGAACCATGACTATATTCCTAATAAAATCCAAAAAGGCACAGAGCTTTCTACAGTGACAGAGCTCAGGATTCTGACAGCTAAACTTCCATTACAAGGAGGTCAGAAGGAGAAAGACTGCAGGATGGAACAGACACTGTGCTCCCCCCCTGCCCTGTATGTGTCCAGCACATGACTGCAGCCAGCGAAGCCCAGAGCGGGTGACCTAGTTTTGCAGCCCTGGGCACCTCCACAGGCACTAGCTGGCCCAGGGGAATCCTCAGCTGGGTACCTCCCCTTCCAGCCCCTCAGCACAGAGCATCAGCTCCACTCCCTCCAGGCCACAGGGTAAGGTCAGACTGCTTTCTCAGAAAACTGCCGCAGTGTTAGCCCTGGTTAGCAGAGGGTGCTGCGGGGACACTGCTTAGAAAGGGGCTTTTCTCAGGCTCCAGTGTTCTGGAATTGTTCCTTGGTTTTTGGGTTTTTTGCTTTGGGGCTTTCTGGGGGCTTTCTGGGAGAGACCCAGTGGCGCACACCCTCCAGAAGTTGCACAGGCACCCCAGCAGGTGGTTCCCAGCCTCTAGCCTGCAGATCCTCAGCAGACTGACTTCTCCACTGTCCAGAGACCAGAGCCGCACTCCCTCCACCTAGGCCTGAATCTTAGCCTTGGGTGCAGGTTTGGGGGGTGGGGTGGGGCAGGCGGGGGTTGGGGGGCTCTTCCCAGTTTGTGCTTTCCTTGGGTCTCTGCTCCCTGGATAGACTAGGCTTGTATTCTTAGAGCAGGGGTTGGCAAATGTTTTCTGTGAAGAGCCGGAGAGCAAATATTTTGGCTAACTTACAGTTTCTGTCGTAACTAGTAAACTCTGCTGTTGCAGAGCAAAAGGAGCCACAGTCAACAAACGGGCACAGCAGTGTTACAATCAAACTCTATTTACAAAAACAGGCAACCCAGTGGTGTACGTCAACATCTCAACAAAACTGGCATGGCAGGGGGAGGGGCAGTACAACAGCCAGATTTGGCCCACGGGCCATAGTTTGCTGATCCATGCTTTAGAGTTACCCTTACTCCCTAGTAGTTGATCCCCTTTTACCAATTTAATAATTCTCTACATTAATTTTCCATGTTCAATCAACTGATGTGTTTTCTGCGTCTGGACTGATACAATGTTTACAGCTTCTTAAGTGCATTTAATGACACTTCTCACCATTTGACTGAACTTGGATTTCTTAAATGTTTAGTAAATGAAAACAACTAACATATTCATAAATCAGTTTTGCTATTTAGCATACCAAATAACGCTTTTGTTAATTAGATGAATTACTGTTTTCCCCTGAAGGTATTTTGGCAGTATTTTATGTAACATTGTAGGTATTAGGATTACCTTGCTTTTGTGGGCCACTGTTAATTTTTGAGGTGTTTTCACACAGATGATCACACTTAATCCATTGTTAAATTAACTAGACAAGGAGGCCATCAGTCTGAGGTGGCAGTCTATGTAAGCAAACTGAAATGTAAGCCTGTAAATGCCTCAAGGTTAATGAAATCAAAACACTAAGGACAACCCAGCACAGCCGACTAGGCTTCACGCTAGTGCCAATCAATTATTCCTTTCTTTGCTTCTGCACTTTTCTTTATGTAAATCTCTCACCAGCTCCTATCATCAGAGTGTTCCCAACCACTGGGAATTGGGTGTTGCCCAATTTGAATCGATTTTTGCTCAAATAAACTCTTGAAATGTTTAATACGCCTCAGTTTATCTTTTAACGCCACCAAAAGGTAGGCATGGAAACATCACTCCATTTGACTGAGGCTGGAAACTGAGGATCACAAATTGAGCTGATTGCCTGAGCGTCCCAAGTAGCCGGCAGACGGGACTAGAACCCAGTCTTCTATCAGTCAGAACCCTTCCTTCTCCAGGCTTCCTTGTTAAGGGTCTGTGCTCACCAATGCTCAACTATGGCATGTCTGTGGAGAGCTTATAAGCCAGCGTTTCTGTTAAAGACTGATGATGCACGTTAACCAGGAAAGCCCACAGAAGAATGGCATAAGGGAAATCTCAGGGAAGAATGAGAAATACAGGAAATCTCAGAGAAGAATAACACGTCTTCTCTGGTCTTCGGGACTCCAGGACTGGGAAGATTTGAAACTTGTGCAAATCCTTAAGTTGCTCAACGAAGTGACTCCTGGAGACCTGACTGGGCAGAGGTCTTCGGCAGCTGCAGGGAGCACGGTCCCCGACAGGACCGCTGACTCCAAGGAAAAGGGGCCAATGGAGAGCAACTCACCTGCTACCTAAGTTAAGAACAAGGCAAAAAGCTCTTGCTTCAAACACAAATAACTGGCACAATGTGGATTCTACATGTGGATTTTAGGAGGAAGAAAGAAAGAAACTATCCGAGGAGAAAGGCTGAGAAGGGAGACTGACTGGTGAAGAAAGAAAAGAAAAGAGACAAGAAGGAGATGGGGGAGAGAAAGAGACAAAAGTGACAGACACCTAGGCGTGGCGGAGGTAGAAGATGCAGGGGTGGAGGAAACATAAGGGCAAGATAAAGAAGACAGAAAGAAATGACAGAAGAGAGGGGCTTGGGAGGCTTGAGGCGGACCTATCTACCAAACTGTGGGTCAAGAGCACAATCGCCTATTTTCCACTCTTTCTTTAAACTGATGATTCACTGGTTACAGCTGTTCAGTGTTCTTCAGCTCCACTAAGCTTTTCCAGCTGGTCACAAGTGTGGGGGACAGCCCACTAGTGTAGGAAACTGGCCTGCAGCATCACTGCTAACAGGAATGTACACTAACAGCAAAGTGAAATTAGGTTAATTATCAGACTGCCAGTCCCCTAGTCCTGGTTCAGAAGAAAGAGGTTTTGTTAGCACAGAGCTGGCACATGGCCTTGGCTTTAAAGTCATCTCAACACACCTAAGTTCAAGGCTTCTCCTGGTGACATAACTCCAAGAGTGTTGGGCTGCACCCCAGAGTCCTGCAATCCTTGCAACTGCCCGGCCATGACGCCAGAGGAAGAACCTGGAGTCGGCGACATAGACATCAACGATTTACTGAACAGGGACTCCTACAAGCCAGAGGCCGAAGTCCCAGAGCAACAGCTGACCATGTATAGCTCACGGCAGGTAGGACACGACAGCAATCTTCGCTACACAGAGGAGGAGGATGCTATCAGTTATGGGGACATGCCATCAGAAGGCTCCTCGGTTGCCAGGGGCACTGCTGGAACACATCCCCCTGCAGCTCTTTGGGCTAGCAACCGTAGTGAGGGCCACGGTTTCCTGTTGATGACCAAACATACTGGAGCTGGTCTAGTCCCAGGGCTAGAACAGTCACTCTCAGACCAATCACATAGGTAGTTACTGACTAAACCGTCAGCTTAGGAGAGGGAGGCAATCATGTGCATAAAGTAAGGGTGACGCACGGCAGGGTCAGGCAGGGGATGTGCAAGACAGCAAGAGAGCAGCCATATTATGAGTCCTGATTATACAAAGAGCTACTTTTTTTCTTTTCTATTGAGATAATTTACATACAAGTTCTTGATTTTTTATCTTCAAACGAAAAAAAATCTGAGTCCAGAATCACCCAAATTGATGAAGGGTCAATACTCCTAGAACGGCTCCTAGGCCATCAGAACTACCAGATTCCGGACCCCTGCACACTTACCAGTTTGAATTTTCAATATTCCAGGACACTGTGTCTCCCCAGGCATGATGGGGCTCGGCCAGCTCCCGAGTCTAGGACATTGAGAACATGTACAGTGCATGTACTGTGCATTTACAGTGTGTAGAAAATGTAACTCAATCTACACACGAGTCCTTCAGCTTTCTCCCCCGTTTGGAGGTTAAAAGTCCTTATCTATGAACATTCAGTTCTCGGTTACTGTGAAGTCAGACAGGGCAAGGACTGTGGTACTTTCAGTCCACAACAGTCTACAACAGCGGTTCTCAAAGTGGGGGCCCGGGAACAGCACCTCCAGCATCACTTGGGAAGCTCACACAGATGTACATTCTGAGGCCCCATCCCAGGCCTGAATCAGAAACTCCAGGAATGGGGACCATGCTTGAACAAGCTCTCCAAGGGATTCTGAAGAACCCCTGGTCTATCATGATGACCCAGGAACTGTGCTGGAATTTGTAAATTTAGGGATGAACAAGGAACAAGCCCAGTGTTGAGTTCCCTAACCTCCTTGGGTTACAGACCCCTTTGAGATCATGGGCCCCCTCCCCCCAGAAATGTATATACACATTACTTTCTACATTTTATACCCAGTTTTGGGGGGAGGGTTGTCCCTCCCTGGAGAATAGCCATGGAACCAAGTCACAGAAACCCTGGACTAGTGGGACAGGCAGGCTCGTAAACACCTAATTCAGTATAGTGAGAGCTGCGGGCAGACGTTAATGCAGAGCTAGGGCGGAAGGTGGTGTCAATTACTGTCCACGGCTGCAAAGTTTCCTCACTTCACCAAGGAAGTGCTGCTTCACGAGTGCTGAGGGAAGAATGAGAATTCTTCAGGTGGGCAAGGTTTTGAACTCCTTAACGTGATGGCGCAGCCCTCCTTGGGCAAGCAGGTGCACAGGTTCCAGTCACACCTCCAGCCCCGCGCGCCCATGACACAAGCAGTGTGGTTCACTGTCTCTGACAAGCCTGCTCCTGTCATTCCCCATGCCTATACACCTGTCAGAGTCCTACAGCCCTTCAGGCAGAGGTCCAAAGATGTTTTATTTTAGCAGCAGAATCCTTCCTCTAAAGAAACAAATCTGACAGAGGCAGAGATGCCGAAAAAGTTAAAGCGTAGTTGCTCTGGCCCCAGGGCATGCAGTGCATGGCCATATAACTGGGGCACCACCTCAACCCATTAAAAGGCAGCCTGTCCCGTCTCTGACCACTGCATCTGGGTTAGTAGCAGTCCTAGGGTGCAGTTCCTTCTGCCCTGCATTGAAATGACCCATGGACAGCTCATCTCCTCCACTATTAGTGCCTTGGGACAGGGCCGGGCCTCCTTATCTCTGTGCTCCCGCAGCATCTAGCCCAGGATCCAGAGACACATTGACTGTCATTAAGACAGCTGAATGCCCCTCACTTGCACAGACCCCTCTCCAGGCCCCATGCACGTACGTCCCTGTTGAGTTCAATTGCTGCTTGGCATCCTGGTGTAGGAAGGTTTACAGGAACATGGCCCACTATGTCGGTCCACCCAGTGTCATATAGGCAAATCGATATGAGGTGCAACACAGGGGCCATACTGCAATATAGGCACATCCCAAGGTGCTTGGGCCAGAAATGCTAGGAGGTGCTTGAGATTAGTCATTGCGCAAACTGAGAATGCCCCCAAATCACACAGCTCCTGTACAGAAGAAACCTAACAGAGGTTTATCCAATCCTAAAAGCTTATGTGATGTTACCAAATGTTGCAGAGCTAGAAGAAACTTTTCTAAGCTATGATTAACAAAATACAAAGTTCAACTAACCTTGCTACAGGAAAGACTGAACGACCTATTCTTGCCACACAGAATGATGATACAAAATCATGATCATATGAGAGGTAACAGGAGAATGAAGCCAAAAAATGCCAGGAAGAAAGTTATTACTGAGGTGTGCCAAGAGACTCATTGATAAAAATGTGTTTTCCTGTATTTCCGATGTTGATAATTTGGCTTTTTAAATTTTGTAATTTGTTGTGACTTCTTTTCAAATTCTAAATTATTCTAAACTCAAATTCTCAAACATTCACTTCCAGGCCAAATTTTGTATTTATAAATTTTATATTTAAAACTTTTAACTATTTTTCTTAAAAGTCCCCAAAATTCTAAGCTTCATTGCTCAGAAAACCTGGATCTGCCCTGATAGGGCCATATATGCCACACAGATATTGATCGAGTTGAAGGCAGTCTACAGTACAGTGCTTAAGAAAGCTGAGCTGTGCAGTTACGTGAGGTTGTTATTGGGCCTCACTGAGTTAATGTTCGACACAGCCTGGCAAACAGTAGGCACACAATAAATGTAACCATTATTATTATTATTAAATATGTTGCTTGCATGACAGTAATCTTAGTTTTTTGTTTGTTTTTGAGTGGGTGCTACACATACATTCAATTTCACCAATCTGTTTACAAAAACTTTCCTCTATCCTCCAAGGAACATATTAAACAGACAACAGTGGCAGGGACTCTCACAAAAAAAGGAAAAACAGAAGGCCGAATGCAGAGGAAACTATTAATATATAATAATAAATAGAGGTGACAGTGGAATTCAGGGACTGAGCCCAAAGAAAACCCGAATAGACGCTTACGTTATAAACTGAACTGATTATTGATGAGGTTCGTGTCAGGAAGGGCTGAGAACAGTTGGGGGTCGGGGTGTACACTTTAGACCCACCCGCCACGAGGGCAGCTCCATGAGATCAGCAGGATCTACACTGAGGAGGAGAGAAGGGGCGGGGGGGGGGGTAAATCCCAAGGGACGCTGCTCATCGAGGGTTGTGTGGCGCTTCCGCAGGGCAGAAGATGGAGCAGAGTCACTGGGGCCCACACACGGTTTTCTATCAAAGAATCAAAGCCTTGGCTTCCTTGGAAGAGACTCACAGGAACAGCCTGAGGCCAGGGCCATGTGACCAGACGGTGGGGAGAAGCACCTCCACCTCAAGGGACATCATGGGCACAGGTGAGCCACTGACACCAAGGCCACCAGTCCCCATCTGCTGGTCAAAGCAGCGGGCAGCAGGCGAGCCTCCAGTGATCACGTGGCTCTCACGGGCACAGAAGGGCGTGATCCACGTGCCCTCCCGTCCATCTCCCTCTGAGCCTCTCTGAACTCAGCCCTTCCTACAGCATTTGCTGCTCTGCGTCTGGCTGCTCAACAACCACGCAGATTGAAATTCCAGATCCACAGGCCATCAGAAGGCAGGGGATCTTCTGAGCGCCAAGAAAATGAGATTCCCCTGGAATCCAGCAGAACCGGAGAGCATCAACCCACAAATGAGTTCAGTGTTGGCCAAACATGTATGAAGCCTCAAAAACCATGGGAAGAGCTACACAAAAAGGCTTTCTGATTCTACTGCTCTTCCCTCTGACATGATAGCTTCCCGTGAACTTTCTAGTCATTTCTTGCCTTTGTGCGCCTGGTAATTAAATGTTAACACGAGCTGAAACCCTGAATGCCACTTCTTGAAATAGCAAACTGAGGAAATGGCAGCTCCTGGAGCACCCTATTTTAAGCAATGAGAAATGCATCGCTTCTGCTTATAAAGAATTTAGGGCTTCCTTGATTTATCTGCAGAGCTATAAAAGCTACTCGACCAGCTGAGATAAAAATCCCTCATGGAACTGAGACCATTTTCAAAATGGTGCACTTCTCAACATTGCCAGCAGGACCCCAGCACTGTCGCCGGGGAGAGGGGGACGACACGGCCTGCAGTAAGGAGGAGAGGGCTTCTGCAACCAGACGTTAATCAGCGTGGCCCCCGAGCCTTTCTGCACTACCGTCTTGCACACAACTCTCACTCACTCTGTACTCGCACCGGGAACTTCTTGAAGTTGTCAGCTTTGAAGGAAAAGTCCTCAGCTTCCTATAATTAGGGTGGGTGCAGGAAATTAGCAGCTGCCCCCCTTCCTCACGTGCAAATGCTATTAGCAGTTACACGTTCCTTCTCTCCACAGATTTTCACTGAGCCTATCCATGCGCCTTGTGCCAGGTCTTTGGGACACTGAGATAAAAAGCCCCCACCCGAGAAAGCTCACAATTCCAGAGGGAAGGCAGGTGTGTGAACAGTCCCGAGAAGAATGACAGCAGTGGGAACCCAGGAGTGGCACCTGACCCACTAGAATGAACCTGACTCCCCTCCCCCTCCCACTCCAGTTAGATTACAAGCTCCATGAGGGCAAAGAGTTCTATTTTATTTACTGTGTCTATATTATTTCTGCTTTGTCCAGCCCCTGAACAGCACCTGGCATAGCACAGGCACTCAGTGTGCAAAGGGGCCCAACAACGCGGGTGCTTCCTAAAGGAGGCGGTTAGAGCTGAGTGTAAGAGCTGAACGAGTCAGCCAGGATTCAGGGTGGACTGGGGGCTCCTGGCAGAGAAAATGGAGAAGGCAGGGAGTGCACTCACGGATGGAACCAGATTTTGTGGGGCCTGAAATCTGTACAATCGAAGAGGGAAGGGGGTAAAGAAAACACAAAGTCATGAATAGGAAGTTGCTGGAGTCTCTTCCAGGGCCTGGTTGATCCCCTCTGAGCAGGGTGAGTTCAGGAAGCAGCGGGCAGTTCAGAATAGCTGGGCAGAGTTGCATGAAGGGAGCAGACAGCAGCTGGCCAAGGGCTTGGGGCACCAGTGTCTGCATCACTGGAAATCCAATGTGATGCAGAAAACTATGTTTACGAGAACTCCTTTCTGAAAGGGCACTCGATGCGGCTGCAAAGAATACATGGACAAGCCGCCTGAGGTCAGCAGCGGAACTCCTGGAATGGATATGCTTAAGAAACGATGGATAGTTACCCGCAGGGCCTTGGTTTCTCTGAATAGGTGGGAACACTGGAGTCAGAGACGAACAGCTCTGCACAAGGGGTCCCGTTTCACCTCTGCCCCAGGCAGCCCTCAGTTCCCCCTCTAAAATAAACAACTATCTAAATAGCATGTCGTTTTGGGGTTTTTTTTAGATTATTTATTTATTTTTGGCTGCGTTGGGTCTTCACTGCTGAGCGCAGGCTTTCTCTAGTTGCAGCGTGCTGGCTTCTCATTGTGGTGGCTTCTCTTGTTGTGGAGCACGGGCTCTACGTGCACAGGCTTCAGTAGTTGTGGCACGCAGGCTCAGCAATTGTGGCACGCGGGCTCAGTAATTGTGGCTCGTGGGCTCCAGAGCGCAGGCTCAGTAGTTGTGGTGCATGGACTTGGTTGCTCCACGGCACGTGGGATCTTCCTGGACTGGGGCTCGAACCCATGTTCCCAGCATTGGCAGGTGGATTCTCAACCACTGCACCACCAGGGAAGTCCCATGAATAGCCTGTGTTTGAGGTCGTCCCAATGATTAGCTCACCTGGGGTACCCACATGTCTCAAAGCCACCCCTAGACTATAGCCTGTGGTGAAAAATGAGGCCACAGTGGCAGGTGGGCCATGTCGAGAAGGGCCCTAAGGAAGCCAGCAAACCGGTGAAGACTGAGAGACATAAAACTACGTCCATACATCTTCCAGCCGTGGAAAATGCCTCCCATCTCCTTGTAATACACATGGTCTTCTTCCCTTAACCCAGGGCATTAGAACTTAGGAGACCATGGTAACCAACATATGATGACAGTCTCCTTCAGCAATACATGCTCTTCTCCAGACTGTGGAGAAGTGTGTGTAGGAACAGTGGTCTCAGCAGCTGTTCAGAATCGTGCATGTTTAAAATGAGCAGGAGGTTCAGTAATACTAGAACTACAATTGTGCAAACATCAGAACCTGAGATTATCTGCTCTAGCCCTCTCGTCTTACAGACAGAGACACCTGGGAGCATGGATGGGAGTTAAGTGACTGTCCTAAGGTCCCAGAAAGAGTTGCTGGCAAAGCTGGGCCTGAATCCCAGGTCTCCTGAGCCCCCGGACCATGCTCTTCCTTGGTCCCTGTTCTTCTTCTAAGCCTCTACATTTTAAATTTTGCAGGTTCACTGATGCACAAGCACGTGCTATAGAAAAGTGGAGGAAAAAGGGAGCCCTATCTAAGCTTGGACTGAGAAGAAAGCTCAAACCTGAGCATTAAACCATAACAGCTGATGAACCGGAGAATGTCTAGAAGAATGCATAATGAACACCAGACTTGTACACATCTAAATATGTTTCTCATGCTGAAATGTGGTGTTACACTCAGAACAGACTAACACCAAGAATAACACACTTGTGAATATAGTTTTTTATATTATAAACACTGATAAGATGCTGAATTCCCTTTTTACACAGTACTAAAAAGAGCACTCAAATGAGAAAACTTGTCACAGAGATTTTATTTAATCAGGCATGTCAGTATGAGCAATACCTGGACACTCAAAATCAATCAATTTAATGGAAGGATAAGTGCCTGGGTTTTGTATTTGTCATTTTTATAAATAACTGTGGTTTTCCAAAATTATTATCCTATTACTAAAATGAGCAGAATTAAAGACTCTATGAAAAACTGTCAAGTCAACAGCATCTAGAAAATGGAAAGGGAACTGAGATAATAATGAAGGTAATAACACCAGTTAACAAAAACCTGCACAACTGCTTGTATGTAGTCAGCTGTGCTCAATGGGGGTGCCAGAGAGAGCAAGGGATCTAGGGGGCTTCCTCTATGCCCTGTGCCTCTGGAGCACAAGGAGAGAACTGAGTGGAGGAGGGACCACCCTTGCAGACAGCACCTCAAGTGTCTTCTTTCTATCCTAACACAGGGCATGAGCCAAAGAGGGGTAAAGAAGGGTGTGAGGAGGAGAGAGAGAACAGGCGGAGAGCCTGAGGGACAGCTCTGCAAGCATCTCTCACACACACACATCCATCCCAGCGACTAATTCTGGCTGCCATTTTTTCACATGTGCAAAGTGATGATGAAAGCAAAAGAGAAAGAGATGCACCATGGTAGGTGCCTAAATAATTCTATCTTAAATCTATACTACAGACTCTGTTCCAACTAATAATTTCCCTCCCCTTTTTTTTAGCATTATGGCCTGAAATTTTTAATTCTTCCTATGTCGATAAAAGTTATTTTCAAAACTGAAATAAAGAGGTTAAGTAATTAGGCTAAAGGGCTTGAAAAGCCAGATTGAGTCAGATTTCCAAACAACCTACTTTAAGCTACTTATCTGAAAATATTGGTGGCGGGGGATGGAATTCATAACACATTTCTGGTTCACAGGAGCTTCTGAGCATGTCATCACCAGAAAGGCAGTTCAGAGACCACCAAGGGCAGGTGTGGGGAGTTAGGATTGAAGTCCTGGTCCCCAAAATATTTACTACTGTTGCAGGTGGCGACAGGGGGATGGGGATTCCTTATATCAGTCCAGTGTTTCTCAAAGCATGGTCCCAGACCAGCAGCATCAGCATCGCCTGGAACTTTTTAGACATGCACATTCACCCCAGACCCACTGAATCAGAAGTTCTGGGGGTGGGTTCCTGCAATCTGATTGTGATCTGTGTGTGACTGTGACGCCACCCAAGTTAGAGAACTACTCTACTAGTCTACCTACCGTTGTGTGTGTTTGAGAATTTCATATTAAAAAGTATTTTTTTAAAATCCTAGCTTGAGGGACTTCCCTGGTGGCACAGTGCTTAAGAATCCACCTGCCAATGCAGGCGACACGGGTTCAAGCCTTGGTCCGGGAAGATCCCACGTGCTGTGGAGCAACTAAGCTCGTGCGCCACAACTACTGAGCCCACGGGCCCAGAGCCTGCGAGCCACAACTACTGAAGCCCATACGCCTAGAACCCATGCTCCGCAACAAGAGAAGCCACCGCAATGAAAGGCTGCACACCGCAACGAAGAGTAGTCCCCGCTCACCGCAACTAGAGAAAGCCCGTGCAAAGCAATGAAGACCCAATGCAGCCAAAAATACATACATACATACATACATACATACATAAGGGAGCTTTCTAAAAAAAAAAAGAAAGAAAAAAAATAATCTTAGCTTGACTCCTTGTTTGCTATGTGGCCTTGAGACAAGTTACTAAATCTCCATATCCACATCTGAAAATGGGAAAAGTACCAATTTCTCTTATCTTTATCACAAGGTTATTGAAGGGTTTCAATACACAGTGCCTGGTACAGAGCAGGACCTCACCAAACGGTGGTCACGGGGATCATACATAGTTAAGTGTCATTCAGATACAGGAGAATTTTAGTCCCTACAACATAAACATGCCTTTGCTGGATCACACATATATCTTCTCTTTAAACCTCCCCAAATTTCTTACAGTTGTATCATCACCATTTCACAGATGCGGAAACTGAAGCTCAGAGGGGTTACATGAATTAACAAAGGTCTCACAGATGGTGACCCACGGGTCTCCAGGCCCCAAGCCCAGGACCTTTCCCATCACCCACTAGCAAGACACGTGATGGAATTTCAGAGTTCCAGAACAGGAAGCGCCCCCCTAAATGCTTCCACTTCTCTTTGTATGAGAAATGCACAACACTGCTCTACACTGTGATGCTTCAGCCTGCACACCTCCAGCAAGGACAGAAATCTGAGCCTTTCTGCCCTGCTCTGAGATCTGGAAACGTAAGCTACACTGAACTGCCCAGGCTCCATGATCTCACGGGGGAGAGAGAAAAGGCAGAGTCCTTTCCTGAAGGATATTCATTTTCCATATCAAGTACATTACAAATCATACTCCAAAATATTAAATCTTCCTGAAGAATCAGGTTTGAATGTGAGGTTTTAATGCCATCAGGTAGAACCTCATTTACATTACCTCCAAATACTTCAAGGACATGATCTTCACAAGGAAAACCCAACCTTAAACTTAAATCATGCACTTCCTCCCCACCCCATCCAATGACTCACCCACCAAAATGACAACTTTCTGGTTTGAAGTGTTTCTGCTATGGAATATGTAAGGTTATAGACCTGCACCGTTCACTACAGTAGCTACTAGCCACATGTGACTATCCTGAATTCAGATGTGTTATAGGTGTAAAATAGACACAAATTTACAAACACTTAGTATGAATAAAAGAATGTGTAATGCCTTGATATTTTATAAGGATTAAATGCCAAAATGATGATATTTTTGGAAATATTGGGTTAAAACTATATTACTAAAATCAATTACACCTATCGATTTTACTTTAATTTGGCTATAAGAAAATTTAAAATTACATATGTGGCTCATGCTATATAGTTCTATTAGACAGCACTATTATAGACTGTATGAAACATATGTTTTTTTAACACACAGGTAATTTTTAATACTTCATGGCAAAACAAAGGACAGACCACTTCCTGAAATTTTCACTTGGGGACACAAGACAAATTTGGGAAAAACTACCCTATTAGGGACAAAACAGTCAGGTCGAGTCTTGGTCAAGTAAAGCAGGTGACCTACATTGTTCAGTGTTGCTAACAGGCCCCGCTTTCCTTTCTTTCCCCCCAGGAAGAGTGGTCTTCTTTGCCCTACATCTTGTAGGTCTCCACTACCCTTTCCACATATAATCAATTTACTGGGATTCTGGTAATAAGGTCACACAATGATTTTTTCCAAATGTCCTACAACCATTAAAGGTGATGTTACAGTTTCAGGTGTGGCTGATGAGAAGAAGTAGTACTCACACGGAAAGGGTGCTGGCTAAGAGGAAGAAATAGAAGAGTTTTGACCCTGGTCACCTAAGTTTGCACTTGTGTCCTCAAGTCACGAAGTGTTAACTAACATTTTAATTTAGATCAAAAATAACAGAAGCAAAGGAGAGTTTGGGGGCACAATACCCACATCACATTTAGTCAAGCAGGCTCCTCTAGGTGCATCCTTTTTTACTTTTTGGCATTTCAACGTACTTGAATATTAGTGGCTAAAGTGATGAAGGTGGAAGAGGGAAGAATGAAGAGGGAGAATGATCCTCAGATCCCGTCTCCCTCAGAAGCCCTTTCTGCAACCTGTTCTTCGCATCCTGCAAAAGTGATGCCGAGAAGAAAAGAAAAAAAAAGGCGGGGGGAGCTTTGACATTATGGCAGAGACAATACAAAGAAAACCATGGTTCCTGTGGGGCAGAAGCCCCCGCATTAGTGAGGGAGACTAGAGTACAAGCCTTAGCTACAACACAGCAGAGATGCATAATAACCTAACACGCTAGAATAACGATGCCATGATGGGCCACGGAGAACAGAGTCTATGGGAAGATGTGGGGAGAGAGTTTTAAAAGCTTCTTGGAGGAGCTGGCATGTGACCGGGACTTGAAGGATGAGGGAGAATGGTCGGGCAGTGAAGCCACGCCAGGCAAAAGAAGCACTGTGCCCGGGTGTGAAAGCACCCCCGGTTGAAGAATACAGGGCCTGGGTCAGGACGCATTTTGTAAAGTGCAGTAGATGAGGGAGACCTGCAAGCAAGTTCAGGGCCAACTTCTGAAGGTCAAGTGGGCCGTGCTTTGCCTTCTCTGTAAAGGCAAGTCAGGGGAGGGGTTTAGGGAGGAAATTAATAACCGTATCTGCGTTTTGGAAAGATTGGTCCGGTGGCACTTTGGAGCATGGCTCGAAGTAAGAAAAGACTGAATGCAGTAAGTTGACCAGGGCAGCCAGACAACCCTCGGAGATGAGGAGTCTGGATGACAGACACCACGACTACCTCCATCTGACAGAAACGCAATCTCAGCTTAGAAATGTCGAATGTTTAGAAGACACAGGACCCAGGACTCCTGACTGTGAGCGCAGGGCCCTTGGCACCACTAACTTCTGCTTCTCCCTTAGTAGTGACGGCTCTCCACGAAGGAGATCCCAAAACAGAATTTCAGACTGGCTCTTCCCCAAGCACCCGGCAGAGCACTCAGAGACCCACTAGTGAGCAGCACGTACACTTGTCTGGAAAGCGAGCACTAAAAACTTCTGAAGCCTCAAAAGGGTACTCTAAGAGCCACTTCGGAAGAGCTGTATGTATCACATTACAGGGATATTTCAAACTTCTGGAAAGTTGAGGATAAACTATAATTTCCAAGTCTTCTTGTTTCTAAAAATTATACTCAGTCGTGTCATCTGTAGGCTCAAGCCAGGTCTTCTTGCCTCTCTTGTACAGTAATCCCTGGTAACTGCAAATTTGCTACCACTTCTATTTATTTCTAGGTCTGCCAACCCACTGCACTCATCTTATTCATTACATTGGGTGGAAATCCAGTATCCCCTGTTTTACAGCTCCTACAACTCAAAACCCAAACGATTTTGGATAAACTAAGCTTAGAACCTGAAACTGAAACTCTAGGATCTGGATCTGACTCCATCACAGGTTATTATGGGACCAAAGCTAATGACCCTGAAATACAGAGCTTTAGCCCCAGAAGAGACCTTCGAGATTATTTACTACACACTTCTCATTTTACAGACGAGAAAAGTCCTAAAGCCAGGGCCGGGCTGGCACGGAGTTGGGGAGGGAAGGGTGGTCATCCTCAGAGATTGAAAGGCAGATTCCAGACCAAACCTGAATCTGGTCTCCAAAGTGCTTTCTCTGAGACCACCCAACACCACCCACTGCCTGTGACATAGTTCTGCTATCTTGCATTTAGCCACTACCTGTCAAAGGGTAGAGCACACTGGGCAAATGGCAGCCTCCTCTAAACACTACGGGGACCACGGTGCCTATTCTACTGATTAGGGAATAAACATTTCAGGATTATCCTGGATCGTGCTGTAAATCAGTTTAAAAAAAAAAAAAATCTAGGGGAGAAAATAAGATGTCTCCAGACTGTCAGACATTCCACCAGTCTGTGCTCCTGTATAACTTTCCGGGAAGATGATAAAACGGGACACTCAAAAGGAAAGTGACGTAACTCCCAACTCCATCTTGTTCACGTTTCCAACTTCCTCAGGCATGACCATCCTTCTCTTTATTTTTCCGAGCTATTCAACTGCTGTTGTTCTGTCACTTTGAAATTGGCCTTCCTCTAACAATTTAAAAACTTTTTTAAGGACAGAGAATTTTGAACCCCTCTTTTCCATCTTTATAATCCCAATGTCAAGCATAAGGAACACACTCATTTTTGTTAATGAATCATACATATGTGTTCACTTATGGGTTCTGGAAAACCTGACTGGCAGCTTAAAACCCAGGCTCTGTCACTTCCTAAATGTATGACTTTGTGCAGCTTACCTAACATCTCTGTGCTCAGTCTTCTCATCTGTAAAAAGACTAATAATAACAGTACCTGCCTCCTGGAATTGGGAGGACTAGCTGAAATAATGTTTAAACAGGTTTAAAACAGTGTCTGACACAAAACGAGGCACTATATAAATATTTTCTATTTTTATTCTTACAGCGGAAAAGAAAGAAAGAAAGCAATTGCCATTACCTTGTTATAAAAAAACAGTGACCAGCCACTCTGCCTCCACGATGATGACAGACATGAGAAAAGAAACTCACCGGGGCTGGGTGGACTTTTATGCTCTGTACGAGCAAGCCTCCCAGAAGACATGAGTGGCTCAGCGCTGTAATGAGGCAGTGACACGAGCTGTGCAAGCTCCTTCTCTGGGGTAAGAGAAGCATGCACTTCCCAAAGATTCCTTCCACCAACCGCTCCACAAAATACGGTGCAACAGCCGGGCCTCAATCGCACAGACTATTCATGTGAACAGAGGTCCCTATGCCTTCAGTAAAGCAAGGCTAGGCCTGCTTTAGGTGCTAAAAAATAGAATGTGTCCTTGCTGGAGCTGATGATGATTTAGGTGTTTTCTGCCTAAGTGGAAAAGGATGGGTGAGATTAACACTCACTGTGCCTAAAAACTACCACGTGAAAAGCATTTCTGAGGAAGGAAGCCCCTCATTCCCCAGACCTTGCTGCCTGAGGAGAGGGAGCGTGTATCTCACTTACCCCTGTATCCACAATGCACTACTCAGTATGTTTGCCAAACCTCAGTACTTATAAATGTGGCTGAATGAACAAACAAACAAATGAAGGGGAAAACCAAAGAGCATAGTGAAGGCTTATGGCTCTGAATCAGTAAAATGTCCTGTTGTTTGTCACCTGGGAATATGTCATCACACAGAGCTTGAAGGAACTTCCTTCCTTTACCACTCAATATTAAAAAAAAAAGAAACTACATATTAAGTATCGTCAACATAATATAATTAATTATTTCTAAAGACTTCTATAGAGATGCAGAAAAACTTTAGAAGAGCTTTATAAGTATAATTTAATTAACTCAATCACAGTCCTCTGAAGTCTTATAGGATATTGACAACAACATGATCATTACCCATAAGCTTAGCCTTCAGGGTTTGTACCTTAATTCGTTTCTGCTATTTCTAGAGTAAATAGAACTTAAGGGAGAAAAGGTTTCTCCAGGTAACGCACTGACTTGTCCAACCAGCAGCCCAGTCTCCTACTCCTTTCTACACTGGTACACATGCTCCTTTCTCATGTGGTCATTTAGCTAATCATTTGTTCTTTAAAATGTTAAAATAAGAACTCAGATTCAGTGTTTAACACTTGAAGATTCCAGAAAATTATAAAAAATTGGGAATCCCCTGGCAGTCCAGTGGTTAGGACTCTGCACTTCCACCGCAGGGGGGCACCGGTTCAATACCGGGCCACGTGGTGAGGCCAATAAATAAAGTTCTGATTGCTGTTTTTTAAAAAAGAAAAAAATCAAAAATAGAAAAGGTGTTTCTGAAAAGATACTTCTTTAAAAATACCTAAGGAGCATACCTAACACGTGAAAACGCAGCTCTCTCCATCTTCACATCTTACAACCTTCAAAATTCGCAAAATAAGACCTGTGCTGCAGTCCTCACCCGCCTCTTGAAAGTAACCCAATGCAAAGGCAACACACAGGACATATACCCCAGCCACTTCTGACTCTCTGAGGCCACACCCTTTTCCTCTAAATTGTTGAGCTGTAACAATTAGAATAAATTATTTCCAGGAATTACGTTAGAGTTTGGGGGGCAAAAATAGGTATTCAAATTCAGTGGGGTAACTAACTTGTAGACACCAAGAATATCCTGATTGTTCCCCTATTAGTCATTCACAACCCACAAAGTCATTTTTCTATAGGGTTGGCAGTGAGCCTGGAGAGGAATGGGGAAAATTCACCATGTACTTCCTCCTGTTTATTGTCACAGTGAAGGGACATGACCTACCAGCATAGGTGCCTGTAAGTTGAACCTTGCAGCCTCTGAAAATCTGTAATGTCCAAACATATACTTCTCTTAGAAACATTGACTTTACCTAGCATGGAACAAGTAGCCACTGCTAAGGGAAACTTAACTGTTGCCCTGGCAGAGGGGAAAGAAACACTGACTTCTGATAGAGGTTTTACAGAAAAAGCACTTCTGTCCAGCATAAGTGCTTTCAGATACGTTTACTAGTACATTCACTGTTAGTCACTCACAGCCCACAAAGCCATTTCTCAATGATTATACATTGCACTAATGGCAAAGAATTGGAAACAAATGGAATCAAATTATGGTACAGCCATTAAAAAGGATGGCATAAATCTATACGTGGTGACAAAGAAAGATATTCTTGATATGTTCTGGGAGAAAATTAATGCATAAATTTATAGTACTATGCATTTTCCAAACACACACAATAAGTTATATTTTTATGTGCACAGGAGAAAGTTTTACACCAAATAATAAATGGCGGGCACTTTTGGAAATTAAAGGTAAGGGCACTTTACATTTCCCTATTTTACACTATTCATATTTCTAATTATATGCATTAATTACTTTTTTGCTTTCTAAACTATGTAATATTTTCCCCAAGGAGTGATTGTGTACGTAACTAAAACCAGCCAAAACTTGATTTCAAAGTAAGTTACTTACATGTAAACATTACAGACTTGGGGATTCTCAACAGGCACACGGGCTACTAACATAATAGTAACGAACAGCACTGCAACACACAGATCTCATGGCTGTGCTGGCATACTTTTAAAAAATCATCTTGGAGAAAAGCTGTATTCCGAGCAGTGTGCTGAATTCTCATTTGTTGTGGGCAGTGAGAATCACAGGTAAGGAGATCTGCCCTGGGCAGAGGCTCTGCTTAAATATCCTTGCTTCTCTTATCTGGTAGTAGCTCTTTTTATCTTGCTTAGTTACCCCAATGGAATAAGAGAAACACCATCAGATAAGAAAAAGCTTCTTGTTGTATCACTGTTGCCTTCCCCTCTCCCTCACACCTCTCTCTGCAGGTGAACGGGCCAGAGCTCTCCATGCTGCCAGAAGCTTCTGGGTCCCCACAAGCACTCCCACCAGGTGCAGCTGCAGCCAGCACAGCCTTATCCATTACAGTGGAAAACGTACTCCCCGTGGAACTGCCTGGAGTGAGATTTGACCTAAACAAATAACTGGGACATAAGCGGCTGATTTTTTGAGCACAAGAAAGAGAAGCAAGTTTTTTAAAAGTCACTTGGGTGGTTAAAAAAAAAAAATCACAGAGCATCTTTCTACAGTGTATTTAATCCTCTGGACAAATATTTCTACACATCTGGAGAATCACTGACAAAAGATTTTTAAGAATATTCACAAGGGAACCCAAACCACACAACTTCCTCCAAGAAATCATAAGCGACATCAGCTGGGAGCTTTAACCGGTTAAATCTATTACTGCATGGAAGCTGCTCAAGCTTCTCAATGGATAAATGAACTATTGTGCTAGCAGAAAGGAATCCAAGATAACGAATAACATCTCTAAACAATGCTGGGAGCGGGGAGGGGGGCCTAAATCTCTCAGATGAAAACCTACAGTGAAAAAGCCCATCACACTTTACTGACTTTCTCAGTTCGTGGTTAGCAACATAATCTTGAAGGCAATACAATATAAGGCAGTCTCACAGGTCAAAGGCAATTTAATCCAAATCAAATCCATTACAGAGAAGTTTAAGTTCAGATTCTTAAAGACATTAATTGAAAATTAGGTTCATTAACCAAACACTTTATAACAGCAAATGAACCTCCGTGTCAAAAAAAAAATCACTATATAAAATTGCTAAGTACAAGTTTAACAATCCCTTTAACAGATCATTTGAAAGGCTCAATTGTCCCCACCACAGGGCATGTTGGTGGTTTTTTGCAGTTTGCTTAAAAAATTATGTGCCTTTATTGTACTAAAGAAATTCCGAGAGAGAAGCACAACCTACTCACTGATGATAACAACAAAACCATTTTTCACATTCCTCCCTTACAAAGTCTACCGAAGCACTTGAATTTAACCAAACTGCTCTGAGTTTAACTAATGTTAAAAATAGAAACTTTTCTATTAACTGGTTCAAAGCTTAGGTTATTTTTTACTTTGCTCAATTCAAGGCAAACCTGTTAAAATGAGTGAGAATACATGTAACTAACTTCAGCAGTTATGTTCCTTAACACTCCCCCCATGTCATCATCATAATTTTCACAATCACATAAACACATAATGTAAATATGTTTTAATTTTGCAAAAGACGTCTTTCAATCCTATAAAAGGCAATTACAATGTGCCTCTTGGGTTTACGTTTGACAACAGTGCAGCTAGGTGAGACATGAACAATACACAGTTGTTCTATACAAAGGAGCCTCCTGGAAACCACATTCACCCACGAAACGTCAACATATCTTTCCTCCCAAAGAAGAATCAAAGTGGAACTGAAGTCAATCTACAGGAGGAAACAGAGAAGACAGTTCGCCAGAAACAGGCAAGGCAAGTTTAAAATCAAACCAGAGAGCCAGAGGCCCCGAGCATGCACACGCAATAAAAGCACTGCGTGGAGAAGACAGCAGAAGCCCCGTGGATGGGGCCCTCTTACCAGCACTGGCCCTGGGCTCTCTGCTTCCACTTCTCCCTGGGCTGCATCCTTGCACTGCAGGGGGGACTCGATCACCAGCTCCTTTTTGACATTTCTACTACTTGTCCTGAATTTATCAGCCTGCATCCTCGGCTGAAAACACAAGTCAGAAAGTCTGGCAACTGGGACAGCTGCGAGTCCTTGGCTGTGCAAGGCACCAGCATGCCAGGGGCCTGAGGACAGAAAGGAAGCTGACCTCCCAGGCACAAGTGGTCAGCCCTGCCGGCTGGGTCTGCAGAGCCCGCTAGGGTGGGAGGGCCAGCCTCCAGGGGTGTTACTACTGCTCGGAAAATGGGAGGTTCCCACTCATCGGCCAAAGGAAAACAAACCCCAAACTGCACAATGCACAGTGCACTGCCTCTTCGATAAAGGCCGGCCTCATCGTGCCTGCTCCACGCAGCGTGGGCCACATCGACCCGAATCAGAATAGTGCTGTGTTGAAAAGAAAACCAGTCACAGTTAGACTCCTTCGTAATTACTTCAAATCCGGAGCTGAAGAGAAGCTAGGTCATCTGGCTGTTCTAAAATTCTTAGTTTTCGGATGCTTTCCTTCGTGTTATGGCTCAACACCAAATGCCTGGCTGATGATCAAAGCAGGGAGGTGCAAACACCAAGGGGTTCCTGTAGCCGGCACCTCATGCGTGCAGATGTAAGTGAAGAGTTTCTCCCTGCACGACAGCCCGCGGCACGCAAACTTAATTTACCCACTATTTTATAGTAGATAAAAGAGGAGGTCATCACACATTTTCACAAGATACCACATGTCACAGTAAATTAAACAAAATACTACTTTAAATCCATCAATATGTATGTGAGTACCAATTTTAATAAGTCTGGTACTAGGTACTGAGAGGATCACAGTAAAAATATAAGGCAGAGTAGAGTGTCTCTCCCTTCCGGGAGTGTCAGAGCAAGTTGAGAAGGCAAGATTAATAGACATCATAAATAACAGATTCATACAATTAATAGAGATTTACACAAAAGCACAGGAAAGTAGATGGGTCACCATCCCATGGTTCAATGGTGATAGCACTTAAAATGTGTTTTCCCAAAAGCCTGCTATTTTAATCATTTCTTCAAATTACTAGTGAAGTAACTTTTAAATCATCTCAGGAAAAACCAAAACAAAAGTGTTAAGGGATTTATTAATAAACTACATGGAAAATGCACATTAAGATGGGATTAAATATTAATCTGTACTTCCTGGGATGCTGCAGATTTTCTCCCAATTAGTTATTCTTCTTGTTTCACTGAGACTGGGGAGAATTTAGCAAGAGTAATAATAGAAGTAGAAGTAAACAATGGAACGAGGTATCACTTAACAACAAGAGGTGCCACAAGGTATACAGGTGTATCTATCCAGGAAAATACAGAAACTATCACTAAGGTATAGGTACAAGTCTCTTCCTCTCCCGGTCAAGTGACTGAGGCTGAGAGGGCTCCGAGGGGGCACTGGCGGAGCCAAGATGGCGCCCTATGTCCACACGTTCTTCTTCCCACCAGGGCCCGCCGAGGTCACCCCAGTCTCTGTCACTCAAACATCAGGAATCTTTCTGAGTGTGGATACTATTGGGTAATGAGTCACAAGGGTTCTACGAGTCCATTAAAAAAAATCAGTAGTTTCTATAATATTTTTTTAAACTACCCAATTTCTCAACCTTGGGTAATCTTTCAGGGTAATATAAACTCACCAAGTCTGTGTTCCAAAATAATACAATCTATGGATTTTTAAAATCTATCTTTGGGGAGGGGACTTCCCTGGCAGTCCAGTGATTCAGACTCCATGCTTCCACTGCAGGGAGCACAGGTTCGATCCCTGGGCTGGGAACTAAGATCCCACATGCAGCACAGTATATCCAAAACAACCAAACAAAAAAACCCACAACAACAAAATTAAAAAGAGAAAACAAAAAAATTGTTTTTAAATCTTTCAAAAGTTACAAGAGGATAGAAAAAAAACCCAAAGAGCCTGTAACATAAATATAGATTTGAAATAAGTTAAATCAAAACTTAGAAATGTTCTATAAATCAGAGGAGGCAAGCCATAAGCACTAAACAGACAAACTGAGCCCTAGTAAAGCACAACACAACCAACAGTTGGAAAACCTTTTCAAAATGGCTCGAGAAGTTCTAAAAAGCCCAATTCTTCCTCAAATCCCCATCATCATTAAGCCAGCAGAAGTTCTAGACTTTAAGGAGAGAACTGCTCTCCTATTTATTGGGTCAAAATACTCTGACATTCTGTAAGTAATGAGAAGGAATTTAAAAGGTTATTTATTTTATGAACACTGTAAGTGCTCACTGTGTCCCAAACCCTGCAGAGGTAATGTATTTAATCTTTATAACAACCCTATGAAGTAGGTAACATGATTATTCCCATTTTACAGATGAGGAAACTGATGGGCAGAGAGGTTACGTATGTGCAGAAGGTCACACACTGCATTGGCAGTATGGATGCAGTGTACACACTCTTCACCATGATGCTATGGTGAACCAGTTTTCTATTCCAACGATGCCAACAGCTAAAAAGCACAAATAGGTAAAAGCTACTGATCAACGATTAAAGATAAAGGCAGCATCTGGGTTTAATTCAATCAAGGTAATTTCCGTGAAGAGGTAAAACTGTAAAAATGGCATAGCACAGCGCCTAATACATATGTAGGTATTTATTTAATGGTAATTACTATTGCTGCTGTTGCTATTCCAACAGCAGAAGAAATTAACCTTAGTCTTAAATTCAGGACTTTGGCTGTGTGATCTAAAACGAGAACTCCGCCTACTGTGTTGCTACAACACATCACAAAGCGCTTAGGCAATTTAAAATCCACTGCTCTTCCCTCTTTGCGGCTTGATTGTGACAACAGCCTTCAAACAGTTGTCTTGATCCCCCTGTGTGCATGCCATGAGCATCTTCTTCTTTAAGTTTTTCTATACTTTTCAAAACTTTAGCCATGAATTTACATTTCTTTTGTAATCAAGGAAAAAACTCTGAATTGGCTCTGAGCTTCCAGGTAGCCAAGACAGAAAGGCAAACATAATCAGTTCCATAATTCATATCATCAAAACGAAAAAACATACCAAGCTGTAAGGCAAGTAAATTTTTTGAAGTTTCTCACACAGAGAGTTACAGAAAAGAGAACTGATGAATGTCTAGACAAGGTTCTCAACATGTTTATAGGAAATGCAGCAGCAAAATTCACACAGCTTTCTCACCACCACCTCAGAGCATTATACCGAAATCCCAGATAAAGGAAAGCAGTTGTGAGAGCAAGACATTGGTCTAGCCTGTCACCTTCGAGTGGGTCCACTTTTTAAGAAAGAAGGAAATTCTCAGGACCTAGAGGAATGGAGATACTACTGTCACCAATCCTGCCACCTAACTTCTCAGGCAATGTAAGGGGCCCTTGTTCGATTCTGCTCATTGAAGACAGACCAACACTTTAGAAGTCTGCCTGTCAAGGGGAGTCACACAGTACAGAATTTAGCATCCGAACCTAAACCAACAAGTAGGATGTGGTTTCTCTAAGGGATTCATGAGATCGATGTCTGAGGACATGAGAATGACACCTGGTCACAGCAGCCACAAGAGGAAATGCCATCTTAGAAGGACAGGAAGTATGTGGTCAAGTTCTACTTTACAACATTTCAAACAACAAGGCATAGGCTGGACCTCTGGATTCAAATCCACAAACATTCACCAAGCTCCTAACTCTAGCGACCTCAAGTTCTTTCACACACTAACCACTTTAACTCTTAAAATAACAAATACGTCTATCAACATGCATTAAGAGTATAGAGTTTTACTGTTAAAACAGAATGGAGTAAAAACCATGGGAAAGTAGGAACATTTCAGAGACAAGATGAAATGGATGTTTCTGTATATGGGTTTCAGCTCTCAGATTTTGATATACATACAAATTATTATACAGGTTGGGTACAAAAAAAACATGAAGACTTTACAGGAAATTTAAGGAATTTTCCAAGGGTAATTTTTTACTATAAGGAAGGCTAACTTTAGACTCCAAAGCCCCCATCTTCCTCCTCCCACCGTAAGATGAAGTTCCATCACATTCTGAAAAGCAAGAAGTTGAATAAAGGACCCTTTCCCCCAGAGGACATCTCAAGACCCTGTTTACATGCCACCTTCCCTCTGAAACTCCCTGGATCCTCCTGGCCAGACTGAATTAGCTCCTCTTCTGATGCCATCTGGGCATTAGTTTCATTTACCTCCAATCTTGGAGCTTTTCACAGTCTACCTTTTACTAAGTTCGTATGTGCCGCACTCTTCAGTGAGACTGTAAATTCATGGGGGCGGGGACTGTATCTTAACCACCTCTGAGTCCCCAGTGTCTGAGGTACTGCAAGCATTCAAAACATACTGGCTGAATTGAACTCTTATGGCAGATTTATGTCACCGTTATCTTTAGCCCTAAAGTGCAATTTGGTGGTTGTAAAGTTATGCAAATATTTTCATTTGTTAATGACCCAAATTAAGGCAGCAGCATTCAACTGTTCATAAACTGAAACCCAACGGATCATTTACTAATAATTAAAATGCTCCTTTCTCCCAGCTAAGAAAATGTTATTCTGCAAAACTTGCTAGACATTTTTAAAGACAAAGGTATCCTTGGAAACAGTGTAAGTGAACCTTTAAGAAGTACAAATAAACTTGTTTTTAGCAATGAATTATATAAAAATTCAAAATGCATTTTGCTGTACTAGTAACTATATAAACAATGACTGTGCAAGGAATAAATGTCAATTAACTCAACAGAATTTTTTTACTCTCCTATTAGAGGTTCTTGGCATATCAGGAGGATATTTAAAATATAACAATTAACTTTAAAGGCATATATATATATATATATATATGCCTTTAAAGTATATGTAAAGTATATTTGAATAAATAAAGTGTACTCTACTTTGAAGTAGATAAATACATATTAGATATACTCCAAAGTAATCATTCCTTTTCTCTTTTGTGGGAAAATGTGAAACAGTAAGAAAAAATTATTAAGAAAAATTGCAAAAAGGAGCAAATGACTGAAGATTTTCCACAGTGTATGGGTCAGCTTGCTAGCCAGAGAAAAGAAAAGGTGTTGGGAATATGATCTGTCCCTCTGAGAAAACAAAAATATGGTACACAGAAGTAGCAGAACAGAGTACAGGACAAGATTGGAGGCAATGGGTGCAGGGAGCAAAGTGCTAAATAGTCAGTAACAGTACAGGAGGGATATGGTGACAAAAATGCAGGACAGATGTGGGGACAGGTAGAGGTGGGAGGGGAGAGGAGAGAGGGTTTCTATACCAGACCCCTGGGGCCTCTTAGAAGAGTTAATATCAAAAGTACATTCTGATATAAAGTCTGATGCTCACCTCAGTGACTTCTGTCATTAGAGATTTAATCAGATAATCACAGAAACGAGATACACATCATCATCTAGCCTAGTGTTTCTTAGCCTGGAATCCAATGCTGAACTTGGGAGGAAAGTAGTCCACGAACCCTCTAAAATTACATCCAAAATTTTGTGTTCCTGTAATTTCTGAGGAGAGAAGCCCCTAGAGTTTACCTAGTTCTTAGAGAAGGGACCAAGGGAAGACCCTCCACTTACAGAATAAGATAACGGGTCCAGAGGGACCAGCCAGAGTCAACCAAAGGTTTAAGATACAAAGCTCTTCACTTTAGCAGGTTCAAATTCAATTTAAGTAGAGATAAAGCAATTTAAATGGTTTAAGTGGTTAAATAAACAGACCATTAGATGGCAATCAGCAGTGTCAACACCTGCAGTCTTACTCATTTGCTGATTGACGGCCAAGTCAGCAAATGAGTCATCAGATGAAGCCTAATGCCCAGGGGACACCCAAAGGCCAACACAGTAAACCTCCAAACAGAGCAAATAATAGAAGCAATAAAAGTTATGCTTTTTGAGAACTTTTAATGACATTGAGGAAATGCCCACAATTATACACATATACAAGACTGAAAACAACAGCAACGACAAAATGTGACTGCTGGTTACTTCTGGTATGTAACATTATTAGTGATTTTATTTTTCTCACTCTTGTTTTCCAGATTTTCTTCAAAAGCACTTATCACTTCTAGAGTTAGAAATAAACAAGTATGCTGTATTACAAGGTAATGGCATAGAGAAAGCTCACACTGAGGTTTCAGCCCCACTATACTGCTCAACAGCTGTGTGCTCTTAGAGAAGTCACTTCACCTCTCTGGGTCCCACACACTTTACCTGTAAAACAACAGAGAACTTAACACCAAAAGATCTTTCCAGCTCTACATGTCTATAATATTAACCGTTAAAACTTCCCCTATTGATGGCATTTGGGGAGAAATAAACCATCCAAATGGAATGTTAAACATTTCAAAATCATATTGCCCTACTACACACAGAAGAAAAACACAAAGACTAAAAGGTAGATATATGTCTAAACATGTCAGATCCTCATTTCCAACAGAGCTGGGGCAGAGCTGACAGGCTGGCAGAGGACAAGAACTATAGGATGTTCTATTGGTGAAGAAGCAGGAAGGGGAGGCCTGCTGCCCTCTCTCCCCAGGGGGGGTGAGCCCACAGGGCTGGGACAGTGGCGGACAGGCCCTAAAGAAGGCTCTGTTTTCAGATGAGGAAAGTAAGATGGGCAGAGTCCTCCCATTTCTACTGGCTGCTCTCTGGTACCGGCTGTGGGAATCTAGAACAGCGACTTCACCATCTGGGGGCCCAGTTCCCTCACCTGGAAAACAAGGATCAGAAAGTCCACCATTATTATCCTAGCTAGATATTGTTCACTCCCAAGACCCAGGTGGATAATGGACGTGTCCCACCACGTGGAGGAACGCTGCCTCCAACAGCTGTGAATGATCTAGAAGCTTCTCAGTAAAGACAGCCTTTCCCACCCGCAGCATCCCCTTTTCCTGCCTCCATTCTTGCACAGCCCCCATCACCATCTGGCACTCTATATTCTGTTTTCCTTATTTGTTTAGTGTCTGTCTAACTCCAATTTAAAAACAGAAGAAGCTCTGTGAAGACAGAGGTTTTTGTCTATCTTGTTTACTGTTCTATTCCCAGGTCCTAGAAGAGGGTAGGTGCTCAAAACACATTTATTGGATGAATCTACTAAAGGGTCGGGAACCCCTCAGTCTGGATATAGAGCTCTTACACTGCATACCCACAGTTTTTCTGTGAACTATTTATTTTAGTCACTATAATGATAATTCGCAGCCAGCAGTGTCAATGATTTGTTTCAGAGATGGAAATTTACAAAGCCAAGAAAAACATAATGTGCCTGGGATTCCTCTCAGGAAATGAAACTCCCGGCCTGAGCTACCAAAGCCGGGCCTGTTGCAGCCTCAACCTTGACTGGAGCATGTGTTATCTCCCCTCGGCAGCTTTGAGCCCTGGGAGGGGGGACGGCTATGTACTGTGTACACAGTAAGTAATCCATAAATGTTTGCTTATAGAAACAAAGGATGAAACTGCCTCACCTTGGTTTGATTTATCACAAACTCAAGCATCAAGGGAGTTCACACGAAGTTGAATTTTCTAACTTTCCTCACCACGTGACAAATACTGAGGTGAAGGGCCAGAGAATGCATGCTTGGTAAGAAAAAAATAATCAAAACCTTTTTTGAAAGCACTGAAGTTTTTCTTTCAAATGCCTTATTTGGTTATAAATGGAAGACAAATGTCCACTCTTTCACTTCTCCCCATATCCACCTCTCAAAACAACATAAGGAAAAACACGAATAACCACGCCCCAGGTTTACAGGTTTCATTAAAATATTTGTGTATGTTAATTTACTTAAAGCATGTTCCATCAGTGTTTATAAGGCGCAAAGCCGGGGGACCATCTTGATGCCTGCATCTCTAGACGACAGAGATGGGACAAGCAGGAAGAGGTCACAGGGCTCTGATTACTCCCAGGTATCACAGTTCATGGCCATCAGCTCCCTAACAAGGGGGAAGGAGAGAGAACGGGTCCAGCCAACACTGCACACCTACTTCTGCAAAAAGGAAAACACTCCCAGGCTGCAAGGGGCAAACCCACCATGAGGAAACTTCGCAAAGGGGGTGTGGAGTCTCCTCCAGAAGATCTGGCCAAATGTAGCCTGCATTTAGAAGACAATGATCATTTACAATCATACCGGTTCCCTAACAATAATTGGGAAGTCCCCTCTTTTAAAAAGCAGTAGATTATGTCCCTTCCATAAGATAAACTCATCAGCAGCCAGGATGATGTGTCCTTCTCATCCTGCTGCCTAAATGAGGGCCCTCCCTCCAAGCTCATTGTGACTGGTTTCCTTTGTGAAATTAAGATACTGACAAGGAATAGAAAATAAAGCCGACAGTTTTAGGGGGCTCAAATGTTATTCCTGGACAATACATCCTGACAAGTCAAAGCTTCCCCCCCGAGTGCTTGTAAAAATACATAACTAAACTAAATGAATTTTTCATAGATAAGCTACAAATAAAGGTGACCAGAGGTGGAGATACAAACAAGGCAGGTGGGGAGGGCAAATGTCAAAGGAAGGCAGGCCATCAGAGCTTCTCTTCACTGCCAAATCAACACACACACATCACACAACTCAGAAACCAACAGTGGTGGTGGTGGTGATGGAGCTGCAGCATCTCTGGTCCTGTACTGAAGGTTGAACAGTCCAGTGTTACTTCTGTCACATTTCTAAAGTATTACACATGCAACACAATGGACTTCAGCGTTCCCCTCCCACACAAGGGAAAAAACTCTTCTTCCAGGAAAAACATAGTTAAAAGAGAGAGGTGGAAAAAAAAAAAAAGAGAGCAAGAGAGAGACATGTTTAATCAAGCTCTGAAAAGTGCAACACCAGGGGCCTTTCCACAAAAGGGGACCAGGTCTTCAAGTCCCTCTGTCGATTCGAAAATAGCAGGTTAAATAAATACAAAATAAATGAGTCTTCCAAAGTTGTATGAAGCATTCAGGAACCTTCCAGGCATACACTTCAATTTATGCTTTGCCAAGACCTAAATCTAGAAGTCAATAATTATTTATTTATTTAGGTAACTGTCACACAGGAATTTCAACACAGAAGGGGAGCGAAAAGGGAAGAGAATGAGTGGCTTGGGGTCTGGCAGAGATGGGCAAGGAAACCATTCCCAAGTCCCTACTATGTGCTAGGCTTTCAACATACATACTCATTTAATTCATTTCAATTTAACCGTTACAATAATTACACTATATGGAGGTATTTTTGTTTATAGAAACTGGTGTTCTTATAAATTAACTAACATACCCTAAGTTGACATAGTTGCTGTGCTTTGGAGCTATGCTTCAAAATTAATTTTAAACCTAGTAATTAAGTAGGTCGGAATATTTTATGGTTTTTTTTAAATAAATTTATTTATTTATTTTTGGCTGCGTTGGGTCTTCATTGCTGCGCACAGGGTTTCTCTAGTTGCGGTGAGCAGGGGCTTCTTTTCGTTGTGGTGCACAGGCTTCTCATTGTGGTGGCTTCTCTTGTTTCACAGCTCAGGCTCTAAGCATGTGGCTTCAGTAGTTGTGGCACGTGGGCTCAGTAGTTGTGGCTCGTGGGCTCTAGAGCACAGGCTCAGTAGATGTGGCGCCTGGGCTTAGTTGCTCTGTGGCATGTGAGATCTTCCCAGACCAGGGCTCGAACCCGTGTCCCCTGCACTGGCAGGCGGATTCTCAACCACTGTGCCACCAGGGAAGCCCCTAAGTTTTATTTCAAACATAATTTTACCTCCCTTTCAAATATGTATCTCCTTAAGGGAGCCACGGAAAATACTGGAGAGTTTTCTGAGGCCTGAAAATATTAGAATGGAAGATAACAGGAAGTGAAAACTGAAATGCTATGTTAACAGCAGTTGTGTCTGAAATATGGAACAAAGGCTTTCATCTTCCCTACTTTCTACTTATCTATACTTTTTAGACTTTCTTTAATAAGCATGAATTACTTTAAACTAAGCACATTATTTAAACCTTCTAAAGCCATTTATTACCATTTGGGAAACTTTTTAAATTATGTCTAAAAAGTAGCTAATGCATATATAATACTTCCTCCATGGCCGGGACTGGGATAGGTTAAGTGAGGCACTCAACTGAGGAACAGAATTTAAGACAGCACTAAAAACTCAGTAATCAAGATACATAAAATTTAATGAAATACTAAATCAAAGTTAATACCCAAAAAAAGCCATGACAGACAAATCAAAACTTGAAATAAAGATAAGATCAGTACTACTGATTGTTTTTTCTTTTTGCTTCAGGCTCCAATACAGCTCTGCTCAGCATGGGCTTACTCTGTGCCTGGCACTATGATAAGCAGTATATTTAGTCCTCCACCAACCCTTATTTTACAGATGAGAAAACCAAGGCATGGAAGTTAGGGAATTAGTCCAAGGTCACAGAGGTGCTCTGCGGTAAAACAATTTTAAAAAGATTAATAAGAGGTCATTTTTACTTGCCTTGACCATAAAGATAAAATCAGCATCTATTTTTAAAACTGGTCTACAAGTGACCAGATCTTCAGATTATCATCCACAACTTGAAAGATTTAAAACTGAAGCTCAACATAAGTGCCTCTTCCTTAGAAGACTAGGTGAATACAGGGGCAATTTGGGCAAAGGACCAAAACCTCACTCTCTTGAAACCTTTTTTATTTTGTTGTTCACACATAGGTGAAACCTCCTAATAGTTCAAAGTAGGGAACAGACTAGATGGAAATAGGGGGAAGTAGGGAAGGTAGATGGAAATGTGAGGGCAAAGACTTTCCTTCCATTTTAATCCCCCAAAGGAAGGCAGGAAGGAAGAAACAAACAGTATAACCTGGAGATCCAGCTCCCAGGGCAGGACAGTCTCTCCATGTGCTAAGCCGTGCAACCCTTCAACCCACAGCCTGCCAGGCTGATGCAGCACACAGACCCACTGTGGTCCCCCCTGCCCTCCTCACCAACCCCATCCCAAGTCTTATGCACAAGGACTACTGACTGTTTTGCCTCCTCATGCGTCACCTTCATGCCTCCAGAAATGCTGTCTGTCAATCTGGAATGTTCCCCTACCACCTCCTGATCTTAACCTGTCAAATGCCTGCTCGCCTCTATATTATACAGATCCAAGACCCCACCCAGAACTTCTGAATTGAAACCTTGAGCTGAGACCCAGGGATCTATAGTTTTCACAGCTCCGCAGGTGATAACTATGCTGCAGGCTTTCACCTAAGTCTGAGAATCACTGATCTTAATTCAATAACGTAAAAGGTATAGGAGGAACACCCACAATGTTTAAGCCCAGATCCAATACAAGGAAACATGTAGAGTATGGGGATGAGGCCAAAACCTTTACTTATCCTCCAGGGGATGAACACACACCTTAGCCTAACTGAAACACCATGGCAGGTTTCCACTCATTAGTGACTGATCAATTCTATTTAGCTGCACTTTTTGGAAAAACACAACTTTGTGGGTGGGCTCTTCCACCAGAATCACCCTTCACCCACTTTCCTTGCTCCTTCTTCCCCGACCCCTGCCAAAATAAAATGCCTTTCAATTTCAATCCAATAAGAAAAGATCTACAGAGCAGGACAAGCTTCACACATCTCTCAAATTATTTTTGGTATGATCACATACTGAAACAGGCGCTTAGCAGTATACTTTCCTGAGAAGAATATAGAACAAAACCAACCCTAGGGTTTTGTTGCCTAGAATCCCTTCACAAACACCTTGTTTGCCAGCTGATTTACAAGCTCTTATCCAAGTTCGAATTTGTGACCATTATGGTGGCTACCTAAAAGCAATGAAGCAATCTGTTTAGAGAAAGGCCACATGCATTTCTAAGGATTTCCTCTCTTCCTGCCATAAGAGGAATAAGATGCCAAAGTGACATCCTCCATATGTATCCTCCACACTGCAATTAGCCCAGTAATGAAAAAAAATACCCCTAATCCAATATTACAGTCTAATGTACTATTTTCCTTTTAAATAGAATCTCAGGTGTGTACATTGGACTGATAAACATGAGCTTTCCTAGTTCCTGATTTAAAACTTAAAAAAATGGTAAAACAAAAAATCTTAAACAAGTTTTGTTTAGCAGCATTTTTAAACTGAGACTATGTTAACACTTTCCCTAGCATGTCATTTTGAAATAACGGCAGCATATACTAAAATATGTGTTCATTCATTTGGGGGAAAACACAGGACTTCAGATTTATTGCAATAGAGTTAAATCAACTATAAGTGTCAGCAGACCCATCTCGCCGGAGCTGATGTGCCACCTCAAAGTCTCCACTTGTCTCAGGGACATATGCTCATCAAATGAGGACAACAAACCATCTGATGGTCAAGTTCTTTCAGCTCAAACTTTCTGCAATTAACTACTAAGTATTAGCACCACAGCTAATTAGGCTTATTTTATTCTTCTACTGTGACACTAATTTTGTTATACCCTGTGCAAGCCAGCACTTATCACAAAAGAGAACTTGTTAGGAACTTTCATTAGAGTAGTTAAAAGAGCCAAGAGGAATGCTCTCCCATATTTACTCATTAATCCATTCATGATTTAGTGGATTCACACATTAAGTCTCCTGCCCACCTCAATCACTCACAAGCATTTCTTAACCACAGGGCACTGTGCAAGGACGGAGAGGTAAGGAACACACAGTCCAGCGGGGGAGTGAAGATGGGGGGATGCAAATGAGTAACGTACATACCACGTGTGGCAGCGACTGGCCAGAACAGTGCTGTCCACTGAAGTAGCCACTAGTCACACGGGGCTATTGAGCATTTGACATTTGGTTAGTCAAACGGAAATAAGTTCTAAGTGTAAATTTCAAAGGATTTGGATGAAAAAAGAAGAATGTAAAATATCTTATTCATAATTTTTTATTGCTTACATGCTGAATAATACTTTGAATATACTGGATTAAGTTAAATATATTATTATAAAATTAATTTCATCTGTTTCCTTTTAATTTTTTTAATACAGCTACTAGAAAATGTAAAATGACAGATATGGCTGGCATCGTATTGTTATTGGACAGAGCTGGGCTAGATGCTCCCCAGTACTGTTTCTTCTTCCTGGGTAGAAAGAAAGACCACCTTTTCCAATCTGCTTGGCAGTTAGGCTGAAACTATGTGATTGTATGCTGGCCAAGGAACATAAGAAAAATGAGGTAGCAAACTCTAGGTGCAGTTGTAAAACAAGGTGCACAACTGTCCCAGCTCTCTCTCTCTCTCTCTTTGATGGGCCCACTGAAAGCAGAGACTCCACAGGCAGCTCTGAGGAAGTCCTAGGTAAGGGAGAAGCCACAGATGTACGGAAACTAGATTCCTGAATCATCACGTGGAAGACCACTCAAGGTATACCCAATGAGATCTTGTCACAAGCGAGAAATAAACCTGGTGACCTACTGTCATTTGGTTACAGCAGTTAGCCTACCCTGACTAATTAACACGCTAAGAAAAAGTACCTCACGAGACAGATGACTACCTGCTCAAGAACTCTCAGGATAAGCTTCAGAGATGAGGCGCCACGCGAAAAGGTGACTAAACATGGTGGTTCTCAAACTCCATCATGTCAGAATTACTCAGAGAGCTTGTTAAGACGAAGACTGCTGGATCCTCTTCCAATCCTCTCTAGGATGATCCAGCTAGGGAGGGAGGTCTGTGTGAGAGCGCTAGCCCTCTAAGGACACAGGGTCTCCCCCAAGACCTTCCTCTGAGCTGCTGTCAGTCTCCCTTCCCCCAATCCTCCAATGCAGGAGGCCTGGAGGGCCGGTGAGAATCTGTAGCTCTAACACGCTCCCAGGTGTGCTGACGTTGCTCGTCTAGGCAGCACACAGCACACTTTGAAAACCAACGTCTTTAAAGAATAAGATTTGTCAAGCAGTGAACCGAACAAAAGGCATTCAGGGCAAAAGGAACTACTATCCAGAAAGGTTTGGAGGGTTGGAAGAGCACGGTGTGTTTGGGGAGCAGCAAGATTTTCAGTGAAGAAGCGTCACAGGTCCTGGGAAAGGAGTAAGGGGGAGAAAAAGCCAGAGAAATGCAGACTTGTATTCAGCAGTCAAGAGTTTGAATTCTGCCTGAGTCCTCAGTGAGAACCTTAAAGCAGAGCTTTCCTTTCCACAGCATAGGTAGCAATAAAAATAATTACTCTAAAGCCAATATGAATGTCTGCTAATACTTCAACTACCTGCAAAATTCCTGGGAAATGACAGGGGTAGAGTATGGTGATTTATTCATTATGGACAACTGTGAGACTCCAAAATTGTAATTCTTGGATGAACCACCCCTTTATTATAATCTTGTTATGTGACCTGAGAAACGATTTAACTGCCATGTAATTGCTGTGTTTGTGCTATAAGCAGAGTAACACCTGCCTTCAGTGTACTTTTACAGAAACTTTTGGGAAATTAGATATGGAAATTTTAAAAATTTGCTCCTAGGAAAAGATATATAATTCACATGCAAAGAGTGTCTATTATTTTAACCAGGTGCTACTCAACCTGGTGAGATACAAATGGCTAGCTGTCTTGGAGAGAAGCAACCAGAACTGACAAACACCACGGCAGAGGACAGATGGGCCTGTGCTGGGTTACGGAAGGCAGGGAGTATGAGGAACAGGACTTCACTAGGAGCCCCTTCCAGGGGCACAGATCTAAGCGCCCTACTTGCCACTACTCGGGACACACACACACACAACAGTTCCCAACTCACTCAATATTAGTGCCCTCTGAATAGGGCAGTGAGACAGATAACCTCTAAAATCACTGTTAACAATATTCTACGAAATCATAATCTAATTTATGACTATACCAAATTTCCAACCCTACCACAATTGTTTATTCACACAGGCAACATAGTTTTTAAAAATTAAATGGTGAAAATAGATTTCTAGGTGCAAGATGCTGAAACAGGCATGCTGTCTGTGCTGTATCCAAATGAACGCTGGGGAAAATAGTGTTTTTCTTTCTCTCAGTAGAAGGAGAAAGACTTCTATTTGAGCTAAACATATTCTTTGCTCAAATACAAATGGCCCCTTTGTGATCTAATGGTCCCTTAGTTATCATTTGAGGGAGGGGGGAAGTGATTTAAAATAGTTTGTTAAAAAACAGTTTATTAAATGTTTTCTCTCACAGTAGTTAGAATTAGATTAATAATACATGGAATTTGCTTATGTCAAAAATTCAAGGAGGGGCTTCCCTGGTGGCGCAGTGGTTAGGAGTCTGCCTGCCCATGCAGAGGACGCAGGTTCGTGCCCCAGTCCGGGAAGATCCCGCGTGCCGCGGAGCAGCTGGGCCCGTGAGCCATGGCCGCTGAGCCTGCGCGTCCGGAGCCTGTGCTCCGCAACGGGAGAGGCCACAACAGTGAGGGGCCCGCGTACGGCAAAAAAAAAAAAAAAAAAAAAAAAAAAAAAACAAATTCAAGGAGCAAACTGGTTTTACACTAAAGAGAAAAAAATTATATCCCTTTCAGCAATATAACCTTAATATAGTCAAGCTGCAATATGAGAAGATACCCTTTCGATATCCTTCACTCACACACAACTTTGTCAAAGAAATTTCGCATATATTATCAATTTCTTTTATCAGGGCACTGTCATAGGTTTCCAACATTTATTTTGCCAAGCAATAATGCTAAAACACAAAACCCAAACAAACAAACTAAAAACAGATAACATTAATCACTACCATTGTTTCATATAGAAAGGTTATTAAAACATATACACACAAACATACTTGCCACCAGGAATGCCAATCTTACATTTTTTTCTTAAAAGCTTTTAAATCTTTAAGAGCTCACTACATTCCCTTATTTTTCTCACTTGCACACAGATCAGAAAGAGCTTTGTCATGGTTTGAGGACCAGCATTTGAGAACCTAGGAGGGAGGCAATCAAATGCTCACAGGAGTTGATGAGTGATCACCTAGCTCCCTGCAAAGGTGGGTTTGAGTTGGCTCTTAAGGTATAATTAAGGGAGCTTCCAGGTTGGTAAATATGTGGAGATTCAGGGAGAGTGGTGTGACTGGAGAGAGCATTGAAGCTCTTTCCCCATACCTCACCCTATGCATCCCTTCCATCTGGCTGGGCCTGAGATCAGATGCCAGAAAGGACCAAGCCAAATATTGCTGACACTACTCCTGCTTTTGGAATCTGACAAAAATATACAAGCCTGCAACCCTGAGTGGCCTCGCCCTGGGAGACTTTTTCATACAACATGATGATGGACTGGATAGTTATTAATGACTGAATGAGATTCTAGTAATGTGCCAGTATCTTTTGACCTTTATGATTGTTTTGCTGTAAGAGTTCCTTGTTTGAAGACCAGGGGGCGGGCTGTGATACTGTGATTTATAATAAGAAATACATATTTGGTCTTTGTCCCATTTCTGGCACAGAGCTCCTAACAAAATAAGAAGAATAATTCAGAATTGGATTGGTGCTTCAAAGTTTAAAAAAAAAAAAAAGAACAACAATGAACTCGACTTCATTTACTTCAGAAAAGTCCAGAATGAAATGCCCACTGCAGAGGAAGGGCTGTCAGCATGAGTCTCAACAGAAGCTGGGATGTGCACACCACCTCCCCGGACAGAAATGCTGATGGAGACAGGCACCCTGTTCTGCCTGCATTATTCTGAGCACTTAGGCTAGTTTTGAGCACTCACCCTCCAGACTACAGACTTAACCTGAAACATGAGATACTCCAATCTAGCAGTTCTCAACTGGGGGTGATTTTGCTCTCCTCCAGGGGACACTTGGCAATATCTGGAGACATTTTTGGTTGTGATGTCTTGTGGAAGAGGCATCTAGTGGGTAGAGGCCAAGGATTCTGCTCAACTTCCTACAATGTACAAGTCACCCCCCCTACAAAGAATTATCCAGCCCAAAATGCTAACAGTGCAAAGGCTGAGAAGCCCTGCACCAACCCTATCAGAGGACTGACTGACTTCTCAAATGTACAGATCTTCTTCTGCAACAAGAGAATGCAGGCACAAAGAGTTCAGTGTATCCATCCTACAATTATATCTTATATAATCATGTTATTTATAATCATATATGTGAGTGTACATAATATTATATATATACATATATAAATATTTACAATTATGTCCCTAATCAAGGTCAATTAATTCACTATCTTTGTTCCTTCCTCCCAGTTGTGCTCCTAATATAAAGTGGTATATAAAGTGGTAGTTCATCTTCCCTTTTCTTTCCATTCTTTTGTATGACTTCTGGAAGAAAATTAGAAACATGCTTATCAAAAATCCAGGCCTTACATATGGTAATTTTTTGTGTTAAAAATATTTGATTATTATGTTTTAGAATAGTACATTCTAGAAGCCCAACAATATTAAACATTAAGTTTTACATTTCTGTTCACTTTAAATTGTAAACAAGTAAAAAACTTGAAGAAGTTAGTGAGGGATGGTTACTACCAGTCCACAAACAGGAAATTGTATAAATGACCAAGGTGTTCTAAAGAAATGTACACATAGAAAAACATCCCTAGTGTCTGAATCATGCTGTTAGAAGTCTCTCTGCTGGGTGGCGGTACTCAACCGTCCGGGTCTATGTGCGTGCAGGTCATGCGGCCACCAAGGACCCCGAGTCCCACCATGACAGAGACACCCTTTCCCAGGAAGACCTTTGCTTGTGGACATTCTATTAATATGGTTCCCTCACGTAAAGCTAATGGCAGGGCACTGATGGGGGTGATAACTTTACAGTGGCTCATCACATAACGCCAGCAAGTGGGCTGGGAGGAAGGAGCACCGGAGACATGTTGACTCGCCAAGGTTTCTACAAACGTGTGCAGAGCTCCCAAGGGAATCATCCTGTAAGTAATGAGCTACACAACTGCTGGTTTACGTATAGTCGTGATAAGCGTGCTGAAAGAAATGCAGAAGATGCTTAACCAGTTTGGGGTCAAATAAGCCTCTCTGAGGAAGATACTTTGTGTCCAGAAGGAAGAGTGAAGTTGAATAAAGAATGGCTGAGTTAGAGCAAGTTGGGGGTGGGGTTAGCACAGCACATGCAAAGGTTCTGAGGCACAAAAGAGCTTGCCCATTTGGGGAATGAAAAGACAGCCCACTCAGTTTCAGTGCAGTGGTCCAGGGGAGAACAGCACATGCTGAGCCTGGTGGGGTAAGCAGAGTACAGATTCACCCTGATAGGTGTATTAAAGATTGTGTGTTTTAGCCTGGGCTACATGGGAAGCCATCAAGGGGTTTTAGGCAGAAAATGATATGTGGCCACACGTGCACAGAGATGAGAACAGAGCTTCAGATGCAGATCTGGTGGGAGTCCACATATAGGCAGGTGGTGGCTAAAAAATGAAAGTGGATGACATCACCCAAGATGTTGGCCCTGAGTAATACAGGTGCTACTACTAGTAATTACCACAAACCCAGCTCACCCACACTGCTTCCAAGGTGCAAACCAGCCCAACAATGACAGTGGTCACACACCTTTTTCCAGACCCTGAGTACTAACAGCAATTCACCATTAGGTGACTTACACCTTCTAAAGTCATTCTGAGCTAAGATCAAGACTAATATTACACAGTTATTTAATTTTTCATATATTTATATCCCATACTACAACTGGACTGTACGTTATAGTTCCTTGATGATGTATATATATTCCAATAATCAATTTTAAAATAAAAGATTTTCTGACCCTGGAAAGATAATCTAATCCAAACCTGCCCTTACACAAGAAGAAGGACAGCTCAAGGAAATTAAGCAAACTGGCCAAGGTCTATCCACTCTGGTCATGGGCTGTTGTGTTACAGAAGGATGCCCATGACCACACCTGATTTCCTATGTAAATCTTTATTTTTTTAAATCAATTTATTTATTTATTTATTTATTTATTTTTGGCCGCACTGGGTCTTCATTGCTGCGCGTGGGCTTTATAGTTGCAGCAAGTGGAGGCTACTCTTCCTTGTGGTGCACGGGCTTCTCATTGCTGTGGCTTCTCTTGTGTTGTGTGGCTCTCTAGAGCACGGGCTCTAGGCGTGCGGGCTTTGGTAGTTGCAGCACGCGGGCTCAGCAGTTGTGGCTCAAGGGCTCAGTTGCTCCACGGCAATGTGGGATCTTCCCGGACCAGGGATCGAACCCGTGTCCCCTGCACTGGCAGGCGGATTCTTAACCACTGCACCACCAGGGAAGTCCCTGTTTATGTTTTATTATAATATTAATGTGGAATTAAATTGCTCTGCCAGTGGTAAAGCAAACAGCACAAGCATTCCACAAAAAAAGTCTGAGTGTTCTGAAATCCAAAGAAACTGCATCTGTGCTAAGCCCAATCTGTACTCATTTCTCAGCTGGCTTAACAGAAAGAAAACAAGAAAAGATGCATGCTCACCCTTCCGCAACCTGTGAGCAGAAAAAGAGCCCTGCAGGGGGTGTTCACTCTGGAACACACCTGCTTAACAGGGGCGCCTACTGCTGCCACCCGAGTGGCCGCGCATCTCCGTAACTTCAGGGAACAGACAGTGAAGTGGGGTCCCTCCATAGATGATTATACACTTTCCTCCTACTGAAAAGGTATGGTTCCCCCCCACCCCCAATCAGGAATGATATGAAAACTCTGGATAAAAAAGAACTCACCAATTTGGCTTGAACTTCTAAATAAAGCCTTTTGTTTAACCTCAGTCATGCTGAGCCCTCAGAGTGGCTTTGCCTAAAACACTGTAAAGAAGACCTCTCTCAAGGGCTTTGATAACGTGTCTCCTGCTTGACCACTAGATTCCTATTTGCCACACCTGAAATAAAACCAGGTCGGCAGCAATGTGAAATAAGGTTTGTCTTCAAAACCACCTGACATCCTTTGGCATTCTCTCACCACCTACCACCCACACTCCATCCCCAGGGCCCACCTCTCTGGACTATCTTCCAGGGTTTGCCATGCTCAGCCTCCACTGTTTCTTCCCGGGAATTCACTCTCCATCTCTGTGTGTTGCTGATTCACAGCTCATCAGGGTGAGACGTTAAGTCCTGAGTGGTCAAGAATACTCCAGATGCCTCCCTGATTTTGTGCATCTTTGTGATAGAACAGAAGGCACTTCCATGCGGGATCGTGGGAAGACAGTTTAGAAGCATATGCCATTCTGCAACCTTATAGTTAGGGAGGGGCTGGCTCTGCCGGGTGTGGTACTGCCCAGCCCACCTATGCCGACAAATCCCTGCTAAATCCCCAGAGTCCTCTTTGCTAAAGCCCTGAGGAGTTTCTCAGACTGTGAGGCAGAGGCCCGTCTGCTTTTCCAAGCTGTGCTCCAAACCACAGAAACATCCCAGGATGGTGGTGAAAGTTACACCACAGTGCCCAACCGGACATCCTCCTCCATGGCTCCTGGGCACTTGGCTGGCCTTCTGTGAGGGAGTCACAGCTGAGAACAGCTAACGTGGGACGTGGATGGATGATGGAGCCATAGGGCAGGGATGAGGGGACACGTCACAGAGAAAAGCCACACGGGGTGTGACGAGGGCACCCACGCGTCTCCGAGTACACGTCTCATCTCACTAAATGGAACGGAAGCCCCTGAAGGTAGGAACCACCCCACCTTCGAGGTTCCAATTGTACTCACCCTCTGGTGTCAACTAAGGGCTGATCATTTGTCCAGGCAGACAGAAAAGCGGAAAAAGCCTGTCACCAATGTGATGAGCCCTTTTTATCCTCAAGTGCACTTTACAGCACTCCTGGTCTTGGTTTTTCCATCTGAATCACACAGGCAGAGAGAGCCCAAAGCCAAGCTGCCAAAATATTTTACAAGTTTTCAACCCAAGAGACTTGGTAAGATTCATGAAGTCTGAAAGAGGCTTGTGGTTCAGGGAGCACAGTCTTGGTCAGCATCTCCTCCTTCTAGAGCAAACTTGCGAACTCCCCACCCAGCTGAGATCTTCCCAATCTACCTTCTACCCAGGACAGTAAGAGCAACGCCAAGGGAGGCTGCACAGCTGCTAACGCTCCAACTGCTTAAACTCTAGGCACACAAATTCTTCTAGATCATTCAGATTACTCTCCATTACTTCCAAAATAGTAACGGAGAGAGGCGATGGGGGCAGACTGTCCTTCGTGGTGGGCAATCCAAGGCCATCTATATTTGCTTATGGATCTGAGCAGCCAGATTCATCTTTAGGGCTATTTTCTAAATTAGTTTGCAATCCCAAATGTACAGAGAGTGGATAGTGGAGAAAGACAGCCACAATGTCACTGGGTCACGGTGAGGCACAGAAAGAAACAGAGAAAAGGGATGGGGGGAAGCTTAGAATCACAGTTTTGTTATATAAATAATCTAACCACAGACAACAGGGTGGACAGGAAGTCAAAGGTATGCGTCAACTCCCCCTTTTACTTTTGTGATAAACCCAAACTCAAGAGTTTGGCACTAGAAGCTCATACATTGTATACTTGGAAATAAATGGCCTAAGTCTTCTCTTAAAACCTAGTGTGGCAATTCCCTGAGTTCCTTCAACAGCCTTTCCAACTCATTAGTCTTGTTGTTCACAGGCTCAGAGGGTGGGTGTGTGGCCTCAAACAAGGTTCATAGGAGCAGTTTATAAACACACAGACACACACACATACACTGGAAGATGGCCAAGGAAAGGATAACAAAACAACTCTTTTTTAATAAGAAAAGCAAAAATAGTTTTAAGGTTTTGTTGTTTTTTTTTAAAATTCATTTCCCAATAGAAGGAATTCTTAAACAATGAACCGTCTTGCTTGTTTCAAGATCATCTGGCCTTCTCCTGAATTCTCTAATTGCCTGCTTCCAGCCAAGCCCTACATGTCTGGGGTTGCAGGACAGAAAACATAAGCAATCCTAAAACTTATCTTCAATGGTCTTTTTTTAAAAAACGTTTCTTTTTTTAACAGAGGGTGATTAGAAATAATAAAAATGAAAGAGGTTTTCAAGTTTTGGTACAGCTAGAGGTTGTTTTTAAAATTGAGACCATTACTGCCTGCTTTCCCTTTGGACAGTGCCCAGCATTTTTCAGATAAACACGCATCTCCAGAAACTATCAGAACTTCCTCTTGTTTTACAACACTGGTCACGAGAGAGTATGATTTGGACAGCCGCCTGCATCCCTCTGTAACACAACAGGCCATTCTAAAAGGTGGTTGAATTCTAAGGGTGAAAAGTGAAAACAAATTTCAGCATCAACTCTCTTGCATCCAAGTTCCCAGAAACTATCCATGTGCCCTCATTTATTAATTTGGCGAAGAAGGACCGTGAATCCCACTCCAGTTAGTGGAAAAGGGAAACCAAAAAGAAGACAATGATGTCTACTTTGCAGGAGTGGCTAAAACATTCAGGGCTCTGCCTGTCTTCAGTATCCCACCCCACTCACCCCCCAAATCAGATTTATAAACACAGGAGGATCTGGTGTAACTTAAGGCTCTGGGAAAGAACATACATAGAAGGGGCTCCCACCTACCAACTTTAAGTTATAAGTACACACCAGTCCTTTTAATAGCCCTTCTCTGGATTTTCTCCTGCCCTGTTAGGTCCTTCTTAAGATGTAGCACTCAGTTCTCAGCCCTGACTCAGGTACGCCAGCAGGTCATGGATCTGAATGAGAAAGCAACATCTCAGTACCCTTTCTTTATAAGGTCCCAGGATTTCAGGCCCGGTGATGCAATTTGCAGATATTTTCAGTTCACAAGAGCGGGAGCCAACTTTTCCAAGGCAGGGTGCTAGATTCCCAAGCTCATCTTTCTGGAAGCTTGGTAGTTTGCAGTTGGCAAGACACAGCAGAGAAGGCCACCGCTAGACGTTAATTAAACATTTGAAGTTTGCCCTAGATAACCATACACAGAAAACCAATGCCTACTTGGGGAAAAAAAAAAAAGAAGAAGAAGAAAAATGAGGTAAAAACATTCTCCTCCTATAATCTAAACAAAAACCCAACACACACAGAAACTAGCATACAAACTCCATTCTGCAGTTTGGAAATGAATGACAAATTGCTCCAAAATCTTCCATAACCTGCAGCGCTACCCTTAGTTAGCAAACTCTAAAGTGCAAATACCCTTTGACAGATAGAATTCTGTAAGCTATTTATACCATGTTGTGAAGGTTTTAATCAGATAAGAGCCTAACATGTAGCTGAGATCATCCACACGCAGACTGACAGTGACAGGAAGGGTGGGGGTAGATTTCTCGAGCACTGAGGGGGCAGGTGGGTGCCCAGAGCACGAGGCACTGTAGTGGGTGGTTCCAAAGGCCAAGGTGCAGCAGCAGGAGAGAGGACGTTTGACCCAAGTACAACCTTGTCCTTGGTAGTGTCAGTAATTATCTCCCTGCAAGGATAGGCTCTTCTGCGAAGTTATCAACGACACAGACTAAACAATGATTCTAGCATTCCCCTCGCCGCTCCCTTCTTACTGCTACGGAACTTTTTGTACATATTATTGGGATAATTACCTAAATGTGCTGCCTTATATTTTTACTGGCTATGATGAAACCATTTTTCATCTCTGTTAGGAAACCATGCAAATTTGGTTTAAAAGACTTTATTCTAAGAGGCTTTAGGTAAAATAAGTCCCCCAAACTCTTTCTTAAAAGGAAAAGCTGGAAGTGCTACAGTTCAATGTACACATGGCCACCAATTCCTGCTGATAATCTAAATAGCACATACTGGGTTGGCCAAAAAGTTCGTGCGGGACGTTACAGAAAAACCCGAATGAACTGTTTGGCCAACCCATACTTTCACTCTTCTGGTCATAGACAGCGGTAATAAACTGAATCCCTCGTCCCACACAAGCCCTTTGTGGCTTTTTCTTTCCGTTTCACTTATGTGTTACGGAGACCGGGGTTGGGGGGCGGGGTAGAGGGCGGGAGTAGGGTACCTTTTCTGTAGAAAAGTCAGAAGGCACAGCACAGGCCTTCCTAGACATCACATTAAGGTAACCCTGGGTTAACTTTAATTCGCTCTTACAGTCTAAACAAGATGATGGCCAGCCTATGGCTCAGAGAGGAATCTGGGGGTTTTCTGAGATGCAGGAAGACACAGCAGGGGACACCAGAGAGGGAAAAGGACCTCCAGGAGCCTAGGCATCTGCCACGACACAGGAGCAGGTTCACCAAGAAATTACCGAAGCTCACGCTTCAGCACCCTCCCTGGCATAGGCCCCTCCTAAAGTCCTGTACCTAACTTGGTCTTTTCACTTTCTATTAGTTCTCTTAAAGAGGGCTCTCAACTGTAGGAGTTTCAGGCCCTACAAAAGCTGGATCTGTCCCTGACCTGAAGGTTCCTCGGGTATTCAAACACAGCAAGACCAAAAGTGAACTCATGATCTGCTCTCCCCCTTTCTCTGCTCCATGCCGGCTACGCTTAAACCCGTCCCTCCCCTTCCATGCCTGCATTTGATTAATGGCATCACCACCTCCCAAGTCAGAAGACTGGGCGTTGCTATTCCCTGCTCTCTCATCCATTTCCAGTGTGCAGCAGTCCTTTCCCTCCATGCCTTCCATCAGAGGGTTTGTCTGGAGGGTCAGAGCTCTCACCCTGGTCCTCCTGCTTCCAGTCTCTTCCTTTCTGATTCCAAACCCCACTCTGGCATGAGGAGGATGGTCTAACCCCACAGGGCCCCGTGGGCCTCCAAACTGAACACTGGTTGCTCAGCACATGAGGCAGCTCTTCACAGACAGGCCAACTCACCTCACACCCAGCTCTGAGCCGCTCAGCCCTCCCTGCACACCTCCCAGCACGTTGTTCCCCTTGGCTACAGGTCCTCCCCACGCATGACCACACCCTAATGCCTTCAGGGTTTGCGTTTATCCTTCAAGACCCCCTGAAATGCCACCTTCTCTTCGGTCCTTCCCAGTAGCCCCCGATCAGCTGTTCCACACACCCTTCGACCTCCTGTGGAATTCAGCTATTGCTTTCTACTGACGTTTCCTCTTATCTCCCAAGCTGGACTGGGCTCCTTGTCCTGCCTCATCTTTTTCTCACTCATCCAGTGTTACGAGGTTCATTCATTTCTGAGTACTTTCCCACACCCCATGTGTGCTGTACCAGAAGGCTGGACTCTACGGTATGACAGTTAAGAGCACAGGGCTCTGCAACTAAATGACTGGTTTGAATCCCAGCTGTGCTACTAACTACTTATATGACTTTACACTTTATTCACCTTTCTCTTTGTTCCCCGATTTGGTTTCCTCATCTATAAGATTAAGGTAACACGAGTACTTCACCAGGTTGTCATAAGAATTAAACGAGTAAATAAACATATGGAGCTTAGAACAGTGCATGAGAACTAGTGAACACTCAATAAACGTCAGCTATTCTGATAAGGGTAGAAGGAGGGGCCATGACTTTATTCAATGATCAATTATTCCTCTGCTCCACTATTTAAGACCCTTCTAAAGGGCAGAGGGGATACGTACCTTGTGCAAGAAGGATACTGTGCACACAGCTCGCTAAACGTTTCTGTGAGTGGTTCAGATGACTCTGCCGGTGCTCTAGAGGCAGGAGGCTTAAACAAAAATATGCAGGCAAAGTTCTTCAAGCTCTGGGCATTTAGGGGGCTGTAATCCTGCTTCCAGATGCAAACCTCACCATGCTCTACCTCCCTGACCACTCAACTCTAGACAACTATTCCAACTCCCTTCCTTTGCCCTTCCCGGGGCCTTGGCTCTCGGTACTCTCAGCTCTCTCACCAGGAGACTCTGTCCACTCCCATGCCTTCCTCACCAGGCTGGGATCCACAGTTCTACCTACAGCCCAACAGTCATGGCCCCCCTCAAACTCAGGATGACCCAAAATAAAATCCTCCTCTCCATCCCAACTTCCCCAGACTCATTCCTTCAAAGCTGTTCCCCAGCTCTGTAGACGGCAGCCTGGAGGTGCCCAAGGCAGACATTTGAACACCCTTGACTCCTTTCTCTCTCATTTAACTATCTCTTAGATCCAGATACCACCCTCCATCTCCACTACCAGCCACCTTAGTCCGGCCACGACTGCCTGTCATCATGCTGCCCAGGCCTCCTCACTAGTGTCCCCATCTTCAGACACCCTCTTTCTCCAGCCCATCATCCACTCTACAGTCTGAGAGATCTTTCTAAAACATCAGTCTGACCATGTATTTCCTAATCTAAAACCTTCAGCAAATGGTTCTCCTCCAATATTAGAATAAAGTTCCAAAACACCCACCATGATCTGGTCCATGCTACCTCTCTAGCCGCACTGGTCACCACTGTACTTTCAGCCCAGTGAGCCCTCTCCAGCCTCATGAAACTAGAGCAGCTACAAGGAGGTCTCAGCTCTCCCTCCCTAGGACTTTGCTCCTTATGCAGAAACGTCCTCCTACCCTTTTGGTTGGTTAACTTCTTTACCTTCTTCAAGACTCAAGTCAGACATCACCTCCTCCAGGAGTCTTCCTTGACTCTGTCCCAAAGGTGAGCTAGGAGTCCCTTGCAGGTTTTCTCATGGTAGCTAGGCTTATCTCCATCACAGCCTGCATCCCACGTAGGAGATCTCCAGGCCTTTTGAGAGCACAGACTGTGGCTTATTCACCATTGTATTAAAAGGTATCCAATGGATATTGGGTGTGACATAATACGAATTATTTGGTCTCTGCCCTGATTCCTGGCACAGAGCTTCTAAAACTCCTGTAATTCCGTGACTAACAGGGGCGACAGAAGTATCTTGTTATACATAATAAACCCCTTTCAACCATACCTGAGTTTATGTTAATGAGGTGACTCTTAGAGCAGGAGGGGTTGGTTGCCTGAGGAACCAATCCTGTGAATAGTAGGCTGTATCTTTCAGCTCTGCTTCCTGACTTCCCAGGAGAGGAGAGAGGCTGGAGCTAGAGTTCAATAACCAATAGCCAATGATTTAATCAATCATGCCTACATAATGGAGCCTCCTAAACACAGAGGTTTGGAGAGCTTCTGGGTTGGTGAACACATAGAGGAGTTAGGAGAATGGCATGCCTGGAGAGGGCATGGAAACTCCATAGCCTTTCCCCATACCTTGGCCCATGCATCTCCTCCATTTGGCTGTTCCTGAGTTGTATCTTTTATAACAAACCAGTAATAGTAAGTTCGGTGTTTTCCTGAGTTCTGTGAGCCATTGTAGCAAATTATCGAATCCAAGGAGCGGGGACGTAGGAAACCCTGATTTACAGCTGATTGGTCAGAAGCACAGGTGAAAACCTGTGAGCCCTGGAGCCCTTGACCTGTGGGATCTGCACTAACTCTGAGTAGTTGGCGTCCAAATTGTTTAACATGAGGGATAAACCCCACATATTTGGTGTCAGAAGTGTTGGGAGTACAGGAAATAGCTTTTCCAGTAGAGGGGAAAAAACAAGAAAACAATTTCAGGGTTCTCTTCTGATCGCTCTTTGACAGTACAGAAAGCTCAGAGAAATAAGAGTCACTTGTAAGGCAACTTCTTTGATGATGCTGTTACCTATTTCATAAGCCTAGAAAACACAAGGAATACCAAACGTGCAGAAGGATAAAACTATTAGCAAGGACTGCCACCAAGCCCACATCTTAGAACTGTACAAGCAAACAGACCCTGTAAAGGCAGAACATACTCTAGAAAAGCAGAGAAAACCTATCCGTCAGCAACTACCATGTCCCTCTGCTTAGGTTCACAAGTCACATCTACTTCAGTTTTCTAGGATATGGGTTTTTCCTTGGCAGAGAAACAAATGTTTATTGAAATGCATCCGAGGATAAAGCCTTGAATTGTTCACTGACATGCGAAAAAAGTAAAGTACCCCTTTATCCAATATTTCAGTACTGAGGTGACAACAAAAAATACACACACATACACAAATAGACAGTCACACACAGACATATGCATATCTAAAACTTAACACACAGGGCTTCCCTGGTGGCGCAGTGGTTGAGAGTCCGCCTGCCGATGCAGGGGACACGGGTTCGTGCCCCGGTCCGGGAAGATCCCACGTGCCGTGGAGCGGCTGGGTCCGTGAGCCATGGCCGCTGAGCCTGCGCGTCTGGAGCCTGTGCTCCGCAACGGGAGAGGCCACAACAGTGAGAGGCCCGCGTACCGAAAAAAAAAACAAAAAACTTAACACACACATAAGACGTAGGCAAGGAGGGAAATCAATTATCTTTAGAATTCACATAATGTATAAAGGAAAAACTACAATTCACTCTCCATCTATTAGGATACAGATAAATTTCCTGCAGACACCAACACAATTGGTTTGGAAACTCTGGTAGTACCTCTGCTTATAGTTTGCTGGGACTCCCTTTGTTAGGAGAGACCGGATACACAAAACATGTAGATTCAAACCAAGGTCACTTGAGGATGCAGCTGCCACATTGGAATTTCTTTCATCAAAATGCACCAGAGATTCCTTATTAAGACAAGCTTGATCTACCTTATGAGCAGGGGATTTCACAAGGAAACACATTTACAAATATACTTAACCCTACACTCAATCCTTAACCCTCAGCCCCTGAATCTTTACCAATACCTGCTTTATAAAACTACCTAAATCAGCAACTTACGCAGTATAGCCTATTTATAGATAAATCTTTAAAATGTAGAATTTGTTTCTTCAAATTCCTTGTTTCCATTTTTACTAAACTGTAATTGAACTCATAGCTGGATAAGAAGTTTGCTTCTATAATGAACAAAGGATAGTTCCCAAACAAAGCCTAGTACATAAAGGAACATAAAACATAATGAAGGCAGGATCACAAATCAATGACTAAGGAATGGATTATTCAAAATACAGGAATGGGAAAAATGAGTGTTGGGAGTAAGGAGGAAATCAAGTTAGGGCCTCAACTAAACTATATACCAAATAAATTCTAGATTGACTAAAGCGAGGATTGGCAAACTTTCTATAAAGGGTCAGCTAATAAATCTTTTAATCCAGAAAGTAAATAATATAGACCTCTACCGCAACTACTCAATTCTGCCACTAAGAAAGAAGTCATAGACAACATGAAAACAAATGCCAATAAAACTTTATTAACAAAACCAGTTGGCAAGCAGGCCCCTTGGATAAAAAAGCCAAATGGTAAGTAAATAAATAAGCAAGCAAACAAGTTCCAAAAGAAAATACTGGTGAATATCTGATCTGAGATAGGCAAGAATTTCTAAGTATAAAAGTAATGGAAGAGGGACCTCCCTGGTAGTCCAGTGGTAAAGAATCCATCTTCGAATGCAGGGGACACAGGTTCGATCCCTGGTCAGGGAACTAAGACCCCACATGCTGCAGGGCAACTAAGCGAGCCACAACTATTGAGCTCGTGCGGCTCAAGGGGAGAGCCTGTGTGCCACAAACTACAGAGCCCACACGCTCTAGAGCCCGCGCACCACAACTAGAGAGGAAAAACCTGCATGCCACAACTAGAGAGAAGACGGAGCACTGAAACAAAGAGACCACAGGCCTTAATGAAAGATCCTGCATGCCTCAACAAAGATCTCGTGTGCCACAACTAAGACCCAACACAGCCAAAAAAATAAGGGGGAAAAAAAAAAGTAATGGAAGAAATCACAGAGGAAAAGACTCTTATGCTTATCACATACATTTAAACTTCTATTAGTAAAATAAGTACTATAAAGAAGGTAAACAAAATTAAAGGCAAATGACAAAATGGAGAAATACTTGAAAAGAATATGACAAAGGATTTGAGTTTCAAAATTGTATCTTTTATCTCTCAAATTGGCAAAACGATCCTGGCAATCATCATATATAAAACAAGACTAATATTCACTGGTGCTAGGAATGTAACTTGGATCAATCATCAAGCAATAAAACAATATGCCTTAAAGGGCCTTTAAAAAATTCATTCCTGCCTTAACAAGTTCATGTTTATGAATCTAGCCTATGAAAATAATTACAGATCCATAAAAATATGTTTGGGTAAAGATGTCTTCAATAAGCTTAGTTTATAACAACCTAAATGCCTAACAAAAGAAAAGCATTTAAATAAATTCTAGTATATGCATTACAATGGAATATTATGCACTTATTAAACACTGTGTTAGCAGAACATTACAGGCGTAAGTAAATGGCCATAAAAAATGACAAGAGAAAAAGGCATCGGAATTATTTATGAAATATTATACCATTTTTTATATTTGCATAAGCATGGAAAGATATTAGAAAACATACACTACATGTTAAGCAGTAATTAATTCAGGGCTGTGGGATTATGGCTGATTTTGTTTTCCTCTTTATTCTTCTCTGTAGTCTCTATATTTTCTAAAATAATTACATATTCTAAATATGAAAGACGACCAACGTAACTTTTAAAAAACCAAAAAAGTTGTTGCTTCTCACCAGATCAATGGGAGAAACATAAACCAGCTATTGGAATACCTAAAAAGACTTGAGCAAAAGCAGTAACAGCCCTACTCATCTGTTTCTACTCAGTATTTCTCTGCTCTTCCCTCTTCAGTATCTATGAAATAGCTACCAACTCTAAAAGGTTGATGACCCCCCAGAACAAACACATTCCAGCCCCCCACAATGGAACATTTCAGAATTCTACGGGGATATTTAAGAATGCTAGTGGTCATGCTTCCAGAAGTTGAGGCAAAAGTAGTACTAATTTGAACCCTGGTATGACTATGTTACTGCCTAAGTATACAGCAATCCAAGTTGATATTATTCTGTTGAGCAGATAACTCCATCAACAGCTTAATAAAAAGCAATAATGATTTACAATAGCCAGGACATGGAAGCAACCTAAGTGCTCATCGACAGAGGAATGGATAAAGAAGATGTGGCACATATATACAATGGAATATTACTCAGCCATAAAAAGAAACGAAATTGAGTTATTTGTAGTGAGGTAGATGGACCTAGAGTCTGTCATACAGAGTGACGTAAGTCAGAAAGAGGAAAACAAATACCATATGCTAACATATATATATGGAATCTTAAAAAAAGAAGAGTGGTTCTGAAGAACCTAGGGGCAGAACAGGAATAAAGACACAGATGTAGAGAATGGACTTGAGGACACGGAGGGGGAAGGATAAGCTGGGACAAAGTGAGAGAGTGGCATGGACACATATACACTAACAAATGTAAAACAGATACCTAGTGGGAAACAGCCGCATAGCACAGGGAGATCAGCTCAGTGCTTTATGACCACCTAGAGGGGTGGGATAGGGAAGGTGGGAGGAGATATAGGGATATATGTATACATACAGCTGATTCACTTTGTTATACAGCAGAAACTAACACAACATTGTAAAGCAATTATACTCCAATAAAGATGTTTAAAAAAAAAAGCAATTATGAAGGCAAACTGCTTGAAGTTACAAGCAGAGAAAACAAATTTTCTTGTCTTCAATTTTTAAAAATCTCAAAACAATATTTCTGGAGGATAATCTGGCTATACATACAAAAATCCTTTAAAAAGCAAATATATTGAGCTCCATGAGCTGTTTGTATATTTTGGAGATTAATCCTTTGTCTGTTGTTTCATTTGCAAATATTTTCTCCCATTCTGAGGGTTGTCTTTTTGTCTTGTTTATGGTTTCCTTTGCTGTGCAAAAGCTAACGGAAAACAGTATGGAGCTTCCTTAAAAAACTAAAAATAGAACTACCATATGACCCAGCAATCCCACTACTGGGCATATACCCTAAGAAAACCATAATTCAGAAAGAGACACGTACAACAATGTTCACTGCAACGCTATTTACAATAGCCAGGACATGGAACCAACCTAAATGTCCATCGACAGATGAATGGATAAAGAAGATGTGGCACATCTTCAATACAATATTTTATGGCTGAATATTACTCAGCCATAAAAAGAAACGAAATTGAGTTATTCATAGTGAAGTGGATGGACCTAGAGTCTGTCATACAGAGTGAAGTAAGTCAGAAAGAGAAAAACAAACACTGTATGATAACACATATATATGGAATCTACAAAAAAAAAAAGGTACTGATGAACCTAGTTGCAGGGCAGGAATAAAGAGGTAGACATAGAGAATGGACTTGAGAACATGCGGTGGGAGGGCGAAGCTGGGTCGAAGTGAGAGTAGCATCAACATATATACACTACGGAATGTAAAATAGTTGGCTGGTGGGAAGCAGCAGCGTAGAACAGGGAGATCAGCTCGGTGCTTTGCGATGACCTAGAGGGGTGGGATAGGGAGGAGGGAGGGGATATGGGGACATGTGCATGCATATGGCTGATTCACTTTGTTGTGCAACAGAAACTAACACAGTATTGTGAAGCAATTATACTCCTATAAAGATCTACTTAAAAAAAAAAAAAAAAGCAAATATACTTTGACCCAGCTACTCCAAGTCTAGAAGTTTATGCTAAGAAAATAATTTGACAACTGTTTAAAGTACACATACAAAGATGTTTATCACAGCATTTACAATTGGAAAAAAATGGGATAATGGGTATAAGTTAAATAAAATGTCACTTCCTCCAATGTGAATGTTTGTGTCCCCTCAAAATTCATATATTGAAACCTAATTCCCAATGTGACGGTGTTTGGAGGGGAGGCCTTTGGGGGTGGAACCCTCATGAGGGGGATTAGCGTTCTCTATAGAAGAGGCCCCAAAGAGATCCCTCACTCCCTCCTGCACATGAAGTTACAGTAAGAAGACAACCAAAAAGTGGGTCCTCGCCAGACATCAAATCTATGGCTGCTTTGATCTTGGATTTCCCAACCTCCAGAACTATAAGAAATAAACGTTTGTTACAAGCCACTCAATCTATGTTATTCTGTTATAGCAGCCCGAAATAAACTAAGACACATCCATACGATGAAATGACACCATTAAGAATTAGATATACATGTATACTCATTGACATAGAAAGATGTTTGTGATATCTATTTAAAGCAAACAACAAGACTATAGAACAAAATAACATGTATATTGTTATGTATTAGACAGCTTTGGTTGCCATAACAAAATACCAAAGACTGAGTGGCTTCAACAACAGAAATTTATTTGCTCGCAGTACTGGAGGCTGAAGTTCAAAGTTAGGGTGGCCTAACTTTGAACTTCATCCTGGATTGGGACCCTCATCCTAGATTGCAGAGAGCTGCCTTCTTGCTGTGTGCTCATATGGCAGAGAAAGAGAGATTTCTTACTCTTCTTAGAAGGCCACAGTCCTATTGGATTAGGGCCCCACCCTTATGACCTCATTTAACTTAATTACTTTCTAAAGACCCTACCTCCAGATGCAGTCATACTGTGGATTTGGGCTTCAACATATGAACTGGGGGTGGAGGGAAACAACAAAATTTAGTCCACAGACACCCATTACATATGTAACTTTTATGAACAACACTATACATGGATGAAGTTCTTGAAGGTTTTTGCCTCAAAATATTTGTATCAGTGGTTACCTCTGTGTAGCAAACACAGCACACTTAGTTTCTACAATGAATGTTAAATTTCCTGCTTATGATTTAATAAATATTAAAAAGACGGTAAATTTTTTAAAAGCACCAGGGAAAGGTACAATACTCGCTCCTGCTAGCTCATGCTGGCTGCACTCACAAAAAGCAGCATCAATAGAGCAACGCAATCTCAGGACACAGGAAATGGATCTAGGAATCAGAGCAGACTGTTCCTTGAAAACATCAGCCCAATTTACTGCTGTGATCAAAATAGGCAACGAAATCCACTGGGCATCATTAGGAAGGATAATTAGAAATAAAATGGAAAACACAGCCTACCGAAAGCCACGGCCCCGTGACCGGACCTAGAACCAAAGGAGTGTTCCAGAAGGTGGCCAAGCAGGTTTCCGCTTTCTTACAATTCAAGACACTTGTAACAGTGCAAGAAACAGTTATGAGAGAACATCTGAAAAAATAAAGATCTAGCCTTTACTTTCCCCGCTGCCTCAAGCTGACAGGTATTATACCACTTTTCACTTAGCCCGTCATCGATTATACCGTTATCTCCCCTTACCCTCCTGCAACCCATCTATCCCTGTAGCTGCACAGACACGTACAAGCAGGACCGCAGGCTCTTATGGCCGTATCGCCTTCAACTCTGTTCTCTTTGCACAGTGCACATACGATAAACCAAAGGATTTTCAAAGCCAATAGGTGCTTTACGTTAGGAAGGACTGTTTAGCCTGGGGAGACTAAAGTGGTCTGATAAAATCCTACACAGCAGTAAAGGCTGAGAACATGCTGACGACGTGTAGCACATCTTGAAATAGGAAAACCATGAAAAACTTCAAAGCTTTAAGGAGGTAAGAAAAAAAGATTAACTATCAATTTACCACGGGTAAAATTATCAATATATTATCCCAACATGTCACAAAAGAAATTGAGGACAAGAAAGTTTGTCTTCTCTCCTTGTGACTTGCAGCAACGTGCTCTCTATGAAGCTACTGACAAAATCCCAGCAGCCATCAAGGGTATAACTAAGTGACTTCTTTCACGTCAGTTACAACTGGCAAAAAGAGAACATGGTACAGCATAATCCCACAGGTCCTCACTTCCTCCACAGAAACATTAAGAGAAGATTCTATTACTGGCTATGAGTAAAACAGGGCAAGTCCTAGTCAATAGGGCTGGGTGCATCACAAACCTTCACAGACAAGGAAAAATGGGATTTACAAGTGTTTTGTCTCAGCTCAAGCTGCCCCTCCTCATGGAAGGTGCCTGGGCCAAGCCGAGCCCTCACGTCCTTGACCGTGCCCTGTGCATTCTATGTCAACTTCCCCCGGTGGGGACCTGAGCTTCTTCATCATTCCTGTACATCCAGCACCCGGCACAAAGAAGCACTCAAGGGTGTTTCTTGAATAACCTGGACATTCCATTAATTAGAAAAGAAAGACTTTAGAAAACTCTATACTCAAGAATACAATCTACCCCAACTCAAATCCCGTCCCTCCATTGTGGCAGAATTACTAATCAAAATCTAAGTGTGGCACACTGGATATTCAGTCAGTCCACGACTTCCAGATAAGCCCTTTTCCCAGTGTACCACCCGCCACGGGGCTAATTCATGCCTTTTAGACATAAAGAGAACCTTCCTGTGCAAGATCGCACAGCTGCAGCCTTACTATAAAGCTAACGTCTGCGCTCAAGACATCTGATTTTTAATGAGCTATAGTGTAACTTTTAAAGAAGTCACCCAGGTGATTTTTAGTAACGGATGAAGATGTAACGTGTAGCTTAAGCGCTACATGTGCTGTAAGTGAATATTATATAAAACTGTCTTAACTCTGATGTAGCCATTGGCACAGCAAAGCACACAACTTGTGTGAAAACAAAACATAAAAAAAAAGCAAGCTTAATAAAATTAGATTTTTACGGAATTAAATTAACATTAAAAAAAGACATCTGATTTTGCTTCAGAGCCACCTTGAAGGTTTGTTCTTCACTATAGTTCTCTATTCACTTATTAATTCATACTCTGCTTTGTTTCAAAAGGATTTAAAGTGATTTACATAAAAACATACAGAAGAGGATTAAAAGTATTTTAATAAGCAGATGAGAAGAAGCAGACAGTGACAAAATAGTCATACAGGAAAGTAAGAAGCAAAGTTTAAGGGAAATATAAAACAAATCATTTTGAAAGAGCCTATGTATGTTAGAATCGGGTCATATTGTGAAACTGTTAAAAGATAAGCTTTCTTTTATTTATTTATTTATTTATTTATTTTTTGCGGTACACGGGCCTCTCATTGCTGTGGCCTCTCCCGTTGCGGAGCACAGGCTCCGGACGCTAAGCCTCAGCAGCCATGGCTCACGGGCGCAGCCGCTCCACGGCATGTGGGAGCTTCCCGGACTGGGGCACGAACCCGTGTCCCCTGCATCGGCAGGCGGACTCTCAACCACTGCACCACCAGGGAAGCCCAGATAAGCTTTCTTTTAACAGTCAACTGAAGAGGTGGCTGAGGTCAGTTACATGAATCATAATGTATATAAAATAAAAATGAAGTAGTTCCTCAGGAAAAGCAAAACCATTCAGAGCATGAAGACAAGAAATTTCTTCCAGGGCTCCTCATAAAAGGAACGCTAAAAAATAGAAGTAATTATAATTGCTAACAATTAGCACTAACTTACGTGCAAAACACTGTTCTAAGAACTTTAGACATATTCACTCATCTAATAACCCTATGAGGTAATAAGCACTGTTATTATCTGCATTTAATGGATAAGGAAACAGGAACAGAGAGGTTAAGTAAACTGCCCAAAGTCACACAGCTAGCAAGTTGTGGATTTGGGACTCAAACCCTGAAGGCTAGCTCCAGAGTCGCCACTCTTAACCACTACACTATAGTGCCCTCAACACCCTCATAGCAGACATCACTTTTCTAAGGATGTTTCTTATGATGTCCTTCAGTGTGGGCAAGAGAAAAATGCAAAGCTTAGTTCAGGAGCAGCAATTCCTCTGAGGCCAAAATGAGCCAGTCCACCCCTGTGGGTTTCTGACAGATAGGCAGATATCTCCGGTATTTTAGAGTCTCCAGAAGAATGGTAGCTACATGAACATTACTTTTCCTCCACAAGGTTTGTTATGCATTGAGTGACGGGGGTGGGGGTTATACCCTGAGGAGCAGTGAAGTACAGTGCTGACCTGCTGACAGTTAAGGTCGAGCCACAGGCTGGCGTCACCACCTGAGCTGGAGGAAGGACAGACATCCTCCCCACCAATGCTGAGGCGCCTGACAAGGACGCACATCTGCCTGATGAGAAGGTCAACCTACTTTGCATGGAGCAGGCCCAAGGGACGGCCGATGGGCAGGGCTCCCTTAATAAAGGGTTTGGCTAGATCAAACCAAAGGATGAGAAGGTCCTCAAATGCCCATGCCACAGAACAGGTCTCAACAGAGCTAGTGTGGACAATATCCAAAGATAGTATTATCAAATCAATTGTCACTCAAGGATCATAGCAAACCCACGGAATGGCCAGCCTTGGACCACATAACTTCTTAGGGTAGCTCCAAGAAAGACTGGTTCTAGAAGATAACCTATCTTCTCAACAGCTTCTCCAAGTTCAAGTTCAGGACCATAAAACCATTTCATCAGAGTTCACTTATTAGCCAAGGACTTACTAGGAATCAGGCATTGTTCAGGCTGTTGAGGGCAGAGCGGTAAGTAAAACAGACAAAAATCCCTGCCATCATAAATCTTATTCCTGTTTAAGTACCATAAGTAACAGCACTAATTACTATTACTACATTTACGCTATTATTCTTGCCTAACAGTATGTCAGCTGAGATCAATATTATGAAGAAATTATAGCGAGGACCCAGAGAAGGGTGCGCTGGGGGTGCAGCAGGATTACACCAGTGGTCAAGGAAGCCTTGCTGCCATGGGGAGATCTAAGAAAAGCCCTGCAGGAGGCTGGAGTGGACCAGGTAAACGTCTGGGTAGAGATCCCAGGGAAGAGGCCAGTGAGAGAGGAATGAGGAGAATGAGGAGGAAACAGGGTGACAAGGAGGAAACAGGGTCTGGTGGGCAGGCTGGGGATGGACCTGGAAGCCCCCGTAAGGATTCTGGATCTGACTGAGCAGAAGAAGGATGGTCTGACTTTCCTTTCCAAAGGACCACTGTCTGCCACGTAGAGAAGAAGGCACAGGGCCAAGGAGAGGGGCAGGGAGACCAGTTTGGAGTGAGAGGGTGCATCTTTCCACCCACAGCACCTCGGCCACATGCACACACGGTCCTGTTGTGCTCCGGGGTCTGCTGGTGTGGGTGAGGGTGGTGGCAGAGAGCATCTGACCAAAGGCACAGGACCTGTGCTTCAGAATCCAGTCCCAGAGTACCAACAAAGGCCCCGGCAGGCTAGAATTCCTTCACACAATAAAAGAAAAAGAAAAACATGCAGAGTCTCCCAAAGGCAGGTTAACCAAACAAAAGTCAGTGTGGCCTGAGGGAGCAGAAGCTGGTGGCATGGGAGAGGCACTGGCACCACGGGCCAAGCAGTCCCACGGCTGTCAGGGTTATGGACTACACTCCTGGGACAGACACTGTAATGAGCCAGTCCTTCTAATCTCTGAAACCAGCTATTCTCAAAAGCATATCCCAAAATACTTTAGGGTTTAAAATATTTAGTAGTTAAAACAGCACCACTTAAATTCCATACCCACGCATAACACTCACTGCCTTCCAAAACGCATCGGATGCTCATGCGATACTCTCCTTTTCTTTCCTCCCAAGGATTTTGAGAGCTAACATCACATAAGCCGCTCCACAAAACACATCCCCTCTAGGGGCTTCTGCAAGGCTGGGGCGACCCGGTACGATCCGGAGGTGCATATGGCACGCCAGCCTCTCAGTCTCAGATGGCAGCCTAACGACCAGGAACGGTTTTGGGGTTTCCGCACACCCTGCCCTCGCCATACCGAGATCCTGCTGGCCAGCCCCACACACAGAAACTCCCACGTGTATTATTCCCCACTCGTTTTGACACACACTGTGAGAAGAACAAGGAAAAATGGCAAGGCATCCTGAGGGAGGAGGAGACCAATATGCAGCTTTCTCATGAGCCTGGTATTTGTGAGAAGGCCATGGAGAGGCACACCCATCTGTGACTTGACACCTCCTTGTGCATTGGGAAAGGAGGAAAGAACACAGAGGCGTCAGCTAAGCTTCCTTTTACTCTCAAGAGCCTTCACCCACAAAATTATAAATAGCTGGATTTAAAATAATAAAACTGCAAATATTTTTCTCACACCCATTACATTACAATTTTCTTTCATGTTCCCTTTACATTTCTCCCCCTGACTCAAAGGACTAACCACAAGACATTAGTAAGGAAAATCTAGCCAGGTAAAAGGCTAAGATGTAAAGGGACTGAGTAATTCACCATCATAGGGAGAGGGTTCACTCTATTAGACCTTAAATACAGGCTTTGCCCAGTATTATTTCTAGAACTATACTAAGAACATGTAAGCTCACAGAGCTAACTTAGAAAACTGGTCTGTAACCAAATATCTTACTCCAGCTGCTCTCTCTGTATGTATTTCAGATTTGATTAACACATGACATTCTCACACATACAAACAGGCACTTCATAATTTAATTTTAAGGCCACTAATTACCCATTCATACACACAAGCTACATATATATAAGCACACTGAGATAAATATATTTGCTTTACAGGTAAAGACTAGTTTATCCTAACACCAGCAAACTACTTGTTAATTAAGAGACAGCATTTACCAGACAGGAGGAGATCAATAGTTCTGAATCTTCTTTTGTCCAATTGTATGCTGTGTATTCAAGGGCATTATTCTCTCCTTGCTGTTTGCACATATAAGCACAGTTTCTTTCAAAAACGGTGCGGATGCCTTTAAACAGAATCACACTAGTAGTGCAACCCATCCCCAAGGTGTGGATGTTCAGGTCTCTAGCAATCTCTACTCCATTTCCACATCATCTTCCTTGGCTCTTCAGAGCAGGCTCCCACTGCACCATCTTCGTGACAGGCAGTTGCCGACACCAGAACAGAAGGGAAGCTCCGAGCTGTTGTACTAGATTCCGCTTCTGCCCAGCAGCCTGACAAAAAAATCCAAGCTCCAAGTGTAAAACAGGAGGGGTGGTGCAAAAACAGGATGACACACCTTCAGATGCACCAAAACCTTTAAAGTATTGCTTTTCCAATAGATTGCTTCACTGTTAGTACCAAAAACAAATAAGCAGAAGATTTACATGTGGTTACTGGAAAACTGCCGGCTCCTGGGATTTGCTTGGGATTGTTCTGAATCTCAGAACCTGCCCAAAATGAAAAAGACGGTGCCAGACAGCCACCCTGCTGCAGATGCTGCTGGAAGGCACAAAGAATGTTCATCTGCTGCAAGAAACCTCCCTCCCAGAATGCTTAGCCTAGCATCTATATTAGCAAACATCTCTTTCCTTGACCTAAATATGCTGTTTGTTTAATCCTGCATCCGCGAGGAATAGGGAAGCAAAAGAAAAATAAAGTCCGAAAACGAGAGGAATCACTAAGATGACTGCTGCTATGGAAACGTGTGTAAGCCCACTTCAAACAACCTTTTGCGTGTGTGGGTAACAGCTTGCTGACAGCAAACCACAAGGGAACATGAAATTGCTGTGTCAATCTTGACTTCTGCCCATTTCCACTCTTTGCTAGAGAGGGGGCTAGCAAGTTTGCACTGCTTGGAAGAATTCTCCTATGCCTGGTACCGAAAGATGCAAATGAGAAGATGGATACAGGATTACCTGGCACCTTCTGAAGCAGCTCCCTGGTATGCAATGGTAAATGCACACTGAAGTCCCACAGGCAACAAGGTTATTATTTTTGGTGCATAAGTAATCCAGGTCCTTCCACTGCAGACTGAACTCAGTAACACTACACTACCTTGTATATATATCTTTGGGGATGGCTGATAGGAAAGCTCGTCATTGATATAATACCAAGTTGACTCTTGCCACTTTCCTTCTAGAAAATGAAAAGCAAATTATGTAAAAAGACCACGATGAACACACAGGGGAAACCCCTCCCACCTACAACATGCATCTAGAAAAGAGTTACTGCTCTTTTAAAATCTGTTCTGATATTCTTCCTTACTTCACAAGGCAACAGATGGTTTTCATTTTCTATCTACAGATTTCAAAGTTAGAGTGAATTATAATAATTGAGTACCTGCAGGTTGGTAACAGAAACCTGTGTGATGTAGTGAAAGCAAATCTTTAGAGAATACCATGCAGTCACCTAATTCTCAAATTTCTGCTTTCTATGGTTAGTTTACCTATTAGGCCAATAGATAAGCAAAAGTCTAGGATTCGTCTATCTCCTGAATTTTTATGCAGGGTATCAAACAGCTATAGAGATCAAAGGAGTAGAGATACCGGCCACATGCAAAAAGCAAGCAAACAAAACCAGAATAACTATATGTGGTCAAAAGCAATCAGCTTCAGAATGGTAATTCGGTTAAAAAAAGAGCTACAGTATTCAAGATTACACCTAAGCCCTGATATCATAAGATCTAAGTCTTCATGTGACATCCCAGTGCTGGCAGATAAATAACATGGAAACTTATCTACACAGAAACTGAATCCTATAGACTATAAAAGACTAAACACCTGGGTTAAAAATTGTCTGTCTTGAGATTTCAGAAGACTCACCAACTAACCTAACTTCTGTACTATAAGGGGAACAATTTAAAAAGTAATAGTTGGGCTTCCCTGGTGGCACAGTGGTTGGGAGTCTGCCTGCCGATGCAGGGGACACGGGTTCGTGCCCCGGTCTGGGAAGATCCCACATGCCGCAGAGTGGCTGGGCCCTTGAGTCATGGCTGCTGAGCCTGCATGTCCGGAGCCTGTGCTCCGCAACGGGAGAGGCCACAACAGTGAGAGGTCTGCGTACCACACACACACAAAAAAGTAATAGTTAATTCAATATAAAGATAATACCTAGAAATTTAAACTTAATTTACCATTATTACTTATTTTAGACAACCTGGGTATAGAAGCCAGCAAATACTGCTCAATATATAAAAGATTATGTTTGAACTTTACAAAGAATCATAAATGATAACCAAGCAAATTTGAAGCTGCTGGTATATTCTATTTGATTTACTAAAAAAAAAAAAACCCTAAGTTAATACTTAAAACAATGGAAGAGAATGAAACAATTTCCTAACAGTCATTCAGAGGAAAAAGAAATGTTTCCTTAAGCATTTAAGCAACTTGTATCAATTTTAAATATTAATCATTTTCCAACCAACAAAATGAGTGGGCAAGAAAAACAGAAAACGTTTAGAGCAAAGGATTCAACAAGGCCAAAAAATGAGTTTCATGCTAATAGAAGCATGACAAAAATGAATCATTCAAAATGTGTGTCTGGTTTCACTGATTCTTCTGCATCATAATGATCTTGGATTAGTCTAAAATGATAATTACCATGAATTCCATCAGAGGACATGAATAGATGGATGGTATCTATTGGCAACCATTTCAGCTACCTACAGAGTACATATTTCAATTTGGAGATCACGTTTACTCTCACATCTTGAAATGCCACCTCTAATTTATACAACATCCAAGACTGGATGTCTGCCCTTGACTCCCTTTGAGATCCAAGCCCATGTCTTCCTCTCCTGCTAATAATGATATCTGGCTCTCCCATCATCACCTCACCCTCAGATGTTCCAAGTCAGTCATCTTTTACTATAACTACCATAGTACGACCACACAGTGGAATATTACTCGGCCAAAAAAAGGAATGAAGTCCAAGTGCACGGTACGATGTGCATGAAGCTGGAAAATGTCACGCAGAGTGAAAGAAGACAGTTACAAAAGACCTCATATTATACGATTCTAGTTAAGTAAAACGTCCAGAATCAGGCGAATCCATAGAGATAGAGAGTAGCTTTGTGGCTACCAGGGAACGCAGGAGGACTGCTAGCGGGTACGGAATTTCTTTTAGGGGTAATGAAAATGTTCAGAAATTAGTGTTTCTAGCATACATGCTATCTATACACAATATACAGTCTGTGAATATACTAAAAACCACTGGATTGAACACTTTTTCTTTTTTTTATTGAAGTACAGTTTATGTACAATATTATAAGTTACACGTGTACCACATAGTGATTCACAATTTTTAAAGGTTATATTCCACTAATAGCTGCTAAAAAATACTGGCTATATTCCCTGTGCTGGATAAAGAACACTTTGAAAAGGTGAATTTTGTTGTATGTGGATACAACAAAGAGCCCGAATCCACTTCTGATGTTTTACTGCTAACAGCTCTTAAGTCTCACCTCTCCTTCTTCCCCTGTGGGCGAAGGACAAGGAGTGCCAGGCTGGCTCCCTCCCTTAGTGCCAGAGGGAAATTCAAACCACTCTCAGGAACCCTCACCCCCGCCCTACCCCCCAACCACCACAAAACCCCCAGGCCAGTCTCCTTTCCCTGCTCAGTCAAGCCACGCCACTTTAGGACGTGCTTGGGTACAGCCCTGCTCCCCTCAGAGCGCTTCATTATGTGAGTAATAAGCCTTTCACACCCTCCTGGGTGGGGTGTGTGTGTGTGTGTGTGTGTGTGTGGTGTCATTAGTCTCAACATCCAAAGCAAATTTGGGGGGAGGGGGGCAGGTGTCAATCCTGTTTCTGTGGAGTGGCTCCAACGGTAAATTATATCTCAATAAAACCATTATTTAAAATAGGAGAAGCGAAGAGGATAGTATCTATTCTACCTACCACATAAGGTTCTCAAGTTCAAATAAAACCACAGGAGAGAACTCAACCGAGACATTGCTATAGACACGGAAATAGCTGTTGTTTTATACTTCACAAGGGATTTACCGTGCACCTAGAAACAGCCACCTTGCTTAACAAATTCAGCAACGTCTGAACGTTGCTCTGGCCCCACTTGTCAGGAATACACTAACCAAGTAACATGGGATGTACCTGGGGCTGCCCTCGGGTGCGCATTTTAGGTCTGGGAAAGGGGCGCCACGCTGCACAAAACACCAGAAAGCCTGTATGAACAGTAAGTCCAGGGAGATTAGCTGGCCACATCGGGGGTCACAACACACCTCAGCCATCCGGTCACAGAGACCACAGCAAACAGGTCTCAAGCTTTGAGCACACACCCCCGGCCCCACCCGAAGCATATCCATCTGGAGCTGCTGCTCCCATTTGCAGTTCTCGCCTTGCCAAGTATCTTTCTGTTTTAAGTATCTTCTAATAGTCAGATTTGTTTGACTGGTAGATTTACTTAATATTTTCTCAGAAAAATGTGGATAAAGAAGAATCTGAAGTGACCCCTAAAAATATCTTGAACTACAAACTGGAATGACTATTGTATCTCAAACAGATATAATAAGCCTTCCACCCGGGTCAGACCTTGGGTTCTACCTTAGGAGGCCAGGAAGGGAGTGGAATTCTGTCCATTCTGAAGTGCTGAAATGAAGACCTCATGTAATGATACACAACACATGATATAGCCACACTTCATAAAACCTAAATAAATAAATAGAGTATGGGTAGAATTCAATCTAACAGGTCATTTATTCTATTTAAGTGCCCTTATGATGGCCAGTCCAGACAAAGAGCTTATTTCCATCCCTAACAGTCCATATTTCATATGTTAATGCAGTGAATTCTGCTGAACAAAGAAACATTATATAACTTGATCTATCAACACCCTATTTTTTATTCAATCAGTAATAATCAATCATAAGTCGAGTGTCTAGCACAGGGTCTAGTATATACCACATGCCCAATAAATGTAGTTCTCCTTTCTCCCTTTTACCCCAAATTAAATTTTTTTCTTCCCTGATATAAGAGTAAAGAGTGAGATAGTTCTTCCAAAAATACAAGCATCCCTTACATAAAATTCATGCATATGAGAATGTGAGATCTAATAAATTCAAACTACAAATTACTTGTAGTGATAAAAATTAATTAAAAGAGAGAAATGTGGGTGCTGGAACAGGAAAAGGGAGTTAAGATAGTTGGTGAAGGAGTGGAGGCTGCAGTCAAGATCATTAAAAAGTTTTTTTTTTTAATAAGGGAAATTATGGAAGTGTTATTAAACAAAAATCTTTTTAAAAAATAAGGAAAAGGAAAACTTTCCCACCACCGTGTATTTCAGGAACATAAACCTTAAAATTTGATTGGAGGAGAGTGGGTAGACTTACCATGTATCCAAAAACTTTTATCCATCGTTTATCTTTCCCACCTCAAAACACTGAAATGCCAGGACTGTTACCTCTAGGTGAGCAGAGATGAAGGTGGGTGTAGGGACAGTGGTGCAGAGGAGGGTGTCAGACCCCTGAGAGAGCCCCGGTCTGCACTCCTGTATGTACCACTGTGGTGAAACAATTAATTTTGCTAAAAAAAGAAAATGTATCTCTAAAGTCATGACCACATAAAATACTGGAGTCAGGTCTGCTGCTAACAGTGGTACTTAATCATTCTCAGAAGCAGAGAATGCAAAGTTACACAGGTGTCTCTGTGTTGGTGCTGAAGCATTAACGAGGCAGCCAGTCCCTGTGGGATGCTCTGAATACCTGCATGCCCATTGGGTGACCAGGTAAAATGGAGTGGAAGCAACCAACTCAGGCTCCATGGAACTGAGGGCGGTGGTCTTCCAGAGATGACCAGTCTCCCAAAAGGGGGGGAAAGAATCCTCCTTTTTTTGACAGGAGACCAAGTTAAACAACTTTTCAAATAAAACAGATCTCCAAAAGGAAGAAAAGTTTGCACTAAGAAAACCAACTTACTTGCTGGTAGGAATGCGAAATGGTGAACCACTTTGAAATAGGGTAAGGCAATTCCTCACAAAATTAAATAGAGAATTACCTTATGATCCAGCAATTCCACTTCTGGGTCAATCCCCAAAAGAACTGATAGCCTAATTTTAAAGAGATATTTATATACATCCATGATCATAACAGCACAATAGCCAGAGGTGGAAGCAACCTAAGTGCCCATCAAAAGATGAATGGATAAACAAAATGTGGTACGTACATGCAATGGAATATTATTCAGTCTTAAAAAGGAAGGAATTCTGACACATGCTACAACATGGATGAACTTTGAGGACATTATGCTAAGTGAAATATATAAGCCAGTCACAAAAAGACAAATACTATATGAGTCCACTCATACGAGGTACCTAGAATAGACAAATTCATAGAAACACAAAGCAGAATGGTGGTTTCTAGTAGCTGAGGGGAAGAGGAAATGCGGAGTTGTTATTTAATGGATACAGGGTTTGTCTGTAATGATGAAACAGTTCTGAAGATGGGTGGTTACGCAACAATGTGAATGTACTTAATGCCACCAAACGATACTTAAAAAGTTAAAATGGTAAATTTTATGTTATGTATATGGCATGTTATATATACATTAAAAAAAAAGAAAAGCAACTTACTTACTAGGCACTGCTCTCCTATGACTTCCAGGAACAACTGATGTGAAATAACAGAAAACCAGGAGGATAACTAGTCTTTTCTCCCCTTCTCTCCTCCTGCCCCTCACGGAGGGCAGACAAGCCCAAGGAACAGATTTCATATGCTTATTTTTCTCCTATTTCAAATAGTTTATATTAGATTAGTTTATATACTATAGTTTATATAACTAATAACTACGATATTTCCTCATTAACACTTGGTAATGAACTTCTTAGAAAAACCCTTTGAACTACGTACCATCACACAAAAAAAAGACAGCTTGAGATTTAAATTTCTGATTCATAGATGACTTCTACTTCTTCATTTCGAGCTACAAAATGAACGAACCAACAGTATTTATACAGGTGCTGATTTATCCCTCAGCTCAGGAAGCTGCAGGCAAAGTCAGAACTTCAGTCACTGTTATGGGAGGTCATGGAGCAAAACCATGGTTTCTGAGGGAACTCAGTTTTTTGAAGAGAAATCAATAAATCCATAAATGCCAATCATATGTCAAATATGAGAAGCTGCCAAAAGAGCTATCTGCAAAGCTTTATTCCTCACTGAACACACTGGTAGGGGAGGGGCTCAGTGGAGGGGGGCTGATGGCCCAGAAAAGCACAATGAATACAGCAAGCGCTGAGGTCCAACTGTAAATGAGACACTAAGCAAAAAACAAGGAAGGAGAGCAAACTCACAATGGCAAAGTGAGACTAGAACTCACAGTGACCTCCTCTTGGCCTCCCCCAGCCTCTTCCGAGGAAATTCTATTTTAGGCAGACATCTGAAGAAATCACTTAGTGGCAAGATATACTGAGTTTAAACAACATAAAACATATGCAGCATAATTCGTGTACAAATGCACTCATGAAAACAGTTCATGTGCTTCAAATACGGAGTTACAGCTATTGGAAAGTTGTTCTTACATGTGAAGAGAGAAAATTCAGATTCCACACACTTCAAGTACTTGTATCTTATGTTTTAGCAGCTGAATATTTAAAAAATTTTTACTGTCATTGTGTCAGTATAGAAATATTTGTCTCAACACGAATGAGGAAAGGAAATAAAATGGAAAACATAAACATAAAATTTGAGTTCGCCATTTTAAAAACTATTGCAATTATACTTCAAAAAACAAATTAAAAAAGAGATCAGATTTGTGGTTACTAGAGGCAGGGGGAGGGGGAAGAGGAATTGGATGAAGATGGTCAAAAGGTACAAACGTTTTTAAAGAAAAAAATAAAATTAAAATAAAAAAATTATAAGTATGCAATATCATCAGACTTTCAATCAGATTAATCAAAAAGCAAATAATAAGAAATAAAGATACCACAGTGGTTACTTCTCCAAAATATAGGTGGGAAAGGAATTTTTCAAAATATTCCTATGGTTTTGAAAAAACAGAATGAAAAGATACAAAATAAAATATGTACTCCTTTATCTAGGCCAGTGGGTCAGAAAGAACTAGATATATCATATATCCCCACTTCTGAAAGCTTATAAAACTCCATTTTCTACCTGACTCCTTAAAAAGTTTTAATTTCTTTTTACAAAGACACAAAATTCAGAGCCTTCGTAAGATTCTCTTCTATACACAGCCTATGGGTGGGATATGGCTTAACTATAATTGGTTTTAAAAGAACGTTACTTTGAGTAAGCATTCTCTGATGTGTAAGTGGACTTAACTATGTCAGGGAAGTGTGAAACTTTTCTGGGAAACCAGTCTCCACATAACAATTGGACAGATTACAGATATTGCCATCCCTCCATGCCAACTAAAAACAGACAAAACCCATAGAAGATACACATTTGGCCAACAAGCAAATGATAAGTCACTGGTGAAATGCAAATCAAAACCACGAGACAGCACTTCATACCTACCAGGATGGCTAAAATAAAAGAGACAAATAATAACTGTTGGAGAAACTCGATCACTCATACACTTTTGGTGGGAATGTAAAATAGGGCAGCTGCTTTGGAAAACAGTTGGGCAGTTCCTCAAACGGTTAAACATAGAGCTACCATATGATCCAGCAATTCCACTCCTAGCTATATACCCAAGAGTAACTGAAAACACATGTCCACACAGAAGTCTGTGTATGAATGTTCTTAATAGTATTACTCATAATAGTCAAAAAGTGAAAACCCAAATGTCTATCAATTGATGAATGGATAAACAAAATGCAGTATACCCATACAATGGAATATTATTCATGCTACAACATGGATGAACCTTGAAAACATGATGCTAAATGAAAGCAGCTAGTCACAAAGGACAACATGTTGTATGATTTTGTTGGTATACAATGTCCAGAATATGTAGAGACAGTAGATTAGTGGTTGCCTATGGCTGGGGGGCTGGGTAGGGTGGGATTAGGGGGCAACAGCTAAGGGGTACAGGGTTTCATTGGGGGGTAATAAAATTTTTCTAAAATTGATTATAGTGATAAATACACAACTCTGAATATACTGAAAACGACTGGATTGTACACTTTAAAAGGGTAAATTGTATAATACATGAATAATGTCTTAAATTGTTAAAAAAAATAGTACATATTAGGTACAGGAAAACACAGGCAGAACACTCTTTGACATAAATCATAGCAATATTTTTTTGGATCCGTCTCCTAAAGTAAAGGAAATAAAAGCAAAATAAACAAATGGGACCTAATGAAACTTAAAAGCTTTTGCACAACAAAGGAAACCATGGACAAAATGAAAAGACAACCTACTTCATGGGAGAAAATATTTGCAAATGATATGATCAATCAGGGGTTAATATCCAACATATATAAACAGCTTATACAACTCAACCTCAAAAAGCAAACAACCCGGGCTTCCCTGGTGGCTCAGTGGTTGGGAGTCCGCCTGCCGATGCAGGGGACACAGGTTCGTGCCCAGGTCCGGGAAGATCCCACATGCCGTGGAGCAGCTGGGCCCGTGAGCCATGGCCGCTGAGCCTGCGCGTCCGGAGCCTGTGCTCCGCAACGGGAGAGGCCACAACAGTGATAGGCCCGCGTACCGCAAAAAAAAAAACAAAATAACAAAATAACCCAATTAAAAATGGGCAGAAGACCTGAATAGATATTTCCCCAAAAAGGACATGTAGATGGCCAACACGCACATGAAAAGACGCTCAACACTGCTAATCATCAGGGAAATGCAAATCAAAACCACAATGAAGTATCACCTCACAACTGTCAGAATGGCTATCAATAATAAAAAAAAAAAAAACCTCACAAATAACAAATGTTGGTGAGGATGTGCAGAAAAGGGAACCCTCGTACACTGTTTGTGGGAATGTAAATTGGTGCAGCCACTGTGGAAAACAATATGGAGGTTTCTCAAAAAACTAAAAACAGAACTACCGTATGACCCAGCAATTCCACTCCTGGGTATATAACCAAAAATAAACAAAAACACTAATTCAGAAAGATACATGCACCCTAATGTTCATAGCAGCACTATTTACAATCACCAAGACATGGAAGCAACCTAAGTGTCCATCAACAGATGAATGGATAAAGAAGATGTGGCACATATATACAATGGAATACTACTTAGCCATAAAAAAAGAATGAAATTTTGCCATTTGCAGCAATATGGATGAACTTGGAGGGCATTATGCTTAGTGAAATAAGTCAGAGAAAGACAGATACTATATGATATCACTTGTATATGGAATCTAAAAAATACAATTAGTGAGCATTACAAAAAAGAAGCAGACTCACAGATACAGAGAACAAACTAGTGGTTACCAGTGGGGAGAGGGAAAGGGACAACATAGGGGTGGAGGATTAAGAGGTACAAACTAGGGACTTCCCTGGTGGTCCAGTGGTTAAGACTCCATGCTTCCACTGAAGGGGGAGTGGGTTCGATCCCTGGTCGGGGAACTAAGATCCCACATGCCACAGGGAGGCCAAAAAGAAAGAAAGAAAGAAAGAAAAAAGAGGTACAAACTATTAGGTATAAAATAAGCTACAAGGATATATTGTACAAGGGGAATATGGCAATTTTTTTTTTTTTTTTTTTTTTTTGGCCACACACACGGCATGTAAGATCTTAGTTCCCCAACCAGGGATCAGAACCCACGTCCCCTGCATTGGAAGCACGGAGTCTTAACCACTGGACCACCAGGGAAGTCCCGCAAATATTTTATAGTAACTAGAAATGGAGTTATTTGTTTAAACTTTAAAAACTGTGAACCACTATATTGTACACCTGCAACTTATTTTTTTTTAAAGTTGAATTTCTCCTGAAGTCACTCTATCCTCAACAGTTATCTCTACAAAGCATATCACTATGTCCAACACAGCAAGTTCCCAAAAGCATCCCTAGCGTTGTATATGCGAAAGAGAGTACAGAAGAGAATGGTAAGATGACTTCTTAAACAAGTCAGTTAAAGCCATCCTGCTTTAGCTTTTATGATGGATTTTGTAAATAGATTAGTTACAGGGTAACCTGTTCTCTAGCTGTGATCTTACCACTTCAAAATGGGTGTAATTTGAATAAATTTTGTATGGTAAAGGATCAATAAAATGATTTTTTTTAAGAGTTAAAAAAAAGCTATCCTGCTTTATTAAATTCACAGAGCACTTCAGGGAAAACTTTTGTCGAGTCAATAACTTGGCTCATTCATTCTGTTAGGCAAGGTCTGGGCCTGAGGGCTGAGCCATCTATCCCAAATCATTCTAAGAAATTTATTTTGCAGATCTTTTCCCACAAAATTCTCATCTCTGCTTTAACCACAAGGCTCTCAAGATCCAAGAAAAAAATACCACTTGGAGAAAAAGTCAGAGGAGCGGTGGAAAGAGATAGATTGTGAACAGGGGGTCTGAAATTTTATTTAAATCACAGAATTGGCTTTATTTAGGTCACTCTAATCACCTAAACAATGTAGGAGATATACATTTTAAATGTAAATTTTATGGTAAAACAAAGAAAAACACTATAAATAGTGCTGGGCACATCTTTAATAGAGTGGGTTATGTGGACCTAATTCCTGCTACATGCCAGATGCTGAGCACAGAATTCAGTCGCATGGTCTCACAATCTTCTAAACAATTCTAAAAGTTAAGTTCATAGGTGAGCTCACTCGTGACTGCCACGCTTTGACCTTGTTACAAGTAAACAAGATCTCCACAGAAACCCATCCTGGTGTGTAGGACCACTGAAGGACTACAACCAACACTGACATCGTGTGGACCAGGACTGATAAACCACGTGGGGTTGGATGTGAGAAACCCACAAGTTCAAATGTCTCCTTAGACTGGTAGCTTTCAAAGTACTGTCACCATGAATTATATTAATAAATGAATTTTAAATCACAATACAGTGTGTATAAGAATATCTCCCCAAGAATACATACCCTTGCAACATGTGTTACACTACATTATTTTCTATCCTAGCCTCTCTAGTCCATGCTAGCTCATTGGAGGGAAGGAGGGAGGGAACTGGTCACAGCCCACTAAACTGGCTTCAGGACCACTATGGCTCATGGCCTGCAGTTTGAAACCACCACATGTACCACTTATGAAGTAGTGTCTGTCAGCACTTGGAATTCACCAGTGTCACCACATATCCCATTCCCTACAAGCAGCTGGCCCAAGAACAGAATGGAAGGGCCTACTGAAGACAACAGTTGTAAAAACATTCCAAAAGGACGGCCTTCTGTCTCACACGATATACTATATGTTTTGAAGCAGCTGTCTCTCCCCAAGTCAGAAGACACTACTAGCCCAGGAATCAAAGGGTAGAGGTGGGAGTGGCCACTCTCACTGTAACCCTAATAACACACTCCATCCCTGCTGGTACAGAGGGCCTGGTTTTAAAGGGAAGAATGCTTCCATTTAAGGGACAAACAGTGCACAATGAATTGAAAGGTGAGACCTGGCCATTTGGAGGCTCCTCAAGCTGCTGAACCAGAAGGCAAATGAGGAGGATACTCTACCAGTTAGGGTAAGATGAAACTGGGCTGCCACCTTCCAAAGGGTCAGCAAAGACCATGGCTGTAACCCAGGATGGATTCTTCAAGGCATCTCTTAGTATTTCTATCTCCAATAGTACAAGTTGATGAAAAACCACAGCAATCCAAAGAAAGTCAAGACTACTGAGAATTCAGATGTTCAGATAAAGAAGTCTAATCAATTGAGGTTCTGGCTGGGGGCAAAGGACATATGGAATTAGTAAGAGGACAATAAAGATATAATTATGAACTACTCCCAAACAGCCAGTTAGAGAAATGAACACTGCAACACCTATGCATATTTCCTTCCTGCTTGGGTGTATGTGTGTACCAATTTCATCTCTTCTCCTCCTTCTCCATTTTTTTTTTTTTTTTTTTTGCGGTACACGGGCCTCTCACCGCTGTGGCCTCTCCCGTTGCGGAGCACAGGCTCCGGACGCGCAGGCTCAGCGGCCATGGTTCACGGTCCCAGCCGCTCCACAGCATGTGGGATCTTCCCGGACTGGGGCACAAACCTGCATCGGCAGGCGGACTCTCAACCACTGCGCCACCAGGGAAGCCCTCTCCCTTCCTCTTGTATTACTTTATACAAGCATTGTTGTTGAAACTTTACAATTTAGACTTCGGGTAGCACATATTCACGAGACTGCTACTGAATTTAAGGATTAATTAACAAAGCCCAGAAATGGATGATGTTACTCCTCCCTAAGATGGATACAGTGAGACTTTGTGACTCCTTGCTTGAGGAGCCAATGAGAACATCTTCATGTACTTGAAGGATATCTACGTTCTGTTAGGCTGAAACACGTATGGAAGTTCAAGTATGTGTAGAGGGTGGGTCTGCATGCTGAGTAATCAAGGGGGTGGTCTGTGCCAGTTATTAAGCTACTGTCTCCCAGCTCCAGCCCCACCATTCCATACTCAGCTCTTGGATGCTAGAGCTGGTCCTCTGAAAACCACATTGTTTTACTAGTTGGGTCCCAGTTAGGCTCGCCAGCAGGGGGCACCAGAGGGAGACTGCAAAGCCTGGGGAGGAGAAGGAGCTTGCTCCTTGGTGCCAGCTTCCTGCTGGCTTTGGTTCCCAGTGTCACCCAGCAACACTGCTTCACCCTGGCGGCAGCAGTTCCTTCCTGTGCAGCAACTGAATCAGGTTTGCCTTTTCTCCAGCACTTACAGAACCATCCTCACTATGCTCCCCCTCAGAAACACCATCACCAGCTGCCCAGCACCCACTCCTCAGAGGTCTGGGTTTCAGCTCTGGGAATCCCCCCACTCTTAGCATCTAAGATTTAATAACACAATCTCAACCCTTGGTCCCCCAAGCTCCAGGGCTGATGGCTGCTTCCTGCTGCCACTAACTCCATGATATGTTAATGTTCTCTTTTTAACTTTTCAATTACCTGCTTAACAATTTTATACCTAATAGCAACTCTATTTAATTCTATTAAAATAACTGGTGTGATTTCTGTTTCCTGGCTGTACCCTGACTGTTATGCTATACAGTCATTCCTTGTAATGTGCAGAGGATTGGTTCCAGGACCCCCTGCAGATACCAAAATCCAAAGATGCTCACGTCCCTTATATAAAATGGCATAGTACAGTCAGTCCTCAGTATCTGCAAGTTCTGCATCCATGGATACAGAGGGCCAACTGTACTAGGCTCTAAGGAGTTTTTAAAAACTAGGATCGGGCTTCCCTGGGGGCGCAGTAGTTAAGAATCCGCCTGCCAATGCAGGGGACACGGGTTCGAGCCCTGGTCCAGGAAGATCCCACACACCGTGGAGCAACTGAGCCCGCATGCCACAACTACTGAGCCTGCTCTCTAGAGCCCGCAAGCCACAGCTACTGAGCCCGCGAGCCACAACTACTGAAGCCCACACGCCTAGAGCCCACACTCCGCAACCAGAGAAGCCACTGCAATGAGGAGCCTGTGCACCGCAACGAAGAGTAGCCCCCTGCTCACTGCAACTAGAAAAAGCCCGCGTGCAGCAACCAAGACCCAACACAGCCAAAAATAAATAAATAAAATAAATAAATTTATTAAAAAAACAAAACTAGGATCACCAAAGAATGAGAATGGCTAATAAGCACTAAACAGATGCTCAAGATCATTAAGGAAATGCAAATTAAAACTGCAATGACATCCCATTACATACCTATTAGGATGGCTAAAATTTAAAAAGACTGGCTACACTGACTGTTGGCAAAGATATGGAGTAGCTGGGACCCTCATATATTGCTAGTAGAGCCGCTCTGGGAAACACATTGCCTAAAAATATTAAAGAGTTACCACATAACCTAGCAATTCTACCCCTAAGTATCTGCCCAAGAAAAATGAAAGCACATGTTCACACAGAGACTTGTACACTAACATTTACAGCAACATTATTCATGATAACCAAAAAAGTGGAAACAACCCAAATGCCCATCAACTGGTGAATAGATAAACAAAATGTGTTTTATCCAGAAAACAGAATGGAATACTATTTGACAATAAAAAGGAATGAACTACTGACACATACTAGAGCATGGATGAACCTGAAAAACATTAAGCGAAGTAAAAGGAGCCAGACACAGAGGCCATATATTGAGTGATTCCGTTTACATAAAAGGTTCAGAAAAAGCAAATCTTTAGAGACAGTGGATTAGTAGTTGCCTAGAGCTGGGGGTGGGAACTGAGAATGACTGCGAATGGGCATGAGATTTCTTTTGGCAGTGTCAGAAGTGTTCTAAAATTAGATAACGGTGATGGCTGCACAAGTCTGCAAATTTACTAAAACTTGTTGAATTGTACCTTTAAAATTTAGAATGAATTTTCTGGTATGTAAATTATACCTCAATGAAGCTGTGATACAAAAGGCTAGGAAAGGGCTTCCCTGGTGGCGCAGTGGTTGAGAGTCCGCCTGCCGATGCAGGGGACACGGGTTCGTGCCCCGGTCCGGGAAGATCCCACATGCCGCGGAGTGGCTGGGCCCGTGAGCCATGGCCGCTGAGCCTGCGTGTCCGGAGCCTGTGCTCCGCAACAGGAGAGGGCACAACAAGTGAGAGGCCCGCGTACCACAAAAAAAAAAAAAGGCTAGGAAAAAGATTTGAAGAAAATCTAGTGACGTAGGCAAAGGAAATAAATCATGATAAGAAACCACGATGCACTAATAAGTAAAACAAAATGTTTGTATCTGGACGTAGATGTAATTATATAATTATGTGATACATACAGGATGCCTAAGAACAAACCATTCCAGTAAATAGAATATATTTCTTTCAAATGCTTAAGAATAGGTCTGGTGTGTAGCACTAAAGAAATGCCCAGCTTGAGTGAAAGATGGTTTGACTGCTTCAAAACTGAACAAATAGGATAGTACCAGCATTCAGATCTAGCCAACGTCATTAAATAGGGAGATACTGTTTTAAAGCTGAGAAAATTATTTCCTGTGAAAGGACAGGCTTTTTTTTTTTTTAAGGAATGCCTCTTAACAGTGATAGTGTCATTGCCAAGAAAGACAGACTGATGATGCCTTATTACGAAACAGCAAAGACTGACTGACCATAGGCATATAGTATAACTAAATACATTACATACATCACTGAAATTGTTCTTGACCTTGAAAACAAGGTTGAACTGGAACTCGGATATCATTACAATGTAAAAGTAAAGGATCTCTAAAGATGGGAACACTCCCTCCACTAGACTAATCATTCAGACAGGCAAATACTTTTTCTTAAAATGAATGACTCAGATTTTGAACTCTTTTGTTGATTCCTGGATGATATCTATGCTTACTACAGAGAAAAGAACTACTCTTTAGCCCAAGTTCAGGGCATTCATATTTTAAGAAGACTTTTCCCCAAAAGTCCATGTAAAATATGTCAAAAAGGAATATAATGATAACATAAATTTTATAATAAATATTGTTTTACATAATTAATGTTTTTAAAAGCTAATGTTTACTATTATAACTTTAAAAAATAATCTTTGGTGCTTTTATAGTATAAAATTATGTTCTGCAAAAGAATCCCAATTTGTAACATTGTACTTAAGACAAATATAAGGTAAATTTAATGTTATCCAGGAACTAATTAGGCCATGAGACATGGGTTGCCTGTATTACTCTCTCATTACAGATGACAAGACCAAGGCTCAGAGAAGTAAACTGATTTGACCAAAGTCATAGAGTTGGTATGTGGGATATGAACCAAGATTCCCTGGCTCCTAAGTCCCTGCTCTTTCCAGCATGTCACAAATCCCATTAATAATAATGATGATTACACAAGAGGTATTTAAAATTATAAAGTATCCATACATGTAAGATGCTGAAAGAAAATATGAACTTCCAGTGCTTTATTTAGTTATATTAGTTCCTTAAAATAGATCTAGTCCTCTATTTGGGAAACGTAAGGCTGGGCTAGGTCCTTTTCATCAACTGAAAGACTTTTCAACACTCTAGAGCTGAAGAACATTGAAGAAGATGCTCAGTAAGCAGGTAGGTATATATATATATATATTTTTTTTTTTTTTTTTTTTTTTTTTGCGGTACGCGGGTCTCTCACTGTTGTGGCCTCTCCCGCTGCGGAGCACAGGCTCCAGACGCATAGGCCCAGCGGCCATGGCCCACGGGCCCAGCCCCTCCACGGCATGTGGGATCTTCCCGGACCGGGGCACGAACCCGTGTCCCCTGCATCAGCAGGCGGACTCTCAACCACTGCGCCACCAGGGAAGCCCAAGGTAGGTATATTTTTTTATTATTCCAGCCGCCCTACCAAAACTTCTAAAATACAAAGTGGTTCATGCACAGCCAGTGCAAAGTCTCCATTCAAAAGGCCAGCCTCATGTTCTACTCAGTACATAAATTCCTCATATCCATGGAAGGTGAGGAATTATTCCTCCTGTTCCTGATGAGAACCACAGGGAATTCAAGGGCTGATGTCACAGCTACCTGCTTAGGACACACCACTGATGGGAGAGACAGATTAGAGTCCTCCAATTTCCACAAATGAACAAACTCAAGGCCACTTCTGGGAACACATGATTCTTAACTTCATAATGACCAATAGCTTGATTATATCTATTATGTGACCAAAGAAACAGCTTGATGATTCAAAATTTCCTGGGAAAAACTAATGATGCACTTCCTTCTTTTAACCCATCAGAGTCACCAATGTAGGTCACTAGCTGGAGGTCACCAGGAAATCAAGGTACATCCTTACTTACACTTAGTGGCCTTGGTCCAAGGAAGTTTCTCAGTTTTTAGTTTTCACCCAATGCATAGGAATATGGCCATATACATTTAATCCATTACCTCAGTGCCAATGAAGACACAGTGGAGATTACATACTAATGTTAAAACTGATTCCAAGATCCTTTCAAATATATGAACTCCTAAAACTCCCCTATTTGGGAAATAAAAGACTGAGGCCAGGTCCTTTTCAACAACCAAAAGAAGAGGTACTATAAATTTATTAATTTATATGTTATAAATTGATGTTTTATTACTTTCCCACTGAGGATATCAAGTATGTATAATTTTAAAGGAATTCTGAAGAGTCTGTTTCAACATATCACAAAATTTTTGGTACTTGGCAACCAATAAGAACACCAACCTAAATGAAAGTCTTTATTCAGCAGATGTCTACCTAATTTAAAATTAATAGAAATTACGAATGGTAAAATTTCACATTCCCATAGAAAGTTCAAAGATGCCTAAAAATGAAAGTTTTCATTTCACTTCATTACACGTGAATAGCAGATTCAAGCAGTCTAAGATACCACTGGCTTTTAGGAACAAATGTGTCAACCAGGGCTTCCCTGGTGGCGCAGTGGTTGAGAGTCCGCCTGCCGATGCAGGGGACACGGGTTCGTGCCCCGGTCCGGGAAGATCCCACATGCCGCAGAGTGGCTGGGCCCGTGAGCTATGGTCGCTGAGCATGCGCGTCCAGAGCCTGTGCTCCGCAACGGGAGAGGCCAAAACAGTGAGAGGCCCGCGTACCACACAAAAAAAAAAAAAAAAAAAAAAAAAAAGTGTCAACCAACAACTGTTAAAGATTAGTTCCCTGCTATAAAAGCTTAAAAACTTAGGACATATGATGTTTTAGCATATCTAGAAACAGATAACAGATTTATATATATATGGCCACTTTCCTAACCATCAGGTAAGAACTAAAGACTGAGAAACATTTTGATGATACTCTCTACTTCTTATACATCACTTAATTCAGCCAGGCCCAGTAGTAAAGAAGACAAAGATAAATGTTCCATCTTGGCTTTAAAAGAGAAAATCAGGATAGGGAAGACAGATTAGATTACGAGACCTGGGCTGCTCTAGAAGGAAAAACCAGGACCAATATGCAAAACTTCTCTAACAAGCAGGAGCAGGAATGCCAGTGAGGGATGAAGCACTGCCATGGCAACTGAACTAAATGATGTCAAAGGTCCCTTCAGGTCCTACAATTTGATGGGTTCTCTGCTTTACAGGCATTGACCGTGAGTGTGATTTCAGCCAGGCAAAATGGGAGTGAGCGCATCTTTGGTCGCACAGGTAACCTAAAGGGATGGCACGGAAGGCCCAATATGCCTTATGTATAAGGTATATCTTACATATTACCTAGTACAATAATGTTACCAGTGAGGACACTGAGGTTCAAAGATGTTTAAAGAAGACATGACCAAAGACAACCCTCAGAATGGGAGAAAATATTTGCAAACGAAGAAACTGACACAGGATTAATCTCCAAAATATACAAGCAGCTCATGCAGCTCAACATCACAAAAACAAACAACCTAATCCAAAAATGGGCAGAAGACCTAAATAGACATTTCTCCAATGACATACAGATAGCCAAAAAATGCATGTAAAGATGCTCGACATCACTAATCATTAGAGAAATGCAAATCAAAACCTCAATGAGGTATCATCTCACACCAGTCAGAATGGCCATCATCAAAAAATCTAGAAACAATAAATGCTGGAGAGGGTGTGGAGAAAAAGGAACCCTCTTGCACTGTTGGTGGGAATGTAAATTGATACAGCCACTATGGAGAACAGTATGGAGGTTCCTTAAAAAACTAAAAATAGGGCTTCCCTGGTGGCACAGTGGTTGAGAGTCCGCCTGCCGATGCAGGGGACGCGTGTTCGTGCCCCAGTCCGGGAAGATCCCACATGCCGCGGAGCGGCTGGGCCCGTGAGCCATGGCCGCTGAGCCTGTGCGTCCGGAGCCTGTGCTCCGCGATGGGAGAGGCCACAACAGTGAGAGGCCCGCGTACCACAAAAATAAATAAATAAATAAATTTAAAAACTAGAACTACCGTACAACCCAGCAATCCCACTACTGGGCATATACCCTGAGAAAACCATAATTCAAAAAGAGTCATGTACCACAGTGTTCATTGCAGCACTATTTACAATAGCCAGGACATGGAAGCACCCTAAGTGTCCATCAACAGATGAATGGATAAAGAAGATCTGGCACATATATACAATGGAATATTACTCAGCCATAGAAAGGAATGAAATTTAGTTATTTGTAGTGAGGTGGATGGACCCAGAATCTGTCACACAGAGTGAAGTAAGTCAGAAAGAGAAAAACAAATACCGTATGCTAACACATATATATGTAATTTAAAAAAGCGGCACTGATGAACCTAGTGGCAGGGCAGGAATATAGAGACGCAGACGTAGAGAACAGACTTGAGGGCATGGGGCAGGGGGGCGGGGGGGGAGCTGGGATGAAGTGAAAGAGTAGCATTGGAATATATACACTACCAAATGTAAAATGGATGGCTAGAGGAAGCTGCTGCATAGCACAGGGAGATCAGCTCGGTGCTTTGTGACCACCTAGAGGGATGGGATAGGGAGGGTGGGAGGGAGATGCAAGAGGGAGGGGATAGGGGGATATATGTATACATGTAGCTGATTCACTTTGTTGTACAGCAGAAACTAATACAACATTGTAAAGCATTTATACTCCAATAAAGATGTGGAGGAAAAAGAAAAAGAAAACATGACCAAAGTCACAGAGTACTGAGTGTCTGAACTAGGACATCTAGTCCCTCATCCCCAGACTGCCAGATTCGGACTCCTACTCTACCACAATGCTTCCCTGTCAGGAGCCCAAAGAACCTCATACATTCCTTACACGCGGAAGTACTAAGCAAGTAAAAGAAAATTTTGTATTTACAGAGGAAAAAATAAAACCCACAGATCAAAATGCCTGGCCAACTTCAGGGGGTCTGCAATATGGCTCCAGTGAAGACCACATCTTTCTTCCAACTTCTAATCATGAAATATATTCAAACCATGTGCTCCATCTAGTGGATTAATGGAAGATCCTCAGGATGACGGAAATGCACATTTTTAGTACTGTTCAGTTCACACAACCCTGAAGCATTCATTTGCTATCGCAAACCTCTACCTAAAATGGCAGTGCTAAAGAAAAGTTTATAAAAACCACAAGCTTCCAAGAGTCAAGGATGAATTCTTTCCAGCTAGTTAAAACTGTACTCCAAATTTGCTTCCTCCCCCTTCCCAGTTTTCCCCAACGTAAGTAACGAGGTAGGTCACCTCACAGGTAATCAAAGTAAAAGTTCTCACGTGGCACACATCCAGTAGGTGTAACTCAGACCTGACTTTGAAGCTCACAGAGATCCTATAGCCTCTTGATGTTACTGCAGTTACTAATCGTCACCTTAAACTCAAGAGCAGACCTTCCTCTCAAAGAAAAGAACAAGATGTGACAGGAAAAACCCAGCTCAGAAGTCAGCCAAGATTCCTGGTCCTGCCAAGTTTCTGAATGTTGCAACCTTAAGTCATTTAACTTCTGCCTTGGTTCCTCCTTTGTAAAACATGGTCAGTGATCTATCCCTCAGGGGGTACTGTGAGGATGAAGAGGGATGACCAGTGAGAAGCACCTCCAGGAGGACCGTAGCACGCAATGAACGGCAAAGACAGGTGGATTTAAGTACGCTCACTTCTCCAATTTATGGGCCCTTTCTTTTCTTCACCCCCAAATTTCTATTTTAAAAAGGTAATATATCCAAATGGCAAGCAGAGTTGCTAGAAGATATGGAGATACAAAATAATAAGGAACTGTTCCTTATTCAGTGTGACCAAAACATCTGTGAAACAAGAAGGTGGGTCCTTGTAAACCACATTAATGTGTTTGAATTTCATCCAAAATTCAATGAGAAGCCACGACGCTGTCCTTCCTTGACCCCAATCTGTCACATTCCCACAATGTTCCAAAACTTTGTCCAGCTATTTCCTAAAGAATAAAATAGAATACTCTTAAGAAGATGTGCTTCTGTCTTCTGCCTCAGCTTTACAATTTGAATGTCAACTTTCACGTACATGTTCACTCAAGACTTGTGTTTTAAGTCTGAAGAAACATCAAATTCAATAGTGTCCATTATGAACCTTTTGTTGTGTCATAACTCTCAACCTATCAGTTTTGAGTGAGCATATTTCATAACAGCAGTAAACATCCTCAACTCCAATTAAACTATTAACTGTAATGTAATACAAAATATGAAGGAACTGTCAGAGACAGCTGATTGCCTCACTCACCCCAATATCTATCCTGCCCTTTTGATACAGTAAGAGAAGTATGAGTGAGTTTATGGCCACCCAGCCAGACTATATTTCTCAGCCTCTCTTGCAGTGAGGTATGGCTACACGACTAGGTTCTGGCTAATGGGATATAGGCAGAAGTGATGTGTGCAACTTTAAAGTCATGCACTTAAATGGGAAGGAGTATGTCTCCTCACACCACCTCCCCTTCCTGCTAGCCCTAATACAGACCAGTTGGCAGAAGCTGGAGTACGCATCTAAAACTACAAGAAGAAAGATCATGTGGAAGATGGCAGAACAAGCAGCTAACAGGAACCTGGACCCCAAAATGGTAGAGCCATCAAGCAAGACTGGGCTGTTTACACTTGGACTACTATTGTAAGAAAGATTTTCCATCCTTTATAAGCCACTGTTTTTTGGTCTTTGTTAAAGTTAAATCCTAATGAATACTGAAATAACTACAAACCTGAAAACAAACATTTCGTCCATTCAACAAATATTTATTGGGGACCCACTACGTGCCAAGCATGGTATAGACTCTAGAAATACAACTAAGAATAAGACTCAGTTCCTGCCCTCTAAGAGCTCACACAATGATGGGCTGAGATTCCGGACTGTGGTATTAAAAAATAAGATAATGTGAATGTACTTAATGCCATTGAACCTATCACTTAAACAATGTTTAAACAGTAAATTTTGTTATATGTACATTGCCACGATTAAAAAATATTGCCAAAAAAAGAAGAATCCAGAAGAAGCAAACTTTAACTCAGTGATTTAAGGTTTTCAAATCACGTAGCTGATAAAGGACTTTTATCCGGATAAAAAGAACTCTCAAAACTCAGTAATAAGAAAATAAACAATAAAAATAGACAAAAGGTTTAAACAAAATCGTCACCAAAAAAGATATCTAGAAGCAGTACATTAGAAGATGCACAACATCAACAGTAATCAGCAAAATTTATTTTAAAACCCAGTGAGCTACCTCTACACACTTACTAGAATGGCTAAAATTAAACACTGACTATAACAAGTGATGCCAAGGATATGGAGCAAAGGAACTCTAAAACACTCCGATGAGCTGTTTGTGGGAATGTAAAATGGTACAACCACCCTGGAAAACAGTCTGACAGTTTCTTAAAAAGTAAACATTCACCAACCATATGACCAACCATTCTACAGTTATTTACCCAAGAGAAATTAAAACATGCATCCATACAAAAATTTATACACAAATATTCATGGCAACTTTATCTGTAATAAACAAAAACTGAAAACAATCCAAATGTCCAAGTGTCTAGATTGACTGACTGATATATAGTATACCCTTATAATCAAATGTTACTCATCAATAAAAAGGAATGAACGGTATGAATGAATCTCAAGATAATTATGCTAAAAGAAGATAAACCAAAAAAGTTTGTAATGCATGATGGGATTTTTATAAAAAAATAATTTATAGTAACAGAAAGCAGATCTATGATTCCCTAGGATGAGGAAGGATTATAAAAGGACACAAGGAGACTTTTGGGGGTGATGGATATGTTCATTTTCTTGAATGTGGTGATTGTTTTACAGATGTATACGTGTCAAAGCTTATCAAATTCCACATTTTAACTATGTGCATTTTAATGTTTGTCAATTATCCTCAATAAAACTACTTATGGGGGAAATGTCTCTATAGTAGCATTTTCACACAAAGACTCTCAAATGTACCCGTGTTTTAGCTTGAACTAATCTAATTCAGACTCTGCTCTAAGGTTATCAAAATACCCCAGTATTACTAACTACTAAGCTGAAAAGCTGACATTATGCCACTTTTAACTCAAAACAAAACTGATTTCTGAAAAAAAGAGAAGAAGAATATGCATTTCATATTCTTCATCCTTTGAAAAGAGTTCAGTTTTCCTATGTGCCATTTTTGGCTTCTCCCATGGGAAAGTACATTTACACTCAGTCTGTGCACATGTATATTCTTCAAAGGGGGATTAGGAAAGGAAAGGATAAATAGTACCTAGAAATTATCAAGCACTAGCGGATGAATTAAAGTTCTCCTAAGTCCACTCTGAGAATTTCTCAAAACACAATGAAAAACTCATAAATATGATATCTATTGGTTGTCTTGGAAATTATGCACATTTGGTGCACGACAATTATCATTCCACATTATCCTCAGAACAACGGTAAAACATAAAAAGAGCAGTTTAACCTTTATTTCACTTAATTTATATCTACTTCCTTTACTAGAGAATTTCTAAATAAAAATCTGCACATGACTTTTCAGGAAACATCTTTTATAGATTATTTTTTTAATGCATTATTTAAACAACATCTGTTTGGGCAACAGACCCAGTAAATAAAATACTTTACTTTTTGAAGTTAGAAAATGTATTGTTTTGTACACATAATAATTATGTTAGTAAACCCTCCAATACATAAGGCGGGATCTTAAAAGTCTTAACACTCAGCTCACAAAATAAGCTCTGTAATTTATGGGTGTTAAAATGGCTCTACGATCTAAATGACATTACTGTCAACCATGACTCATAGGAAGAAAAAAATGGTTTTAATTTCTTAACACTTGTTAAGTTGTTTCATCTTTAACTACTAAAATTAAAAAACAAAAACAAAAACACTCTCAAATTAAACTGTTACAAAGAAACCTTGGTAACAAAGAAACCTTGGTAGAAAGTCATACACGTACTCCTTTAATTGAATATTGATAATAAAAGTAATCAAGTATAGTGGCTACTCTCTGCAAAATGGTGCCTGCCATCAGGTTGTCGGTCCTTGAACACGCACTGTGCTTGGTGGAGGAAATGTAGTGCAGAAGTAATTCGACCCCATTAGGGCCTCTGTCTGCTAGAGAAGTTCTCTACACCAGAGGGGAAGACCAGCGCATTCTTGGTAGCAGACTCCAAGTGTTCCCTCCTCCGTATTTGCTCAGTCATCAGCACAGCCACAGCTTAAAAGAGGCTGAGTACCATTGTACTTTGATTACAAATTCCTGTCTGGACTGCCTAACGGGAGTTATACTTTCCTGATAGTACTGTGAGGACGCTTGAAATCCGGAGGGGCTCTGGAGTCAGACGGCCCTGGTTTGAGGAGTTCCAGCTCCATTTCTTACTGGCACTTAACCCTGAACAAGTTACTTAACCTCTCTAAGGCTCAGTTTTCCCATCTGTTAAAGGGTGACAATAACAGTACCTACTTCTAGCATAGTGAGTACTCCATAAACAATATCACTTCATAATTCTTTTCCTATCACAATCAGCAAGAGGGACATCTACAAGTATTGGTGAGAACTGAGTAGAAATTGAAAAAAACTGCCACTGACTTTCTGAGAAACCAAAGATATAGTCAGAAATATAAAAATTTCAGGAAAATGTGTACACAGTGATTGTTTAAGTAAAGTGTTCTACTTCAAAATTCAATCCAAGTGTTGTACCAGATATCTAGTGGCTGCATAAATCATTCATGGATCCCCAGAATTCAAGTATTCATTCACCAAACATTTAGAGAGAGCTCCTACTTTGCTTCAGACCCCAGGGAGGACACACAGAGGGAAGACCTGCTTGTGTCCTAAAGGAGCCAATGACAGCATGGGGGTGGGGAGACTGGGGCGGGCGGGGGATGGGAGGGTGGAGGATGGACACACTCTTAATACAATAGACTGACCCATCTCTTCCAGCCTCACTGCTCTACCCGGGAACCCCCCAAGCATCACTGCATAAGTCAGCAGTGTAACAAAAGATGGCTTTATTCCTCTGAAGCAAACTAAAATGGAACCTGGTTTGATGACCCACACAAACGTTCAGAGTTGGTTTTCCTCTTCCTAGGCATTCCACTCACACCTAAGGTGGGCCCTGCAGAACCCTTTGTCCAGAAGTGTCCAAGAGCCATCAGACAACTGTGTGGGGCTATCAGGTACGGGCCGTGTATCAGTCAGCTCAGGCTGCCACAACAAAGTCCCGCAGACTGGGTGGCTTACAGAAGTGTATTTTCTCACAGTTCTAGAGGCTACAAGTCTAAGATCAAGGTGTCAGCAGAGCTGGTTTCTTCTGAAGGCTCTCTCCTCAACATGTAGATGGCCATCTTCTCCCTGTGTCTTCACATAGTTTTCCGTCTGTGTGTGTCTGTGTCCCGATCTCTTCTTATAAAGACACCAGTCATATTAGATTAGGGCCCATTCCTACCTCATTTTAACTTAATTACTTCTTTAAAAACCTTATCTCCAAATACAGTCACATTCTGAGGTACTAAGGGTTAGGATTTCAAAATATGAATGGGGTGGGGGCAGAGGGACACACCTCAGCTCGTAACTGAGAGGACTCAGCATCTGTGGTCAGAGCATCTTGAAACAGAGTACAGGGAGGCAGGAAGATGTTCAAGCAGGACAACATGCAAAAATAATTCACTTTCTCCTACTCTCCTAGGGAGAATTATGTACTGGTAAGCAGACACATTTTCCCCCTGGTTTCTTTATACTCCTCTGTATATCTTAAGTGTTCTACAATAAGCTAAGAATGAACTACCTTGATGTGTAAAAGCATCATTCCCTAGAGTTGGACACCTAGTGCAGGCCATGGGGTGCCTCTGGTACACTTTCTAGTCATCAGGATACAGATGGAGAGTACAGTGGGGTGAATGGTATCCCCTCAAAAGATATGTCCATGTCCTAACCCCCAAAATCTGTAAAAACGGGTCTCTGTAGATGTAATGATCTTGAGATGAGATCATCCTGGATTACCCATGTGGATCCTAAATTCAATGACAAGTGTCCTAATAAGAGACAGAAGAGGAGAAGACACAGACCCAGAGGAGAGGCTGTGTGAAGACAGAGGCAGGGATTGGAGTGATGCAGCCACAAGCCAAGGAATGGCAGAGACCACCAGAAGCTGGAGAAGGCAAGGAAGGAGTCTCCCTTAGAGCCTTCAGAAGAAGCACAGCTCTGCCAGATTTCCAACTCCAGCCTCCAGAACTGAGAGAGTAAACCTCTGTTGTTTTAAGCCACCAGGTCTGTGATAATCTGTTAAGGGAGCTATAGGAAACAAATACAGAGACCAATATGATTAACACAGGAAACTCTGTGGTTGTAAGAATTTTCTAGTGGGCTCTTATTGGCAGCCTATGGTCAGGCACCTTTATTTCTGCTGTAGCCAATAATTCTAACAAACTGCCAAGGGAGGTATTATCTCTGTTCTACAGCTAGTCACTGATGCACCGAAACTGAACTTGAGCATCAAGCAGCAAGAGATGGTGCAGCGGCATTTTACACCCCAGACTCCACTAAATGTGGCCTTTTACCTACACCTCCACGCTTTCCAGCCAAAAGGTGTGTAAGTTTACTGCACCGTCCAGCCTCCTCCTCCTGCAAAGTATCCACTTAGTCCTGGCAGGCGACAGAGTGATGCTTCCCAGACTTGAAGATCCCCTGTCAAACGAGGAAGGACCCTGGAAATATTTTTAAACCGGAGTGAAATGTGTTAACACCGAGTTCCTACTCCCCATGAGTTTACGTTTTTAGACATTTTGCTTTCAACTGTGGAACGGAAAGATGTGTCACTTTTGTATAAATGCGGCAAAGATGTGCTCTGTGCCTTGAGCCCCAGGTCATTTATTTCTTCACTGCAGGCTGAGACAGGTTGGCTCAAGAGCCCACTGGCACCAAACTCAAATTTTTACACATCTGACTATTTTGAAAACAGCACAAACAAGCAGATTTTTAGCCATTTAGCCTGCTTTACTACATACTCTGTGGAATGTCACCAGACACTGATGAGATGGGGTCTTACACTTACAAGGCCCAGGCTGCAAGAGCCCTCGGAGCGCTCTGCTGCTGAGCAACGTCACTTAGACATGTGAGCCCTCTCCAGTCCCCCCTCAGCCCACTCCGGCGAGTCCCCTGCCCTCCTCCCCTTCTGAATGGTGGTCCCTTGGCTGTAAGCCTCTGGCTGGTCTCATGTAGCTTCGCCCAAGTGCTGTCCAATCCAGCTTGTGTGTTACTACTGCCTCTCGTGGTTGTACCTTTTTCCTTGATCAGCCCCAAACCCTTCAAACCCCCTACAGTCACCGCAACAGGGCTCAGAGGCAAAAGAAAGAAACTGGGAAGAAATCATCCCGTCTTTTCCTTGCCTTGGAAATTGAAATTCCCTTAGAACTAACTGGCCCTGAGGCAGCTGCAGGCGCCTGGGTTTTCATCCTTCTGCCCCAGAAATCCTGGACAGGCTCTCCCCTCCCCGAGTACTGAACAGTCATCTGTCCCATTTCTCTACCGTCTCCTGTCCTGGGATGTCAGCCCCTCTGGCTTTCCATCACTTAGGACGTCGACCTCAGGAGGAAGAGGGGCAGGCTGCCAGACAGGTACACAAACAGGACCCAAGAACAAAGATGAGGCAGACAAAAGTGCAGCTGCCAAGGACCATCTCTAATCCTTATCCACCAAGGGTGAGGAAAGGCAGGAGAAGACACCCCACGGGGAACTGCGGAAGGGGGTTCAAGCAGGCAGTGGTAATAGTGGAGGAGAACTGACTCCTTTACCCAAATTATCCATATCCCCCGCCCCCTACTCAGCTCAGCCCCTCTTTGAAGCCCTCCGAGACCTCTACACGTGCCGTATAGTAGTCGGAACAGCAGTGACGTGACCACCCCTCCGCATGGCAGGGGTGAGCACCCTGGACACTGCTTGGCACCAGAGGCCTCTAGTGAATGTTTGCTGAATGAATGACAGTGAGCACTTACTTATCATTTACATTTAATTGCTGTATAACCCAACTGTGATTCTTATTTATATAACACATTAACTCTGCTATGAAGTTATCTGTGAACAATGGCTCGGGAAGGCTCAGTCATGGTTTGCTGGTCATAAAGCATGTTCAACTGCAACACTGCTGAACTTCACGAGAGGAAAGCCGGGGCCAAGCCTGATTGTTCACTGCCCCACGCTGATTATGCAAAATGATCTTAAACTCCAACGCTGAGGGAAAGGACTGGCCAGCCCTCCTGCAATTGTCTCTGTAGGAATCACTGGCTCAAGTAACAAGAACCCTGCAGGCAAGTGAGCAGCAGGCCTTGGGTATAATTTGTGTGTCCCCTCAGCAGCTAGAGTTATACAGCAGAACGTCAATAAATGCTTAGTGTGAGGCTTCCTGCAACAGCAGATGCTTCCTACAGCTGAGATGTTTCAACCTCTGGAGACATCAAATGTTCTCTCACCTGGCTGAGGGCCCCGGCCAGACCCATACCACCCAGGACCACTGTACGGTGGCAACTGGAAAGGAACAAGAGACCATTCTTTGTGAAAACCAGGATGATTGCCTACTTCTTTATTTGAGAGTAATTACTCACTGATGCTTTATAAAAGTGCAAATTCTGACACATACACCAAAATAAAAGAATTTGGAAATGCAAAAACTTAGAACAAAGAGCAACTGAGATAACTTACAAGACACTTAACTTTGGGCTCCCTTAGAAATTGTTTCCATATTGACAACAGGTTGAAGACAAGGGCAATCATTTCCCCCAAACTACAGTGAAGTTTTTAAAACCGTAAGTAGAAGTTACACTAAAAGAACTCGCCTGATTATAAGCTCAACTGCTGACATCACACACACACACACACACACACACACACACACACACACTCTCTTCTCCCTCAGTTTTTCAGCAGCAGGATGGGATTTTACCACACGGAGGGAAAAAAGGGAGGAAACTCCCACCTCATCCAACCAATAAAAACATCACCCACAAGCCATTTAGTAGCACCCAGATGGACAGATCTTCTGCAAGACTTGCCTCACTATGTTAATCAAAGTTTTTTTAAGTGGTATCAAAGTGACCGCCACTAACAAAACAACCAGGAAATCTTAAAGCAGACAGAAAAGGAGGGAACTCCTTTTCAACACGGCCACCCAGACTCGCAGAACCAAGCTGAGTGACCGCTCCGAACTCGCCCTTCCTCCCAGGGAAGGTGGGAGGTGCGACGCTCAGCAGCAGATTTTGCTGGAAGGATGCCCATCTGCTCTGAGTAGGAGGAACCTGACCTCGGTGCCACACACATCACATAACTAAAGGCTAGGCCTCACCACTCACCCTCTCAGAGATTAAGAAAGGAAGTAATTTGTTGGTTTTGAGGTTTTCAAAAGGAAGAAGGATTTTACAACCAGTGGGCTAACCCCCTTAGCTCTGCTCTGCAAAACAACAACTAACCGGTTGCCCAACTTTTAGGCCCTGTCTTGGCGGTAAACACCCAGTAGAACCTGCCTGGTCAACAGGAAAGATGCGGGCCATGGGGGTGGGGGGGCGGGCGGGGTTCTAAAGAGCCACTCTGACTCACTGCAGTGTCAAATACCTTGAAGGCATTTCAGCCACACCCTTGAAACCTGTTTTATTCTGAGTATAAACTCAGATACGGATATCTCTCTCTGCCTGAATCCACCATTTACTTTTTCATTTTCATTACATCCAACTCTTGACCCGTAGTTCTCCTAAAGATATCCCCAGAAATAACTTATGCTTAACTTCACATGTGCATTGATGCTACAAAGTGTAGCTCTGGATGTTTCTTAGAGGCTCCTCTTCAGGTTATGCTTCAAGTGAAAATCCACCTTGAAATTTCCTCTCCCGTAAGGGTGAGTATGAAGAGAGAGCAAAAGTTGGGTGAAACAGGTTTAATCTCTTATATCCCTAGCAATTAATTAATAGACAAAATGTTTATTTAAAACAATATGTCAAAGAGCCACTGAAATCTATGCCATTTTTTGATGGCTGTGTTGGAGACGCACATATAGGAGCCAAATAAATAAAGTAAGCCAAGCCTTTTAGTATACTTTTCTCAATGATAAAATTTCCCAAGATGATAAGCTAATTAAAACACATTCCAGTTGACCCTGGAAGTAAAGTATGGCCTATTTGCCAAAAAAAAAAAAAGATGTTATACAGTCTTGATTTCCTCAGAATACACGGCCTTTCCTATGGGACCACCTTAAGGAAAACAACTGAACAGATTCTAGCAGAGAGCCACCAGACTGAGAAATGCCCCTACCATGCAAGCACACAGGCTTGTTACTGTCAGGGCCCTAGAATTAGACAACAAAAATTAGGGGATTATTTTCAACTTTTAAACATTTTCAGGTCTAAGAATATCTTCTTTACTACATTGTTTTTCACTCCTGGGGTGTTGTCTGAAAGTAATCAAACAAAAAATTAAATTCCACAGTTAAACTTGTTCTCAAATCAGTGGTTCTAAGAAGCACCAGTCTTAAGCAGCAGCCTTTATTGCAAAGTGTCCCTGGACACAAACTCAGCATTTCGCTCTCCCCTCACTGTCTTGCTTTCCTGTCCAGGACTCCTCAACAGCAGAGCTCCTACTGGTCGAGTAATCGGCTCTGCCACCAATTTTCAACCTGGCAAGGCCCTCAGGTCATGGGCGGCACCAGGGACTACAATGGCAGCACAAGCGTTGACCCAACATTGGTGCCCAGAGACAGAGCTCACTGACACTGTATCCCATTGCGCTCGAGGTTCTGGAAGATGTTCACGTGGATCTAAAAGTGATTCACTGCTGTCTGCTTCTTGGTTTACTGTTTTGTTTGTTTTTTCATGGTCCAAAGCTCTGGCAAGATTTTTTTACCGAACTGTGAGTTTTGGAGAAAGAGGCAAACCTGGATACAACCTATGGGTGACCAGGACTCTGGGCTTCCCCAAATTCACTTCTCGCTCTCACTGCTTAACTTCACCACTCTGCTACTGTCTGTTCCCTACTCTGGAAAGGAAGACAAGCTGGAATTTTTAACAACGTGTGTTTTGTGTTTGTCAAAGTAACATATGCACATAACCAAAAGAGCTGACAATGAAAAGCAAGTGTAGCCTGGCTCACCCCACTCCACTCCCAGCCTTGCTCCTCAGAGGCAAATCCTTTCAGTGATTTTGGTGCTTTTCCTGGTAGCTTCCTCTGTAGCTCTAATGTATAGATTTTCTAAATTCATCCTTTCTAAGCATTTTCAATCAACTTTCTGCTATGAGAGAGGAGGACAGCACACAAACAACACTCTTATGCTCACACTGTCACTATTTCTAGGTCTCTTTAGTTACCTGTGTAACTGTAAGTAATACACTTTATAATATTATTCCATCACTGACAGTTTCTCGTGACTTCCCACTTTGTAAGGTAAAGATGTCGAGTACCAAAAAGTGAAATTCCAATCACTTAAATCTCGCTTTGCTACTAATACCAGCTGATAAATGATGTGCCTGACAATAGAATGAAAAGGAATGTAAAAAATACGTTTTGGCATTGTATGGACTTCAATAAATTACTGTTTCCTGGTTCCAACTGGCAGAGTAATCAATGGCTATTCTTACGCAATTCTCCATTACTTAAGAATTTTGGAGGCAAGGCCCAACTGTGAAGCAAAAATTCATAAACAGTAACACTGAGTTCATGTGAATATGTTTACAACACCTCCAAACTCACACACCCTCCCCACCCCCTCATCTTCCAACCTCAGAGTATCTGGCTAAGCAGAGGTAGCAGGTGATGGGACAGTTTCTCATCAGATCTTGGCCAGCCCAGAGCTTCAGGAAGCTTGCCATAGCCATGGGGAAGGGACACACTACAAAAAGACAAATCTGATTTGAGGGTGCCAGTTAACGGCTACTGATGTAACAAGTAATTTTTGAAGGTATGACATATACTATAGCCAGTTAATGATCTCTAACACAAAAAAACTGAATTTCATTAGGAAATTATCGATCTTTCAAGATAATGCCGTAGACACTCTTTTAGGCCAACATCTTCATCATACCTAAAAACATAAGCAACAAATATAGCAAACATATTTAAAATAACCTATGAAGTTTTCAAAGTTTACCAAGGATATTTAGGTTTCAGAATGTAAAATGACACCTGATTACATTTGTTTGGATCCTGCCTAAAATTTCAAACAGTAGACAGCAAGTAAAAACAAATGAAAAATTGAAACACACATGGAATGTATAGTTTGTGTGTTTTTGTTTTTATTGAAGTATAGCTGACTTACAATGTTGTGCTAGTTTCCGGTGTACAGCAAAGTGATTCAGTTATACATATATTCTTTTCCATTGTGGTTTATTAGAGGATATTGAACATAGTTCCCTGAGCTATACAATAGGACCTTGTTGCTTATCTATTTTGTATATAGTCGTCTGCATATACTAATCCTAAAGTCCTAATTTATCCCTCATTCACCCTGGAATGTGTAGTTTATATTATGTCACAAAGCAGAAGATAAAACTTCAGTGATGTTTTAATTATAGTCCAGTACCTATAATTCTTCCCATATTTCAGGCCTGTAGGAGAACTATAAACAAGATGGCTTTGGGGTGATATGCCAGTAGAAACAGCTAAGAGAGCAGAAATGTGAATCAGCCACAGCGTGATCTTGAATGACTCACTTATTGTCCCATCCATTCAATAAACATTTCACAAGCACCCACTATGTTCCAGACACCATCGACATGTCCCGTAAGCTCTCTTCATCTATACCCTGCAGCAGCTGCAGCCTGACCCACTCCTAGGTGCCTCTGCCTCTAAAACTGGATTCTACTTCAGATAAATGACCTCCCCAAATGTTGGTTCCCGTTTGACCCAAAGGTGCCTGACTCTCCAGGTCAAAGATCAAACCTTTTCAGAGACAGCTGCCTAATGTATGAAGCCCAGCACGATAAGCTCATTTCACGAAGTGGACGTAAGAAGGGTGGGGAGCAGGTGGGAGACCTCTTTCTGCAGCACCACCCTCCCACCCTCCCAGCCGGCCCCCTCCCCAGCTCTGCCGGCACCCCTCCTTCCAGAAAGAGAGACTGTGCCAGCCACTGCCCGCCGTGTCCTTAGAGTCAGTCCCTCCACTGTCCCCTGGCGCCAACAGGGAAAGGAGGCGCTTGGAAGGCGGGGAAGCCTCACCGGGTTTTCTGCTCTTTAGCCAGCTTGGCGTACCCTTCACTGGCCAGGAGCTGGCAGTTAAAACCATGACGCTCCAGACCACCTATCGCCCCTGACTCCTCGGGTCCAAAGCTCAGTTACTGCTTCCTAGTTCACTGATTTCCACACGTGCTCACTATCCCTGCACACACACCTGCAACTTCCTGAGAGCCCATGAAGACTGAGCCTGGGACACAAACTCACCCTGGGTCTGGGGCCAAGGGCCTGAGGACTCTTCCTCCTCCCCCTTCTCTGCCACCCCTAACAGGAACCTAAGTTTGCAGGTTTCATACCAAAGAAAATATCACGCAAACAAGTTCTGGGTGGTTTTATTTTTAATTGAAGTATAGTTGATTTACAATATTGTGTTAGTACCAGGTGTACAACAAAGTGATTCGACTATACATATATATTTTTTCAGATTCTTTTCCATCACAGGTTATTACAAGATACTGAATATAGTTCCTTATGCTATACAGTGAATTCTTGTTGTTTATCTATTTTATATATAATGGTACGTATCTATTAATCCCATACTCCTAATTTATCCCTCTTCCCCTACCCTCCCGTGGTTTTTTAACCCCCAGAACTTAAAGCTATGAGAATGCTTTACAAGCCATTCACTGACATATGCCAATCGAAGGAGCAAATCAAAGAGAGCCGAGACAGAAATGATGAGGACAGTCACTTGGAGGACTCGACCCAGCTACAGAAGGGGGTCCTGCACCATCACCACAGTCATCCTTCTTACCCTCTATTACCTCAATTCTCAGACAAAAACCCTCTCAAAAATCAACAGATAAAAACTATGTTTCCAGTGTGGAGATAGAGAATAAGTCTCACTCCTCTAGTGGCTAAGAAAAAGTCGAAATTCACAATCTGCTGAACTTCCCTCATAATAAATTTGCCCAAAAAACACAAGAACCACAGGAAATACCTTGTAGGAAACAGAAACGAGCTGGCTTTTTGAAAATAGAGAAGAAATCCAAGGGGCAACAGATGCCAAACTGATATTCAGCCAAGGGACCATTCCTGTCTAAAGATTCAAAACATCCTTAATAACCGTAAGTCATTAGCTCTTGGCATCTCAGCGTGACCATTTTCTCATGGAAATATGTGGATGCCAGCAGAACTGGGGCTTACAGTGGAGGGTAGGGGCATACATGCACCACTCCACAGTCCACGTGGAAACACGGAGAGACCTGCCAGGTGCATTGGGTACCCAGCAAAGAAAGGGGTACACACGGTGGAACCCCAGTATCCTCTCCTCCACAGGGACCCCTGTGCCTGGCCTACCACCCACTACCTGGGCCTGAAGCAGAATGGAAGAATCTCATGTTAAACAGATGCTAGCACCCAGCTGACTCCCTGAAGGTGGCTCCCCATCTCCCTAGATTCCTCGAAGGAGTGATGATCAACATACAAAATATTCTACTATCCCAAAATATTTCCAAGTATCAATTTCTGCATTTATCCTCTTGCCACAATCTCCAAGGAAGAAAGATAATACAGGGGGTTTTTTTGTTTGTTTTTTAATGTTAGGGGTAGGAGTTTATTAATTAATTTTTGCTGTGTTGCGTCTTTCGTTTCTGTGCGAGGGCTTTCTCTAGTTGTGGCAAGCGGGGGCCACTCTTCATCACGGTGCGCGGGCCTCTCACTATCGCGGCCTCTCTCGTTGCAGAGCACAGGCTCCAGACGCGCAGGCTCAGTAGTTGTGGCTCACGGGCCTAGTTGCTCCGCAGCATGTGGGATCTTCCCGGAAGGGGGCACAAACCCGTGTCCCCTGCATCACCAGGCAGATTCTCAACCACTGAGCCACCAGGGAAGCCCTCCCAATACAGGTTTTATCGTAACATTTTTACTCAAGAGGTCTTTGCCTTTCATTCTGAAGATTGTTAAAGGGAGTAAAACTATAGTATTAGTTATTGATAACCACCAATAACATATTATTTTTAAGAGACTTCAAAAATTCAGGGCCTGTCATGTGCCAAAGGTTAAGCCAGATATTTTACACACACCATCCTTCATCTTCCCAGGTTAGAATATAAAATCAGTGATAGGTAAAAGTTGCTTTGGATCACTGCACATCCATTCTTGCCAGAAACAACTCTGATAGTGAAATTTCCAATCTTACTGCTAACTCAGCCATCAACCAAGGCCACCAGGAAGCTTTATGAAGTTGCTCTCCCATTCTGTGCCCTTTCCCCTTTCCTTTCTATGGCCCATTTTATCTCAGAGGACAGTTATCTCAGAAAATTTAATTAGAAAATCTCATAGAGAAACTAATTTGCATTAAGATACTTGTGAGTTAAGGCATTATTGTTCCCAGAGGTATATACTTGATAAAGGAGACCAACAGGAAGACAGCTATGCTTAACACAAATAAACGAATTACTAATGGTAGATTTTTCAGGTCTCAGGATTATATGGTAGGGTGAAGTCTTTCCCATTACCCCTTCAATCAAACCACTTCCAGTACCATGTTGGTCAGTTGTCTCCACGACCACAGTCCCTAAAGAGCCCTGAAAATGAACCTCCGGGCAGCAGCCTCTACACTCTCCCCTCAAACAGATTACTGTTGACATCACCACTATCTCCCCTCCCCATTTCCATTGTGTTTACTTTCCTACTGTCCTTTTCTACTGAAATCAGGCAAGAATGATGTCAATAACTTAAACCACAGATTACAAGGACTTTGTTAAATGAGAAAAGTAAAAATTCACAAGTCTACAATATTTCACAAAAAGAACTAAGAAGATAAATTTTGTCACTTGTACATTATTCAAAACTGCAGCAATGGGTACTATAATTTCCCGCACTAATCACATATGTCAAAAAGAGAGGAGGGAAAAAAACACCAGCAACTCTGATACATATTTCCAAAATATCACATTAGGCTTTTAAGAAACAATTTAGAATATAAACTTAATTATTCAAATTCAATTTAATTGAATTTAACATAATTGCATTAAAATATTTAACTTATTTTCAAAGATATTCTTTCTGTAAGCCACTTGAACCAGAAAGTCACCTGGTTTTATTTAAGGCCAACAGTAAGAACTTTCTGAGAAAGGCAGAAACCTCTGTAATTCAGATACTTATACAAAGGAATAAAAAAATAAAAACAGCGTCCCAGGTTTCATTAACTGCTAGAGTATTCTGCTTCCTGCCATGGCCTGGAGTCAGGATCAGTTACTGTAACTAAGAAACCTCAGACTGTTACCTGGTCTCCAGTGATATATAGTACGTGTGGCCTGGGTCCATCAGATAGCACAAGCTCAGAGGGTTATCACCAAGGGAAGCTAAGCACCCCATAACCTCCATCTCCACTTATCTACCTTCCTACTCCCAAGAAAACATCAGGTGGTTTTGGGAAAAAGATTAATTCTGCATTGAAAAAACACACAACAGATGGGGCTAACACAGTTTAAACACCACATCTCAAAGGTTATCTGCCCTAACATGTTAAGCAAGAAAGGGGGAACCATGGTGAAGCCCAAGTCAAAGTCTTAAGTGAATTTCTATATAGATCATTTTCACCTTTCTCCATCTCCCCCATAAAACATGTTGCAATGCTTTGCCACATGTCAAAGGATGCGACTCTTCTGCTGGACTGCTCTGAAATCCAGTTCATGGGGATTATCCAGGTCTATTTATAAACCCCAAAGGCTGCAAAATTACAAATATAAGAGCTCTCACCTAGAAAAATGAAGACTTGGTTCTATCATTATAACATAGAAATGTTACTCTCCATTCTCTGAGACCCTTAAGGTAGGTTACCTTCTTACCTATCTAAAAATTTGAAAGAAGGTGGGCCCATGTTGCCCACTATGACCTAGAACTGAGGCTAAGATAGCTGAACCCAGAATCCTAGTACATCCTAAACAGCAGAGAGACAGTGAGCTCACAATAGCAGACATAACACCCATCATGATGAAGCAGGTTTTACAGAATAACTGGGGAAACAACACAAACCCACACAAAATAGTTAAGTTCTTAACTGTGACAAACCTAAAAACTAGGCTTTTCTTGTTTATTGTTTTGTTGAACGGGGTTTGAGGACAAGAGAGAAGGCACAGAATAACATCAAATTTCTTTTACTGTTATTGTTTTGCCACAGGTGGTTTGATAAAACCTGCTCCTCTTTTTACCTTTGGTATTTATGTTCCCTCTCCTCCGCTCAGACAGTCTTAACTCCGCTGGTTATCACTCACTGGCCAGTGCACTCACAGACCAGTGCAATCAAAAACAGCACCATCTTGAAGTTAAGGGATAAGGCTAAAGAAGAGAGATGGAAAAGATCAAGCCACCTTACTCATAGTAAAGGCACCTGAGCTGCCTTTACTATGAGCCATTTTTAAACCAATATCCACAAAGAAGACAAAAAAAAGATGGTGTCTCAGAATTATAGGGTGCCTTCTCCACTTACCTTCCCAACTCAGGAGAGAGGTATTCATCTGTCCATTTTACAGACCAAGAAACTAAATCACAGTCATGACTGCTATTAGTAGATATAAAATAGGGAGAGAAAGGTTCTCATCATTTTTAATACAGAAAGTTTCTGCTATGAAAATTTCCTGAATGAACATGTGAATGAATGAATGGTCCATTACTCCACTACTTAGGAGTTCAGTGGCTTAACTGATTCTGTTTAACTAACACAAAGAATGTGTCAAGAGTTAAAGGAGGAACAATTCCATTCCTAGGTATATACACAAAAGAACGGAATGCCGAGACTCAAATTGATACCTGTACACCAATATTCATTGCAGCATTATTCACAAGAGCCAAAAGGTGGAACAACCCAAGTGTCCATCAACAGACAAGTGGATTTTTTTTAATGTGATATATGCATATGATGGAATATAATTCAGCCATAAAAAAGAACAAAACTCTGATACAACATGAATAAAACTTGAAAACATTATGCTAAGTGATAGAAGCCAGAAACAAACAAATATCTGTATATTATTTCACTTATAAGGAGCTACCTAGAATAGGCAAATTCATAAAGAATAGAATAAAGTAGAACAGAAATTACCAGGGGTTGGGGAAGAGAAATAGGTTGTTATTGTTTAAGGGATACAAGTTTTCTGTCTGGGGTGATAAAAAGTTTGGAAATGGATAGCAATGATGGTTGCACAACATTGTGGTTGTAATTAATGCACTGAATTGTACACTTTAAAATTGTTTAAATATCCTCAAAAAATTAAAAATATAATTGCCACATGATCCAGCAATTCCACTTCTGTGTATTTGCAAAAGAACTGAAAGCAGGGACTTGAAGATATATTCGTACACCCCATCCACAGGAGCATTATTCATAACACCCAAGAGGTGGAAGCAAGCCATGTGTCCAACAGAAGAATATGTAAACAAAACATGGTATATACATATAATGGAATATTATTCAGCCCTAAAAAAGAAGGAAGGAAATTCTGACACATGCTACAACATGGATGAACCTTGAGAACATCAGTCTGAATTAAATAAGCCAATCACAAAAGGGCAAACACTGTATGACTTCACCTACAGGAGGCAACTACAAAAGTCAAATTCAGAGACAGAAAGTAAAGTAGTAGTCGCCAGGAGCTGGGGGAATGGGCAGTTACTGTTTAATAGGTACAAAGTCTGTTTTGCAAGATGAAAAGAGTTCTGTGGATGGAAGGTGGTGATAATAGCACGACAATATTGAAATGTACTGTAACTATATTTTTAAATGGCTAACAAGGTAAATTTCATGTCTTGTGTACTTTACCACAATTTAAAATTTTTTTTAAAAAGGCCAAAATAGTAAACCTTGTTATATATATTTTACCAAAATTAAAAAAAAACTAATAATATATCAAAAACCACTGAATTGTACACTTTAAAAAGGGGTTGTGTGGTATGTGAATATCTCAATAATTTGTTTAAAAAAAAAACAAAAAAAAACAGTTGGAGAAGGAAGCAACAGCACTCTCTGCCTACCTGCCAGCTATTACCCAGCTGTGAAGCGTCCCGCTCACCCACTTCCTGCCCTACTCATCCACTTCCTGCCCTACTCATCCACTTCCGGTTCTGCTCATCCATGTCCAGCGCTTCCCTTTCCTCCCTCTTCCTGACCCCAGGCCACCCAGTGCAAGGGGGGGAAGAAGCACCATGCCTCTCCCATCTCCCCGCAATCTCTTCACTTACTTTTGCAGCCTGGCACACAGAGGAAACATGAGAAATAGCTTATTGAATGGAGTGAGTGGGTGAAACTGAATTTGATAAGCAAAATCAGCACTGCATTCAACAGACTTACTAGGTTCTCACTAGCTCTGCACAGGGAGTTTCCGAGACTGAAACATTAAATACTGCTTGATGAGATAAGTACACAAATAAATACAAGACAGTTTAAAAAAAAAAAAAAGAGCCTAAAAGTACAGAGAAATCGTTCATGCTAGGGAAGAAATCATATCTGGCTTATCCTTTCTCCATGTTCATTTAGGAAGATGATCAGTAATACTCAGCCCTAATGTAAATAGCTGGGGTATCTGGGTAAAGGGTATACAGAACTTCCTGGTTTTATTCTTGACGTTCTGTTTAAGTTTGGAATTCAATAAAAGTTCCAAAAACAGAATATGGAAAAAAAAATAGTAATTTGCCCTCTGTGTGGGGTACGGTTCCTTCTGTTGAAGACCAACACTAAAGGAGCTTTCTAGAAACTTTCAAAAGCAAAATCCGTGTCCCCACGTGGAAGCAGGAAAGGAGGTTTCCCTGCGAGGAATCCGAAAGGAAAGAAGTAAATGCTGCGGGAGTAGGAGATGGGATGTTTGTTTGGGCTGGGTATGCTCTTGTGAGTGGAGGAAGGTGACTTGAGGACACCTGGTATGGGAAAGCTAGCTGGGGCTTCTCCATTTGGAGAGATGAAAGGGGAGGGAGAGATTGGAAGAAAAGGGCAGTTTGGCAAGCACTCAGTCATCTGTGGTCAGTCCAAAAACACAGGGCAGAGCAGGAAAAGAGGCACAAGGAATTTGGATTTGGGTTTTAATGGAAACTATATGCACTTATATGGCACATAAGCTATGTAATTAATTATATTAATTACTACTATGCACACAGTTCTTAACTTTTCTCCAGGCTTTCCACAGGACAGCCTCATAAGCCTGTACAGCCTCTCCCCAGCTTTAAACGAAGACAGACAGCAGATACAGGGAAGACTAGAAGTATGCAGCACTAGACCCAGAATCTGAGGCCTATTGTAAATTCCTAGCCCAAGGCATCTGGGCTCTTTCGGAAATAAACCAAGCTTTCCAAAAGCACCATCCGAACCAAAAATCAGCTGCACTAGCATCACAGGGACTTGGAATTTTAACAAAAGTGTCTTTGTAGTTGAATGAAACAGAACCTAGTCTGGTTATTGTATTCCACACCAAATGCTTTGAAGATGACAAATTTAAATTCCAGAAGGTCTTCTTCCAGTTTAGTGAACACAGTGCCCCCCGGAAACATTTTTTTTCCTGATAAAGAGAGCACTAAATATATTTCGGAGTCATTTTTAGAATATATGTGTAAAAAATACTTCTGAAAACGCAATTGTGAGATCTGTTTCGCCATACAGACTAATAATAGGCAATTTAGCTTCCCCCCTGGGCATCCAATGACTTTCTTGTTTGACATTGTTTCGGCACATTAAATGGTGCTGAGGAAGTTGTTTTTGAGCTTGTCTTTTAAAACAACAAATCTTAATGGAAAACATCAAAGGGTTATTTAAATACTATTCAAAAGCATTATAAAGATATGTTAATATCCTTATAAAGGATAACTAATATTATTTTGTACATTATTAACTCTGAGGGGGTAAAAAGATGTTATGTCTGTAATGATTCAACTAGGTGTGGCCCAGTCTTCACTGTGAGTAAAACCAGCTCCTAACTGTCCAGAACAAAGAAATGAGCAATCCAAAAGTCATTTCTGAATGGATTTATATTCTGGGGCAACAAACTTTCCTCCCCAATACTATTCTCTAAGTTAAAATAAACATCGTGGAGTGAATATTTGTTGGGTGGCTGCCCAGCACTTCCCTCTTCCCCGTAACACACCTTTTTTCTGCGATGCCCCTTTTTCCATAACCCCCTCCATGGCACTGGGGGTCATTCATGCCAGGACAGGTTGGAAGGCTGCCCAGGCCAGTCCACCTCTAGGACCCAGAAGCAGTCCCTTGCTCTGATGCAAGGCAGTAGTCCTACAAAGCCGTAGGGACAGCACTGGGGCTCCCAGAAGCCACATTCCTACAATGACCCACAGCCCCAGCCACAAAGGCAGGTTCTAAGGGTGGACATCAGATCCAAGCCAGGTCCCCTCCTTGTGGGTGTCAGAGCTGGGCCTGAGAGATGGGCCAGTCTCTTGACAAGTAGCTGGACTCTCAAAGTGCCATTCCCCACCATGAAGACTGGGAGCAAAGAAAGGGGATCTCCAGGTAGAGAAGGACTCAAAACCTTAAGGAGACCAGCAGGGGTAAGGGAGAGATTACTGAAGGATGGGAAACCCATCGATACACCCAGCTGCATCCGTGCCCTTGGGCTCTGGGAGACACCCTACATCTTTATAACACACCCCCCTTTTTTCTGTCACTTGCAACCAATATTCCAAATTAATACAAAGAATTTCCAGCAGTCACACTAAAGAAGTGATCCAAAATATCAACTGATACCTTGGGTGTGAAATCTTGCAAAAGCACAAAATAGATAACCATAGAACAGCAGGGGACGGGGTGGGGGGGGTGATATTTTTTAAGTCCTGATTTAAGAGTAATTACCCTGCCACTCAGGTAGGGGAAGTCCTGGCTGAGCTGGTTGACTGGACTTTCGTGTTTCATCTCCGATTTCTTTACTAAACCACTGACTGAGGGTCAATTTTGCATTTAGGGGACTTCCACATCTATTACACAATATTCCCCCAAATAAAAGAATAATAGTTATTTGAACATTTAAATGTTTCCATAACACTAATGTGCTGCCTTTAATAAAGTAAAAAGTAACTGCAGCTTATAAAATAAAGGTTAAAAGTGCAAATTATAAATTTAAAAGTCGAACAGCTTCAAAGCTCTTTGAAACAATAACTTAAACCCTCCTTAAGGAACAGTGGTTTCAAAAATACAGATAAGTAGACCCGGAGTTCCGTGCTGGCTTACAACAGACTAAAAGACCAGTAGGCACTCTGCTTAGACAGTATACTAACTGACATGCGTTTAACTGATTTTGAAGATACTATCCTTCATGTTGATTTTTCTTATACTGATAATACAATGTAGTTTTGTTATGCTGAAAACTGATGAGATCTAGATTTACAACTCTAAGAGAATCCCATAACTTGTATTAAACAATATTTCAAAGAATGGGCCAAAATTGGGGGTTAGGAAGTTTATTTCAAGTATTTGTACAGTATCTCTCTCAAAACTGTACATGACCAAAATACCAAGAAAAATATGAAATGCCCCAACTTAAAAACCCCCGGCCTTAGTGATTCAGACCATCAGCCCAGCAGTACTTGACATCTTGACACATGCTGTCCGCTGGGTTCTACTAGGCCAAGTGAAAAACCAGACAGGACATCTACCTGTGTCAGCGACCCCAGGACCCTCTGCCCTAAAGCTGCATCTTCCCTCCCCTGCCCAGCTCTATGTGCCCCATAGGCCAGGGCCACTCACCAAGGGTTCCCCTACAAGCATCCTGGTCAAACACTCACCCAGCAGAGGCCCTGTAAGTGTGTACTGTGCTCCAGCGAGGCCATACTATGGAATAGAGAAGAGCCAAGGAAAGCGTGCTGGGTGGTGCTGCCCATCATCATAAGGACTCTATCCCCTGGAGGACCCATGGGCCACACGTGGAGCCCCACGCCAGCCCGGCTCTAGGTACACGTCTGCACCACCCATGGACCTCGCCAGGTCACCACCTTGTCAGTAAATCCAATGCACACTTTGCATCTATTACCTTACCTGACCTCTCAGCAGCTTATGGCAAGCTTATGTTTCCTTGCTTTGCGACACCCTTCCCTTGGTTTCCCTGACACCCCACCCTCCTGGATGCCTCGTATCTCTCAGGGTCCAGACCCCTGTGAAGTCTCCTCTTCCACTACTGGGCTCCTAAGTGGAGACGGAGTCCCTTCTTTTCTCTTCCACACCCTCTCCACAGGAAATCTCACATCCACTCCTATAGTTTGGAGGCACGTCCACAGGGTGGCCTCAAATTAGGTAGATCCACCCTGATGAGACATTCTGACTTAATACACATAAAGTGAAGCTCCAGAATTTGCATTTTTAACAAGCCCCCTGAGGTTCTGGATTCCTGAGCTCTGTATCAACTACCTACTCGACGCCTCTGTGTGCCCGGTCCGGGACCTCTCAGTGGGTCCAGCCGTGGCATGCTGATGTCACCTTCCTCCCTACTCGCTCCTCCACCTATGGCTTAAGCTGGACATACAGGCACACACCTCAAATCGCTGCCCCCAGCCCCCACCCGCCTCTGTCCCTCCCACATCTAATCAATCACCAAACCCTGTTAAGTTTACTGTCTGCTTCTGGTCATTCCCACTGCCATTTCCCTAGTTTAAACTCGCAAAGTTTCGCATCTGTATCACTCTAACAGCCTCTTCGTGGGATCCCTGCCTCCCGTCTCAACGCTTCCAAGCCACTCTCCTCACTGCAGCCAGAATGATCTTCCAAAAACAAATCCAACCGTGTCACCACCCTGCTGAAAATCCTTCAGGGGATCCCAACCAACCTCTGGATAAAATTCATACTTTTTTTTTTTAATGTTTTATTAAGATACAATTCACACACCACAAAAAATTCATTCAGTTAAAGTATATAATTCAGCGATTTCAGTATATCTACAGGGTTGTCAACCATCACAACAGTCTAACTTTTATCACTCCAAAAAGAAACCTCAAACGCATTAGCAGTCTCTCTCCACGCCCCCTCTCCCCAGTCCCTGGAAACCACTCAGCTACCTTCTGTCCCTGTGGATTCACCTACTCTGGACATTCTAAATATGTGGGCTTTATGTCTGGCTTTTTCCACTTAGCATGTTTCAAAGTTTATCCATGTTGTGGGATGTATCAGCACTTCACTCCTTTTTATGGCTAAATAATATTCCATTGTATGGATATTTTGTTAACTGTAATATTTGTTATTCATCAGTTATAGACATTTGGGCTCTCTACTTTTTGGCTATTATCCACCATGTGACTAAGAACATCTGTTGTGATGGTTAGTTTTACATGTCAACTTGACTGGCTCACAGGGTGCTCAGATACCTGGCTAAATATTCTTTCTGGGTGTGTCTGTGAGGGTGTTTCTGGATAAACTTTGCATTTGAATCAGTGAACTCAGTAGAGCAGTCTGCCCTCCCCAGTGTGGCTGGGCATCATCCCCTTATCAGAGGCCCCGAATAGGACCAAAAAGCAGAGGAAAAATATGGCCCTTCCTGCCTGATTACTTAAGCTGGGACATCGGTCTTCCTCTGCCCTTGGTACTTCTGGTTCTCAGACCTTCAGACTCCAACTGAATTATACCACTGGCTCTCCTGGGTCTCCAGCTTGGAGATGGCAGATTGTGGGACTTCTCAGCCTCCATAATTTCGTGAGCCAATTCCTTATAGTAAACCTCTTCCTATACATATAGGATATACATACATATATTTCCTATTGGTTCTGTTTCTCTGGAGAATCATGACTAATACTTCCATGTACAAGTTTTTCTGTGGACATTATGTTCTCAATTGTCTTAGATATACCTACTAGTGAAACGGCTGGGTCATAGAGTAACTCTATATTTAGCTTTTTTTTTTAACTGAAGTATAGTTGATATACAATGTTCTGTTAGTTTCAGGTGTACAGCAAAATGATTCAGTTATATATATATATTCATTTATATATATATTCAGAATATACATATATATTAAGAGCATGTATATATATTCTTTTTCAGATTCTTTTCCCTTATAGATTATTACAAGATATTGAATGTAGTTCCTTGTGCTATACAGTAGGTCCTTCTTTGGTTATCTATTTTATATATAGTAGTGTGTATATGTTCATCCCAAACTCCTAATTTATCCCTCCCCACTATATTCAGCTTTTTGAAGAACTGCCAAACTGTTTTCCAAAGTAGCTGCACCATTTCACATTCCCACCAGCAATGTTTGAGGGCTCAGATCTCTCCACACCCTCACCAACATGACAATAACAGACAAGGGCTATTGTCTGTCTTTATGTTCTAGCCTTCCCAGTGGGAGCCAAGTGGTAGCTCTTTGTGGTTTTAAATTACATTTCCCAGATGACTAATGTTAAGCAGATTCATTTGTATATTTCTTTAAAGAAACATTTGTTTAGACACTTGGCTCATTTTTTAACTGAGTGGTCTTTTTATTAATGAGTTGTAAGAGTTCTTTATACATTCTAGATGCAAGTCCCTTTCCTCTCATTCGGTGGGTTATTTTTTCGCTTTCTACATAGTGTTCTTTGAAACCCAAGTTTTCATTTTGATAATATCCAGTTAATTTTTTCTTTGATTACTTGTGTTTTTGGTGGCATATCTAAGAAAACACTGCCTTATCCAAGGTCATGAAGATTTACACCTATGTTCTTTTTCAAAGAGTTTTATAGTTTTAGGTCTTGCATTTAGGTCTATGATCAATTTTGAGTGGGTTTTTACACACGGTGTGACATAAGGATCCAACTTCAATCTTTTGCATATGGATATCCAGTTGTCCCGGCACTGGTTGCTAAAAAGACTATTCTATCTCCATTGAATAGTCTTGGCACTCTTGTAAAAAAATCAATTGATTATAAATGCATGGATTTATTACTGGACTCTGAATTCTAGTCCATTGATATATATGTCTATCCTTATGCCAATACCACATTATTTTGACTACTACAGCTCTGTAGAAAGTTTTGAAATCAGGAAGTGTAAGTCCTCCAACTTTGTTCTCTTTTTTCAAGATTTTTTTCGTTATTCTGGGTTTCCAGAATTTCCTTATGAATTTTAGGATCAGCATGTCGATACCTGCAAAAAAAGCAGGTAGGATTTTGATAGAAATTGTATTAAATTGTAGATAGATTTGGGGAGTAGTGCCATCTTAAGGATATTAATTCTTCCAATCCACAAACAGTGGGTGTCTTTCCATTTATTTAGCATTCTTACATCTTAGTTAAATTTAGTCCTAAGTATTTATTTTTTTTGATGCTATTTATTGTAATGCTATTGTAATTGGAACTGTTTTCTTAATTTCACTTTTGGTTTGTTCATTGCTAGTAGAGAAACACTACTGATTTTTTTTATATTGATCCTCTGCCCCTCATCTTTGCTGAACCCCTAAGTTTCTACTTCTAAACGTGCCTAAGAAGGCCTTATGTTGGGTCCCAGCTCACCTCTTCAGAGCCCTCTCTCATCATGCCCATCAGAGACGAAAGACTTTGGCCATATTGACCAGCTTTTAGTTACTGGATGCTAAACTAAAAGGAAAAAAAAGTCATGCTTTTTCTTGCCTCCAGGCCTTTTTGTACATGCTGGCTCCTATAACTAAAATAAAATACCCACTTTATCTGGCTTATTTCTTTTTATCCTTCAGATCTCCACCTAGATGTCACTCCCTTTGGTCCAGAACAGATGCCTCTACCATGTAATGACAGGACACCTCACATGTCTCTTTTTGGAGCTCTTATCCCACCACATTGAACTGTCTGGTTACCTATTTATGTCCTGACCAGACTGGCAGGTCTGTGAGGTTGCAAAGTTTATTGCAAAGACTTGCAATAAACTGTCTAATTTACAGTTCTAGTCCAGCTTCTGGCCCAACAGCTGGTATGTAACAGGACTCAATGAATATCTGTTAAGTAAACAAGTTACCAAAATCAACAGATTATCCAGTCCAAGCCTCTACACTTTCCACTTTACATATTAATCCTACATTACCTATAATAAAATGGCTAGCAGATTTTATGGTAAATAAGTTTTCATAGATTTTTTAAAAAAAAGATAATTTACTCCCATACCTTATAAGGCTGTCTCTCGGTATCCTTATAAGGTAAATCTGACTAAAAGTATGACCTGCTGACAGCGGCTCTATAAGTGTTTACCGAGATACAACAGTGAAACAAAACTTATTCATTCCATAGAACACCTAAATACTGTCAATATGGCAAGACATGGAGGAACTGGGAAGGTCAAGAAGACATTGAAGGATGACAGAGGCCACAGTACATTTCTCCCTTACCCTCCTCAAAAAAACTGTTTTACTCTTCTGCATCAACTCTTTTATATTTTCTTTATCTCCCTTACAGCCAAGGTTCTCAAACATTCTCTCTCTCTCTCTCTCTCTCTCTCTCACACACACACACACACACACACACCCCACTCACTCACTAGCTAATATATCTGTCTATTTTCAGAGATTCTCCTTGCCTAGCACTCCTCCTCCTAGACAGACAAGATGTGAAATGCAGTGAGTTAATTGGCCTTTCAACTTGTCATCACACAGTTTTCCAACCCCAAACAAACTTGGAATGTTCAATCAGGTCTAGACTCGTGGTAGAGTGGGGACACCAGCCTCAAAGGGTATAAAGTCACCGCTGAAGGTGTGGCATGCAAGCAAGACAGCCTCCCCGGGGTGGTGCCTGGGGAGATCGTCCCTGACCCTTTCCCACCCCCACTGCTCCCAGAAGACCCTGGTTTTCTCTCCTTTACCACACTGCTCTAATTTTCCATTTCTATGTCTTTCCAGCCCACTCCTGTACTGTTCAGTTGGCTGTACGTGTTATCTAATTTTCCTATAATAAACATGTATTGCTCTTGTAGTAAGAGAGGAAAAAGTTAGTTCTCTTTAAAAAGTACCAAGGAATGGTCCCCTAAGAGCATATACCAAACCATCCTCTTATAAATCTAATTCAACAAGAATTTGCCATTTTAAGTGATCTTTAAACTTAATAATAAATAAAACTTGGATAGAGTTTACATTTACTTGTACAGTTCACTGCCCCCTCCCAGGCAAACTTAGAACAACCTCATGGGAAACAAAAAACTATTTCATTTTCCTAATTTGTCATGTGCTATAGATCTCTGTGTCTGACAAGTTTTTAAATCACAAAGCACACACTTATAATCTTATTAAGCACCATAAATAAACGGAAAACCATTTCGACTTGGCCTGCAGAGTGACTGATTTCCTTCCCATCTCCTCGTATTCCTTAAAGACACGGGAAGAACGAGGTGCATTTGTCGACATTCACGCCCCAAGCCTCCTCCAACAGGATATCTCCATCCGCTGCTTGCTTTTTGTTCACTGCTCGTAACAGGAAAACTCGCTTTCCTGCTTTCTCAATACCAAACGGGTTAGAGCTGCAAGGGAAAACATCCCCTCAGAATCCACCCCAAGGCTACACAGAGGCAAGAGAAACAAAAGCTGGTCCATTCTTTCCCCGAATATTCCGTTGGCAGGCAGCCGAGGACCGCGTACCAGTTCAGTGGTTTAATATCCTGTCACTTCGGTGGAAAAGACAGAATTAGGAAATTGCCAGCCCAGGATGCCAGAATCTGCTCTGCTGGTGTTAATACCTGCTGGACATCTATCGTGACACCACCTTTCACAGAAAGAAAAAGCAGCCACTGTCAGACAAGTGATAGAATTGGTAAAAGGCCTATGGAAAGGGGCACGGCTTAGAATATAAGGGGTCCAGGAAAACTACCAACAGAAGGAATCTTCTTCACGTTAGAAGAATTTTAAAGACGCATTTGGGAAACAAAAGAGAAGAATCACCATTAAGGTCTGTGCAGTATATCTCGGCAGAGTCAAGGTACAAAAGGACAGAGACAAATAAAAGAGGAAAAGCAAGTTTAGGGCACAGGGAAAGACGTGATATACCCTATTCATGTCTGGTGAGCCCAAAATGACACTACGGATGATGGTCCAACAGCCCGAGCCTAGAAGCCCCTGCCAGTAGGGCAATATACACACTCCTACCAAACGCTGGGGCTGGACCTCACCTGGGTGTGGGCGCGATGTGCCTAAACACTCTTCTTCACCCCAAAACCTCCTTCAAGTCACAAGACTCAGTCTCGCTAGGGAACCCTTTTCCTCAGCTGCTAAGAGGAGCACCTACCTGCTCCCGGCCTGGGCAACCCTCATTCCTGCTGCCCAAACCAACCACTTCAAATAGAACATCCCCGACTACCATCCTCACAAACCTACACCAGCCTTCTCAAACTACTTGTGAAGGTGCTCTTACTCCCCACTCCACTGGGGACCAACACTTCTATAATATACCAAACAATAATAACAACAAATGAAATAAAAGACAAAGGCATGCAAGATATGTCACAATTTTTATTAGATTCAACAGACTCAAAGTTGCCCCGTCAAACTGTTAAAGATTTCTAAACACTTATTCTCAATTTCTGCACATATCTCATCATAGGCCAGTTACAAACAATTCACAAACAAACTCCAGTCAGTGGATTTCACATTGCGTAGCTCCGCCTCACAACAAGAAAGGGAGGTTCAACACCTTCACGTCTCCATTACCTCCTGTGCTTCTCTATTCTGGAGCCGCCAACTAAGACCTGTAGATCTTCTATTTGGGGCAAATTCTCATTGATTCTCCTCATTTTTCTCTCACCATAACCCTTCCAACTGGCTTTTCCTGACCCTCAAAAATGTCTTGGTTAAGGCTGGAAATTAAGATATGGGATGAGTTTTTGAAATAGAGGTAGCAGCTAAACTCTCTGGAGGGTAGAAGGAGGAAAACTTCAGGTACTCATCCTTCTCGGGTATGGCTACAGTGGAAGCAGAATGGGGAACAGTGAGAGACAAACGAAGACATGAGAAAATAGTTATCATTATTACCATTGTCACCATATTGATTAACAGCCAGGTAGTAACAACAGTATCAAAGGAAGATGGGATTTCAAGGAGGAGAGATCTACAGTCATAGGAAGCAAAGAAATCCAAGAGGAGGAAAACTGAGAACACTTTTCCATCTATAATTTATCAATCCACGCAGTGACTTAGCTTGTATCTGGAAATATTAAAGAAACTCACATCCAAAAATGAACTGGGGCCCCGTTGTACAAAGCAGTCATTTATATTCTCTTGCCTAAAACAAGTAAATTACAGAAATGTGCATGAAAAGGGTAACAAAATGAATTACCTAATTATCTATCTTCTCTCTAAATAACTGTTTATGAACCTACCATTTTGAAAGACTTCTTTAATTTTTCCTTAAAAGAAGAGGGAAGAAAGGTGATTCCAGAAAACTGATATTAAGTCAGACTATCGGCCTTGAAGACACAGTGGCAGAGAAAGCAGCTGGTCGGGACCTCCTGGTTTAGCACACGCTGATACGACTGAGTATTTTAAAAAGGACTAGATGGGTGTTTTTTAAAGCTACCGGCTCTACCCTAAACACTCCCTAAAAAATGAAGGCCCCTAACAGCTCACTGCTAACCCCTTTCTCTGGTGGGGTTTATAGTGGGAGATGAGAGTCTCATCTGTCTGCACCAGTTTATCTGAAAGCAGGAGGCCAGGTAAATTTACACTTCCTTCAAGGCCTGAGGAAGAGGGGTGGGTGTTCTCAGATTTCTGTATCACCACCTTCCTGGTCTTGGCCTGAAACCTAAGGCTGTATTTAATGCCTCCAGCTTCCCACTCTCCCATAGCCAGGGAGCGCGCCAAGCTCACCCTGGGGTGGGAGGAGGAGGGATTATTGGTAAATATTTACAGAATAAATAACCTAACCTAATCAGGTTCAAATACTTAGCGACTTTATCCCAAAATTCTTCTTACACATGACCTCTACCTCTTGCCTAAATTATGGTAAAGTCTCCTAAGTAACATCTAAAACCCCAGTTCTCTGCCTCTATCCGCACCCCAGCCACTGGGCTCCAATGTCATGGTCACCATAGTCCCTCGGCAAAGCTCTGATCCAGACACCTTCCAGCTCAAAAACCCAAAAGGAAGAAAACAGTCAACACTCCAGGCATGGCCTCTATCAGCCCCCTCCTTCCTTGGGTGACCGGGATCTGTGCGCCCCTAACTCTCCCAACACCTCACCAGGCTCAACGACCATGTTCCCCAGATTTCCTTCCTCGGGGCCTTCATCACAGGGTCCCTCTAGTCAGAACAGTTGTCATCTCTCAAATCTACTTTCAGCTCAAAATGCCACCATCTTCAGTAAGTTTTTTCTAATTCCCTCCGCTAGAGGTACTCTCTTTTCCTTAGTAGCCTTTTTAACATGCTACTTTTAACGTTCCAATCTTCGATTTAAATGTGCATAAAACTTATTTTGCAATCTTCCCTCCCTATTAGTCTGTCAGCAAGGTAGGAAAGGATATCTGTCTTACTCATCCTGCTTCCCCCAAGCACCTACCACAGTACTTGGCACATGTAGGGACTCAACAAATGTGTTCAATTAGTTTGGTGTATGTGTAAAATTAAAAATCTATTCCTGGGGACATCCCTGGTGGCGCAGTGGTTAAGAATCCGCCTGCCAACGCAGGGGACACGGATTCAACCCCTGGTCTGGGAAGATCCCACATGCCGCGGAGCAACTAAGCCCGTGCGCCGTAACTACTGAGCCTGCGCCCTCTAGAGCCCGTAAGCCACCACTACTGAGCCCGTGAGCCACAACTATCGCAGCCCGCGCCTAGAGCCTGTGCTCCGCAACAATAAGCCACTGCAAGGAGAAGCCTGCGCACCGCAACGAAGAGTAGCCCCTACTCGCTGCAACTAGAGAAAGCCCGCGTGCAGCAACGAAGACCCAACGCAGCCATAAATAAATTAATTAATTTTTTTAAAAAAATCTATTCCTGGGACTTCCCTGGTGATCCAGTGGTTAAGACTCCACTCTCCCAAAGCAGGCAGCCCAGGTCAATCCCTGGTCAGGGAACTAGACTCCGCATGCCGCAACTAAGACCCAGCGCAGCCAAATAAATAAATAAATTTTTTTTAATCAATTCCTGTACAACACGGGGAATATAGCGAATATTTTATAACAACTGTAAGTGGAATATAACCTTCAAAAATTGTGAATAACTATATTGTACACCTGTTATTTATATAATACTGTACATCAACTATACTTCAATAAAAAACTAATTTTTAAAAATCTATCTATTCAGGGGCTTCCCTGGTGGCGCAGTGGTTGAGAATCTGCCTGCCAATGCAGGGGACACGGGTTCAAGCCCTGGTCTGGGAAGATCCCACATGCCGCGAAGCAACTGGGCCCGTGAGCCCCAATTACTGAGCCTGTGCATCTGGAGCCTGTGCTCCGCAACAAGAGAGGCCGCGATAGTGAGAGGCCCGCGCACCGCGATGAAGAGTGGCCCCCGCTTGCCACGACTAGAGAAAGCCCTCGCACGGAAATGAAGACCCAACACAGCCATAAATAAATAAATAAAGCAAAATGTCAACAAGTAAAAATAAATAAACACTATTATAAAAAAAATCTATCTATTCAGAAATGTGGAGACATAGATGTGGAAGCATCTATAATATGTGTATTTATTTGTCAATCAAATACATGCTCATTTCTTTTCCCAGGAGCTTACTAACATAATCCACACGTCCTTAAAAGTAGGAAGCAAAAATCAATCTATGAAACTAAATAAAAATCAAGCCTAAACCAAGTAATGCACCCTTACATAAGAACGAATTTTAGTATTTTATTAATAAAGACATTCCTCAGCACTTGAAAAGGGGTACTTTTCTAGTGTCAGTTATGCTATCATTAGCCTAACTGCAATCAGCAGGATGTCACCTTGCTTCCAAAAGCGCCCATGCTTAGTATCTTTTACAATCACTAAAAGCCCAGGCAACAGCACCATGCAAATCTCTGTCCCATGGAGCTTAAAGTCAATGACAATTTGCATAAAAAACTGAATTTTCTTTTCATGCACAGTTCTCACAATCAATTCAGATTATTTTTTAATCTGGAGCCCCACAAAAATTGGTTTCATTTTCAGTTCTGAAGAAAGCAGAGGTTTTACAGTTCTTAAACCCTCAACCATAGTATATAAATAACTACAATAATATACTACCATATTATTTAACGTAAGTTTAATATGTTACTATCACACTGAATTATTTAACGTAAGTTTCATATGGCTTCTAGGACTAAATAAGGACATGATCAAGATCTAAATCCCTGCATATTTGGGGATCTTTGCACCTCAGTACATATTCTAGATGTCACGAGAAATAAATCTCTTAAACGCCCAATCTGTTCTCCCTAGTTGGCAAAGTAAATTACTCGTGCATAGATAAAAATCTTAATTTTAGGACTCTTCAGGATGTTAATAGCTCCCTCTCTAGCTCTATAGTCTGTGCCTTTGAGCCTGACCCACAATTCCCATTGCACTCTTATCACTGATGTGAGTTTCCTCTATCTCTACTCAGTATCTTCATGAGACAAACATTTTGTCACTACTCCTACAATGAACAGGCAGGTCAAGCTTCATGTTTCCTGGGTCTCAGGAAAGCAGTGTAAGAGTTGAGGTCCCAGTACCTTTCTACTTCCCAGAAAGCTGACTTCATTCTCAGCACCTTCCTAGGAACTCAACCTGCAACAGGTCACAACCGTCCTTCTTCCTTCCAGGGTGCGAAAACAGCCAAGAGGCAGAGGACTCCCAAAGGGGAACGCCAACCCGAGGGCTCCCTGGGGCCTGTCTGTGCTCCTTTTCCCTCTAGACTGCACAGTCTTTGAGGACAAGGTCTGTGTCTTAATCAAATGTTTATCCTGTAGTGTCTGTTGAGTAAATGAACAACCAGTGACAACTGGGGATCTACTGAACACAAATTTTTAAGCACAAGAGCTTAAAAAATTGTAACAACACAACATTTCTGTCTGCTAATGTCACTGTTAAGAACTCAAAAAACAGGGCTTCCCTGGTGGCGCAGTGGTTGAGAATCTGCCTGCCAATGCAGGGGACACGGGTTTGAGCCCTGGTCTGGGAAGATCCCACACGCTGCAGAGCAATTAGGCCCGTGAGCCACAACTACTGAGCCTTCGCCTCTGGGGCTTGTGTTCGGCAACTAGAGAGGCTGCGATAGAGAGAGGCCCACGCACCGCGATGAAGAGTGGCCCCCGCTTGCCGCAACTAGAGAAGGCCCTCGCAAAGAAATGAAGACCCAACACAGCCAAAAATAAATTAATTAATTAATTAAAAAAAAAAAGAACTCAAAAAATGCCTCAAGATCTGCTAAGATACTGACTAAAAGATAAACAAGAGGACACTGAATCCTCAGGGAGGCTCCGGGGCAAGACACCCTGGACTGATAAGAAGAAGAAGATCATGAGGAAGCCTGGAGCACAGAAGCCTGGGCTCCCTGTGGCCTCTGTCCCTCTCCTCCCAAAGGTCACCTTTGATGGAAATGAGCTCCAGGGCCACAGTAGGCCAGGCTCCAAAGAAAAAAATCTGGTCCGAAAGGAGGATCTTACATCCACCGTAGGCTGGTCAGTGTCCCCCCACATTGTGCGGGTGACACCAGGCCAAGACAACAAAGGGATAGGCATCACAGGTAGAACCCAGGTCTCATAACAGCAAGTGTACAGCTCACTGGAATATGCTGGGAGACCGTGGGGTAGAGTGGTTTGGGGCTTGCTTCACAGAGTAGGGGATATCCAAGACACCAAGACTCCAAGTTGTGAAGAAAGAAGCCAGCACTCTTTCTGATCATTTCCAACAACTGAAGCTATGGAAGAAGACATCTGTGATTCTGAAACCCCTTTCCTAAAATGGACCACACCCTCCCCAAAATCCACCAAAGGAGCCCATCCCCACCATCCCACCACCTATGGAGTCCCCAGCAACTATGCCTGATATATTAATTCTTCCAGGAGAAATTAACATTGTGTCAGGAATCTTTGCCCATCTCAGTTTTCAGTGGCTTTGAATTCTAAGTCCCTTTAAAAGTTTGATACTTTAATTGGTTTTTCACAAAATCAACTCCAAAGAAATCAGTAGGGTACACATTCTTCCATTTTAAAAAAACAATGATAAAACAGCAGTTATTTCTCATCTTCTGGAAAAAAATAATTAACATTCTCTTAGAAGGTTTTTTTTTAAAGAATAAAGAAAATTAAAATGGCTAAATGAACATATTCAAATCCTGGGAAGAAAAAAAGCTAACCTCAGAGATTAAATATCCTGTAAATACTAGCTAGTGTAATGGTTTATGAACGAATTTAGTATACTATAAATATTATGGTACCTCTGCTATCACCATAGGAACTGTGCTTTCTACTTAAGAAAATAGCAATAAGTTAGAATGACAGATTAGATAAGTTCTCTAAACAATCTTAGGAATACAACTCTTTTAGTAATGATACAATTTGAACAAGCTGCCATTTACAGCTGAGTATTTATTTTAGCCAAGGCAAAGCAGGCTGAAAGGTAAAATGACCCAGGTTAATAGAGTTTAGTCTACATTAAAGAACTGTAGGTTAATAGGCCCATGAAGGTTTTTTCCTCAAGCCACAGAATTATTTTAACCAAAGTACCCATAAAACCGTGATTTCATATCCCTTTAAAAAATATTATCTGACTACTAAGTTAATTCTTCCTTCTTCAGTAAGTTTCTATTGAGATCTTTTGTAGATTAATCTTGTAATTCTTGCTTTTTATTTCTTTCTCTCTGTCCTCCTAATATACCTTAAACAGAAATGAAGAACTCATTTCTCGGCTTATGGAAAAATGAATGTCAATTTCACCTACAAACTGGCCTAGGACTAATGAAATATACAAGCGGGAAAGAGATCCATGGTACAAATAGATGTTTCATATTCTGATATTATCTGATTACCACAGTATGTAAAGATACTTGATAAAATGCAAAAGTAAACAAAGTACATTCAATTATTTCCTGGGGTCAGTGGAAAATACATTGGATCAGAGCCAGTAAACTCTGTAGATTTTGTTCTTTGTTCTTGTCTATAACACGAACTGTATGACCATAAACAGATTAATCATGGTAGACCTTATCTTCCTCATCTGTAAAATTAGGAAACTGAACCAGATGACCTCTAGAGATATCTTTCACCTCCAAAGCAGTATGATTTCATTTCCATGTCACAAATTTCTACCAACCCAGAGAATTCATGGTACTTTCCACAAAGGCATGTAATGATTCAAATTAACCATTTAAAAGTTTCTGACAGGGTAAGACAGGAATAAAGACACAGACCTACTGGAGAACGGACTTGAGGATATGGGGAGGGGGAAGGGTGAGCTGTGACAGGCGAAAGAGAGTCATGGACATATACACACTAACAAACGTAAGGTAGATAGCTAGTGGGAAGCAGCCGCATGGCACAGGGATATCAGCTTTGTGGCTGCCTGGAGGGGTGGGATGGGGAGGATGGGAGGGAGGGAGACACAAGAGGGAAGAGATATGGGAACATATGTATATGTATAACTGATTCACTTTGTTATAAAGCAGAAACTAACACACCATTGTAAAGCAATTATACCCCAATAAAGATGTTAAAAAAATAAAAAAGTTTCTGACAAACTCAAATTTTTAAATTATATCTTTTTTGACACACTCTGCCACCCTATCAAGAAAAAAGTGTTAACTATGAGCCAGGTGACCTTAAGCAAGTCACTTGATTTCTCTGGTCTTCAGTTTCCTCATCAAAACAGAAATTTAAACAAACAAACCAAAAACCCCACTATCCCTGTCTATCTGACTACATTTTTCCAGAGGCTCACGCAAGATGTTTTTTGGAAAGAATTTTATAACACCGTCAAGTGCAACGTTTCATTATTTCACCTGGGCCTCCTTCCTTCCTCTGAGCATTCAAAGCAGGACTCTTAACTTGTTGACAATATTTTTGCTACCAAGATGCACGTGTTTATCTTATTCCAGGAACACACATTTTACATTAAGATGCACACCTGTATAAGCACTAAGATGTACAATTTTCAAAGAGGACCAACTGAAGTGTCTTACATGAAGCACCAAAATTTCCCTCCTATATTCGTTTTCTTTTTTCTTGATAGGTTATTATCCATTCACTTATGAAAGTTAAACAATTAGGAAATATTAGAGTATATAAAGAACAAATCATATTCCCTTTTCATGTATTTCCTTCCAACGTTTTTCTTACACACAGGTTATTTCTTACACAATTGTGATGTACATACTTCCACATACTATTTCTTTTTCACCCAACATTAAAATTTTCCCGTTATAAGTCCTCCATAAGGAGCACTTTTAAGAGTTATATGATATTCCTTTAGGCTGCCCTCATAAATCACAAAAGCTTGTACTTACTGGGTATTTACTGTGCGCCAGGCCCTATTCTAAGTGCTTTATATGCATCTTCTCACTTAATCATCACAAACATGATGATGATGGGATGAGTGCTATTATGATGTCCATTCTTGGGGTGAAGAGACTGAGATAGCAGAGCTTTCTCTGAAGAGCTGGGTTTAGAATCTCCTGAGCTCAAGTTCTTATCCACTACATCCTACTGCTACTCCTCACAGAACTATCCCCCTATTAACAGAAACTTGGTTATACCATGGTTATTTTCTAAGTTCTAGAATTCAGAGACTAAACATCTGATATCTAACTTATTCCTGAAACAAGAGCATACTGTACTGTAGCATCTGTAATACCATAAAACTTTTTCATCAACAAAAGAGTGCTTATGCTTTTTTAAAAAGGAAACAATCTGTATATACTGTTTATAATTTTTTAATTTATCATGGTAAACAACTTTCCTTAGAACATTTCTACATCCACATGACAGAACGTGTATTTTCTGTATGAAAATACAGTATGTGAATCTCTAAGTACACAGAGTTTGAGAATAAACTTCTTGTGGTCAATGGAGATGGTGGGCAGTTCAATGACATCTGCTTTCAGATTCACTTTCAGACTAACATTCAACAAATGTTAATCTATAATAAATAAATGGGCACATCTCCAACACATGCACTGACCCAGCCAGCCTCCCTAAGTAGACATACCCAAGCACTATCTTGATTGTATTTATTCCTGCCAACTTCAAAGAAAGCGGCTGCTGATAAGAATTTAAGGAGTCCATCTGAGAAAAAGAAAAAGTGACAGAGATGTAAAAGAAACAGAAAAAACTTCACCATCTAAGTACTTCTTAATGATTTGCAAAACTCATGCTTCAAGTGATAGAAAAGCACTTGCAGGTTTTTATTATTTGTATTTTTGTTTTATTTTGTTTTGTTCTCAGATGAGTTACTAGATACCTAACATAAGAATTAGATCATTGTGTTCTTTTACACGTTGGAGTTCAACAGATTTGGTGAAAAGAAAACTGTCCTAAAAAAGGAAATGAATATTACTTGTATTAAAATGCGCAGCTGCTCTCAAAACCTATGCAAAGATCACGCAGATTTACTGACAACTTGCTTTTTCTAAACTAAAGCAGACAAAGGGCCAGCCTCAAAGCGATGCATTCTTATGTACATGAACATCATCAAATCTATCAGGTTGCAATGAGAAACTAATGATATAATGGATCCTGTGCGTTAGGAAAGTTAATCTGGCAGAAAGAGATAGGCTAGAATGAAGTAAATAGAAATGGGTGCAGGGGAGAGAAATTAGGGGCAGTGGGGAATCAAAAAAGATTTAAAAATAAAACATGTCAGATGTAGAGACTTCAGGAGTCTTTCATTCATCAAAAAAAAAATCTAATATCTTGTAATAACCTATAATGGAGAAGGATCTGAAAAAGAATATATATATGTATATAACTGAATTACTTTGCTGTGCACCTGAAACTAACACAACATTGTAAATCAACTATATTTCAATAAAAATTAAAAAAAAAAAAATATATATATATATATCAAGCCCCTGCTAAGTGCCAGGTACTGGGGAAACCATGGTGAACCAACAGTCCAGTGAGGGAAACAGATGCGAAACAAATGTACATACACATCAATAGGTAAATTGTGGGGCTTCTCTGGTGGTGCAGTGGTTAAGAATCTGCCTGCCAATGCAGGGGACACGGGTTCGAGCCCTGGTCCGGGAAGAGCCCATGTGCCACAACTACTGAGCCTGCGCTCTAGAGCCTGCGAGCCACAACTACTGAGCCTGCGTGCTGCAACTGTTGAGCCTGCGTGCTGCAACTACTGAAGCCCACACACCTAGAGCCCATGCTCCGCAGCAAGACAAGCCACCGCAATGAGAAGCCCGCGCACCGCAACGAAGAGTAGCCCCTGCTCACCGCAACTAGAGAAAGCCCGCGTGCAGCAACGAAGACCCAACGCAGCCAAAAAAAAAGAACCCACCACATTCAAGACACTGGCTGTCCCATCAACCCAGGTGCCAGAATATGGACAACGTGGTCCCCCGCCAACCTCAATGGAGAGGCAGCGTGAGGGAGAAATAAGGAGGAATTAGAGATTTCAGAGTTGGTGACCAGGCAACGATGACTCTCACTACAGAAAACAAGTATGCGAAAAGGACGTCTGCTTTGAGATGAAAAGTGACTGTTTATGTTTCATAGATGCTAAACTTAAGGGACTGGTAGGACAGCCAAGTACACGTCAGGCAAGTTAGCAGAAAAGCAGGTCTGAGCTGGGGGGAAAAAATCAAAACTGAGATAATGATTCAGAAATTGCAATGAAGGTATGCAGCTCCCTGCAGAGTGCAGGGAAGAGATTAAATGTTATGAGCCAAAGGTGGAGAAGGGACTCTTTCGGAAGGGTGGTGAGTGAAGCAAGGGAACAGAGGAGCGGGAGAACCAGAGAAGGGGAGAGAGGTGCTGTGTGGTAACAAATGCTGCAGAAGACAAGTTGAAGGGGTGAGGACGGAGAGGCTACCCCACACTAAAGGCAGAAGCCAGGCTGCAGGGGCACAACCCAAGGTCACATAGTGGTTAGTGTTAAAGTGGTAACAGAACCCAGGCCCCCAAACTTAACCGCAGGCCTCACTGCCTCCCAACACTATAATGGAAGAATTTTCTCAAGTCATTATTCTTCTAAAACTAAACTTAATGGCATCATAAACAATCCAACCCCACAATCCATTTACACTACTGTTAAGACCTTTAGATCGTTTGCAGTTGGTCAGTATTTTACATTTTCTGCCTTGAACCATCAGCACTGTGACTTCAGACACTGTCTTTTATGTACATTTCAGTTTAGTCCTTAGGGGGAATTCCTATAATCTTAAGTACTGAGCCAAAGAACGGAAGCACATTAAAGTTCTTCATACATACAGCCCAGCTCAAAAAGTTATACCATGCATGTTACAAAACCCAGGTGACACAATGCTCATAAAATGCCATGCGAATGGGGCCCCTGGAATTGTGGGATGAGGAAGCCCTGCAAACAAAAGTGCCTGGCTCACCCCATCCGTGCAAAACCTCTTCTATCTCTGCAAATTTGCAAATTTATCAAGCAAAATGGCATCTTGCTGTAATTAATGTTTCTTTAATTGTTAGCAAGGCTGAAGATTTTTTTCTTCTGTTCTTCATTGGCTAACTGTATTCCTTTCTTTGAGGAATTACCTATTAATGTCCTTGCCCATTTTTCTTCTGGAGTATTTTTCTTTCTTTAATTGATTCGTAAGAACTCTCAATATATTTTTTAAAACTGAACATTATGACAGAGATATAGATATACAGAGAAGACAAATACTGTTCCTAAGCTTATTATTTGACTTTTAAATTTATGGTACTTGTAACATACAGAACAGAGGTTTGAGTTTGCATGGGGAGGCAGAAGGCAGAGTGGTGAGTAGGAACACATGGTCTGAAGCCACAGTGCCCAGGTTCAAGACACAGATCCCCCACTTATAGGCTTGTGACCTTGAAGTGACTTGACCTCCCATGTAAAGCCCTAATACATATCCTAGGACACAGTAAGTGCTTAATAAATGCTGGCTCCAGATACATTTAGTCAAGACAAGCAATCTTTTATTATCATAATACAAGCTTACCTTTGTTAAGCACTTAGTATTAAGGATCTTTACATATATTAAATTGTTTAATCTTTACTTTAAGAATGCCCTAAGATAATAATACCTAACAATCCCAATTCTCAGATGAGCAAACTGAGGCTTAGGTGAAGAAACCTGATCAAAGTCCTCAGCTCATCAATGGCAAGGCCCCGGTTCACCTCCCAAGCCCAGGCCAAACTATTTTCCTTTACTTTCATGCTTTAAAAAAATTCCTCTCCACCCTTACATGATTATTCACCCATGTTTTATGCTGTTTCTTTGATTTATTTTACATGTGACTCTTACATTTATTTATCACTTATTTCAGTGACACAAGTCCCCTATATACGAACGAGTTCCATTCTAAGAGTGTGTTCTTAAGTTCAATTTGTTCGCAAGTCCAACGAAGTTAGCTTAGGTACCAAACTAACACAATCGGCTATATGGTACTGTACTGTAACAGGTTTATAATAGTTTTCACACAAAAAATACGTTAAAAAAACACAAAAAATAAAGAAAACATTTTTAATCTTACAGTACAGTACCTTGAAAAGTACAGTAGTACAGTACAACAGCTGGGATACAGGGGCATGTTCACATCTTTGAAACTTCACAACTTGAAGGTTCGTATGTAGGGGATTTACTGTATAAGGTGGGACCCCAATACTTTTTATGCAATATCATTTACTCAATGGTGTACCCACCATGTTTGACTACTGTTCACATGCACCCTAAAGGTTGACACACACAGAGGCCTGTTTTCTGTTCTGGGTCATAGACTTCTCTTTGGGTCCTTAGGCTTGTGTGACACAAAACTGTCATATTATTTACCCCCAAGATTACACTGAGGGGAAGATCTCTCTAAGAAGCGTTTATGATGTGTTCTCAGCCAGTCATTGAAATTGTTCCCCAAATTAGCAACTGTATTTCTCAAAGCTTCTCTCCCTTCCTTCTAAAACTTACTCTGTCCAAGCTGCTCTGCTCCTTCTTTGCCTAGCCGGGCATTTTAAGCATGTGCTCAATCTCTCTCATTCTTTTCTGGAGAAAAGTCTTCCTTATCATTACATCTTCCAGGTCCAGTTCAATTCTTCACAAACCCTTTCCCAAGTACATCAGTTCTCTGTTATTTCATCTTCATGTGTTGTCTGAACCAGGCATCTGAACCTTTATATGTGCTCCTGTGTACTGCTACCTTTTTGTTGAACAGTGACCTGTCCACCTGTTTAGACCATAAGCCCTTCAGGGCAAGGGCTCCAACACAGCAGCAGGTCCTCAGCACCCAGCAAAAAGTCCTAGCACAGAGCAGGCCCTCATCAAATGTGGATGAAGATTTCACAATTCCCTTCTTCCCTTTTCAAATTCAAGGCATTACTAATGTCCTCCTGTCTCCCAATATTCAAATGGATCAGAAACCAAAGAAATAGAACCTATTGTTGATTATCTAGTTGCAGATGGGCCTCCACCCTGCTTCCTGTATTCTGGGACATTTCTGTTGTTAGGACTCTACCAGAGGGTGGAGAAAGACAGTGAGGTGAAGCTCAGGCCAGTTCAGTTACCGATTTCCTATCCTATCTGATTTAAAATTACAGCCAAAATGAGGTTTTACGTTACCTGAGGATTTCAAAGAACACCACCCCTCAGGTCTCAGGTTACCTCAGATCATACTGGAATCTCGTGTTGACTGAACTGGGAGGGCGAGAAGGGCCTCAAGCGTGCACTCCGGGAGATTATCATCCCACACCTCTGTCCATCATCCTCCAGTTACACAAAGGAAAATTTAGTGACGGCCTGACTTGGTTTCATTTCGTTTCACACTGCAGGCTCTCCGATGGCTGTGCAATGGTGTCACCAGCAGGGGCTTGATGTCAAAGGAGAGCCTGAAGCTGAGCACGCTGAGATAAGATCGGCAAGGAAGCCGGCAGCCAGATGACTTGGGCATCAATACCCAAGCGCAGTCGAGCCAGCAAACCCATGCAAAGCGCCCTGTCCCAATATTTACACAAACCTTTCAGAAAAAGAAGATTTTTAGGCCTTGGGTGGTATACTCCGTTAGATCTAGGTCATTATGATGCTATCTTTAATGCATCTGAAAGGCCCAGTCGCAACTCAACCCTGATCAGGGAACTATTTCTAGTTTTTCTCCTGAGTTTGCATATTATTTTGAACGTGCTGCCCTCCTGACTATTCTCAATCACGGGCAGCTAATTCTGGAGTTGTGAGGATTCTTCTTTCATTACCCAAAATCATAAATTACATTTCCTACAGTTAAGAATACTACTGGGGCTTCCCTGGTGGCGCAGTGGTTGAGAATCTGCCTGCTAATGCGGGGACACGGGTTCGAGCCCTGGTCTGGGAGGATCCCACATGCCGCGGAGCAACTAGGCCTAGGCCCGTGAGCCACAGCTACCGAGCGTGCGCGTCTGGAGCCTGTGCTCCGCAACGGGGGGCCGCGACTGTGAGAGACCCGCGCACCGCGATGAAGAGTGGCCCCCGCTCGCCGCAACTGGAGAAAGCCCTCGCACAGAAACGAAGACCCAACACAGCCAAAAATAAATAAATAAATTTAAATTAAAAAAAAAAAGTGCTCCAATAGCCTAAAGGAGTTATTAAAAAAAAAAAAGAATACTACTAATAGTACCTCTGCTACTCTTGTAAAAGCATCTTAGAATCGAATCCTGTTGGTAAGGAAACGGACTCTAGAACAATCTAGTACAGCTCCTCATTTAACAGGAGTCCTGAGGTTCAGAGAAGTTAAGCGACAGCCCAGGGTGACTTAAGTAGCTGGCAGAATATCAGCTGGGCACCATCTAAGAGCTTTACCTCTATTGCTCATTTAATCCTCCCAACAACCATATAAAGTAAGTATGATTACTATCTCTACTCTACAGATGAGGAAACCGAGGCACACCAAGGCTAAGTTATATGCCTAAGACTGCACAGCTGGTAAGGGGCAGAGCTGGAATTACAACCCAGGTGCTTCAGAGCCCACGCTCTGCACTACTAAAGCTCTAGGATTAAAACCCAGGACTCCTGACCCCAGGGAGGGTTCACTCCGTCATTAATAATTCTAAGACTCATGAAAGAGTAAACCACATTTGAAAAAGCCAGCAAAACTTGTTAGGATCCTGATTAGAACAAACTACCATTAAAAGATGTTTCTTAGGCAATCTGGGAAATCTGAATAGTATGTCAACAGATTATTGCAAACTTTAACATAATGGCACTGTAGTAAGAAAACATCCCTATTTTTAATAATACACACTGGGTACTATATAGGGGTGAAATGATGGGTGGTGTGGCACTCACAATCACACAAAAAAACGAGGGGGAAAAGGGGACAGTTAAAGCAAGTTTAGCAAAATCTTGATAATTACTGAATCTGGGTGATGGATTATGAAGGTTCATGATGCTATTCTCTCTGCTTTTTTGTATTTTTTTTCAAGGTTTTCAAACAAATTAATACACTATCATTTTTTATAAATTTATTTATTTATTTTTGGCTGCGCTGGGTCTTCATTGCTGCGCGCAGGCTTTCTCTGGTTGCTGCAAGCGGGGGCTACTCTTCATTGCGGTGCGCAGGCTTCTCATTGTGGTGGCTTCTCTTGTTGTGGAGCACAGGCTCTAGGCGTATGGGCTTCATTAGTTGTGGCATGCAGGCTTAGTAGTTGTGGCTCGCAGGCTCTAGAGCGCAGGCTCAGTAGTTGTGGCACACGGGCTTAGTTGCTCCGTGGCATGTGGGATCTTCCCAGACCAGGGCTCGAACCCACGTCCACTGCATTGGCATGCAGATTCTTAACCACTGCGCCACCAGGGAAGCCCTACACTCTCATTTTTAAAGGCCCACACACCTGAGCTTATGAAAAATGAACCTAACAAAAAATTTATGAGTACACCTTACTTCTACACTTTAAAGCTTGTTTTTTAAATGGCAGCCTTTATTACCCACTGAACTATTTAATTCTGTTGTTTCTGATCTCACTAAAAGCCACTCATCAATACTAGAAACATGAGAAGAGCTAGTTAAAGCCATACCCTGTTCGTTTTTCTTTTAGTCCATCTACAGAATTGCTACGTTAGTCAGCTAGTTAAGAGATATTTACTGTGTGTTTACTATGCTGTAGGCATTGTATTAGCGCTGACCCAAGCTGTCAAAAACAGAGCAGAGTACTACTTCCATCCAAGCACGGATCGGTGGACCATGGGATTCCAAACCCTGGCCTGGCTGCTGCTCTGCCTTCTGCAAGGATCAGGGGTAGCTTCTTAGATGCTCCTAGAACAAAGCCGAGAGAGGTGCACCTGCTGTGGCTTCCTGGCAGACACTGGGGAGCAGCAAGAAAAAGCAGGCGGTGGCAGAGTACCTGGCAGGAGGTGAGGGGGGTGAGGTTGATGGGTAGTTTTTATATCTGTAAGCTATTGCAAATTCCTCCATCTGCAATGCAGAATCACTGCAGTGTATTTCCCATTCAGCGGGGGAGCCTTTCAAAGGCCCAAGGAGGCCCACCTACTTTCCAGCATTTTGTGTTTGCTTCATCACAAGTTTCATCAGACAATGATCACAGACAGACAACACTAAGTGTTGAGACACCAGCCAAACGTCTGGCTGTTCATGCTTAAGGGTGAATAGGGAAAATAGATGTACTATTAAAGTGTCATGAGGTAGAGCACAGCAGCAGTATGTCACACATGGGAATGGACACTACTAGGTCACTATCAGTAGGCCAGCCTCCAACAGGAAGGGCTGTTGAATTCAAGGAGTGTTGCATGTGAGTAATGAGCAGTGTTGTGCTCAATCTAATGGCTTATCAAACTAGTACCTCCTTTTCAGTCCGGGTCTGTCCGCACTTTGGAAATCATGATTTTATTTACTCTTCTTTTGCCTCAAATCTCTAACGAGGACAGTGCCCCCAGTTAAAAGAACTAAGTTTCCTTCCAGAACAAAAAAAAAGCCACAGATGTCTGCGGGCTTTCTCCTTAACATACACACATTGGCAAAAGTCAGGAAGATACAGGATATACTACTGAGGCCAAAGCAACTGAAGTTATGGAAGAGATCCCAGGTTTTGGTCCACTCTCAACTCCTGCTCTACTCCTTACCGTCAAATGATCAACTTCAGTAAAAAGAGAAAAATAAAATCCCTTATTACTGAACCAACTGGAGTTTGAAGAATCTAGAGGGAGCTGTCAGAGCAATTGTGAGAAAAATCAAACTGCACAGACTAGCTATGGAAATCAGTGAAGCTTCGTCTCCAATCTCCACAACCATCATTCATGTCATTCCGTGTCTGACCAGAAAGGGAATCTATCTGCCACCGAAGAGATGAGCCAGGCCCTGTGTTAAGGGACCCAGCACTCCACCCCAACAATAACCCACACACAGCCCCACAAAGCCCAGAGAATCACTTCCAAGGCCCTTCTTCTTGGATCGTTCCAACAAAGACAAGTCACCCACCCACAAACAAGCCCCTTTCAAGAAAACAAATGGCAGCGCCAATGCAAGGAGCTGCTAAAAGTTTCCAGCTACCCAGGAGAGCACGCTGCTGCTCTTCCGCACCTTCCAAGTGATGGGGTATACTGCGTTTCCAAGTACAGCAGGACCAGCCCTGGCAGTGGAAAAGTTGATTTAAAACTTCATCTTCCTCACACCCAGAGGCCTATTCTCAAAAGATTTTCTGCTACGACCAGATTAATCACCGGTCTGCTTGCTCCAAATCCCCAAACTTCGTAGTAATTTGCACCCAAGCTGAAGTCACGGGGGATTCCTATCAAGACCCTTAACCCTTGATAAGAGGCGGCCAGGGGGAGGGAGTGGAGGAGAGAATACAGAACCCCTTCCCTTCTGGAGCTCAGCCCACCCAAAGGGTCCGCAGGGCCATATCCCACCCTGGGCTGCGGACTGGAAAAGGAAGCTGCCACCTCCACTCCCCTGCGCCCCTCCAGGCCACAGGTGCCAAGCCCCTCCAGAATAAGGGAGGAGAAGGGGGATGTGAGAGGGAGGGAGGGGGAAAGGAGAGAGTAATTTCTCAGTCGGCAGAGGGACGTAAAGTTGGGGGGGAGGGGGTAGGAGGGAGATGGCGACCTCACTCCCAGGGAATTTCCCCGGAGGGAAGGAGCAGCAGTGGGGAGAGGACCCCCTAGACGCAGGGTGGGGGTCTGGGAGCTGCTGCCCCTCCAGGACCTTCCCTTCTCCCCTGTCCAACACCCCCCTCCTTCACCACCTCTTAATCCTACAGACCCAGTAGGGTCGGCGGCTCCGCCTCCGCCCCGCCGACTTAGAGGAGCGTGAAGGAGGTGGCCGCCCGCCCTCCTGCCCGCCTCCCTCCCTCCCTCCGTGGTCCCGCACTCACCAGGAGCACCGAGCCGCGCACCACCTCCGACACGCTCTGCCGCAGCTCGGCCGCCGTGCCCGGCTTACTCAACGCCCGGGTGAACTTCCGAGTCTCCGCCGAGGAGGGGAGCAGCGGCGGCTGCGACATCCTCGCCACCAGCGCCGCCGCCGAGCCTGCTCCGGCAGTCCGGCCGGGCCGCGCCGCCGCCAGGTGCGCCCTCGGCGCTCGGCCCGGCCCGCCCTCGGCCCCCGGCGCCGCCGCCTGCTTCCCCCGCCGCTCGCCGCGCGTCCGGGCGGCGCAGCCCGAGCCACGCCCTCCGCTCGGTGTCACGCCCCGAGCCACCCCCCTAGGCTCCCGCGGTCCCCCGCGCTCCGAGCGGCGCCGGGGCTCGCTAGGGGCAACCGTACTTGTGGCCGCGACGGCTGCTCCCCCATGCCACCAGCCTCCCTCGGCGCCCGCTCGCCGGGCCGCCTCCTCGGGGCGGGGTGTCCGGCGCGGCGCGGGGCGGGGCGGGCGGAGGAGGGGCCAGCGCGGCAGGACAGCGGGCCCTGCAGGTCGGGCGGCTGGTGCCTTACGGCGCGGGAGGCGGGCAGCGGGAGGCTGGCAGCGCGCTGCCCCGGACGCCTGGCGGGGCAGGTAGGGACCCCGGGGGTCGCCTCCTCCCTGGTCCGACTGCTCCCCAGGCCGCACGTCCGAAGACCCGAGGCGAGGGCCGCGCAAGCCGCCGGGAGGGCGCGCGACCCGGCGCCCTCCCGGGTCGACAAGTCCTCGGAGCCGGTGCCTATACACTGGGACCGTGGATTCCTTGCCTGAGGAGCCCCAGCATCTTGGGGACTCCGCGGTCACCGGCAGGGTCGGGGTTCGGTGGCACCACGCCCACCCCCCCTGGGGCTGCTGAAGGGACGGAGGTTTCAGGAAGGTGGCACTCGAAGAGCACAGAGCCGTTCGGAAGCCCGGGCTATGCAGAGCGGGACGGAGCGCCCCTGCCCGGGACCCGGCGTGGAGCACCGCGCGCACTCGTGGCGGCGCTTCTCCGCCTCAAAGCACTATTCCGCCCCCAGAGGCGTCGCGCGAACGGTGGAAGCCTCTGGAGCCGAAGGGAGGGTCCGGGATGAGTCACGCAGACCCTGGCCCGCAAGGACGAGCTGCTGAGTCACCATCAAAACTTCTGAGCCTGGCCCAGCTCCTCTGTAAACTGAGGACAATAACCTGCAAGGGGCTGAGGGGACACGACGTGCCCATCTGCCGCGCTTCCGCGGCCGGGCGGGACCGCTGGGCGCGGAGCCCGGGAAACCCAGAAGCGCCGGCCTGCGGGCCCAACATGACCCGGGAGCTGGCGGCTGCTAGCGACAGCCACGACTCTGAGGAACTTCTTCCTCACACCGCCTTTCCGCCTTCCCCATCCCTCACGGGCCCCACCTCTCCTTTTCTCCTCTTTTCTGAGGAAACTCGGGGCAGCCTAACTCTGACCTCGCCGCGGAGAGGGCGCGCGAAGAGAGAGGAATTTGCGTAGCGCCCGTGGCGCATGCTCCGTGGTTTGGGCGGGGAGACTGCCTTAAGGGTGGGTCTGCTGATTGGTCGGTGTGCACAGGCCACGCCCACCGCCTGCTGATAGACAGCTCCTTACCTGCGCGCGCGGGGGCACTGTGGACCCCGCCTTCAGGGGAATCTCCCGTGCCTGTGCTACCTAAGTGCACTGAGGCCTCCTAGCAGACGTCAGCTCCGAAGGAGGCCGCCCGTGGCGTCCCACTCTGCCAGAAAGTCAAATACCGGAATCTTAAAGTGGGAAAACTACCAATCTAGTGTAGAAAGCAAAACACCACCGTTCGGGACTTAATGGGCAGGTCTGGCCCATAATAAGCCTGGAGTTTAGGCATGCAGTCAGTACTCAATAAATGCTTGCTGGATTGGATTGTTTTCCCAGTGCTCTGGGGTGCAGGATGTAGCACTAAGTGAGCCTGACAGGCTGGAAGATAAACAAAACAATCATGTGTGATTATAAAAACAATTACTAACCGATTTCCTTTACTGCGAAATGAGGGAGTGGCCTAGATGTGAACCAGGCTGCTTCTGTTCCAGGAGTAGGGCTGGGTGACCCCAACAGGCAGAAGGCGCTGCTTTCATGGGGAGCTTGTGCTGCTTGATATGACCATGCCCATCTCATATATACACCTCTGGGCTCCATGGGATATGTCAGTTCGGTTCTTACCTGAACTGTTACGTGCTAGTCTGAGAATCCTAAATTTTTAACCTTCGAGCTTCTGACTCCTGAAGAAGTTCCAGATAGCATAAATCTTTACCCCGCTGTGTTACCTTGACTCTCTAAACCACATCTACTTCCATAGACTGCAAATAGATTATTTTTTTATTATTAAAAACAACAGAAGCACACAATGTGGGGGTGTTTTTCCTTCATTTCCTTTTTTTGCTTTGTTTTGTTTAAGAAATATACGAACACAGAAAAGAGCACGTATATCTGGAAAGTGAAGAGTTTACCCATTTCTACTACTCCTAAATTCTGTGCTTGCTTACTGACTCATTATATTCTAGAATTGGCAGATTTTCATTTAGGAAGCAGAGGATGATGCGTGGTGCTGACAGTAGTCACTGACAATGCCTAAACAAGGACAAGTTCTGACAGAGAAGGAGGTATGGAAATGAGAACTAAGCCCAGGAAGACTGATTTTCCCAGCAACTCAGAGCAGAGCCTCTTCTTCCCGGTGGAGTTAACAAATGGGACATTTCTTAGGTTTAACTTTGAGCAGAAATTTGGTCCTTACACTTTCGGGTCGAATTGTGTCCCCCCAAAAGACATACTGAAGTTCTAACTTCAGTACCCATGAATGTGACCTTATTTGAAAATAGGGTCTTTGCAGATGTTACCAAGTTACAATGAGGTCATATTGGACCAGTATAACTGGTGTCCTTATAAGAAGAGAAGAGACAGACACAGAGAGAAGGCTCTGTGATGACAAAGGCAGAGACTGGAATGATGCATCTACAAGCTAAGGAACACCAAGGATTTCTGGCACCCACCAGAAGCTGGATGAAACAGGAGTCTTCCTTTGAGCCTTTGGAGAGAGCATTGTCCTGCTGATGTCTTAATTTTGGATTTCTAGCCTCCAGAACTGTTAGAGAATAAATTTCTTGTTCTAAGAGACCCAGTTTGTGGTACAGCAGTCCTCAGAAAGTAATACACTTACCAAAGTCTGGTGTTTTGTTTTTGTTTTGTTTTTTTATCCCCGCCAGTGTGGACCTATAATTGTGAGTTCTTACTGCATCAACTCCTGGAGAGAGGCTGTCACACCTTTATAGAAGGAGGAGCATCAGCTCCAGGTGACGATGCTGCATGGAATGGGGAGGATGGTGTTTAAAGTGTGGTAGAAGATAAACCCATCTACTATAGCTTGAGGGAGTAACCCCGTTTTTGTTTTACCAAAACTGTAGGAAGAAAGCTTTCCTTTTTGCCAAGGATGATACTAGTAGGTAGTGGAGATGAAATATAACTGCAGCCAGTTTTGAAAATTTGCATATAAATGACTGTACAACACCCAAATATTTATAATTCAAGCATTATCTATGTTTTAATGATAACCTCTTAACTGCATCATTTCCTTGTTAGGTTTGCTTTAGGATTTGTATGTGTCTTAATAATACCTAATTAGTTTAAAATCTCTTACAGGTGTATCCTGAAAGAGCACATCTGTTTTTAGCCTAAATAAAAAGTAACCTGTAAAGAGCAGTCAGTCCTGTGTTAGCATCCAGGGAAGGGCAAAGGGAGCTTTCATTCTTTATTTTTGCATTGATTGAATTTTTTTTAAATAAGCATCTTTTAGTTTTGTACTTCATTTTTTTTCCTATGAAAGCTGAACCCTTTATTTTATTTAAAAAAATATGTTGAATCCTTTTGTATACAAGGCCTTACTAGGCGTCAAATTTTATAACAATAAAATTCTCAAGTTTCTTACAACCTAATGGTGAAAAGATTTGGGGTTTTTTTATTTTCGTAAACTATACATAATGTAAAGTTTACTATTTTAACTATTTTTAAGCGTACAGCTCAGTGGCATTAAGTATATTCACATTGTTGTGTAACCATCACCACCATCCATCTCCAGGACTTTCTCATCATCCTAAACTGAAACTCTGTACCTATTCCTTCCCCCTACCCTCAGTACCTGGTAACCACCATTCTATTTTCTGTCTCTTTGAATTTGACTACTCTAAGTACCTCATATAAGTGGAATCATACAATATCTGTCCTTTTGTGTCTAGCTTATTTCACTTAGCATGTGTCAGAATTTTCTCCTTTTTTAAGGCTGAACAGTATGCCATTGTGTGTGTGTGTGTGTGTGTGTGTGTGTGTGTGTGTGTGTATCACTTGTTTTTTTTATCAGTTCATCCATCAATGGACACTTGGGTTGTTCCCACCTCTTGGCTATTGTAAATGCTGCTGCTGTGTACATGGGTGTGCAAATATCTGTTCGGTCTCTGCTTTCAGTTGTTTTGAGTATATACGTAGAAGTGGAGTTGCTGGATCACATAATAATTTTATGTTTAATTTTTTTTAAGAACTATCATACTGTGCTTCATTGTCTAAATATTTCTCATAATGCTTGTTTTCTAAAAACACTGGTTGATTAATTTTAGAAAAACCAGCATTTTAAAATTCCACTAGGTAATATAAATAGAAGACATAGCCCTTCAAGGAAGAGCATCTGGGGGAAAGGTACGCAATTAATCTACCAAATCTAGTAAGTTTACAGATACCACTTGGGGTTAATGGTACTGGAGGAATATAATCCCCTTTCACTTTTATCTTTTCAGGAGAGATTCCTAGTGGAGATGAAATATGAGGTCTTTAAGAGATCATTGAGACCAGGGCTTCTCAAACTTTAGTATGCATAAAAATCACCTGGGGATCTTGTTAAAGTGCAGATTCGGATTCAGAAGATCAGGTGTGTTACCCAAAGTCAACAGTCCTAACAAGCTCCCCACTGATGTCAAATTCCTTACCCAAGCAGATGCTGCGGATGCACAGATTTTGAGTAGCAAGCACTTAAACTTTCATTCCCAGCAGTTGGGCAAACTGCAGGCCCTTAAAAATTCTCCACTTTTAAATTTTAAGGGGAGGGGCTTCCCTGGTGGCGCAGTGGTTGAGAGTCTGCCTGCCAATGCAGGGGACATGGGTTCGTGCCCCGGTCCGGGGGGATCCCACGTGCCGCGGAGCGGCTGGGCTCGTGAGCCATGGCCGCTGAGCCTGCGCGTCCGGAGCCTGTGCTCCGCAACGGGAGAGGCCACAACAGTGAGAGGCCCGCGTACCGCTAAAAAAATAATAATAATAAATAAATAAATAAATAAATTTTAAGGGGAAAGACGACCAAACACCCAATAGGAAAATGGACAAAATTCGTGACCAAACAATTCACAGAAAAGACATAAAATGATCAGTAAACATATGAAAAGATGTTTGGCCTCATTTATAATAAAGTAAGTGCAAATTAAAACTACACGGATATACAATTTCTCATCAATCAGACTGGGAAAAATTACAAAGCATAACACTATTGGAAAGGCTGTGGAGAAACAGGCACTCACACACATGGCTGATAGAAGTACAAAGTGATATAACCATTATGGAGAGGAATTTGGCAATATCTAACGAAACTATATATGTATTTACCTTTTGAACCAGCAGTACCACTACTAGGAATTTACTCTGAAAATACACCGCAAATGATAATAAAATGCTACACCCAAGGGTATTCATTGCAGCATTACTTGTAATAGTAAAATTTTGGAAAATGTCAATATTGGAGACTGGTAAAATATGGTGCATACACACAATGGGATATTATTCAACTGTAAAAATGAATGAGAAAGATGTCGATCAACATCTGTGATCTGTGTGTAATGTGAAATAATTTTCAGGATATATTGTTTAAATAAAACAAAAAGACTATCTAAAGTATGCTGCCTTTGTGTAAGAAATAAGGGAAAATAAGAAAATATACTAGTATCTACGTGCTTGTTCAAAAACAAACATAAGAAGGATAAAACAGAGATTTGTAAGTTTGGTTACCTTCAAGGGGTCAGTGGGAATAAGGTAGGAAGGAAAGAAGAAATGGGGAAACATGGAGTCAGGGACACTTCTCTGAATATACTTTTTTGTACAATTCTGACTTTTTATGTTAATGTTTCACATATTTTTTTAAATCTCGACAAAGAGAAAAGAAATAAAATCAACAAGAATGGAGAAAAACCCTAAAATGGAATACAAACAGAAACCAATGGACAGAACTCTATTTCAAATGAATAATATAACCACACTGAAGGGGGGAAATAAAATGAACTAAACCCAGTACCCTTTGAACACAGTGTTTGGAATATATACCATTAGGTTAAAGACAAAAAGAACTCTTAAAAAAAAAAAGTGAGATGTGAACAAGTAGGCTTTTTTTTTTTTAAGATGTATCAGTCAGCAATTCTGAGATGACTTTCTGTGTATTCCAGCATTGAACAAATAAGTAATATATTCTTGATAATGAAAACCAGGTTTTTCACTGTCAGAGAAGGGAATTACAAATATATAAAGGAGGGTTTTAGAATAAACCCTGTGGTATTGGGTTGGATTTGGAGGTATAGTGTGAACTCATGGGTTTTAATACAGATAGATTAGATAGATGATTGATAAGTAGATGAGAGTAGATAGATACACACATGAGAGTGGGGTGCTACTGGTTCATATTGGCTCCAGATAATCTGCTCGATTGTATTGCCTTTGCTCCTTTGTCAAAGATCAGCTGACTATAATTATGGGAGTCAATTTCTGGTCTCTCTATTCTGTTCCACTGATCTCTTTGTTCTTTTGCCAATACCACACTGTCCTGATTACTACAGTCTAGTATTCAGAATATATACTTTTTAAAAAAAAACACTTATAGGGCTTCCCTGGTGGCACAGTGGTTAAGAATCCGCCTGCCAATGCAAGGGACACGGGTTTGAGCCCTGGTCCGGAAAGATTCCACATGCCATGGAGCAACTAAGCCCGTGCACCACAACTACTGAGCCTGCACTCTAGAGCCCGCGAGCCACAACTACTGAAGCCCACGCACCTAGAGCCGCAACTAGAGAAAGCCCACGCACAGCAACGAAGACCTAACACAGCCAAAAATAAATAAATAAATAAATTTTTTTAAAGAAACACTTATAGGTAATTTCCTGGCAGTCAGTGGTTAGAACTTGGCGCTTTCACTGCGGTTGCCTGGGGTTCAATCCCTGGTCAGGGAACTAAGATCCCGCAAGCCAAGCTGTGTGGCATGGTCAAAAATAAATAAATAAATTTTAAAATAAATAAAAGTTTTTAAAAATTTAAAAAACACATCTCAACAATGAAAAGACAACCTAATTTAAAAATGGACAAATGATCTGAATAGACACTTCTTCAAAGATATACAAATGGTCAATAAGCATATGAAAAGATGTTCAGCATCATTAGTCACTAGGAAATTGCAAATCAAAACCACAGGGAGGTACCACTTCACATCCACTAGGATGACTACAGTCAAAAATACAATAGGGCTTCCCTGGTGGCGCAGTGGTTGAGTCCGCCTGCTGATGCAGGGGACATGGGTTCGTGCCCCAGTCTGGGAGGATCCCACATGCCTCGGAGCAGCTGGGCCCGTGGGTCATGGCCGCTGGGCCTGCGCGTCCCGAGCCTGTGCTCCGCAACGGGAGGGGCCGCGGCAGTGAGAGGCCCGCGTACCGCAAAAAAAAAAAAAAAATACAGACAATAACAAATGTCGACAGGATGTGGAGAAATTAGGATCCTCATATATTACTGATAGAATTACAAAACTTTTAAAAAGTTTGGCACTTCCTCTAGAAGTTAAACACAGAATTACCATATGACCCAGGAATTCCACTCCTAGGTATATACCAAAAAGAGTTAAAAACATATATCCACATAAAAACTCATACATAAACGTTTATAGCAGCATTATTCATGATAGCCAAAAAGTGGAAACAACCCAAATGTCCCTCAATTGATGAATGGATAAACAAAATGTGGTATATCCACATGATGGAATATTATTCAGCTATAAAAAGGGAGGTAGAGCTGATTTATGCCACAACAGCTATGAACCTTAAAAACATTATGCTAAGTGAAAGCAGCCAACACAAAAGGTCAAATATTGCATGATCCTATTTATATGAAATGTCCAGAATAAGGACTTGTGGTTGCCAGAAGCTGGGGGGGAAGGGAACATGAGGAAGTAACTGGAAGTAACTGCTGTTGGGCATGGGGTTTCTTATTGGTACAAAAAAAAATGTTCTGGAATTAGATAGTGGTGATGGTTGCACAACTTTGTGAATATACTAAAACCACTGAATGGTACACTTTAAAGGGTGAATATTATGGTATGTGAATTACATTTCAATACAAGAAAAAGAGGATTTATTTTGGGCAAGAAGAAATTTACTCCAAATGAGAGATCTGAGATAGAAGAAAGGATGGTGAACAAATAAGCTAATAAACACGTGAGCATATCTAAATAAATACTATATCAGAAAAAAATAGTGATGCCTAATTTGTGGAGCTTAAATCAACCTCAAATATCAAACAACTATATATAAAGCAGGATGGTATTTGACAGGATGGTATGTGCAGGTTCTTATATTGTTCATGAGGAAAACACTGATTAGTTTTAGAATTTGTTAAATGTAACTGTCTAGGATGTTCATAGTATATAAATAGAGTGTTTCTCTTCCAAACTAGTAAAGTGAAAAAGTAAAAATGCAAAAAAAGATTCAGTAGAAAAGGAAGTAAGAAAAGAGAGGGGATAAAAATATAGGAAAAGTGCAACAAATGGAAAAAATAAAATAAGCTGGTAAAAATAAATCCCAATATATTAGTAACAACAATAATTATAAATGGACTTATACTCCCAGTAAAAGACCAAGATTGACAACATGAATTAAGAAGCAAAAACCATATATATGCTGTTTATAAGAGATACACCTAAATCAGAAAGAAAAAGAAAGGTGGCATATAGAAGGATAAAAAAAAATTATACTAGGCAAATACTAACCAAAATAAAGTTTAGCATAGCTATATTATGATCAAAGTAAAGAGATTTAGGGCAAAAATCATTACAGAGTTAAAGAGATTTACTAAAGAATAACAAAGAGAAAAGTTCAAAACTTCAATTCCCCAGGAGGATATAACAATTCTAAACTTGTATGCACCTAACAGTATCTGCCTCAAAATATATAAAGACATGGGCCATTCAGGACTTTTCATAAAAATAATATTTCCCCAAAATTATTGAATATCTTTTTTTCCTGAGGCTTCACATTCAGATTATACTTTAAAACTCTCTAGATAAGAGTCAAGTGTTAACAAAGAGTTGAAAAATATTCTAAACTCTATTTCTTAAAAAGATTATGAAATGTCTCAATATACTCTGAAATAGGATGTCAACAAAATGGAACTTTTTAAGCCATAAAAGAACACTTAAAAGGATATCATTCAATACCCTTTCAAATATGAAATCATTATGTAATATCCAGTTGTCTCCTACATTTCTTATAATCATTAGTACTTATAATTGAACTGTAATAGACTATAGCATAGAGCATCATTTCAGGTTTGAACTATCCTTTTTATAGTAAATAGTTACTTTGCTACAAGACTAATAATAAAGTAGGAGGAGAATATTAAATTAAATTAGCTGGAAAATAAGACATCAGTTTTTAAATTAGCATTTGTTATCAGCCATATTCATTCTATCCACCTTTTTTTAAAGGGCAGCACCAACAGTTTGCCACCATTTTTCTAGGAAAAGGAATACAAATTGCATTTTTTTAATGTTGCAGAGATCCTTTCAAGAGGTGAATATAGGGACTTCCCTGGTGGTGCAATGGTTAAGAATCCGCCTGCCAATGCAGGGGACATGGGTTTGAGTCCGGGAAGATCCCACATGCCGCGGAGCAACGAAGCCCGTGCGCCACAACTACTGAGCCTGCGCTCTAGAGCCCGTGTGCCACAGCTACTGAGCCGGCGTGCCGTAACTACTGAAGCCTGCGCACCTAGAGCCCGTGCTCTGCAACAAGAGAAGCCACTGCAATGAGAAGCCTGCACTCCACAACGAAGAGTAGCCCCCGCTCGATGCAACTAAAGAAAGCCAGCGTGCAGCAACGAAGACCCAACGCAGCCAAAAATAAATAAATAAATTTTTAAAAAATAAATAATGATAAAATTTTTCAAGGAATTGTTGTCAGAGCTGTTTACTACGCACCCAGAGAGGGTTCAGATTGCGAGATGAAACTCCCTACCTCAAGGCTAAGGAGATATTCTCATCACCAAGTTCTCTCTCTTTTTGAATTAGCCTCAGATTTTCCCTCCCTTTTAACTGCTCATCACCAGAAGTTTTTTTTTGTTGTTTTTTGTTGTTGTTTTTTTTTGTTTGTTTTTTTTTTGTGGTACGCGGGCCTCTCACTGCTGTGGCCTCTCCCGCTGCGGAGCAGAGGCTCCGGATGCGCAGGCCCAGCGGCTATGGCCCACGGGCCCAGCCGCTCCGCGCCATGCGGGATCCTCCCGGACCGGGGCACAAACCCGTGTCCCCTGCATCGGCAGGCGGACTCCCAACCACTGCGCCACCAGGGAAGCCCCATCACCAGTAGTTTTGCTCTAATTTGTGAACACCATTCATAAACTACAAAGGTTGACTGACACCAAAAAGGCAAATGATGTTTGTTCATCTCATTTTTCATTTTGTAACGTGCAGTTCAGAATTTTGTTAATATTCTTTGTGGCAGTTTGTATTACAAAGTCTAAGCTTGTCATGTCATCATTTAATAAAAGAGAGCTGGCAACTGATGTAGAGTGAAAATTGTCTAATATCACTGAATCTCAACAACCTGTTATTATTTCTATACTAGATGTAATCAAATAATGATCATATATAATCACAGTGAACACATAATCATAATTGTTTGGTTTAAAAGTGCTGTTGTTGAAACGATTCTGACTTTATCAAATGAATTCCCACAATATTCCTGCAAGGTAAGTGAGTTAAAGTTCATGTCACAGATGAGCTATAGAAACACAAATAGAGATGTACTCCTAGATAACTTATCTCTCCAAACATGCTCAAATGGGTCTTGTGTATCAAGAATATATCTGAGGAAGTAACAAGATCTTTCTCCTCAATTATTTCCATTGTAGGTAAGGCTTCTCAATGAGCCAATAAAGCAGAAATTAGGCAGGAATTCTGCATGATTTTAAAATGTCTACCTGGTTAAAACTGACTAGCTGAAATATGACCTAAAAGCCAGTTTCCTTTGGAAAAGATTTATTTAGCAAAATTTACACAATTTTTCTAGGAAATATAGTAATAAGAATACAAACACAGAGTTTAAACAGATGGGGGATACAGTTGACAATGAAAGAAATGAGAATCGGGGGTAAAAATTGAGCTTAGAAAAGGGTTATGCTTCTTAAAAGTATAAAATTTCTCATAGCAGAAAAATGTTGATCTCTAAATGCCTTTTTCCAGGCTTAGGCTCCAGAAGAATGTGGGCCAGGATGAATGGCAGAGGAACAGGGCCAAAGAGAATCTGTGGTTAGCACAAAGAGGACTGGCGTGGCCTCCCCTACATTGTTCCTGGTAGAAACCTTAAGGCAGAATCCCTTTCCACTTGGGAAAAAGGTCCAGTGTCTAAAAGGGCAATGATTCTGTTGAGGACTGGCTATATAATTTGCCATAATCTACATGATCTGTTCAGGACAGCCTACATAATTTTCAGAGCCCCGTGGAAAATGAAAATGTGGGGCTTCTTATTCGAGAAGAATTTTAAGAGCTCAAAGGCCCTTCTAAGTAAGCTCAGTCCTGGAGGCCCCCTTCACCATCAGCCATTAACGCTTTATATGATCCCAAGGTGGTAGGGAGGTGCTCAGGGTTACAAGGTAATGGCTATTTATCAAACAGTTTTCAGTGTTTTAGCAACAGGTCCTGTAGTACCAGCTGTATCAGCTTTAACATCAACCAGACATAGAAAGAGCATCACCATTGAGTATAATGGGAATGTTACAGACCTACCTTAAAGTTTTCAACAGATTGTAGAATAAACAAGTAAGCAGAACACATCCTCTTGACTAACGGGGTAGAAATGTATGTATATACAGTAAACTCTAAAACAAGTAAATGATAAACCCCAAAAGATGTGATCTATGATCACTCAAAAGCAAATCTGAATAAACTGATACCAAGGACTTCAAGAGAAAGAAAAGGCGAAACCAATACGATACAGAAGTACTGGGCAGCAGCACTCAAAGGCTAAGCTGTGTTCTAACCATGACCATGGACATGGCCATGAAGGGGAGAACAGTGTAAAAGCTTACCCAGCAAAACCAATCCCAGCCATGACTTAAAAATACATTAAGGGGCTTCCCTGGTGGCGCAATGGTTGAGAGTCCACCTGCCGATGCAGGGGACACGGGTTTGTGCCCCGGTCCAGGAAGATCCCATATGCCGCGGAGCGGCTCGGCCCGTGAGCCATGGCCGCTGAGCCTGCACGTCCGGAGCCTGTGCTCCACAACGGGAGAGGCCACAACAGTGAGAGGCCCACGTACCGCAAAAAAAAAAAAAAAAAATATATATATATATATATATATATATATATATATAAAGGGCTTCACACCCATTCAAATAGCTATTATCCAAAAAACAGAAAATAAAAAGTATTGGCAAGGATGTGGAGAAACTGCACTGTTGGTGGAGTGTAGCAGCTGCTTCCACACTGTGGAAAACATTATGGTGTTTACCTGAAAATTAAAAAGAGAACTACCATATCCAGCAATTCCACACCTGGGCATATATCCAAAAGAATTGAAAACAGGGTTTGGAAGAGATATTTGTACACCCGTGTTCACAGCAGTATTACTTACAATAGCCAAGAGGTGGAAACAACTCAAGTGTCCAATTATGGTTGAACTGATGAACAGAATGTAGTATATACATGCAAAGGAATATTATTAAGCCTTAAAAAGGAAGGAAATTCTGACACATGCAACAACATGAATGAACCTTGAAGGCATTATGTTAAGTGAAGTAAGATAATCACAAAAAGACAAATACTATAGAATTCCACTTAATGAGATATGTAGAATAGTCAAAATTCATAGAGACAGAAAGTAGAATGGTGGTTGCCTGGGGCTGGGTAGAGGGAGGAATGGGGAGTTAGTGTTTAATGGGTACAGAGTTTCAGTTTGGAAAGATGAAAAGAGTTCTGGAGGTGAATGGTGGTGATGGTCATATAACAATGTAAATGTTCTTAATACCAGTGATCTGTATATTTTTAAATGGTTAAGATGGTAAATTTTATGTCATGTATATTTCACCACAATTAAAAAATGTATAATAGATATAAAGCTTACAGAACTTCAAGAGGCCCTCTTTTAGAAAAAGAATAAAAATTATAAATACCAAATTGGGTACAAAAGTGGATATTTAGTATAAGAAAAATCACACAAATTACAATTTTTAAAGCTACTAAATACCACAAACATTACAAAATCCAGAAACATAACAGTGTTTCTAACTAATTAACTTCCTCATGCATCTCTGAAATGCTTGTTTTCCTACAATATTTGTCTGTATACATTCTGATAGTCTCTTCAAAAGACAATGATTTTTGTACTGTTTTTTATAGTGAGTATAGAAAGAAAATTCAGTCTTCCCTTGAGCATACTTAATTGAAATTTTCTGTTATTGATAACTTAGAACAGATTTATTTCAACTTTGCAACTAGTTGTTAGTAATGTCTTGTAACTCTCTTGGATTTCATCAAATTTGAAGGAAGCAAAGAACTTTCATAGATGAGCTGTAAGATTTCAGAGTATTTTAAGTATTTTTGGATCAATGTCTTCAAATTGACAATATTAAATAGCCAGTTTGTCATCAAAGTCCTCAGTGTACTGGAGGATTAAGAGTTTTATATTCTCCTTATCAATGTCAACATTTCATGTTTAATCTGTAAGAATTTAAAATTCCTTTCCAATGAGTTCATATGATTCACAACTCTTCACTAATTGGATTTTCAAACAATCCAAATACCATTTATTTCTCCTGATAGACTGTCCCTTCCTCATAGTGAATGACTGATTGGTTTTAGTATGATCTGAAAGTCTGTGTTATGCTTTCCTTCTCCATGTCAGAATAACATCTATTGACTTAATCACTCAACTGTTTTGTTTCATATTCCAGTAATTTTACCTGAATTTTCTCTCAATTTTTTAGTAAATGAATTTAAAGAATGTAAAATAAGCTACCCTTATGTCTAAATAGGAGTTTATAGTTTCTTGTGTGTTTTTGTTAAAATGTTCCCAAACATCTTTCTCGATTGCAGTTAATATAGCGTATTCCTAACTCAACCCTCCCTTAGCAAATCTGAAAACTGTCCACGAAGGAAGTTGAGATGGAAAGACACAGTGGGGTTAACTGACTGCGGTTAAAATATCCTACTTCAACAAATTTTTAAATACTTAACGCAACTAAGACCCAATGCACAGCAGAAACTAACACAGCATTGTAAAGCAATTATACTCCAATAAAGATGTTTAAAAAAAAAGACCAATGCAGCCAAAAATAAATCAAATAAACAAATAAATCTTTCAAAAAAACCTTAAGACCATAATTTTATATCTATATGAGATGATGGATGTTCACTAAGCTTGTTGAGATAACCATTTCATGATGTAAGTCAAATCATTATACTGTGCACCTTAAACTTATCCAGTGCTGTATGTCAATTATATTTCAATAAAACTGGAAGAAAAAAAAAGCAAAGGTGATTTTTATTTGCTTAGCAAGATGTTCCAATAAGTGAGACAGGTAGGTTACAGAGTAGTATATACAGTATGTAAAATTGAATACATCAATGTACGTGTGTATTTGAAGAGACAGATGTCTTTATGTATGTACGAAGGGTGTTTACCAAAATGTTAACAGTGATTGTCTCTGAGTTGTTAGATTTGTGGTGACTTTTTTCAACTTTTCAAAAATGTTTCCATATTTTTTAATTAAAAAAACAAAACAAAACACCTAAGACCATATAAACACATTGCTAGGCCCCTGCCAAGTCCTTGGAGAGGGGACAGAGGACGCCAAAGCTTAGGCAAACCTGCTTCTGCCACCAGCCCCAAAGAAGCTGCACCCTAGCAGCAGATCAAGTCCAGAGAACCAAGTCAGCGGTTTGCCAGTTGTTGTACCATATTTTAATTTTATTTCCTTTCATGACTGCCTCCTGCCAAACTCCTCCCTCTCCTGCTGTTTCCTCCTGGCCCCTCCTCCTCCTCTGTTAGCACCCCTCCCCCTCTTGGGTCCTGGGAGATCGAGCTCTGGGGCCCTGCTGGTGCTGACAGGTTTCATTAGCCTGATGGAAATGTTTTTCCTCCTTAGGCCCTCCTGTGGCAGCTGCCGAATTTCTCTCCTCCTCCCAGGGTGCTGAGTCTTCAGGTCAGGTCTACACTGACCCGGAGCTGCCCATGTGACATGGGGCAGAGGGTGGCAGTCATTGGAAACCCAACCATGGACACTTCCTTTAGTTCATACAAAGAAAGAATATATTTTGTCCAATGAAAATAAAAATACAACCTCGGGTGCCTTGAATTTGATCTCTATTCTTCAACCACTCTTTGCCCTTCCATGTGTCTTGGATCTCACAAGTGAACTGAAGATTCAGGAGCCTGTGGGCTTTAAACGGAGGCAACATCCAAATTGTCAGGTGCATTATCAACACTTCATGATTACAGTTTTTAGCAAATGCAAAATAAAATTACACTCTCAATGCCAGGAGGTAATAGTTTCAAAAGGCTGTAGGCTCATGGAGGAATCCTAATTGTCTTGTTAAGTTTCAATGTAAGTCTTCTGAGTCAAGGCCCTGAACAAGTTTCTAGAGAGGGATGAACAAACTGCTTTTGCTAACGTGACCTAGCAGACATCAGACACTATGCAATTTGGGGGAAGACTTCCTGAGTCACACTGTCCTCAACTGTAAAAATAAAAGGATTGTTAAGTTTCCCCCAGCTCTACTGTTCTATTAATGCCCACAGTGTTCATCTTTCATCTCTTCATCTTTTTTTTTCCCTGCATATGGTCTTGGCCTCTCTCTTCCAGTGTTTACATACCACAGTAGGAAAAAAATTTTTAAGAACCAAGTTCCAACAGGTCTGATGTAGCTCAATAAAAACCCTTGGAATAGGAATGGGAAATACTGGCCCATGGTCATAGTCCTGGGCTCAATTTTTTGGGAACCTTCAGGTGATAATTGACTAGTCTTTGCTGTAGTCTAAAGCAGGGGTACCTAAACTTTTTTGTAAAGGGCCAGGAGGTGAGTATTTTAGGCTTTGTGGGCCTTTCAGTCTCTGTTGTAACTCTGCCATTGTGATTGCTAAAGCAGCCATAGACAGTATTTAAATTAATGAGCATGGCTATGTTCCAATAAAACTTTATTTATATTCATGGACATTTTGAAGTTTATATAATTTTCGCTTGCATGAATCAATTCTTTGTTCCTGCTGTTTATGAGTAGTGTTCCATTGTATGAATGTACCCCAGTTTATCCATTCATCCACTGAAGGACATTTGGATCGTTCCTAGGTTTTGGCAACCACGAATAGAACTGCTATGAAATGTTCATGTATAGGTTTATGTGTGAACAAAAGTTTTCATTTATCTAGGTGAATACCTAGGAGAAGGATTCCTGGGTCATACGGCAAATGTATGTACAAGAAACTGCCAGACTGCTTTCCAGAGTGACTGTAGCATTTTGCATTCTTGCCAACAATGTATGAGAGTTCTAACTGCTGCACATCTTTGCCAGCACTAGGTATTACAGTGTTTTTTAATTTTAGCCATCCTAATGTTTGTAGTGGTATCTCATCATGGTTTTAATTTACATGTCCCTAATGGCTAATGATGTAGAACATCTTTTTATATACTTATTTGCCATCTGCCTCTGTTAATGAGTATTCAAGTCTTTTGTGCATTTTAAGGTGGGTTGTTTTCTTACTGTTGAGTTTGAGACTTCTTATGTATTCTGGATAAAAGTCCTCTGTTGGATATGTAACTTGAAAATATTTGCTCCAAGTCTACTGTTTGTCTTTCCATTCTCTTAATGCCATCTTTCACAGAATTTTGATGGAGTCTAAGTTACTAATTTTTTCTTCAATGGATTGTTTTTCATGTCATGTAAAATAACACGTTGCCTAACTCCAGATCACAAAGATTACGCTCCCTTCTAAGATTTTGGTAGTTTTGTGTTTTACATTTAGATCTATAATCTGTTTTAAGTAAATTTTTGTATAAGTCGTGACATTTAGGCTAGGTTTTGTTTGTTTTGACTTTTTTTTTTCACATATTAGTGACCAATTGCCCCAATCTCACTTGCTAAAAAGACTATCTTTTTTCCATTGACTTGCCTTTGCAACTTTGCTGAAAATCAAATGATCATATTTGTGTGAGTCTATTTATAAACCCTCTTTTTTGTTCTATTCTTCTTTCTGTTTGTGGTTTTTCCAATATCAGTTCCATTTTCAAAGTCTTTGCTGTGCTTTTTTGGATCTGTCCTGTGTGTGCACCCCCCAGTGGCCAGTCTGGGACCAGGGTCTACCCCCTAGTTCGGTTCTCAGAGCTTATGGTGTGCTGTTTAGGGTCAGGTCCATGTGTGTGCAGTTCGGAGGTTAGCCCAGGAGATCATGAAATTTGCTGAGGTGTTCCCTTTCTGCTGTGATGCTGGTATATTCTAGTTCCCTACAGTTCCTTCTTTTGGTCCTCCATCTTGAAAGTTATCCCACTCTGCTGCACACTTCTCAGAAGAGTCCTCACGTCCAGGACCAAGAGATGGAAGGAAAAAGCACTAGGAGTTTGCTTCCCCTCTTGGGATCATAGCTCCTCTGATTAAAGAGGAAGGCTTTTCGAAACTGCAGGCTCCCACTGCTGCTGCTGTGGCTGGAATTGCGTCGGGGGTTAAGGCTCAAAAGAATAGACAAAAGAAGGGAAAAAAAGAACTTGGATTTCCCCCCAAACTCTACCAGGAGTCCCCTTTCCAGTTGCTTGAACCAGAACTAGAGAACTTTTCCTGAAGCTCTTCTGTCCATGACTGGGGTCCACTTCTAGGTTTTAGATGACCTTGAGTCCAGGTATGGGGGGTACTGGAGGGGGCAAAAATAGGAAACACTTGCAGTTTGGTGGTAGTTCACACTCTGGTTTTCTTTCCCAATCCATCTGCTCCCATTTACCCAGGACCAGAATTCCTAAACACAAGGCAGTTTTGGTTTTTTCCCCCCCCAAATATTTATTTATTTGGTTGCATGGGGTCTTAGTTGCAGCTCACAGGCTCCTTAGTTGTGGCATGCGAACTCTTAGTTGTGGCATGCATGTGGGTCAGTTCCCTGACCAGGGATTGAATCTGGGCTCCCTGCATTGGGAGCGTGGAATCTTAGCCACTGTGCCACCAGGGAAGTCCCCCACAAGGCAGATTTTACCCTCTTTTGATTTATACTGAATTTTTCAGGAATGTGCATAACATGTAAAATCAGGAGATACTGAATTTGATTTTGTTTAGACCTATATGAAAATGTGTTTATTATCTTCAAAAATCACCAAAGGCAGTACTGCCTGTGGCATTTGGGTTGCCAGCTTAACACGCCCATTTGAACCTCATTTGTAATTTTATATTCTCCAGTGATTCTTCATACACATGCATTCTTCTTTCTGCATACTATTTTGTGCTTTGCTTGAGATATTAAAATATTGAAATACTTATTATTTTATTATAAATTACTTAAATTTTATTTTACTTATACTATAGATGGGGCATCACAGTGATATTTTTGTATGATGTGCTTTTTTTATATACATAAATATATTTATTTATTTTTGGCTCTGTTAGGTCTTCGTTGCTGTGTGCAGGCTTTCTCTGGTCAAGGCGAGCGGTGGCTACTCTTTGTTGTGGTGCATGGGCTTCTCATTTCAGTGGCTTCTCTTTGTTGCAGAGCACAGGCTCTAGGCATGCAGACTTCAGTAGTTGTGGCACGTGGGCTCAATAGTTGTGGCTCGTGGGCTCTAGAGCGCAGGCTCAGTAGTTGGGGTGCATGGGCTTAGTTGCTCCACAGCATGTGGGATCTTCCTGGATCAGGGCTCGAACCTGTGTCCCCTGCATTGGCATGTGGATTCTTAACCACTGAGCCACCAGGGAAGTCCATATGATGTGCTTTGGCAGATTAAAGAGGGCTTTAAGTCTTTTGACATTATTCTTCTCTAGAGGTTCTTCTGGGGTTGGCCAGGCATCTCTCTCTTCACGTAATTTCAGGGACTCACCACGTATTCTCTTGAGTGTGGTGGTCTCAGTGTAGGTGGACTTCTTACATGGCAGTTCAGGGCTCCAGGAGTGTTCCCAGAGCTCCAGAACACAGCTGCAAGAATTCTTATGACCTAGCATTGGCTGTCCCCAAAGGCCATCTTCTATTGATCAAGCAAGTAACTAAGGGCCAGCCTGAATTCAGGAGAGATAAGGCAGGAACTGCTCAGAAAGGGCTGGTGCCAGGAAAGGCTTGTGCATGAGATAAGGACCTGGAGGGCCAAGGCTCCCTAGACTCCAGTCAATGAATAAACTACTTAACACTGAGTGAATCTCGACAATTCATAAAACAAATAGAGAGGAAGTCCCTTCATTGGGTAAATGTGCATGTAATATACATGCTATATTTCTCATCCTTGTATAGAGCTGCCAAAGATATCCTTTGAATGCCTATATGCACAGAGCAAATATATATTTATTCAATATCACAGTGCTAAGTATGTGGGTGATAAAGTTAGTGTCTCTGCCCTTCAAGGCTACAGTGTTATTATATATATATATATACAGGCATGCAAATATATATAAATCAAGCAGTATGCAAAAATTGTCATAGAAGAGGTTCACTAAAGAGCTTCATGAATCCAAAACAGAAATGCTCTCTTTTCATCTCTAACCATCTATCTGTAATTTCAACCCTGGCTTTCCATTGGAATCATGTGGGGAACTTTTAAACAGAATAACTGCCCCCCCCCTCAGATTATGGTTTAATTGAGGGATGGGCCCCAGGCATCAGTACTGATAAAGAGCTCTCCATACGATTCTAGTGGGAAGCCAGAGTTGCGACCAGTGCCCATTTCTCTACTTTCCTGATGATCAGACCACCCTTGGCTTCTTTGTAAATGGTATCACTCTTCCTGGGAAGGGGATCCGGCAAGGCTGAGAGGGACCAGGAATCTGTAGCTCCAACAATTCCCCAGGTGATTCTTGTCATCAGGGAAGTTTAGTTAACACCGCTGGTTTCCAATCCCTTTGCAGTACTTAATGCAAATGCCACTCTGAATCTAAACTCTATCTCAATCTCAAATACAGGGGCCATCCCCACCTCTCAGTAAAATCCTAACTCCAATGCCAGCCCTAAATTGAATCCTAACCTAACGATTTACTTCAGTTCCTACCTTATCACCTACTTCAAATTTTGACTCAAAAACCCATTCATTAATACCTCAGAGGAAAAGACCCCATCTTTGAACCTATTTCCCCCACCCTGTTTGCCACCTTTATCAGCTTGTTTAACCCTACATGGGAGTCACTTGGTACTTTGGCCTGGAAACAGGCAGACCTCAGCTTGAACCTCAGTTCCACTTTCTGCAAGTTGTTTAATCTCTAAGACTCACCTTTCCTTATCTGTAAAGTAGGGATAATAATACCTGCTTTATAAGATTGTTCAGAAGAATTAAGAAAGTAATGCCTAGGAGGCATTTTGAGTTAATAGATGCAGTTAGCATTCTTACATCTATTATGTCAACCTCTATGATGATTCCATTCCAGGTTTCAAGCCCAGAAACGTCCATCTAAACTCCTGCTTTAGAAAATCTAAACAAAATTTATTTGACAGTGTTGGTGCAGGTCAGAAAAAATCTTACCTTACTCAAAAACAATGAGAAAAATTATAAGGCAAGAATGGTTTCCTGAGATTTCTGATCTCTTCCCCTTCTATCTGTCAATGAAAGTTCAGAAAGCAAGTTTTAAAAATTTAGACCTACTTAATTTGGAAATTTTTACTATAAGCACTAAAGGAATATTAGCAACAGATGTTTCGTATTCTTTCTCTTTTGACTTCATTTATAGATCTACCACTGTTCACTCTGTTTATTTTTTGAAAAACTTGTTTTTCTTTTAAAGTTGTCATTACCTTTTCTCTAGGATTTAGGTTGTGTCATAAATCCACATTTCTCTACTCTAAAAGAAGCAAAATCACGCATAGGGATGGTTTCAGCTTTAATATTTTCAATATTTTCGAAAATAGAGAATGACAAATGACTTTTTTAAACTGCAACTTCCCTTCATGCATTCCTCAGCATGCACAGGCTCTCTCCTAAAAGTAGGACATAACCTACTTTTATGTCAGTTATTAAGATCAAAAGAAAAGAAAAAATACTTTTAACCTGACCTTAAAAATGGTTCCTTTTTTGGTAGAATGGGAATTAATGGAAATGGAGTTCCCAATAAAAATGGGAAAAGAAGAAAGATCATTTATAAAAGAAATATATTCTCATTAAATACATATGCCTTCAGATTCAGGGTCAATAATATTAAGGAAAAGAAAGTGTTTATTTAAAAAATATATATATGTGTGTATATATATATATATATATATATATATATATATATATATATATACACTTAAACTTGGAGAATGTGTATGTGTGTCAATTCTCCAGGTTTAAGTTTTTAAACTACATTGTCAATGGAAATTATGATTGAAAATTCATTGCTGAGATATTTAACATTATTAAAAATTTTAGCAAAATGAACGAGAGTTGAGGGCTTCCCTGGTGGCACAGTGGTTGAGAGTCTGCCTGCCGATGCAGGGGACACGGGTTCGTGCCCCGGTCCGGAAAGATCCCACATGCCGTGGAGCGGCTGGGCCCGTGAGCCATGGCCGCTGAGCCTGCGCGTCCGGAGCCTGTGCTCCGCAACAGGAAAGGCCACAACAGTGAGAGGCCCGCGTACCGGAAAAAAAAAAAAAAAAGAACGAGAGTTGGGGACAACCACATGGGAACTGAAGAAGAAAAGGTTATGCTCTATACTGAGAGAGCCCACTTCCTCTGACTCTTTTTCGGCTGGGCAAAAAGAACAATCCTATCCTTCCTTTTGAATTCTCTGTTGTGAAATTTTCATTCTCCCTCTTTGTGACTTGTTCTTTCTCTTTGGTGTGGGTGCCTGCTGTAATGAGGACATTTTTTTTTATATATACAGCAGGTTCTTATTAGTCATCAATTGTATACACATCAGTGTATACATGTCAATCCCAGTCTCCCAATTCATCACACCACCACCCCACCCCACTACCGCTTCCCCCCTTGGTGTCCATACGTTTGTTCTCTACATCTGTGTCTCAATTTCTGCCCTGCCAACCGGTTCATCTGTATCACTTTTCTAGGTTCCACATATATGCGTTAATATACGATATTTGTTTTTCTCTTTCTGACTTACTTCACTCTGTATGACAGTCACTAGATCCATCCATGTCTCAAAAAATGACCCAATTTCATTCCTTTTTATGGCTGAGTAATATTCCATTGTATATATGGACCACAACTTCTTTATCCATTTGTCTGTCAATGGGCATTTAGGTTGCTTCCATGACCTGGCTATTGTAAATAGTGCTGCAATGAACATTGGGGTGCATGTGTCTTTTTTTTTTTGATATTTATTTATTTATTTTTGGCTGCACTGGGTCTTTGTTGCTGTGCACAGGCTTTCTCTAGTTGCGGGAATAGGGGGCTACTCTTCACTGTGGTGTGCGGGCTTCTATTGCGGTGGCTTCTCTTGTTGCGGAGCACGGGCTCTAGGCACGTGGGCTTGAGTAGTTGTGGCACTCAGGCTCGGTACTTGTGGCTCACAGGCTCTAGAGCGCAGGCTCAGTAGCAGTGGCGTATGGGCTTAGTTGCTCCGTGGCATGTGGGATCTTCCTGGACCAGGGCCCAAACCCGTGTCCCATGCCTTGGCAGGTGGACTCTTAACCACTGTACCACCAGGGAAGCCCGCGTGTGTCTTTTTGAATTATGGTTTTCTCTTGGTATATGCCCAGTAGTGAGATTGCTGGATCATATGGTAATTCTATTTTTAGTTTTTTAAGGAACCTCCATACTGTTCTCCATAGTGGCTATATCAATTTACATTCCCACCAAGAGTGCAAGAGGGTTTCCTTTTCTCCACACCCTCTCCAGCATTTGTTGTTTGTAGATTTTCTGATGATGCCCATTCTAACTGGTATGAGGTGATATCTCATTGTAGTTTTGATTTGCATTTCTCTAATAATTAATGATGTTGAGCATCCTTTCATGTGTTTGTTGGCAATCTGTGTATTTTCTTTGGAGAAATGTCTACTTAGGTCTTCTGCCCATTTTTGGATTGGGTTGTTTGTTTTTTTAATATTGAACTGCATGAGCTGTTCATATATTTTGGAGATTAATCCTTTGTCCATTGATTCTTTAGCAAATATTTTCTCCCATACTGAGGGTTGTCTTTTCATCTTGTTTATGGTTTCCTTTGCTGTGCAAAAGCTTTTAAGTTCCATTAGGTCCCATTTTTTTTGTTTGTTTTTATTTCCATTACTCTAGGAGGTGGATCAAAAAAGATCTTGCTGTGATTTATGTCAAAGAGTGTTCTTCCTATGTTTTCCTCTGAGAGTTTTATAGTGTCTGGTCTTACATTTAGGTCTCTAATCCATTTTGAGTTTATTTTTGTATATGGTGTTAGGGAGTGTTCTAATTTCATTCTTTTCCATGTAGCTGTCCAGTCAGTTTTCCCATCAGCACTTTTTTTTTTTTTTTTTTTTTTGGCGGTACGCTGGCCTCTCACTGCCGTGGCCTCTCCCGTTGCGGAGCACAGGCTCCAGACGCGCAGGCCCAGTGGCCACGGCCCACGGGCCCAGGCGCTCCGCAGCATGTGGGATCTTCCCAGACCGGGGCATGAACCCGCGCCCCCTGCATCGGCAGGCGGACTCCTAGCCACTGCGCCACCAGGGAAGCCCCCATCAGCACTTATTGAAGAGACTGTCTTTTCTCCATTGTATATCCTTGCCTCCTTTGTCATAGATTAGTTGACCACAGGTGCATGGGTTTATCTCTGGGCTTTCTATTTTGTTAATGAGGACATATTTTTAATTTCTCAGAAATCCATAAACATGCAATTAAAATGAAATAGAAAATGTTTAGCTCAAAAGACACAAGCTCTTTTAGCCAAACTTTTCAATTCCCTTCTACTCTTTGTAGATTAACTTAGTTGTCTCCTGTCTGCAGTTGAGTGGTACTATATAAAGCAGAGTAAACAGTAAAAAGCTCGTTTCAGTTATAAAAGGAGCAATGTTTCAAATCCTAATTAGGATGTAAGAGTATCACTTATACAGATTTGCAAAGTGACCACAAACAGACTTGCCAATATGTGTGCACCATTGTTGTTCATTCTTAAAGGTGCTGCTTTGGCTAAAACAATGACAGTTGCTTCGTTGTGTTTCTTCCCCTTTTGGTTTGGATTGAACGAGATGGCAGCTTTATATGCTGTTACTGTGCTTTGTCACCTAACATGTAGAGCATTTCAGTCTAAAAGTTCTTTTTCCTTTAAGTTTCAGGTAACATAAAATGAATTAAAGCCCTTTTTGGTCGATATGGCAGGTTCACAGGGTAGCAAAACATGTTTCTTTCAATGAGAGGCAACCTGGACAAATGCTGGGTGCATTTAAAATTCTGTTAGAGGATGGGCATCACAATGGGGGAAATCTCAGTGGCGGGTTTGTAAAGGCTGACCAGAGGAAAAGGAGAAAGATGTTGCTGTCTGAGATGGTGCCTTGGATTGGGAGCCTGAGATAGGAAGTAGAAGGTCAGGAACCAGGAGCTTGGCAGTAAAGCACTACAAACCCAACATGTGTCAATGGCAGAGGCTCTTTCCCTGGAAATATCAGGAATAAAACAATCTAGCAGAGGGGACTTCCTTGGTGGTCCAGTGGGTAAGACTCTGCGCTCCCAATGCAGGGGGCCTGGGTTGATCCCTGGTCGGGAAACATGCCCACAGACGCAACTAAAAGATCCCACATGCCGCCACGAGATCCCGTGTGCTGCAACTAAAACCCAGCACAGCCTAAATAAATAAATGAATATTAAAAAAAAAAAAAAAGCAGTCTAGCTGAAACCAGGGGAGGGGACATTAGTCATAACATTTTTATCATAACATTCCTAATATCTCACAAAGCACAAATACCTACCTAAAGGGGAGCTTTTATTGTTTGCCATGGACCAGGCACTATGTTGACAAAAGCTTTCTTGGGACTGATCAAGGAATTCCAAAGGGACCAAGAAAAAGTTCAAGGGAGGTAGATTTCAGTCCGACCCAGAGAAAAACATCCTAACCAGCGAAGTGCTTCTCTTCAAGCTGCCTTACCCTGGAGAGTCACCCTCACCTGCCCCAGCACCCAGCAGCTCCCCTGAACGATTTCTGACTTCGTACACGCTCAGCCCTGCCACATCCCATAACCCAAACAACCTACAGCCCAGCTGGATATTAGTTGCTCCTTCCCACAAGGGAGTGGACTTAGGCCTGGCCTGGCATCCCTTGCACTGGTCTGAGTAACTGGTGTTAAACAGAACCAGGCCTGGTGAAAGCACTGCGGTCCAGACTTGCACCTTCCCTGCCCCTGGTTACTCACCCTGCTGGCCCTTCTGCCTGGCTCCCTGACACACGTGTTTTCTACTAGCTCTCCCCCAGGATGGAAGAGAGAAGCTGGCAGCCCTGCCCAGCTTACCTGCTTCCTTCTAACCTCTTTGCCCAAGGTTTGCCCTGTGTCGGGTTTTTCTCCCCTGGGGAACAGCATCTCCGTCAGCTGCGAGAAGGCTGGTGTTTCCACGTCATTCCTGACCGGCTCATCATGTGGGTCCCTGACAACGGCCCACGGCCCGAGGTCGTCTGGAGCCGTTGCTCTTCTCACTGCCCATCTTCACCCTGATTTGACTCAGGTTTTGCACAATGTTCCCTCAGACCTTCCACCTCCATTGCTCCAGTGTTTCTCCTGTTCACCTGTGCCCCGCCCACCCTGGACACCACTGGGTTCAACCAGTGGACGTCCTGCTCCCTCCTTTGAGTCACAAGGGAGAAGGGGGGGGGGTCTTAACTCTGTCCATCTTCCCCACATCATGTAGCAGGTGTTATCGGTGCCCCTCACCCCAAACCCCTTGGCATTTGCTTCCAGAGTCAAAGGCTACTTACAGCTGACCTTGAAAATCTCCACTTCAAGGTTTTTTCTTGCCTTGGGAACACACTGTGCCTGAGCACGGGGAAGTCAGAAATGCCGACAGTTAATTCCCCTGAAAGTGCCCTAAACCAATGGAGAATTGGTGGATGAATACCCATCCCCTTGCTCCTCAGCTGGGTTAATTCTGAGTTTTAATTCATAGTTTTCAGAGTTAGCTAGTGGGATTGAGTTCTCTGCCCACAGTGGTAATTTGCTTGATAATGACCCTTCATTGCCTTCCTTCCCTTCCCTTCCCTATCTCACATCCACCATGTCCAGTGTTTCCTGGGACCCTCTCTCATATAAACTACTTGCACTTGAGTCTTTATCTGGGGCTCTGCCAATGTGCGAGGCCTGACACAATATCTAGCCCACAGTAGGTGTTCAATAAATACATACATAATTAACGCTGGGCAGGCCATCTCTCGATTTTGCAGATGGCACTTTTGCATTGGGAGAGAGGCTACACCATAGAACCACAAAGGATTCTTCCAGGAACTGCAAGCTTCCTATGTAGAAATAGCTTTCCAACTAGGAGACCTGCAAGAGGAGCTGTGAGATGAAAACATGTGAAAGAAAGAGACTTTTCTCCACTTTGTGCCAGTTCACTCTCAGATGTGAAGGGGAGGGAACTAGGATCACAGGTTAGTTATGAAATTGTTCAGTTTCTGGAGCCAGCACGGTGCCTTTTATGGACACTGCAGTCCAGGGTGCTGTGCAGGGAGTGATTTTCCATCACGGTCTATATAATTCACAGCTTCTAGTCACTACAAGAGGAGCCAAAAATAATATAAGATATTCATACCCTAGAGTATTGTATTATAAACACATAAGTTCAAAATCATATATGAAATAAAGTTTTAATTATCATATGGCCAGAATTTTCATAACACTCCTTTATGGCTGGTTGGCACTGCATTAGTACTTCTCTGTTACAAGTGAGGAAATGAGTCACAAAAACTGTAAAAAGACGTGCTGAAGATTCTATGGCTGCCATACGAGGACAGCTGGAAGAAAATGTTCCCAACCACTCTCCTCATACACTCAGGCCAACACGGGGTTTTCATCACAGTTTCAGATTCTCAAATCTTCCTGATATATTTTTATAAGAGAACAAAATCTTGTGGTTAATGAGCTATAGAAGACCCATTTGTGAAGGGGAGTTTGATGAAATTATATATTTTGGAGGTAAAATGAGAATATGAAAATCAGATTTGTTTTTCCATAATAACTAAGAGTTTAACATGGTTGAACAAAATCAGCTTTTTTTTTTTTTTTTTTTTCAGAACAGCTAGGAGTTTAATGCAGTTGAGCGTATGCAAAATGAGGTCCCCACCTCCAAGGAGCTGCCCTGCTGGGAAGTGTCTGAATTCCACATCCTTTCTATCAGAACAGGAGCTTGGGGATGGAGTAGACAGGATGGGACAGCCCAGGAGCGGTCTGCACCTGGAGTCTACACATGCTCATGGAGCAAAGAAAGATGCATGGAGGGAGGGGGACCCAGGTGCAGCAGCACATCACCTGCTGAGATGACTAAGACTGACAGTGAACCAGGCAGCGCTTAGCACTTAGGAAATCCAGAAAAACAGCCCTCTGTATTTCCTGGTTCCACATCTACAGATTCAACCAACCGGGGATTTGCCAAACTTGGATAGGGGGCAGGGGGAATTCCAGAAAGTTCCAAAAAGCAAAATTCGAATTTGCCACTTGGTGCCAACTATCTACATAGTATTTACATTGTAATTACAACTATTTACATAGCACTTACATTGTATTAGGTATTAGGAGTAATCTAGAGATGATTTAAAGCATGGGAAAGATATGTGTGGGTTATATGCAAATACTACGCCATTTTATACAAGGGACTTGAGCATCCGTGGATTTTGTTATCTGTGGGGCTCCCTGGAACCAATCCCCCAAGGGGACTCAGTGCAATACACGGGTGTTGGGCAGACTCTGAGGCGTGGCAGCCTTGCATTTGGGAACATAATGATCCAAACGGACAAGGAGTAACGTCTGGAAGCCACAGGACTGGCTAAAGGGACAGTCATTGGTCAGGCTACAAAAGTAGGCTTACAAGTCAAGAGACACTGGAACTGAGTGCTACGTGGGGACAGAGTGTTCAGCAACTAGAGTGAGAACCAAGGTTGAAGAAAACCCAGCCACATGGAAGACTTGATCAGGACTCACTTGAGGAATGCAAACATGGAAGTGAATTCTTCCCCAAAACCTCCAAAAGGAACGAAGTTATGCTGACATCTTAATTTTAGGACTTCTGACATCCAGAACTGTGAGATAATAAATTTATGTCATTTTAAGCCACTAAGTTGCAGTAATTTGTTACAGCAGTAATAGGAAACCAATATAAATACCTTATGAAGACACAGTAGCCACAGAGAAACTATCAGAATAGTCATGATAGTTAAGTTTTAGGGAAATAAAATTGCTGGAGGAGACAGACAAAAAGTTGAATTAAAATATAAAAAGAGCACATAAGAAGATTCAATCACACATAAACTTTCTGGAACTAAAAACACTTTAAACTAAAATATTAAGAGAAAATTGTCACTGTTAAGATCCAACTTGGCGGTATGGAAGACAAATAGAACAAAAGCTTAAAAGACAAAATGAATATACAAAGAAATGGAAACTACAAGAGGGAAAAAAAACTCGAGAGATAAAACTAAGGGAAATAGCATAACTAAGAGGATTCCAGAAAGATAAAGAGATATAGGTTTGCTTTAAAATAGAATCAAATCTTCTGTGGTAGCATGTTCATGGGGAATGCACGCTCCCGGAAGCAGTGGGGAGGGAAATGGGAAGGGGGAGAATAATTATAAACGGGGGCACACTGAGCTGCCTAGAGCTTCATAAGCAGCACAGCTGAAAGCTTGGCCCTGTGTGATGTGTTCAGACAGGTGGGATAAACCACTGCATCTCAGAAAAGTCTTCCGGAAAGAGTAAAATTGACTGTCTAGCTCCCGCTGGTGTCCTGTCTGCCACCAGCCAAAGGTCGGTGACTCCAATGACACAGATGTTAGATGTTTAGTTACTGTCCCACAGGTACCTGAGGCTCTGCTTTTTTTTTTTTTTTTCCGGTCTCTTTTCTCCCTTTGTTGCTACCTGATCCTTGAATGCATATTTCATGGCTGATGCCCAGGGTGTCTGTTATCAAACCATCATTTGATTATATAACTGTCCTAACTTGTGCTTTGGCATTTTAAAAGAATGGAGCCTTAGAGAAATGAGTCACAGATAGTCAAAAGAGCCAATGTCTTAATAAATAAACCACTAGATTGAAAGTTGAAGCTGAGCATTAGGAGACCGGCAATAAAATATCCATCATTAAACAAAATTTTTTGTAGTTAATTAATTAGTTAGTTTGTTTGTTTGGCTGTGTTGGGTCTTTGTTGCTGTGCGCAGGCTTTCTCTAGTTGCGGTGAGCGGGGGCTACTCTTCATTGCAGTGCGCAGGCTTCTCATTGTCATCGCTTCTCTTGTTGCAGAACACGGGCTCTAGGCATGTGGGCGTCAGTAGTTGTGGCATGTGGGCTCAGTAGTTGTGGCTCGCGGGCTCTAGAGTGCAGGCTCAGGAGCTGTGGTGCACAGGCTTAGTTGCTCCGCGGCATGTGGGATCTTCCGGGACCAGGGCTTGAATCCATGTGCCCTGCCTTGGCAGGAGGATTCTTAACCAGTGCGCCACCGGGGAAGCCCCATCGTTAAAAATTAAATTGTTGGGCTTCCCCGGTGGCGCAGAGGTTGAGAGTCCGCCTGCCGATGCACGGGACACAGGTTCATGCCCCGGTCTGGGAAGATCCCACATGCCGCGGAGCGGCTGGGCCCGTGAGCCATGGCCGCTAAGCCTGCGCTTCCGGAGCCTGTGCTCCACAACGGGAGAGGCCACAACAGTGAGAGGCCCGCGTACCGCAAAAAAAAAAGAAAAAAATTAAATTGTTACTGCTTTAACAGAAACTCATCAAAATATCTACAAGAGGAGTAGGAAGCAAACTTGAAAGTAACAGATTGATGTATCAAATAACAGTGCGGAAAAATCAATTTTTACTGCTGTTATTTTCTAGAACATTTTCAAAGAAAGAGAAACAAGTTCGATTAAACTGTCAAATAATAAGAAAAATCCCCAAGAAACTGTGCCTGTACTTTTTGCCAGTGCTCAGTGCTTGATTACATAAAGTTCAATAATAACATTAGGATCTCCTGGCTCTTGAGCCAGAGGACTCAGAGTCTATATATGTGTATATACATTGGTTTGAGGAGAACAGATCTGCTGCCATGAACCCCTTACTTCTTCTAATGCCCTCTCAGAAGACAGGTTTAGTGCTGGAAAACTCAGAATGAAGGTACCTGAATGAAACTCCAGAACAAGTCAAACTTTGGCAGCGAAGATGCAGGGCAGTTTTTCCAGCCAGAATGAGAGGATGGGTGGGAGAGGGGAGAAATGAAGAGATGGAGTTTAATAAGAGGAAAGAGCTATTAAACGTATTTACTTCATTTTTTAAAATTGCTCTTTGGCCCTTTGGTCTCACAGCCAAAGCAGGGAAGGAATGAGGAAAGAGAAAAATCAGCACTGAAGAATATAGAATTTAGTCCAGTAGATTGTAACCAACATAGAAATTCACTGGAAAGGTTCTATGGGAGGAAGACATAAAGGGCCAGGTGAGAAGGGACAAATTGTGTTTGTTTTCCAGAAAACTGTCAACTCCAATTCTCATCAAGGATTCAGGGCCAGCATATAATTTCTGAACCTTAGAGTGTGCTGGGCACTGAGGGCTCCTGAGCAGAGAGCGTGAAGGGGCTGTGATGAGCTGGTCAGTTCTGCGGAAGGAGCAGTAAGTGGCAGCAACTGGACCAACCCAGGGAGTAGGAGGTGATTCCAGGTCATTTCAACCAGACCTCTAGGTGGAAAATCAAGAGAAATAAGATGATGTGTTGAGGATAGGGAATGTGCGCAAAATAGTGTGTATATGTGTAAGTGAGAGCTTGTGCGAATGTAGAAAACAGGATGGGGCATGGTTCACTGGAGATCATGGAAGTATAAATTATTCAATTTTTAAAATTCTAAATCAGTTTAAGATTTTAAAAAAGAGAGTGAAAGGACTTCCCTGGTGGCACAGTGGTTAAGAGTCCGCCTGCCAATGCAGGGGACACAGGTTCGGGCCCTGGTCCGGGAAGATCCCACATGCCGCAGAGCAACTAAGCCTGTTTACCACAACTACTGAGCCCGCGCGCCACAACTACTGAAGCTTGTGTGCCTAGAACCCGTGCTCCTCAACAAGAGAAGCCACTGCAATGAGAAGCCTGCACATCGCAACGAAGAGTGGCCCCTGCTCGCCACAACTAGAGAAAGACCACATGCAGCAACGAAGACCTAATGCAGCCAAAAATAAATAAATAAATTTTAAAAATTAAAAAAAAAAAAAAGAGAGAGTGAAGAAGGGGACAGCCAATGGGAAATAAGCTCCAAAACAAGGTAGAAAGCTGAGTCTATCCCCCTGGCTAAGATATGGGGATAATTCCCTTCAGGATGCCTCAACATTGGGGACCACCTTTTCTTTCTTTTTTTTAAAGTGTTAGGTCATTTAGCTTATCTTTATATTTTTATACATCTTTATTGGAGTATAATTGCTTTACAATGGTGTGTTAGTTTCTGCTTTATAACAAAGTGAATCAGCTATACATACACATATATCCCCATATCCCCTCCCTCTTGTGTCTCCCTCCCCCCCCCATCCCACACCTCTAGGTGGTCGCAAAGCACTGAGCTGACGTCCCTGTGCTATGCGGCTGCTTCCCACTAGCTGTCTATTTTACATTTGGTAGTATATATAAGTCCATGCCACTCTCTCACTTCGGGGGACCACATTTTCTAAGCTCCTATTGGAGACACATGCTCTGATAAGAACACTTGAAAATGAGTTCATCCCAGCAAATTCTACAGTTGCTGTATTAGCAGGGATTTTAACCACTGCACTATTGATACTTGGGGCAGGATAATTCTTTGTTGTGAGAAGAGCTGTCCTGTGCAGTGTAGGATGTTTAGCAGCACCCCTGGCCCTTACCCACTAGATGCCAGTAGCACCACTCTCCTAGGTATGGGGGTCAAAATTGCTCTGGTGGAGAATAACTGCTCTTCTGCAATAGACAGTAGCCCCATTTCAGTCCTAATCCTCCTTAAACTCTGCAGCATTTAACAGGATTGTCTGACCACACCCTCCTCTGGTAACCTCTCCTTTCTCTTGGCTTCAGTGAGGGTTTATTCCCTTGATTCTCCTCCTCTTCACAGCCAACTCTTTCTCAATCATCCGGAGGGTAGATAGAGTCCTAGAATCTCCCCCGTTTTTTCTTGATGATTTAATCTGATATCCCCCCTGTTCCTTCAAAGTACCAAACTCCCAAGACCATGGGCGAAATTCAAAGGATATGGCTCCTGATAGAGCATGAGCTTTGGCTGGGTAACCGGAGCAGTGAAATCAGCTAAGTACTGGTGTTGCAAATCAACTTTTGTCCCTGAACTCGCCTCTGAACTTCATACCCACACTTCTGAATTCTTACTCAGAATTCCCCTCTGGATGTAGCTCTGGTGACTTAAGATGAAAATGTCCAGAGATGACTTCTCTCTCTGCTCTAGAATGTGTTCCCTATGTTTGCTGATGGGATCTTCAGCGTTAGTGGCCCAGAAACGTCTTTGTCTTCTCCCCCTAAAGGCACTGGGTCCTGGATCTTGATCTCTGCGTTGAGTCCATTTGTTTGTACTCCTGCAGTGTCTCTGTAGCCGTGCCTTCCTCTCCACACCATGCTGGCTGGATCCTCTTCATCCGTCAACGAGATGCCTTTCTCTCCACTGTTTTCTCTCTCTCCATTTTCTACCATCTATCGACATGTTTTCTCAGAGCTTACATTTTTAAAAGAGGAAAACATGCATGAAGTTGATGCTGAAACTAGCATTAATTCTAACAAGAATTAATATTCTTGGATATATGAACTGATTGAAGATATTCACACCCATCTTAGTAAGATAGCATTTTCAATACATTTTTCAAATGTTTTAATGAAAAATTTCAAGCATACAGAAAAGTTGAAGGAATTTTGCAGTAAACGTCATATACGCACTGCCTAGATTCTAGAATTATTTTTACTAAGCTTGCCATATCACATATCTATTTGTCCTCCATTCTATCCATCTATCAATCCAGATAAGTTCCAAAGTAACTTGCAGGCACCAGTATATATATATATATATATATATTTTTTTTTTTTTTTTTTTTTTTTTGCGGTATGTGGGCCTCTCATTGTTGTAGCCTCTCTCGTTGCGGAGCACAGGCTCCAGATGCACAGGCTCAGCGGCCATGGCTCACGGGCCCAGCCGCTCCACGGCATGTGGGATCTTCCCGGACTGGGGCACAAACCCGTGTCCCCTGCATTGGCAGGCGGACTCTCAACCACTGCGCCACCAGGGAAGCCCCAGGCACCAGTATATTTTACCCCCAATACTTCAGCATGTTAGAATTCAATATTTGTTGACAATTATTTTTTTTTGTAAGATCAACATGCAATGAAATGCTTAAACCTTAAGTGGACCATTCTGTGGGTTTCAACAATACATACACCTGTGTAACAAAACCCTCCTCAAGACAGAGTCTTGACATCACCCAGAAAGTTCCCTGATGCCATTTCCTAGTCAATCCCTGGAGGCAACCACTCCACCCCAGAGGCAACCACTCCGGAGGCAACCACTATTCTGATGTTCTTCCACCATAGGTTAGTTTTGCCTGTTTTAGAACTTCATATGAATGGAAATCATACAATATGTGCTCTTGTGTGTCTGGATTCTTTTAGATAAAAATAATATTTTCAAGATTCATTCGTGTTGTTTCATGTATAAGTAGTTTGTTCCTTTCTATCGCTAAGTAGGATTCCACTGTGTGAATATACCACAGTTCATTTATCCATTCTCCTACCATACAATCCTACCACAAGAAACAAGAAACATCTCAAATAAACAACCTAAACTTACACCTAAAGCAATTAGAGAAAGGACAAAAAAAAAAAACCAAAGTTAGCAGAAGGAAAGAAGTCATAAAGATCAGAGCAGAAATAAATGAAATAGAAACAAAGAAAACAATAGCAAAGATCAATAAAACTAAAAGCTGGTTCTTTGAGAAGATAAACAAAATTGATAAACTATTAGCCAGATTCATCAAGAAAAAAAGGGAAAAGACTCATATCAACAGAATTAGAAATGAAAAAGGAGAAGTAACAACTGACACTTCAGAAATACAAAGGATCATGAGCGATTACTACAAGCAACTATATGCCAATAAAATGGACAACCAGGAAAAAGTGGACAAATTCTTAGAAAAGCACAACCTTCTGAGACTGAACCAGGAAGAAATAGAAAATATAAACAGACCAATCATAAGCACTGAAATTGAAACTGTGATTAAAAATCTTCCAACAAACAAAAGCCCAGGACCAAACGGTTTCACAGGCAAATTCTATCAAACATTTAGAGAAGAGCTAACACCTATCCTTCTCAAACTCTTCCAAAATATAGCAGAGGGAGGAACACTCCCAAACTCATTCTATGAGGCCACCATCACCCTGATACCAAAAGCAGACAAAGATGTCACAAAAAAAGAAAACTACAGGCCAATATCACAGATGAACCTCGATGTAAAAATCCTCAACAAAATACTAGCAAACAGAATCCAACAGCACATTAAAAGGATCATACACCATGATCAAGTGGGGTTATCCCAGGAATGCAAGGATTCTTCAATATATGCAAATCAATCAATGTGATAAACCATATTAACAAATTGAAGGATAAAAACCGTATGATCACCTCAATAGATGCAGAAAAATCTTCGACAAAATTCAACACCCATTTATGATAAAAACTCTCCAGAAAGTAGGCATAGAGGGAAGCTACCTCAACATAATAAAGGCCATATATGACAAAACCACAGCCAATGTCGTTCTCAATGGTGAAAAACTGAAACCATTTCCACTAAGATCAGGAGCAAGACAGGGTTGTCCACTCTCACCACTATTATTCAACATAGTTTTGGAAGTTTTAGCCACAGCAATCAGAGAAGAAAAAGAAATAAAAGGAATCCAAATCTGAAAAGGAGAAGTAAAACTGTCACTGTTTGCAGTGACATGATACTATACATAGAGAATCCTAAAAATGATGGTTTATGATGATGCTAATAAAAAGTGGGTGCCAGCTGGTGGTTCAACTGGGTTCAGGAGAGTTCATATATATCATCATACAGGCAGCAACACGTTCAGAGTGGTGGGCAGGAAGATTCAGGACCATCAGGTCGTGATAAACGGTGCCGTTCCTAAAGGGTTGAAGTACAATCAAGCTACACAGACCTTCCACCAATGGTGGGACGCTAGACAGGTGTATGGTCTCAACTTTGGCAGCAAAGAAAATGCCAATGTTTGCAAGTGCCATGATGCATGCCTTAGAAGTGTTGAGTTCACAGGAAACAGGGCCAACATTGCCTAGACAAAATTCACAGCTACCTGCCCATGTTCAGAATGGCCCCTGTGCTTTGTGACCACCTAGCAGGGTGGGATAGGGAGGGTGGGAGGGAGACGCAAGAGGGAAGAGATATGGGGATATATGTACATGCACTTTGTTCTACGGCAGAAACTAACACACCGTTGTGAAGCAATTAGACTCCAATAAATATCTATTAAAAAATGCTAGATCTTAAAAAAGAAACTGGTTTATGCACTAAAGTTTTGTGCCTTGATCTAATATTAACATGATGTCTGTGTAAAATGACAAAAAGAACCAATACTGAATCACATTACATTTCCTGTCATCCTGCATTATCCCAGATTGCTAAATGTGTTCTTTCTAAGAAGTTTGATTGAACTACTGTATACATTTACTGTCCTATGTGACAGTTTTGTCATTGTTAAGAGATTTCAGTAATTAAAATGGGAAACAGAAGCTTAGGTTATTTTCCTTATCAAAACTATGTTCCTTGAAGCGACATTATTATGATGGCTTTCATGCTCTTGTACATTGGATGTCTTAAGCTGAGTGCAGTTTAGGGGATCCTGTCTAATTACAGGAAGGTACCTCTTTCCTTCAACACTGTGATCTGACCTGTGACAAATCTGTACTATATATTATGTAACTGGCTAACAAATCAACTGCAAACCAACTGAATGTTCAAATCTTAGTGCTGGTGCTGAAATCTCTTCAAATAGTCATCATGATCTCAAAGTCTGTTTCAAAATTTGCAAACATCAAGTGTCAATCAAATAAGAAGATGAAACACTAATGAATGTTGAATTCTCATGTTTTAGGTGTACTTCCGTTTTAGATTTTTTGGTTCCCTGCTATTTTTACAGTACTGTTTCATTTAAACTTCCTACATGCTAACTTCGTTTGTGCGATTGAAATAAAATTGCAGTATACACATGTTTAAAAAGAATAATTTGTTGTTTAAGTCACCCAGTCTATGGTATTTTTGTTATAGCAGCCCAAATAGCACCCCAAAACTCTGAGACACAGAGTTTAGCACATAATTATTCCTGATTATTTAATCTGTATCTGTTCTCACCTCAAATTTAAACTTCTTGAAGGCAGGTATTATCTAAAATTTCTGTCCCTCACAGTTCCGATCACTGGATTAGGTACCTAGCAGGTGCTTAATCTGGGGAATGATAGTCAAAATCTTAATAACTGACTAATTAGAAAGAACACTGGGGACTTCACAGTGGTTAAGAATCTGCTTGCCGGGCTTCCCTGGTGGCGCAGCGGTTAAGAATCCACCTGCTAGTGCAGGGGACACGGTTCGAGCCCTGGTCCGGGAGGATCCCATGTGCCTCGGAGCAACTGAGCCCATGTGCCGCAACTTCTGAGCCTGCGCTCTGGAGCCCGTGAGCCTCAACTACTGAAGCCTGCATGCCTAGAGTCCGTGCTCCACAGAGAAGCCACCGTGATGAGAGGCCCGCGCACTGCAGTGAAGAGTGGTCCCCACTCGCCACAACTAGAGAAAGCCCGCGTGCAGCAACAAAGACCCAACTCAGCCACACACACACACACAAAAATCCACTAAAAAAAAAAAAAAGAATCTTCTTGCCAGTGTAGGGGACATGGGTTCAAGCCCTGGTCCGGGAAGATCCCACATGCCGCGGAGCAACTAAGCCCGCGAGCCACAACTACTGAGCCCGCATGCCTAGAGCCCATGTTCTGAAACAAGAGAAGCCACCGCAGTGAGAAGCCTGCACACCACAACGAAGAGTAGCCCCCGCTCGCCACCACAAGAGAAAGCCCGTGCGCGCAATGAAGACCTAATGCAGCCAAAAATAAACAAACAAATAAATAAATAAAAAGATTTTTTTAAAAAAAGAAGAAAAGAAAGAACACCAGCCATAGTGTTTGGTGAGCACCCTCTGTGCCCAGCATTTTAGTTTCTGGATTGTAGGGAAGTCCAGGGGTTCCAGGGATGGGACCAAAGTAGCAGCGGGGAAGCGGGGGCCCAAGGCTGTGGCTGTTCACCACCCAAACCAGAAATATTTATATGTTTATAGCAGGACTGGAGTTAGCAGCCAGCTTCTGGACTCCAGATATCACAGACCAGATAGTTTGATGTGTTGGATGATGCTGGTGGCCCGCCTTGATCCCCTCTCATCCATTTTTACCATTTTTGTCTTTCCCTTTTGGGGGTGCTTTTGATTTCAACAAGCAAAGTGTGCTGCACCTTTACGGAGAACTACCTTCTAGTTACTGGACCCCACTTGCCTGCAGGTGGAGGCCCTTGGCGTGGTCTACAGCCTGTAACGGATGGGGCGCTGGGGCAGGAACCCTAGCTCCCTTGCCTCGGGTGAGCCCACCCCAGGGCATCGCTTACACTTGAGCCGCCCTCAGGGTTGGGACATCACCACCTGTGGAACCTGGCTGAGCAGCCTTACTCTCCTTTTCGCGCTCTGCTCCCCACACCGCTCTCTCTCTCATCGTTTCACCTGTGAGCCCTTGCTTACGAAGCCACTCCCACACCAACCTGACTGTGGGGATTCTGACGGTATTCATTTCCTAGGTCTACTGTAGCAAGTACCCCTGCAGCGAGTACCGAGTGGCTTAAACCAACAGAAATATCTTCTCTCATGGTTCTGGAGGCCACACGTCTGAAATCAAGGTGTCGGGCAGGGTACGCTCCCTCTGAAGGCTCTGGAGAAGAATCTGTTCCATGCCTTTCTCTTGGCTTCGGCTGTTGCTGGCAATCCTTGGCATCTCCTGATTTGTAAACACATCTCTCGTCTCTATCTCTGACTTCACACAGGGTTCTCCCTGTGTCTGTGTATCTTTTCTTCTCCTTCTAAGGACACCAGTCATATTGGATGAGGGACCATAACCTCATGAGTATGGCCTCATTTTAACTTGATTGTATCTGCAAAGGACCTGTTTCCCAATTCGGTCATGTTCACAGGTTGGGAGGGAGGTGTTTGCTGTGGCTGTGAGGGATGGATCTGTTCTAGGCTTCTCTCCTTGGCTTGCAGATGGCGGTCTTCTCCCTGTGTCTTTTCATAGTGTCATCCTTTTGTGCATGTGTGTTTCTGTATCTTAATTTCCCCTTTTTATATGGACACCAGTCATATTGGATTAGGGCTCATCCTATGACCTCACTTTAATCTGATTACCTCGGTAAAAAGCCTTTCTCCAAATACCATCATATTCTGAGATTAATAGGGGTTACGAGTTCAACATACGAATTTTGAGGGGATATAGTTTAACTCATAAGGGGGGCTTACAACTTCATATCTTTTAGGGGCACAATTCAACCCTTGACACTGACCTAAAACATCTTATTTATTACTTTAAGGTTTTGTGAAGGTCAAGTATCTAAACACACAAAAAATGGTATGTACAGTATATAGAACCCAGTGGCTCTATTTTCCAGTCATCGTTTTTTATTTATTTATTTGTTTGTTTATTTATTTATTTAGGCTGCGTTCGGTCTTCATTGCTGCTTGTGAGATTTCTCTAGTTGCGTTGAGCGGGCACTACTCTTTGTTGCGGTGCACGGGCTTCTCACTGCGGTGGCTTCTCTTGTTGTGGAGCACGGGCTCTAGGCGCACAGTTTTCAGTCGTTGTGATACGTGGGCTCAGTAGTTGTGGCTCACAGGCTCTTGAGCACAGGCTCAGTAGTTGCAGTGCACAGGCTTAGTTGCTCTGTGGCATGTGGGATCTTCCCAGACCAGGGCTCAAACCTGTGTCCCCTGCATTGGCAGGCGGATTTTTAACCACTGTGCCACCAGGAAAGCCCCAGTCATTGTTCAAATGTATTAAAACACTATATTTTTATCTTTCTGAGTTGTCATAAAATCAGAAACAATATTATAACTTCATTTATAGGATTTAAGTATCTACAACATTTGTGTTTTTACTTCCTGTAGTTAAGGTTAGATTCTTTTTCTGATAAGTATCAGTTTTGAATTGGAAATTATGTACCCTTAAGTGTTATTTGTATGAAACAAATGAGTCATTAATAACACAATAAATAAACTGTACAGTGGTTAAGAATGTGGACTCTCCTGTCAGACGGCTGAGGTTTGCATCAGCTCTATAACTTACTAGCTGTGTGACCTTAGGCCAGATAATTAATCTCTCTGAGCTTTCATCCCCTCAGCTGTAACTGGCGATGAGAACAGTATTGTTATTTTGAGGCACATTGCTCATAGTTAACACTCTCTAAATATTAGCTATTATTTTGCCTGAGGTATTCATTTTTACATAATAAGTCTGAAAATGTAAAGACATAATAGAAGTGAAATTTATAATTATCTCTTTAGGTAAAACCTCACACTTCCAGGAAAGTATTACTAATATATTCCTTTAAAATAACAGAATATAACTAGTCTTTTCTCTTTGTCTTTCTGAATTTAATTATTTATTACCAAGATAAAATTATTCTGTTTTCTTGAGAAAAAAATTTTAGTTGTATATAATTTTTTTTTTAAAAAGGCAATTCTCTAATATGGTACAAACTTAAATATCACAAAAAGAAATATAGTGAAAAGTAAGTCTCCTCCCCTTTCCCCCAAATTATCAGGTGACCTTTCCAGGGGCAACCATTGTTACAAGTTTCCTTCCAGAAATAGTCTATGAATATGCAAGGAGTACATTTTCTTACCCATATTTTTAAACGTTATAGCATATTATGTATGCTCTTCTGCATCTTGCTTTTTACAACTTAATAAGATACCTAGGAAATTTTCTCTTGTCGATACCAAGTAGTTTTGTTTCATTCTTTTTCAGTGTTGCATAGTATTCCACTCTACGGATATACCAAACTTACTTAACCAGCTCCCAGTATATTTGGCTGGCTTCTTTTTGTTACTGCATGCGTATGTGCATCTTTAAGCTCATGTGCAAACATATCTGTAAAATAAACTCCTAGAGTAGAATTGCCAAGTCAAAAATATCTGCATATGAAAATGTGGTGGCACTTTGTAAATTGCTCTCCAAAGAGGATGGACCAATTTGCCTTCCCACCAGTATTAGTCCTCCCATCACCATCAGGACATTACTAAATTTTCTGAATTTTTCCAACCTTACAAGTGTCAACAGCATCTCATGCCACTTTGAATTTCTATTTCTCTCATTAGAGTGCAATTAAGCATCATATCATTTGCTTATGAATGATTTATATTTCCTATTTTTTACAAACTATTTGGATAATTTGCCAATTTTCTATTTAAATATTTATTTTTTCATAATAATCTCTATTAGCTTTTTATATATGAAGGAATCTAAATTTGGTTGTATGTGTAGTATTTTTCCTGTTTAGTCATTCGCCACTGATTTTGTTACGGTATTTTTTTTTCCAGGAATTAAAAAAATTGTTTTTGTTAAATCTATCAATAAGGTAGGAGACTATTACAATTCTGCAGGTAGAAGCGTCAGGTGGCTTGGGATAGAGTAATGCTAGTGGATGTGGTGATAATTGATAATTGTATTTGAGGATACAGGTATTGGGAAGCTAGAGCTTGGCTGACGCATTAAATATGGTGGCAGGGGGTGGGGTGGGGAAGGTGAGGGAAAGAGAGGTTGACGCAGAGGCTTTCGGCCTGAGTAACCAGGTGGACAGTGATATCTTTGACTGGGATGGACAAGATTTTAGGGGAAGCAAGTCTCTAACCTGTTTTGGAAACATGCTTCCACATGCCTGGTTTCATAATGTGATACACATTCAGGTCCTATTCATTCATTGTCTACTGAGGCTCTTCCCATCAATGCTGAGTCAAACTATATATTCAGCATGTCTGAAACAGTCATTACTACATTGCATACACTCATAGGTGGTGACTTAGAGTTCAAGAGAGCTAACATCATACCCCCAATGTCATCGCCTCACCCTGCATCTGTGGTCTCTTCTGGGGACATCAGCACATGCTCTGCAGTCACCAAGGAAACACTGACCTGGCTCTGTGTCTGGGATTGATTTAAAAGAGTTTGACTAGTTTTCCCTGAATTCTCAGGTATTTAACTGGCAGGTTGAGTCAGTTTAACAACTTGGCCCGGTAACCCAAAACCAAAAAAAATCAGACTGGTTTGTACATGTCCGGAGAGAGGGCCATGGTCTGTGAGCTCAGCTGGTGGGGGCAGGGGAAAAGGTTGATTTTTTTCAGAGACTTTATAAACATAAAATTCCACATGGATGATTAATAATTCTGTGCAACATAATGGGTGTTGGCACACAATGGGGAGAAAATCTTACTGAAAGAAAATAAACAGTGTTGTGGAATGATTCCAGTAGGAATTTAAGACAATCTCAAGGAAATCTCTGAGAGTCTGTTTGAATCTGTCTTTTCATGTATCCCTTTGACAGTAAAATCAGTGCCCAGCATTATGGAACACGGTGAAGAACAGCTGCCAGCTAGCACCCCGACTACTTGTACAGCACATCCAGTCACCACGTCCTCAATACCTTCCTAAACAGCTTTCAAATCTATCTTCTTCCTTCTGCAACTTAATGAGTAAAGCTGAGCCAATCACCACCCAAAACAAGATATCAAATATTCCTAGCCCCTCTGCAGTGTTCTTTAAATTAGGGAAAATAATACCTTCATTGTACACAGAGTAGACAATTTAGTTACAACGCTTACCTTGCTATTTTGTTGATTCTGAGCACTGAATGTTTTCAGCTCTGATCACCCAGTTGGCTTTCCTAATAATGTCTTAGAGGTTCATCCAGAGGCCAGGAGAACAGAACATATACATGTACTACAAGGGGGCCTCAATACCTTAGCAGGTGGGTTACAAACTAGAGTAACTCTAGATGGAAATGTACATGTTACCTTCCTTGGCCAATTGTATTTTCCTGAGATGGTGGCAACACTAGATTCCCATCCCCTGTGCTCCTCTGCAGTGTGATCTTGTCACTCTCCCATAGAGTTGGGGGTCTCACTGTCCTCTCCTTGAATCTGGACGAGTCTTAGTGACTTTCTTTTCTAACAGAGTGTGGTGGAAAGGGATGTTCTGGACTTCAATGGACAAGTCATAATAAGCCTTGCAGGTTCTGCCTGGGAATCTTGGAGTTGTTGCTCTTCGGATACTCCCTCTATGAACCCAGCTGTCAGGCTGTGAAAAGCACATGGTGAGGCCAGGCTTGGGTGCTGTGGTTGACAGCCCCAGCTGAGCTCTCAGCCAATAGCCAACTTTATCCACATGTCACAAGAGTGAGCCACCTTGGATGTTCAGCCCAACTGAGGCTTCAGATGACCGAGACTCCAGCTGACATCTGATTGCCACTTCAAGTGAGACCCCAAGTGAGAACTTCCCAGTTGAGCTCAGTCAGCTCACAGAACTGTGAATGGCTTGTTATGTAGGAAGAGTTACTGAAACATCTGCCACTCTAGGAGAAATAAGGGTCAGAGAAAGTAAAATCAAGGAACCCATACTGAGCATGAGACTCCATGGAAGATACAAGAATATGTATGCAGTTGAGATGGGGAGAAGGGACACTTACATTAAAAGAGTAAGAGATGGTTCAAGGTAGCACATGACTCCTAAATATAGGCGTGTAGGGAACAAAAAGATCAGTGAAGGCTGGGAGTCTTCATGGAGGAGGAGGAACTTGAAGTGAGAATTAACAGATAGGGGAGTGCATGCAAACAGAGAATAAGAGGGAGGTCTGGGTACAGCACAGATAGAGGTATGGTTCTAGAAATATGCCTAATGCTTAAAGACTGAATAGATCAACATGACCGGAACACAGCATTTATATACTTATGTAACAGCTGATAAAGCTGGAGATAGACCCAGAATAACAGGTTAAACTGCTTATCAAGAGAAAGGTTAAGGCAAGAGTTCTGAGTGGAAGAGCCATCTATGCTTGGGTGAGAGGTGAGACCATGGAAGTGAAGGTCTCCGAGGAAAAGAGTCTCAAAATAACTTTGTTGGAGTATGGAATCTTTTAAACTGATCATTTATTTTTGGAAAAATCCGATTTCTATAAAGCAACTCATGTTGGATAGGGGAAGGAAAAAGAACCACCAAGGAAAGAGAACCACTTAAGATTATCATTGTTGAGGAGCATGACAATAATCTCCAGTGATTCCATCCTAACCGAGGAGAAATTTGGGAGTCAAAAGTCATCTAATTGGCACTGAGACCACTGATACCAGCTGCTGAGGACAGGGCCGTTCTAGCTATTTCAGTTACTCTTGAAGCCAGTTTCAGGAAGCAGCCAGGCCCTCCTTAGCCCAACCTCAACCACCAGGGAGGGGAGAAGAGCTGGAGAGTTCAGTCCCCAATGACCAATGATTTAATCAATCATGCCTACGTAATGACACCTTGATTTAACACACAGCATCCTGGACGGCGAACAACTGATGTACCAGTTGGGTGGCAAACCCTGACCCTACAGGGACAGAAAGTCCTGTGCTCTGGGCCCTTCCAGACCTTGCCCTATGTATCTCTTCATCTAGCTGTTTAATTGTATCCTTTATAATAAAATGCTAATTATAAGTATAGAGCTTTTCTGAGTTCTGTGAGTTGTTCTAGTGGGTTATCAAATGTGAGAGGGGCATTGTGAGAACTCCTGAATTTTCAGCCAAGCTGGACAGGAGAGCGAGTGGCCCCAGGCTGGCATCTGAAGTGGAAGCCGTCTTGTAGAACTGAGCCCTAATTTGTGAGGTCTGCACTAACACTAGGTAGTTAGTCTCAGAATTGAATTGAACTGGAGGACACTCAGTTGGTGATGTGAAACACGAGGGGTCACGGGGAGAGGTGATGCAGACCACAAGGGAGGGTAACCAAGTGGGGCATTTTCATTATGAAGCCCTATGTTTATAAGGCCCTTCCCTTTTGTGGTAAAGGGGAAGGAGTCAAGTTGATGAGGTCAGAACTTCTGTCTCCTGCACTTTACCACTTTGGTAAGAGATCTGCCCACACATCCAGTGTGGTCTGGCACTTGGCGCTAAGCCAGGAGGTAATCAAGAAAGGGACAGGAACTGCTTCCTGGATGTCTTCAGAGGAAGAGGGAATGAATGAATGTAGGCAGAGATGAGGTTGAAAAGGAATTAAATCTCCAGAATGCATGGATTTGGTGCCACATATGGCCCCCGATTCACCTTTGGATAAGCATACCTTTCCTAGTCTCAGTGTATATGGAGTGGTGGGGCTGACCCCACCACCTGGCTCCTGACCCAAGCCAATGATTGGTTCAGAGGGGGCCCACTACCTAGGCCAGGCCAATCAGAGACAGGAAGCATCATGCCAGGAATTTTGCCAGCGCTACTGGGGAAAAAATAAGCTTTTCTCCACTCTAGGCTTGCTAAGTTATTAAGATGTAAGCCTAAAAATGTGGGTGGGTGTCTTGACTCCAGTTGAGGTGAGTGTAACCTGCCAAAGAGTGAAACCAACACAAAGGAAAGCAGAGTGGGGAGGTGTGTATGTGTGTCTGTGAGAGAGACACAGACAGAGAGAGTGAGACAAAGAGGCACAGAGAGACACAGATGACATTATCTCTGGAAGGGCTTGTGTGAGGGTAGTTTGTCTTGGGAAGCAATCCCAAAAGAAGAGTGAGCAACTGGGAAGAGTGAAATCAGAGAGAAGGCAAAAACAGTTGGAAGATATCTTATTCAGTTGCTCATTGCTGTGGCCAACTGGGACTGGATCCCACTGAGACCTTCCAAGAAGCCATATTGACAACCTCACAATAGTTTAGAAGTGGGACACACTGATCAAGGCTCCAGGCTCCCAGTGGATCAAAGGATGCTCCATGAGACACTAGCTTCTCCTCTCCACTTTTAGTGGCCAAGATTCTCCAGAAACCAGCCCATGCTGATAAAGAGTTTTGATACACATACAGATTGAATAACCCCTTATCTGCAATCCTGTTTAGACGGGAAAATAAAAAAGTTTTATTTAGGCTTTTGAATAAACTCAGCCAATTCACTTAATCAAAGATGCATAAGACACAGCATATAACAAGAGATTTGTCTGTTTAAGGAAAGAGATGATTTTGAAACATTTAGTGCTTAATTCTACTTATATGAGGTACTTGAATAGTCAAATTCATTGAGACAGAAAGTTGAATGGTGGTTGCCAGGGGCTAGTGAGAGGGAGAAATGGGTAATGGGTAGCATTTGGGATGATGGAAATGTTCTGGAGATGGATGATGGTGATGTTTGTACAACAATATGAACTTACTTAATGTCACTGAATTGTATACTTCAAAATAGTTAAAATGGTAAGTTTTACGTTATATATATTTAACCACAAAAAAATATTTACTACAGGGACTTCCCTGGTGGTGCAGTGGTTAAGAATCCGCCTGCCAATGCAGGGGATATGGGTTCAAACCCTCGTCGGGGAAGATCCCACTCGTCGCGGAGCAACTAAACCTGTGCGCCACAAGTACTGAGCCTGCGTCTTGAGCCACAACTACCGAAGCCCGCACGCCTAGAGCCCGTGTTCCACAACGAACAGTAGCCCCCACTCGCGGCAACTAGAGAAAGCTCGCGCGCAGCAACAAAGACCCAACGCAGCCAAAAATAAAAAAATATATATAAAAAAAATTTACTACAGAAACTTAGCTCTAATGAGTGATTCAGGGGGTTATACCACCTCCTTGGCAATGACCAGATAATGAGCTTGATGATTAGGCCAGATTGACTATAAAAAGCAAATGCTTCAAGGAGTATTGCTGTAGTTTTCACTATAAAATATAAATTCATTTTCTGACTTGGAGATAGAACAACTAAGAATGTGATTAAGAGAATGCTCTTAAGGATAAAAGGCCAAAAATTTGGCCTGTGCTCTATGTTAGCAACAGGAAAATGTAGGGCAGGAAAAGAATTCTTCTCACAGAGCAGGAGTGCTCTACAATTTCTTCTTTACCACTTAAAAAATGGTTGGGTAATCATGGTCTAATGAGAAAAAATACTGGGTTTTTTGTTGTTGTCATGGGCACAATCTATGAGCAATCCATCCTTTGATTTTATTAACTGTCACCCCTCCCCATGTGTTATCATTCCGATTAATATACAGATAATTTTTTTAAAATAAATTTATTTATTTATTTTTGGCTACGTTGGGTCTTCGTTGCTGCGTGTGGGCTTTCTCCAGTTGTGGCGAGCGGGGGCTACTCTTCATTGTGGTGCGCGGGCTTCTCATTGCGGTGGCTTCTCTTTGTTGCGGAGCACGGGCTCTAGGCTCGCGGGCTTCAATAGTTGTGGCACGCGGGCTCAGTAGTTAGTTGTGGCTCACGGGCTCTAGAGTACAGGCTCAGTAGTCGTGATGCACAGGCTTAGTTGCTCCGTGGCATGTGGGATCTTCCCGGACCAGGGCTCGAACCCAAATCCCCTGCATTGGGAGGTAGATTCTTAACCAGGGCTCCACCAGGGAAGTCCCCTATATGGATTCTTTTAATTACCAGTGTACTTTAAAGCCTTTTTAAATGGAAGAATATGAAATTCCTAAACATGAATCTACCTAAATGGGAAAGTTTGTATTTTATTTCCTGTGATACTTTACTTAATTTTGGAGGCTATACACTACAAATTAGTGAATTGTTAAAAGTTATACATAAAATAGCCAAATATAAAATAATTATAAAATAGCCAAGCAAACTGAAAGTAAGTGTAACTATTATTTATATAGAAACGTCTACATGACAAATTATATAATGCATGAGAAGTTCTTAAGAGAGGGTCTAGCACATAGGAAGTGCTTAATAAAAGTTCGTTTTTACTGACAATATTGATGCCTTTAATTTGCTTCATTTTAAGTCCATGAAATGCGTAATAAAGACTTAGTGCACTTTTACTAGATAAAAGTCCTCTTGCTAGGCTGTATGGGGGAACAGAAAATTGAAGGAAATATATATACCACAGAGAGGAACATCAGTTCTCCTAGGGATGGGGAGAAAGCAATTATATAAAAAAATAAATGACACGACAGAGAGTTACCCAAATGTTATGGAGATTCAGATAAATCAGGGGAAATTTCACAGAGGAAGAGGCATTTATCGTGGCTCTCGAAGGATGGATGGGATTTCAAGTGGTAAATATGAGGGAGGGAGATGGAGGGGGTGGGGAGAGCACAGATGCAGACAGAGGAGTGAGGGCAGGACCGGATTATCAGGTTTATCTGGAACACAGGACGGCAGCAGGAGAGTTGTTGGAGATCAGCCTGGAAAGGCTGGCTGGGGCCAGAGCATGGAGATCTCAGATTCTGAGAGGAGGGAAACCCTTAAAGTTGTTTGTACCTGAAAGAACATGACTAGAGGGGGACTTCCCTGGTAGCTAGTGGTTAGGATTCTGGGCTTTCACTGCCATGGCCCGGGTTCAATCCCTGGTCTGGGAACTGAGTTCCTACAGGCTTCGCGGGTGCACAGCCAAAAACATGACTAGAGAAAGTTTTTGGAATCGTGATCTAGAGGCATTCTGCTTCTGCTCTATTGAAATAAAGAGGAAAATTCCTTTCATATAGGAAAATGGTTAGTTTCCATTTCACAGATGTGGTCGCTGGCTCACCTTAGGCCAGAACCAACCCTTGGTTTTCAGACTTGAGGTCCGGTGTTTGTTCCGTTTCGGTTGTACTTTATAAGAGCTTGTCGCTGCCACTGTATCTGTATGGACCTGCAGACAAGGTGTCACCAGTGGCTGTTGGGTGGGCTTCCTGATGGAGTCTGAGAAATGGTTAGTAGAATCTGCATCACTCTGATGCTCTCCGAAGGCCCTGGCTGCCATCTTCCCAGGTCCTCCCCTCCCCCAGTCGTGCAACACATCTCAGTGTTCTGGATGGACCGAGAAAAAAGCTGGAGAAATCGCCAGCCAAGATGGTCCGTCTTGGTATGAGCTGTGCCAGTTTAGGGGAGGAGGGATGCAGGTAAATCAAAACTGTTCCTCTTAACATCTTCAGTGTGTCCAATCCCCATTTTTTTTTGCTTCACTGACATGCTGGAGCTCCTCTGCTGGACTCCTGGACTTCCAAAAAGACATTCTTGTCCATAGGCAACTGTCAGAATTGGTGTTCTTTAGGGGGAAGATGGTAGAAAACACCTATTCTTCCAGTTTGCTGACATCACCCCACAGGATCCCTTTTAAAGAATGAGAATTCCCCTGGGAAGATCTATTTACCTTTGTTTATTCACACCTTGCAGAAAATTATCTTATTTATACTTTGACTGTGTAAAATCTAAGCAACTGAGGGCATCTTCTTTAGAATCAAATTGATGGATGTCAATGATTGACATCATTCACATGTTGAATAAATTCAATCCTTTGAATATTGGCTTAAACCAGGGTGACTATGAAGAAATGACCTTCTTACTGTCTCTGAAGGGAATTCTAAGCGTGGCGGTCCAAAGAACATTTTTGAAAACAGACAGCACTACTTGAGTAAGATTTATGACCTCTTACAGAGCCTGCTTTGAAGGTCAGTCTGTTGGCTTTTCTCAAATTTAACAAATTTGTTTTCAAAACTGAGTTTTATTCTTTCTTGTAACAGAGGCTGTTAGAGCTCACCAATATCAAGTTGGCCATACAGCCAGACGGTACTTCCTGGGTCCCGTCGTCTAGGGGTGGTCATGTAACTAGTCTTGGCCAATGGAATGTGGCATTCCAAGTGATGTGTGGCATTTCCAGATGTGGTCCCTAATCCCTCCTTGGATTCTCTGTGTGTCCCTCTTGCCTTGTCTGTTGGCTGGATGCAGAGAATCTTCTGAGACTCCTGGGCTCTAGAGGATAGAAGGGCCACCAGATGAATGAGGCCTGAGTCCCTGAATGATTACATGGAGCAGAGCCTGCTCCCCACCAGCACATTAGACTGTGACTTTTTTGGTTAAGCCAGTTGGATTGGGCTATTTTATGTTATGGCTGTGAGCCCCTCCTGACCAATATACATGATTCCTCTTAGATTCTGATGAAGTTGCTAAGACTTTAGAGGTGACACCTATCCCATGTCTGAACCCCAAATCGCTAAAGCATTGGACACAGCTGTTGCTTTTGGATTTACTTAATATTAGTGTTGTGCTCTCTGGGGCCCCAGGCCAACCACTCCTCTTGATTTAGTTTCTGATTCACTGTCAATCAGCGTCAATCAGTCCGACCACCTTTGCAGGAGATTTCTCGAGGACAGCTAGCTGTGTTGCTGATGAGAAGCTTAGACTGTCCGGGGTTCCCTGCCATACAGTTTGTCTTCAACAGTTCTGTCAACAGGCTTTAGAACTTCACCACCCCCTGCAAAGTCCCAGAATCTTTCCCACATTTTCTTGAATGTGTGCTTAGAGATTGCGAACGGTTAGCACCCAGTAAAGCCTGACCCACGGTGCCAGAACTTTCGATAACATAACCAGCCCACTGAGTTCCCAGAAAATGAGAAATCTATTTTAACATCAGCCTCAAGTTCGCTTTTCGTGTCGTCAGGGAGAGAGACGCACACATTCATTCTATTTGGCTTGTAGAATGAGTCAGAGTGCAAACCAGTAATTTGACACAAGTGACCAAATTCTCATGTACTGGGCTTCAAACTCCTCAATAGACATAGTAAATGAATGAATTTCTCTGGCTGCTCAGACTTGCCAAATGTATATTTTTATGGAGTTAGCTACGTAGATTTATGGGCTTAGGAATAACTAAGGTGGACAGAGGTCTGGATATTGTCTGCACATCTCCTGGAGGGGCTCTGAAGCAAGGACTGGGTCTGCTAGAGCAGCGGCCCCCAACCTTTTTGGCACCAGGGACCGGTTTCGTGGAAGACAAGTTTTCCATGGACTGTGGGTCTGGGGGTGATGGTTCAGGCGGTGATGCGAGCGGACGGGGGGCGATGGGGAGCGGCAGATGAAGCTCTGCTGGCTCGCCTGCCGCCCACCTCCTGCTGTGCAGCCCGCTTCCTAACAGGCCACAGACCGGTGCTTGTTCGCTGCCTGGGGGCTGGGGACCCCTGCGCTAGATAACCCCGAGTGTAAGTGTGGGCTGGGATTCTGGGAGCTAGCGGCTGACAGCTGTGGTGAACAAAAATGTTTCATAATATTTTACTTCCAACAAAAGTGTTAAAGTGTTAAAAGTATAAAAGTAAGAGTAGCCCATGGGCATGTATTTTGGGTGAAAAGAAATGACTCAGAACCACTAGTCTAAATAGCCCTATTTTGAGATTCTGCATTCAAACATTTTTGTACATGCATTAATTTGAAGCACTTGTCCCTTTTTCAGAGCCACATTCCTTTTATGTGAGACATCAAATAACAGTTGACATGGTCAGCCAAGAGATGTTATTGTTCAATTTCCTCAAGTGACAGCCCCACACCTAATAATGCATGCAACTGGGAATAAAATTAAGTGTTCTGAGTAAAAAAATGTTAAGAGACCTCCAAAGGAAGAGATGTTATTGCTCGGATATTCACAAATGTAGGCAAAACCATGTCCCTGAGGATTAAATCAATGCTAGGAGGAACATAATTGCATAGAAAAATGCTCCATAAGCTATGAAGCATGATATTAAGTAAAGCTGATCATTGCTGCTTCTTTTTTTTTAGAGATTTTTTTGATGTGGACCATTTTAAAGTCTTTACTGAATTTGTTACAATATTGTTTCTGTTTTATGTTTTGGTTTTATGGCCATGAGGCATGTAGGATCTTAACTCCCCGACCAGGGATCGAACCCGCACCCCCTGCATTGGAAGGCAAAGTCTCAACCACTGGACTGCCAGGGAAGTCCCTGATCAGCTTCTTTTACTACAAATGTTTATCGTGCATCTACAATATGTCGGGCACTGTTCTTAGTCATTTGGATGCATCAGCAAACAGTTCCAAGTCCGTGATACATATTCAAATAGTGGACAGACAAAATATAATCTATTTCTAGAAGAAAATCAGGAGGTGACTGATTGTGCTTGATATAAAATAAAGCAAGTTAAGTATAGGGGGAGATGCAGGTGCTGCTATCTTACATAGTATGGTCAGGGAAGCCCTCTCTGAGGAGGTGATATTTGATGGGAAGGATTGAGCCAAGTGGAGATATGAAGGAAGAGGGTAAAGATGTGACGGTGGAATGATCAGCATACAGATGTTATTTATAGTCATGGACTCGGGTGAGAAGGGTTAGAGTATCCAGACAGACAAGTGAGGAGGGCACTCCCAGTCACTCTTCATGTAGAGTCTGCAAAGAGGAAGAGCTGGCAATGGACACCGAGAAGAAGCAACAAGCCAGGGACCTCCCTGGTGGTCCAGCAGTTAAGACTCCATGCTTCCCATGCAGGGGGCCTGGGTTCGATCCCTGGTCAGGGAACTAGATCCCACAAGCCACAACTAAAGATCCCGCGTGCCACAACTAAGAGCCGGTGCAGCCAAAAAAATTAATAAGTATTAAAAAAAAAAAGAAGAAGAAGAAGAAGCAATGAGCCAGATGGGAGGAAAACCAGGAGGGGGATGTCCCTGAAGCCAAGTGAAGAAAGTGTATTAGAAAGGAGGCTTGAGCAAGTGGTAGTCCACACAGAAATAAGCATCAGACTTAAATCCCCACCTCCCCTAACGTGCCAAAACAGGTTCCACTTGACCTACACGTGGAGAGCAACACTTAAGAACTTTTTGAAGGAAACAGAGACAAATATTTTTATGACCTCAGTCAGTGGAAGTATGTCTCTAAAAAGACATAAATAGCACATACCACAGGAGGAAAGAAGAAGACGTTTTATATTTCTGGTCATTAAAAAACAGTATTAAAAAGTAAAAAGACAGAGTGCAAACTGGGAGGAAATATTTGCAGCACATATAATAACCAGAAGCTTCTTAATAATTCAGAATAGAAAAAGAACTCCTACAAATTAGTAAGACAAAGACATATAATGCAATAAAAAATGCGCAGATGACATAAATAGGCATTTATCATTAAAGGAAGCTTGAATGGGCAATAAACATACGAAAAGATGTTCAACCTCATTAGTAATTTGCAAAAATGCAAATTTTAATCTGCAAAAGATATCATTTTACACCCACCAGATTGGCATAAATTTTAAAATATGACAATACCAAGTATTGGCAAGGATATAGAGATTGGGAAATATTATTCACCACTGGTAGGAGTATAAATTGGTAAACAACTTTGGGGCAATTTTGGTTTTATCTTATGAATCTGAAAATGCACATACCCTATGGCCCAGTAGTCTCCCTCTAGAGAAACTCTTGCCCATGTGCATCAGGAAGCCTGAACAAGAATAAGAATGAGCATAGAAGCACTGTTTATAATTTTAAAAATTGAAATAATTAATGTCATTAACAAGAGAATAGATCAATAAATTGTGATATAGTCATTGCAGTAGCCAGCCTCCAAGATGGCCACAAATGTCAACTCCTGGCATTCACACGCTTTGAGCTGTCCCTTCCCACACTGAATAGAGCTGAACTGTGGAACCAATAGAATATTTTAGAAATAATAGTGTGTGACTTTCAAGGCTAGGTAATAAAAGTCATTGTGACTTCCGCCTTGCTCTCCTGGATCTTCCTCTTTGGAAGAAGCCAGCTACCATGTTGCATGGATACTCAAGCAGCCCTGTGGTGATAACATCATGGCAAGGAACTGAGGCTGCTTCCAACAACCAGCACCAACTCTCAGTCTCCTGAGAGTGAGCCTCACTCAGTGAGGCTCCTGAGTGAGCCATCTTGCAAGCAAAGTCTCCAGCCACAGTCAAGCTTTAAGACGACTGCATACTTAGCCAATATCTTGACTGCAGTCTCATGGGAGATCCGGAGCTAGAACAACTAGGCTAAGTCTCTCCTAAATTCCTGCCCTACAGAAACTGTTTATTGTTGTTTCATACTTCTGAATTTGGGAGTAATTTGTCACGCAGCAGTAGATAACTAATACAGGCATGTAATAGATACTGCATAGCAGTATAAGTAAGCTGGGGTTACAAGCAGCATCATGAATAAATCTCATAAAAATAATGTGGAGAGAGAAAAAAGTTCCAAAGACATATGCGGTAAGTTTCTGTTGATGTAAAGTTCATAAAACCAAAAATACATACATTGCTAAAGAAATAATACATTGCTGGAGAAATACACATATATAATGAAGCCGTGCAGGATGGCAAGGGAATCATAAGCACAAAATTCAGGAGGATGGTTACGTCCAGGAGACAAGCAATCAGAGAAAGACACACGAGAGTTTCTAGTGGAAGTGCTCTACTTTTTAAGCGACCAATAGGTACATTCATGTTTTATATTAATCTTTATATCTTTTTTAATGTATAAAAAAAGTCACAATTTTTTTTAAAAAAAGGTGGGAATAATTGACTCTCATCAAAACCACTGAGAGTCAATTATGCTGAGGACAAAGGACTGACCGTTGGGTCTATTTTTCTCTTTTTAAAATATACTTATTTATTTATTTGCTTGCACCGGGTCTTAGTTGAGGCGGGCAGGCTCCTTAGCTGCAGCTCATGGGCTCCTTAGTTGTGGCAGGCGGGCTCCTTAGTTGATGCACGTGGGCTCCTCAGTCGTGGCATGCGAACTCTTAGTTGTGGCATGCATGTGGGATCTAGTTCCCTAACCAGGGGTCGAACCCGGGCCCCCTGCATTGGGAGCACGGAGTCTTATCCACTGCACCACCAGGGAAGTCCCTGACTGTTGGGTCTTGCCAGGCAGAGGCCATCAATGACCCTGATGAGCATGATTTCAGTGAATCATGCATCAAAAGTCTACCTGGAATGGGTTGCAAAGAGAATGGAAGATGAGGAAATGGACACAGCAGGTACCAGCTCTGAGATTTTTCGTAAAGGGGAACAGAAACATTGTGTGGAAGCAGGAGAATAAAAGGATATCTATTTGGGGGCAGGATATTTTTAAAGGATCTAATGAGAAGTGGAAAATTGTTGTTTCAAGAGAAAGTAAGAACTGTGTCTATTCTTGGATATTTGGGAGATAATGAGATACAGTTCAAAAGTGAAGGAGTTGGCCTTAGATGAGAGTACAAGAACGGTATATTGATATTATTCACAGGATACTGGTGGTACCAAGGCTGGGTGGGCAGCAGCCTTCATACTGCTGCTGAGAATAGAATACACAGACTTACATGGTCTGAATTAAGGTCAGATTATTGGTGACGGGGAAAACATCAAACCATCCCTGGTATCTTAGGACAGGGATAAAGACAAAACTATGAAGCAGATACATTGTTTCCAGGATCCATCTTTTGATTATTCCTTTGTCCCTATGGTCCTCTCTCCTTTCCTTTCTTTTCAGATTCTCTTCCCAGTCACAAACTTTCAGAATCTCATCTCAGTTAGTGAAATCACATATAAGAAGTAGCAAGTTCACATGGCTCCCTTTGGGGGAGCTTTGGCACTTTAATTCAATTCCATAGTTAAATCTGAACATAGTTGAAGTGGAATTCCATAGTTCCAGGGATTTTTTGTTTGTTTTTTTTGTTTTTGTTTTTGTTTTTTTGCAGTACGCGAGCCTCTCACTGCTGTGGTCTCTCCCGTTGCGGAGCACAGGCTCCGGACGCGCAGGCTCAGCGGCCATGGCTCACGGGCCCAGCCGCTCCGCGGCCTGTGGGATTTTCCCGGACCGAGGCACGAACCCGTGTCCCCTGCATCGGCAGGCGGACTCTCAACCATTGCGCCACCAGGGAAGCCCCATAGTTCCAGTTTTGAATCTCTAGGTCCCTCCTCCTCCTAACATTGTGTGACTCCATGAATTTGAAGTTCTTAGAACAAGTTAGTGGACATTGTCTCCACCCAATTCAAATCAATCTGGAAGGTATTAATATTATACTTTAAACGATGAAGTGTGAGACCCAGTTATGAGGGAGCCACCCTTCTTTTATTGTATAGGTATAGTTATATGTGTCCACTGTGTGTGTCCTGTGGTCATGATATTATACAGTTGGACCAATGTTAGGGCTGGAGCCAACCATCTCTATACTCAGGAACCACACCTGAGAATGGAAGGTAGGGATGGAAGGGGAATCCTTTCATGATGTCAAATACCCGGGAGAAAGGTAAATCTTCCAGGCCAGAAACTAGAATGGGGAGGGAGGCTGTAAGTGATGAAAAGAGACCTTTTCTTTTGGGTTAAATTACAAAGAGGTCAAGGTGTCCAGGAGGAACCTGGTGGTGGGAAATCAGCTGGGACCACCTAGAGAGACAAGCCAGGAGCACTCTCCTTTTGGGACCCCATGTGCAAAGGCAATGGAACCTAAGCCTTGAGGACAAAAGGAAAGCTGTGGTGGCCTTAGAGATTATTTCTAACGCAGACTGTATTTATATTCCTCGTATTCCCTGTTCATCTTCACTAGCATCCAGTGAAATCTTTCTGGGTCTAGCCTGTCTCAGCAATAATGGTATCTAACTTTACTGAGTACGTACTGTGTGCCAGAGACTGTATAAAGTCACCTGACAATGTGACTCCATGGGTTAGGGAACACTCAAGGGACAGAATTAAAGCCCCTATAGACTAGCCACGCCAATGCACCAGCTTCTAATTCTAGGACTAAACTTCAGAGGCACTGGTGCTTCCTTACACAGGGGATGTGAGATCCAAATAGCAGAGGATATTGCACCTGAGAGTTGAGAGAAACTGATGAAGTCAGAACTCGGAAAAGCTGTGATGGGAAAAGGCGGTGCAAGAAGATGTATTCAAAGGGAGACAATGAGAAACGGTGCTGAAAACAACGGTTCCAGGGAACAAAGTGTAGAGAGAGGATGTTCAGGGCAGGAGTGCGTCACATACATAAGTGGAACAAGCATTATCCTCCTAACAGCTCTAGGTGTTTGAAATTATACATTGGTTGCCTGCATCTTTTATTTGTAATATCTAATCTGCGGTACTAAAATCTAGTTTGGCAGTAAGTAGCTTCTGTTTTGTCAAGAACCGCTACCTTAAACAAACCATTCTACATTCACCCAACCAGTTTGGGGGGCACTAGAAACATTTTGCTGGTTTTAAGGTATTTTAAAAGGATTGTTTTATTATAGTTCTTGTAATTGGATCTTTTATCTCTGCTGCTTCCAATTCATCTAGACTAGATGCACGGACTAGAATCCGTTCCAGTGTCCTAAAATGAAACGAGGTCAGTCCAGGTGAAATTTTTGTTCTAAACATTTCAAAGTTTCTATTCTTGTTCCATCGGTTGGGGTTTGAAGTGTGGGGACCTGTGGGCTTTTTTTTTTTCTTTCTTTCTTTTCATGTCATAGGTCAGAAACTGCAGCATTTTTCTACGTCTGAGGCAGACAGAAGAAAGAAAAATGTGACACAAGTTTGGACCCAGCTGCCTCCACTGAGGGGCAGGGTCGTTTCTTGGCCCCAAAGTGTATCTGGTCATGTTCCTTCAAAGTGTCCCCTGGTCATGACTTTCTGAAATGGACATGAGATAACCATGGACCAGGGTGAGGGTAGTGATGAAGATCACAGAGCAGAGAGAAGCATGGGAGCAGAATTCCTAGCAGGAAACTGAACTGGCCACACTGGCTATAGCTGGCTCGCAGCAGGGCGAAAGCACTCCTATGTGAATTCAGGTTAATTGCTGCTAAAATTATACCAGATTTCTTTTTACTCTTTATTGTCATAAGAAAAAAATCTGGGAAATTCTGCAGTTAATTGCTTGATGAACAAAAATACAGCCTGTCAAAAAGTAAGTCTTTAGCACTCGTCCTCAGTAAGTCCTGTGACAGTGAGTTTTCTCCACCAGCAGACTCAGGCCTGCCCAGTTTCTGAGCCAACATCTATGAGTGTAGGAGTACATCAGTCTATCTTTCCTCACTTCCAACACCATCACTACCAGGCCAGGTCAAGACTCTGGTACACTGTTAAAGGCCTGGTATTTCCCGTGTGGAGTAGAGGCCCTGTTATAGGCTAAATTGTGTCCCCTTCAAAATTCATGTGTTGAAGGTCTAAATTCCAGTAGCTCAGAATATGACTGGATTTAGAGATAGGGCTTTTAAAAAGGTAATTAAGATTAAACAAGGTCGGGGAAGGCAGGGAAGGACAAATTAGGAGTTTGGGATTAACATATACACACTACTATATGTAAAATAGATAACCAACAAGGACCTACTGTATAGCACAAAGAACTGTACTCGATATTTTGTGATAACCTATAAAGGAAAAGGAAAAGAATCTGAAAAAGAATATATATATATACACACACATATATATATCTCTGAATCACTTTGCTGTATACCTGAAACTAACACAACATTGTAAATCAACTATACTTCAATTAAAAATTAAGATTAGGATTTCCCTGGTGGCGCAGTGGTTAAGAATCCGCCTGCCAGTGCAGGGGACATGGGTTTGATCCCCAGTCCAGGAAGATCCCACATGCCACGGGGCAACTAAGCCAGTGAGCCACAACTACTGAAGCCCACGCACCGCAACAAGAGAAGCCACTGCAATGAGAAGCCTGCACACTGCAATGAAGAGTAGCCCCCGCTTGCCACAACTAGAGAAAGCTTACACGCAGCAAAGAAGACCCAATGCAGCAAAAAATAAATAAATAAATAAAGATTAAACAAGGTCATTAAGGTGGGCCCTGATCCTAACCAGAATAGTGTCCTTATAAGAAGAGGAGGTTAGGACACAGACATACACAGGAAAAAGACCACTGAAGACACAGGGAGAAGGCAATCTTCTACAAGCCAGGAGAGAGGTCAGAAGGAACTAACCCTGCTGACACCTTGACCTTAGATTTCCAGTCTCCAGAACTGTGAGGACACAAGTTTCTGTTGTGTTATGCCACCCAGTCTGTGGCACTTTGTTATAGCAGTCCTAACAAAGTAATACAAGCCCCAAACGTTCATTCCACCAAGTAATATCTGTTTTCTTGTCCTCGTTCAACAAGCCAACATCAGTGGGCTTCTGTGAGGATCACTCTCTGTCCTGAACCCACCACTTAAACTAGGGGTTGGCAAACATTGTCTGTAGAGGGTCAGATAATAAAAAGTTTAGGCTTTGAATGTGAAGAAGCAAAAGAGAGAATGTTATGTAGCTGCTTATATAACCATTTAAAATGTAACCACTTATACCTGTACACCTACATTCATAGCAGCGTTATTCGCGAAAAGGTGAAAACAACCCAAGTGGCCATGGGTGGATGAACAGATAAGCAAAATGTGGTCTATACACACAATGGAATAGCCTTCAGCTTTAAAAAGCAAGGAAATTCTGACACACGCTACAATATGCATGAACCTGGAGGACGTTACGCTGAGTGAAATAAGCCAGACACAAAGGGATGAATATTGTGTGATTCCACTTATATGAGGTACTTAGATTAGGCAAATTCATAGAGACAAAGTAGAATAGTGGTTGCCGGGGGCTGGAGCGGGGAGGGGGGATGGGGAGTGATTGTTTAATGGGTACAAAGTTTCTACTGGGGATGATGAAAAAGTTCTAGAAATGCTTAGTGGTGATTGTTGCCCAACATTGAGAATGTACTTAATGCCACTGAATTGTACACTTAAAATAGTTAAAATGGCAAATTTTATGCTATGTATAGTTTATCACAAAACGGCTATCCCACCCCTCAAAATGCAACCATGGGGAAGTGGGAGTGGGAGCAGGTGGGTAGGAGGAGAAGCAGATTGGCCCATAGGCTGTAATGCGCCTACTCCTACCCTACACTGTTTGGTTAGGGCTCTGCCTCTATCTCTGTTCCCTGAGCGACAAGCATGAGACCTGCTCTAGAGAGACAGATCGCCTGGAACCATCAACATCTGTCATTAAGTATTATGACCACTGTCTGGAATGACCTCTTACTTTGCCCCTTCTAGATTGTGCCCTTTGCATAAGAAATCAAGCCCAAATTTATCATGTTCCTTTAGACATTCCTGGCTACTCACTTCTGGGGGTAACCCTGCACCTGGAAGGCCCCCCGATACCAGGAGCTCGGGGTCCTCTTTCTCCATCAGCCTGTGCTGCTGACATCTCTGCGTGCCTTGGCGCCTAATCCACCGAGGCTATGGATGGAGATGGTTGAAGGATACAAACAAGTTAAAGAACACGATTCTGCTTAATCGTAACAGGACCTGAAACAAGAAATAGCTGAGTTTGCTGCCTACTATAGTAGAGCTATGCTGGTTAGGCTCGGTATCTCTGAGCAGAGTACAGGGTTGGCTTATGTAGGGATTGGGGAGCATGGAGCTCGGGGATTGGGAGACTTTCAGAGGCATAAGCGGGTTGACATCATCTGTAGGAGCGTGATTGCTCGCTGAGCTATTGTTGATTGGTTGGCACTGGTGTATTTATTAAAGTGAGTTGATCTCTGATTGGCTGATTTTCAGAAGCTAGGGGTTGAACTGATTGATTAGCTTGTACAAGTGTGTCACTGAGGCAAGTTGTCATTAATCGATTAAAAAGGATGTAAAACTAGTTCGTTGGCTACTTGTTACCATGGTTGCAATCATTTTTTTCCTAGGTTGGTGGGAAATTTTTAATTTTCATGTATTATCTGTGTAGCTGTCTCTCCAGCCATTAAAAATTTGCCTTATAGGGCTTTCCTGGTGGCGCAGTGGTTGAGAGTCCGCCTGCCGATGCAGGGGACACGGGTTCGTGCCGTGGTCTGGGAAGATCCCACATGCCGCGGAGCGGCTGGGCCCGTGAGCCATGGCCACTGAGCCTGCGCGTCCGGAGCCTGTGCTCTGCAATGGGAGAGGCCACAACAGTGAGAGGCCCGCATAAAGCAAAAAAAAAAAAAAAAAAAAAATCGCCTTATCTTCCATGGCAAAGAATGTTAATTGCCAGAATTCCCTGGTGGTCCAATGGTTAGGACTCGGCACTTTGCCGGGGCCTGGGTTCAATCCCTGGTTGGGGAACTAAGATCTCGCAAGCCGCGTGGTGCAGCTGAAATAAAAAAGAATGCTAATTGCCTAGGTAATATCCATTCTCCCCTTCTTCCTTACTAACAGAACCCTGTTTTTGTCAAGTGTAACAATGTTCCCAACAAGTACCTTCCCCAGACAACCGTGCCGATTGGGTTGAGCACGTGACACAATCCTAACCAATGAGCTATGAGCAGAGGCGCTGGGTGCCCTTTGGGAAAAGCTCCTTCAAAGCCGAGCAGAGTCAGTGGGCATGCCCCGTCTCTCCTTCCTGACTGAAAGGGGGTCATGCTGGCCTGGGGGGCAGGTGCCATCTTGGATCCATGGAACTACAGCCATAATGATGGCAGATAGGAAGAGAGACGGAAAGAGACCCTGAATACGGTGGAGCTATCATATCAGCTCTGGACCGCCTGCCTCCCGTCTTGCAGGTGTGTGAGAAAAATCAAACCTCTATTTGGTTCAGCTACTGTGAGTTTTCTATTAAGTGTACCTAAACCTATGCTTATTTGATAAACCTGCCCTTCTGCTTTCCTTATGCTTCCCCTCACAATCATTATCAATGGCTCCCACGTGGCTTCACTGGATAGCAGAGTGCTCAGCACATCACACGATACACCCTCAGTATATATTTGTCGAGTGTGCAATTCCCAGATGAGGTTTTTGTGCTTCCAGATACGAGGCAAAAAGAAGTACAAAACATCACCTACAAAGCAATCTTGCCAAAAATATTTAACGTGAATTCAATCATGAAGAAACTATTAGACAAACTGCATGGGAGACGATCTAAAACAACTCACCTGGACCTTCCGAAAAGTTCCACGTGATAAAAACAATAACCAAGAAGGCGGGAGGGAGGATTATTCTAGATTAAAAGAGACTAAACAAACATAACAACCCAGCGCAATGCATGAACATCATTAAATCCTGGATCAAACAACAAAAGATATCTGCATCACCCAGTATACCTGGACTTACCTGCCAGAAATCCCGGAGGCAGCCACAGTGGCCTATGTGGTATGGAAAGGGCACTTTTCAAGGGATAGATTCCCCACTCAGAACCCCAAGCAGATGACTCAGATCAAGAGAGAAATTTGGAGAGTTATTTAGTCCCAAAACCACTCATGTAGTTGAGATAGAAATCCAGGAGTTTCTTTACCATTCTAAGCATCAATACAGCCAGAGAGGCTGAGGAAAACTCTGAAATCTATCAGGGATGCTCCTGCAGGGATTGAAAGGCCATTGTAACCAACATATGATAATCTTGCCACAAGCCTTGGAAGCCACCAGGGCTGCTCTGGGGATGCTCATTAGGGGTGTAGCAAAACTCAGCCACTTGCAGTGGTTAAGAATCTGCCTGCCAATCCAAGGGACACAGGTTCAAGCCCTGGTCCAGGAAGATCCCACATGCCACGGAGCAACTAAGCCCGTGCACCACAACTACTGACGCCCGTGCGCCTAGAGCCCGTGCTCCGCAACAAGACACTGCAATGAGAAGCCCGCGCACTGCAACTAGAGAAAGCCCGCACTCAGAAATGAAGACCCAAAGCAGCCAAAAATAAATAAATTTTTTTCAAAAAAGAACATGTTTAAAAAAACAAACCTCAGCCACTGCTGCCACTCGCTGTAGCAAACCTGGTGTGGTGCTAGGGCTGAAAGAGGGGTGTGCTACATAAAACAATAGAAGCATTATTAATGCATAAAGTAACGACTGTGAAATGCCTTCTTACCGAGAGGGAGAAAAGCTGCGTCTCCTACCTGAGGACCAGGTATCAGTGAGACAACGCAAGACCAGGGGATCCACTAGGGGGCGGTAGAGTCCACCGGTTAAAGGCACAGTCTGGAATCAGAGAACCCCATCAGTCCTGGCTTCTCCACTTCGCAGGTAGGTGACCTAAGGCTGGTCACAAGCCCTCTGAGCTTTAGTTTCCTCATCTGTGAAATGGAGATGAGAACAGTGTCTACAACAGAGGTTTGTTGTTGATAATAAATGTTCCCGGCATACTGTAAATACCCAATTCATATTAGTTATTATTCATTATTTACAATAGCTAAGATATGGAAGCAACCTAAGTGTCCATCAGTCCATCAACAGATGAATGGATGAAGAAGATATGAGATACACACAAAATGGAATACCAGTTAGCCATAAAAAAGAATGAAATTAGGTATAAAATAAGCTACAAGGATATATTGTACAACATGCGGAATACAGCCAATATTTTATAATAACTATAAATGGAGTATAACCTTTAAAAATTGTGACTTGCTATATAGTACACTTATAACATATAATATTGTACAGCAACTATATTATACTTCCATAAAAATAATAAATAAAAATAGCCAGTAGTTTAAAATAAATAAAATTTAAGTGTAAAAATAAAGTATTAATCCAAACTTTAACTGCAAAAAATGTATATATTAGTCATTATTTTCGTTCACTGAAATAACACATCGTTCACAGGAAAACTAGAAGGGAAGGCTGCACCTGCACATACGCATCTGGGTAGGAGGTGGGTGTGCAGCAGAGCAAACGAGGACAAAACCCGTTGGAACTTACGACGTAAAGTCTGGAAAATGCTGCGCATGAAGGTGAGTTGAGGAATGAATCACTGTGGGAAGATGCAGACCTGTGACACATCAGGTGAGGGGTGCCCACCCAGAGCCCCCAGCTGGAACCTTTTAGTTCCTTTTTAAAAATACATAATTGTGGTAAAATACACATAACAAAATTCACCACCTTAACCATTTTTAAGTTGCATTTAGTGCATTCACACTGTTGTACAACCATCACCACCATCCACCTCCGGAATACTTTTCATCTTGTAAAACTGAAACTCTGCACCCATTAAACAACAACTCCCCATTCCTCCTGCCCCTGGCAACCACTGTTCTACTTTCTGTCTCTATGAATTTGACTACTCTATACTCTAGGTGCCTCATATAAGTGGAATCACAATATTTGTTTGTAACTGGCTTATATAATGGCCTCAAGGTTTGTCAGTGTTGTGGTATGTCAGAATATTTTTTCCTTTTGAGGCTGAATTCCATTGTATGTATATATGACACCTGGTGTCTCCATTCATCTGTCGATGGATACTTGTAACCCTTTTTTAGTTCTTTTTGAACTAGATAGTCCATCAGGAATTTTCTGGGAGGGGACAAACAACCAAGGGAACCAGCAGCTGAGCCCTGGGATGAGAAGAAAGCTCCAATTCAGCAAGAGGCCGTAGAAATGATTCTCAGACAAGGGAGGAAAGAAATTCAGCCAGTATACATGTGTGTATAGTGTATAGTTTCTAAATGTCACCATATAGTTGAGGACTGGCTTCCCCATGATGGTCATTGCCTCTCAGCTCCAAACTCATGCTTCTCCACTTGGCTTCATGATGCTGGGCTGAGATTCTGCAAACCACACTTTGGGCTCTAACAATTAGGGATGCAGCAGGAAGGCTGCAAGCCTGGAGGAAGAAGGAAGGATTTGCAACGTCCTTTCTGCTTGTGGTTCTTCAGAGCAACACCCCGGCAATGCCTCTTCACGCGGCAGGGGCTGTGCCTTCCTGTAGCAACAAGTGAATCCAGTTTCCATTTGTTCCAACACCTGCAGGGACAGTGTCATTGCTCCCCGACCATCACCAGCCAGCCAGCACCCACTTCTCAGAGGACTGGGTCCCGGTCCCGTGGGACCACTTCTGCACGGTTTAAGGTTTTAGTAATTCCACCCACCTGCCTTGGTTTGCCCAGCCCGAAAGGTGGTAGCCGCCTCCTCTGTGATATCTTGGCATAAAGTTATAAAAGTTCTCTTTTAACTTTAATGTAGTTAACAGTTCTTCACATTTAGTTCTCTCTTTTCACATTGCTTTGGGTTTTGTCTCCTAGATTAAAATTGATGCACCCCCAACCACTATCTCAAAACTTTAATGGCCTCCCAGGCCCCGTGTTTAAGCCTAAACCCTTCACTCTAAGTAAGAATGACCCGTCCTCCCTTTTCATCCAGAAAATTAAAGCCATTATAAGTGACCTCAAACATGCCCCCGTGATCTATAAAAATGTCTATGGCCAATTTTCTCTTCTTCAGTCTCAAAAGATAAAGCATTTTCTTCCTATTTAATCCCAAATCTTCCAAGGGTGCTTTTGAGCCCAACTCCATCCCACATTCTCGGGGCTCCTACTCTGTCCCTATATCCTCTCTCCAATTCTTAGCAGGCTCTTTTCTGTAGCCTCCAGGGAGCTGAGTAAGGACAGGTCAAAGGACTGGTAGGTACTTCTCTTCCTCTCTCCTGTTAACCACATCCATGTTTTCCCCCATTGCATGTCCACCCCCCAAGTCTGAATTTCTGGACAAGTTCCGCATGCCCAGCACCCAGCACAGCGTCTGGCAAGGAGTAAAACCCTGGGTTATGAGTCAAGTCCATCTCACCTGCCTTCGCTAATCAAGGTCGTTTTAAGACTTGCATGGCCTCCAAGCTGTGTGTAGCCTAAACAATAAGATGTTTGCCAGAGTTCTGTTCCAGAAACTTGGAGTCAGCTGTGTCTACTTTGAGCTGAGCTGGTTAAGACCGGATAGGACCATGGACCCTCCAACTGGGCATGCGTGAGTGTCCTCGGGGTGACCTTTTGAACACACGGAGGCCTGCAGCCTAGTTACTCCTGCGCAAAAGGATGGTTACCGCACCTTTTCCCAATCACCTTTCCCCAGGCTCCCCACGCCTCAGCCCGCCCTGCTTCTTTATTCGTTATCCCATGCATACCCTGAGCCCCTTCCCTTTAAGGAGGCAGATTTGAGATTTGTTTCCTAGCTTGGCTGCCTTGCGACTAAACCCTCTCTTTGCTGCAGACCTTGGCGCCTCAGCATTTTAGCTTGCTGTGAGTTGGGCAAACCAGCTTGCTTCGGTAACAGGAGGAGGCTGCAAGATGACACTCAGTGTTTGCTGAATGGGTAAGATCAACAGAGGAGTCACCCCTTACCTGCTTGCTGAAGGGATCACTGAATAGCTGGGATTCTGTAGCTAGAGCTCATGGCACACCTTAGGGCCATGTTTCTCCCAGTGTGGCCCTTGGACCACCTGCGCCAGAATCACTTGGGGATTTTGCTAAAAATGCTGATTCAAAAGTCACGTGGCGGGGGGAGGGGTCAAAGTGACAGGAGCCAAAACAAAGCAGTATTGGGTTATAACCCAAAGTATAAAATAAATATCCGTGAGTCCATACTGATGTAAATAAATGGTTGAGTAAATAAACAGGGAGAAGAGACAAATCTTCTGTGCAGAAGAATTCCAAATAATTTCTGTGGATCCTCTGTCCCCAACAAGATGGAGCTTAACTCCCGCCTCAAGTGTGGGCTGCACATAGCGGCTTCCTTTCAAAGAGGACAGTATGAAAAGGCGTGTGTGTGTGTGTGTGTGTGTGTGTGTGTGTGTGTGTGAGAGAGAGATTAATTTGACAGTAGAGAAACCAGACTAACACAACCTCACCCAGGTGATCAAGGTCAACACAAACAGTGAGGAGTCAGATTGACAGTATGTATACTTGGTATGAAGTGATGAAAATGGCATTTTACCCCTGGGTCTTCCAACAATCAATCCATGACCTCAATCTTAACATGAGAAAAGTATCAGGCAAGTTCCAATAAAGGAACTTGACCCTACTCCTGACCCCTACCTGACCCTACTCCTCAAAATTTTCATGGTCATCAATACAAGGAAAATCTGAAAAACTGTCACAGCCAAGAAGAACCTGAAGAAATGTGACAACTAAATATGATGTGCTATCCTGGATGGGATCCTGGACAGAAGAGGACAATAGGTTAAAAAGGAAATATTATGAACTAAAGTATGGACTTTAGTTCATAATAATGTATCAATATTGGTTTGCTAATTGGGACAAATACACCACAGTAATGTAAGATGTTAATAACAGAAGAAATTGGGGGTGTAGGGCTTATGGGAATTCTTTGTACTATCTTCTCAATTTTTCTGTAAATCTAAAGCCTTTCTAAAAAATAAGGTCTATTGAAAAATGTTTGGTTCTTTAACAAATGCAAATTCCTGGGCCTCCCTTCAGAATCTCAGGTAATGGGCCTCAGGACTCTGCGCTTTAAACAAGCATCTTGTTGGTTTTGTACACACAAGTCTGAAAACCAGCGTCTTAGAGACTCTCTGCTCAGAGGTATCGAGGCTTCTTGCTTGTTGTGGTTTGGACCCATGCCACTGTGTTGCACAACCCCCAGGTCATCATTGGTACTGTGACCAAACTTACAATGTTAATGGCAGCTGTGGAGTGGACACCATGCATTTTCATCTGCTGCAGGCCTTCCTTTGGCCCACAGATATCAATATGAGCCAACAGTTAACAGCTGGGAAATGCTTCATCAAAGCCCAAAGCCCTGGGCTGCATTTCTGAATCCCCCCAGTCCCTTCTGGCATTTTCTCATAGGGCTCAGAGTGGCTCAGCTCTTCAGATGGGATGTGTGCTGATCAGTTCCACACAGTCTCTACCACACCCTATTGTTCCTCACACTTTAAGAGCTGTTATTATCATGACTGTGTTGTTGACTTTTTTTTTTAATTTTTATTTATTTTTGGCTATGTTGGGTCTTCGTTTCTGTGTGAGGGCTTTCTCTAGTTGCGGCAAGCGGGGTCCACTCTTCATCACGGTGCGCGGGCCTTTCACTGTCGTGGCCTCTCGTTGCAGGGCACAGGCTCCAGACGCGCAGGCTCAGTAGTTGTGGCTCACGGGCCTAGTTGCTCCACGGCATGTGGGATCTTCCCAGACCAGGGCTCGAACCCGTGTCCCCTGCATTGGCAGGCAGATTCTCAACCATTGCGCCACCAGGGAAGCCCCTGTATTGTTCTTTTTACAGAAAAAAAAAGTTCTCTGTATCTGGGTCACGCTCAAAAGTGGGAAAATGAAAGATACATGAAGTGAGCCTGTGTCCTTAAAAACTGGAGGAGAGCATCTTTATCTGTGTAGGTAGGAGAATCTTACTGCCTGATTAACATACAAGCTAAGTATGTCTGTTGATTGCTTATGTCCAGCCTTTTCCTTCAGTGATGGCCCATTAGGACCTCAGGCCAGCAAGAGATGCTGCAGCGATAAACAGACTGAAGGTGGATCACAGAGGAAGGAGGGGGAGAATGACTCTTCTCTCCCCTCTGTTTTTGCATGCCCTGGGAACACAGCGGGGAGAGCAACTCGACTCCCCAGAGAATCAGGATCTGGCGGAGCTAAGCCAGAACCTGCATTCCCAGGTCCTTTGTCAGATGGCGTGATCATACCGTTCTGGTCCTTATTTCTAATTACTATTTTAGGAACAAACTGTCTCATGAGTGCCCGGGCACAAATAGGCAGACTTGATTTTGAGAACTGTTTCAGCCTCCTTGCCAATGTTCAGAGTATAATTATGAAAATGACAATGATAATAATTGCAAGAAATTACTACAGGCAGGATCTGTTCAAAGTGGTTTTTCTTTTTTTTTTTTAAATTTTTATTTATTTTAATTTTGGCTGTGTTGGGTCTTTGTTGCTGCACGTGGGCTTTCCTCTGGTTGCGGCAAGCAGGGGGCTACTCTTCGTTGCGATGCGCGGGCTTCAGTAGTTGTGGCTCGCGGGCTCTAGAGCACAGGCTCAGTAGTTGTGGCACACAGGCTTCGTTGCTCCGTGGCATGTGGTATCTTCCCGGCCCAGGGCTCGAACCCGTGTCCCCTGCGTTGGCAGGCAGATTCTTAACCACTGCGCCACTAGGGAAGCCCTCGTTTTTTTTTTTGTTTTTTTTTTAATGTATTAACTTATTTAATGCCCAGAAGACCCCTAGAGGCAGATACTATTATACCACCATTCCCTGTTTACAGATGAGAAAATGAGGTGTGGAGAGTCAAGTAGACCTACCTGGGGGTCTACACTAGTTGAGAGTCCAGCTGGGATTTGAAGCCAGGCTCCCGGCTCTGAGCATTAGACCACCGCACTGTACTACCCTGTTCAACTCCCCAAAGTTGAACAGATACCTAGAGCTGTTCAACTCTTACAGTATATCAAGATGCTAGAGGACATAACTACCTATTTATATTTTAAGTACATAACACATTTGTGTTCACGTTTTAAGATGATGAAGAACATGCAGTGTATGGTAACAGTATACACATCATTTCTTTAAATAGAATCCCTGGACTTTGTAAATTTGGCATGATGGATTGTCAGCTGGAGTTCCTATAAACTACTGGTTGGTGGCAGGGGGAGCAGTTGTTCTGCTGTGAATTTGCCTGGAATAATTTTTTAAATGATACCTTTTGTGTTAAAACTTGAGGTAAACTATTTTCTTTATCCACCCAGCTCTTGAGTTGACTGGCAGATTGTATTAGAACTTCTTTTCCTTTCCTTTAGGAAGTCTGGAGTAAGGGATTAGACCTTGTCAGTTATCATCAGAAATATATCATGATCAATGATATTGTATGCCTCTCTTTTATATGTAGAGTCTCATATACCATTTGAACTCCATGGTGTAAGAATAATATGGAATATTGGAGAGGAATTTAAAAAAGAATAAAAATGATCAAAGGGTTAAAAAGTTATAGAAATATTTAGTCTGGAGAAGAGGAGGCTGAAGGTGTTTGAAAAACTCACTTCAGAAATGACTAAGGAAAACAACCCAATCCAAAAATGGGCAGAAGACCTAAATAGACATTTCTCCAAAGAAGATATACAGACTGCCAACAAACACATGAAAGGATGCTCAACATCATTAATCATTAGAGAAATGCAAATCAAAACTACAATGAGATATCATCTCACACCAGTCAGAATGGCCATCAACAAAAAAATCTAGAAACAATAAATGCTGGAGAGGGTGTGGAGAAAAGGGAACACTCTTGCACTGCTGGTGGGAATGTGAATTGGTACAGCCACTATGGAGAACAGTATGGAGGTTCCTTAAAAAACTACAAATAGAACTACCATATGACCCAGCAATCCTACTACTGGGCATATACCCTGAGAAAACCATAATTCAATAAGAGTCATGTACCAAAATGTTCATTGCAGCTCTATTTACAATAGCCCGGAGATGGAAACAAAGGCAGTGGTTTATTAAAGGGCACTCAGCCAGATGGACATATGCTCGTAGGCACGATCAAGGTCAGTGTCAGGATCCCACCACTCCTGTGGGCATCCCTTCCTCCCTGGAGTCAGGCTCCCTCATGCAGGGTCCACCTGAGTCCCAGTCTGTCCAACTGGCATGTTTGCACAGGTAAAACCTCCTTGGCCTGCACACAAGGACAGACTGCTATCAGCTAGTTCAGAAAACGCAGGTCTTTATTCTTTCATGTCTTTTTGGCCATTGGTAGGGCACTTGTTGCTGAATAATTTCCTTATAAATAAATCCAGCAGGTATAAGGACATAAATACTTGCCAGATCAGAACAATCACCTCACTTTAACATTTTAAACAACACCAGTTTCTAAACATACATATTATCATTGAAACAATATAAAGGAGAATGTTAAATGCCCTTGTTTATGCAGTTCTACCAGTAGACTCTATGAGACTCTCCTAGAACATAATTTATCTTACAATGACTTTGGAAATCCTTTGTCCATACCCGGTGGAGGAAGGGGAATGGAGGGATGGAAGGGAGGGAGGGAAGGTGGGGTTATCTTGAAACCTACCTGGGGTTTATTTTAATCAGGTATGGTATGGTGACAGCCACGGAGACAGCTGCCTTTGAAGAAAAGTTTATTACTACAATTCCCACGAGGAGGGGGACCCGCCACTCAGGCCCACAGCGGGAAGTACTAGGGTCAGTCAGGAGGTAGAAGGAGAGGGGAGAGAGCATGGTCTAGAGCCTTTACTGTGGTTTCTGTTGGGAGGAACAGGAGAAGAAGGGTGGGCAAATTTGAGCAAGTTTAGAATTGGATGGTTTGAATACTTTGGGCAGGCTCTGAGCAATAGGGGTGATCTCTAGTTGTATATTACCTGGCCCTGGGGTAATCAGGGCAGGGGAAGATTGCTTTTGGGTATGAGAGTTAGATACAGGAGGGGCCCGAGAGTGAGGGCTTCTACCTGGTTGGTTTGCATATGAAAGGCATGCTCCCAGGCAAGTTATTCACCATCTCTGGGAATCAGTAGCCCTTAGAGGAGCAGTCTTTCCAAGCCCCAGGATGTTAAAGCCTCATAAAGTAGGAAAAGCCCCACAATGAATACAGGAGTCTGGTATCCCAGAACCGGGTCTGAGTGACTCTGTGAAAGGTTGAGGGCAAGTCTAGGCAGACAGGCTGCACACACAGTCTGGGGAGAGGCGCAGCTGGCAACGGGGGTGCCTGTCAGAGCACAAGGGGTCGGGACTGTCCACTGATCACAGAGCATGCGGATAGCACAAGCATACTCTACTTAGAGAGCCAAGCAGACAGGGACCATCTCTCAGCAAGGGAGCTGATGAGCCCAGCATTCCCAGGAAGGTCACTGGTCCTTGAAAGTGGGTGGGATGGTGTACTGATCAGGGTTCTCCAGACAAACGGAATCAGTAGGATGTATAACTATATCTCTGCATCTATACGTTTCTCTGTCTCTCCATTAATAACTACCTATCTGTCTATCTATCTATCTATCTACCTGTCTAACCAAAGAGAGAGACTCATCATAAGGAATTGGCTTACGTGATTATGTCTGGAGACTTGAGAAGAGATGCTGCTGCAGTTTGAGTCTGAAGGCTATCTGCTGGCAGAATTCCCTCTTCTTTAGAGGAAGTCAGTCTTTTTTCTTAGGGCCTTTTACTGATTGGATGAGCCCCCCTTGCCCCCATTATGGAGGGTTGTCTTAGTCTATGTGGGCTGCTATAACAAAAATGCCACAGATTGGGTGGCTTAAACAACAGAAATGTATTTCTCACAGTTCTGGAGGCTAAGAGGTCCAAGATCAAGGTGCGGGCCAATCTGGCTTCTGGTGAGGTCCCTCTTCTTGGGAAACTGACACCTTCTTGCTGTGTCCTCACATAGCAGAGACAGAGAGATCATCTCTCTCATATCTCTTCTTACAGGGCACTAACTCTACCCTCATGACCTAATTACCTCTCAGAATCTCCATCTCCAAACCCCATCACATTGGGGATTAATGCTTCAACACATTTGGCAGAGGGATGGAAACATTCAGTCCATGGCAAGGGTCATCTGCTTTACTCAATGTCTACTGATTTAAACGCTGATCTCACCTAAAAAGTACCTTCATAGCAACTGCAGATGTGTTTGACCAAATGTCTGGGTATTGTGGCCTAAGCAAGTTGATACATGAAATTCACCGTCACAGACGGGGTCAGCAAAGTATAACTGTAAGTGTGAGAAGTCTGGGAGCACGGGGCATGCACTACTCATTCACTGGGGCATGAGATAGACACTGGATCTCGGGAAAAGCTGGAGCCCGCCCAAATGTAGAACTGGGGAAGCAGCAAGTGTGGCTCATTCACCTCATTCAATAAATATGTATATTGAAGCCCTACTGTGTGCCAATCACTGGGCCAAGATTTGGGGAAACAAAGATGAAAGACAGGCCCTGCTTACAGTTGAGTGGAGGAGATAGGCAATTACCCGATGAGTGAACTTAGTGTCTGCTGGCTTTGATAGAGGAATGTGATGCCCAAGGTGCCAAAGGAGTCTGAGGGCATGGAATCCAGCCACCCTCACAGAGCAGGGGACTGGAACCTTTTAAATTACTCTTACCCTACATCAGAATTAGACCTAGTGACAGGACCACAGGTTCATCTGCAGAGGGAGGTCAAGGTGGGAGCCGTGACTGTGGCAATGGTGGGTGTCAGGTGAAGAGGCGCTAAAGCCAGGAGAGTGAGTAACTGGTAGTTTCTCCTTGATGCTGGAGTGACCAGAAAACAACAGCCTTAACTTAAAGCAGTTTTAGATTTTGTGAGCATCGTGATCATGAGCAGAAAGATTTTATCAGTGCATTTCTGGGTTCATGGTCTTATCATCAGACACATGGCATATGGGATCAAACATATCGTCACCTTTGGGACAAGGGGGTTGTTAGAAAGAGCATGGTGAGCTGTGGCCCTGTGGTTGGCGGGCAGAAGTAAAATCTCATCTTTTACCTAGGTGGAAATGAAGAAAGAGGAAAGGGGTAACAGATGAATACCAGACGGAATAAGATATTTTAAAATATGAATTAGGGGACTTCCCTGGCGGTCCAGTGGTTAAGACTCCATGCTTCCAATGCAGGGGGTACAGGTTTGATCCCTGATCGGGGAACTAAGATCCCATATGCTGTGCAGTGCAGCCAAAAAAAAAAAAATCTATATCTATATCTGTATATGTATCTATATCTATATATGTATGAATTAAAGAGAAGAGTGTTGCCTAGTACTGCCACAAAAAGCACACAACCTAGGTGGCCTAAAACAACAGAAATTTAGAGCTTCCCTGGTGGCGCAGTGGTTGAGAGTCCGCCTGCCGATGCAGGGGACATGGGTTCATGCCCCGGCCTGGGAAGATCCCACATGCCGTGGAGCGGCTGGGCCCGTGAGCCATGGCCGTTGAGCCTGCGCGTCCGGAGCCTGTGCTCTGCAACAGGGAGAGGCCACAGCAGTGAGAGGCCCGTGTGCCGCAAAAAAAAAAACAAAAAAAAACCACAGAAATTTATTGTCTCACAGTTCTGGAGGCTGTGCTTCCCCTGAAACCTACACGGGAGAATCCTTCCCTGCTTTTTTCATTTTCTGGTGTTTTTCCAGAAATCCCTGGTGTTCCTTGGCTTGGAGATACAGCACTTCAATCTCTGCCTTGGTGGTCACATGGCATTGTTTCTGCGTCTGCCTGGGACATTTTCTTATAAGGACATCAGTCATGTTGGACTTTGGTCCCACCTACTGCATTATGACATCATCTTAACTAATCTGCAATTACCCTTTGTGCAAATAGGATCACATTCTCAGGTACTGGGAGTTAGGACTTCAACATACCTGTTTTGGGGGGCTACACAATTCAACTCACAACAGGGAGAGAACTGAAGATGCAGGTAAAAGAGAGTCCTGAGTTTAGTTTTACATAATAAAAATAGAAAAGCTAAAGTCAATAAGCAAAATTAAATGTCATATGATGGTCGTCAGTCTTTAGTACTTTATTTTGTATCTCCAGCTGAAATTTAGGGAATATTGCCACGTGTTCTCTCTCTTTTTTTTTTAACCAGCTGCTATGGTAATGATACTCTTCCATGTATGCATATTTCTGTTGTATTTCTATGGATTTACTATAGTAAATATTACTAATAATGGAAATAAGAGTGATAAGGAGTTTCCTACACAAAATTGTTATGATTATCTCAGCTTGGGAAAAGAAGAAATAAAAGATTAAATGAATATGACTTGTTTTAGAACATTATATTGAACACATCAAATCAATGTGCTATTACTGGTCAGCATGACCTGGCCATGAGATGCACAGCAAAATTAAACATTTGAGCCAATAATGACCCTCACATTTCTGAGTAAGCCAGAGACAGATAAGCTCCCGCTTCTTGATACAACCCTGGGGGAAGTAGATCCTGGGCGTTGGCCTTGCTGTGATGGACAGGAGGTGGCTGGGCAGTTTCATAAAAGGACATATCCTAGGCACGGGAGGAGATTATGAAGTTTCTCCTGTCTGTCCTGTTTTGATGATGCCCTGAAATCCAGCTTGCACCCTGTCAAGGATCCAGGGCAGCTACATCATGGTCCAAGAGAAGTCACTTACGTGGCATAAATCCCCAGCCACATCCATCTAGTCCCATAAAAATGTCCTGCCCTGGGGCCTGGGGTAAGAGGATAAGGGGAATTGGTCATTTGGCCTCACTTCCTTCTTTCCACTTTTAGCAGATGCTGGTGATGTCCCAACCATATCCTCTTTGTCCACGCTGAAGGTCACCTAGAGCTTCAGTGGACAATTGTCATAAAAAGACCTGTGTCTCTCTGCCTGAGCACTTTCTCTGGATGCAGGAGCATGGCTGAAAGTGCAGGAGGGTTTATAACCCCCAGGAGCAAACCTCATCCAATGAGAAAGGGAGTTGGTGTGAAATAGCCCAGCTTCCTTGGTGGTTGGTGAGACAGTTTTGAGGTATGTTTTTTTGTCTCTTAGGTCTCTAGTAGGACTTAGTTCCAAGTGCTCACAGTTGTAACCAACTCATTACTGACTACCCTCTTCCTTATCTCACTTCCCTAGTTCCTCATCATGCTTCCTAGGGTCACCTCTCAAGTAGAGAGGTGGGATTTGCACCCAAATCCTTGTCTCAAGGTTGGTTTTTTGGGGAACACAAACTAATAGCATTATATCCAATATCCCCTTTGAATGAGGAGTACTCAATTTGTTCAAACAACATGGATGGGCTAGGAAGTGAAGGCGTGGTATTGACAACCTTGCAATGGAAAGCTAGGAATCCGTTCCACTTTTATTACTGCACTGTACTATGAGCAAGAGCCCATCCACTTGATCAAAATTACCCTCAGAGAAGAAAAATGGATAAGGAATAGAATAATCCTGTCTGTGAACAATATGATTATAACTTATAAATATTCTAACCAATGGTTAGTGTTATGGAATATGTATGGTTGTATTAAGATAATTAAAAGCTTCTATGTCTCCTGTTTATAAGTCATATACCTAAAAACAAGACGTAAGAAAATGTCTTATATATCTGATATGTAATTTTGAAGATGACCTAAGACTGCATTGTCTTTATTCACATTAGGCCATACAGAATCCAATTCCAGTTTGTCAACTGTATGCATGGCATAAATTGTATACATCTAGTCTAATGGTTCTCAATCCTAGGAGACCCAACTCTCCCTTTTATAACAAATATTCTACAATTCTGTCTTTAATATCCTAAATGAAAGTCAAGAAAAATATGCTATACATAATTTTAATAATCAATACAACAAACACCCTTACTTTGATGTGATGAAACAAAGGAAAGAAATGTATAAGAAAATAATACATATTTTGATCTGTGGGTGTTGGGACATGACTACACTAGGAGACAAATGCTTGCATTCACCTGTAAATATATTAGTTTGTATATAAGAGAAGTAAGAAGATCAGCAGTGATGCCACACAGGATGTATAGAAAAATGAATGCACAGCAGAAAAATAACTAATGGAGGATGAGAAGGTACATGTGTGGTACCAAGAGACCAGACATGTTTGTATGTGACATGAGAAAGAGAAGTAACCTTCACTTAGCCTCCAAGAAAGAGCAGATGGTCAGGGTGGAGAAGACGAGGAAGTTTGACTGTCTCACAATCAGGCTCCTTATTAGTTGCTCTAACATACTTCCCTATGTTTTGAGGGGTAGTGATGAAGTTTGATAGAAAACTGATTTCCTGTTTTGAAATCCCACCACATGTTACAGCATAAGTTCTGTCTCTAAAACTCAGACCCTGGAGACCACATCCTTTACTATGTGATAGAACACAGAGATGAAAAAGGAAGAAAGAAAAAAAGGAAAGAAGGAAGGAAGGAAGGAAGGAAAGAACTCTAGAGAAATGATGCGGTGGACTTCTAAGGTGGGTACTGAAGACTGGAGGGAAAAAGGCACATCAACACATCACTTCTGTAAAAAAACCCCACACCCTGATTTCCATATGTAGTTTTCTCAGCACAGCTTTCTTACCATTGTGCTACACAAACGAGAAAGCCAGAGGCAGGACGGTGCAGTAGTGTCAGTGCCCTGTCATGAGTCCCAACTGCGTGAGAGCATACTTCCCAACCGCAGCGCTGGCTCTGCCACCAGAGCCTCTGCCCACTCATGTCAGGGGCTGGAAGTGCTGGGGAATTGCACCGCTTGGGGGTAGCCCTTAGTTACTGATGGGAGTCAGTGGATAAATACCCCAGCTGCCTCCCCCTCTGGCACCATGACTGTGGAGCGCTGGCTCAGTTGCCCACAGTGCTAATTTTTTTGATAATTCATCTCTATTGGCATCCATCCTTCCCTTCCCATTCTCCCAGTGGTCTTTTCTAGGACCACTGCCAGAGAAACTTGAAACTGAATTTGAAACTTTGCCTCAGAGTCTGCTTTTGGGGAGACCCAAACTGAAACAGAGGGTAATAATCTCAAATATTTTAAAAAATCTGATTGATGAAATTTAATGATGTCCTAATTCCGTTAAAAGAAATCTCAGATGGTCTCTTACATTCTGTTGCTTTTGCCAGAATTGTTTAGTGAAACTCTTCACCTAAATATGCCTTTGGAAATACTATAATAAATAACGTAGCTCTCATGTTAAAGGAGGATGAACGGAAGTCCTAGCCGAATCCAAATCTTTCCATAATTAAGTAATTCTTTTGTCCCCAAATCATGTTTTAGCCCAATTCACATTTTCTGCAAACATTGGCTAATACCTTTCACGATTTTCAAGTGGATTAATCACCAAATCTGATATTGTAGATCCATACTGACTTTTAGATCTACTCATTATTTTAAAATAGCATCAAAATTAGCAATATAATCCCAAACCAGTATCTTAGACCTAGTCTTATCTGCTATAGATAACGGAACTGGGAAAATTCTGGGCAAGAGAGCTTCTCTTAAATCAAGTAAGTTTGTTGAAAAATCTCAGGTTAATTCCTTCCTCTTTAATAATATCAATCTCGCTTGCAGATTAAGGACTTGATTTAACATTTCTGATACACATGCAATATATGTCAAATCTCTTCATAATATTTTGATGTCACTATTTAATTTTTACTGATTGAAAACAAAAATGCATGTTAGTATTAAAGAATAAATAAAATATTTTGAAACAATTTTCTTTGGAATCACCATCTTATTTCTATATGTAGGATAAGATAGTCAAACTCCTTTTCAATGTTATTGCAAAGTTTACAAAAGAATCTTTTACTCAAGGCATTAATTTAAATTTTATTAGTAGCAGTGATAACATTCACTGACTTGTGGGCCTTTCACTAAGCTTTTGGCGAGTGAGGTCGTCAACGAGTAATGCAGTGACTTACCAATGGGGCTGTTGCTACTTGTGAGATGTTTACAACCCTACTTTGCTGGCGGACTGTAGCTGCAGCTCCGTCTGCTGCCCAATGACACTGGAAAAGGAAAAAGGTCTTCCTGTGAAACATTTTTAAAGAATTTCAAATTTTCACAACTCTTAGGATCCAATGTCCATACATATGGAAATAAATTTTCTGCCCAATGGTTTTATTCCCATGAACCTTAACATTTGTGGTCAGTAAAGCTTCATTATCATAGAGGTTTCTTGCAATTCACTTGCAACATTCTTTTGACTGTAGATCATTTCAGAGCCTATTTTCTACTTCTGGATTTCTCATAGATTCTCCTACATACAACATTATTGCTCAATTAACAGAAGAAAACATTTAAGTTTCTTTCTCTCATAAAAATAACTTCTTATACAGCAGTTACAATTAATTTTCCCTTATATTGTTTGGATTTCCACAGTATCATTTGTGCTATTCTATAAGAAACGGTACCTCATATCCTTCAGATTGGATCAAAAAAACATCTCAAGGACAATACTATGATTTCCAAACTTTCCTTAAATCTCTGAAGTTTGTATCTTTGCCAACTCTGTGTCTCTCTTTATAAAATATTCACTTGGTCTTGATGGGTTCATCTAGATGAATTAGAAAAAAACTATGTTGCCAATGATATTTTCAAATATTCAGCTGAGTACTCTCAACCTCTTTTCTTAATATCTAAATTATATATAGTATTTTTAAAATAAGGGCTAAATTTGTACATCTTTGTGAAAAATATAGAAGCACTAAGAATGCCATAAACATAAACTGATACTGGTGACTCAAGTGCAACGAGTGGAGTTGTTGTAGGTGGTGTTGTTTTCTGAATTGGTAAACAGCTCCTGATTTTCAAATATCAACCAAAACAATATTAGTGGCATTCCTGGAAAATTCGCCGTGAATTAAAACTCTGCAAGGCATACATGTTTACATGTGAATTAGAATTGGTTCTCGACTCAAATAAATACAAACGAGCTTTTACCTACATAAGAAGCATGAGCTGGGAGAGTCAAAAGTTGGTTAGGAAAGAAAACAATTGGTTTTTTTGTAAAAAGGTTTGGTCTGGCATCAGTGGACCCCATGCAGTATTTCCCAGTTCACTGTGACAGCCAAAAATACGCTTACGTATTTCCCAAATGCTCCCTACTCATTAAACATGTATTATGAATATTACTGTATCATTGAAAAGGCGCAACTGCTCTTTAAAAAGCTTCCACACCTACTTTCTCATAAATATTGATTTTATAGATATTATATGCCGAAAGTGCATTTGAAGCAGTACGAAGCCTACTTTATCCAAGTACTGACCATCAACCCTAGTCATTATCTACTGATTCCTCCAAAAAGTAGCTGACTAGAATCCCTGGGAATTTGGAAAGGGGATCCTAAGCCAGAAAGTTGGATAGGTTATGGCCTAATAACCTTATGGCATGGTAGCTCTCATCTGTTCAGAACTTGTTACTTCGGAAGTTCGTGCTTCTTATTTTTGTTGTTGTTGTTGGCCCCCTCTGCTACTTAGTAATCTTTAGGAAAAGTCCAGTTTATCTCTGCTATTTGAAAGGAATACTATGCCAAAGGCAGGGTGAAACATATAGGAAAAGGGGCTTATCAGGGATTTTGGTCAGCAGCCTTCCCCCAGCGCTCACCTGGAGATTTTCTTTCTGATGCTAAAACCTTAGAGAAGCTGTGTTTTATTTTATTAAAGGAAGACAACACCTTCACATCAAGAGACTCAAAATGGGTAGGATACAACATTTGTACAACACATTCCTTGCCCGGGAAGGGGCTTACCCTCTCAAGTGTATCGCTATTACCCCAATGTAGAAAGTAGATCCATAAGACATAGCGAGGCAAATGATGATTCCTAGTAATTGACAGAATTAGGTCTCCATAAATATGATCCAGAGAAGACACAAAGTAGAAATATAGGCATGGACAACAGAAGTGATATACAGGAAGAGATCTGGGACTGTGTGATAAAGGTTAGATGAATTACACTAGTTACGGTAGGGTTTCTCCACCTGCACTACTGACATTTTGGGCAGGAGAATTCTTTACTGTGGGAGGCTGTCCTGTGTATTGTAGGATGTTGAGCAGCATCCCTGGCCTCTGCCCACTAGATGCCAGTAGCAGTCTCCTCCCCCAATTCTCACACCAAAATTGTTTCCCAATATTGGCAAGAGTTCCCTGGAGTCTAAAATCGGCCCCTGTTGAGAATCACTGCTTCTCAGACTTCAGTGTGCATAGGATCAGCTGGGAGTCTTCTAAACACTGCTTTACTAGGTCTGCGGTAGGGCCTGGCACTCTCTAGTCCAAACAAGATCCCAGATGAGACCGATGCTGCCTGTCCAAGGGCAACACTTGCTTCTTTTAAGGCAAACTTACAGCCTTCTACCAGTCAACACACACGGGTCATCAGAATGCAAAGGAGGTGTATATTCAGGGTATGGAGTGCTGAAAATACTTTCAAGCAAGAGCTGCATACCAAATTGAGTTATCATGTACTTAATTAAGCATGTTTAAGAAGTGAACATAAATAAGTGAGGGGTTTGTATTTGTTTTTTTAAACTTCAGAGTGCTTTATCTCCTAATTCAGCAGTTCTCAAAACTTTTGGTCTTGGGATCCCTTTAACACTCTTAAAAATAATTGAGAAGTGCAAGAGCTTTTGTTAACATGGGTTTGTATCTACTGGTATTTACTGGATTAGAAATTAACTAAGAAACTGAGTAAATTGTTTAAATATTTGAAATTAATTTAAAAATAGTATACCCAAGGATGCAGCCTTTGAGAAAGTAAGGCAGTGTTGACACCAGCAGCACTGAATATACGACTGAAACCTAGTTAGAGCCTCTATATAAACTTTTAAGATTCTGGTGGGCAGGTGCAGAGAACTACTTGTCTTAACAGCTTCAGGAGACAGTCTCTTACGTTCACAGGCCAGGGACATGCAAAAATCAAGAGCAAATGTATTTCCAGCTGTGTGGCTGACAGGGTCTTGGTGCTCCAGCTGGGCGTCAGGCCTGCACCTCTGAGGTGAGCTGAGTTCAGGACACTGGTCCACCAGAGGCCTCCCAGCCCCACGTAATATCAATTGGCGAGAGAGATCTCTGCCTCAATGCTAAGACCCAGCTCCACCCAATGGCCAGCAGACTCCAGTGCTGAAAGCCCCATGCCAAACAACTAGCAAGACAGGAACACAACCCCACCCGTTAGCAGACAGGTTGCCTAAAATCATAATAAGGTCACAGACACCCCAAAACACACCACTGGACGGGGTCCTGCCCACCAGGGAGACAAGATCCAGCCTCATCCACCAGAACACGGGCACCAGTCCCCTCTACCAGGAAGCTTACACAACCCACTGAACCAACCTCACCCACTGGGGGCAGACACCAAAAACAACGGGAACTATGAACCTGCAGTCTGCGAAAAGGAGACCCCAAACACAGTAAGTTAAACAAAATGAGAAGACAGAGGAATATGCAGCAGATGAAGGAGCAAGGTAAAAACCCACCAGACGAAACAAATGAGGAGGAAATAGGCAGTCTACCTGAAAAAGAATTCAGAGTAATTATAGTAAAGATGATCCAAAATCTTGGAAATAGAATGGAGAAAATACAAGAAATGTTTAACAAGGACCTAGAAGAACTAAAGAGCAAACAAACAATGATGAACAACACAATAAATGAAATTTAAAATTCTCTAGAAGGAATCAATAGCAGAATAACTGAGGCAGAAGAACGGATAAGTGACCTGGAAGATAAAATAGTGGAAATAACTACCACGGAGCAGAATAAGGAAAAAAGAAGGAAAAGAATTGAGGACAGTCTCAGAGACTTCTGGGACAACATTAAACACACGAACATTTGAATTACAGGGATCCCAGAAGAAGAAGGGAAAAAGAAAGGGACTGAGAAAATATTTGAAGAGATTATAGTTGAAAACTTCCCTAATATGGCAAAGGAAATAGTCGAGTCCAGGAAGCACAGAGATTCCCATACAGGATGAATCCAAGGAGAAACACACCAAGACACATATTCATCAAACTTTCAAAAATTAAATACAAAGAAAAAATATTAAAAGCAGCAAGGGAAAAGCAACAAGTAACATACAAGGGAATCCCCATAAGGTTAACAGCTGATCTTTCAGCAGAAACTCTGCAAGCCAGAAGGGAGTGGCAGGACATATTTAAAGTGATGAAAGGGAAAAACCTACAACCAGGATTACTCTACCCAGCAAGGATCTCATTCAGATTTGATGGAGCAATTAAAACCTTTACAGGCAAGCAAAAGTTAAGAGAATTCAGCACCACCAAACCAGCTTTACAACAAATGCTAAAGGAACTTCTCTAGGCAGGAAACACAAAAGAAGGAAAAGACCTACAAAAAGAAACCCAAAACAATTAACAAAATGGTAATAGGAAGATACATATCGATAATTACCTTAAATGTAAATGGATTAAATGCTCTAACCAAAAGACATAGATTGGCTGAATGGATACAAAGACAAGACCCATATACATGCTGTCTACAAGAGACCCACTTCAGACCTAGGGACACATACAGACTGAAAGGAGGGGATGGAAAAAGATATTCCATGCAAATGGAAATCAAAAGAAAGCTGGAGTAGCAGTTCTCATATCAGACATAATAGACTTTAAAATAAAGACTATTACAAGAGACAAAGAAGGACACTACATAATGATCAAGTGAGCAATCCAAGAAGAAGATATAACAATTGTAAATATTTATGCACCCAACACAGGAGCAACTCAATACATAAGGCAAATGCTAACAGCCATAAAAGGGGAAATCGATGGTAACAGAATCATAGTAGGGGACCTTAACACCCCATTTTCACCAATGGACAGATCATCCAAACAGAAAATAAATAAGGAAACACAAGCTTTAAATGACACATTATACCAAATGGACTTCATAGATATTTATAGTACATTGCATCCAAAAACAACAGAATACACTTTCTTCTCAAGTGCTCATGGAACATTCTCCAGGATAGATCATATCTTGGGTCACAAATAAAGCCTTGGTAAATTTAAGAAAATTGAAATCATATCAAGTATCTTTTCCGACCACAAGGCCATAAGACTAGATATCAATTACAGGAAAAAAACTGTAAAAAATACAAACACATGGAGGCTAAACAATACACTACTAAATAACCAAGAGATCACTGAAGAAATCAAAGAGGAAATCAAAAATACCTAGAAACAAATGACAATGAAAACACAACAACCCAAAACCTATGTAGTGCAGCAAAAGCAGTTCTAAGAGGGAAGTTTACAGCAATACAATCCAACCTCAGGAAACAAATCTCAAATAAACAACCTAAACTTACACCTAAAGCAATTCGAGAAAGAAGAACAAAAAAATGCCCAAAGTTAGCAGAAGGAAAAAAATCATAAAAATCAGATCAGAAATAAATGAAAAAGAAATGAAGGAAACGAAAGCAAAGATGAATAAAACTAAAAGCTGGTTCTTTGAGAAGATAAACAAAATTGATAAACCATTAGCCAGACTCATCAAAAAAAAAAAAAAAAGAAGAAGACTCAAATCAACAGAATTAGAAATGAAAAAGGAGAAGTAACAACTGACACTGCAGAAATACAAAGGATCATGAGAGATTACTACAAGCAACTCTATGCCAATAAAATGGACAACCTGGAAGAAATGGACAAATTCTTAAAAAAGCACAACCTTCCGAGACTGAACCAGGAAGAAATAGAAAATATGAACAGACCAATCACAAGTGCTAAAATTGAAACTGTGATTAAAAATTTTCCAACAAACAAAAGCCCAGGACCAGATGGCTTCACAGGTGAATTCTATCAAACATTTAGAGAAGAGCTAACACCTATCCTTCTCAAACTCTTCCAAAATAAGCAGAGGGAGGAACACTCCCAAACTCATTCTATTAGGCCACCATCACTGTGATACCAAACCAGACAAAGATATCACAAAAAAAGAAAACTACAGGCCAATATCTCTGATGAACATAGATGTAAAAATCCTCAACAAAATACTAGCAAACAGAATCCAACAGCACATTAAAAGGATCATACACCATGATCAAGTGGGGTTTATCCCCGGAATGCAAGGATTCTTCAATATACACAAATCAATCAATGTGATACACCATATTAACAAACTGAAGGATAAAAACTATATGATCATCTCAATAGATGCAGAAAAAGCTTTCAACAAAATTCAACACCCATTTATTATTAAAACTGTCCAGAAAGTAGGCATAGAGGGAAGTTACCTCAACATAATAAAGGCCATATATGACAAACCCACAGCCAACATCATTCTCAAAGGTGAAAAACTGAAACCATTTCCACTAAGATCAGGAACAAGACAAGGTTGCCCACTCTCACCGCTATTATTCAACAGTTTTAGAAGTTTTAGCCACAGCAAGTAGAGAAGAAAAAGAAATAAGGAATCCAAATTGGAAACGAAGAAGTAAAACTGCAACTGTTTGCAGATGACATGATACTATACATAGAGAATCCTAAAGATGCTGCCAGAAAACTACTAGAGCTAATCAATGAATTTGGTAAAGCAGCAGGATACAAAATTCATGCACAGAAATCTCTTGCATCCCTATACACTAATGATGAAAAATCTGAAATAGAAATTAAGGAAACACTCCCATTTACCATTGCAACAAAGAGAATAAAATACCTAGAAATAAACATACCTAAGGAGACAAAAGACCTGTATGCAGAAAACTATAAGATACTGATGAAAGAAATTAAAGACAATACAAAGAGATTAAGAGATAAACCATGTTCTTGGATTGGAAGAATCAACATTGTGAAAATGCCTATACTACACAAAGCAATCTACAGATTCAGTGCAATCCCTATCAAACTACTAATGGCATTTTTCACAGAACTAGAACAAAAAATTTTACAATTTGTATGGAAACACAAAAGACCCCAAATAGCCAAAGCAATCTTGAGAAAGAAAAACAGAGCTGGAGGAATCAGGCTCCCTGACTTCAGACTATACTGCAAAGACAAAGTAATCAAGACACTATGGTACTGGCACAAAAACAGAAATATACATCAGTGGAACAGGATAGAAAGCCCAGAGATAAACCCATGCACATATGGTCACCTTATCTTTGATCAAGGATGCAAGAATATACAATGGAGAAAAGACAGCCTCTTCAATAAGTGGTGCTGGGAAAACTGGAGAGCTACATGTAAAAGAATGAAATTAGAACACTCCCTAACACCATACACAAAAATAAACTCAAAATGGATTAAAGACCTAAGTGTAAAGCCAGACACTATAAAATTCTTAGAGGAAAACATAGGCAGACACACTCTATAACATAAATCACAGCAATATCCTTTTGACCCACCTCCTAGAGAACTGGAAATAAAAACAAACAAATGGGACCCAATGAAACTTAAAAGCTTTTGCACAGCAAAGGAAACCATAAACAAGACGAAGAGACAACCCTCAGAATGGGAGAAAATATTTGCAAATGAAGCAACTGACAAAGGATTAATCTCCAAAATATACAAGCAGCTCTTGCAGCTCAATATCAAAAAAAGCAAACAACCCAATCCAAAAATGGGCAGAAGACCTAAACAGACATTTCTCCAAAGAAGATATACAGATTGCCAACAAACACATGAAAGGATGTTCAACATCACTAGTCATTAGAGAAATGCAAATCAAAACCACAATGAGGTATCACCTCACACCGCTCAGAATGGCCATCATCAAAAAATCTACAAACAGTAAATGCTGGAGAGGGTGTGGAGAAAAGGGAACCCTCTTGCACTGTTGGTGGGAACGTAAATTGATTCAGCCATTATGGGGAACACTATGGAGGTTCCTTAAAAAACTAAAAATAGAACTACCATATGACCCAGCAATCCCACTACTGGGCATATGCCCTGAGAAAACCACAATTCAAAAAGAGTCATGTAGGGGCTTCCCTGGTGGTGCAGTGGTTGAGAGTCCGCCTGCCGATGCAGGGGAACGTGGGTCCGTGCCCCGGAGGATCCCACGTGCCGCGGAGCGGCTGGGCCCGTGGGCCATGGCCGCTGGGCCTGCGCGTCCGGAGCTTGTGCTCCGCAACGGGGGAGGCCACAGCGGTGAGAGGCCCGCATACCACAAAAAAAAAGAGTCATGTACCACAATGTTCATTGCAGCACTATTTACAATAGCCAGGACATGGAAGCAACCTATGTGTCCATCAACAGATGAATCGATAAAGAAGATGTAGTACATATATACAATGGAATATTACTCAGCCATAAAAAGAAACAAAATTGAGTTATTTGTAGTGAGGTAGATGGACCTAGAGGCTGTCATACAGAGTGAAGTAAGTCAGAGAGAAAAACAAATACCGTATGCTAACACATATATATGGAATCTAACAAAAAAAAAAAGGTTCTAAAGAACCTAGGGGCAGGACAGGAATAAAGATGCAGACACAGCGAATGGACTTGAGGACACAGGGAGGGCGAAGGGTAAGCTGGGACAAAGTGAGAGAGTGGCATGGACATATATACACTACCAAATGTAATATAGATAGCTAGTGGGAAGCAGCTGCATAGCACAGGGAGATCAGCTCCATGCTTTGTGACCACCTAGAGGGGTGGTATAGGGAGGGTGGGAGGGAGACACAAGAGGGAGGAGGTATGGGCATATATGTGTATGTATAGCTGATTCAGTTTGTTCTACAGCAGAAACTAGCACAACATTGTAAAGCAATTATACTCCAATAAAAATGTTTAAAAAAATAGTATACCCATTACATGTTAACATAACTAATAAATTGTCGTGAAAAATTACCGTACTTGCCCAAGCAAAAAATTATGGGGAAGAACAGCATTATTTAGCATTTTTGCAAATGTCTAACATCTGGTTTAATAGAAGACAGCTGGATTCTCATATCTGCTTCTGCTTTGGTTTTTTGTGATTCACTGTTTTTTTTAATAAATTTATTTAGTTTATTTATTATTGGCTTTGTCGGGTGTTTGTTGCTGCATGTGGGCTTTCTCTAGTTGCAGCGAGCAGGGGCTACTCTTTGTTGTGGTGCACGGGCTTCTTATTGCAGTGGCTTCTCTTGTGGCAGAGCACAAGCTCTCGGCGTGTGGGCTTCAGTAGTTGTGGCACATGGGCTTCAGTAGTTGTGGCAGGAGGGCTCAGTAGTTGTGGCATCTTCCCGGTCCAAGGCTTGAACCCGTGTCCCCTGAACTGGCAGGAGGATTCTTAACCACTGCGCCACCAGGGAAGCCCGATTCATTGTTTTAGTTTAAGTATATAAAGAAAATCTGGCCTCACACAGATATGAGGCTGGAAAAGGAAGCATTTTAATAGTCACTTCTGATAACATGGATATTCTTTTTTTTTTTTTTTTTTTTTTTTTTTTTGCGGTACTTGGGCCTCTCACTGTTGTGGCCTCTCCCGTTGTGGAGCACAGGCTCCGGACGCGCAGGCTCAGCGGCCATGGCTCACGGGCCTAGCCGCTCCGCGGCATGTGGGATCTTCCCGGACCGGGGCACGAAGCCATGTCCCATGCATCGGCAGGGGGACTCTCAGCCACTGCGCCACCAGGGAAGCCCGCAGATATTCTTTTTTGATATGACACCGCAGCTTAACAAATGGTAGTTTCTTAAAGACTAGTTGCAATGAGAAGTCTGAAACCCTATCCTTTGTACTGTTGACACCAAAATTTATTGGTTTATCTTGCAGTTTGAATTGATCTTTTACCCATGCATGATTTTGTAACACCACGTATTGGTCAACTGGAAAATACTAGCTCATTAAGTTATACAACTGTTCCGAATGTGCAGTGGAAAATTCCACTGGATACTCCAGAGCAATTAAGAGTAAAAACGACAAATAATATCTTTATATCATTGTAAAGATAGCTTTGGCCTTTGGTACTCCCTAAAGTGTGGATGGCAGTCCCCACACCTACCGTGAGAACCACTGTCCTACGTTGGCTGCAGCTGACAGCTTCTGCAAACATAAAGGACCTTGAGAGTACCATTTTACGGCAAAATAACTCAATTGGATGAATCTTAAGTTAAACATAAAACGTATTTCAAGATTGTGAACACGCTTCACGAATAAAGAAAAGCCTGAAGAAAATAAAAGTCACTTTATACTTCTGTCTTCTAGAAATAAATGTGTTAATATTTTGGCCCACTGTCACCTCTCCTTAAGGGCAGAGACTGTGTTTTACTGATCTACAAATTTCGGAGTTAGCATAATGCCTGGCCGTTATGAGCACTCAAAAAGAATTTTTCTTTTTTAAAAGTATACCGTACATAGTTTTGTAGCCTATCCTTTTCATTTAGCCTCAGAGTTGGTCAGTTTTCCCATATGCGTTCTATAACTACTGCATAACATTAAAGTTTTCAAGCTCAAACTCACTTTAAAAACCGTGACTTTGCTTTGGCAAGGAGTAAAAATTTTGCAAGGGAAAAAAATTTAAACGACATGGGTCCAGCAGGACTCCAGGGAAGAAGTTTGGGGAGCAGGATCGCTCCGCCACAGACTCACCGCGCCTGGGACACCTGGACACAGGCCACCGCGGCGGGGAGGGGTGAGGGTCCAGGGACCATGGCACTTGGCGCTTTTTCGGGGGCTTTCGCGCGGGACCGACATGCGAAAAGAGGGGGAGGCAGCTGGACGGTCCCACTCCCCACGACAGGGAGGGTCTTCCAGCTCCGGCTCCCCTTTCCTCGGAGGAGCTGCCTCTCCTGCACTTGTCTGGGCACCGGAACTCGAGACAGTTCTGTCAACAGTCAGCGGGAGAGCCAGCCCCCGGGACGGCCCAGAAAGACTGAGCATGCGTGGAACGCACCCGGCGTGCAATCCTGGGAGAGGTTAGAGGTCGCGAGGTACATCACGGCGCCGGCATTCCAGATGAATTAGCTGCTTTGGTGGCTCCACAGGGCGAGTGGCGCCGCTAAAGCACTAGTGTGCGGCTCCCAGGAGTTACACCCGCTCCTCCCACGCCATCCCACTCCTTTTCTAAGGCTCCCGCGGCCGTCAGAAAAACCCGGAGAGGCGGACCACTTTCGCTTCGCACGCACTTCCTTTCCCCGGCCGGAAGGGAAAGGGGACAGAGAAGCATCGCATGCGCCGTTCGCAGGCGGCCCCTGGAGTGGAGTCGAGTTGCTGGTTTCGTTGGCCCGGCCGGAGTGCGCCTGCGCGGTCTCCGGCTTCCCTCCACCTCCGCTTCCCCTCCCCTCCCTCCACCTCCGCTTCCCCTCCCCCTGTCCCCCGCGGGGCCTCTGGGTCCGGCGGGACCATGTTCACCAGCACCGGTTCCAGTGGGCTTTGTGAGTACCGGACGCCGCCATCCTGGCTGTCCCCTAAACACCACACTGGGTACCTCCTTGAGGAGGCTGGGGGCAGCGGGGACTCTCGGGGTTACAGGCGGTTTGGGTGTCGATCTGCCGTCCCTGTGCCGGAACCTTGGTAGTTCTTGCCCGGTGGGGGGCAGCGGACAACGCCCCCATTTCAGCCTGAAGGGGTCAGTGGGGACTGAGTCAGCCCCCAGCCCCCCACCTGTGAGCCCCAGGTGCGATGCTCAGATGCTCCTGGGGCTGCTGTAGGTGGGCTGGGCAGTTAGGGTCGGGCTGGGTTGCCCTGGTCTTATGGCCCGGCCCCCTGCCCTCAGCGGTAGGTTTGCCAGCTAGAAAGAAGAGGCTGTCCGGGTGGAAGCGATGCTGGAAGCCTGCTCCCTTCCCAGTCACCTTGCTCCATTCATTTGGGCTACAGAGGGACCGAACTGGCTCTCCCCCGGATGCAAATTCCAACCTCTGCTTCAGGAGCTGACCCCTTAGTTTTACTTAGATTCTTTTTTTTCTCCTCAGTCTCTCTTAGGAGTTTTTAGACAAACAAAAACTGATTAAAGTACTTCAAAGTGGAAGGAAGTTTGGAAGTAGTTTGGCAGGAAAGCAGAGACATTGCTGCTGGATGTTGCTAAATTTTACTGGAGTGTCAGCTGTGGAGTGTCAGCAGATAGAGGGCAGAGAAATATATATAGCCTTTTAAACGACTTTCTTTTTCTCATTGAAATGGTTTAATTGACTTTTGATAAGGTGGACTGTATGTTAACTAAACAGCGCTGAGATTAGGCACTGATACAGCAACAGTGAATTGTTTGAATAGCTATAATTTTTGCAATTGCTTGTCACTGTTAACGCTTCATATCTCTATACATGTGAAGTTAATCTTACTGAGTACAGAGGCAGTTGACATTTCCAAATATTAATGATCTGTTGTGAATGTTAGGAATCTTTTTCTGAGAATACATATCTTAGCCTGGGAGTAAGTTAGTATCAGGGCAACAGGCATAATTATAAATCTTCCTCACTTCTCAACTTCTCAGGTTCTGAAGTGGGTTTAATATTTGTGATTTCCCTTGTTTCATACTTAATTTGATTTATGGCATCTTTCAGGTATTGGCCTCAGAGTATTTTACAACTGCTAGGTAATTAATCTTCCCCAAACTACCCTTTAGAAAAAGAACATGACTGTTGAAACTGATACTCAAAAGGTGGTGTGATTTTCCTGGGATCTGTGAGCCATACACTGGTGGATATGAAATTAATGGTAGAATTCTTCAATTTTATTTGTTTTTTTTCTTCATTTTGACTTATCCTTCCTTGCTGACCAAAACACATTAAAGAATTAAAAAGGCAAGCAAAATCTGTTATTGGTTACTATGCTGTATTAGCTATTATGTTGGCAAAGTGTATTCAGATTTGATACAGGGTGACTCTGGGGAAGGTAGTAATATGTGATTACCTGTGGCACATGGTTGATGATTATTGAATTCTAGGAGCCAAACTGCTACCCAGGGAGAGGCCTAGGCCAAAGGCTTCTCCTTAGCTGTCTTGCCCTTTTTCTAAAATAAATGTATCCACAGCATAAGAATTGATGGAATGGCCATTCCTCAGAAGTCCATGTCTTATATGCTCATTTAACAAACATTTTGAGCATCTCGGAAACTGCGAGGGGCTGGGAATGAGACATTAGACAAGTCTTGGTCCCAGTGTTTGCAGAGCTTACAGTGGTGTTTAGGCACTGGTTTTCCAAGACTGGTCTTTCGGCAAGTCTGGGTGGGAAAATTTACTTTGCTTTGAAATTTTTCTTTCCAATGCGCCCCACTGAGAGGGAAGTGATTTCCTAGATAAGTTGTGTAGCCCTTTGGTAATTCAGAGTTCTGATCCTGAGTAAGTGTCCCGAGGATGAATAATCTGCCTAGCAGCACCCCCAGGGATGCTGAATAACATTCTCTTTTTAAGGGAAAAATCCTGGCCATTTCCTACCACTGGCGTATTTCCCACATCTGTGACTAGTAGATAGTGTATTTGTGTTATACTTGCTTTCCTCCCTCTCTCACTCATTCATTTATTTATTCAACAAGTGTCTGTTTACTACCCACATAAGCCACACACTGTTTGTGTATAGAGGATAAAGTGGTACACAGGATGAAGGAGACCAACATCCAATAAGTAGGTTATGTGTTTTCACATAGTGATAAGCGTTGTGAAGAAAATCTGAGGGTAGTGGCATAGACTGTGGTTATGGAGGACTTTAGCAGGACGCTAAAAGAATGCTAAGGATGCTGCTTTAGCAGGTGTGGTCAGCAAAGATGTTTGGGAAGGTGACCCAAATGGCGTGAAGGAACCCACCTGTCAGTTTTTGTTGAAAAGTGTGCATCAGATGGGTGCCTCTCAGTCCTTATCTTAGTGGAATGTTCTCTCACACTGGCCTTGATGAACACTTCTTTCTAAAATTCTTTTTTTTTTTAATTGAAGTATAGTTGCTTTACAATATTATATTAGTTTCAGGTGTATAGCATAGTGATTCAATATTTTTACAGGTTACACTCCATTTAAAGTTATTATAAAATATTGGCTACATTCCCTGTGCTGTATATTACATCCTTGTATCCTATTTATTTTACACCTAGTAGTTTGTATCTTTCTAAAATTCCTTGTTCTTTGACTTTTTCTTCATATCTCCTGACCACAGCTACGTAGTTTTTCACATCCTCAGGGTCTACTGGATTTGGCATTAAGTTATTGTTACCTTAAGAAGAGTAGTTTCAGTGGATTATTAAGGCCAAAACCTATTTTTGTTGAGGTACGGAGTGAACCAGAGGTAGAGAGTAGAAATAGAGACGACCGTTGGGATGGACAGCTGGCAGTCTCAGGGAGACACAGCTGGAGTCATCCCTTTGAAGACTCAGTACCCAGGATATCTTGCTAACTCAAGCCACACAGTCCTGAGGTGAGAACCAGTACAGACTTATCAGAGTGAGAAAGTTCTCAAATGAGCTGGAACTTTCCCTTGAGTGAAACTCGTTTTGATCCAAAACATTAGTTAGGGAGCCTAGAGTCAGGTGCAGTTAGGGGAGGTTGATGAATGCGAGGTCCAGCGGTGGCAGCCTATGGTGAGGACATTCATTTCGCTCTAGAGATGGGTGAGCCACAAGGACTGGTGGGTCATTCAGGGTCTGTAACCCCCTCTTCATTTCAGCTTTAGGGTACTGCCTTGGAGCCCGAAGGCTCTGTCCCCAGCATCATCCTGAAATGGACACTTTGCAGTTTCCCAGTGCAGCTGTGGTTGTGCTCCCAGGAAGGACCAAACTGTGTTCTGATTGATATATTCTTTCTTTAGGTATGTACTCAATGTGTTGAATACATAACTTGTGGGAGATGATTAAAATAAATCTTTATTTTTGTCTCTCACCATCTCTTTAAAATGCACTCAGCTTGGAAAGCCTTTTCCTTTTATGAGAAGGCATCAGGCCTTATGACTTTTTATTCACTCTTCAAGTTATTGATTCAACAGCTGTTTAATGAGCATGGCTCATTAGGTGAAAGACAAAAGGTGCGTTCAAGTGGCAGTGATCTTAGGGAACAGAAGTCACAAAGCATAGGCTCAATTTAAAAATATCCAGTTCAGTGTATTAATCAACACTCAGCCTTCATTCAAAGGTAAGAGTTTTTCTCCCTCTTTCTCCCAGTTAAGATTTGTAGTTGGCAACCACTTGCTGTCAGAGAAAGTGGTATAGTTGGCTTCTGTCCTTTTGTGTCCCCTCTGACCCCCCAGTTTCCTGTTTCTGACCTTACTGGGTTCTAGATAAGGTGGGGTGGGAGGAAGAAGGAATAGTGAGGAACTAGGATTGTTCTTACGTGGCTCTCTGAGCCTGGTACGTGGTTAAAGCTGACTCTGTGCTGTGGGCTTTTTAGAGTCTCTTGGGAGGCGCCCATTCCGGCTGCTCCCCTGACCTGGGGGGATGCATTGTTATGCTGGTGGGCTTTATTTGGTGTCTTTCATAGCTCCTAGGAACTTAGGTCCACCTACAGTTTCCTCCTTCTAGGGCCTGTTTGGCCTGCTTGAGGACACTGCTGGACTGATTGAAAGATGACCCCACTGTTGCCTCTGGCCTGTGGTCCACCTCTGCTTGCTGGAATTGCTGATTCTTTGCCCTGGTCATGCACTCTTATCTCAGTGATCAACATGGCTTCTCCTCCTCCTGCTCTCTAGAAACCCCGGTACCCCGCTCTCAGGGGTCACGTGTTCATCTCACTCACTAGGCCCGTTTCTCTCTCTTGACCACGGGGGTATTCGTAGGCTCATGATGAGTATAGCAGCTCTGCTTAGCAGTGGGGCTTATTTCCCAGCCCTTGAACACTTATTCTGGGTCCTGGCAAGTTGCTTTTTATTGCCCCCCTTGTGACTGCTGCAGCTGGTTCCTCGTGTGTCCGCCATGTTCCTTCTTTCAGTCCATGAGTCTCCCTCTTTCTTCCTAAAGCAGAACCGAGATCCAGTTTTGCTTTTACTAGAGATGTTTTATGTCCTAATTAGGATCTTTTTGTAGGAGCTAATGCACTATTGTTGTTTTTATTTGCACGTTTTTCTTTTTCCTTTATTATTATTATATTTCTCTTCCCTTTAGTCAAGTTATTATCTAACTTCTCCAACTTTTTCCATTCTCAGCTTGTGGCAGTATCAGTTTTAGTCATGAAGGCAGAACCTACCTTAAATCAAGCTACTTTAAAACTTGCATTTCTATGGAATTTTAATAAATACAACCTGATAAAGAGTATCTCATAAGTAATTTACTCCAGCATTTTTGAGGTGTGCTTTCTAGAACACACTGGTACTGTGCAGGGCTGCTTAAAATTTTTGTTTAATTAAAAAATATTTTTATTTTTAAACCCCAAATTTTATTGTTCAGTTTATTTTTTCCAGCTTTATTGAGATATAATTGACAAAAATTTTATATATTCATGTTGTATGTGATGTTTTGTCATTTGCATACATTGTGAAATGATTACTGCAGTCAAGGTAATTAAAATATCCATCACCTCACAGTTATCTTTTTGTGTGTGTGTGTGTGTGTGTGTGTGGTGAAAACATTCAAGATCTACTCTCTAGCCAATTTCAAGTATACAATTCATTATTCCTACCTATGGTCATCATGCTGTACATTGCTTAAGTTTTAGCCCTCATTTAAATTATAATTATAAATGAAAATTATCATTTAATCCTCATTTAAATCATGATTCTCTTTCCCAGACATTTTTCTCAAGATTTTTATGTTATATTGCAACTGTTCTCAGACATTTTCCAATGCTTATGTTACCTTAGTCCCTTGAATGCAGCATGATACAGTGGAAAGAGCACAGTATTAATATTTGGAAAGCGTTCAGAAGCCAGGATGTCCCTAATGTTGTTTTTAAAGATTGATGATGGAAATTAGCACTTCCAAGGCTTATGGGCCCTGCAACAAGGAAATTTAACTTTTTATTAACTCTTTGTTTCTAAGACTTAGTGGGAATGGTTTTCATTGTAGAAAATTTGGGAAGTAAAAGGAGGAAACATAAAATTCCATTTCACTGTGCTACCCAGATTTCATCCCTGTTAGCATATTGGTGTTCTGTAAATTTTTTCGTATGTATGTATGTAAACAGATTTAAAAGCAAAATTGGAGCTACGTACAGTTTCATATTCTGATTTTTTCATTTAACCTTAAATGAATTTGCCCCATGTTATTAATAATGTTCAAAGATGACTTTTAACATTTTTTTGTTTTGCCTTATTACAAAACTGAAACATGCTTGCTGCCAAAAAAATTAAAATATTACACAAATACGTAATATAGAAAGGAATAGTCACACGTTACTCTCCCACCCAAATAATCATCACTGCTATTTTAGTGCTCATTCTTTTAGATTTTTTTCTGTACAGGCTCTTACCTGTGCATTCTTTCTCTCTCAGACACCCACACATACGTGTTTTATACAGACATGGCATTCAAATAAACATTTTGTTGTGCTCCCCTAACATTTTTTAGATACAGAATCATGACTTTGAAGTATTACAACGTGTTATATTTCAGTGTTTTTCTCCAGTTTTTTCCCATTTAAACAATGTTATGGTGAACGTCTTTTAAGTTATTAATCACATCTTTGACTTCTTCCTAAAGAAATGATCACAAACGTGGAAGTATAGTGTCAAAGAATAGGAACATTTTTAAGCTCTTGATCTGTATTGCCAAATCCTTCCAGAAAGGATGTGTCACTTTACACTTTTCAGCAGTTTAGCAGAATATCTTTCTCACCAAACTCTTGTAACACTTGAGTATGATAATTTAAAATGATTTTTGCCAATTGAGAGATTGAAAAATGACATTTTATTGTTTTAATCTGCATTTCTTTGAATGCCTGGGAAAGTGAACTTATTTTCATCTTTCATATTTATTGGCCATTTTAATACATTTTTGAACTGATTTGACTATTTATGTCCTTTGCCCTTTTTTTATTGGAGTATTTGTTTTGTTTTTGTTAAATTGATTAGTAAAAGTCCTTTAAGGGTACTAGCTTTTGTCATGCTATATGTTACGAATATTTTAATCACTTGTCAGTTGCTTTTTAATTTTTTTTTTTTTTTTTTTCGGTACGCGGGCCTCTCACTGTTGTGGCCTCTCCCATTGCGGAGCACAGGCTCCGGACACGCAGGCTCAGCAGCCATGGCTCACGGACCCAGCTGTTCCGCGGCGTGTGGGATCTTCGCGGATCGGGGCACAAACCCGTGTCCCCTGCATCGGCAGGCGGACTCTCAACCACTGCGCCACCAGGGAAGCCCCCGCTTTTTAATTTTATTCATGAAATTTTTCTCATATAAAGTTTTTCATTTAAATAAGTCATTAAAATAAAGGGATTTAGCTCATAAATTTTATTTAGCCAAATTCATCCTTTTCTTTATTAAGTCCTGGGCCTCCTGAGATCTGTTAAATATTCATTTAATATTTTTGTATCTTATATTTTTCTGATTATATAGGTAATATATACTGCTGGTACAAATTCAGCCTACCCAGAAAAGGAGAAAGTGAAACGTGAAATTCTTTCTTCTCAGTCCCAGAACAGTTTGGAGAATATTCTTGTAGATTGTTTTTTGTTTATGAATCCTGTGTGTGCATGTGTGTGTGTGTGTGTGTGTGTGTGTGATTAATATAAGAGTAATATAAGCATATGGTAAAAATTTATATAAGGATATAATATGAATTCTCTTCACTAGCAGTAGCCACTTTTAAGTTCCTCTTTCTTTGTTTCTTCTGTTATTACAGCTTTAAATGATGTATTTATGCCTTTATTGATTTGTCAACTACTGGTTCTGCTTATAGATTCCACATAATGAAAGATGAGGAACTTGCATACCTCCAGCCTCTCCATGTTTTAGTTTTGGTTTGGTTACCCCTTGTAATGGTTACATTTATAATTTTAAACAATGGACAAAACCCTTTATTTTTTATTTTTATTTTTTTTATTTTTATATTTTTTTGCAGTACGCGGGCCTCTCACCGTTGTGGCCTCTCCCGTTGCGGAGCACAGGCTCCGGACGCACAGGCCCAGCGGCCATGGCTCATGGGCCCAGCCACTCCGCGGCACGTGGGATCTTCCCAGACAGGGGCACGAACCCGTGTCCCCTGCATCGGCAGGCGGACTCTCAACCACTGCGCCACCAGGGAAGCCCAATCCTTTATTTTTTGATTCATCAGTTTTTGGCACAGTCAGTAGACTACACTATGAAAATGAGAAAAATTAGCCCAAGAACATGTACTTTTTTGTCTCTCAGTTCTTGATTCGTGTTCTATGTGTGCTGTGTGTTTTTATAGCCTGTTCTGTAATGACAGTTAAGCCTTCCATGCTTTGTCTGTAGGTTGATTTTATATAGAAAATCATAACAATATTTACATTATTATGTTTGTGTATTCATTGTTGAACCAAGGTGTGTGATTGGTGTCATAGAAGAAGATAGAGCCCTAGGTCAGAAAACCTGTGCTACTTCAAGGAGTCTCTTAATTTCTTTTAATATTTCTTCACTACTTAAGTTCATGCTCAATTTTTGCTGTTTCTTGACCCTTACATCATTTTCTTCTCTGAGTCTTCTGTTTTCTCCCCTGGCATCCCTCCTGCAGTAAACGTTTTGGTGCAGAGGACACGGGGGTGAGCTTTCTGGATGCTCACTTGACCATTCTTGTACGTAGTGAAAGACTGGATTTGTAAGTAGCTGGTGTGGGTTTCCTCTTTATTTGTGGGTAGGTCTTTGTCCCCAACAGGCCCGAACCTCGGCTGGCAGGGCCGCCTGTAGGCTCTGTTCAAGTTTGCAGAGCTTGTGAACAGGCTGCTCTCCATATAGGGTGCAGAAGCGGGGAGCAGGAGATGGGCAAAGATGGTGAAAATCCCCCGCTGTGGGCCAGGGTAGCGGGCTTGGCTCTTTGTGTAAATCTTACTCTGAGTGAAGCTGCCCTTCCTCTTACCACCTGCCTCCCACTGTGCCACGTTACCCAGGCTAGCATCTGTTGCGGGCGTCTGAAGATGCCCGAGCTCTCTTCTAGTCTTTCTCAGCCCTCAGACCCTTACAATGTCCTCCCTAAGTAGATCGCCACTTTTTTTGTGCATTTCTCGGATTTTATTTTGGGGGCAAAGCCTTTTCTTTAGCTGGGGTGGTCAGATGAATGGTTGTGTATGAGGAAATGCAAAGGAGTGTGTCTGGTGGCGGGGTTTTGTGGAAGGGCCTGGCCCAGCTGCCACAGCAGGCACGTGCGCCATTTATACCGGGGATGGTTTAAACAGGATGTGGGCTCAACACTAAGGGCCATTGAAAGAAACTTAAGATAATAATTCCCTTTTCAGTTCTTTTTCCTCTTGATTGTAACAAAGAGAAAGTCTCAGTTAGCTGCTAGTCTGAAATACGTCTCTAATAGCAGCTAGTTTCCTCTGGTAACGTAGAGAACAGGAGGCAAGCCCAGATCTTTCTGCAGCAACAATATTAGTTAGAATTTAGTAAACTGTGTTTATTTTTATAGTTACCACCTACTGATGACAAAGTGACACTCGTTTTGCACTTATTATAGTGATATAAAGTTTCCTTTAAAATACATTTATTTAACTAAAACATAGTAAGATGATTTAAAGAAAAATATTAAACAATAGGATAGGTAACACTGGGATATAACAAAAATTGTGGCTCTGTAATGGGACTGACTGAAGTTTGAGAAATACTGTAAATTATTCTGTTGGGTAATTCTGTTTGCTCATCCTCCTCTCCAGGTCTTGGTATTTATTCATTAGTTCCCTGGACTATTTGGAAGGAGGCATTTCTCTGGTGTTTTGAAGGTCCTTTTATTTCAGTATGACTTTGGGAGGGGGGAAGAGTGGACAGGTGTAGGAGCCTGTCATCTTGAACTGAAATTTTGTTGAGCTGTCTTTTTGGTTTCATTGCTTTTATTTGATTCTTGAATCCGTTTAGCATTAATTTTAGTGTTTATAATGTTTAAGTGGGGATTTTTTGTCCCCCCAACCAGCCAGTCTCAGCATCAGTGGTTAAAGATGTTAGTAGCATCTCTACTCACAAATGGATTAGGTGCTAAAGGCCGTGTACAGGTCCAAACTTAAAAGGATTTAAGCTTGGTTCTCTATTTTAGTAGGCTTTTCCACCAGACAGGAGTGGAAGAGGTTCCTTGTATCATCAAACTCTAAAATCAGACTTGGGTTTCTCCATCTTGCAGATGTATGTTTTGTTTACGTCTTTCCCCCCAATAGACCCGTTTAGTCTACATTAAACATCTGCTGACAGGTAACTCCCTCTCCTGCTTACCTTCTCAGATGTTCAAGTGTATGTCTTTATAGGTGCGGTATCCTTACTTGTCAGTCTACTTTGGTTGATTCGAAGATTCATAGGGTCCTTGAACATATAGAACCATCCTTGGTTTGTTCTGGAGCTGTTACCATTAGGGCAGCACCTTCACCAGCCTTGGTCTTTACGACTCAGCCTTCTCTTAAATTAGCATTGCTCTGATAGGCATTCACCTCAGTGATGATTCTCTAGGCCAGACGTTGAACACTGGCAGGCCACACAGATGTGTTTTGTTTGAGCTGTGTGTTGGTGGCGAGGGTAGGGGGGTGGGAGGAGAGTCACCTTCCAACATTTTAAAATTGGTGTCTTTGAGACAGAAATCCAGATTCCTCTTAGTTCTTGAGATGATGATCTGCCACACCAGGGCTGAACTGTTGTGTGACAAAAATCCACTGGTACGTGCCTTTTGCCACCTACCTCCCCTGTTTCACTGCCACCTGCCTGGCCTCCTTAGGTACTTGAACTTACAACAGATCTTTTTTTTTTTTTTTTTTTTTTGCCAATAACCACACATTTTCTCTTAAAAATTTTTTTTTCTTTTCTCTTACAGTTTATCACATGGGTCTAGAACAAGCTTGTCTTGACAAGCTTTCTGATTCACTTTTTCAGAGCTGTTCCTACCGTTGAATAATTTATCATTATTTATGTGTAACATTTATAATTTTCTTCTTTTGGCTTTTAAAATTATTTCATTTTATTGTATTCCTTGTCTAATTAGCACTTTTAACAATGACTGCCTTTTTTTTTTTTACACTTAAGGAAAGGCTTTATGTTTGTATAAAATCTCCCTAAGAAGGCTAAACCCAAGTAGTGTCCAGCGTAGTGGCAGGACTAAAATTAAAGTGCGGGAGCCTGTTGCCACTGTTGCTGACGTGCAGATCTGACACACTTTTCTCTGGCGTCACGAGCCTTTGTGTTCGGCTCTGTTTTAGAACTTCCTTTTTCAGTTTTATTGCTCGTTCTTTTTTTCCCCCTAATTCATACTATTGAATATTTTAGATATAGAATACATTCTTGTCTCTAGAGGGCAAATCTTCCTCTTTCTTGCCTTTTTTCGGAGTTCTTTTCTGGAAACTTCCTAGCCTTTTCTCCTGTTCATTTTCCTGATGAGTTTTACAAGCGTTGGTCCAGTGACAAGTGTTCACGGGCTGCCCTCCCAAGCCAGGCCTCCGGGCCACCTGTTGGGTGAGGAGTGGTCAGTGTAGCAGATGCCCAGGGCCTTCACATTCTCCCCAGTGTGTTAGGAACAGCAGCGGGTTCATGGATGGCTTACAGTGTTTTACTTCTGAGCATCGTAGGTAATTGACTGTCACAAAAATAAACTTGGGACCTTTTGATTCTCGGGCAGTTTTATGAATGTCTTTGTGGAGACGGTCACCAGAACGCACTTGGTCACTGAGGGTGTGTTTCATCAGGTTTCCTTCCAGGAAGCTCATAGGCCCAAAGAGTAAAGCAAGGTGGATGCAGAAGGTGTCCCTCGTAGTGCACAGGTTTCTGCATTTTCGTGGACTTACACACGTTGGTTTAGCCCCTTTTTGATGAAAAGGTTTAAGGAAGTGACTTCATAAAACACCAGATCACCCCATTCTTGTGGAACCCCTGAGAAGTTTACCAAATAGTTGAGTAGTCAGAAATAGGAAAACGATCTGGTAGGGTATGGCAGCCCCTCCTCCAGGGGCGTGAACCACACCGGGGTTTTTGATGAGTATACTTTGACACGGTGACTTGTGGGGATGGGCAGAGTTGCTGGGTTACTGCCTTTTCCTTCCCCCCATCCCCACCCCCTGCATCTCTCCTCAGCTACGATGCTTCTGTAACAGCCCACATGGCTAAGCTTTGCCAAGACCTGTGGTTAGTATCTTTAGTACCTAAAAGATGCATATTTTTATTCAGGTAGAATTCACATAACATAAAATTCACCGTTGTAACCATTTAAAAGTGTACAATTATTGACTTAACAGCACATTCACATTGTTGTGCAGTCATCACCAACCACTCTCTAATTGCAGACCATTCTTATCAACCCCAAAAAGAAGCGCAGTTCCCATTAAGCAGTCCCTCACCATTCCCTCCCCTTCCCTGCCCCTGACAACCACCAATCTGCTTTGTGTCTCTGGATTTTTAAATTCTGGACATTTCATGTATATGGAGTCATAATATGTGGCTTTTGAGTCTGGCTTCTTTTGCTTAGTATAATGTTTGCAAGGTTCTTCCATATTGTAGCGTGTGTTACTAGCATGTGTCCTTTTATGACTAATAGTTCGTTGTCTGGATATACCACATTTTGTTTATTCATCTGTTGATAGACATTTGGGTTGTTTCCACTTTTTGGCTCTTAGGATAATGCTGCGATGAATATTCAGGTTTTTGTTTGAATATCTGTTTTCAGTCCTCTTGGGTATATAACTAGGAGTTGAGTTGTTGGGTCATGTGGTAATTCTATGTTTAACTTTTTGAGCAACCAAAAAGATACAAGTGAAGTACTAAAAATAGTAAGAGTGAAAATCCCTTTGGACCATGGACCATGATATAAAGATATCAGATTTCCTTGTTATATATTACAAAAACTTTTTCTTTGGAGTCAGGCAGAACTGGTCCAGATCTCAGCCTAACTAGTTGTGACTTTGAACCAATTATTTAACCTTTCTTAGCCTATTTTTCACCTAGAACATTCAGATAACTAAGTATTGCCTCAGGTTTACTATAAGCATTCACTGAGATGGTATTACACAGAAAGCGCTTTTTTTAGCACAGTGCTCGGCATGAAGTAATCCACATATACTGGAATAATTATTTTAGGATAATACGCAGTCACCATAGCCTGATTGCTATTCTTTGCCACAGAGAGATGGCTTCGTACTGCGGTCATACCAAAGAGGTGAATGACCCAAAAGGAAACACCTTAAACTTTGGTGTTTTATGTTGTCTTTACCGTAGATGTTTTGCATTTTTATTTTTATATTAATGCATTGTCTGTCATTCTCAAAATTTGTTACATCCCTATTTTCAAAAGTGGAAGGACCCATTGTAAAGAAGTGACATTTTTTAACCTTCCATTTGATCACTGCTTGGGTTCCTCATGTATGAACCACTTCCTGGCTCCACTCACATGGGGGGCCAGCAGATTGCTAGCGATTTGCCTTATCTCACTGCGTAAGGATTTAATGAAACTTTTAACTGAGTTAATAACTAGTTAAACAAAAATTATTTTTTCTAAGTCTTAAAATATTTTCATAAAAATTTAAAACCTCCCGTGAACAGATCATTCAGAGATTGCCACTGTTAATATTTTGATAGGTGCTTTTAAAAAACCCATGTATTTATGAACTATTTTTTTAAGAGCATTATTCAATATATAATAATGCTACTGGAAATATTGCACTTACTATTTAGGAACATATTTCCAAAGCACGAAATATTTTTCTACAACCTAGTTCTTAAAATTGAGTATTATTCCATTTTATGGATAGAACATAATTTATCTATTTTCCTTTTGGACATTGATGTTTCTAGTTTTTTCACTATCATAAACAATGCTGTGATGAGCGTCTTTGTAGCAAAAATCTTTGTGTATATCTGTGGTAATTACTTTGGGCTAAATTCCTAGATGTAGATTTTTTTTTGGATCAGAGGGTTTATATATATTTTTTAAACTTTTGATCAGTTTAACATTTAATAAGTACCCACCACTCTGTGTTGTACCCTCCCAGACTGCCGTCTTTTTATATCTCCATTCACAAGTGCATTTACTTCTGTTACAGAGGGTACCACCTGGATTTCTGTTATTGCTGTTTGTGACTATGTATGTCTTTCAATTAAAATCCACCATGCAGGTGACAGTCCCTTTGGACCATGGAGCTCCGTGGCCGCGCAGCATAGGGAGCAGTTTTATTTGTAGTCAGATTGTCAGGGTTTGTTCTTCCACTCCCTGGCCATTGATCAGACACCTCTTCTTGAACAGCATTCCTGTGTCCTCAGCCTCACCTCTTATTTCATGTATTTCTATACTCTTGTTTGGTGTAACCTGGTCTGATTTGGTAAAGCTTATTTCTCTGTTTTTCCCTTGGGGCTTCTTTTCTGTGGCCACTCTAGACGTTTGAGGGATGATGGATAAAAATGCTTTCCTGTTTCTTCCCTGGGTGATGGTTCTGAGATACATTCACAAGGCTTCTTAGAAAATCCTGTGGGACTCAGCACTTGACAGAAACATCTGTAACTCATAGAGGTGGCCAGCTTCGTAATGAATCCTTGTATTGACTCTCTCTGTGTTTCATTCCCAGTGTCCCTCACTCCTGCTCCCTGGAACCACATTCCAAAATAAACTACCTGCCGGCTAGTCTTTGTCTTGCCTTTTATTTTAAGTGGAACCCAGGCTGAGTCATTTGTGATCACGGACAGGTAACTCACTCTTTGAGTCGCAGTTTTCTCATATTATAAATTTGGAGAGGGTCATGTCTACCTCATATAATCCTTTCCTTCACCAGATACTTACTAAAACACTACTATATGCCCGATACTGTCCTGGGTATAGAAATATGTAGTAGTGAGCAAGACAAGGAAGACCCTGCCTTCATTGAGTTTACATTCTGATGAGGGAGACAGACACGGAAGGAAACAAAGACAAATTTCAAATAGTGAAAAGTGCTCTGCAATAAATAAAAAGTCATGAGGGAATGCTACTGTGAGATGCTGTCTGAAATGAGGACCGAGTGGTGAGGACAGGCTGGATGTGGGGAGAACATCTTGAGCAGAGGTGCTGTGAATGGGACTTTGCACTTGCCAAGTGCTCAATAAACGTTGGGTAGTATTAGGAGTAAGGTTAGATCAAAGGGATAACCTGTCATTAACTACACAGCAGTAGGTGACCAGTTTTGTCTCATGAATGGACAAAAATTGGCTTCATAGAATAAGCACATAATTGTACAGGATGTGAATAGAGTTGTGCAGTACATTTTTCTTTACCAATGTAGTGAGTTACATTGATTGATTTGCTTTGCATTCCTGGTATAAACTTCACTTGGTTGTGATGTATTATCCTGTTTATGTATAGCTGGATTCAATTTGCTAATATTGTGTTGAGAATATTGCAACAAAATATTAGCAAATTGGTCTGAGATATTGGTCTCTTGTTTTCTTTTAACATCTTTGTTTTTGGAATCAGTGTAATGTTGGCTTCATAAGATGAATTGCAAAGTGTTCTCTCCTTTCTACGTGGTGGAAGAGTTTATGTAGGATTGGTATTCTTTTTCCTTTAAGTGTTTGGTACAATTCTTCAGTGAAGCCATCAGGCCTAGAGTTTTCTTTGTTGGAAGACTTTTAACTATGAATTCAGTTTCTTCATTTCTATAGGACTGTTCAAATTTCTTTTTGACTTTGATAAGTAGATTGCATCTTTCAAGGAATTTGCCTGTTTCATCCAGGTTGTCAAATTTGTGGCTAAAATGTTGTTTCTGATATTCCCTTATTATCCTTTAAAAATTATTTTATTTATGATAAAAGTACATACATAAAATTTACCATTCTGACCATTTTTAAGTGTACAGTCCAGTGGCATTAAGTGCATTTCACAATGTTGTACAACCCCTTACTAGCCTATTAATGTCTATGGCATCTGTAGTGATGTCCTCTCCTTTATTCTTTTTTTTTTTTTTGCGGTACGCGGGCCTCTTACTGCTGTGGCCTCTCCCGTTGTGGAGCACAGGCTCCGGACGCGCAGGCTCAGCGGCCATGAGAACCTCCCGGACCGGGGTACGAACCCATGTCCCCTGCATCGGCAGGCGGACTCTCAACCACTGCGCCACTAGGGAAGCCCCCCTCCTTTATTCTTTTTTTTTTTTTTTTTTTTGCGGTATGCGGGCCTCTCCCTGTTGTGGCCTATCCCGTTGCGAAGCACAGGCTCCGGACGCGCAGGCTCAGCAGCCATGGCTCACGGGCCCAGCCGCTCCGCGGCATGTGGGATCTTCCCGGTTCAGGGCACGAACCCGTGTCCCCTGCATCGGCAGGCGGACTCTCAACCACTGCGCCACCAGGGAAGCCCCCCTCCTTTATTCTTGATACTGGTAATTGTGTCTTCTTTTTCTTTCCTGATCAGTCCTGCTAGAGGTATATCAATTTTATTGATCTTCTCAAAGAGTTAGTTTTTAGTTTCATTGATTTTTCTCTATTATATTTTGGTTTTCAATTCCATTGATTTCTGCTCATAATTCTGTCTTTCCGTATGATTGCTTAAGGTTTAGTTTGCTCATCTTTTTCTAGTGTTTTAAAGCTTGTACTCTTTATTGTTATTTGAGACCTTTTCTCTTCCTGTATAAGCATTTAATGCTATAAATTTCCTTCTAAGCATTGCCTTATTTGCAGGTCACAAATTTTGCTTGGTTGTACTACTTTTTATTCTATTTAACATATATTCTAATTTCCCTTGTGACTCCATCTTTGACCCAGGTATTATTTAGAAGTATGTTGTTTAATTTTCAAGTAGAGTTGACCCTTGAACAGTGTGGGTGTTTGGAGTGCTGACCCCCATGCAGTCGAAAATCCGAGTATAACTCTGTAGTTGGCCCTTCATATCCATGGTTCTGCATCCGTGGATTCAACCAGCCATGGATTGTGTAGTGCTGTGGTATGTACTTATTGAAAAAAAATCATATAAGTGGACCCTTGACATTCAGACCTGTGTTGTTCAAGGGTCAGCTGTATTTGGAGGATTTTCCATCCATCTTTCTGTTGTTGATTTCTAGTTTAATTTTGTTGTAATCAGGGAACGTACTTTGTATGATTTTAATTTCTTTAAATTTATAGAGGTGTGTTTTATGGCCCAGAATATGGTCTGTCTTGGGGAATGTTCCTTATCCATTTGAAAAAAAATGTGTAATTTTTTGTTGTTGGGTGGAGTATACTATAAATGTCAATCAGGTCAAATTGTTATTGTTTTTCAAGTCTTCTATATTCTTACTGATTGATATGACAGCGTATTACAGCATGGGTGGCTGGCTTAAACAACAGAAGTTTATCTACTTACAAGTCAGGAGATTGGAAGTACAAGATCCAAGCATTGGCAAGTTTGGTTTTTCCTGAGGCCTTTCTTCTTGGCTTGTAGATGTCTTCTCCCTGTGTGTTCACATGGTCTTTCCTCTGTTTGTGTGCATCCCTGGTGCCACTTCCTTCTCCAATAAGAACAGATTGGATTAGGGCCCCACCTTTGTGACCTCATTTAACCTTAAACTACCTCTTTAAAGACCCTATCTCCAAATATAGTCGAATTGGGGGTTAGGGCTTCAACATATGAATCTGGAGGAGGGCGAGGGACATTTCAGTCCATGACACTGATTTTCTGTCTACTTGTGTTATTGATTACTGAGAGAGGAGTGCTGAAGATTCCTACTATATTTGTGGATTTACCTGTTTCTATAAGTTTTTGCTTCATGTATTTTGAAGTCTTATCTCAGCTCTCATATTCTGTGATTCACTATTTGCCCACCTCCACAGTTGAAGAATGGTAAAATGAACACCATATACTTACCACCTAGATTCTGCAATTAACATTTTACATATTTGCTTTATTAAATATCCATTCTCTGTTTCATCAATTTGCCTTATTTTTTGGTGGATTTCAAAGTAAGTTGTAGTCACTTTATCTCTAAATACTTAAGCATACATGTTGTTAACTAGAATTTAATAATAATTTAAAGTTCTTTTTTTGTTTGTTTTGCAGTAAACTTCATATGGCAAAATGTACAGATCTTGAGTTAATCGGTAAATTCTGCTGTCCATAGTAATACTGTATACTTGTCCTGTGATGTGGGCCTTCTTGGACCATTGTATATTATCTGTTACTTTCCTCATAGGTTTCTGGGATCTGATTTTTGCTCATCTTAAGAGGAGGACTTAATGGTAGTGTTATCTGAGTTAAGTAATCAGGTCTGTATTTTTAGGGGTTTAGTCCTAGACAGAATTAAAATGATTGTATAAATAGTATCCATTATTAATTCAGTAAATATTTTATTTATTTTTAGTCTTTAATTGTGTAAAATACACATAACATAAATTTGCCATCTTAACCATTTTTAAGTGTATGGTTCCATGGCATTAAGCACATTCACGTTGTTGTGCATTTGTGGCTAGAACTCTTCATCTTGCAAAACTGAAACTCTATACCCACTAAACAGCTCCCTATTCTTCTCTCCCCCCAGCCCCTCAAAACCACCTTTCTATTTCCTGTCTCTGAATTTGACTCCTTAGGTACCTCATAGAAATGGAATCATAGAGTATTTATCGTTTTGTGTCTGGCTTATTCCCTTCAGCATAATGTCCAAAAAGTTTATCCATGATGTGGCATGTGAGAACTTCCTTCCTTTTAAAGACTGAATATAATTCATTATATTCTGCTGTATGGATATACCACATTTTGTTTATCCACTTATCCATCAATGGATGCTTGGGTATTTATTGAGCAACTCTTATATATCAGTCACCTTTCATTAGATAAACACTTGTTGACTGCCTTTATGGACCTGATCCTGTTATAGGCATGAGGGATACTGCAGCAGTGAACACAGGCAGACAAAATTGTTGCCTTCAAGAGGCTTATATTCTAGTGGGGACTGAGGATGGGAAGATGGACAATACACAGAGAAATGTATTTCTTGATTCCAAATTGCATTTTTTCACATTTTAGTGTTTCTAATATTGGGTTGTACTTTACAGTTGATGCCATCTTAGAATTATTTGACAGTGTTTCTTTTTTAGTAACACCTAAAATAATGGTATATCTTACAGTCAGTTTGAATCATAGATTTGGTGAATCACTATTAATAAGTCAATTGTTGATAAGTGCTGTGAAAAAATAAACCAGAACAAAGGGGATAGAGAATTACATGGGGTATCCACAAATAAGGTGACATTTGAGCAGAGCACGTGTTCAGTACAGGTGATATTTTTTTCATAGCAGGACTTCCTCCCTGCAGGACATAGTGTGTTGGTTCACGTTCTGTTCTCACTCTGGACTGGTAACAGCTTGTGGACTAGTTACTTTGAGCAGCATTGGTATAAAGGGTAGAGCCCTAGGAGGTGGTGGGTGGAGATGGGGGTTAGGGAACAGTTTGCAAGGTGGGCCCAGATCTTGTAGGCATGGTAAGGGCGAGGGTGACAGAATTTTCCATCTTAGGAACTGGCAACAGTTCTACTGGCTCGCCACAAAAACTTTGGGTCATCTTTGATTTCTCCATTTGCCCATACATTATACCCAGTTAGCCAGCAAATCCTGCTGCTGTACCTTCCAAACATACTCCAGTTCTGACCACTCTCACTACCCCCACCCAAACCACCCTGGTCCAGGCCATCATCATCTTTTGTCCGGATTATTATGATAGCCTCCTAACTGGTCTCCTTTCTTCTATGCTTGCCTTGCTGTAATCTCTTCTCAATTTAGCAACCAAAGCAATCCTTTGAAAACATGTCTGATCATGTTACTCCTTTCCTGAACATCCCAAGAGCATCCTGTCACTCTCCAAGGAAAGGTTAAGTCCTTATGGCCTATAGGGTTCTACACTGTTTGCTCCTCGACTTCTTTGGCCTTATATCCTGCCTCTCTGCTTTTTGCTTATTCTGCTGTTAGCTGCCTTGGCAGCCTTACTGTTTCTTGATCGTATTGAGTGTGTTTCTGTCTCACAGCACTTGGACTTGCTCTTTTCCCTGCCAAGAATACTGCTCCCCAGATATCTGCAAGGCCCACATCCTCAGGTGTCTGCTCAAATTTCACCTTGTCAGAGGGCCTTCTAATCATGCTATAAAAAAGAGCACCCTTCTTTCCCTACTAGCACTATGTTTTCCCCTAAACCAGGATAGGCTAGTTATGCTGCAGTAGCAAACGGCTCTCAAATGTCAGGGACCTGAAACGACAAGGTTTGTTTCTTACTGCAGGCGTCCCTCCATTGTGAGTCGCCTGGCAGGGCCTGTCCCGTGTTGTCTTGAACTCTGGCATCCGGCTCGTAGCATGGCCACCATCTTGATCATTGGCCAAGGGAAAGGCCATTCACTGGCTCTCCAGTATTTGCCTGGAAGTAACATCTATTATGTTGACTTGGCCAAAGCAAGTCACATTGCCATATGCCACTTCAGTTAGGGGCAGGTGTGGGTGGGTAGCAGTCCTATCTTTTATCTGAAAAGAGAGCAGGAAATCCATGGTGGGTAACACAGCCTCGCTCTTTACCGCTTAATTTTTCTATAGCATTTATTTGTATCTGACATGATATTTACCTTGCTTTGTGTATTTTCTTTTCTCTGCTGTCTAGACTGTAGGTACCACAAGGGGAGGGACTTTGTCCATCATTTGCTGCTATACCCCAGGACCTAGGATAATGCATGGTCTGCAGCAGTAGGTGCTTATTAATTGTAGAGATATGAGTGAGAACACCAAAGCAAACCATTCATTTGTTCATATGGCGACATGTAAGCCATTGGGAGTGTGGAGCAGGAAGGTTTGAGGAGAGAGCACACTTACTAGAGAAGAGCAGTAGCATTACTGGTCAGTGGAGAGTGTCAGTTTGAGATTTGAGACCATGAACCTACAGTGGAATCATGCAGGCAGCAAGGAAGAGGCAGGAATGAATAAATAATGGGACCCATTTCACAAGGATCGGTGAAGTCCAAGTTGAAGGAGGAAACCTTCAAGGTGCACCTCTGTCACCTCTGCTCCGTCTTCAGTCCTGTCGGAATAATAAGGGAGGAGCTTGCCTTTCACCAAGGAGGCCCAGTCTCCTGGGATTGTGACTGCGGTGGTTGGAGCAGTTTTCCCTATATTCATTCTTTTTTTTTTTTTTTTTTTTTTTTGTGGTACGCGGGCCTCTCACTGTTGTGGTCTCTCCCGCCGCGGAGCACAGGCTCCGGACGCGCAGGCTCAGCGGCCACGGCCCACAGGCCCAGCCGCTCCGCGGCACGCGGTATCCTCCCGGACCGGGGCACAAACCCGCGTCCCCTGCATCGGCAGGCGGACTCCCAACCACTGCGCCACCAGGGAAGCCCCTTATATTCATTCTTTATTTACTTCTCACTACTCTTGAGGTAGTGTCTCTTATCTTCATTTTACAGGTGAGGAAAACAGGCTGAAATTGCTTGCGTTAGGACTTAGGTTGGTCAGGCTCACAACCACGGTGCTTTCCGGTACGTTTGGGGTACTAGGTGGAGGGGACTCCACTTTCTGGGGGGCGGGGAGCTCCATTAGCTCTTAGATTCCCTGGAGCCTCGATTGCATCTTGGTCATGAAAATAGTATGCAGCCACTTTACCGATGGTTCCAGTTTAGCTGTTTGTAAGACCGTACCAGAGAGGAAGTAGTTGGGCTATTTTTATATATGCAAACAAGTGCAGTTACCACACTACCAACCATAACTAGTAGATTCACTCCCCATTGAAGTGCACCTCACACAATCTGAGAATGTCTCTGTCTGAAAGTGTCCGTGACGCTTTCCTGTGGTCTTGCCTGTTGATGATCTGGACATTTCATTCCCTCAAGGAGCTGTGCTAGGCTTTATGGCCAACATAGAGAAGAGAAGGCAGGTGGCCTCCCTCGGGAATCTTTAATGTAGTCGGGAAGGCGAAACAGGTTCCAGACCCTGACTCCTCAACTAGTACCTGGAAACGGGGATGCAGGTTGGGGGAAGAGCCCCTCAGGCTAAAATGGGAGAGACTGATGTAAGGAAGTGGGAACTGAGCTGTTGTTTGAAGTCTGCGTGAGATTTTTTTTTTTTTAAGTGAAAATCCCATAGTACCTTTTTTAAATTCATATGTATGGAAAATGTAACAAGTATTAACATTTTAAATAATCTGATTTACTTAATGAACATTCTGATATGGAGAGGAAACGTCACTCTTGAAACACTTTTTCCTCATATAATTTCAAATTATTAAGAATTAAAAACATAATACTTTATAGTTTGATAAGATTTAGCCTATCACTTCTCTACTCAAAGGTTATTAAATCTTACAGTCTGAGCCAGTATTACCACCACACAACTGTAAAATAAATTTATTGATGATAACTTTATAGAATTTACTCCCTGTATTTGATGTTACAAACTTTAGGGTCTTTGAGATATGCAGGATCCTTGCATGTAACCGGCATAAACCCCATTATTTGAGCTCTCTTAATTGCTTTTGTGATTTCTTTTTGTTTCTTCCCACAAAGACCTGCTATGTGCCTTCCATAAATGCATCTAGTAAATGGAGAAATAAACTGGGATAAAAGCTGTACATTCTTATAATCTACACGTTTTCCACACAAGATAGATTTTTTCAGAGGCTCCTTATAAGGATTTTCCATTGGAACAGGCAGGTCCTCATTGCTGGTTGCCTGTTTATATTGTGAACAACTTCTCCACAGCACTGCATGAGCCCCAGAATCTGTGAGGCAGACAGCAGCCGTTAGGAAGTGCGTTAACGTTCCCCTTCCTAGCCCACTGCAGAGGGCTACCATAGCTGCCATGGTTCGTTGCCCTTCCTCTGCGTGAGATTTAGACAAGGCTCCAGGGTGCCCGTGGTGGAAAATCTCAGCAGACCACTGCAGGCAGCAATGTTAGCACTTTTAACCGCTTCTTAAATTTCTTAAAGTAAATGTTTATGTACGTGAATCCCAATCATGCTCAGGAGCTAACTGATCAGTTTGATAGAAAACATACTCCCCTGTCTATTTCTCTATACTTTGGTGACCGTTTTCTGAAAAGGTATTCCATGGAAGTAAACTTGGTTTGGTCTCGTCTAAGAGCCAGATGATAGTGGAGCCTGCATCAGCCGATTTCGCTTGTTTTCCAGTGCCCTTTGATCACTTACCTCTGCAGGAAGATGCTTTGAAAATATATGTTAATAAGAATTAAATTCCAGAGTGTGTGAACTTTGTCTTCATTCTAATTCAAAAGAAGTGAATTCTCTTGCTTTTCAGTCGTGTGGTTTTTAAAATCTTAGGGACAGTCATTCTGAAAGCAGTTTTGTTTTTCCCTCCAGACAAAGCACCTGTGTCCAAGGGTCTTTTACTGGTCCCCAGTGCCCTGTCCCTCCTGCTGGCCCTCCTCCTTCCACACTGCCAGAGGTTCTTTGTGTACGACCTTCAGGCAGTCAAGGACGACTTCCAGGTGAGCTCCGCTCCACTGGCCTCTGGGAGGGGAGAAGGCAGGCCTTCTTCTTTGATTTACCTTTCTTCCTGCCATTCTTAGTCTCTCAAAGCCTCTAAATTTGTAAGAAATATTATTTATTATTAATATTCCACTAACAAGTAACTTCTCTAGTTGTATTTATTGATAATTTCAGCAAAGCAGATTATAATGAAGGAGTTGCAGTATTTCCTTTTACACATCTCTTTTCAGCTTCAGTTTTTACTCATGGGAATGCAATTTTTAATTTCAAGAGAATTAAACAATGTTAAATCTATTTTTTGTATGATTAGCATGCATACTTAACATTTTCAAAAACTTGCCTCAGTTTGAATATCTGTTAGAGGAGCTAAGCTCTCTCAGCTCTAATAGATTGAGAGTCTGTGAATTACTTTTATAGTGGTAGTTAAACCAAGTAGGAAATTTCTCTTGGGTTTCTGCTGGTGGGAAGAGCAGAAGTCTGTGGCTTTCAAGATTTATGGGTTGATCACATGAAAAATGCTGGTGCTGGGTCTTGTCTGTGAGCTGGAGTGCAAAAGGGGTATTCCGGTACCATTTCCAGCTTGACAGGGATTTCCCCACGCCAACAATAAGCAATTCTCAGACACCAACTTGGGTGTCCTACAGTTGAACTCAGTTCTGATGCCATCTTCCCAGAGAGCATCAGATTCCACAGGGTTAGGGCTCAGTCCCACAGGACTGCCCACTGTGCTCGCACTTCAGATGCCAGTCACCAGCCCAGGTAGTTACTTGGACTTCTGACCGAACGGCTATAAATCGGAGTTCCCACGACCCCCTCCCTGGGCTCAATTAATTTGCTAGAACAGTCCACAGAACTCAGAGAAACATTTTATGTACTGGATTACCAGTGTATTATTAAAGGATATAGATGAACATCCAGATGGAAGAGATGCATAGGGCAAGGTAAGGGGAAAGGGTGCGGAGCTACCGTGCTCTCTCTGAGCCCCACTCTCCTCAGATCTTCACATGTTCATCACCCAGGAAGTTCTCAGAACCCTGTCCTTTGGGGTTTTTATGGAGATTCATTACATAGGCAGGATTGATTAACACTGGCCATTGACAGTTGATCCACCCTCCAGCCCCTCTTCCTCCCCGGAGGTCAGGGTGTGGGACTGAAAATTCCCACCTTCTAATCACAAGGTTGGTTCCCCTGGAAGCCAGCCCCCATTCTTAGGTGCCTCCAAAAGTCACCTCATTAACATGACAAAAGACACCGTTATAGCTTTCTTCACTTTGTAAATTCCAATGGCAAAGACCAAAATATATTTCTTATTATAAATCACAATATCAGAGAGTGTTAGTGCAAATTATGGTTATAACCTGCCACTTTTCTTTGCTAAATACTTCATTAGCCATTTTAAGCATGATAATCCATTCTTGAGCACTGACATCTTTTCTTCATAGGGATGTCATTAATGCCATTGCTTCGGTGGGCTTTGCCAAGTTCCTGTGATTCAGTTATTTATCCATACTGCTGCTTTCTGTTGGAATATAATAGAGCTTCAGTATGATTTCAGTTGCTGTAATACAATGATTCTTAATCCTGTCTGCACAGTAGAATCACCTACATAAAGTGTTTTTTTTTTTTTTTTTTTTTTTTGATGCCAAGACCTCACCCTAGACCAGCTGAGTCAGGGAGCCTAGTGGTGGGGCCTGGGCATTGGTGTACTTTTTTAGAAAGATCCCCAGGGGATTCTAGCATATGGCCAGCCCTGAGAACCACTGCTGTAAGGCAATGTCAGGGCCCTGTGGCCCTGAGTTGGTACCTTTCTGTTTGGGGGGTTAATTTGGTTCACCTGGCTAAGTTGGCAACAGTCCCCTTCTCCTGCACCACTTTGTGGGCATTTGTGCTCTAGAGGTGGGACCTGCCTGGATGGAGGACAGTCACCCTCTGTCTAGGAGTGCAAATAGCCACACTCTCCTGGCAGAACCTCTTAAGGAGCCCTTAGTGTGCATTTCTAAGAGCTGCTACAGAGATATGGAGAGTTTCAGTTCTACCTTGGGGAATCTGAGCTTAGAGTATTAAAAATAAGCAGTATAATGTAAACGTAATAAATGTGCCAAGGAAGAGACCTGAACAAGTCTTACTCCTATTTGTTATTCTTTTTTAAATCCCCATCTAGATTTGGCGGTTGATTTGTGGAAGAATAATTTGCCTTGATTTGAAAGATACTTTCTGCAGTAGTCTGCTTATTTATAATTTTAGGATATTTGAAAGAAGATATGGAAGCAGAAAATTTGCAGTAAGTTTTTATGTATTTTCCCTTTGCTACTTAGGTGATAGAAAAAAATGTTTCTGTTTTCTTGTTTTTAAATAGTTTTATTTTGTTAAGCTTGGTGTTTCATTAACAATTATCTTTTTATTACATGATCCTCTGTCTGATTTGGAACATGGACATTAACCAAAGAAAAAATTTAAATTTAAGCGATTAGCATAATAAAATAATAATGATGATAACAGATAATAATATCAGTGTGAGTGGGCAATAACTTTTTTTTTTTTGGCTGCACTGAGTCTTTGTTGCCGCGCGCGGGCTTTCTCTAGTTGCGGCGAGTGGGAGCCACTCTTCGTTGAGGTGCACGGGCCTCTCATTGCGGTGGACTCTCTTGCTGCGGAGCACGGGCTCCAATCACGCGAGCTTCAGTACTTGTGGCTCACGGGCTCCAGAGCACAGGCTCAGCAGTTGTGGCGCACAGGCCCAGCTGCTCTGCGCATGTGGGATCCTCCTGGACCAGGGCTCGAACCTGTGTCCCCTGCATTGGCAGGCGGATTCCCAACTACTGCGCCACCAGGGAAGCCCAGCAATAACCATTTTAATAAGGATTTTTATTTTAATAAAATTCTAATCACTTATTTTGCTTAATGGTTTGTGTATTAGTTGTAAAAATAAGTCATGCTATAAATATCTTTTCTTCAACATACTTAGAAATTATGGAAGTTAATACATTTGACCAATATGGTTTTACTCCCTCACTTTGAAAAGTCTATTCAAACAAAAAACAAACTTTAAAAAATATATATATACCTGAGCTGGTTCTAAATAAATAAATGTTAGTTTATTTTTAGAAGACTCCTCTCTATAATGTTCTTCCTGTTTTATTTTTAGTCCTTTCTGCTGGGTTCCTGGGTTTTGTCGGCGGTGGGTGACTTTATCCTCGTTGAAGCTGTGCGGTATTCCTTTGGTATCACTGCAGCCAGGAATTTGCCTTCTGGATTGTAAGTAGCTCTCAAATATTAGCTTAATTCATAACTACTTAAATCTGACTTAAAGCATTATTATACATGAAAGTCAGTAAGAGAATATTTTAAACTTTTAGATATAGTAAAATTGATTTTATATGTAAAAATTCCAGTGTATACTTAACATTTTCATTATGTTCTTGACACAGAATCTGTTTTACACTCACTCTTTTTTTTAGCTTTCAAATCTCATATTTTAGAGAATTTTTAATGAATTTTCTCTTCTGGTCCTGAAGATAGAATTGTGTTTTCATAGTGAAATTTTGTCTTTGTAACTTTGTTAACTAATTAAACATAAAAATACAAAATTTAATTAATTAGATTAGGAAACAAAATTTATTTGTCTGAAGTTAAGCTTCTGAAGAATGTTGCTTTTCTTAAATTATATTGTTTATATATTTCCACCAAAGGTAAAAGAAAATCAGTATATAGGTTATAACTTTGTAGCCAATCTGCAGTGGGCAACCTAACTCATAGAGTGTCTGTGCTTTCATATTGTGTTGGTTTTCTTTCAAAACAAAATGAGAAAACATGTATTAGTTTATGAAATGATTGGCATTTAGGAGCAGAGTTGTTAGCACATATAAATGCCTTTAAAGCATCTCTGAATTAAGTTTCTGAGACAGTTTTTAAGATATGAGATACTATAAAATAAAGGTAACATATTTAAAATTTGTGTGTACTAACTTCAGCCTTATTTTAATTTTCAGTATATATTTTTGAGAACTGTTAGGCTATTGCAAGTACCTTGATTTAGATTCACTTTGTATCTCTATTTTTAAAATACGGTTAGTGATCTTATAGCTCTCACACTTACATTGTTAATATTTATGGTAATAGCTGTCCTTCGTGGGATTTACTGAATTATTGGCATGAGTATTGATGTTTAGTTGTCTTAATAATGTATGATTCTGAATAATATTTTAATGGAGACACATAAAGTTCTGTGTCATAATTATGCAGTTTTTTAGTTGTACGGGTTGTAATTGCAGTTAGACTAAGAAGTTTAAGTTGACTATTCTGCTATTGTGGTAAATAGTGTAGTCATTAGGAATGATTCCATGTTGATTCAGAAAAGAAGTAGCATTACTAAATCATTAGTTTTCCCCTAACGTTTCTCATTGAGGCCAATTCTTTTTGGTTCTTTATAAGGCCTACTGAATTGTAGAAGGGTTATGTGTATCGTGTATGTTTGTGTTAGAATAAATTTAGTGGATGGGTAGTAACATAGCTTTTAATTCTTATTTACATCGTCCCCTTGTGTGATGACTTTTATTTTCTATTGCACATAGAGTTGAATGACAGTTATTTCTTTGAATGAATGACACTTTTTTCTTTATGGAATCGTGACTGGTACATATAAGGAAGATTGATTCAATTTTGAAGTTGGTGGCAATGTTTTTACTAATTCTTAAGGCCAGGAGGCTTTTACCTATTTAAATCTTAGCTAGTAGCAAGAATTGAAAATTTGAGTAAATTCAAAAGTTATAGGATCCCCTTTGAAAGACAGTGTGAATGTTAATTCAGACATCACCTGAATGAGAATATATTTCTCTTTCCTTTTAAATCATGAAACATTATAATATGTCTTTTTTGAATCTTGACGCGTTCTCAAACATAGACTTCTTGGAACCTAAATCTTTACTTCAATAAACTTTGCATTTTGTAAATATATCTTTTATTTGATGGTAAGCAAAGCTTCAAAAACTCAGGAGAGGAAACTTTTTTAGTCAATGTGTTTTATAATTTGCAGTGTTTTCCACATAATGTCTTGTTACCTTTTTCTTTCTCATCAATGCCAAGTTTACCTGCACTTCCTGCAATTCTTCACTTCCTATTTAATTCTCTCTCTTTTTTAACCTCACCACTATTAAAACTTCTCTTATAAAGGTCACCAGTATCCAACTAATTTCTAAAGCCAATGGCTTGTTTTCACTTGTCTTATCTGACCTTTCAGTGGCACATTAAATGCTTTTGACATCCCGTTATTTCATGAAATAACCTGCTCACCTGAATCCTAGCACCCTACTCTCTCCTGGTCCTCTTTGACCTCCTTTACTCTTTGCAGCTCCTTTCTCAAGCTTACTCCAGGTGCTCTCTCTGTGCCGTCGCATCCACCCCCATGACTTCAACTACAGTTAGCATCTGTTGTTTGTTTCCCAGCTCTCTATTTCCAGTCCATATTGCTTTCTTGATCTTTCTTCAGTCATATTTCCTAGTGACTTCTAAGACTCAAGGAAAATTCATCATGTTCAGAAGCTCTTACCTCCTCTGATCACCTCTCTTTTTGCACTCTCATCTCCTCCTCCTTCTGTACTCCTTATTTTAATTAATGGCATTTTCATCTACTCAGTCATCCAAGCTGGAAATCTTTCCCTCTTCTCATCAGTGGCGTAGGGCACCGACTTTTATTCATTCGAAGTCCTATATAAGTCAGCTTTTCATCGCATCTCCTTGACTCCTTCTGTCATTATCCCAGTCTTAACTAGCCTTTTCTTGCCTAGATTTTTGCAGTAACTCTCCAACTAGTCTTCCTATCAATTCCAAAGTATTTCATGCAATGTTTTCAGAAGCTGTCTTTCTAAAATACAAGTTTGACCATGCTAATCTTCCTTTTAAAAACCTCTAAGTCCTTATTTTCTTCAGAATAAAAATCAAGCTTCTTCAAGGTGGCATCAGGGCCGTCTAGAATAGTACAGATGGCTTAGGCTTTGCCATCACATAGCCCAATTTACCTGAGATTCCAGCTCTGCCGTTTATTATTTGTGTGTCATCTTGAGCAAGTTACTTCTCTCAACTTCCCTCATCTGTAAATTGGGGCTCATACTCTGTAATTCACAGGGCAGTGGAGGGAACTAAGTAAGGTCACCTATGCAGACATCCTAGCAGTAGCAGCCTCCCCACCCCATATATTGTTGTTTGTTTCTTTCCCTTCAAAGCCCTCATAATCTGACCCCAGTCCAATGTTTCAAGCCACTCCCCCATCAGTCATTCAGCTTTCTTAACATGCTATGTATTTGTATTCTCGTACCTGCTGGTTTTCTTTCTGCACCCTGTTGCCCTTTGGCAGGACTAATTGTCCTTTTTTAAAATAAATTTATTTATTTTATTTATTTTTGGTTGCATCGGGTCTTCATTGTGGTGCGCGGGCTTCTCATTGCGGTGGCTTCTCTTGTTGCGGAGCACGGTCTCTAGGCCCACGGGCTTCAGTAGTTGTGGCACGTGGGCTTCAGTAGTTGTGGCATGTGGGCTCAGTAGTTGTGGCTCGTGGGTTCTAGAGCACAGGCTCAGTAGTTGTGGCGCATGGGCTTAGTTGCTCTGCAGCATGTGGGATCTTCCTGGACCAGGGCTCGAGCTCGTATCCCCTGCATTGGCAGGCAGATTCTTAACCACTGCGCCACCAGGGAGGTCCCCCCACCCCGACTAGTGTCAAGTAGAGTCTGGTGCATACTCGGCTCTCAGTAAGTGTTTATTGAATGACTATAGTCTGTTTCCAAAGGAAAGTGAATTTAGAGTAGGTGGGGGCTGATGGCAATGGCCTTTACAGCATCCTCAGGTGCTTGCTTCTGCAAATTTTGCTCTGCATCAGTAACAGTGATGAGTTGAACATAGTTGTTTGTGTAGGAATCATGGAAGTTTGGTGTTTAGAATACAAAGTACTGGATTTAGACCACCAATTTGGAGTATAAATTAGACCAAAGGGAGCTGCATCTAGTTGGAAAATAATTCAATCAAATTATTTCAAACAATAGCTCCAATATTTTGCCTGCTGACCTGATTGACATCATGACTCACCTGCACATAGAATTAAATCCAAAAAGTCAACTATGTATTTAGATAAGGCTTGAATATGAAACACGAATTGGATGCTTTTCTCCCAGTAATTCATGAAAATGTTTTATACAGGTTTTAAAAGTAAAGATAATGAATTTATTAAAATACTTTAGTGTATTTAATTATGCTGCCGCAATAATAAGATCTCACAAAGGAGGAAGAGTTCTTAAAGTTTATTATTTGTTTTCAGGAGAGAAGGGACTTGATGATATCATACAGAATATCCACTGACCCTAAGTTAGTAAAGTGAATTTAAAGAGATCGAAGACAAACAATGACCGTTCATAACATTTCACTGTTTATGTTGCTTAGGGACCGTAAACTACCCGAGCGGAAGCTCTTTCTGCGCACGCTCCGAAGATAATTGCGGTATAGCATGACACTAATGACTCGAGCCTGAAATTGTTTTGAAACAATGTAGTAGAGAATCACATCCAGACAGGTGCTGAGGTTCATGAGGAAGGTGGCAAAGGCTCCCCACGGGTTGTAGCTGTTCTCCTCCCCTCCCAGCATCAGGAAAGCAAAGCAGATGTGGAAAGGCATGAAGCAGACGAGCACCTGCACCATGAGCGTGATAATGATCCGTATAGACTTCTTCTTGACTTTTGGCTTCAGCTTAGATGTCTTACCGTGAAGGAGACTATGAATAATGACCAAGTAGCACCCAATCATGATGAACAGAGGAATCAAGAAAAAGAAAATCAGTCGAGTGAAGTTCAGCGCATTAATAGCTTTTAAGTGGATGATGTCAGAAATCTTGAGGCAGGTGGCAGGGTTGGAGGCTTTATCTGGGTCTTCATAGAGCAGTAGGAGTGGGATGGTGGTTGTCAGGGTCATTATCCAGACTCCCACACACGCTAGCATGGCCTTGCATGTGTTTTTAAGTTCCTTGGTGTATTTCGGCTGTACAATGGCCATGTATCTGTCGGCACTAATGAAAGCAAGAAGCCATAGAGCAATACTTGGATAAAACACTGTGAGAGCCCCAAGAATCTGGCAGAAGTACTCTCCAAACGGCCATTCACCTTTTGCGTAATAAAACATTCGAAAGGGTAAGCTCATTATAAATATCAAGTCCAGTAGTGCCACATTCATCATATAGATGGTTACAGTGGTTCTCTTCTTGGTGGTACAACTGAAAACCCATAAGGCAGTGACATTAACGAATAAGCCAGTTACGAAGATACAGCTGTAGAAGACAAGGGCTGCTGTTTTGTATTCATCTGGATATGGGTCGATAGAAGGGCCAGGTTGAGCTTGACTGTGAGGGGTGGTCATCTTATAGCTTGTTGTGGGCATGACACTTAGAAACTGTAAAATAGTTAAGAATAGGAGGAATAAAACTCTTGTTGAAAAAATAAATGCTTAACATTCTCACACTCGACTTGGCATATCAGTGGATTTTAATTTTGACAGTATTTTATGTCATAGAGTCAATATATGTGTCTTAGTATTTATTAAGAAATACACTCCCTAGGTATTATTACTAATATGTACTAACATATCAGTGTATTAAGATGGTCTGGTGTGTCATGATGCACTGGCAAATGTATTCATTTTCTCTCTGTAGTGTGAAATTGGGTAGCAATTGTGCCTATGGTAGGTATCCTTTGTTTGGGACTAATTGGGGAAAGGCCGTTCTGAAGTTTGAATCTTAGAAAATATTGATAGTTTGCCACCTTTTATCATCTTCATTCTGTTTCAATATTTGGTAACCCAGATTAGTAATGTCCAAATAATGAATTTTTACTCATTAAATATAATTTTAATATATAAATTATATATTAGAAAACTAATAAAAAAAAGCCATATAACTGGTTGCTTACTGAATATTCACAGTAATTCTCATTTGAGAGCAGGAACTTTTCCTTTTTACTGCTAAATCCCCACTGCCTGATGAGTACATAGTAGATACTCAGTAAGTAATATTTGCTGAATTGATGGATAAGTGAAGGAAGGAAACTTTGGCAGGGTGACCCAGAGCAAGCGCTCACTAGTTTGTCAATGAAGGCTTGCTTAATTGGCCATTAAACCATTTTGTTTTTTTTAAGTGGCAAACGCTTCTTCATAGTATTATGTTTTCTCTAGATTATCATAGGTCTAGAAACAGCAGTGTCTTGTGCCATGGTATACAGATCAAGAACTTTTACTCTCTCTGGGGTTTTTTTGGCCACACCTTGCGGCATGAGGGGTCTTAGTTCCCCGACCAGGGATCGAACCCCTACCCGCTGCACTGGGAGCACAGAGTCTTAACCCCTGGACTGCCAGGGAAGTCCCACAAGAACTTGACTCTTAAAACAATAGGTGGGCTAGTTTTTAATGCACATTTGGGAGTGCCTAATGCTGAGTCTTCCAGATGGTGTTTACCAGTGCCCCAGAAGCAGATTACACTGCTGCAGTGGTGCACGGAGAGCAACACCTTGAGAATAAGATATTGCTAGTATAGTAACTTTCACGCCCTCACTCTACCGAGATCCAGAAGCGTAAGTATTATTTGTCAAATTTAATTTTAAAAAAGGAATATCAAAGACAAATAGTTATTAGTAAGAAGTCACTCAGTAACTTTATGTGTTTGCAGAAACTAATTTCCACCCCCGCCAAATGCCCATTTCTACTGGAAGGGAGTTTAACTGTGACCCCCTCAGTGTGAAATTTCTATCACCCACGATATAACATCAACAACAGTGATTTTAAAAATAGACTCGCTACAAAGAGATGGAACCTTGTGGCATCCCCCTTGAAATATGGAGGTGTAAGAGAAGTTTCCCTCAAAAATGTCACTTTGCAGAATGGTCTCTCTCTCATTCAGCCCTGAGTCTCTCTTTAGTGAAAACTGGGGGAGGTTAGCCATCTGGTAGTGGCATCATGGGCTGTAATTTAAAATTAATTTGAGCAGTTGCTGAGGACAAACACAAGGTATGAATTTGTTTTCTTCTCCCTCTTTTCTTCCCTTCCTACCTTCCTGACTAGCGAGTTTGCCAGATATTTAGGTTAAATATGATTTTGGAGTAGAATTCTATATATTTAAAAGCCTGTATTTATTAAAATTTCCAAATATTGTGTTGACTAGAATATTAATTTCTCTAAAATGAGAAAAATACTACATAGAAAAATTAACTCTCTAGTATTATCATACAAAGGAAAATAATTTTAGAGACTTAACTCATTATTAACTTTCCATGAATTTTTAAATAGTAAAAATTGTAATGTAAATGACATTTTGTATCCTTTTTTCTTTTGTATCAGAACTCCCTCCACCCATCCTTATTCCCGAATTTTGTCACATAAATTCCTTACTTACAAACCATTTTTGAGTAAATCTTTTTCCCCTCATTGGGTTCAGGCTGACTTTATGTCACCAACAGTTGTGTTCATTTGCTTAAGGTTAACTAAAATACGTGTGATGCATGTGTTTTAAAGGCATTACCATACAGGTTGTACTCTGTACACACGGATAAATTTTTGGATAAATGTTGAAAAGTGATTGGCTTTTAAGTCAGCATTTTAAAAGCTTTAGATTCCATGATTAGCTATAGTCTTTTCTTAAAAGACTTTAAGTACATTCTGTGAAACAATGTAATTGAAACCAGGTGACAAAGACTCCTAAAGATATTTATGATTTATTGTATCAACATTTTCTTTAAGTTTAAAAAACTTACATTTACTATTAAGGTAAAACAGTATTGAAAATAAATGAAACAACATGTTAATAATGTAGGAAGATGACAGTATATCCCATTTGAGGGTCCTTCACCAACATAGTTTCAGTAATATATTATTAAAATAAAACAAGGATTTTGAGATTTAGTAAATAAGTACAGCATTATTTCTGATAATCTGTGATGAAGTTAATTAAATGCTACTTACCTCCTGTCCATCAAAAGGCTGTGTTTGAGAGGAACATTTCTCGGTATACCCAGTTCTGTAAAAGGGATTTCTTTGAGTTGCTTGTGTTAAAATAGCTCTTTCTAGAAATGGTATATTTAAGAAATGCTGTATTTCTTTTGTTTTAGGTTCTTCCGTTGCTTTAAGAAGTTGTTTCAAATATAATACTCGGTATACGAGTTGGTACTTGTTCAGCTGTAATTGCTGCTTTGTCTCTTTCAGGAAGTACTCTCTGAAATAAGGCTTTTTCAACTTATGACTTTGCCCTGGATGTGGTTTTTCTCTTTCACAAATGATTTGTTTATGAAGTCATGCTTCGCATAAGCTCCCCATGAAATGATGGCATATATTTAAGAGAATCATACAGAAAGGAGAAAATGTCTTGAGTTTGTTTACTTGGTGCTTAAAGTCTGCATCATCTGTTGAAAGAGAATGAGATTTGATGTTGACTGAATAGAATTCATAGTATAACTTAGTTTCTAAGCTGTGTGACTTTGTCTAGTTACTTAAGCACTCTGAGCCTTTGTTCCTGCTTAGTTTCTATAGTGCTAAAATAGAGATAATACCCATCTGGTAGGATTTTGAGGACTCTAAACCAGAGAAGTCCAAGGGCTAACCTGGCACCTAGTAGGTAACTTCCAAACAGCGTTAACCCTTTACTACAAAGTTCCTAAAATCATTGAATATCCACTTTTTACTGCTAAACCATTTCTTTTTTTTTTTTTTTTTGTGGTGTGTGGGCCTCTCACTGTTGTGGCCTCTCCTGTTGCGGAGCACAGGCTCCGGACGCGCAGGCTCAGCGGCCATGGCTCACGGGCCCAGCCACTCCACGGCATGTGGGATCTTCCTGGACCGGGGCACGAACCCATGTCCCCAGCATCGGCAGGCGGACTCTCAACCACTGCGCCACCAGGGAAGCCCTAAACCATTTCTAAATGGTAGAAATTTTGGGACCCTCAATTATTTGCTTCTGCTTTGCATATACCTTTACCTACTTTGGTTTGCTTTATTTATTAAGTCCCCAATGCTTCATATCCCTTTTCTGTCACATGGACGTCTAGAAGTAATTCCTTTTGCAAAAACATCCCTACAAATTGTTAAGAACTTTGGAAGTCTTTAGTGGAATAATTTACATATTAGGAGTATTTTAACCTAAGAAGGGAAGTGAAACCAACGAAAAGGGAAGTGGGCAACCCCAATCATTGCCTGCCTGCCTAGTTACATTAAAGTTTTTACTTTCTCTTTTCTTTAAAAAAAAATCATAATTTCATTTGCTTGTACTAAAATTTTAATTATCTTTATACTTGGTTATGCGTGATTTATCAGCCTTTAAAAGGTACATGAACTTAACTGGTGTTTTAATTTAAGACAGTTTGAGGGCACATGCTCCTTTTTTTTTTTTTCCTCAGACAAAACCGTAGTAAATCTGTGACTTATAAATTGTTTAAATCCTTTCCTTTGGTGATTAAAGTACTTTTGATTATGTTAATGCCAGAGTAATGGGTTTTAGAAGCACAAGCAACAGCCACAGCAACTATTTCTTGTGTAAATGAGGATTTGAGGCCCAGAGAGGGCCAGTGACTTGCTGCAGAACTCAGACAACCAGGCCGAGCCTCTTCTGTGCCAAGTTCAGGGCCCTCCCCTTTCTGCCCTAGCTGCTGTAAAGACTTCCCCTTGTGAGGTGATTACATTGACTTATTCACTAGACATGATTTGCTCCTTGCTGAATTACAGTAATCAGTTTTTTATACATGGAGTTATGTTTCATATGCAGGCTAGGAGTTTGATATTTCACTTGGAGATAGGAACCGCTTATCTGCAGATCCAATCTTTTCATTGCCTTAATTTCATATAGCCTGTGACAGGTCTTCTAAAATTCAGTATTGATTAGTGTTCTCTGTGCTGCTGAAATCAACAGGCACAGGGAAGGCAGATATCTCATTAAGACAAATCCCCTTGTACACAGGGAGATTCTTTTTTCTGACTTGCCAGTCTCTCAGAGAGAGGCACCCAGGGGCACAGCTGGAAGGTGGGTCCCGCCTTTCTCTCCCTCTTAGCCTTACGGGATTTCCTACTCCCGGCCTTTCACAGGCTGTCCCACCAGCAGCTGTGACATTCCTTCCCACCGCACTCCCATCTCTTGGCTTGGGCGGCGGCTATTTATCTGAAAAGTGTTAGCTTGGATGCTGCCTTTCCCAGGAAGTTTTCTCTGACCCCTGAAGCTGGTTGGTTATTCGCCCCTGTAAGGTTCCTTAGCACTGGATTCTTACCCCTGTAGTGGCTTGTGTTTGTATTATTATTGGGAGTTTATTTGCCTTTTATCCTTCACTACATTGAGGTCCTTAAGGGTTTGCATGTGTTGTATATGTATGTATTTAACAGTCAGTTAGTAAATACTGGTTGAATGTGTGACTGAAAAAGTAGGTGAAGAAATGGAGGGTCGAATTACTGAGCCCAGTGTCAGCATCAGGGACACTTTGACTTGCTAATGTGAGGGGAACCCGCCAGTCGCAAGGCAGACTGGAGGCAAGACCCACTGTCCTTCTCCCCATGACCCTGCAGCACTTAGCATTGTTGTCTGTGCTCCTGGCTCGTCACACAATAATTTTATGTTGGAAAAGAATTACAGTTAAAAAAAAAATTTCCCCCAAACCATTTGGCAGCAAGTAAGTAAACAACGGATCAAGAATTAAACTTTTGGGGCTTCCCTGGTGGCGCAGTGGTTGAGAGTCCACCTGCTGATGCAGGGGACGCGGGTTCGTGCCCCGGTCCGGGAAGATCCCACATGCCGCAGAGCAGCTGGGCCCGTGAGCCATGGCCACTGAGCCTGCGCGTCCGGAGCTTGTAGTCCGCAACGGGAGAGGCCACAACAGTGAGAGGCCCGCGTAGCAAAAAAAAAAAAAAAAAGAATTAAACTTTTATAGTGTCTGGTTTGCCTCTTTAATACTTGAACCTAATGAAATTTTTATTCAAATAGAGGAGCTTATCTCATTCGGGGACCAATATCCATGCAGCTTTAATTTCCTTACTTATTTTGGGATATGAATGAAAGAAATTTTTCACCTTGCGAAAGAGGGATTTCACAGAGTTTCCTTCACTTTATAAAGTCATCTGTTTTAGCTCCTTTTTTTTTTTTTTTTTTTTTGCAGTACACGGGCCTCTCACTGTTGTGGCCTCTCCCGTTGTTAATAGACACAGTAAATCCCCATTATAAAAACGTGCTCTTTGGGACTTCCCAGTGGTTAAGAATCCACCTTCCAGTGCGGGGGACACAGGTTCAGTCCCTGGTCGCGGAACTAAGTAAGATCCCACATACTGCGGGGCAACTAAGCCCATGTGCTCTAGAGCCCGCTCACCACAACTAGAGAGCCTGTGCACCACAACTAAGACCCAACAGAGCCAAATAAATAAATATTAAAAAAAAAAAAAGAAAACATGATGTTATATCAGAGATTTGTCTATGCCACAGATAAAATTGTATTTCTCGTTCTTAACACATTTCTCTGTACCTCAGCAAGTGTGAGTGAGCCTTATCCTAGTTCCTCAGACCAGTATTGTGATGAGGGGCCCACTGTAGTTACTGTTTATCTTTCCCAGCTCAGGTGGCCATCAGCACACACAGCCAGAGCAGTTGGTAGACAGCCAGTCCCCAGAAAGGAGAGGTGGTGAGGGACATGGAGGGGGCCCCAAACTAGGGTGAAAATCTTATCTTTTGGCCCTGACAGTCTCCCACTTTGATCTTATGGAATCTTGTGCCATACTCCTTTCTTTTTCAAGCTTGCATCTAAACTCACTGCTCTTTTTTTTTTTTTTTTTTTTTTGAGGGGCACATATATTGAATAGTGGTTTCTGGATAAAGAAAACTGAGATACTATTTGTTTAAATCTATTTTATTTTAAATCCAGCAACTTACAACTGTAGTCTTATAGCCAAATTAGTATGGACCTCGTTTCCACTTGATTTCCTAAATTGTATTATAAATTTAACATTTCCCAAATTCCTTTTCCTTGGCAATTTTTCTTCAGTTTCACAGACATACGGACAATCAGATGATTACTTACCTCACAGCAAGCAAGTTGAACCCAGATAACCAAAATGATAGATAATTCTAAAAATAAAATTGATCTAAATTGGCAATCAAAGTAGAGTTCCCTAAAGATATTAAAGATTCTTTCACTTAGAGGATCTTAGGAGAAGGCATCAACATGACAGTGAAATCATTCCTGGACCCACCGAAATCCCAGGCCAAGAGTTTGCAGGGTGACGTCTCACTAACTGCGTGGAGAGCCATTCAGTGGTCCCCGGGCACAGCCAATTAATTGGAACTCTCTAGTTATTGTGATGTACATGGCCACCTCCTACAGATTCTGGTCTCACAGTTAAAGGAGACATGTAGAGGGAGATGAGTTTCTAGGGGAAAATATCTAGTAATATGGTGAAGTAGCAGCGTAGAAGAAAAAGGTATTGTGGAGAGTCAGGATTGGTAAAGAAATGAGAGGTGTGTTATTGAGTTACTTAAATCCAAACTTGTATACTGGTGTGTGTGATGGAGGATTTTAGTATCAGGCATCTGTATACTAAAAAGTAACTACATGACTATAGGTTGAAGTTTGTTGGTTTAAAAAGTTACATAGGATTTTTTATTATCTCTGCTATTACTCTTATCTGTATTATCAGAGGTGAACAATCATTAAGCAGAGGTCTAAGTGCTTTACATGCTTCACTGAATTTAATCATTATGCCAACAGCAAAGTATGTTGAGGACACAATAGTTGTATGGATGGTGTAACCCAGGGATATTTACTCAGGAGTCTCAGATTGTGAGATTGTGTTGTACTCTTTCTGTATTATGGTATTGTACTTTGTTTTAGTAAATTTTGTTGAAGTTGGTCCTACTTAATGGAGAATAATCAGAATAGTAATTTGATCTGTAGCAAAAGAATCTTCTGAGGGAATAGACCATCCTTTCCTTTCCCTGTTTCTCACTAATGAGTTGATATTCCCAAGGAAAGATTTTGTAACTGGATTCTGTCAGCCTGTAAGTTTAATTTTGGGAGGGAGATCTCTGCCGTTCAGTGAGCCAAAGACTTTTAAGCACTCAAAAATGGGTATATCCAAAAGGTTGATAAACATGTATAAGTATGCTGGACCTCATAAGTAATCGGGAAGCGAAAATTAAAACCATAATAAGGATGTTACTACCCACTCACCAAAATGGCTACAGTGAAAAAGACTAACAAGAAGTGCTGGCTGAGTAGTATTCCATTATATATACTCAGCCAGCACTGGAATATTACTTGTCCATAAAAAGAAACAAAACTGAATCATTTGTAGTGAGGTAGATGGACCTAGAGTCTGTCATACAGAGTGAAGTAAGTCAGAAAGAGAAAAACAAATACCATATGCTAACACATATATATGGAATCTAAAAAAAAAATTGGTTCTGAAGAACCTAGGGGCAGGACAGTAATAAAGAGACAGACGTAGAGAACGGACTTGAGGACACGAAGGGGAATGGGGAAGCTGGGGCAAAGTGAGAGTAACATCGACACATGTACGCTACCGAATGTAAAATAGCTAATGGGAAGCAGCAGTATACCACAGGGAGATCAGCTCGGTGCTTTGCAACAACCTAGAGGGGTGGGATAGGGAGGGTGGGAGGGAGACGCAAGAGGGAGGGGATATGGGGATATATGTATGCATGTGGCCGATTCACTTTATTGTGCAGCAGAAACTAACACAGTATTGTGAAGCAATTATACTCCAATAAAGATCTATTTAAAAAAAAAGAAAAGTGTTGGTGAGGGTACAGAGCAACCAGGAACTCTTGCGCCTGGCTGGTGGGAGCTTAAATTTGGAAAACAGTTGGATATTAAGTACTAAAATGAAGATGCATACACCCTATGACTCACATTCCACTCCTAGGTAGAAATGCATGTTCCTGTGCACCAGGAGTTAGAGATAAGAATGTTCACAGTAGCATTATTTCTAATCGCTCCAAATTAGGGACAACCCACATGTTCAGCAACTGTAGAGTGGATAGATCAGTTGTGTCGACAAGCAGTTGACTGCTTTTCACAATCAAAAGGAATCACATAGAAGGCGCATGGAACAACACAGGCGAATCTTGTGCGTATGGTGTTAAGTGAAAAGAGCCAGACGTGAAGGAATTCATATTGTACGATTCCATTTATATGAATTTCAGAAAGCAGACCAAACTGAAATAGAGTTTAGGGATTCGCGCATAGGGTTGCGGGAGCATGTAATATGTAGGGCACACGGGAGAGCTCCCAGGATGCTGGGAAGTTCTGTTTGTTGACCTGAGTGCTAATTATTTTAGTGTTTGTTCTGTGATAATTCACTAATCTGTCTATTTTTGTTTTGCCCTTGTATCTATAAGGGTCTCAATAGAAAACAGATAGCACACTTAAACTAGAATAATTCAAGGGCTTATGTATAAAGATCTAATGACAAAAGAATGGAACCTAGTGACAAAAGGGGGACCTTTGGCAGGACCGTTTCCTTGTTGTGCCCACCACCTTTAGGCCCAAAGAGGTTAAGGAAGGGAGAGGTTACTAGAACCTGGAGGGGTCACCCCTGGAGAGTCAGCTGCCTTGGAAACAGTAAGTGTGAGGTAACAAGGAACAAGGGGAGTAAGTACCCTGGCCTCAGGCTCCTCCTTGCCCAGATGTCCTCTGAGGCGCTAGCAGAACTCGGCAGAAGCCAGGGGGCCCTTGAGCCTTTGGGTGGAATCTGTACCCTCAGCCTCAGGAACAGAGCAGGGTGGAGAAGAGAAAAGAAGCAAGTGGATTTTTCCAGCATGCTGGGTTTTTCTGTGTGAGTGTTACATTTTGTATCAAAGAGGTTTCTTTAAAAAAGCTTAGGCTTTGAGTTGGCAAGACTGGGTTTGAGGCTATCTGCTTCTTCTAAGCTGTTTCCGTGAGTAATTTTTTTTAAACACCTTGAGTCTCATCTCATCTGTGAATCATCTCTTCTTATCTATGAATCATCTCTTCTTATCTGTGAATCATCTCATTCTTATAGCTTGTGCAAAGTACATGTTTTAGACACCGAATACTAGTTCTCATTGTATTGTTCTCTACTGCCTCAAATACCTTTTTTTTCTTTGCAGCATATTTTTCCTGGGAATTTTCAGACTGGGAGTGAGTAACAGTGCAAGAGGTCTGTCTATGCTACTCATTAATTAGCTGAGTTATTGTTTTTAAAAGTTAGTTAATTTTCTCTGATCATGACTTTTCCCAGCTGGAAGAAAGGGGAATTTGGATGAGACTTTCTCGAAGGGCTTCCCACCTCTGGCATTATACAGTTCTAAGGAACTCTTCCCACTGCAGTGAGTACTTTATCATTGTCTCCTTTTGAATTTTTGTAGGACTGGAGATGAGAGACGTAGGATAGTACTTGGGCCTCTGTGCCCTCACAGCTTCTGGGTGGAACCCGAAATGTGTCCAGGAGTCACTTAGTCAGACCTCATTGCAGGGAGCCTTGAATGTGTTTGTTGGTATTTGGGTCCTACTTGAAACTCAGAGCACCCGGAACCCTGTGGGGTTCCCATTAATTCCTGGCCGTTGCCTTCCTTTCATATCCTTTATTGTGTTGATTTCTTTAGTGTGTATTTTTAAAAAATTTTTAAATTGAAGTATAGTTGATTTACAATGTCAGTTTCTGGTATACAGCAAAGTGATTCAATTATGTATATATATATATTCTTTTTCATATTCTTTTCCATTATGGTTTATTACAGGATATTGAATATAGTTCCCTGTGCTCTACAGTACGACCTTGTTGTTTACCTTAGTGTATATGTTTTAAATCTTATTTAAAATTTATCTTTAAGTCAACTTAATCTTCTTAACATATTTGATATTCTTTATTCTTTAGACATTTAAACATTTCTAGTAGACTGTTAGATTGTTCCAACTAATTTTCCTATCTGCTTTTTCCTTTTTCCTTTAACCATTACTTTTGTAAGTGGCAAGCAGGAAGTGCATCTGTGAGGATGGGCCGGGTCCAGGGCTGCCCAGCTCCTAAGCCTGCAAGGCTGCCCACTCTGTCACTTGCCCTCCGCCACTCTCTCAGGAGAGCTGTTGTTCTTCGTGGTGGAGAACCTCCTTGAGACATTATAATCAGCCTGCAGAGGAAGACATAAAAATTGTGCGGGCTCTTTGTTTCCTTGGTAATAAATCTGTACTCATCTGCGTTACTCAGAATTGTTGTTTACCAGAACTCTCCCTCTTATAATTAGTCTAGCCCCAGTGACAAATCAGTTGCATTTTTGCAACCATGGTATCTCCTTATTGCTAATGCTCTTCATGTGGATATTCTTTTTTTTTTTTTTTTTTTTTTTTTTTGCGGTATGCGGACCTCTCACCGTTGCGGCCTCTCCCGCTGTGGAGCACAGGCTCCGGACGCGTAGGCTCAGTGGCCATGGCTCACGGGCCCAGACGCTCCGCGGCACGTGGGATCTTCCCGGACCGGGGCATGAACCCGCGTCCCCTGCATCGGCAGGCGGACTCTCAACCACTGCGCCACCAGGGAGGCCCCATATGGATATTCTTTACGAGAAGTTTATGGCTTTTAACTCATATGGCCTCTTGCCATCAACAAGCCGTGCTATCTGTATAGTATCTTAACAGAAAAGGGAAGGAAGTGGGTGGGTAGTGCCACCCTCAGAGACCTGCAGGGCAGCCTGCTGGTGTGCATTTGGACGGAGGGACATAGATCCTTGGCTTCAGCCTTGCCTCTAGTGGAGGATTTATTCTTCTAATGTTAATGTAGTTCTTTATTTGGGGATCAGTAATCCTATGTTTTTAGAGTTGGGAGTTGGAGGTTTCCATGGCTCTCTCTTTTACAGTTGTGTTTTTATTCATACCTTGATCGTACTCTCATCTCATGTATTATTCTTCATATTTTGTGTCTGTCTTGTTGACAAGGACCTGGTGCATTCGTCTTCACATGTATCAGAGCACCTAGCATAGTGCTTCACACACAGTAGACCCTCAGTAAATAGGCTTTTTGATTTGACAAGTGTTTGTGTGTTTCTTTTTCTAAAGGAAAGAAAACTATACGGTGTACCCCCAAAATGAACGCCTAATGTTTCTAAATAGATATGATCACAAAGACAATATCAAGCAAAAGAGTGAGACAAGAGATAGATTAGAGTTGGTTGAGGAGAGGCCCTAGGGTGAAGGTATTTCGGCAAGATAAATATTTGATGTATCAGAAAAGTTAATACCATTTATTTCATGTAGGAGGACGTACACTCATGTGTAAGCTCATGTATGTTTTCCACTGTTCCATACTGATTGACATCCAAGGTTGTTTTGACATAAACACTGTGCTTTTACTGCCACCTACAGGTGACAGCGGGTCGTGGAGCTCTTCACCTTGACCCGATTTGAAGTCTTGTTGAGATTGAAATCAATGTTTTAAAAGCTGTTAATTGGTAGAAGATAATACATATATTTTAATGTTAATTTCTCAATATTTCTGTATTATGCAGAATTATATAGTAGACATATCCTTATTCCTCTAAAACGTTTTGGCTTAGAGACCATTTCTGCCTTCATGGGAAGCATTCTGTCGTTTTTAGGAAAGTGTTTTCCTCTGTAGGACCGTGTATTCCTGGGCTAGGGCCTTGAGAAGATGCCACTTTAAATGTTATTTGTGCCTGGTGTTCTACTAAGAGTTAAACATAAAGGTGGCCTTGGAACAAATTTGATATGGTTTAAATGTTTTTTAATTGTAGTAAAATGTACACACATGAAATTTACTCTTAACCATTTTTAAGGTACAGTTCAGTAGTGTTTGAAGTACATTCACATTGTTGTGCAGCCAATCTCCAGAACTTCTTTCCTCTTCCCAAACTGAAATTCCATGCTCGTTGAACAACTCCCATCCCTCCCTCTAGCACCTGGCAACCACCATTCTATTTTCTGTCAGTGAATTTGCCTACCCTATATACCTCGTGTAAGTGGAATCGTACAATATTTGTCTTTTGTGATTGGCTTATTTCACTTAGCATAATGTCCTCAAGGTCCGTCCATGTTGTAGCATGTGTCAGAACGTCCTTCCTTTTTAAGGATGAATAATATTCAGTTGTATGTATATATTACATTTTATTTATCCATTCATCTGCTGATGGATACTTGGCTTGCTTCCACCTTTTGGCTATTGTGACTAATAGATGTACAGACATCTCTTTGAGACCCTCCTTCAGTTCTTTTGGGTATATATCCAGAAGTGGAATTGCTGAGTCATGTGGTAATTCTATTTTTAATTTTTTAAGGAACCACTGTACTATTTTCCGTAGAGCTGTACCATTTTACATTCTCAGCAGCAGTGCACAAGGGTTCCAGTTTCTCCACATCCTTGCCAACACTTTTTTCTGTTTTTTGTTTTGATAGTAGCCATCCTAATGAGTTTGAGATGGTATCTCATTGTGGTTTTGATTTCCATTTCCCTGATGATTATTGACATTGAGCGAGTTTTCATGTGCTTGTTGCCCATTTATACATCTTCTTTACAGAAGTGTCTATTCAGGTCCTTTGCGCATTTTTAAATCAGTTTTTGTTGTTGTTGTTAACACGTAGGAGTTCTTTATATTTTCTGGGTAATGACCCTTTATCAGATACTATGATTTGCCAATATTTTCTCTTATTCCATAAGCTGCCTTCTTGCTCTGCTTGTTTCCTTTGATGTGAGGAAGTTTTGGGGCATGGTTTTAGGTCCACCCATTTATCATATTCTCATGATAAGGATGAATTGAAATGCTTTAAAATTTTAAATGTTAAGATAGGGTAGAATAGATTTTCCTCAGTAAAATCCATTTGTCCTTTAGAGACTTTCCCCAGTGACTTAATCTGAAGAGTATTTATCTCCAGTCCTCAACACCTTTCCTTCATCCGGGAGGGTGTGAACAGGGTGAACAGAAACAAGCTGTATCCCAGAATTGGCTCCCTTCAGAGCCTTCCACTTACAAGTGCTTCCTTCCTATGCTCTGGAAATTGTTTGTCTCTATTATTGCAATAATATGAAAATGAAAGAACATTTACCTTTCTGTAGTGTTCTTATTCCCTGCTGGGCCTGATTAATATGTATCAATGATTGCCTTGAAAATGTAGCATGTTTGCAAATGAAATTTGCAAATTACAAATGCTTTGGGAGATATTTTAATAATAGTAGAGCAAAGAAACCCCGGAACACAGTGGCTGAGAGAACACAGGTGTCTGTTTCTCTTTTGTAACATCCCTGGTGGGCAGGTGGGCTCTGTTCTAGGAAGTCATTGGGACCCAGCTGGTAGGGCAGCTCTGTTATCCTCACCATGTGCCCTCCAAGGTTTCCATTTCTAGCAATAGGGAGGAATCAGAAGGGAAGTCCAGGATAAGGGATTGCTCTTTCACCAGGTACTTTGGAAGTTGTAAATGTCACTGCTGCCCGTACACCATTGGCAGGAGCTTGGTCACGTGGCCACACCTAATCATAGGGGAGGCTGGGAAACTAGCTTTAGCGAGGGAGCCAAGTCCCTGGAGACAAGGGAGAATGGGTCTGAGGGGAACTGCTAGCAGTCGCCTTCAAAGACCAAGAGCTGTAATACATTAACTGGTTTAGCAAGTTATGGGCTCTGTGATCAACCTATAAAACACTGAAGAGAGAGAACATCAGGTCTTTCTCTTTAGCCTAAACAATCAACTGCAGAGTCACTGAACGGCAGGATTGTTGTTTCGGTAGTCGTGTGTCTGGGAAAGCTAAGGAAAGCCTGTGAGATGGCATTGTGATGTGACTGCCAGTTGACACTGATGTGCTCATGGATGCTGCAGGTAGTATGACAGGGCAACAAGCACGGCTCTGGTGGTCCTCGTCCGCATCAGAACAGGGAGGGGATGCAGACCTGCCATGTGAGGAACAGTTGAGAGAGCAGGCAGTGTTGATCCTGGAGAGGAGACGATGGGGCAGGAGAACAGTCTTCAACTGTTGAAAGGGGCTGCAGTATGAAAGAGGAGTTAAAAATTGGGGGGGTGGGGCATGGCCAAGGGTGAATTAAGACTTCAGAGATGCTGCAGGAGGTTATTGGGCTTGGTAAGCGGTAACTCAGAGGCACTCACTGTCTTGAGGCAAAGTGATTCCCTTGGGAGGTGCTGACTTGCGGACACTGAAGATACTCAAGCAGTGGCTGGAAAAGCACCAGGCAGGGATGTCCAGGAAATACACATTGGGCAGATGGCAGGAGTGAAATCTCCGTGCAAGCCCTTGAAACTCTGAGCATCTCTGCTCGTATGCTCTTCCTTACTGTGGGATTCGCTGGTAGGCTTAGAGAACTAGAGACATTAATAGGAGTCTAGCAGAGGGACAGTGTTTCCCAGGAAGTTCTGTGCAGCCCAGCAGCGGTATAGCAACCTTGTTCTCCTATTCTCTAAATAACAAAGACATAAGTGTTCATTAGTGGATGAATAGATTAAAAAAATATGGTGCGTGTACACACACACACACCCCCCGGAGTATTTATTCGGCTATATAAAAAGGAAATCCTGTCATTTGCAGCAACATGGACAGACCTTGAGGGCATTATGCTAAGTGAAATAAGTCAGACAGAGAAAGACAAATGCTGTATGATCTCACTTATATGTGAAATCTTAAAAAAGCTCATAGATATAGAGGATAGATTGACAGAGGTGGGAGGTGGGTGGCAAAATGGGTGAAGGGGGGGTCAAAACGTATAAAATAAAAATAAATAACTCCTGAGGATCTAACATACAGCATAGTGGCTGTAGTTCATAATACCGTATTGCATATTTGAAAGTTACTGAGAGAATAGATCTTAAAAGTTCTCATCAGGAGTTTTAGGGTTGGTGAACACACGGAGATTCAGGGAGAGTCGAGAGTGACTCACTTGGAGAGAGCATGGAAGCTCCATGTCCTTTCCCTATATCTTGCCCTATGCATCTCTTCCATCTGGCTGGTCCTGAGTTACATCCTTTTATAATAAACTGGTAATCTAGTTACAGAAAAAGTTTCATCACAAGAAAAAACAGTTTTGTAACTTTGTATGGTGATGGATGTTAATTAGACTTATTGTGGTGATCATTTTGCAATATATACAAGTATTGAATCATTCTGTTGTACACCTGAAACTAATATAATCTTTCATGTCAATTATACTCAATAAATATAAAATAACAAGAACATAATTCACTGTAGTAGATTATTATACTAGTGAAATAAACTATTTGTAAAACGAGGAGGTGTTTTTCCTATATAATCTAAATAATTGCTTTTGCTTATGAACAAAGAATATTTTTAAATTTTTGAAGTATATATACTTCCAGAAAATACTTTATAAATACTTAAAATTAAAGAGAAACAGAATGAAAAAAATCTTGAGAAAATTAAAATTTAGGGTTAAAATGACTAGACCTAAATAATGAGTTCGTAGAGAGGGTGACATCTTTGAAACATTTGTAAAATAAAGTATCCAAAATAATTTCTATTTTTCATATATTACTAACAATTCTTATAGAACTTTAATATGAACTGTTTAAGCTTCCATGTTCAGGATATTTTTCCCTTTCTGAGTGAGCCCATCAGCAGTTTAATTGGCTTTTGCCTGCAGTCGCGTGGTTAACCATTAGATGGCAGTGTTAGGCAGAATTTGATAAAAACGAAATTTACTCTGAAAAGTTATTAAATGGGACTCAAATGGTGAAATAGTTTTGTAATCAAAAAATACTAGAGAGATATTGTGGTTTATACAAACAGCTTGAACAGTTTGGATACCCTGTGACTGTCTTTAGAGCGTATATACAGTAGTTAGAATTTAAAATGGGTATTGTATATGTGTGTTTATTTATTCCTAAATTACATGGCAAATTATTTCAGACACCATTGGTATAACAATTGTAACAATCCTATGATAAAAACGTAAGAATAGGGTTTCCCTGGTGGCACAGTAGTTGAGAGTCCACCTGCTGATGCAGGGGACACGGGTTCGTGCCCCGGTCCGGGAAGATCCCACATGCCGCGGAGCGGCTGGGCCCGTGAGCCATGGCCGCTGGGCCTGCGCGTCCGGAGCCTGTGCTCCGCAACGGGAGAAAAAACCTAAGAATCATTTTAGGTTCTGATTATGAGTGCGCTCAATATAGCACAATTTCAAATTTATAATTATGCAAGATGAAGTAATACCCTACTTGGTCCCAATGCTAATCGTAAGAAAAAAAATACTCTTATCTGGGCTAACCAAAGAGCAGAGATTTTTGTCAAAGGGATACAGTAATATTGTTTTATGTTTTGTTTCTCTGAAGTCTTATATGAGGCACAAGCTATATTTTTACCAGAATGCACATGTATGTAAAAGTTAATAAGAAAACTCTTGGAATTTAACAGAGGTGATAATATAATACCATGTTATAGTCATCAGCTTTTATTTTCCCAAATAATGTACCTTAGCTGATTCTTGGGCACAGAATGGAGTGGTAGATTTTAATGCCTACTTCTAGCATTTTTATACAATATCCAAGGGTATAGGTATCGGCAACAAATAGAATATTTTCAAAGCCCATAAACTGAGGAAGTAGGAGATAAGAGTTTGCCCTAAGACAAACTATATAGTTTCTATATATATTTAGAAATTGATGGTTGATGGTGTGGACATAATAGCCTTCCAAGGAAGGATAAAAATAAGGAACAGGAAGCTGAACTGTGAAGGGTGATTTTTACTATACTGTCTGTGTACTTTTTATAACTTAGAAAATGTTCTAATGTTTTATCTAAGTTATTTTTTGAAAAGTCAGTTTTAGTCGTTTTTTTAGGAAATGAAGGAATAATTTCCACAGTAAGGAAAGGAATACCTTGACACTCCCTTGTATTATAAGGTAACACTTAGTAGTGTTTGAGCGTGCATGTATATATGCATGAATGAATGAGAGAATTCTACCTCATCTCTTGGAAGAATGATCAGCTTCCTCTGATTTCCCCATTTCTTCATTCAACACATTTATTGAGAACCTGCTTTGTGGTAGACAGTATGTGTTCCGGGCTCTGAGGTTCCTACACTGATCAAAACAGACAGTCTTTCTCATTGACTCTGAATTATAATCGGGGATAGTATGCAGTAAACAATATAGTATAATATATAGTATGACGGGTGATGATATATGCTGTGTAAAAACAATTCCACCTGTCAGCCAGCAGCGGGAAAGGGAATACCAGGGTGCAAGCAGGGTCGCAGTTTCAAACAGTATGGTCAGGAAAGGCCTCGGTGAGTGGGTGACATGTGAACGAGGACTCAAGGGGAGGGCCATGTGATCTGGGGCGGGGGGCGGTCGGGGCGTGGGGGACGTTGTATTCCAGGTGTAGGGAACTACCAGCGCAAAGGCCCTCAGCTGGAGGCCTGACTCAGGCAACTGTGTAGCTGGAGCAGAGTAGGTGGGGGGAGGGGATAGTAGGAGGTGAAGTCGGGGTAGGTAGGAGAGGTCACCAGGCTTTACAGGCCTTTGTACCAGCTTTAGCTTTTACTCGGCGAGCAATAGGGAGCCATTCATGATTCTTTGGGAGATGGAGGCATATTGGGCTATACTGGGTTTTTTTTTTTATTATGGTTCCTATTCCTGTAAAAAAGCGTGTAATCGTTTTGCCCATTTACACATTGTTCTGGTACTTGTAGTTCTCATATGACCAAATTCTTCCTTAGGGCATTCTGTTATTGCATCTTGTAGTTTGTGATTTTTCATTGTGAACTTATTTTTTTTTTAATTTATTTATTTTATTTATTTTTGGCTGCGTTGGGTCTTCGTTGCTACGCGTGGGCTTTCTCTAGTTGCGGCGAGCGGGGGCCACTCTTCGTTGCAGTGTGTGGGCTTCTCATTGTGGTGGCTTCTCTTGTTGCGGAGCACGGGCTCTAGGTGTGCGGGCTTCAGTAGTTGCAGCACACAGGCTCAGTAGTTGTGGCTCATGGGCTCTAGAACACAGGCTCAGTAGTTGTGGCACACGGGCTTAGTTGCTCCACGGCACATGGGATCTTCCCGTACCAGAGCTCTAACCTGTGCCCCCTGCATTGACAGGTGGATTCTTAACCACTGTGCCACCAGGGAAGTCCCAGCAAATGTTATTTAAATTTAAAAAATTTTTCAATGGTTCCTTGCTAGTATATAGAAATACAATTGATTCTTTTTTTCAAGTAAGATTTATTCCAGGAATACTGATATATAGTTCAATGTAAAGATATCGATACCTATTAGCATATATCATGTATTTCATTACATCAGTGGGTCAAAGGCAGCAAAAATGATCATATTACAATTCAAATATGACCAAGTCATGGCCATGCTTAAAACAGAAACCTGGCTTTCTATTGCTTTTTTTTTTTAATTGTGGTAAAACCCACATAATATAAAATTTATCATCTTAACCATTTAAGTGTGCAGTTAAGTCTTGTTAAATATATTCACATTGTTGTTCAACAGATCTTCATAAATTTTTCATCTTGTAAAACTGAAACTACACCCATTAAACAGTAACTCCCCATTTCCTACTCTCTTTTCAAGCCTTTGTACCCAGCATTCTACTTTCTCACAGAGCTGTTCTAGTAGCTGTTTTTTTTGGAGATCCTTTAGGATTTTCTCTGTAGATATTCACGTTGTCTGAGAATAGACATTTTTGTTTCTTCCTTTCCAGTCTGTAAGCCTTTTATTCATTTTCTTGCCTTATTCCACTGACAAAGACAATCCAGTATGATGTTGATTAGGTAGAGAGGGTTGACATCCTTGTCTTATTCCAGATCTTAGGGGGAAAACATTCGGTCATCATTAACCATGTTAGCAGAGATATTTCCTAGATACTCTTTATCAGTTTGAGGAAGTCTCTTGTAGTTTATAGTTTGCCTAGAGTTCTTTACCTTGAATAGACTGAATTTTGTCAAAATTGTTTTGCATCTGTTGATATGGTCTATGGTTTTTCTTATTTAGACTGCTTTATGGAGAATTACATTTATTTTTGAATGTTGAACCAACCTTACATTCCTGTGATAAACTCCACTTGATGTATTATACCTTTTATATATTTCTAGATTTGATTTGCTAATATTTTGTTGAGAATTTTTGTGTGTATATTCATGTGTAACATCAGTCTGTAATTTTCTTGTAATATCTTTGTCTGGTTTTGGTATGAAGTTAGTGCTGGTCTGGGACATGTTGCCTTCTGTGCATTTTCTTGAAGTGTTTGTGTAGGATAAGTATAATTTTTTTCCTAAATATTTCGTAGATTTTGCCAGTGAAGCCATCTGGGCCTGGAGTTTTCTTTTTTGGTACGTGTTTTTGTTTTATTCCTCTATGAATTCAGTTTCTTTTACATATTAACAAGTCAGAAGAACTATGCGGATGTTTATATACACACAGATGTTTATACACACACGGATTTTTTTGTAGGTTTACTTACAATTACAAAAACTTGGAAGCAACCAAGATGTCCTTGAATAGGTGAATGGACAAACTGTAGTACATCCAGACAATGGAATTATTCAATGCTAACAAGAAATAAACAAGCCATGAAGAGACATGGAGGACCCTTAATGTATATCACTAAGTGAAAGAAAGCAGTCGGAAAAGGCTACATGCTGTATGATTCCAAATATATAACATCTGGGGAAAGTCAAAACTATGAGAACAGTAAAAAGATCAGTGGTTGTCAGGGGTTAAGGGGAAGGGAGGAATGATTAGGGAGAATACAGAGGATTTTTAGGTCAGTGGAAGTACTCTATACAATACCAAAGTGGTGGACATATGTTATTATACATTTGTCTAAGCCTATAGAATGTCTGCCAAGAGTGGCCCATAATGTAAATTACGAACTGAATGATAATTTTATGTCAGTATAGGTCCATCAGTTTTTAACAAATGATGATGCGGAGGCTATGCATGTGTGTGGGATATCGCTGTGCCTTCCTTTCAATTTTGCTGTGAACCTAAAACTGCTCTAGAAAGAATAGTCTTTACAAGAAAACAAAAAACAGTTTCAGTGATTCTTCTCAACTTTCACTTTTCAGTGTCATAGATTTTTGCTTCTATCATTATTTCCTTCCTTCTGCTTGCTTTGAGTTAATTTGATCCTCTTTATCTACTTTCTTAAAACAGAAGTCTAGACCATTGATTTAGACCTTGCTTTTCTAATATTCAATATTAGATGTATTCAATACTTTACAATTCTCTTTATGCACTGCTTTAGCTGCATCCCACAAGTTTTATGTTGTTTTTATTTTCATTCAATTAAAAAAATTTTCCAACATCCCGTATGACTTCTTCTTTAATTCATGAAGTATTCAAAAAAGTTTTTAATTTCCAGGATTTTCCAAATACATTTCTGGTATTGAATGCTAATTTAATTCTGTGTAGTCAGAAAACCTACTTTGTACGATTCCAATTCTTTTAAGTTTGTTGAAGTTTGTTTCTTGGTCTACCTTGCTGAATATTCCAAATGCACTTAAAAAGTGTGTGTATTCTGGGTTTCCCTGGTGGCGCAGTGGTTGAGAGTCCGCCTGCTGATGCAGGGGACACGGGGTTCGTGCCCCGGTCTGGGAAGATCCCACATGCCGCGGAACAGCTAGCCCCGTGAGCCATGGCCGCTGAGCCTGCGTGTCCGGAGGCTGTGCTCCGCAGCGGGAGAGGCCCCAACAGTGAGAGGCCCGCGTACCGCAAAAAAAAAAAAAAAGTGTGTGTATTCTGATGTTGTTGGATAGTGTGTTCTACGAAAGTCAATTAGGTCATGTTGGTTGATGTGTTTTTTTATGTTTTCTGTATCCTGAGTGGTTTTCTGTCCACTTGTTTTGTTAGTTACAGAACAAGGAATGTTGAATACTTGAACTCCAATTGTGGATTTGTCTAATTCTCCTTTTTGATCACCCTTAACTTCAGCTTTCTGTAGTTCCCTCTTAATTCTTAGCGGGGTACTCTTTCTTTTCTTTATTTTAAAAATTTATTTACTTTTATATAGCAGGTTCTTACTAGTTATCTATTTTGTACATGTTAGTGTATATATGTCAATCCCAATCTCCCAATTCATCCCACCCTCCCCCTGCCCCCCTCTTTCCCCCCTTGGTGTCCATACGTTTGTTCTCTACATCTGTGTCTCTACTTCTGCCTTGCAAACAGGTTCATCCGTACCATTTTTCTAGATTCCACATATATGCGTTAATATATGATATTTGTTTTTCTCTTTCTGACTTACTTTACTCTGTATGACAGACTCTAGGTCCATGCACCTCACTACAAATGACCCAATTTCGTTCCTTTTTATGGCTGAGTAATATTCCATTGTATATATGTACCACATCTTCTTTATCCATTCATCTGTCAGTGGGCATTTAGGTTGCTTCCATGACCTGGCTATTGTAAATAGTACTGCAATGAACATGAGGGTGCATGTGTCTTTTTGAATTATGGTTTTCTCTGGGTATATGCCCAGTAGTGGGATTGCTGGGTCATATGGTAATTCTATGTTTAGTATTTTAAGGAACCTCGATACTGTTCTCCATAGTGGCTGTATCAGTTTACATGTGGAGTACTCTTTCCACGAGTATTTTCACAGTGTGTGGCAAAGCTTTGAGTCCTTGTATACATAAAGATATTTTTTCATTTGCTATCACTTTTAAATAAGTTGGATATACAAAATTTCTAGGTTGAAGTTCTCTTTCTTCAATATTTTTAATAGTATCACTGTACTACCTTATTGAATCCCGTGTCTTTGAGAAATTTGAGGTTGATCTTATCGCTTTGTCAATTGTTTATTCTTTGCCTTTGGAAGTTTTTCGAATTTCCCCTTGTCTTTCTTAAATATCACCATAATGTGTCTATGTATACGTTATTTTTATCTCAACTGTATAGCTAAGAGACCTTTAGTTGAAATATGTGTGCCTTCTTAAAATGACTTATGGGTTTCTTAAAAGTGTTACCTCCATGTCTTCTCCCTGTTCAGCCTCTTGTGCTGACTTCTGGTAGGATCCCTTAGTTTATTTTTCTAGCTTGGTAATTTGTTCTTCACCTGCATTTGTCCCATCTGTTAAGTTTTTCATATTTAATGTTTCCACGTAGTCTGATTTCATATTTTTAATATTTTCTCTTATATTAGTATAGGTATTAATACATATTATAACTTGGGGTTCATCTATTATAAAAATTCTGCTTTCATTAGTAATATTGTTCAGTTTGTTCTTTCTCTTTTGTTGTGATTGTATTCTAAGGATGCCTAGTTAGTTTGGCCTCTGAACTTGTGCTCCCCTGAGGCGTATTAAACATTTTGGCAATGTCAGAGCAGATCCCTGGGGCAGTGAGCCCCCGCAGGATAGAAAACCCAGTCACCACAGAGCCCGTTTGTTACCCATTCCTGTTTGCTGACATCCCATCAGGCATGCAAGCTAGTTGGGGATTCACCTTCAAACTCTTAGAAATAAACAATATTGAGAGGAAGCAGGTTTTTTAATATGGTCATTTGTCTGAGTGGGGAAGGGAGGATGTAAAGGAAGAAATAGGTGAGGGAATGCTACCTCTTGTCACCAGTACCAACCTTGCAGTGTTGCTGTTGACAGATTGAGTGGAGATCTGCTTATTAATACTTTGTGACAGTTTGTGATGAGGTGCTTTCATCTCTTTTGGTTCTACACCTGGTGGACCCTGTCAATCAGGGAAGTCAGACATTCTCGTTTTGAATTTTTCCTGAATTATTTTGATTATTTCCCTTCTATTTTTTTGGTTCTCTCTTTCTGAAAAATCGTACTATCCGGGTGTTCAGCCTCTTGGACGAGTCTAGTTTTAATCTTTTTTTTTCTCTTCTCTCCTTTTTCTTTCTGTCTTTTTGTTCTCCTTGCTAGGAGATGTCTTGGGCTCTGTCTTCTAATTCTAATTATCATTTTAATATAAACTTTTATTGAAGTACAACATGTACATGGAAAAGTGTACATATCCTAAGTTTGGAGCCTACTGAATTTTTACAAAGTGACACCCTTCTAAACACTATCCAGATGGAAAAATAGAACATCACCTGCCTCCTAAAAGATGCACGTGTGCTGCCTCCCAGTCACTACTTCCTCCCTGAGGTCTGTCCTGACTTTTAGCCCTGTTCTAATTTTGTCTGGCTTTGACCTCTATATAAGTGGAAATGTGGACTGCTGTACCTAGTGCCTTTCTCTCAATATCATCTTGATGTTGCTGTACTTTGCAGTAGTTCGTGCTTTATTTATCCTTGTAGAGTGTGTTTTGTTGTATGAATTACTGCTGTTTATTCATCCTATTGTTGATGGACATTGGTATTGTTTCTGATTTGGGATGATTATAGACACTGTTGCTGTGAACACCCTTGAACATGTCTGTCTTTTGTTGTGTGTATGTATACATTTCTGTTGGGTATACACCTAGGAGTTGAAAGCTGAATTGTAAGGGGTACATATGTTTAGCTTTGGCAGATGCTGCCAGTTTCCCTGTGGGTCAGGAGTTTGGGAGCAGCTTAGCCGGGTGACCCTGGCCCTGAGTCTGTCATGTGGTTGGAGTCAGAATGCCAGCAGGGACCATGGTGGTTTGGAGGCCTGACTTGACTGGAAGACCCTCTTCCATAGTAGCGCACTCACGTGGCTGTTGGCAGGAAGCCTCAGTTCCTCACCACGAAGCTGCCTGAGTGTCTACATGACCTGACAGCTGATTCCCCCAGCGCAGGAGTACCAAGAGAGTTAGCAGTCCTTTTCATTTCAGTCATTCTAGTGAATGTGTAGTGATATATTATTGTGGTTTTAGTTTGTATTTCCTTTATGACTAATGACATTAAGTACCTTTTCATCTATTGAGTACTTTTTAAATATTTTTGCTATTCTAGTTTTAATTTCCATTAGTTCTTTTTTACTTTTTCAATATTCATTTTTGCTGGCATCCTGTTTTTGTTTCATAGATGTAGTCTTTTTTCTTGTATCTTTTATGATATTAAGGATAATCCTCCCTCAGCCTCAGGGTTTTCATTTCCCTGCACAGTTTGTTTCTTCTGAGTTCCTTTTTTCCTCCTTGTTTTCTGCTTTTGATGTTAGGGGCTTTCCTTAAATATCTCTGAGCCTTTGGTTACCTGTTTATATTTAAGAGCCAGTTTCTAAAAAAGCTGATTGAAAAAATGGATTGTGTGCGAGGGGCTGAATGACCCTTATGGACTTCATGGTAGGGTCCCCTCTTTGGGATGTTCCACTGTGAACTCGCAATATCAGGGTCTATAAATATATGCCTTTTTTTCCCTCATGAACTGTCAGATTCCTCAGGGCATGCTCTTCAGCCTACTACCTGTAGGGTGTAGGTCTGGGAGTCTCAACATTTCATACATAAACTTTGATTTCCAGTATTGTATTTGTGTTCTCAACCGTGCATAGGAGTCCCCTAGTCGCAAGGCCCTCCTTGTTACCATTTCTAGATAATAACCCCACCCCGAGTTGTCTGCCGGGACGGAGAGGGGCAGTCACCAGGTGGACAGAGTGCTGGGAGGGGATCAGTGCCCTGACTGCCTCTTCGCAGTTCTGGAAAAACTCGGTGCCACTGATCCTGCAGCCCTTGGGAAGCTTGGGTGTTAATCAGTTTGCATCTCAGATTTCACCGTGGCTGCTTTAGTATTTAGTTTTCTCAGGTTTGCCAAGTTAGTTACTACTCTACTCTTCTCACCCAATCCCAGCAGCTGTGAGCATCTTTTCAAGGCTGTTCTCTATTTCTTTGCACAAATTGTGTTTTAGGCATCTCCACACCGGTCACTTGTAATCTGCTGGAGTGCTGGTGGGAAAGGAGCAGGGAGGGGCCTGCTCAGTCTCAGGATCTGTCTACAGGAATTTATTGTTCTTCTCACTTTTGCAAATACCCAGTTTCCAGCAGGATAAATTTCCTGTTAGTCTTATCATAGAGGGACCTTTCCTGATGTCCTTGATGATCAGATTATATGTTTGACATAGGTCTAATTCTGCCTCATGATATTGCAAAGGATAAAACTTTTTAGGACTGGACACAGCCAATTCAGGAGGCTAAGAAACAAATATTACGGTGCTACCATATTTATTTGGTGGACAGACTTGGTTATTTAGACCTATTTTTAAAAATCAGTCATAGATATTTAATGTAATTCTTTCTTAATTTTGTTGCTGTAAATGAGACTTTCATTTGGACCCCACTGTTACTGTAGTAACAGTTGGTACCAAGAGGTAGTGTTAACTTTTAATCTCAAAAGTGCTAAGGGATTGAGTTCTCTCCAGCTGAGGGCCAATTGGAGAGTAGCAGCACACCTATAATCATCTGTGGGCATCTTGAACATCAACCGTTGGGATATTTTAAGGGAAGTGGGTATTGTGGGCAGAGTTAACAATAAGTGACAGTTAGCTTTGTAAGTTACTTGTCCCTCTGGTTTGAACTTGGGCTAAATATTCAACACGTAAATAATCATCACAGCTTGAATAATGTCCAGTGCCTTTACTTTAGAAGTAAAGTGATATTTCTCAAAGATAGAGCTGCCAGGGCCTCCGGATTTGAAGTGATCACATTAATGTGTTTAGATTAATAGATTAGATGAGTTGAACTAACAGATATTTTAAATATCTTATCTCCTTTGATTCCCATTTTAGAAAGTACTTTGTGAAATTGGTATGATTATCTCATTTTATTGGTAAGAAAACTGATTCTCAGAGAGACTAAGAAATCTGCCAATCTTGACATATAAGTCAGTTGGAATTTTGACCTAGATTACTCCACTCTAAAAATAGAATGCCTCATAATCAAGATAAAGCAATAGAAGTTGACAGGCTGCTAGTTCATCATGTTTATCAGTCTGCAGAGGATTATGTTTCTGAGTGTTGGTCACAGCAAAAATGTAGACATTCTTTCCTTAATGAGTCCCTCTTTATAAAGTCTGCTGTTGTGTAGCTAAAGCCTTTGGAGCTTGAGCCCTGTTATCCCCCCACTCCTTTTCCCACAATCCCCACTTTCTCCTCTTTCCCCTTCTCTTATCTTTTAGCTTCTGCCCACCCTGCTCCGTTTAGCCTCAGTCCTCCTCTCCCCTCCCAGCAATACCTACTGGTTTGGTTAAACTTACCAGGGATTTTAGGAAGTAAGTACTTTAAGTGACTGCACAAAAGCGAAGTTGACTAATGAAAGAGAAGTTTCTCAAATCTTTATTTAGAATGAGAGGTGTGAGATAGTAAATAGCCTGCACTCCAGGGCTTCAGGACGGGCTTAAAGGACACTTCTCAAAGAAACTTTCTTTGACCATCCCCACCCTGCAGTTAGGTCACAGTCTCTTGTGATGCGCTTTCTTAGAATATTTCTCGTAACACTTGTCTCCGCAGAGATTAAATAATTGTGTAATAGACCATTTAATATCTGTCTCCTACACTAGCATGTAAGCTCTGTGCAAGTGGGAGACCGTGCCCGTCTTACCCACTGATCGTGCCTCAGCATAGGGGCTCCCACATAGTCGGCACTGTGTTGGATGGGTGGGTGATTGGATGGGTGAACGGATGGCGGGTGGGCAGATAGAGTAAATAAATGAATGAAAAGCCATTGGTCTTTGGATTCCAGTTCATCTCCTTTTGTTTGGACTATTGCAGTAGCCTCCCAGCTGTTCTTCCTGTCACCAACTCAAAGCTATCATCTGCACTGTCCCCCCACCTCCGTAATTTTATCTCCAAAAAGATCTTATCTTATTCCTTTACACCTTCATAAAGCTGTGACTTCCTACTGCTGTTTTGTAAAGTTTAACTTGTTAGTGAGACACCTCAGAGTTGAGTTCCCACCAACCTTTCCAGCCTCGTTTACTCTCATTCCCCACTTGTGCTCCTCACACCAGCCTAATCACATTATTTACCACCATCTGTCACCCCTTGTCATTTCGCGTCTCTGAATCAATTTATTAATAAATCAGACGGTTCTGAGCACATCATTTCTCCCCTTTGGCTGGCAAAATTCTGCTTGACCTTCAAGGCTCACCTTGGACATCTCTGCTCTATGAAACCCTACCCCAGCCAGAAGTGATCACGCCTTCCTCTGTGCTCACAGATGACTTTATGCTTACAAGTTACGTATAATATTTATTACTTGGTTTTGTAATTGTTTACCTAATTGACCCCTCTCTCAACTTAGTGCTTTTAGGAACAAAATCTTACTTCCTTTATTAAAGCTCCCTCAGCGTGGAGCATCTGGGAGACGGCATGGAGCAGTGAAAAGAGGGTTCTTAAACACCAGAGAGACCTGGCTGCGACGGAAATTTTGATCTGCCACATGCTAGTTACTTCAATTTTTCTTTTGTACTAATGCCCTTTCCTTTCTTCTTCTTTTTTTTTTTTTTTAAATTGTATTTTATTTATTTATTTTTGCTGCACTGGGACTTAGTTGCGGCACACGGGATCTTCCTTGCAGCGTGCGGGCTTCTTAGTTGCAGCATGCGGGATCTAGTTCCCCACCAGGGATAAAACCTGGGCCCCCTGCATTGGGAACATGGAGTCTTACCCACTGGACCACCAGGGAAGTCCCGAATGCCCTTTCCTTTCTTTTCTTTTCTCTTCCTTCTTCTTTTTTTTTTTTTTGTAAGTCACCTCAAAGCTGTTACAAGAAAAATGTAAAAAATGAATTTCAAATTTGTGTTCAATGATATGTTTAAAGGATTGAAATGTTGTAGATTTATAAAATCATTCCCAGGATCTTACCTAAAGGAAAACATATACTCCATCCATTCTTATATTCTCAGAATAGCTCTTTTCTTAACCAGAAAGTTCTCAAACTTCCCATCAGTTTAGTTTCCGGGTGTCTAGTGCTGTGTGTCTGATGTCATGCATCAGGAATCAGCACACGCCATGCCTGTCCAGACACTATGCCCACACACTGATGTCACTGTAACCCTCTGTACGGTGAGAACTGTCGTCTTCTTTGAGGAAGCAGGCTCAGAAACCTTGAGCACCATTTTCTGTAAAGTGGTGAAAGAAAAATCATGATGATATTAGAAGATGCATAAGGAAAGGAAGTGGCTTCTGTTACTTCACTTGTGCATTTGACATTGTCTAAGGAATGATTAGAAATGATCAAGGTATTAGTAATGTTTGAAGCCCAGTGTCTTCCGAATCAAATTAAGTGGCATAAATGGCGAGTTTCTTACGCTTGGAGATTGCTGGTTGATTGTGAAAGGAGACTCAGGTTTTTTGCACTGCAGGGATTTCATTGACAGTTTCAGTGGCCAGAGCATCTTTCCAGGGAACGGATTTAATGTACTGTATCTTGTTCGAAAGACGTTGTAAGCTGTCATCAGAAGGTATGTAAAGCCACACGATCAGTGATTTTATATTTGAATGTGAAGGGCAGCGATACAGTTACCCTAAACCAGAGTTTTCTCAGCCTCAGCTGGCGCTTTTGGCCGCACAGTTCTTTGCCGTGGGGGACTGTCCTTTGCATCGTGGGATGTTGAGTAACACACCTGGCCTCTGCCCCAGATGCCTGTAACACCCCAGCCCAGTCATGACAGCTAAAAACGTCTCCAGATAGTGCCAGATGACATTTGGGGCTCAAGATTACCCCTGATGGAGGGCCACTGACCTAAACCAAGCTTTTACAGAGCTTATCACCTGTTTTGAAATCCCACACCATGCATGGTGCTGGGTGGTAAACAGAACCTTGAAAAGAGTTGGCGCACACCCTTGAGGAGCCGATGACCTATGAAGCTTGAGATCTTTTGACTAGGTAGAATATTTCTAGTTACTTGACTGAAATAGCTTTGGTTGAGGCTGTTAGTAAAAATTTGTTTCAAAGAAGTTTAACATCTGTTTTCATTTCTGCTTTTGTAAGTTGCTTTGCTACTCAATTCCTGTATTTTAGCTGTCTTCCTCTTAGGACTTAAAATATTTGAGTATATGTCAAAATTTCTAGTTTGGTAGGAAATATGTTTTATTCAAACAGAAGTGAAAATGTTAGTAACTTTAAATTAGGATAGAATGGTGAAAAGTTTAATGTTGTTAATCAGGCTAGATGACAGCAGAGTAGATAATACTGAAGGGAACTCAAAGTCTGGTTCTATTCAATATTCACTTCCTGTTTTTTTTTATCATTGGTTGGAAAGTTGCACCTTATGAAAGATTTTAGATTCAGATCATCGTATTATTCTAAGAAGAAAAATTCAAAATGCTAACCACGCCTTGGTAACCATAGCAAAATATACAACACACAAAAATAATCTCATACTTATCTTAGGGTTGAATTTTTTTGTATATGGTATATGTTGGGTTCTGAAGTATCTAATTTGCTTCTTTTATCTGAGGTCAAAGGAAAAGAGGCTTTCTCAGTTACAAGACACAGGCATACCTGTTAGTTGAAGTAATAGAACCGACTCTGGCTTCTTTAGCGGAAAGGAGGTTTATTATTAAAGTAGTTCAGAGACTATTTGGGAGGGCAAAGATCCGGTCTTTGATGCAATAAAACCATAATTAATACTTAAATTTATCCCCTCCCGTAAGCTGATGTTGTTTGGGTATTTAATGTTTAATGTTGGCTTATAGAACATAAGATTCATGAGGGCACCTTGGTCTTTGTTGTTTTCAGCTCTCACATCCTGGTACCTAGAACAGTACCTAGCTCATAGTAGGCCCTTAATAAATATTTTTTGTATAAGTAAGTTACTAGACAGAGGATATGTTCGTTAGTATCAGCAACAACATGGAGAAAAAATACAGTGGTGTTGAAATGTTAATATTATACATTCTATTGGGAGGGGTTTTTTTGGCAGCAAAACTTATTCTTTTTCTTTAGTTATCTTGACAAATAAATATCGAACGACTCTTTTGTACCATAGAGCCCTATTTTACATATGTTCCTGATTTAAATGAACATCCACAGCAGTCTTGCAAGAGGAGATATTGATATGGTTGTATCTTTTGTGAGAAAGTGGAGGTTCTGAGGATTGATCGAATCATCAGGGTCACGGCTATTTAAGTGGCAAAGCCTAGATTGAAATTCATGCCTGTCTGACTTTTAGCACAGACATGCCCCTCTGTGCAACACAGCCTCAGTGCCGCTTTCTTTTTTTTTTTAGGTTAAAAAAAAAATCTAGTTAATGGTCACCTGTTCATTCTATTAGAAAGTAATTTGAGTGTATAGACTCATCAAACTGAGGCTTCCTATTTGGATTTTCAACTACAGTGTCGCAAATGTTTATAAAAGTAAATGTTAGTCTCTAAAGACAATGTTTATGATTACACTCAAATTTTGCTGCTAAAATGAGAAGTACAAAAATAATCCCCCATGGAATGGGATCTGAAAAAGCACTATGAAGTACTCCAGTTACTTAGCTCTTAATATTCATTTTAATTTAATAGACAGAAAAAAATCTGTGCTGTTTCTCTTTAGAGCTTCCGAGTGCTGCCACTGTGTTTTATACTTTTAAAAAAAATTCTGAAATAATTCAGGCCTTATAGGACAGTTACAGGAATAGGACCCTAAACCCAGATGCCCTAGTTATTAATGTTTTTTACGTTTGCTTTATCATTTTCTCTCTATGTACACATGGTATTTTTTCTGAATCATTTGAGAGCAAGTTGGAGATGTAATGCCCCTTTACCTCTGAATACATCAGTATGTATTAACATAAAATTGGCAATTATCCAGTTTTATCACAAAAAAGAAAAAAAAAATCTGGTCCATGGGACATCTCAGAATTACATCTTATGTTTAGTTGTTATGTCCCTTTACTCTTTAATGTGGAACAGTCCTCATTCTGTCTTTGTCTTTTGTGTTCTTGACATTTTGAAGAGTATGTTAGTTACTTTATAGAAGGTGGTACTTATTTTAATAATGTGGTAAAATTAAAGATTTTAAAGGAAGCATTAGATGAAAATAATTTGTACTTCCCTTGTTTTTTTTTGGTATAACCTGTTAAAGATTTTTATTATGAGAAATTTCAATCACAGAAGCAGAGAGAATAATAAAATGAGCCCTATTACCCAGAATTAATCATTAACATTTTTGCTCCCCTTCCTTATTCTTATTCTCTTCCCCTAAAAACTAAATACTTTTAAGCATTTTGAGGCAATTTCTAGACATCGTAATATTCCATATTTAAGTAAGGTCTAAAAAGTAACAACGTTTGCTTATATAAACATATTACTTTAACCTAACAAAATTATTTATAATTCCTTAATATTATATACTACCAAAACTATATTCAAATTTCTCCTATATTCATTTTTTCTCTTTGCAAAAGCCCTTTACATTTGGTATTGCATTTGGTTGTGATAGCTGTTAAGTTTCTCTCTCTCTTTTTAATTAGACGCTCCTTCCTCCCTTTTGGTAGAATAGTATTTTTTATGGTATAGTGCATATGCCCGGATTAGCTTGCTCATTATCTTTTCCAGGGTCCTCTTAGTGTATATCCACATAAAGCAGAGGTTGGAAAGCTGGATGCTGTCTCTCATAAAGTCCCTTGCGTCCAGAGTGCTGCCTGTGATTCAGGTTCTTGTATGGTGCTTGAGTTCAGTGTGAGCTGAGGCAGTAGCATATGAGATGCCCATTTTGCTGGTCCATTTCTACAGACCCAACAGGGCCCTGGAGGTTACAGTGTTCAGACAACTTCCTGATCCCTAGACTCTGTTGAAATGACGTAATGACTTCCTGATTCCCAGCATCCTGAATGTGGCAGAGGAAGCAGTCTTCATGGTAGACCAGTCCTTATGTGTTTTTCCAGGAGCCTGTTCCTGGACGCAAAGCCTGGATCTGCCCTTCTGGCCCTTTCAGGAATTTCACAAACACCTAGGTCTGTATATTAAATCTTTTTCTGCCCCAAACAGCTGGAGAGGTTTCTATTATCTGTAAGTGAAACTTGACTGACAGAACTGGTAATCAAAAGAACGTAACTTTTATCTTTGACTTCAAATGTATATGTACAAAGCAACGTACCTGAATCTGAAACATTCAGATTTGAACTGGGATGTGGTTTAAGGGAAAGGAAGCAGCTCTTTGCCCGTGTGTGTGTGTGTTTATGAAGCCCTGACAATCTTTTCATGCAGATTCCTGGTGTAACCTGTTCTTTGCTGGTGACTTTGTCAACAAAAGCCATCTCTTACTAGGACTTCTTGTAGGTCTGTTGACACCACCCTCCCCTGTGCTCCTAGGATATGAACGTGGCCCCATGTGTCCCATTCCTGTCTTCCCAGATGACTTGGGTTGTGTGGCTGACTGGTGAGAGATGGAGGCCAGCAGCCGTGTGACCTCCACCTGCCTCTGCCTCTCAGTCCCCTGTGAATCCATTCCTGAATTTCTGCTTCCACCCCTGATGTAACAGCAGTATGGGAAATGTGTTGGCGACTGCACTTACCATATTTTAAAATTTATTACAGAAAATTTCAAACATACATGAATGCAGAGAGAATAATATAATGACTACCATGTACCCATCACCTTATCAGCATTTTGTCAAACACACAAACTTCAAATAATTTGACAATTGGATCCCTAATGGTATACTTTTTTTTTCTTTCTCTTTTCCATTTTACTATTTGCTTTCTAAATTCTTCATGGCCAAGACCTACAGTATCTCTCAGCCCTGCCCCTGCCTTCAGTTGACCGGCCTCTCCATGGCTCTCTCCCCCTGGGGTCTCTCCCTCCTCCCAGGGTTTCCCCTCCCTGGGTCTCTGGGGACCTGAGTGCGTGGGTTCAGGCACCATCATAGGCCCCGTCTCAGGTAGAGCCCTTACCCTGTGTTGGGACTCACAACAGGGACTGCATTGAATTATAATATATGATAGACCAATAATATTGTTTGCATTGATTTTTTTTAAACTCTAACACAGGCAGTAACCCCATATATTTTCACTACATATTAAAAAAAAAAAAGCAGATGTTTCACTGTAGGACTTAAGGGGGAAATTGTGGAACTGAAGTCGTAAGAACACATCAAAATGTTACTTTTTTTAGAGTAGGATTAAAACCTTTTGCAGACTTTGTGTAGTTTCATTCTGACACACTTTTTTTCTTCTCAGCCTGCATGGGAAAAATCATTCTTACAAGATATGGAAAGAGAAATAAATGTTCTCACACTCTGAGAAAACTGTTAAAAGCCTGCCAAAAACTACTTGAGTTCTTGGTTCAGATCCATTGCGGTAGGTACCACATGAGACAGAAGGTGGTGCAGTTCCTGCCCAGGAGTGACTTGCAGTTCACTCAAGTAGGCAAGACAGCTGAAGATTGCTGTTAACAACAAGAAGCAAAGTAGTAAGTGTGCAAATAGAGAAAGCAGGTCTTTACAATTTGGGGGGAAGATAAACTATTGAAACATCATAGCATGTACTTTCCCATGTACAGACCCTCTTATACAGTTTCTTCCTTCTAACAATTACAGTGCTGCAGAGATTTCTCTAAGTTTGAAGAGTCTGGATGTGCATTATCTGGGATAAATTAAGTAAATGAGAGTAGTCCTCTGTAGCTTCCTTGTATGTGGAAGAAGAAGGAAAGCTAGTGGCACTCCTCTTATACTTTCAACAGAAAACTTTCTTTTTGGAAAAGAAATCTTGGCTAATTTAAATGTCATTCCAGTTTCTGATTTCATGTATTTTCCAGGATTAGTATTTCAGTACTGAGCATCTATTAGTTATCTGTTACTGCCTAACAAACTACAACACACAAAAATAAAACCTCTCATCCACATACTTGAATAGTACTAATCATAAAGTGTCCTCCGCTAACATTTGATGACCTGTAGTCAACATATATATTTTTGAGCATTATCTCTGTGCAAGGTGCAGTGCTCGGAGCTACCCAGGATAGGAAGAAGTAAAAGTCAGGGTCTCTGCCCTGATGGAGTTTATGTTTCAGCTGAGGGATATAAGAGTGATGCACGTGAAATAACAGACCCTGGGCTGTTTGATGGTTAGCAAAGAGCATACATATTCTGGAGTGCCGTTATTTCGTTGATAAGATAACGGAAATCTACAAAGGCTGAAAGATTGGTGATGAAAGAGGTGATGTAGCTGACATGCAGTCAAACCAGAACCAGGTTTCCAGGCCAGTGTATTTTTTCTCTCCCTTTGTTTTCAAGATAATATTTGTTTAAAGTTAAAACTATGTGGCATAGGCTGTATAAAAGCCAAATAAGTTGAGGAAAGGGAAGATGCGTGGCTTTGAGTAGTCAAAGGAGAATTAAAGGAGCAGGTATGATTAGACTATGAGTGTAAAGAATAAATGGCAGAAGCAGAATAATCCAACCAGGAGAACCAAATATTTGTTATATTCACAGCACAGACCAACTATACTATCTTGAAAGGTACATGTTGGGCAGTGGAGGGAAATGAGGTTGCAGAGGCTTGAAAGTGTGGGAGAAGAATTTGGACTTCATGTGGTAGTCCGTGGGGAAATACTCTCAGTCCTAGAGCGTGAAATGACACGATGAAACTGGGATTAAGGAAGATTATGTTTGTTTGCCGGGAGAACTGCATCGTGTGTGCATTTTTCTTTTCTTACACTCATTGTATTGGTCAGTTGCATTCTAAGTAGGTTAAACACTGTGTTGATCAGAGGCTAGCCTGTGTTGTGGCCACAGTTAACCCTGAAATCTCAGTGGCTGAATACATAAATGCATTTCTTATTTGCGCTACTTGGCCAACACAGGTGGATAGCGTACAGGGGTGGGGAGTTCTCCATTTACTCGTTCAGGGACCCAGGCTGACCAAAGGTCCCACCACTTAGAACCTCGCTGGTCGCTGTGGCAGGAGAGAAGAGCAGTATGGAAGCTCCATCGCTGCTCTCCAGAGCTCCAGCCTGGAAGTGAGTGACCTATATCATTTTTGCCCCCAACCCATTGGCCAGAGGTAGTCATGTACACCCCCAAAGGGAAGTTGAGGATATTCGAGCAGTAAGTGTCTCTTCCAAGGCTCTCTGAGGACCTGGGCATATAATTCTACTTGCTTAAGAGAGACAATGTAGTGATTAAGAGTGACAGACCCTGGAGCCGGACTGCCAGAGTCTAGAGCCTGCCTCTCCACTTACTAGCTGTGTGGATCTGGGCAATTTACTGAACTTCTCTGGAGCATAATTTCCTCATCTGTAAAACAAGGATAATAATGGGACAAGCCTCACAGAATTATTATGAGGCTTGATTATATATAAATTGCTTAGAGCATTATGCCATGTAATTGTTAGGAATTATTTAGTATTGCTGTTATTATTATTATTATTTTTTTTTTTTGCGGTACGCGAGCCTCTCACCATTGCGGCCTCTCCCGTTGTGGAGCACAGGCTCCGGACGCGCAGGCTCAGCAGCCATGGCTCACGGGCTCAGCCGCTCCGCGGCATGTGGGATCTTCCCGGACCGGGGCACAAACCCGTGTCCCCTGCATCGGCAGGCGGACTCTCAACCACTGCGCCACCAGGGAAGCCCATTGCTGTTATTATTAATCTGCTGGCTTCCACTATAGTACCTGAAAGGAAGGTTGAAGTTTCTGATTCCAGTTGATGGGACCAGTGGGAAAGAAGTTGTAGTAATTTAGGTGTGTGATGCCAGCATCCGGACTAGGATGATGATTTGGGACAAAGAAAAGACGGGCAAGAGTGAGTGCAAGAGGAGAAAACCCAAGCAGGGTTCACTGGCCAAATACCGTGGATGAGAGAGGATGATCAGGTGTGGGTGACCCAGAGAATGGAGCTTGAGTTTGCAGAGAAATTAGGGGGCCCCTGTGGAGAAAGACGATAAGCTGAAAGTCTGATGTGGTGATGGGAAGTGTCTGAGGCCTGGGAAGCCACAGGAAGCGGAGGAATGGAGCCATCTCTTAATGAACATGTTTCTGTAGGAGGTGACATCCTTGTGCTCCAAGTCAGGCTACAGGCACTGGGGCCAGTGCCTGTAGTGCACTGGATTGAGTCCCCAGCTCCACGTCTCCGTGGCCTGGCACTCCAGTTTCCTCATCAGCAAAATGGAGAAAAAGTTATACCCACCTCTTAAGGTAATGAGGATTAAATGAGATAATGCCTGTCAGGTGCTCAAAAAAGTGGCGCATAGTAAACAGTCAGTAGTCATTCCTTCTCAGCTAATTGAGCTTTTAGTTGAGTAGAAATTTGAGGATTATTTTTTAAGTGACCAGTTCTTCAGAGTTTAACATAAAACAAACTTCCGGTGACATCGGTTCTCATGAGTGCATTTAGTCTTCCCTGGATTCAAAAGAGTGGGCTGTGTTGTCACCAGATCAGCTCTTCATTTTTTCACTCTCACCTGAATAGTCAATGAGCAAATGTTTTTAGCTTTGCAAAGAATAACAAATTACAGTGGGCTAAGAGTGACCAAAATAGACCATTTTAAAGGCTAATTTAAGGTCAATGCTTCCTCTTTTAAAATTGCCTGGTACTTTTTACTGATCGGTAAGAGTCACTGCCCTGGCCTCTTGAAATATAAAATTGTTTTCAAGCAGAACATATTTGTGTATCTAGATTTAAATTGGCTTCTTGGGAAATTAGTTCTGTTCTTTAATATGTCTAGTTTATATTGCAGGGTCTTAGAGGGTCTTTGTCTTCAATTACACAATTACATATTCTCTAGCATATGTAATTAAGCATTTAGAGTGTTTCTTTTCATTTCATTGAAAAATTAAGAACTTCACAGATATTTCAGTAGGGCTTTAGTATTTTGTTAGTAATAGTACAAAACAGGTGCTATTCAATTAGATGGATATCTGAGAGCCTTCTGTGGGAGAGGCTCTGTACCACGTGCTGTGTATATAACCTACGACATTCTCATCCTCAGGGAACTCATAGCCTGAGTTTGTAATCTACCTACTCTTGGTTATTTGTCCTATTTAAGGGTTAGCTAACTTGCTGGCCTATAACGAAACAAGCCTTGTAATACTTTTTTCAGGGTCTGTGTGTGATTCAGTTCTGTCTTTTTTATGGCTGGGATATGAAGTTAGGGTTACATTCCTGATGCTGCCTCTAGTTTACCAGGTGCCTTTTCTGAATTTAGGTTCTTTATAAAGTGTGGGTGGCACAATCTGCTCATCCTGTCTCACAGGATTGTGACACGGAAGACATTGCATATACTGCATGGACTATTTTCGTGAACTATCGCACTCTTCACATATACATGATGTCATTTCTAAAATCTAACCTTTACTATACTATACTATCTACTCTGTACTATCACTGAAGTGTCTACATGTTTATACTGACTCAAATTAAGTAGCTTTGAGAAGTTTTTTTAAATTAATCAAATGATCCTTTTAGAAATAAAAATAAAATTATGGAAGAGGTAAATATGGTTAGCTGCCATGTAACTATCAGCTTTCCTAGATGATTTTTCCTAGCTACATGTTATTATTTAAAATTGTTAATAATATATCACCTGACTGCTGGAGAAAATATTTATAGGTTGTGATTTTCAAATAATGTATTATATATAAGGCCACCTCCTTATTTCTGTAACAGAACACAAAATTATACAGCATTGTCCCTGTTCTCCAAGTTTACCTACTCCTGAGGGAAATGCATGAGAGATAAACCTAAAGCCAACTAATACTACAAGACCCTGGGAGGGTGCCCCAAGGCCGTGTGTGAACAGTGGCTTCATGAATGAAATAGGAAGTAAGGTCCTTTTGAAGGAGAGCGAATAGCTGAATTGACTAGAATACAGACCTTTTTTTTTTTTAAAAGATTGATTGGAAGTAGGTTTAAAGTTTACCTTCTTGGCAGTATGGCTACTGATGATTGGATAAAATCATTTGCGCAGACTTGTGATATAGTGGAAGAAGGAGGGAGAAAACTACTCATTCCTTTGTCAAGTGACATAGGTATTTACTACCTTGTTTGGAGGATCTTAGGAACTGACCATTAGCACCGAGAGGCCTCTCTTATCTGCTATGAAACAGCATGTTGGCTTATACATACAATAGTCTATGCTGGAACGTAGTCATAGAGCTAGTGTGCCATGAAAATGATCTGAAATTCAGGAAGCTTTGTTTCTGGTTTTCCTTCAGCAACTTTCACAATGGTTTCTCTTTTGGGATCCAACTCAAATGACTACATAAGTGCCACCCTGCATAAAATTTAGTGTTTTGCCCTTTTTTCTCCTTCACTTGGAAATGTTTATTAGATGGAGTGAAGGAGAGGCCCTAAGTTCCTGACTTGCATCCTTGTGGTCTCACCTGTCTCCGTAAGGTGAAACAAGGACCAGTGCCTATTTTTGACAGTGGCTTTTTTTTTTTTTTTTTTGCGGTACGCGGGCTTCTCACTGTTGGGGCCTCTCCCATTGTGGAGCACAGGCTCCGGACACGCAGGCTCAGCGGCCATGGCTCACAGGCCCAGCCGCTCCGCGGCATGTGGGATCTTCCCAGATCGGGGCACGAACCCGTGTCCCCTGCATCAGCAGGCGAACTCTCAACCACTGCGCCACCAGGGAAGCCCTTGACAGTGGCTTTTTAAGGTCAGCTAGCTATCTATGAAATTAACAAAATACAAATCAGAAAGCACTCAGTAAATGGTGCTGAATCAACCATTAAGATTAGTTTTCTTACAGGATAAAAGTTGAAAATGAGTAAGAGAAGACTTTGAAAGAAAATATTTCCAGGATATAAAGCCTAATAAAAATTTTAAGTATGACTCATGACACAGCATTTCATTTCTTTAGTTCCGTTATCAAACTTGGTATCATTGCTAACATGGATACTGTATTGGGGTAATTTGGGGATTCAATAAAGCAAATTTGAGCTGGCAGATGGGTGATTGTATTTGCAGAGGTCATGCTACTCATAAAAAGGTATTTATTTATATAAAATTTATATATTTATTTATATAATGTTGTAAAGAATCCTGGCTACTCTGAAGTTTATGATTTTGCATTTTACTCCCCATCTTCTTTAGGCAAGTGACAACTACACCCCACTGCTCATCCTCCCTACCCTTTCTGGTAACCGAAACCCCTGAAATACAGATACAGGGTACTGTCAACTTCTGTATAAATAAGAAACCATCCCCTAGGGACCCAAGAAAAACCAAGGCTATTTGTATACTTTTTTATTCTCAAGGAGAATTTAGCACGTGGTGCCTCCTTGCACAGGAAGTCCTCGTCATATTCCTGAGCAGTGGCCCTTGAATGCTATGCTGGCTGTTTGGGAAGAGCTTTCATTGCATTCATCACCATAATGTTGCTGTCCAAACTCTGTCTACTGCTAATTTTATCCTCCCTGTAACTTTTGCTGAGAGTTGACAGTGAGCACTGAAGGACATACTCATAATTTTGTAGCATCCAGCTCTTTATTCCAAAAGAGTTTTTTGAAACAAAAATTTATGACTCAGAACAAAACAAAACAAAAAAACTTATTATCGAGGAGATAAAGTCTAAGATTGAAAGAAACATGAACTGAAGAAATACGTTATCAAAAAAAAAGAAAAGAAATATGTTACAATATTAACATTTCTACACTGGCAATATACAATTTTAATAGTCTTTTTTTCTTTTGCCAAATTATTGGCAGGAAATATTAATGATTAAATTTTTCATTAACACAAAACTTTTCTTTCTACACTGTGAGTTATTAAAATATGCTCCCTTTTGGTGTAGTATTTCATTTACAAATTAGAACTTTGCTTAATGTTGTTCTCGAGTGTAAAAAAATGCATATATATCAATTTACTTCCAAGTTGGAGGTGAGAAATATAGTGCCCAATGAAAGGAATTTAAAAGAATCCTAATTAGAAGTTAAACAATCATTTTGATTTATAAGAAAAGTCCTGCAAAGTTTGTCATACAGTTTACTTTGCTATAAATGCAAGATTTAATTCCTTTTTACTTTCCATTTAAAGACTTGGAATGTATCATCATTTGAGTTTCCGTCATTTCACGTGAGTTTTCTTCAGGGGCTGACCTCACGGCACTGGAAATTGATACACTGACTTGACGTTTCAGCATCTTCATGACCTTTCTCTTGTACCCTTTACATGCAAAGAAATATATAAAAGGGTCCATGCAGCAATTGAAGTTCATCAGGCATACTGTGAAGTGCAGAGATATCTGAAATGAATATCTTTGGCTACATTCCAGGAGATCAGGAAAACGAAGCTTCTTAATCATGTGTTGAATAATTGCAATATGATAAGGTGTGAAACAGACAACAAACACAACAATTATAAAAATAATTGTGTTGAGAGCCTTTTTGTTTACACCAGATTTCTCACTTAATGGGTTCTGTTTGGCAGTTTTAAAGAGCTTGCAACAGATTTGAGAATAGCAGATAAGAATGATTACCAGCGGAAGTACATATCCTATGAAACATGCACCAAGCAGAATCCAGGGAAGAGATTTGGTTTCTTCAAAGTTTGGATATTCCATGCACGTAGTCCTTTCAGCCTCCTTCTTTGACATAGGTTTTATGAGCAGTGGGAGTGTTTGAGCAAATACGAGAATCCAGACAAATATGCAAATGCATTTTGCATGTTCAATTCTTTTCATCTTGTTGTACCGCAGCGGGTGCACCACGGCAAAGAACCGGTCAATGCTCAGGCAGGTCATGAAGTTCACGCCTGCGTACGTGTTGATGTAAAACACGAGAGCAGTTATCCTACACAAGGCCTCGCCGATTCTCCAGTCAAAACCCAGTGCGTAGTAGGCTATCCGTGTAGGCAGAGCGGTGGTGAACAGTATGTCTGAAATCACCAAATTGGTTGAATATAGAGTGGTAGAGTTGATTTTTTTCCTGTTTTGAATAATGACTGTCAAGGCCAATAGGTTTCCCACGAGCCCAATTATGAAGACGATGCTGTAATGCAGAGGCATGAGGATCCTGGCTGTGCGGTGGTGGGCGTAGAGGTCACAGTCGCTCTCCAGAGGAGCTGCAGAGGGTGTAGTAAAGTTGTCCATTTTTATATCCATCAGCAGTGTTCAAGGTCTCTAACAAAACCAAGAAGGGTACGTTTAATTAAAAAAGCATATTTAACTAAAAGCGATAAAAACTGCCTCCTATAGATCTAACTTTTAAAATTTCAAGATTGATATAATTTTTTATAATCTGTGATACGTAATGTGGTTACATACTATATAGTAACAGAAACAGCAGAGAATAAAATTTATGCTTTTACTCTCACAATTTGGTGGTTTTAGCAAAGCTCTGGCAAAGGAAATAGAACCGTTTAAATAGGGCAAATGTATTTTTGCGAGAAGAGGGAATGCACTAACTTTTTCGGCAGAAATTTCCCCTTCCTTTTTCTGAATCATTGTCTGGTTAAGAGTAAAAATCATGTAAAGCACCCCACATTTCAGGAAGCGTAACACTTTGCTTTTAAATTGAATATCAGTTGGACTTTTTTTTTTCCGCCAAATGCATGTCACTGCCAGGAAATGAAGTCAGTCACACATTTATGTAGTGAAATATGGACTCACCACAGTGATCTGATTTGTGTTAACCCCAAAATTGTGAGAAACAAGCTAAGGCCTTTGTTAGGTTCTCTTAAAAAAGAAAAGAAAGAAAGAAAAGAAGACGATGACCACAGCAGCCCCAACAAAAAAGAAGAAAGAGAAACAAAGGGAAAAAATGTAAGAGCTTCAAGGGGAAACTTCAAAATTAATGCAGACACCCCGCTGATGCATCAGTATGTGTTCCTACATGGACACACTGTAGGACGCATTACACATGTGGTGTTCTGTGTTCTGCCTTATTCATTTACCATGTTCATGGATCAGTGTAATCTATATTTTTGTCCTATGTGTAGATCTTATATAGACATTTGATAGATATTCTGCAGTATTACAGTGTGTTAATGCATAATTTGCTTACCTACTCCCTTTATGAATATCTGGATTATTTCCAACTCGTTTCTTGTTATAAATAACGTCTAAGATGAAATTTCAAGTCCTCAGTTGAGAATTGGAAAACTCCTACAATAAAACTCCATTTATGAGGCTGAACTTGGATAAAACTAAGGAAGAGAAGAGCAACAAATTCTGTGAAGTTATTTTTAGAAGAAAGATAATTTTCTGATAGGTCTATCTCTATGCACAAATCTGAAAGTCACCAAAGCTGAGGGAAAAGTTGAATATATCTAGTGATGATGGTACTGTATGTTAAAGGAAAGAACTCTATCCCTAGCCTTATCAAAGCAGTGACTACAAATCTACTTCTCCGACTGCGGTATTAAATGAACTGGAGCTCTGCTAACTTAGTTCTAACCATCTTAAAACAGTGATGCTGACGGACAAGGAGGGTTCTGAGAGGATTGCACTAATGTCATAGGTGTGCATTATCTACAGTGTTGATAGGTTAATCATGAAAATATGGGAATACAACCTAAAGCAAAAGGAAGCAACAAAGGAAGTAGAACTTTTTATTAATCAAGGGAATACAAGAAAGGAGACTGGGAAGAAGCAAAGGATGAGGATGATAGGTAGAAAACACAAAATAAGAGGGTAGGAAATGCGTCACAACAAATTTAAATGGCTTGAACTCACCGATTAGAAGACAGAGACTGTCAGTTTGGATTTTTAAAAATCCAGCTGTATGCTGCTTAGAAAAGAGGGAACTCAAAGCGATTTGGAAAGTTTGAAAACAGGCACGGGAAAACGCATACCAGGCAAACCCCAACCAGTGGAAAGCCAGAGTAGCAATATTAACATCAGAAAAAAATAGAATCCAAGGCACAATCAATATTAATAGGGGTAAAGAAGGTCGCTACACAAGTTAAAAAGAACAGTTCACCAAGGGCATGAAAAGAATCATGAACTGTATGTGTAACAGCAAAATTTGACAGAATCTAAAGGAGAAATGGTCAAATCCACAGCCATAATGGGAGATTTTAACATATTTTTATTAGAATATGACAGGTAAAAAAAAGATTGACCCAACATGACTTAAAAGCTAACAGAATTTGTGCTGAAAGCACATTAGAATTATTTGCAAATTTAACCATGTACTAGATCATGAGAGGTGTCTCAGATTTCTCAGAAAATCATTAGCTAGCAGCTCACATTCCTTGTGAGTAGTACAGTGCAACTAAGTTAGAAATCAAAAATAAAAAGATAAAGGATGCACTTGGAATCTAAAGATATATTTTTCTGAGAAACTCATGGGTTAAGAAATCACAATGCAAAATTTGAAGTGCTTAGAACCGAAGGACAAAAATACTACAGAACTGTGGAATGCAGCTAAAGAGTTAATCCGAGATTGATGCAAAACCTTGAATGCATTCATTTCTTAAAAAATTGAAAATAGCTAAGTTAAATATACAGCTCCAAGAAGCTAGAAAAGAACTGAGTTTGCCCCAAAAAAGTACAATAATAAAATTAATTGGAGATATTAATGAAATAGAAAACAAAACAAACAAAAACCAATAAATATGGACTTTATATTTTGTGCGGGGGTGGGGGGATGGAGTGATTCTTGAAAGGGAAATTGTGTAAATTGCAGTTGTGGAATAAAAGTAGGAAAACTTTTTGCAGTTAGTAGGGAAAGGCTTCGCTCGTGTGAGAAGTGGCTTTCAGGAGGGAGAGGTGGAAATTCCAGGCACGGGTTGCAGTTTAGGAACAGGCATTAAGAGCTGCCTTTATTTTTCTAATTTTTGTGAAAAAAATGTTTTTCTGAAAATCTCAATATGTAAATTTTATTTCGAGGAGTCTTCCAAAGCAGGTTCCTGGGAACTGCCTTTAAAATACATGGTGGGGGAAAAAATACACTGTGGAGTCTGCTAATCCTCCATCTGAATAATAATTATTGTAGAGATTAGGAAAGTTACACTAATGTATGAATCAGAGAATGTGCCATTGCCTACCAGTTGCAAATGCACGCCCAGCTGCTTCACTGAATGAAATAAACCCAGTAGCGTCACAAAAGGCAGTGTTTTCAGAACATTTTAAGTTAAGAAAAAGATGTTTAACACAGTGTTAATTTTAAGTGCGAAAATTTGCAACCAAATCGAATGTCCGTCATTAGGGAACTGGTTAAGTATTTTATGGCCGTATAGTAGAATACGATGCAGCCACTGGAAATGGCAATGTAGATGCCTATTTCCTGACAGAGGATGATGTTAAGTAAGGAAAGCAGATTCCACAACAGGCCACTTTGCCGGTAGGAAAAGCAGCTGTTCACGCACACATCCCTGCATGGATATATAGGCCAAAACATAGTTCACAAGTACAAGTAATTTTTGAGTTTCATCATATATTCTAAATTTTTAACACCAAACATGAATTGACTATGAAATGAGTAAATAGGTAAATAATTTTTTTTAATCTGAAGAAATCTTTTTTGAAATTCAGTTCTTCTTGCAAAAGCCTTGTCCTCTGACATACTTTTCAAAGCTAGTGCTCTTTATTCAGATTTATGCCTTAGTTTTCGCTAGGTGCCTACCTTAAGTCATGTTTGGAAGAACCGTCCCAGCAGCCCTGCAAGCCAGGTGTTGCCATCACGCACCCACTCTCCACTCAAGGAAACCTCTGTCAGAGAAGGTAAGGGTCATGCTGGATCCTTCTCTCTGCCAGCCTGGCTTCAAGCCTCCTACTCTGTCCAGTCCTCGGCAGGGGCAGCTGCTTCACGCTGCCTTTCCAGAACTGAGAGTTTGTAGTTTCAAACTGGTCTAGGCTTCAGGGCCATCCTCACCTGTACACAAACAGCCGGGGCACGTGTGGCCTAGCCGTTCCAGAGCAGGGAGACGATTCTTCCAGAGGACAACGGGACTCCCACTCCAGGAGAGGTGCCTTCCCAAGTGGGAGGCCAGACTGGTGGACGCTGCGTCATGGAGCCCTGAGGGGGAGACTGGGGAAGGGCTGTTTGCTGCCCGCCCCTGCCCCGAGTCGGTCCAAGAAAGGCACCTGCACAACGTGGATGTGTAAATGGGCTGACCCAGAGGATCTCAAGTAAAGGAGACTCTGGGCTGTTTTGAAATGTGTTCTTTTGGATATTTAGTAACCTCTGGAAGGTTGATTCCATCCGTCAACAGCTCTAGTATATTACCTTTGGTGTTACTTATCCTGTGTTACTAATGCTATAGTTTTAGTCCATTTTATCTTTTCCAAATTGAGAGAAAGCCACTTTCACATACTTGACTGTTGTTATCCCGTTCTTATATCAACCAATCCCAATTTATTATCATCTTCCCTCGGAAATATTATTTTATCCCTTCCTTTAATCATTTTAGGATTCAGGATTACTTTCCTGAACGTTGACTTACTCCATTCTTTTATTCAGCAAAAATTGGGTTTAGTGCCTCCTCTATATGCTAGATCCTGGAAATTCAGAAATGATACCTTTTAATGTCTGAGGACCTCAAACTGAAGGATGGATGTTGGGAATGTGCTGTTGTCTGAATGAGGTGTTATCTCAGTATTTGCTATGTTTCTTCTCACACACACACCCGGGTTCTGCTTGCTCTTTGCATTACAGTGCTCCTTTACTAAGCTTTTGATTGCAAATTCCCCTTTTAACTGTATCTAGTCCTTCCTCTTTTAGTCATAACTAAATCCTTTCTTTCTTTTTTTCACTATATTTTAAGTATTTGTCGTAATTATTAGACAACAGCGTCTGACGTGGTATTTAGGATAGATATACTGAGTTGTACTTGAAAGTATTGAAACTATGGCTCGTCATTTTGTTGCCTTAAGAAAAGCATAAAGAAATGTTTGTTCTAAATTTTTTTTCCTTAGAATACTTGTACCTGTAATAATTATAATTTCCTCATAATGCTTTCTGATGAAAGGATGTACAATGTCCCTAAGTTGTCCTTAGTGCCTCACAGCTGAGAGACAAGAATGAGGATTGCAAGCTTTGCCCTGAGGGCACAGATAGTACCTGGGCTGCGGGAAGTGTGGGTTCTTATTCAGGTTCCACCCAAGGAACTACGGGGCAGCCATCTGTGCCAGTTCTCTTAACATTTTTGTTAATAAGCAAACGAGGCTATCTCAGGTTTGTCTCTGTAACGCAATATTGATCCTTTTAACTTTACTATTATCCTAACGTGTAAAACAGCAAGTTCTTCCACAGCAAAATATCCTCCGAAGTATTTTCACTTACATTTTTGAAAGTGGGCCTGTGTGTGCTTTTCTCTAGAATTGATTTCCTCACTAATAGAGTAGCTAGTGTTTCTTAAGACACTATCGTGTCATTTTTGCATAACCAGACATGTTGACATGAACTGTCAAGTTCTTTCTAGCCACAGAAAGGAAAAAATAAAAGGCCCCCTCAAAACTCATTTATTAGTATTAAAGAAAACTAAGAGCTAATGTGATTTGTACTCTAGAACTATTTAGCCTGGATACCAACTTGGAGGCATTTGTGACTTTTCACAGGGTACTTCTGCAGTCCCAATTTACTTGCTTGGATAATGATTTATTTGTGGCAGAAACAGAATAAAATCCTCATTATATTCAAAGATTTAGTAAATGCTAGAATACCAGCTTTTAGTGTTTAGCTTTAAGATTCCTGAAATGTCCTGGATACCCCTAATATTTATTTGCTTAATAATCATCAACACTTAAAAGTAAGAAGGGGTTAAACTTCTAGTAATTTTGTTTAAATTCAGTCCTTAGCAATGAATCGAATGGGTCAGGTCATGCTGACATGATCATTAATAAGAGGTGACTTCTCTGTGAGATGAAGTCTGCTCAGGACCATGTTTACACGTTGAGATGCTGTGACTCAAAGTGCCCACAGTGGCCTGCACCAAAGAGGAAGTTACAGGAGTACACTCTCAAAAACAACCCAAGAATGGACGTGCAGATACAAGTGATACTTGTCTGTTGTTAAATGATGAGTGTTGTTGTTTGATCCCATTGTTTGTCTGATTTCTGTTGCTACACTGTCCTTTGGTTATTTTGTTGAAGAGGGGTAAGATTGAGGTAAAATTTCTGGAGTGGGAAAATAAAGTCACTGGGAAAGGAGGGGGCAGAGGAAGGCTCCAGGCTCAAAGGAGCAACAGGGATTTGGTCTCCCGGGAAGCAGATGAGCACAGATGGATCAGGACAGCAGGCTGGGGCTGTCTACTGCCTTTGAGGACAAACATACCCCGTGGAAGAAAGAAATCATTGCTGCTTCCTACTGTTACCTAGTTTTATACGTATTTGTCAGTTGCTTGAAAAAGCCTCCTTGTTCTTGAAGCTGAGCAAACAGGGACATCTGAGTTTGGTCCAGTGTCACACATACCGGGGCCTAGCACTCAACCAGTCATGTTTCTCACCTGCTTTACGGTGACTCAACAACCATCACCTGAGCAGTTGTGTGTCCCACTGGCCTACAAAACAGGCAGGTGCGAAACAGGCATCCCTGAGGCACAGACGGGCAGTGACCAGCACAGGCCCAGCCTCGCGTCCCTTCACTGGTGCAGTCTGATGGCCGTTCCAGACTACTACCCTGCTCTCAACCGCTCTGACGGCCAGCACACACCCCGATAACCTAGTCAAAGAGATCTTCCTACACTATCAGGTGATACCTTTTTTTTTTTCACTAGCTTTGAGTCCTAGATTGATAGCTGTGTCCAAGATTGATTTTTTGGGAGACTGTATAGGGAAGATTGTCCAGAAAGGTGACCACTGACAGGTGCCCCCACTTTCTCAGATGGAACCTCCCACGTGCCAGAGTGTCTGTGTCAGGAGTTGAGTCGTCTGAGGGCACCTCTCTTCCCTGTCTCCTAGGGAGCTCGCTCGCTTGCATCCTCCGGCTTGTGGAAGGGTGACCCTGCGGCTCACCCCAGGACACAGCCTGGTCCTGCCCACCTCTCAGTAGGTCTGCACAGGGTCATGTGCAGGACAGTGCACAGGGAGCTTCTTCAGAACAGGAAAAAAAAAAAAAAATACAGCATTGGCCCATCTGCACTTTCCTCTTTGTGCCTCGGCGGTGTCCTGAACCCAGTGGGCACCCGCTAAAGACACTTCACCTTCTGTAAACACGTACGTTGGAATTGATGGGAAAGTGAAAGGTGCCTGACATTTGTGTTACCTGGTTAAACACCCACTTGCACATTTGGGGTTTTACACAGTCTGGCTAGTTTTCTTTCACCTTTCACTGATTATTTATTCCTTGTGTGGCTGTTGGCAGCTTGAATACTGACTAGGACGGTATGAAAGTCTTCAGAGATGAAGACAGAGGAGATGGTAGCACTGCGGACTTGAAGTATATGGCATAATGTTTAGGAACTGGAAGAAAATATAATCCCACCGTAATACTCATTTCAGTGTAAGGAAGACAAATACTGTGTTTCCCTGTGGCATGATTTGACCTGTATGTAGGATAACCAACTGCATAATATACAAAGACTCCTTATAATGAAGGGCTGAGTCAGTATAATCTTTATCCTCTGAATCCAAATTATTTCTAGAAACAACCCTTTCTCCTTAAAGTTCAAGCGAGTTTCAGATCTTGATTTTCGTCTCTATTACCTCATAGAACTTAGTCAGAAACATTAAATATCCTCATTTTATGGATAAGCAAAATTCAGGAGAGATTGGATCATTTGCTCAGGGTCCCCCCTCAGGACAGTTGCCAAGCCAGGGACCACGCAGGCCTCCGTGTCCTCGTCCCCCGCTGCCTCCTGCCCTCAGCCCGCCGGCCCCCGGCCTCTCCTCTGCACGCCCCCTTCTGTCTGTCCGTCTCCCTGTGTGCGTGCTGCTCCCACTGCCCTGCCTGCCTCAGGCCGCCTCACTTCTCCGTGGAGCTGCAGTTGCAGCACGCGCCGTGCCATTCAGATGGTGCCCAGGCAAACTGCAAGCCGTCTGTCACGCCACACGGTCTCCTTCGTGCTCGGGGTCTGCTTCCCTCTTCAGCTGGATCTCTAGCCGTCTTCCATCCTGTGACCCCCTGGCTCTGGCCCTACTAGATTGCTTGCTGTCTTTTGATGTCCTGTGTTCTCTCACAGCTCTGTTCCTTTCTGACCCTCTTCCTTCTCTCTGGAGCCTCCTCTCCCCGGTCCTGGATCCTCAGCTCCTGCTTTCCTTCAGGGCTTCGCTCAGAATCAGCTGCTCCCGGAAGCTTCCCTGGTTTTATCCTCTCCTGCTCCCCCGACAGCACCTCCCCCTGCCCCACAGAAAGGCAGCGTGGGGTGTCCTCACCAGGGCACTGCCCTCTGTACTGGCATCTGTACTGTTTGTTTTGTTTCTGTTTCCTACTGGCCTGTGAAGTCCTGAGAGTGGGGGCTGTGTTGTTAATTTTGTGCATCTCCAGCTGACCCATGATTGATGCTCAATAAATATCCATTAAGGAATAGCAGAATCCCAGCTTTCTTGATCCTCAAAGTTTCTTATCAGACTGCAGGATACATTTGATTGATAATAGTAACCAGTATTATTCAGCATAGACTGTGTCCCAGGCACTGCCCTGGGCACCTTATGTATGTTCACTCACTGAATCTCACAAAACTTTCCCAAATCCATTGCCACGGGTGAAACTGAGGCACAGAGCACTTATGAGTCTTGCCTAAAGACACAGCTGTTAAGTGTCAGGATTTAATCCAGGCAGTTTGGCTCCAGAAATCACATTCAGTGTAGTATGTTTTAGCCCTAGCTCCTATTTCCAGCATGCTCTGAGGTTATTGGTAGGAAACAAGTAAAATAGGAAGACATCTCAAAACTTTAACGCAAACCAACTCATACACCTGTCTCAACCAGAGAGCAGAGAAGGGCTAGGGAGGTGGGGAGAGGGAGGAGGGAGGGAAGGAGGGAAATATGCTGATATAAATCAGGAATTCATTAATTTATTTGTAGCATATTTCAAAGTAAGTAAAAGTTTTATAAATAAACTTAGATTTTTACTATTTTTAACAAGATGTCTATAAAACAGTTTGGACTAAAATTTCCACTGAGAGAAGATGGTGAAGACCTAGGATAGCTCTTATGCTGTTAATTTATTTTTATACTGGTATTTAAATATTTGCAGATATTTAGCAAAATATTTTTATTCTTCTCTTTGGGCTTTCCAGATACCACAAGGATCTTTGTTACCTCTGTCGTTTTCAGAGGATTTTAACGTGTGTTATTTCATCTTACATTGAAGCCCACTATTTTACAAACTTCCTGGCAAGCTAAGAAGGATACAGACTGGAGGGTACTGCACATCCTCAGCACATACACAACCAGGGCATTTTAACAACTCCAGGAGGCCCTTAACCATAGCAGAGAGAAAGCTGTCACTAGTAAACTCCTTTACTGGATGGTGAGCTCTTTTTTTAGATGTAAACTTCTTAAGGATGATGGCTTTATCTCATTTTATCCCATAGAGTGTTTCAGAGCTGGCCAGCAGCAGATATCTAGTAAATGCCTCTGGAAAGCATAAATGAATGAAAGTCATATTTATTCCATTAAATGACTGGTCATGTTACTGAAAAGCTCTCAGAAGCTAGTTGAAAGTGATTTATAAAAGGAATTCCCACCACCACATGATAGGTGAACCTTGTGAGTGAGAATGCTTTCTGGAGCGGTGTGCTCTTTGCAGTATTATGTCCAAAACTATGATTAACCCCCAAGAGAAAACATGCACTGAAATACTCGCAAATGCAAAGTCCAGACAGAAAACACAGTTAGATGTATAATCATCCACAGACTCGGTCTTTATGTAAAATATTTTCTAAAGATCTAGAAATAAGTTCAAGAAAAATAATTCCCATAGAAATGATAGGGCAAGGAAACTTTGCATGTTGGATTCATCCTTCCGTGGTTTAATGGGCAGAGGGAAGAGAGAATGGTAACAGGCAGTTTTCCAGCACTTACTGTGAGAGCCAGTACTGTAAGACCTGGGCAGTATGATTACTCCCCATTTTACAAATGAAGCAGTTGAAGCCTGGGAAGTAACTTGTCCAGAGTCACGCAGCTGGTAAATAATGGAGCCCCAGTTCAAGCCTGACTCCAGAGCCCATGCTCTTAACCACTACACTATATTGTACTTAAAGTGAGACCACCTCCCCCGCCAAAATAAAAAAAAAAACACACCCTCCTTTAGAGGAAGTCTCTGCACAGCTTATATTTTACCAAGTTTCTGTTACCTCCATTCCCAACCTGGACGTAAATACTGGCAATTCACTGCATATAATTCATTGTTTTGTGATATTTTTTGGGCACACAGAAGTTCTAGAAAAAAATACGGAGATGTGTTTAGTCTTTCTGATCATCAAATAAATATAAAGCAAAGAGATGTTCTTTTTTCACTTGTTAGATTAATAGTTTATATTTAGAATTAAAATACTCATGTTGGCTGAGAAGCAGTGAGGCCCAGACTGTCACTGGTGGGAGAGTAAATTGGTAAAATGTTTTTGTAAACTGAAAAATATCAATTTATATCTGAAGTTGTTTTTTTTTTTAGATGTGTACCCTTTGCCCCAGGAATTCTACTACTGGGATTCTATCCTGAGAAATAATAGAAAGTATAAAAGTAGAGAAATAATAGAAGTATAGGAAAGACTTTTATGTGCTTACATATGTGGTCAAATAGTAACATGTACTAACTCTTTTATTTTAAATTGTGCTGTATAACTTGTTATAAGTACATAAGTACATAAGTACATTTAAGTGTAGGAATACTCCATTTTAAAATAACTTTGTTCCTTTCCTTCATAAAGTATCCTGAAATACTGGCAGTATTTGATGATTAATATTTGATACTGTTTTTTTGTAATTGTGAGTTCACACAGAAGTACAAAGTTAGCCCTGTTTTTTGGCAAAGATATTTCTGGCATGATCCATTGCTTTCACCCAGCTTAGTATCAGCTTATTAGAACTGCCTGTCACCAGAGAGTCTCAACTATATTAATGATAAAATCTTTGTTAGAAATGTTTATAGCTTTTTGTTGAACAGATTCTTTACCTTTACCTTCAACCTTAATTAGGGTTTCAAAGTTTTTCTTAACTCACAAGACCTTGTTGAAAAAGCAAAATATCTGGTACTTACCTCTTAGTGCCTTGTTGGGACCTCTGTGTGGTGGCAGTCAGTATTCGCCCAAACTGAAGTAGGTTAACCTTGGCACGTTGTTTTAAGGGAGATTATGCAGACATCCTTTTATGGTGGTGGCTTTTTTTCTGTCACCCTGTGACTGAGCACAGTAATGATCAGTTAGCCTCATGTGTGCGTGTGCACTTTTTTTTGTTAATAGGAAGTGAAATTTTTCTGTTAGTGATTTTTTAAAAAAGAGTTATCCAAAAACCCCTTGGAATTTATGTATTTTTGATATCTATGGAACTTTATAAATTTTTCTATAAAGATTTAAGTTTAAAAAAAATCCTTTGGAAGAGACTGAAGCAATAAACCTTAACCAGGAAAAAAAAAGAATCATAGTTATTGATGATTTTGTATCCATATTATGTGTAAAGTGTGAGTTTTTAAAGGTTTTAAGGGAAAAAATGTCAATTTTGACAATTCTGTCTGCCTGGAAACTTGGTGCAGGGAGTAGTTCACTCATTCTGTATCTTATCAACAGCTTAATGAGAAAGAAACAAATTTCTGTGGTGAGTGGAGAAAAATGCATGTGTACAGTGATTAGTCAGTATTTTCAGGCGGGAGACCAACTGACTGGATCGCTGATTGCATGGACACATGCATGACGAGGGAAGAGTTGAAGGGGGCATCCTACAGCTAGAATTGCCTCTCGTGCACAGGATGAAGGAGACCTGTGCTGTTCACCTTCAAGCCTTAATGGACTCACTTTAAACCAACAGTGTCACATGGCTATCAAAATGCAAATTGATTTGCAGGCTAAAATAATGGAAATATAGCACTCAGAACAAGAGAGATGATCTGGCCATTCCCAGTGAACTCAGGAGGCTGCGTTTTACAGGGCACGGATGACCTTAGAGCATGGGTGGTGAGGGGTCTAGATGCCAGGTCTTAGGAGAAATGATGGAATAAACTGAGCATGTCTGGGCTTGGCAGGGACGTGATCATTACCCTCACGTGTTAGGAAGCTCTCATGGTAAAGGGTTTAGATTGTATGTGTTAGTCTTCCTAACTCCAGAGAGTAGAAGGAAGGCCTTGTAAGAGGAGGTTACCAGACAGCTTTCAAATCAAAATGTGAAAGTAGATCTCAAAAGTTGAGATCATAAAAAAATGGCATGTTGTCTCTTATTCAGGTGCTTGCATAAACAGGATGACTATTTTGAGGGATGTCGTAGAGAGAATTGAATCATTTGGTAGGAATTTGTAACCCTGTGACCTCAGAGGCCCTTCACTCCAGGATTCTGTCCAAGTGGCTGAGGACCTTTAGCCTCTCAGCGGTGTGATTCCATTGAGAGGCTTGTTAGGTTCTTATAAGCTCTAAAGTGCTGAAGATCTGTAGAGAAACCTTGTCAAACAGAAGAGCTACAGCTCACCTAAATTCTTTGGGTCTCCACCCCATTATATAAAATAAAAGTATTGAACTAAATGATCACCAAGATAATTCCTAGTCCAATAATTCTGTGAGGGGGAAATACAGAGATTTTATGATTTGGTGGATCAATATGATAAAATCCTCTAGAACTATTTCCTTTAAAACTTGGATTGAAGAATCCTTGAAGAAGACACTGTTGAGAAGAAGTTTTTCAATTTGTTGAAAAGCCATCCTGGTGGGGTTTTTGAAATAGTTTTTATTAAGTAAAACGTTGTTATATCATGAAATCTAGGTAAAGTAAATGTTCTAGCAAACTGGATCTCCCCCTTTTTTTGGTATTAGAGTAGTCAAGTGTATAAAGTTTTTGTGATAGGGTAATTGTCCTCTGAGATGCCGTTGAGGTTTAGTGTGAGATAATTTCATGAGCTCACAAACCTTATTTTTATTGTTGAAAGTTACCAGGATTTCTTTAGTTGTACTGTAAAAGTGGAGTCCATGTCCTTTTCTGTAGAAGAGATGGACGTTTGTGACCTGAACTGAGAGTTTCTACTATTTTATTTGTTCTGTCAAGCACAGTTGTGAGTATAGAGTAGATACTCAATAAATGTTAGTGACGTTAGTGAATGAATTCTTTATGAACCGTGTTCCTCTTTTCTGAACCTCAGCTCTATATGCTTAAGCCAGATAGGACTTCCAGAAGTTAGCTGTTCACAATACAAAAAGGTCAAACTGAGTTGTTGTTGCCAATATAAGGAAAAAATGTTGTCATAAAATAAGGAAAAGAGAAAAACTGGTCAGTGACTAAAAACACTCAGTGTGTATAGAAATAGCAATGGAAATTTTCTACAAAACAACCTGTGTAACCGTGGTCTGAACTATGTGCTTTTTGTATTATGGGTAGATGTGGTTTAGTGTTTAGTCATCACTTAAAACTACACAGTGATGAATAACTTCTAAGGAATTTTGAAACTTCTTCTATTTTGGTATATAAGATATGAGCTGGGGTCATTAAAATTCCTATCAGTATTTCTTAGTTTACATTGGAATGTAACCTCAACAAGAACTCTGCGTCAGATTTTATTATAGCTTCACTCTTTACACTTCATTGCTAAATGTAAACAGAAGACCTTCTATAAGTTAGGTACCTAAAGTCATGTTCTGTAGTGAGAAACTCAAGTGCAACCAAAATAGAGTTTTCTTATTATTACCAAGAGAACAACAGGCCATATTTTGAGTATATCTATGAAACTGTATGTTTCAATCCCATTAAAAACAGCAAAACAAGAAAAGGGGTTCTTTAAAACAAAAGACAAATTCTGCTGTATGGTTTTACCATTTTAAAGAGAAATTCATTGATTCAGCAAGTACTCACTGAGCAACTACCCTGTGCCAGGCCTGGTTCTAGAGAGTGGAGGTAAAGCAGCAAACAGACTGACAGAGATCCCTGCCTTCGAGGAGCTTCCATCCTAGTCGTGGAGACAGATGATAAATAAGCCGCATAGTAAATTCGGAGGTTATTGGTGCTGTGGGGAGAGGAAGGAGAGAAGGCAGAGTAGGGGTGGGGCTGTGAGGTGAGTGCGGGCTACAGTTTGGAGTGGGGTGGTCAAGGAGGGCTTCTTGGAGAAGTTGCTATTTGAGTGAAGACCTGAAGGGTGTAAGGCAGTGAGTGATGCACTTGTCTGTGGGAAGATGGCCAGGAGAGGGGGAAGCAGCAGCACGCGCCCTGGGGCACAGTCCTGTGTCCGGGGAGCAGTGAGAGCGAGTAGGGGGAGTCTACGGAGTAGAAGGCAGGTCGGGGTGGGGGACGCAGGGTCTTGTGCGTGTTTGTCACGACTTTGGCTTTTACTCTTGGCTGGCGGTGGGTCATTGCAGGATTTTAAGCCCAGGAGCGATTAACTTGTTCTTTTTAACGAAAAGAATGCACAGCTGCTTCATCAGCTGTGTTTGTGTGTAGTATTGATATTTAGAATGACAATTTAAATAACCCTCTGTTAAAATTGCTTTCGTTAATTTTTTTTTTTTAATCTAACAAATGTTACCGGTCGATTACGGGTAAGTGTCCGCATTAGGCACTAGGGGGATGCAACGCTAAATAGAACGTGGTGCTTTCTCATAAAATGAATAATCTAATGGGAGGTTTTTTAAAAACCCTATGTAGTTAGTTAAGATGTAGATCATACAGCTGTTCAGGAATAAGACTTGTTTCATTGCCCCACATTTAATGAGCTTTTCTCCTGTGCCAAGCACTGGGTCCAATGCTGGGATAACCACAGGCATGTATCTCCTTCCCTGCCTTGGGATGTATTCAGCCCAGGAGGAGGGCCAGAGGAGTGAAGCATTCCAGACCTGTCCGCCGAGCTGTCTGCAGACCTCTGCTGCCCTGTCCCTGCCGTCTCCTTACGAGACCGCGGGAGGCTGCATCTTACCTGTCTTCGGGTCTCCGGTCCTGACCAGGGCCTGGCGCTCAGCTGTTCACTGGTTGGGGTTTTCCCTCTTCTAGCATTTACTACATTCTTATAGCTGCCTGTAGATGCTGCTGCCATTTATCACATCTTCAACCTGTGTTTGGTTTGGTTTTGTTTTTAATAGAATCGAGAGGACAGTGAATAATTTTTTACATAATTAAATACATTCTCTATCGAAGATGGGAAAATGCACGAGAGGGACCTGTTGTTTCCACAGAGATGATAATGAGAACATTTCTTTGTGGAAGTGAAAAATATTTCTTGCATTTTTCTTATGGTAAAAGCAGTCGTTCTTTGTACGATGCCACTTATCCAAAACATGAGAAAATAAAAGACTAATTAAATTAAGCCGTGAGTTTAATGAAGAATGGGTGTAAGTGTGTGTCCAGACCACATGCCTCATTCATGTCTCCCGCCTCGCCCTCGTAGGAATGTGAGTTCGCCGTCCTGGAGCTCTAGTTCCTTGAGGTTCGGGGCTGCTTCTTACTTAGAGATGTGGACGGAGCTGCTGTGGCTGGCCCATTGCCTCTCACACAGATTCACTCAAACAGTGAAACTGAGGGCTTCCCTGGTGGCACAGTGGTTGAGAGTCCGCCTGCTGATGCAGGGGACACGGGTTCGTGCCCCAGTCCAGGAGGATCCCACATGCCACGGAGCGGCTGGGCCCTTGAGCCATGGCCGCTGAGCCTGCGCGTCCGGAGCCTGTGCTCCGCAACGGGAGAGGCCACAACAGTGAGAGGCCCGCATACCGCAAAAAAAAACAACAACAGTGAAACTGGGGTAGCTGTGAGGGTGAAGGACAACAGCTAACCAGCAGGAGGGTGGAGGAATCTCTGGGAAGAGGAGCTGAGCCCTGTCATACACCGTAAGTGTAAGTTTCCTAAGCAGAAAAGTGCAACCGACACTCTTGTGTTGAAACAATAACCTGTGTCAGTGAATAGTCATCAGAGCCTAAGGTGCCCAGGGAGCATCTGGGCGGGGAGGGGGTGAGAGGGGATGGGCCAGATCAGGGGAAGGGAGAGGAAGACGGTTGCAAGGAACTACACTGGTAAGAAAGAATCGCAGGACTTTGCTCTTTCGTGCTGATGTTTGGATTTCCTCTTTGGATACTGGCAACCTGTGGAAGGAAGGGTTTTAAACAAGGGTGTGACATGATCAGAGTTGTATTTGGGGAAGACAATACTGTTGGCAGTGTTAGCAGATGGATTAGAGAGAAACAAGACTTTAAGTAGAAAGACGTTTGTGACTTTGGAATATGTCAAGTTGAAGGTATCAAATCGAGTTTCATAGCCAAGGTGAGGGGACAGCCGGACAGTTTGAGGACTCACTTCATTTTTTTAGTTGAAGCCATAGAAGGGCTTAGGATTATACCAGGAGAGACTGGAGCAAGAAGAAAAGCCTCTAATGGAACCCTGGAGAGGGTAGGCGAGGAGTGGTGGGAGACACATGGGCAGACCAGCAAGAAACAGGGTTTAAGACAAAAGCAGGAAGGAATTTGAGGAAGGGAGGACAGGAGCAGCGTGCCTTGTCAGGTGCTGGGGTGAAATGTAATTGGACAAAGTCTGAGATGAAGATTTTGGATTTGACTGTGATGAATTGTAATGTTTCTTGCTTTTGGTTCATCTAGTCTCTTTCATCAGATTTCATTTCATTCGTGAGAAGAAAACATAGCATCAACTTTAAATTTTCTCACAGTGCTGACAGTTCATTAGTAGATGCTGAACCACCTCTCTGCAATAGTTTTGAGAGGGTCGACAAGGGTTAGATAATTAGAGGTCTCATAAAATGTATATATGTACAAATTATTTTGGATGTGATGTACGTATAGAAACCCACTTGTGTATCTAAGACCATGCTTTCAGACTGAAATAAAATGATAAGCAGTGTTCCTTCAAATATGCATTTACCATGGTATTTTAAATCGGGTGCTACACCATAGTGATTTTGTTTGTGTGTTTGTTTGCATAGCCTGGCACCTGTGTTTGCTCTGTTTGTACCGTTTTACTGCTCCATCCCGAGAGTCCAGGTGGCACATATTCTGGGCCCGTTGTCCATCACAAACAAGACGCTGATTTATATATTGGGACTACAGGTACAGTATGCATTTTTATGTTCATGTTTCTTTAACCAGATCTCTCTCTCTCTTTTTTTTTTTTTTTTTTGGTCTTTTTCTCATTTGATCTCCTTGAAAACAGTGTGTTTTTTTCCCATAAGTTTGGCTTCGTGATCTATATCAAACGTTCAAAGGAAGTGTTACAGAACAAGAACGTCAAGGTATATAAGATACTAGAATACTTTCATAGCCTTCAGAAATCTGATAAGAGCTTTCACTGTAATTTGTATCGGTGGAAAATATTTTAATTTCATTGTACAATTGCGTTTAAGTGTCTTTTAAAAATCATAGTATGAAGTGGAAACAAATGAGAACAGTCAAAAGGTGGAAAGTGGAGAACCACTGTCAAAATTCATGTATTGAATAGAGTGTCACAAAGCTCTGAAGCGGAACCAGATATGCTTTGCCAGCTTCATAGCTCCTGCGCTGCACGGGCCTGATTGCACTGTCACCATCCACTAGATGGTTTGAGACGAAGGCCATTAGAGGACTGACTGTTCGACTTAAATTGAAAAAGAGTATCTTCACCAATATTCCATGAATATTGATTGCTCTCTGCTGGGTTCCAGGCGCAATGATAGAAGATACATGTGATTTTCAGTTTTCAACCTGTAGTACCTGTCACTTTTCTTTCACTCTCACACCTTTTGATGTAAATTTTTATTCTGCTGTTTCCTGTGGTACCGTGTGTAGCTTGGCCTTTCGATCCACCATTATGCTCGTAACATTCCTTACCCCACGCATGTGGAACCGGATACCAGTGTCACTGTAGAATGCCCTGCTCCCTCCCCTTTTAACCTTCAGCATTTCCTCTAACTTCTCTAGTCTGCTGTCCTGTGTTAGCAGTGACTCATCTGGGGTGGGTGTTTCCTAACCAGTTTACAGCCGTTTCTCATGAAATGTGTTTATTCTTCATCTCTCAACCTATATAGCGTCACACTCTCCCTTATCCTCCCTGGTACTCGTATAACCTAATAGCCCATTTCCGCATTTTACTCTTACTACTAGGATTTGCTGTGGCATGTTTAATTTTTTTTTAAGATGTTACAACAGAAGGCAGAATGCAACGGTAGAAGAGCACCCTGGATGGGGGGCAGGAGACCCAAGTTCCAGTTCTGACATTGCACACATTACCTTGAGACTTGGGTCAAGTTATGGAAGCCTCTAAGCCTCATTGTTGACTCTAGTTATAGAGCATCTTTGAGGGTGAAAAACATTGTTTTATTAATTATGGAGTAGGAATTCAGTGGAGCATTGTGGAAAGTCTTTGGAGTCACGTAGACTTTGGTTTAATTGGTTGCTCTGGTAATTATTTTCTTTCTCTGTCACTTTTTCTGAGCCCCCATTTGCCCATCTGTAAAGTGGGGACAACGATATCTATCTTACAGGGTCATTTGAAGGATTAGAGATTATAGCATTGAGTTTTTAGGGTAATCTGAACAGATAATAAGAACTAAGTCAATTGGTTCCTATTATTAATTAATCATTTATGTCTCTGTGGCTGCCACCTTTGGTTTTTCTGAGATTGTGAGTGGGTTGTTTTTTTTGTTTTGTTTTGATTTGTTGGTGAGGTAGAAGCTGGTGTCGGAAAGTAGAGGTGGAAATGCCCCTGGCTTCTTGATAAAATCTGAAGTCCTTAGCATGAATGGCATCCAGGGTTTCTTCTTGCCTGTCCCATGTCAGCCCCCACCCCTCCCCACCTTGACATGAGCGTGAACCTTTTGTTCCCAAAACTTCTGTTCTCTCCTTCCATCCCTCCCCTCTGGATCTTCGCACATGTTTCTGTGCCTCTGTCTCTTACTCAACAACTTCTTAAAACCAGGGACGTTTGACGCATGAATGGATGAGTGAATGAATGGCTTTAATCATGATCAGGAGAGCAAAAATATTTGTGAAGGGTCATTTAAGTACACATGGCCCAAGAGCCAGTCATGTAATGCCCGGTGCTGGGGGCTGTGGAGGAGAAAATGAAGCATGAGATGTGGCACCTGCCCTCAAGAAGCCCAGCTAGGAGAGGAGGCATACAGTAAGTGCTGTGAAAGTATTAGCTGTTTTATTGTTCTCTATACTTTTAGAAAAAGACTACAGAAAAATATTTTTCCACATAATTCTCATCCTTGTTATTATCAGTCATTCACACTGAACAAGCATCCATGCTAGATCAAAGGATTAAATTTTAGATCAAGGGATTAAATTTGAAGTTGTAGCCAGTGTTCATTTCCACATTAGCTAACAGAAGAGCACAGCTTGTCAGATTCTTTTTTTACCTGTGCTTTGTCATCTCTTACCTTTGTCGTCTTTCTGTGTATCTTTTTTTCTATGTATCCTTGATAAATGGGCGCCACTTTGAGGTTTTCATGTAGCACAGTGTCAGCAATGAACCCGCTTCTTTCTCTACAAGCAGAAGTGCTTAAACTCCCCATCTAAAGATCTAAATGTGAACAAACGCGAAGCTACAAGTCTTTTTTTTTAATCTGTATATGTGACTTTATTTTATTCCCTAAATATTTCAGTGTATATTTCCTATAAACAAGGGCATTCTCTTACATAACCATTGTTCAGTTAACAAAATTGGGAAATTAACATTGATACAATCTTATTCAAATTTATATCTTATTCAAATTTCTATCTTATTCAAATTTCACCAATCGTCCCAATAATATCCTGTTATTAGGCTACAAATCTTTTCTTTCTTGCAGGAACACTTTGAGATGTCTTGTGACTTTTTTTTTTTTTAAACCCTGAGCACACCCTTGGAGGTAAATGATTTGGAAAACAAAGGGAGAGGTTTCATAAGACCCAATTCTAACTGCTTTTGCCATTAATGAACTTTGATACCATTACTTAGTTTGCTCTTTCTTGGGTAAACTGGAATGAGAGTGTCAGCAGTTAAGCAGAGCAGCATTGGACATGGACCTGTATGCTGGCAGATGTCTTCCATCTAAAACTAGAGTAGCAATAACAAGAAATTGAAATGAGAGAATTATATAAACTAATATTACATGTCATTACTTAACACCAAGCATTGGATGGTGACTACATATTTTGTATGTTGTTAATGCTAATAATTTCTTTCTATATAGTATTTTACTTTGTTTAAGCCAATTAATGTCCATTTGTAATTAAGAATATGCTTGAATTTCACTTATTTTTCTTTGCACGGGAGTGGGCTGGGTTCAACCAATCTGTTTTAGGCTATTGAAAAGCTGAGTTAGGTCTTGGTATAAAAAAAAAGAAAGAAAAGAAAAGAAAAATTAGTATGTTGTTTTCTTTTATATAACAGAATTGATATTTATTAATTTTCTATTTGTTTATATTAAGATATATATAATTAAGACTTAACATAAATGGTTATGGCTGGAGTTATGTAAAAATAAATATGCTGTGACTGGCAGTCGAATTTCATTTTTAGTTGCCTTTTTTTTCTTTTATAGCTTTTCACCTCTGGTTCCTACATCTGGATTGTAGCCATAAGTGGACTTGTAAGTGTGATTCCCCCCTCCCCCAATTCCCCCTCTTTTCTGAACAAACTTTAGGAAAAATGTCATATTTAGATCATGGGTCATATTCAGGTGTCAGATTGCATCTCAGAGCTACCTTAGTGATGAAAAAGCCAGTTGCATGGATAATTGAGATGAAAGAAGCCAGTTTGTCTCAGTTTTCAAGGTAATTTTAATGAAAGTTTTAGCTGAGTTTTTCAGTGTTATTTTTAAATTACTTAGTAGTTGAACTCATAGTAGGACAAAATGGCAGAAAAAGAAAATGAAGAAGTTGGATTTACCAAAATTAGTGAGAGATATTCTGCTTGTTTCGGAAAGAGACATGGTCATGCAAGGGGAAAAATAAGGTTAAGTGGAAAGTCAGGTGGATTGGAACTGATGGAAGATTCATCAGGGTGTGTGGCCAGAGAAGGAAGAGGGCGGCGTCTCCTCTGTGTGCCAGACCGCCTTCATCTTCCCCATCCCCACCCTGCTGTATTGTATTTTATTTTATTTTAATAAGCATATAAGTTTATTTTAATAAACTCTATGAGGTATTGAAAGTGAATCTAAAGCATGAAATTGAGCTTTATTTTTCATCCATGGCTTAAATTTGAACTCCCAAATTTATCTAAAAATAAGTTTATAACTAGTATATGTGAAATACAGTTTTCAATTTCTTTCTTGGAAAAGTCTAAGAAAATTACAGACTGGATTTATAGTAACATGTATAACATCAAAGGGAAAGGATTTGGAAATAACTGCATTCCACTGCAGACATTTTAAGTAAGTTATCACTACTTATTCTTGTTTCCTGGGTGAATGGTATTTTGAGACACTGGGTCATTACTTTAAGCCTGCTCACTTCTTTCCTTCCTTTATGCTGTCTGTTTTATTCCTTTTCTATGTTTATTCTTTTCATATACAACTTAATCCTTCACTCCTCACAACATCCAACCAGAATTCTGGGGATTGAAGTCACTTTGTTTCCCCCTCCCTAAACATTTTTCCGAGATGCCCAGATTTGCTTCAGGAACACAGAGCTGAACTCCATTGTGGGGTCTTCAAGCCATCTGAGCCACCTGGTATTCTTAAGACTTGTAGTGATTTAAAGGACAGCCTGGGGTCATACTAATCCTGTGGGGCACAGTGGCCAGGCTCTGCCCAGTCTAATCTCATCCCCACTTGAACTGCCAGCTTGATTGGCAGGTACTTAACCAGCCTGCAGACAATAGGTAGTTCATTGCTTTCATAATGAAAGCAGCATGAGAATTCACTCTTTTGTTCATGATAAAGTTCTGTTTCTCTTAGCAGTGATAATCTTGAGCCCTTTTTTGGATATTTTCCTAAAGCATTCAAAAATTTGAAAAGTACCTTATTGTGTTATATTTCATTGTGTTAGTTTACTGTTAATTGATTTGCTCACATTATCTGAACCCCTCTTTAATAACTCATTATGTGACTCATTTGTTTTAAGGCATCCCATTTTCTTTCTTTATTCTGTTTTCAGATTCCTGGTTTTAAAATAAGTTCTTGCTGTCACCTCAGAAAGTTTCACTTTGTGACATTCGGTGCTCTAGAATTGGAGGTTGCATTTTTTATCTCTTTCTAGTCTTTTTAAAATCTAAAGTATGTGTGTTGTGATCAGTCTTTTCTCGTACAGACGCTTAACAGGTGGTAAGGTGCTTGATTTAATTTTTTAAAGGATCAGAAGTTTAACAAATGTTTAACATTAAAATTCCTAGTTTCAGAAGAGTGAATAGAATTGCTCAGTACTTGAAATATAATCCCCAGATGAATGTAGCTAGCATTTGAATAATCCCACTATTAGTAAACCCCTTTGAGCCAATTGAATCTTCACTTTATAGTAACTAATTCAACTAATATTACTGACCTCCTACCATTACACAAATCTGATAAATCTTCACATCAGCCTTGTTCTTTACTATTATTCCACCATAGTTAGATGATACTGTGTTTACTTAAGATGATTAATATCAGGGATAATTACACCAGTTTTCCTTCATGCTATACCATAGATGTTAGTGCTTGTTTTGAATTTAATGAATATTTTGTTTCTGACTTTTTCCAGAAAAATCATACATTTGTTATGAAATATTTAATATAATATGGTATACTTTAGATAAGGATAATTATAAAGGAGGATATTCAAACTATTTGTGAATGTTTGGTTTACACACCACTGATTGAGGGATGGAGATCTGAGATTGACAAAGCCACAGCTTGTCCCAGATGTCTCTTGCTCAACCTGACTTCTCCTCTCCCTGTGTTTATCAGGCAACTTCCCTTTTTTGTTTTTGTGGCGGCGGAGGGTGGGGGGGGTTGTTTTTATCCTAAATAAAATACTAAAAAGAAAATAAAAGTTTTACTACCAGAAAGAAATGCACAGATGGTTTTCAGTGTTTTGGAGGAATGTTAGAAAACCTGTTGATAAAATAATCACCTTTTAGCTCTGAAACCAGTAGTTCTCCTAACATACTATATGTAGTAAGGAAGTAATTTTATTTCAATCTGTGTTTTTAAGAGAAAGAGCTTTTTTTTATAAAAAGACATTTGTATAAACCTAAGTCATGTGTTATCTGCTGTCATAGAAACCAAAACCTTTACTCATGTTCTTCTGAAAAGCTGCCAGCTTTGGGTTTATTTTATTTAGTTATTGGTGGATTTATTTTGCTTAGGCTGCTTTTTCTCTCTGCTTGTGTCACCCATTCTTTCATGATTAGAAATGTTTCTGAATACATAGCTTAAAAATATCCCGCTGACTAAAAGAGGAGGAGGAGATAAATTATATCAGGACAGTATTTTGCTAGGTGGGAGTGCACTTTCTGTCTTCAGTGATGTCACAGAAAAGAATAAGGACTAAATATTTTTCCTGGGTGGAGGGGGGTTGGGGAAGTGTGTTTAGCTTATGAGGAGCAATAATGAGTTAATTTGACTAGGACAGCTGTCTCTCCACAGTTCTGTTTTGTGATCCCTCAGGGATTCCAGCTGCTGCCAGAAAGGATAAGGGTCGTTCGGTTTACGTAAAGATTAAGATTACAGTAAGTCTCCTACATACGAACCTTCAAGTTGCGAACCTTCAAAGATGGCAGTGCGCGTTCACATGTCCAGTGAAGTTAGTTCACGTGTCTGGCGTACATTGTCACGTGCGTGCATCCTCTACAAGTGGTTGTGCTTTTGTGTCCTTTACGGTACTGTATAGAGTACAGCACCGTACTCTATACAGTATCTGTACAGTAGTACAGAATCTTTATTTCAAGCCCAGGATGTCAGGAAGCAAGCGTAAAAGCAGCAGTGATGTAGCTGGTACTTGCCTGTTCCCTCGATGCCAGCGCCTGTGTGGCAGCTGTTGTACTGTACTACTGTACTTTTCAAGGTGCTGTACTGTAAGACTAAAAATGTTTTCTTTATTTTTTGTGGGTTTTTTTTCATGTATTATTTGTGTGAAGAGTATTATAAACCTATTACAGTACAGTACTGTATAGCCGATTGTGTTAGTTGGGTACCTAGGCTAATTTTGTTGGACTTACAAACAAATTGGATTTATGAATGTGCTCTCGGAACAGAACTCGTTTGTATGTAGGGGACTTAACTGTATTCACACGTACCATTGATACATGTTTTAATGTTGCGTTGTTCTTCCTTTGACAATTCTGGCTTCTAACACCAACATTTTTTTTTTTTTTGGCTGCATTGGGTCTTCGTTGCTGCGCACAGTCTTTCTCTAGCGTGGCAAGTGGGGGCTGCTCTTCGTTGCGGTGGCTTCTCTTGTTGCAGAGCACAGGCTCTAGGCGCGTGGGCTTCAGTAGTTGTGGCTCGTGGGCTCTAGAGCTCAGCTCAGTAGTTGTGGTTCATGGGCTTAGTTGCTCTGCAGCATGTGGGATCTTCCCAGACCAGGGCTCAAACCCGTGTCCCCTGCATTGGCAGGCGGATTCTTCCCAACACCAACATTTTTTTTTTTTTTTTTTTTTTTTTTTTTTTTTTGCGGTACGTGGGCCTCTCACTGCTGTGGCCTCTCCCGTTGCGGAGCACAGGCTCCGGACACGCAGGCTCAGCAGACATGGCCCACGGGCGTCCCCTGCATCGGCAGGTGGACTCTCAACCACTGCGCCACCAGGGAAGCCCCCAACACCAACATTTAATATCTAAACTACGACTGTTTTCATGAAAGTTTGCAAAATTGTAATTGGAAAGCTTGGCTATTGTAGCCAAGTGAAATATTTCAGTGTAAGTGAGTGCTTGAAAATGTTAGTATACACCTACTTTCATCATATTCGCACCTCATGTCTAACTACTCTTCTTCACGTCTTTGGTGAGAGACCTTCAAAAATTGAGCCCACTCTATATGTTCACAGTTCCTCCAGTCTTGTTACACATTAATACTTTTTTTTCCTTAAAGAAAATATTGCTGTCTTATCGAACTTTATTTAAGGTCTTTTGTGGTTCTGCAGAAAGTCTTCAGGCCCTCCGTATCCTTGCACTTCTTCATTTTCTGCCATCTTATGAATCATAGTTATGAGTCATTACCCCTGGGATGTACCCTAATTCTCAAAAGCTGATGTCTCGGGCCTGAGCTGATTCTAGCACGATTAAAATAGGAGCCTGCTTTTGCCAGTTTTTCTCTTTTTACAGTTCACATATTTATCACCATTTGGTCCTCTTTCAAGCTGTTCCGCAGCAGATGAACAGACAGACCTGTACTTCTCAGACTCCAGGCTTCTCCCCTTCAACCTGTCCATTTACCATCTAGTCATTTCCTGCATTTGTTACCTGTTCTGTACAGTATGTCAGACTTTGATTATCTTGTGATCAAGCAACCTTAGTGTGAAAGAAAATCTGTCCTACTCAGTAACAAGATTAGAAACATAGATTCACACCAGATTCGTTAGGACTTTGGATGTGGTCTGAGTTTGTATTTTTATCTGTAGGCAGTGAGGATCTTTAAAGCTTTTCAAACAAAAAACTTCACGATGGTGCAAGATTATAGAAGTCTTATTAGGGTTTGTAAGTCAAAGAAGGGGGGAAGGAGAGAGTTGAGCAACCTTGAAGGAGTCAGGATGGCTCATTTGTGGGCTGTGATTTGTCTGTCTGTCTTCCCCCAACAAGAGTTTTAAAGACAAAAAAAAATAAAACATTGTCTTATGGTAACTGTAAAAGAAAAAGCATCAAACAGAACCTTATGTTGATGGGCTTTCCAAGTCATGGTATATCATCAAGGAGAAAGCTTAATGGAATTAGCATAATCTGCTATGGAAATCAGAACTTCTTTGGAGTAAGTTTTCGAATCCTGACCTGCATCTCGGGTGAACGAGGATGGGGAGTTGGGTCCTCTGAGCCTTGCCCTGCTTTTCACGTCTTTCTCTGCTCTTCATGCTTCCTTTTCTTCTTCCTTATTCTTGCTTCCCTTAGATTTCTTTTCCCAATTCACCAAAAGAAGGGTACAGTGTAGCAGGTCAGGTAACTCATCTGATGCCCAAGGTTTTCAGTTGAACTTTAGGGACTAAGATGATTTTCTAGCAGTTCATTGAAAATGAGGGCAGGGCTTTCCTGGTGGTGCAGTGGTTAAGAGTCCGCCTGCCAATGCAGGGGACACAGGTTCGAGCCCTGCTCCAGGAAGATCCCATGTGCCTCAGAGCAACTAAGCCCGTGCGCCACAACTACTGAGCCTGTGCTCTAGAGCCCGTGGGCCACAACTACCGAGCCCACGCACCACAACTACTGAAACCTGTGCACCTAGAGCCCGTGCTCCGCAACAAGAGAAGCCACTGCAATGAAGAGTAGCCCCCGCTCGCCACGACTAGAGAAAGCCTGCACGCAGCAACGAAGACCCAACGCAGCCAAAAATAAATAAATAAATTTATAAAAAGAAAAAGAAAATGAGGACAGAAGCTGCAGAGGGAGGTCAAGGCTGGTTAGAGCTGTGAGGTGGGTTGGACTTGTGAAAGAACCTAGTGTAGAAGTGGAAGATGACAGTGGATCCTTAAGAAACAGCCATATTTAGAGGGTGCTTTCACCTTCTTATATAACACAGTATTTACAATCCCAACACCAAATGGAGTGCTTATCAGTCCATTGTACATCTCTCTCTCTCTCGTTCATTGATTCATTCATACCTTCTCTCTCCCCCCATTTTCCCTCCCTTCCTCTCTGTGCCCCCTTCCCCTGTCCCAAAACCTTCTGTCCTCTGCCTTGTCATGACAATTACAACTCAGTCCGGGGCTGACAGAATGTCTTATTAGACAAGTGTTACACAGGGAGTGACTAGTAGACTTTTAAATGTTCACTGCAGAACAGATGAAATCATGCCAATGTCTTGATAAAACTGTCAGAGAAGTGCCTCATAAAGTATAGCTATAAAATTTTCATTACTGTAGCTTACCTTCTACTAACTTACCTTTCTTTAGGCAAAAACCTTTCGGAGGCTTTCAGAATTAGGCCTCCTCAGGCCCCTCTCTCAGCCCTTTGGACCCTGTGCTCCAGGGACACTGAGCGTCTTGCTCTTCCCGGCACCTCGTGCTGTCTCAGGATTCTGTGCCATCACTTATTTGTCTTTAACAAACACATGGCTCTTACTATGTACCAGGCACTTGTGGTAGATGATGTTGTTTCTTCAACTGTTTTGTTTGTTGAGAATATTTGCTGCCCGTCTCTGTGGGCACCTCCCTGAAAGGCCTGCCTCTACGTGCCCTGCTAACATCAGACTCTACTGTGTGACTTACATGAGCCACTGGACCATGAGCAGAAGTGATGAATGCTTCACAAGCAGAAGTTTTAAGAACCATTGTGTGGCTCTGCCATTGCTCTGTTCCTTCTGTCATGAGAAAAGCATGTGACGTATAGAAGCTGCTCCTTCAGCCCAGACCCCAGAATGAAGAAGACACACGGATCAGGGCTGTGGCCAACATGTAAGATGAGTGAGGGATAAACCTTTGTTATAAGCTACTGAAATTTGGGATAATTTGTTACCACAGTATAACCTAGAGAGAGCAGACTAATACAGCTCTTTTCTAAGCAGTTTACTAATATTATTTTATTAGTCCTCCTGAAAACCTGATGATGTAGGAACTGTTGTCCCCGTTTTATAGATGAAGAAACTGAGGCACAGAGAACTTAAGTTATTTGCCAAGAATAACTGATAAGTAGTGGAGACAACATTCAAATGCAGGTACTGGAGCTTTGGTGTCTGTGCTCTTAAGAGGTGGCTTTCCATAACCATATGCAGGTTCTTCCAACTACATCCATTCCTTCACCATTAGATGCCTTCTTTTCCTAGAAAAAAACTTATTCATTTAAGTTCTCACTCTGAAGCCTTTTCTGAGTCTGCCCTTTCAGTTTAGAAACTATACATTATTCTTTATTTTATAATCCCCAGTGCCTAGCAAAATGTCTGGCATTTTATCTTTAGTCTATAACTAATTGTTGAGTTTCAGAATTCAGTATTATCAAAATAATTATTTCTGTGCAATAAAACGCTGTAGCTCTTTGTGATCGTTGGGATGCTGTCAGCGTGTACTGCCTCACTAGGTTCTTGACACTCTCTCTACGGCGGTGGAGAACCTGGGCTTACCATCTGAAAGATGAGGAGGCTGAAGTTGAGGTTGCACAGCTGATGGATCATAGAGCCAGGACCAAAGGCCAGGTGTTCTGGCAGTTCAGTGGGTTCAGTGCCTTCCACTGCACATTTCAAGGCTCTCATCCATGTCTGTTTCAACCACAAGACACTTAGGTACAAAGCTGTTCTTAGATCTTCCCTTGACTATACCACCAAGATGAGGCCCTGATCATCGTCAACGGAGACACGATTCTGGAGGGAGATCTTGGTCATGAAGAAGTTTTAAAAGTACCCAGAGGTGCTGAAAGACACATATCCACAGCAGCTTCCTGCAGCCTTCATTAAAAATGTTGTGGGCCGACCAACATCCAAGAAAACTTTATCCCGTTGGCAGCCTCTGCCTTCTCCCTATTATGAAGAATTCTGTCTATAGCTATACTGTACTTTCTTCTCTAATATCATCAAAGATATTTAACTGGTCCTCCATATGATGGATTAAAAATGCAGCTCAAACCTCACCTTCAACAAACTCTTTGTCTTGTGTTTCTGGCATTGTCATGTACAAGAAAACGAAGTAAAGGATGGCTTTGAGAAAGCGTAAAGGATAGTATAAAACATATTGAGCTGGGTCAGTACTGCTGCTGGTCAAAGGAAAAAGAAATGGAGATAAGGAAGAGGTTAGCAAGAAAAACACGCATGCATTTTCATTTTAGATGATTACTGGTAGATTACATGGGAGTTGCCCCACAGAGCATTTTCTCGCAGGGTCTTTACGTTGTTTTCCTATCAGGAGATGGAAAGTCTTGAGTCGGTTTTGATTATCTCTTTAAACTGATTTTTTTTAATAGAAATGTCCAGTGTTCCTTCTTCTTTGCAGCTGATTGTGTTGATATTTTTCCTATATCTTGACTTTAACCTCTGGTAAAGAACTATGGTAAAAATCAGTGCATGAGATTTTGAATATATTCATTATAAACAACAGCATATTATCAGAAAGTCTTATGTTAGTTTATGTTAGCTTGGAATATTTTTAAGGTATCAGAAGTTTTTTATTGCTAAAGATTGGTTTTAGTCTCCGAAAATCCCACCTCTTTTATAAAGTTTAAGAGGAGAATTATACATCCAGAAATGTCTTAATCTTTCTAGATCTTCACATTTACTTTTTTTTGAAAAATTTTTTTCTTTTTTGTTCATTAAAGTGTTACATGCAATAAAATTTACCAATTTGAATTGTACAGTTTGGTGAATTTGGGTCCTTGTATACAGTTTTGTAACCACCACAATCAGGATAGAAAACAGTCCCGTCACCCTAAACATTTTTTCATGCTGCTGTGAAGATCTGTATACACATTTATGTGTGGACATATGTTTTTACTTCTCTTGGGTAAATGCCTAGGAGTAGAATTGCTAGAATTTATCATATGAAAAATATATGGTACCATATTATTTTACAAAGTGACTGTGCCATTTTGCATTTCCACCGTCAGTGCGTGAGCATTCCAGTTCCTCCGCCTCCTTGCCAGAACTCCGCATTGTCAGTCATTTTAAGTTCAGTCATTCTAGGTGGTGTGTAATTATATCTTGTGGTTTTAATTTGCGTTTCTCTAATGACTAGGGATTTGGGCATCTTTTCCTGTGACTATTAGCCATTTGTATATCTTCCTTTGTGTTGTGTCTGTTCAAATCTTTCACCCACTTTTTCGTTGGGTTACATTTGTATTATAATTACATCAAAAGAGTTCTTTTTATATTCTGGATATAAGCCCTTTGTTGGATATATTTTGTAAAAATTTTATACCAGTCTGTGGTTTGCCTCTTCGTTTCCTTAACTATGACTTTCAATAAGCAAAAGTTTTAACTTGACTAATTCAGTGTTTCAGTTTTTAAAATAGTTTGTGCTTTGGTATCTTAAGAAATATTTGTTAATCTGATGTCACAAACATTTTGTCCTATGTTTTCATCTAGAATTTAATGGGTTTTGCTGTTACATTTAGGCCTAAGATCCACTTTGAGTATAATATTTGTGAAGTTAAGGGTTGAGATGTATTTTTTTCCATACAGATATCTAGCATTGTTCCATCAGCGTTGAAAAGACTCTTTTCTCTTTTGCGTATTACCCTAGCACCTTTGTTGAAAGTCCGTTGACCAGTGTGAGTCTGTTTCTTGACTTTCTTTTCTATCTCAGTGATTTATATGTTTGTTCTCATGCCAGTACCATACTGTTTGAGTACTTTTGAGTATGGTAAGTCTTGAAACCAGGTAACGTAAGTATTCCAACTTTGTTCATCTTTTTCAAAACTGGTCAAGCTATTTTAGGAACATTGACTTTCCATATGCCTTTTTAAATCAACTTATAATTTCCTTCAAAAAAGAAAAAATACAGTTAATATTTTGCTTGAGATTGCACTGAAACTATAGATCAGTTAGGAAGGATTGCCATTTTGATATTTTAAAATATGGCCACAGATTATTTTATACTTCAAGAGATGGAGCTTAATTTCCCTCTTCTAGAGTGTGGGCTATACTTAGCGATTCACTTATAATGAATAGAATATGGCGGGATGGAGTGTGACTCCAAAAGGCTGATGATAAGAGGCACGTTACTTCTATCCTGCTCCCTCTCAGGTCACTCATTCTGGGGGAAGCCAGCTGCCATGTCACAAGGGTACTGAAGCAGCCCTGTGGAGAGGTCTGCAAGGCAAAGAATGATGGCATCCTGCCAGCAGTCAGCACTGACTTGCCAGTTGTGTTTCTGAGCCACATTAGAAGCTGGTCCTTCAGCCCCAGTCAGGAGTCCCAGATGAAGGCAGGTAGGCTGACATCTCGACTGCAGCCTCATGAGAGACCTTGAGCTACAGCCACCCAACTAAGCAGTCCCTAGATTTCTGACCCACATAAACTGTACATATAATAAATGCTTATTGTTTTAAGCCACTGAGTTTTGGGTAATTTGTTAGTCAGTAATAGATAACTAGTACAACTATTTTAACAATATTGGGTCTTCCAATTCATAAACATAATATGTCTACATTTTTCTAGTAATTCTTCAATTCCCCTTTTTAATTTTTAAATTTTCGATGTACAGGCCCTACACATCTTTCATTAAATGTATTCCTTTTTGTGGGGTTTTGATGCTATTTTAAATGGAGTTATTTTGTTTGCTGCTTGTATATAGAAACGCAGTTGATTTCTGTATATTGCTATTGTATACTGTAGTTTTGCTGAATTTGTTGTTTCTGTGGATTCCTTATGGTTTCCTACATATATGATCAAGTCATCAGGAAATAGGTTTGGTTTATATGTTTTACTTCTTCGTTTCTAATCTGTGCCTTTTATTTTTCTTGCCTATTGCACTAGCTAAGACCTCTAGTATAATGTTAAATAAGAGTGATGAATAGACATCCTTGCCTTGTTCCTGGTCTTAAAAAAGGATTTCGTTTTTCCCTGTTGAGTCTCTATCTGTAAATGTGTAAGTTGTTCTTGATCTTTACATTCATTTTTAATTTGTTATTTTTAGTCCAATGTAAGAAGCAAATTTTTAACATAAGCCTGTTTTCCCCTCGATTTTAGTTTGTTGAATCAGTTCATGAAAGTGAATATAAGTTTAAAGGGAGGTGGTCTCCTTGTTGAAAGGGAAATTCAAAGGTATTTACATTTTAGCATTTGATTAAGACTTTTTTCCATGTGCTAGAGACTCTAGCTGTCTCCCAATGTATTTTTTTCCTTCGTAACAGAACCTTCATCTTATTTGAGGCAGCAGGGCCGCCAACTAAAAGATCACGTTTTCCAGTCTCCTTTGCATCTAGGTATGGCTATCAGACTAAATCCTGGCATCCTGGCTAATGAGCTATAAACATACGTATTGGTGGGACTTCTAGGAAGGCTCCTTAAAGTAGCCTTTTGTCCTTTTGTTCTTCCTCATTTTCTTCTCCCCGCTGCCTGGAATGCAGTTAAGATGGTTGGAGCTTTTCTAACCTGAGGGAGAAATAAATTTCTGTTGTATTTAAGCCACTGTTATTTGCAGTTTTCTGCTTTATGCAGTTAACCTAATCCTCTTGACGCATGATTTTCTGAAAGAAAAAGCTTAGAGCAGCTTTCTAAGACAATTTGTTAGAAACAAATAATCTATTATTAGTTTAATTAATTCTGTTAATTAATTCTGTTATTCTTATTCAACTTTTCAAGAATCAGAAGGATACCCAGTGTTTAAATAGATACTTTAAAATAATATTGAAAGAGAAAAGAGGGCTATGGGAAATTCATCTGAATCACTCTTGTACTTGACAAAGAACAAGATAGCAAGACTCTTTCAATAAGTGCTTAATGCCACATGACTCTGTCACGAAAACAACAGTCATTTCATAATTAATCACAAGTGGCACAAATAACTTGGGGCGTTTCTAACTTGTGTACATACTCTTTGCATAATAAAATGAGTAATTTCCAAAGTTCCTTCCTTCTTTCTTTAGTGTTTTTCAGTGAAGGAGAAGGAACAGGAAAATGTAAGGTTCGTTAGAGCAGGGCTTTTCTTTGTTTTGCCTCCTGCTGTATCCCAGTGTTTAGAACACAGCCTGGCACCTTATAGAAGTTCAGTAAAATATGTGTTGAATGAATACGTGAGGCCTCAGTGGGCCTGGTTTCCTCGGGACTTGAGTGAATATGAAGTCTGCATGAAAGGGTCCAGATACAAGGGAACATTTGTTCCCTCAGCTCCTCTTTATCTTGTGACGGCAATGCTCTCCCCCAGGAAAGCAGCCCCTTGTGTTTGTCCTACTGTCCCATTAGATGACAAGTTTCTTGAATGTTGGGACTGTGGTTCACTAGGACCCTGGCAGTGTAGTTTGCCAGGCAGGCTTTTGTTCAGCCACAGGTGACTGGAGAAGGAGATCAACAGAAACCTGAGTGCTGGTGCCAGGTCATGGTTTCTCATCTCCGCTGGCTGTGGTTTCATGCTAACACTAAACAAGACCAGAGGACAGTTGAGGTTTACTCTCTGTAATCAAGGGAGTTTCACATGTTTCCACACAGCAAATTAAATTCTTTATTCCCTTTGGCCTGGACTTTCAACTGCAAGAGGTCCGGAATGCTCTCTGGTTGCTTCACCTCTGGGACCCTTTACCTGGCCGGGGTTCCCAACTCCTGCTGCTTGAATGCTCTGGTTCCAGCTCTCCCTGCCCTTCACAGACACAGCCCGCTTGTTCATTTCCACTGTATCTGAGCATCCTGGCCCTGAGTCCTGGCCTGCCCGAGATCACTGCCACTGCTTCATCCCTTGCCATTGGGCCTCTCAGCTTGATCTTGGGCTTCCGGGCTCTGAGGGCCTGCCAGACCTCTCCCTTAGGATTTCCCCTGGCCTCTTGACACTGCAAATCCCAGCAGGTGGTCTATTTTTAAAGCCTCTTTTTTCACAAACTCTGGGGGTTTCAAGAAAACTATCATTCAGAAGTCCCAGGATAAGAAGGGTTGGTAATGTGATTATCAAATATTTATAGGAAACTAAATTCTTAAAGCTCTTTATATTTTAATCCTTTGTGTGAATACCTGTGTTGACCAAAAAATTAATCAATAGTCAATCTAAGAAAGCATGGAAATTTTTATCTGAGCCAACCCAAGGATTATAACCCAGGAGACAGCCTTTCAGAGAGCTCTGAGAACTTCCGCAGAGAGAAGGGGGAGGCCGATACACGTGTGACTGTGACGAAGGAGCACATGCAGTCAGGCACACATCTTACTAGAAGGCTCCTGCTATTTGCAAGGAACAGATACCTTAGCTAATGGTCTTAGTGTTTTTCTAAGTATGCAGAGGTGCAGGAAACTAAGTTTACAACAGTTTCTCCTGAAATATCTAACTGTCTTAAGATCCAGTTCTGTCAGTTTTCCCAGAGCACAAAGTGCTTCATCCTGAACTTCGCCTTGAAATCCTTTCAGAGTGTGCTGCTTGCTGTAGGTCAGCGACTGCAGTGGCTAATGACTTGATTCTTGGAGAACTGGATGGTGGGCAACTTTGTTTATTCTACAGTCCCTTCCCTTTCAGTCTTAGTATTGACTAAGGTTTGGGAGGCATTTCGTGACCAGTTTTTCCCACTGTGCTTAGGAATGCTCATTCCCAGGTCAGAGGAGGATTTCATTGATAGGCTACTCAGTGCTATTACTGGACTAGGCCCTGTTAACAGTAGCCAAAAGCCTCTGGACCTCCTGTCTCACTAGTCTGTTATGGTCTAGGAAATGGTTCCCTCTTGTTGCTTCTTCCCGTATCCAGAGTCACACTGTTACAATCATTGATCTTACAGGACTGTATGTTTGGTCAGTGGTTTCAAGTCACCTAATCATCATTTATTTTAGCACACATTTGGTAATGCAAAAAAACAATAATCTTGTAAAATAGGCAGAATACAAGTAATATAGCCAGTAAAATTAATAAGGTCATAAGTCAGTATCTAAACTAAGAGCTAAGGTGCAGCCCAGTATCTCCCCAGGTTGTCTGACCAGTCTATTCTGCACCAATCTCTAAGGAAAATGATATGTTGGCATTGTACATAAAGTTCATCTAAGGTGTCTGCGTGTACAAGGCAAGTGGTGGGTCACTGTGACCATTTACAGGATTGAGTAAGGAGTGTTATCATCTGAGGAGTTACATAGTAGCGCCAGAAGGAGAAAGATTGAGCATTGTGGTTGAGCAGGTATTTCTGCCGTAGGGTAGGTCTGGCTAACACATAATGCAGATGCACAGAGCACACTAGAGGAGGTGGAGGAGGACAAAACGGGCAGAGAAAATTTTGTGTTTAAATTTTTCTTTTCTTGCCTTAAAATATGAATTTTAATTTCACCACCTGAAACATTTTACAGTAGCACTTTATTTGTCTGACAGCTTGGGGTCATGCTGGTGTATCAGAGGTGGGGACAGGTGAATTCTACCTTTTTGTCACATGGGAAATATGAACTTCGGACCAAAAAAGTGTGTCTACTGGCACCTTTCCAATTTTCTTTAAAAGAATCTGAGATGACATTTTGGGGGTTTTTTGGACTATTCATTCATTCACGATTCTCCCAGCAGGTGCTCTTCTAGGTGCAGAGGCAAAACAGTGATCAAAACCAACCAAAATTCTTCCCCTTCCAGAGCATACATTCAAATAAGTAACCCTTAGAATAGAACTTTAAGCCAATGAGCACAAAAGCCCTACTTTATCCCCGCCAGAATTTGCAGCCGTGCATTTGTTTATTACTGGGTAGGATGTCCTACATAGGACGTTCCTACTAATATTGAACACATAATTTCATAACTGTATGTGTGATGGTGAGGGGATAGATATGGGCAAGAGAATGAAAATGTTCGGCCTTCATCAATTCCCTGAAGGAATCTATGACCAAACCCCCCCCCATTAAGAACCCGCCCCCTTACTAAATTGTGAGCTCCTTAAGTACAGGCAACAATTATACATTGTCGTTATTTTTTTCTGTATTTCTTTAAAAGGTATATGATTTCATAAAGCATAAATAACACTGTATTAATGGGTTTATAACGTATATAGGTATAACATAATTAAGACAGAAAAGTAGCACAGTGAATGGGGGTGATGTTAAATGGAATTATACTCTTGAAATTTCCTATATTTTAATTGAAGTAATTCAGTATTAACTCTAAACACATTATGTGTGTATTGTAATCCCTAGAGCAAACACAAGAAAAAAATATGAGATATTGCTAACAAAATTCCATTAAACAAATTAAAATGAAATACTAAGAAATATTTGCTCAACACAAAAGGAAGTAAGAAAAGAGGAACAAAAAGCAAATGAGATAGAACCAAACAGCAAAATTCAACTATGTCCAGGTAAGTATATTAAGTGTGAATAGGTAAACACATTAATTAAAAGGCAGAGATTGTCAGACTGGATTTAAAAGTAAGAAAGTGCTATATGGCGTCTACAAGACACACTTTAAACACAGACACAAAAAGGGTTGAAAAAGAATGAAGAAAGATTAATCATGGAAATAGAAATCTGAAATGGCCATATTAATATAAGACAAAATAGATTTCTATATGAGTATTACTCAGAGCAAAGAGGGATTCTTTATTATGATAAAAGGGGCAGTGTATGTGTGCCTAATGACAGCTTCCAAATACACCAACATTTTCCAAATACATGAAGTTAACACAACTATGGACAAGTGGACAAATTCACAATCGCTTTGAGACTAAAAAATACAAGTGTTTATTTTAATTTTTCACCTAATTCAAATCTCACAGTTCTGATTTGATCAATTTTTTTCATATTTCGTTATATTTATAACAACATTTTGCTATCTTCAGCTAAATCAGTGTGATTTTGCTGTTATACAGGTCCATTTTCTATCTTCCTTTTTATCCAGATCTTCAGAAAAGGAATCCTTACTTCCTCGCCTCCAATTCATTATATATTTTTGCCATATTTACTTCCTGTCTCTTTCTTTATTACATATATATATATTTGTTACAGAGAGTGCTGCCCCCGACGCCTCCCCTTCCTTCTTCCCTTATCATCCTGCTGCAGAAGAAACCACATTCCGTGGTTCTGTACTTACTACATGAGTATGTGCCCATAAGCAGTAAATACTAGCATGTTGTGTTTTGAAGTTTTGCAAAAAGATGAATACAATATGTAATACCTTTTTAGAAACATATTAATACATGTACACCGAGTGTATTTAACTGCTGTTTAGTATTTTGTGGGATGAATAAACCACTCTTTAACCATTCCTCTCCTGGGACACTGTTCCCTAGCTGTTACACAGAGCTTTGCAATTGAGAATTTCCTGAAATACACCTTTGGCGGCTCTGCTGGGTATTGTCAAATTGCTCTCCCCAGTGGTCAGGCCACTTTGCCTTCCCTCAGGACTGTGGGAGAATTCTCAGTTCCCCCTCATCCTCACGAAAACTTGAAACCAGGTTTTTCCATTTTTTGCTAATTTTTATTATGTTTAACATTGTTCAGTGAAGATTTGCAGTTCTCTGAAGGCAAGTGAGGATAAACGTCCATTCATGTGCTTGTTGGACATTGGAATTTCCTTTTCTGAAATTGCCTTTTCATCTGCTTTATGAGTTGGGTTGACTGTCTTCTTACAAATGGATAGTTTCTTTATGTTCTGACGCTACCTTTCTTGAGGACAAGAATCCTAAGGACCTTCTCCCAGGCTCTTGTCGTGTTTCCCTTCATTTATGGTAACTTTTGGCCCCCTGTAGCTTTTATTTATTTGTTTGTTTGTTTTTGGCTGCATTGGGTCTTTGTTGCTGTGCACGGGCTTTCTCTAGTTGCGTCGAGAGGGGCTACTCTTCGTTGTGGTGTGCGGGCATGCAGTAGCTTCTCTGGTTGAGGAGCATGGGCTCTAGAACGCAGGCTCAGTAGTTGTGGCGCACGGGCTGAGTTGCTCCACGGCATGTGGGATCTTCCCTGACCAGGGCTCAAACCCGTGTCCCCTGCATTGGCAGGTGGATTCTTATCTACTGCGCCACCAGGGAAGTCCCCCACTGTAGCTTTTAAATTGTAAAGTAGATGAATGTGTGTTTTCTTTTATAGTTTGGGCTTTATGTTTCTTATTTAAAAATCCGTCCTCATCCCAGTGCCAAAAAGATGTTCCTTCTGTATTTTGTGCAGAAAGATTTACAGTTTTATAAATTATATTTGTGTCCTTAATCCATTGGGAATTTATGTGTGGTGTCAGGAAGGGAGAGCTGTTTTGTCTTTATCCTTATGTGTGGCCCGTGTATGTTTTTTCCCGTTTAACGCACCCATTTCTGCTGTGAACCAGGTGCCTTGTACTCGAGTCTTTTTCTCTGCTCTTGCTCTTTACATCGATTTGAGTAGCTCTCCGTAAAGACCACACTGTTTTAATCACTCAGACTTTATAGCATACTTTGAAATCTGATAGGCCTTATTATGTTTCCCAAAAATTATCTTGACTCTTCTGGATCACTTATTCTTTATGTTTAAATCTTTTTATTGTGATACATAACACACACCCAACTGTGCGTCAACTATAAATGTTATGAAGCCAAACAAATCACTATGAAGCGGACGCACCCGCAAAACCCTGTGCAGGTCAGAGCACTGCTGGCCCCCGGAGCCCCGGTGCCCCTCCCTTCTGTGACTGCTCTCCTGGCGCACCGCAGATGGTCATCACCACCATGCTTCGCTGTATGGTTTTTCCACTTGACTGATCCATTTACAAAGTGGGGTCATAATGTATGCAATCTTTTGGGTCCAGCCTCTTTTTCCCAACATTATGTTTCTAAAAATTTAAACCTTAATATTCCATACAAATTTTAGGATTGTTATTTAAGTTCCAACCAAAAAACCCCAAGAGTCTCTTTGGTATTATATTGAATATATATATTAATATGGTGAAAATTGATGTCTTAACAATTTTGCCTCTTCCCATTCGTAGATGTGATGTTATGATATCTTTGTTTATTACTAGAGGTTTTTTTTAATGTCCCTTATTATAGTTTTTTAGTTTTCTATAAAGGCCTTATATATTTTTTATTAAATTTATTCCTAAGTATCTCATTGTTTTTGTTGCTGTTGTCTGCTCGCAGCTCATTGTTTTTCCTTCCTCTAGGCAGTCAGTATTTGATCTCTGGTTACTTTTGTTGACTTAAAGAAAAGCGCACAACATAAGAGTTGTGAGTTTAAGGTTTATTCAGCGTCTTACTGAGGACTGTAGCCTGGGCCATAGCTCTGAGGAACCGCTCCAAAGAAGTAGGGGAGGCGCCAGTATAATAAATTATGAATTTTTTGGCTGTGAAATACATCTAGTCAAGCATACATCTCAGTCAAAGATTACCGCCAATCAGAAAGAGCAGAATCTCAAGTTAATTTTAGTGCTTTTCTTTGTATGTGAAGGTGCAAGAATCTGGGGTCATTGAAATTCTTCCTGAGATATGCATCTAGCCCTCTAGGGGCGTGTTTATCTAAAGCACGGAGTGCCTCATCCGGATTTTTCACCCTGAATTCTCCTCAGGGTGCGCTGTCAGCGTGCGACTGCTGTGGGTTGTGACTTACCCTTATATAATGAGCTACGCTCTTTTGTTCTTTTTTCTTCACACTTTTAAGGATTTCTTTCTCTGTTTCACTATAATGGATCTAGATATAAATTTCATTATGTTATCCACCTTGGGACTATTGCATTTTCAATCTGAGTATCTATATTCTTTATTAATTCTGGAAAACTCAGCTATTATCTGTTGAAATATAGTCCCTTTCTTCCTATATTTCTTCTGTTGTCTTCTTCTGGAAGTTCTGTGAGACATACACGGAAGGCCTCTCTGTCTGTATGAAGTCCACATGTGTAGAGCCCCCGGCCTCCGCTGTTGGCCTGCTCTGCCCGCTCCAGAGCCTCTTTGATGCAGGCCCTGCAGAGCTTTTACCTTCTCCCCGTAGAGAAGGGAGAGGGTAGATGGGGGCTCTGCTGGGTGAGGGGAGGCATTGGAGTTGCTTCTTGCACAGAGTTCTGTGACCTTCCACTTCACTCCCACCTTCACAGTACCTGGTGCCTCTAATCCCTGAGTCCGTGGCGGGGGGTGGGGGCGGTGGGTGGGACCCTCTCCCTCGTTTGGATTTACCCTTCTCATATGCTAAGTATTTCTAACTACTCAATGTGTTTTCCATTTTGTTAGTGTGGTTGAGGATTACAGATGCTTTCTAGTTTCAGTGAATGTGAAGTTTGTTTCTGTTTTTGTTTTCTTAGTTGTTTTGTACCATTTTTGAGAGAAGTAGCATAGAAATTATTTGAAACCAAAAGTCCTTTTCCATTCACTCTTCAACCTCCTCCAGTGTGTCTTTTGCTCCTACCACTGCACCAAAACGGTTCTTAATGTTGCCAAATCCAACAGTCATCTTCTTCCTCTCTCTGTCTTACTTGAACTCTGGGCTACGTTAGACATAGCTGACTATTCCCATCTTAAAACACTGTTCTCTTAGCTTCAGTGGTACTAAACTCTCCTAGTTTTCCTTCTTCTCACTGGCAGCCCCTTCTCAGATTTCTTTACTGGCTTCTCCTACTCTGTCCATCCACAAAATGCTGGTGTACCCTGGGTTCAGTCCTAAGTCCTCTTCTTTCCTCTGTAATAACGTCCCCCGCCCTCATTATCTCCTGTAGTCCTGTTGCTTTAAACACAGTCTTATACCACTGACTCCCAAATCTTTATCTCTGCAAACTTTTCTCTTGAGTTCCAGATTTTTATATCCAACAACCCTCTTGATAGCTCCACTAAGATTTCTAATGGATACTCCCAAGCTCATTCCTGCATTGCACTCACTGTTTTCTCTGCCTGAAACGTTCTTCCTCCAGTTCATCAAATCACTGACACCTCACTATCCTTAAGAACTCTGCTCAAGTGTCACTTCCACCCGACCTAAAGAAGGTCCTTGCTCCAAGTCACCTTATTTTATTTCCTTCATAGATCTTGTCTGGAATTGTTTTGTGTGTTTGCTTGTTTACTGTCCAATCTCTGTATTGATTACGATTACCTCTGTAAGAGTAGGGCTTTATTTATCTTGTCTTCTGCTATACTTTAAGTGCCTAGAACAACACCTGGTATATAGCAGATGCTCAATAAATTTTTGCCTAATTAGTTAATTTAAGTTTTATTAGTAAAACATTAAAGTGTACTTTTCTCTTGTTAGACAGAAATGTGTCAAATATGTTCTAATTTGGTGTGAATAACTTATCCTAAGAATCAAATTCACAAAATTAAAGATTTGTCTTTAACAAAGGAATAGCCATTCTCATTTTTACCTAGGAAACCATAGAGACTCCTGAGACTTCTCTTACCATATAAATTGCCTTAAAGATGAAAAATAGCCTTATTCGTAAACAGAATTGTTAATTGCTAACTATTGGCAAGGATTTTAAAATCTAGGAAAAATACTTGCAAATTTTATTAAAACAACTGTATACATTTTAGGTAGTCTTTATTTTCTGATAAATGTATTGTATTTACATATTTGATATTGATGCTGGGTCACATCATCGAATATCAAAGTTGTTTTCTCTCAGTATCTCTCTCTGATGGCCATCTGCCAATAAGAATAACCACAGAGTTAGTACAGTGTGAAAGTGTTTTGATAATCAAATATTTCATGGCTTTTTTTCAAAAGACAACATTGTTTTTTTAAATATTGTACCAGTACTTTGAGTGTTAAATAGTTAGGATTTTGCTGTCTCTTCTAACTTAATAAAAACACATTTGTTTACTGAGTAAATTCATTTTTTTGTTGGTTTGTGCTGCTTAGTATCCTGCAACCTGGTAGGAGTTCTGGTTGTCACCTAACACTACAACAGTGAAGGAAAACACCATCTGAAGTGTTTTGCGGTTATTGATTTCTATGTTAAATATGTTCTTTAACATTTTATGACATTTCAACAATCCAGTTGAACGCTTTTTCTTTTAGATTTCCGGGCTCTGCTACAACAGCAAAATGTTGCAAGTTCATGAGGTGCTCTGCGTCCCCAGCTGGATGGCAAAGTTCTGTTCTTGGACACTTGAGCCCATCTTCTCATCTTCAGAACCCACCAGCGAGGCCAGAATCGGGATGGGGGCCACGGTAGACATTCAGAGACAGCAGAGGATGGAGCTGCTGGACCGGCAGCTGATGCTGTCACAGTTTGCACAAGTGAGGCGGCAAAGACAGCAGCAGGTAAACAATAACCACAATGGAAAATTCAGAAATACTCAGGGGCCTGCGTAAACTTCTCCTTTGAGACTCTATGTGTGGTAGAGTCTGCATTTCATTCCTGTGCATTGTATCATAGATACCTTGACATGTTTCCAAGTGGAATGTAGGTCTCTGATAGTGGCTATTGTTAGTGTTTTCTTTTTAAGGTAAAAAAAGTAACTTGCAGCTGAAAGACTGGTCAGACTGGACATTCTTGCTCCACTTCTATTAGATAAGCATGATTTCTTAGAGAAACACCAAGCATAGTTAACAAGACGGGATATTTATCTGTTTTTATCATCTTGTAAAAGCCACAGTGTCTTCCTGTTAAAATGCTTATTATTGTGTGCTCCGGACTGAAGAGCAAATGTCAAACTTCTTGATTTTCCTTGGTTGCAATGGAGAATATGAAGGTAAGAAAATTTTCAAGGGAACAACCAACAGGTAGATCAGATAAATTCTCTGTTTTCTTAGCCTTGTCGTTAATCGTCAGGAAATACTGAGCATTTATCCACAAAAACTGCTCTATCCAAGCAATCCAACACCACACTGGTCTTCCCAGGGTTACTCTGCGTCAGGCTGAAACCTCATACCTGGTCCTTCTTTGGCACTTCTGTGATCCAGTGCATTGGGTTCCTCGTTTCTTGTCTCCATCCCCTTTACCCTCTGGGGTATGAGAGAGAGTTCTGTTCTCTCCTGCCATCTCCCGATCTCCTGCCTGCATTGCGTGTGAGAAGTAGGTCTTCATCGCGTGTGGTCTGGAAAGTGAAATCAGATGTGATGTCCCTGGACGTCAGTGGAGAGGTGGGTCCCAGAGTTTCTATCTGGGGTGGGAAGAAGGGGGCCCCTTATCAATGGGCCGAGTCTGCAGGTAAAAGAGAGAAGTGAAGGCTATTCCCTACAGGTGTATTTGAATTTGAGGTGACTCTGGAACATACAATAAAGGTGCCCCTGATGTAGTTGAACATGGAGGACAGACATCACTCTTGGAGAGGTCAGAGCCGTAGGTGCAGATCATGGATTAAGTGTGTAGGGTTGGGAGGTGAGTCCTGTAGGAGAATCACATCCAGGATGAATGTAGGCTATAGGCTAAGCCTGCATTTAGCAGGAGGAAGAGGTAGATCCTTTGAGGAAACAGAGGAAATAATGAAAAGTATGAGAACTCAGAACAGCCGGTGTCCAAAAAACTGAGTAATAATGAGTATAAATATTTTCTGATAGAATGGACAGAGCTATGAGGGAGAGAAAGAAGTAGTGTATGATCCTGAGGTTTCTGGCTTAGCCAAGGAGAGAGATCAATGACAGCACCATCCCACCAACATCAGAAGAGCAGGCGATGGGAAATACATTGACTGAGGTACCTTCAGGCTACCTGGGGGGAGATTCCCTGGTAGATAGCTGTGGTCTTGTGCTCATGAGCAAAATGAGAGGTTGTGTTTCTGAGGTTGGTGTCCCCAGGCAGACTCTTGTGTGTGAAGTGAATCGGAGAATGCCGTCAGGATGAGCATCTTTGGGGGGGGGGCGGTGAAGGGCAGAGGGAGACTTCGAGCCCCAGTCACAAAGAAGGCCCGAGCTAAGCTTAAGGTGCCCAAGCCCCGGAGTTGCGAGAGACCTTCCGAGTCGTCCCAGATTCAGAAAGGTGTTAGCGCAGATTGCAGGCGCCTCTCCCCAGATGCACGCCATCCACAGAGCAGATGTTACTTGAGAACCATCAGGTGCCCGCCCCCCGGCAGCAGGAAGATGGAGCGCTGGTCCTGAAGGAGGGGGAGGATCTGGGTCACAGACCCGTCCAGAGTATCCGCCCCTCGTGCTGCTTGGATCTTCTTGTTTTACTTAAGTTCTCGGAGCAACACCTCCAAGATTGCAGTGGTGCTTTTTTCCCAGGAGAAACCTTCAAGAGGAAGGTCAGCAGGACAGACTGCATCCCCTTCTGCTGAAGCCGGTCTCGAGGATACACTGATGACCATCTCCATCGTCTGTTGTCCACTTGAGAGTCCCCACCCTTGGCTGGAAGGCTTACATGATGAAGCGACACATGCTGTCATCCCTGTGGGGTCTGGGTCCCCGGTCCCCAAGCACTTCCCAGCTGTGGCTGCTGCACTTGTCTGTTTACTGTAGAAACTGGGTGAGGAAGTACAAGAGATGCCCTCGCAGATCACCCGAGTGCCGCCCATGATCTTCCCTCCCCTTTTTGTGCCCGTGGCCGTAGCTTTTCCTGGTGGTCAGGATTAATTACTCCTGCCGGGATAATGACTCCTTTCCGTGCCTGCCGGTCTTTTTGGCACAAGAGCCCAAACTGGGCAACAGCTGTAACTTAAGATGTAACGGTATTCTTGCTTCGTCCCCGATGGAAGCGTTCCCTTCCTGTGAGCCGAGCTCTGTAAACCACGGAATCCAGAGTTGTGGAACAGGAAGCCCAGATTCCCCAAGTGGGTCACCTTGAGGGAGGATAGTCAGGGCAACTTCTCCTTCCATCCCTTGTTTACAAGAGCCGTGTGTTCCGCCTACTGGGGACACAGCACCCGTGTGAAGGTGGTTGATTTAGGGTCTGTACTGCACACTAGAGCCTCAAGCGCTGTCCTTGGCGGGTACCATCTCCAGGTTGGCGTCTCACTCCCACCTTCACCTGGCTACCCATTGGTCTGGCAAGCTGGTAGCGCCTGGGTCGTGCTGTGTGAGGGTCAGTGTATCCCGTGGTCTTGGCACTGCCGCGCCCTCTTTGCTAGAAGCGGGCCTTGTGGTCTGATGTGATGTCATCTGGAACCCTGGTCGGTACCTCATGCCCTCTGTCAACCCACAGAGGTGGTGCTTAGCGACAGAAAGGGCAGGCAGCCCCATAACCAGAAAAGGTGTCAGTTCCAGGTAAAATGAATTGCTGCCTGTGATAGTCAACGCAGGTCGCCCGAACAGAGTACCACGGACTGGGCAGCTTCAGTAACAAACTTTTCCTCATTGTTCTAGAGGCTAGAAGTCCAAGATCAGGATACCGTCAGGGTTGGTTTCTAGTGAGGACTGTCCTTGGCTCGCAGGCAACCACCTTCTTGCTGTGTCCTCACATGGCCTTTTCTTGGCGCCTGCGTGTTCCTGGTGGCCCTTCTTATAAGGACACCAGTCCCATTGGATTAGGGAGGGCCCCATCTTTATGACCTCATCTAACCTTAATTACCTGTTTAAAGTCCCTGTCTCCAAATACGGTCACATTGGGGGTTAGGGACTTCAGCCTGTGAGTTTTTGGGGGCATGTTTCAGTCTGTAACGGTGCCCCTTCCAGACTGAAAAGGGCCCAATATAGTCTACCTGGCTCTATGACTGTTGGTTCTCCTTGATGGGTGGTGGCATACGTATCAGGGCTCAGCACTGCTCTCTGTTACCCTGGAAGCTAAGTCCACATTAGTGAGTGGGGCCCATGCACAGTGGGGCTCCTTCCCGGCCATCTTGGCTGCTCTGTTCACCTGCCAGCCCTGGGATGGCCGGTGACAGAGGCTGGCTGACGTCAGTCTGCCAAGTCATCCTGTCTCTCTCTTCTGTGCTGGATGTTCACAGTAAACACTGGAACCTAGATGTCACGCTTCATGCCTGTTCCTTGGCTGGACCCACATGACTCTTCCCAGGCCTCCTTGTCCCCTACCTTCCCATCCCCTGACCACCTAACCAAGTCATTCACCACGTCCAATGAGTCCCTAGGTGTTATTTACCTCAGGCCACCTCTCTTTCCATGCAAAGCGGGCGACCAAATGCACTGCCCAAGCTCTACCCATTGGGAGCATTTGTCCCCGTCACTGTTCTTCAAGGTGACCCCTGAGTGGAGCTGTAGTGCAGCCACGGTCTCTTTTCAGCTTTCAGTTGTGTACCAAGCCAACCCATCCATGAACCCAATTTGGCCATTTTCCTCCTTGTCACTTGGTGGTTAGGGACCCACCCCCATGTAGCAGGAGGTGTGAACTGGAGAAGAGGTTTTTATGCAACAGAGGTTATCAACATGGTGGTCTTGGTGGACCTGCTTGTGCAGCTCGCCTGCCCCCCGCCCTGCTCGTGCTGACCCTGGATACACCACTTACGTCGGACGATGGCTTTCTTTGGTCGCACCTGACCACAGAACTTGGTAGGTCTCACACTTCTGACCATGCGCTCACTCTGTACCCGTGGTCAGGCACTTCCCGTCCCCCAGGGTCCAGCAGCAGTGTTTCGAAAGTGTGTAATTCTCTGCTGTGTATGTGTGCCCGTGCTCCAGTGCCCTGGACGTCCGCATCATGGTGGTCCTCTGTGGCTCACTGCAGACTCCACCCGGTGTCTTCCTCACCACAGATACTTTGAATATCATAGTATCTGCCGGGTTGCAGAGCCCAAGCATCCATGACCGAACCAGACCAAAATCCCCGCCCTCTTGGAGAGGGCCTTCCAGCCGGGCAGCTGTGAAGTGACGTCCTTTGGTCTGTGGCTCTCCCCGCCGCGTGGCAGGCTCTTCCACTTTCCGAGGTCAGTCTTGCCCACAGTTCCGAATCCCAGCCCCTGGGCTCTTGCCTCAGACTTCTCATCGTGCTGGAGAGAAGAGCGTGTGGTTCTTTAGTCCGGGGCTTACTCAGCGCCCTCCTCATTTCTTCCCAGCGTCGGCCTCGAGAAACACAGCTGTCTCCTCCGTGTCCCCTGAGGCTCGGGGATGCCGGTCTGCCCAGAGACACACAGCTGCCGGCAGGGCTGCAGACTAGGGGCCCAGATGTGTCCGATTCCAGGGCCTCTGTGTGTGTGTGTTGTTGTTGGTTTTTTTCCTTTCCTTTTTTACTTCGGCTGTCAGGACACTCAATGCCAAGTTTAGTGTTCAATCAAAGTTAGAACTTGTGCTTCCATCTTCTATGTTTTTAAAATACCTTTTTTGATTGTTTTAGTGTCCTTGTATCTTACTGTAGGCCTTCTCAAATTCTGTTGTTGCATTTAAGATAAGTCTGTCACTTGTTAACAAACTGGGTTTTCAAATGTTTTTCATAGAACCCAGAATTTATTTGGTCAAAAAACCAATCACTTCCTAGTTACTGTACATTAGATTGATCTGTTTGCAGTTTTTAATTGCGAGCACTCCAGAATAACGCCGAAGTCTTGTTTGAGTGTAATTCCCTTGCGCGTCTTTTGCCTGCTTCTGTCTCGCCGCCAGGCAGCTGCTGCTTTGTGCTCGCTGTCGCCTACCCGCCTGTGCTCCGCACTTGGCTCTGCGGTCGCAGTCAGCCAGTGGTCATTATTGAGACAGTGACCAAGACTGGTGGGGACTCGGTTGGCACCTAAGAAGTGAAAAACCTGTCTTTTCCCTTAATGACTTTGTGATCAACGTCAGGGAGCTCAGCAGATACACTTGAATTAGAGAAATATCCAAGAACGATGAAATATAGACCAGAGTGCGCGGGGCAGTAAGACACCCAGGAAGGCGCCACTGGGGGTCCTGTTACTGTGAGAGGAGGTTTCAGGGGCTAGAAGGATGGGCAGGATGTGGCGCGGGTGGAGAGGATGAGGCAGGTCATCCCAGAGGAGAGGACCAGCCAGAGGGAGGGAGGCGTGGAGGTGATAAGGAGGCCTGAAAGGGGAAGGCCTCGAGGAGACATGGGGGGCTGAGGTGGTAGGGTACCTAGTGACAGAGAGAAGTAACACAGCGACTGTAATCGAGGGAGGTGTTTTTCAACCCGACGGCAGAGTTGGATTTTGACATTGGAGGCTGTCAAAAGTGGTTTAGTCAGTTGTAAAGGTAGGACAGGTATCTCAGAGAAATTCCTTTCATTGCAGCATGTGAGATGGGTGGAGAAAGGAGAGACCATGGAGGAAAAGACCAACAGGAGATTTTAGAAATCCAGCGCTCTGCTCTGTGAATGCCTGGCCGGGATAATGGCCAGCTCCTCACTGGGCTCCTAACCGGCATTGTCCGCTGAGGTCCAGCCCGCTGATCTCTCCCCCCGCACACTCGCAGTCCATGGCTCTCCCCTCTGTGCTAAGCTCATGGCTCCCAGACTTAGACCTATGGTCTAGACCTCCTCTCTCCTGGGCTCCAGACCTAAATATCCTACTGCCTGCCGGGCATCTCCACTTGAATGCCCCACAGGCACCGGAAATTTACCCTTGCTTTGCTAAATTGGCTTCTCTGTCTCACTCCCTCCCGGATGGAAAGCACCATCGTCCACCCAGGGGCCCAAACCAGAACACTGTGGCTTCCCCTTGGACTCTTCCCTCCTGCATCCGTGTCCCTCGTGTCGCCTCCCTCACCTGCACCCCAGAGAGTCTACCTTCTCGCTGTAAACCCACCACTCCCTCTCTCTTCATCCCCCTGCCTTAGTTCAGGCCACCGATGTCACTCACCTAATAAAAGCTTGTCACAACTGCCCCCCTCTCCCGGCCCTGCCCCACACTCCAGCCCCCAGGGCGAGCTCTGTGAAGACACAAACCTGATTGTCTCACTCCCACCAAAGTCCTTCCGAGGCCCTCCTGAGCCTACAAGGCAGTTCTGCTGGCTACACAAGGCCCCTGCCTGCTTTTTAGCCCCTGCCTTCCCCCGGCCCCCAGCAGCCTCGGGCTAATCACTCCGAACTGTTCACAGTTCATCTCAGCCCCGTGTTGTTTCTCACTTCTTGCCTCTTCATCTACCCTTCCCTCTGCCAACAACAAACTTCCCCTGTACCGACTTCCCCGCTGCACCCCATCTCACCCACACACGGTCTCTGCTTGCCCAACTCTTGCTCACTCTTGAGTAAACTTTCTGAAATCCCCTCCTCCAGCCTCCCGGGCAGCACTGACCCTCTGTCTGTCCTTAGAGCCTCTGGCGTCTTTCCTGACCTTGCCAGTCCCGCCCCTCACCATTGACTCACGTCCCATCTGTGCCCGAGGTGTGTCTTGGGGTGGGGGTGGGGCTTTTCCATTGTGTCTCTAATGTGTGAATAATGCCTGGCATGTGGTAGGCACCCATACATTTGGAGAATTAGTGACTCGATATGTACATAATAAATATTTACAGAATTTCTTAATGTACTGAGCCCAGCTGAATACAGGTGGGTAGTCCTGGCTGGAAACTATACAGCTATCCTCTGAGAGGACAAACCACTAAAGACAGCCCGAGACCCATGTTCAGGGAGAGCAGAGAGGAGGAAGAAAGGAATTCCAGGGGGCGGGGAGGGATCCGGGAGAGTTCAGTAGCACAGCAGCCGGGAGAGGAGTGTTTCAGGAAGAGTGGGAGAGGGGGTGCTCAACAGATTCAGAGGCTACCCTCCCACCCCCCAAAAAACGCCAGGCAGAGACAATGACGAGGAGAAGATCACAAGAGTCAGCAAGAGTTGGCTCGCTCTTGAAAGGAGTTTCAGCGGGAACGCACGCACCACGTTAAGAAGTAGTGCAGGGTTTGGAAGCAGAGGAAGGGCAAGCATCACTTGTGCCCTGACCAGCCAGCCTCATCCTAGGACATTGCCACGGGAGTCACATCTTGGTTCTTGAAAGTGAACTCTGACGTTGCACTTCTGAAGCACTTGTAACGTGCTCTGCAGCGAATACACCTCCATGGCTCTAAAGGGCAGTGAGCAGTGTGATGGCTCTGCAGACCTTGCTTCATCTGCAGCTTACAGGGTCAGTGCACAGTGTCCTGAAGTTCATCATCAGGCCCAGTGACATGACCTTTCTGGACACTTCCACGGTGGTCACTAAGCAGAAACTTTCGGCTCGTTGGCTTATGGACTCACTGTGATGAGGGCTGAGTGGACGACATAATAACGCGCGGTCCCTTGCTTCCAGCTCTCGTCTCCCCCCACGGCAGAGCTTTCCCACTCTTCTGTACATTGATGTGGCGGCGGCGTGCCAGTCACACGTTGAGTCTACTCCCACCAGCTTCTTGCTCTCAGGTTCGCTCCCCGCCCCCAGTAGGGGTGCTGGCTCCATGGTCGGTGACGTTGCCGAGTCATTTTGGTACCAGCAGCTGCGGAGCATTTTCCACTGCTGGGACCGTTACATAACTTTTCATGGGTTCGTGCTTTATTCATTCACCGCGTAGCATTTGAATTCTTGAAGGACAGGAGCTGTGTGCTCCACTTATTTGTGCCTCTCTTGGTTCCACTGCAGTGTGCAGCCGTGAGGGAGAAAATGGCGCTGCCCTGGCTTCAGGAAGCCTGCAGCCCCTGGGGGAAGAGAGATGAGTCAAGGCGAAGTGCTAGGTTTCTATTGGAGTTTGCGCCAGCAAAAGAGTCCTGGTTCTCCCTGAGGGACTCAGCAAAGCCCTGTGTGGTTGAGGGGAATCTGGAAGAGACCAGCACTCGGGCAGGCATTTCAGGCCTAGAGAACGTGTGAGAAAAAGCACAAGGGCTTGAGACAGCTGTGGGAACACAAGTGATTGCATTTGCCTAAGTTCAGGGCTCCCCTAAGGAGGAAGCAGTGAAAGAGAGGCTGGGGAGAAAGCCGAGGCTAGGACATTCGGGGGTCTTGGGGGTGCTACACTGAGGGGTGTTTTTTCTTTCGTCCTGCTAGAAGTAGTGAGTCAGTGAAGGCTTTAGGCAGAAGAGTAAGTTAGATTTGTCTTTAATAAAGATTACTTTGGGGACTCCCCTGGTGGCGCCCAGGTTCCATCCCTGGTCAGGGAACTAGATCCCACATGCATGCCACAACTAAGAGTTTGCATGCCACAACTAAGGAGCCCGCCTGCTGCAACTAAGAGCCAACGCGACCAAATAAATAAATAAGACTACTTTGGCCATGACATGAATACCCTTGAGAAAGCTGATACTGGAGGAAGAAGACCAGTCGGGAGATGGTGAGGATTCTCTGAGTTCTGGTGGTGAGGCAGCGTGTCCTCACTGCATGAGACTACATGGCCACAGTCAAGCTCTGCGAGCCTCTGTGCGTTCACACCTCTAGAACAGTCACTGAAATGCCCTGTAATGATGAACATTTGAACAGCAGGGTTGCTGCAGGAGTCTCTGCAGCTTCTTAGCATGGATTCCCCTTTTTGCTGGTCATGATGCCATCACGATAGAAAAGCAGAATATAAATGAAAAGGGGAAGAAATTTGCAGTTAAGGAATCAACACTGGGTTGACGGGGAGATCTGTGCACAGTCTATCTAATAGGGTTGTCATGAGGATAAAATAATTTATGCAAAATTACTTGATATACCAGAAAGATCTGTCAAATATTAGTTATTCTGATTGCATTGGGATCTGTTTTTGGGCTCTCAGGAAGTTTGAGAGAGAGTCCTGATTTAGGAGCTAATTGGATAGTTACTACTCTTTAAAACTTGTAACCTTTAGAACAAGGGTCAGTAGGCTATGGCCCATGGGCCAAACCCGATGCTAAGAATGGTTTTTACATTTTTAGTGGCTCTGTAAGCACCTACATAATATCTTTGATTTTGCCTATTGGTCTTCAAAACCTAAAACATTTACTACCTGCCCTTTTACAGAAGAACTTTGCCCACCCCCTGCTCTAGAAGATTATGCAGCCAGCAGCTTTCCAAGCAGCTCTGTTTCCCGGGAAGTCTGTATTCTCCGAGATGTGATCGTCTGTTACTTGTATGACCCCTATTCTCTCTGTTGGCTGGTGGTGGTAATGCCATCACATACCACAACATAAACTTGGTGATAAGACTTTCTAAGGTATTTCTGTAAAATGTCCATTTACTCTAGAAGTAGAATTACCGTGAAGCCCACTAAGAACGCATCATGCTTGATATGAGCCAAGTGGGAATTTTGTCAACAAAGCAGTGAAGTCGTTTGTACTCGTTTTTTTTCATTAGGTCTTCACTTCCTCCGGCTGCCCGTGTTTCCTGATTGATTATCACCTCTGTTAACAATAACGAGCAGCTTATTTGACCTGCAGGGAGAGAAGATGTTGATGCCTACAGCAGCTCACCATTATTCACACATGCACTTCAGTTATTTTCTCAGTATTTGGTTGAATGGTTAGCTAAGTTTCTAAGCGATGGTGAGGTGTATTCTCTCACCCTCACTTAGAAACATTTTGCGGCTGTGAAAATTTTCTCTTTATCCACCCCAGCAATCGTTGTTAGGTAACATCTAACATATACATTATTATGAGTCACATCCCCCTTGCAAATGATGTGAGTTCCTTTTATTAATCAAGGATTTTTAATTTAGTAAAATATTTTTAGTGTATTGAAAGTTCTCTCAGGTTCTCTTTTTTTTTTTAAGTTTTTTAATAACTTTATTGAGATCGAATTCACATGCCATATAGTTCACCTCCTTAAAGAGTACAGCTCAGCTGTGACAGGGCGAGAGAGAGTCATGGGCATATACACAGTAACAAATGCAGTAAGGTAGATAGCTAGTGGGAAGCAGCCGCATGGCACAGGGATATTGGCTCGGTGCTTTGTGACAGCCTGGAGGGGTGGGATGGGGAGGGTGGGAGGGAGGGAGACGCAACAGGGAAGACATATGGGAACATATGTTTATGTATGACTGATTCACTTTGTTATAAAGCAGAAACTAACACACCATTGTAAAGCAATTATACCCCAATAAAGATGTTAAAAAAAAAAAAAAAGAGTACAGCTCAGGGAATTCCCTGGTGGTCCAGTGGTTAGGGCTCCACACTGTCACTGCCAGGGCCTAGGTTCGATCCCTGGTCGGGGAACTAAGATCCTGCAAGCTGCATGGCGTGGCCAAAAAAGAGAGTACAATTCAGTGGATTTTAGTGTACTCACAGAGTTATCCCACCATCACCACACTGAATTTTAGAACACTGGTATTACCTCAAAAAGAGACTCTTCCCATTAGCAGTCAATCCCCAGTCCTACCACCCACCTCGCCCTGAGCAACCACGCATCTATCTTCTGACTCTCTAGATTGGCCTATTCTGGACATTGAATCTAATCATATACTTTTGGGTCCTTTGTGACGGGTGTCTTTCACATGGCCTCATGTTTTTGAGGTTTGTCCATGTGGCAGCATGTCTGATTGTCCTTCCTCCTGGCAGGTGCCACCCCACGGAGCCAGTGTCCATCAGCGCCCCTGCATCTGGTCTCTGAGGAAGCTGCTTACTCACCTCTTAGTTTCCATGAGCATCCTTTCCACAAGATTTATTTAGTGTTCAGCCAGGCTCTGGGGAGCAGACAAGACAGCACAATCTTTCCTCTCCCTGCGCTGAGAGTAGGAAGAGGCAGTTACAGCAAAATGTCACAAGTCCTCTTCTAGGAGAAGCCCCTTGCCCAGCCATGGAGGGTCAAGAAAGTGTGTCTGGAGTGGAGCCCTGAAAACTGTATACCTAAACCTGTGTGTGTGTGTGTGTGTGTGTGTGTGTGTGTGTGTGTGTGTGTAGCAAAGGAGTCCACCTTGAATCCAAAGGGAGCACGTGTGTGTGTGTGTGTGTGTGTGTGTAGCAAAGGAGTCCACCTTGAATCCAAAGGGAGCACGTTCTCAGCCAAGATGAACCCAAGCAGCCTTGAAGACAGCACACGGGCCTGTGGCATGCTTCTCAGCACTTTTCCTTTTTAGCTTTGCTCTTTCACGTTTTGGTGCAATTTGATTTAAAAACCATCCTTTTCAAGTTGCTGTGCTGCCTTGTCAACAAAGCAATCTAATCAGTTAGAGTTAGTTCTTTTATGACTTTTTTCTTTTGTGAGTGTGAAGTGTATAGTATCAGGTGCGGAGTAAGTTACTAGTGCTTGGTTGATAAAAATCTGCAAATTAAATGAAAATTAGGTGCAAGAACTCTATTTTCAAGTGAAATTAAAGCTAAGCTGTTTATCTCAATCTGTACCGCCTTGCAGAAACTACTGTTATGTATTTGGTGCTCTTGTAGTTGGTCATACTGACCTTTTTGACAAAATTCAGAACAGAAAGATAGGATCAATATAAATTCTAATCCCTTTCCAAGGCTGACTCATTAAGTGACCTCGAGAAAATCATTTCTATTTTCCATTCTGCCTTGGTGTTCATGAGAAGGGAGAGTGTGGTACAATCTCATGGTACTTAAGGAAACAAGTAAACGATGATGACATACCTGGTATTTTGGAGAGATAGAAGTTATCAGCAATCCTAATTCTTTTCATAATTTTTTATTTTTTATCACTTATTAATCACTTTTTAAAACCATGAATGAATTTAGAGATGTACCTTGAAGCAGACATAATGTCAAACAGGGGAATATTAGAAAAATTGTCCCTATAATCATTTTGTAAATTTTTCCTCCTCAAAAAAAGTCATCCCTGTGGGTTTTAAAACCAGAATACGGGGCTTCCCTGGCGGTGCAGTGGTTGAGAGTCCGCCTGCCGATGCAGGGGACACAGGTTCGTGCCCCGGTCCGGGAAGATCCCACATGCCGCGGAGCGGCTGGGCCTGGGAGCCATGGCCACTGGGCCTGCGCATCCGGAGCCTGTGCTCCGCAACAGGAGAGGCCACAACAGTGAGGGGCCCGCGTACCGCAAAAACCAGAATACGATTCCAGCGCAGGACAGACCCCTGGACCACCTGTGAGTGTCTCAGCAAGAACCCTTCTGATCATCTCAAGAAGCCTTGAATTTCATGGAACCCACCCCAGCTTCAGACCCTGCAGTCTTTCGCTGTGGGTGACAGATGTGGCTTTGTGAAGAAAGCAGGAGTACAGGAATTTCCGGACTCATGAGTCATGATCTCCTGTCCGAGATTTAGAGCACAGATTAGCGATACCAAGATTTTTTTTTAAATCATACTTTTTTAAGTGATGGTGGTGTATGCACCCTGGTTGCGCCTGGATTCCCAGGGTGGAGTGAGGGGTGCAGGTGCAGGTTTCATTGATAGTTCAGAACGTGGGCTTTGGGCTGTGAGAGACCACTGTGAGAGTTAGCACTTCATTTCCACAAATCCACATTCCTCATTCGTAAACTGTCCATCGCTGCCGTCTAGTAGGGGTGGTTGCTCAAGGATCCTTGATCATTAGAGATGCTCGTTAGAGCTCCTTGATCAGTGCAGGTAACACTCATAAGCAGTACTGGAGGTTATAAAATGGAGGGTGTCTAGACCAGTGTCTGTCTGGGCATCCCTCCTGCAACAGCTCTGGCAGGAGGCCACTGGGCTTCTGCTGCAACAGTGAAGGTCTCTTTTTGAGAGAGAACTGCTTGACTTTCAAGACATTCTTTAATATACTGATTAGGAGGAAGCAACTAATAATTATTAGTTTAAGGACCATCTAGTCCAGTTTTCTGTTTTACAGATGAGGAAACCTAGACTCAGTGTTACATTCTCTTAGATTGGCAACTTGACCTAGTTCTGTAGAAATTCAGCGGACAGGGAGACCAGTAAGGATTTGGATTGTCAAGAAAGAAGCCAGTTAGAGGCACAAAACAAGAACTGGGCTGTGTACAAACCTGTAGGGCGGCAGATGGTCGTAGGGGACAGGGGAGGGCATTTTAGGTAACAGACACGATTGGAGCAAATGTGGTCTGAATAAGTGAGGGACACAGTCAGTGGAAGGAATATGCAGGGAAGAGGTAAGAAGTAGTTAGGGTGAGGCTGGTTTTGGAGGACGTTCAAAACAGGACAGAATAATCTAGATGTGATGCAGTAAGATTTTCAGTTGAGACAGTGGTGTTGTGAAAGGCCTTGGTGGGGTAACTCACGCACAACTCACCCGCCATGGTGTGCAGGTTGGATGGACACAATACAGGCACACCTTGGAGACAGTGCAGGTTTGGTTCCAGACCACCGCATTAAAGCAAGTATTGCGATGAAGTGAGTCCCACGAATTTTTTGGTTTCCCAGTGCATTGTAAAAGTTATGTTTACACTACACTGTAGTCTATTAAGTGTGCAATAGCATTATATCTTTAAAAATGTGTATACTTTAATCAAAAAATACAGTATTGCTAAAAAATGCTAACCATCCTCTGAGCCTTCAAGGAGTCATAATCTTTATGCTGGTGGAGGGTCTCGCCTCGATGCTGACGGCCGCCGACTGATCAGGGCAGTGGGTGCTGAAGGTTGAGGTGGCTGTGCAATTTCTTAAAATAAGCCCCCAGTGTTGCTATCACCCCCAAACAATTACAGCAGTAACGTCAGAGATCACTATCGCAGATCACCCTAACAAATGCAATAGAAATAAAGAAGCTTGAAGTATTGCGAGAATTACCAGAATGTGACACAGAGACACAAAGTGAGCAAATGCTGTTAGAAAAATGTCACCAATAGACCTGCTCAGTGCAGCATTGCCAGAAACCTTCCATTTGTAACAAATGCAGTTATCTAGGAAGCACCGTAAACCAAGGCCTGTATTAGTGGCAGTGAGGTCATCTAAGAGGCTGTTGGCTTAATCTCAGAGGGGGACGACAAAGACTTAAACAGACTCCCTTGAAGGAAAAATCAGTGGTACTTGAGAACTGGCCGGATTTGATTTATCAGGGAGAGAGTTGAGTCCAAAAGAGTCCCCGGGCTTTCAGGCAGTGCTGTCCACCCTGGCCCAATGTTGGTTGAAGGACGAGTAAGGGAGTGAGAGGTGATCGCTGAAGGGCGAAAATGAGTGACAACTCTGAGGGAGGAGATGTAAAAAGAGAGGGGAAATCCTGAGTAATTCCCAGTCTCATTTTTAATAACAAGTTTCACCTCTTCTTCTCTCCAAACATTTACTGGTAACAAGTACCAGAACTAATTTTAATTTTGACTTTTATTTGGTAATTGCTGCATAGAGCTAAGGTTAAGGAGCAGAAGAAATGACCAGAACATTGGCCGACAAAGAAGGGAGGAAACAAAAGATGTAACGCAGACATCGGTCATCCCTGTGCCAGAAGGTGCTCTTTCCTTCGTATTTTCAAGGAAGCTGTATCTTATCCTGTGCAGTTCTTACTAACTTGTGTTCAGTGTTCACAAGCACGTAAATGAAATTAAGAGACTAAAAAAGCCTTAAAGCAAGAGAGAGGTGTCATCTTCCTACAGCAGATGTCCCCAACCTGGGGAGCTCACTGCCCCTCCCCACCACTGCCTCCTCACAAGAGACTGAGCGTTCCCATTCTCTCCCCAAATCAAAACCAAACCTCCCCCCAAAAGGTGGGGACACCTTTGATCCTGACTGTCCATGGAGGAGAAGGTCCCCTTCAGAGGAGAGTCAGGCAGCCTTCGGGAAACACGGCAGACATGAGCACTGTCTGGCTCAGCGTGTTCCCAACACCACCCTCCTTCCTCGCCCCCCAGAGGCGGGGAGCCCGTTGCCAGGGAGAATCTGAAGCCTGCTGCTCTTTCTCCAGAGTCTCCTTTCCTCTGCCTGTGGTAAAAACCATACCCATGTCTTGGGAGAAGTAGGATCAGCTGTGGTGGGAGGCCCCGGCCCCTCAAGAGACAAGTCATCACTCAACACAGAGGACGCAGGAGGCACGTCTGGTGGCGCGCACAGTTGGAGTGTTCCTTGCAGGGAGCAGTAGTGGCCGGGCCTTCGAGTTGTGTGTTGGGCTGTGGCACAGATTCCTGATAGTAGACTCTCTGGATGCCTCCTCACCGCCTCCTCGGTTCAGCCCCTAGACCAGCACCTCCGAACCCAGCGATGGGGTGGACAGACAGTGCCGTGGTCCCCAGAGCCCTGGCGACCAGAGCGAGGAGGAGCCGTGGCAGAGAGCTGCAGCATCTTCTGCTTCCTCACCTCGCTGCGCAGAAACTGCTTTGTGTTTTGCTGCGAAGGATAATACAATACAAAGTGTCTGAGCCCCCCAAGCTGGCCGATGAACCACAAAGAAAAAGTGGAACCGAGAGCTGTGAAACTAGCCTGGGACTGTGTTCAAGTCACCATCTAGTTTCCCTCTAGCTGATTATTTTCTCCCAACACCTACTGAGACGGCTCACTGCCCGGCAGCCCAGAAGGATACTCTAATGACTGTTTCCGTGGCGTCTGTGCACACGTGAGGACGTGGCACCTCACACGCCGTGGCCAGCTTCCGTCTCCTGCGTGCTTCTACTGTCCGTATTCCTAAGGCGTGACCCTTGAATTGCTTTCCACATATGTGATAGGATTTATTCTCGGCCTCGTGATCGTCCCTCCATCTTTCATCCGTGTGATGAATGTATGGCTAGTTTGCGGGAGTGGTGGTGGTAATGGGGTTTGTTTTGTTTTTCTTTCTTTTCCTTTGTTTTCGGGTTTTGCCATGAAGCTATCAGCTGATGACAGCAGCCTCTGGCAGTGTTTCTCTCCTCTATGTTGGTAGTGCTTATTGTTAGTTCTAAGTCTAATAAGACACCTCTCACGTAGCCCTTGGTCACACGCTGCCATCTTCAGTGCCTCTTGTTTACTTTCTAATTGTGCCTTTGTTTTGTCAACTCAGCTAAGCTCTTCCAGGGCCGTAGGAAATTAGTCATTTCTCTGTGTGTCACAGCGCTCTTTACCTGGCCCCAGTACAGTGCACTGCAAGTAAAAGATAAAGGAATGAAGCCAAGCATATCCGTAGTTACACTGTGAGCTGTAGCCGCCAAGGGGCACTCAGGGCAGTCCAGTGCGTTCCAGATGCCCCCTTCTGCGAGGAGTCCCCATCTGCAGTCTCCCAGCAGTGGTCCTTTGAAACTGCTGGTTCCTGTGTTAGAGGGAGAAGGTGCCTCGTGCCCTTAAAGACCATATCAGCCATGCGGTGTGCTCTGCTCTCTGAGCCTCCTTGCGTCATCCCCTCCCACCCTGTCCATCCTGACACTAGGGCCTGTGTTACAACGAGCTGTGAGGTCTTTGCTGAAGAAAATCCCATAGAACTTATCTCAGCAATATGCTTTGCTGTGTATTTGTCCACGATTTAGTCATTCAGCAGCTATTTCTTATGTACTTGAATATGCCAAGTGGCAGGCAAGGCTGGGCCTGCAGAGAGAAGATGAATAATCTCAGCCTTCATGGGGCTCATCACCTGCTGTGAGATTCCTACCAGGGAGCATGTCACTGAAGGGTAATGTACCAAGTGCTGTCCTTGCAAAGGTACAGTGAGATGTGAGGGTACATGAGAGGAGCAGCTCACCCCAGACTCAGGGGAGTAGAGAAGCCTTCTGGGCAGGAGTCGAGAATGTGAGTCCGGAATGGTGAGGAAAACCATTGGAACGGTGAACAGGAGGCTGGCGAGCCCTGGTGAGAAACCTGAATTGCACCCTAAAGCCAGTAGGGACTTGAGTAGTATCAAAGAAGAATACCTACACTTATCTGAAAAGGCTCTTAATATACTCCGATTTTTTTTCTAACTATATATCTAGACATGGCTAGACTTTTTTATATACTTCAGAAGCCAGAGTAGCATGTAACAGAATTGACTGCAGAAGCAGATACGAGAATCCAACTATATTTCGTTACGTCACACAAAAGAAGTTTACAAAAATAGAAAATAATGACATTCTTCTCATTAATTATTTTTCTGTTTTGGAAAACGGTTTTTTATAAAAGTATGTCACCAAATAGTGATTTTTGCGATTGCTATTAATGAAGAAAAAAAGTATTTTAAGATTAATGAAAAGACAACGGGGAACCATTGAAGAGTTTTTAAGTAGATTCTTCATGACATTTTTTTTTCTTAAATTCCATATATATGTGTTAGCATACGGTATTTGTCTTTCTCTTTCTGACTTACTTCACTCTGTATGACAGACTCTAGGTCCATCCACCTCATTACAGATAGCTCAATTTCGTTTCTTTTTATGGCTGAGTAATATTCCATTGTGTATATGTGCCACATCTTTATCCATTCATCCGATGATGGGCACTTAGGTTGTCATGATGAGCTTTGTATCTCAGGATAATCACTCTGAAGCCATGCCCGCCCTTGATGGCCATCTAAAATAGGACAGTGAGAGTCAGGATGGAGAGAAATGGATGGATTCCAAAGGTATTTAGGAGTTATAATTACCAGAGCCTGGTGAGCTGGCTTGTGCTGTGGAAGGACATTGGTGTCATTCCCCAAGACTGGGGACAGAGGAAGAGGTACGGGGTTGACGACGAGTGTTGTTTGGGATGCGCTCCATTTGACATGTCTCTGGAACACCTAAGGGGAAGCATCAGGAGAGTTGGTCGTGTGGCTCTGAGGGGCAGCACCTGGAGGGGGAAAGCGGGTAGGAGTCTCCACCACACGCAGGGAGACTAAAACCCTGGGGACAGACGTGGAGAGAGAAGAGGAATAATCCTAACAGAACCTTAAGGGACACCAGCGTATAAAGGACATGAACCGGAGAAGGCGTCTCTGAGGGACGCTCAGACCAGACGGCTTGAAAGACCAAGAAAGTGTGATTCCACAGAAGCCAGAGAGAGGTGTCGGGAGGGGAACAGTAGGGCCCAGTGCAGCCAGGGGTCATGGCGGGCGGACAGCGGAGGAGGTACCACTGATCAAGCAGAGGGTGTTACGAGTAACCTGGAAGAAAAAGAAAAAGCAATTTAATGGTTAGGATACCAGACTGGGAGCTTCGAGAAGGCACAGACATTGTCTTAGTTCTCTTTTTAGCTTCATGGCTTCAGGTACTACCAGGTACTTGAGGAGACACACAACAATTCCATTGATTTTTACCTTAACTGATGCACCTGAAACAATCTGGTCTCCTCTGCGTCTCAACTCCATGATAGCCCGTCCCCGGTGTAAATTGCTCACGTTAAATGTACAAGTATTTCCTTAAGGTCTGTGGCAGAACTTCCCGAACACTGTGTCACGGTCACAGATGGCCTGATGAGGTGTTGATCCCCTCAGCCTTTGGGGCAGCTGGGAAGGGCCTGAAGCTGCCAGGCTGATTGCATGCAGCTTTCTCTGTCCTGTGTGTCACACAAATATATCTTTCTGTGTGTGCCATGATGTGGAAAATACTGGACAGCCATGGTCTATAGCAGGGTTAGTAGTTCCTGTATAGGTGCCACCTCGCCTCCTCCGTGCCCAAGGCAGGTATCACTAAGCAGTCATGTCACTGTTTCCTGATGAACCCATACCCTCCCCCAGAATCTTCCCGACATGGTCCGCAGGCAGCCACAGACAGTGCCGTGGAGGCGGCCCCGCCTGCTTTACAGTTCAAAACGTAGCCCTCTGATAAAGGGCTCCAGATCACCAAAGATGGAGAATAAAGGATGCATTTTTTTCCCCCAGTGACTGACCTTTTAAAAATAAGATGAGGATGCTTTTGGAAAGAATTTTAATTGTCCTAAACCATCACATTCATTGTGCCTGCTCTGTAATCATTCTTTGCTGGGGATTCAGCTCAGGCTGCACTGAGCTGAGAGCTGTGCCGGCCACCTGGGGAGTTTCATGCAAATCTTACCCCCAATGCAGCTCTCCAGGGTGCTATAGGCTAGCTGGGAAGACAAGAAATACCACTGTAAGATACAATGCAAATATTGGATAGTAATAATAGCTAATGTGTATGTAATAAGGTTTTAGAAGTTTTCAAGCTCTGTTTTAAATGCTTTACATATATTAACTCATTTATTTCTCATATCCTTATGAGGTGAACGTAGTTATTATTCCCATAATACAGATGAGAAAACTGAGGTTCAGAGAAGTTTAAAAAAAAAAAAACTGAAGCCTAAGTTCACATAATAAGTGGCAGAGCTGGGATTTGAACCCAGGTATTTTGGCACTGGAGACTGCTCTCGGTCACTCAGCATCCTCTATTTTTCGTTCCTCTGTTATTTCTCCTTAGCGTTGCTTTGGCCCTTGAAGTAGGAATAAACCCATTCTCAGTCCCCTGTCTTTGAACAGGCTGAAAAAAATGCCTGGTTCTCCTCTCCATTGTTGAAATCATCCTCATCCTCTAAAACTCCGCTAAGCCCCCATCCTCTTTGTAGTTCTACCCCCGAGCTTTGGCCGTGCCCTTTAACTGATGCCTCGTGGCTTCCTTCCTGGTTACAGGCCATCTTGCCTGCTTCTGGCTTTTCCCTTTCTGGATGTCATGCCTTCCCCGAGGAGATCAGGAACTCCATGGGAGCAAGGACCAGAACGTGCACCTTGCTCCTCTCTCCCGTGGGAGCTGCAAGTGCCCCCAGAGGACCCTGGGGGGCTCTTCTGACCAGGCTTCTCGGTATAGACACTGCCTGACCTGATCGTCCCTTCAGAAACCCGCCAAGGCCTTTAGAGGTGGAGTTCTACTCCATGTGACTTCCACTTGATGAACCGTTAACAAACGTTTACTGCTCTCAGTTGGAAAATTAGTTGTTCATTAATTTTCATAAGAAATTTTACTTCATTTGAAGATCTCCTTACAACTAATAACATAAAATGGCTGTTCAAAATGCAAGCTGTTTCCTTCTTCCTCTTTTGAATATGTGGTTATTGCTTTTGAAGAAGACAAAGTGAAGGAAGCGTTTCCTGTTTGCAGAGGCTCAGGCTGAACCTACAGAAAGAGCAGATTAGTGTCAAAACATCCCAGAACCTAGAGCTCCTGTAACTTTCTGCTTTTTAAGCACTTTTTTACTATCACAGCTTGAGGTTTAGTTTTGTTTTGTTTTGCCTACTCTTTCACTCTCCCTTTGAAGAATAAAATGTTACAGAATCAGCCAAAGTTTCATTCCTCTTCCCAGCGTTCCATAGCAGTTGTGTCGTGTCTGATGCTTTTGTATGGTATCTACTGCCGGTGCGTGTTTGTATCTTCGCCACCTGTGAGTATATATCAAGGCTTCTCAGCCTGGACACTGTGGGCATTTTGGTCCAGGCCATCCTTTGTCGCGGGGTCTGTCCTGTGCCTTATAGGATGTTTAGCAGCATCCCTGGCCTCTACTCGCTGAATACCAACAGCACCACCATCATGTCCCCAACCTCCCACCCCCAACCCAAGACAACCAAAAATGCCTCCAGACATTGCCAAATATCCCCTGGGAAGCAGAATCACCACTAATTGCCGTATGTATATGTGAACTGTGTATATGTAAACTATCCGTAAAATAGTTTAAATAGTATACTATTCTAAATATATTTTAATTTATGTAAATGGTATTGTACATCCATATTCTTATACAACTTTCTTTGTTCATTGTATTTTTGAGATTTATCCATTAGATCTAGTTTATTTATTCTAGCTGCACATATATAATAGAACCACTTAATAATTTGTTTCCCTCTTTAGGGACAGTTGAATTTTTTACATTTGCTTACTTAATATTATAATCAGTGCTTCACAGAATATCCTCATAAATGCCCCATTAGGCACTCATAGCTCCCTGGAGATGAAATTCCTAGATCAGAACATCCTCAGTTTTACTAGATCTTGACACATTGTCCTCTAAAGTGTTTGTGCCCATTTAAACTCTCATCAACAATATATGGAGTTCCTATTTCCTTCACATCATCCGTATCCTTGGTATTGTTAGACGTTTTATTTTTGCCAGTCTTACAGGTATGAAATGACTTATTGCTGTTTTAATTTGCATTTCCTAATGCTAGTGGGGTTGAACATCTTTTCTTATGTTTATTGACTCAGGGTTTCCTCTTCTGTAAATTGTTTATTCATATACATTTATTCATATACGTCCGCTTTTCTCTTGTATTATTTATTTTTTCTCATTGATTCTTTACATATTCTGGATACTGTTTTGTCAGTTATATGTTACAAACATTTTCTCTTAATCTGTACTTTGCCTTCTAGCTTTATTTTTTTTAATCATACAAAAGTTCTTGTTTGTAGTAATTGTTAGCAATCCTTTTTTATGATTGATCCTTTATATTTTTGTTTTAGAAATCCTTTCCTATCCCAGCAACATAAAGAATGCCTCTTATTTCTTCTAAAATTTTTAACAGTTTAGCTTTCCAGATTTAAATCTTTAATCTATGGGGTTTATTTTATTTTATTTTATTTTTATATTTAGTCATCTTGGCTGGTTTAATCACATTGTTGTTGTTTATTTTTTGGCTGCACGACGCGGCGTGTGGGATCTTAGTTCCCCGACCAGGGATCGAACCCGCACCCCCTGCATTGGAAGAACGGAGTCGTAGCCACTGGACCACTGGGGAAGTCCCTGTGGGGTTTATTATAAAATAAATTTGTTTTTGTATACGATATGAAGTAAAGGTCAAATTTTATCTCTTTTTTTAAATTAATTTATTTATTTGGTCATGCCGCACAGCATGTGGGATCCTAGTTCCCCAATCAGGGATCGAACCCATGCCCCCTGCATTGGAAGTACAGAGTCCCAACCACTGGACCACCAGGGAGGTCCTCTCTTTTTCCATCTCTATAACCATTTGTCCTAGTACTGTTCATTAAGTGGTGTGTCTTTTTCCTGCTGACTTACAATGTTTCCTCCATCATATACCAAGTGCCCATGTTTACTTTTGATTTGTTGACTGTCTCTCCTGTTTCTTTGACCTGTTTACCTATCATGTGCTAATACCGTCCTACTTTCATTCTTGTAGTCTAACAGTAAGTCCTAATAACTAGTAGAAAAAAAAACCCTCCCTTATACTTCTTGAAAATATTCAGGTCTAGTCTTGACCCTTGAGGTTGTCTCGTTCAACCAAAGCGCACATGCGCGTGTGTGTGAATTTTGAATATATACCCATTAGGAATAGGTTTAGCTCCATATGACAGAAAACAAAATCACAGAAACCTAAACAAGGCAGAAGTTTGTCTCGTTTAAAAGAAGTCAGAGGTTGATAGCCCCGAGCTGGTGGGGCCCCTGCATGAAGTTGCACCCCGAGGCTCCTTTTCTCTGGCTCTTGCCCTGTCCTCAGCCCGCCTGGGCTCCAGGAAGGAGGAGGAAACAATGAGGAAGGGTGCATCCCTCCCTTTAAGATCTCTTCTGGAACGGGGTGGGGGAAGGATGGATTGGGAGTTTGAGATTAGCGGATGCAAACTAATTTTATAAGATGGATAAACAACAAGGTCCTACTGTAGAGCACAGGGAACTATATTCAATATCCTGTAATAAACCATAATGGAAAAGAATATGAAAAAGAATATATATATGTGTAACTGAATCACTTTACTGTACAGCAGAAATTAACACAACATTGTAGATAATTTTTTTTTAATTTAACTCATTTAAAAGAAATAAAAAGAGATCTCTTCTGGAGGTCCCAGGTGCCCTTTTTGCTTGCATACCAATAGCAGAACTGAGTCCTCGTGGGGGAAGCTGAGAAATGTACTAACTGTGCGTCACTCCCCCCCAAAAAAGTCCTATTTTTAAAGGAAAGGGAATGTGGATATTGAAAGTCAACCAGCAGTCTCTGCTACAGCCTGGAATTGGCCGAGTGTGAAAAGATGACAGTATTGAGTCTTCCAGGCAGGAATGTGCTATCTTTCCACTTATTTAGGTCTTCTGATATCCTTCAATCAAGTTTACCATTTTTCATAGAGATCTTGCAAATTTTTTGTTGGATTTAATTCCTAAGTACCTAATGGTTTTTATTTCTCTTTGTAAATAGGAATTTTTTGCACTTATATTTTCTCAGTGATCACAGGCAAGGAATGTTACTTTTTTTTTTTATTTTGTACTCATTGGTTCTCATTTTCTAGGTAGACAATCATCATGTGTGATGACAGTTTCTCCCTTTCCATCCTTCTGCATTTTCTTTCACAAGTGGTTGGTTTCATCCTCATTATGCCATGACTCATGTTGAATGCAAGTGGTGATAATAGGCATTCTTGTCTCTTCATCAAGTTGTATTAAATTATTTTTATATCTGTTGAATGTGAGCATTTGGTTTTCCTCCTTTAATCTGTTAATGTGTGAATTACATTACTATATTTTCTAAGATTCCTGAGATAAATCCTAATATAGTATATCATAATGGATAAGATGATGATCTTTTTTGAACATTGTTGGATTGAGTTTGCTAATCTTTTATTTAGGATTATTGCATCTGTCCATAAATGAAAAATAGATTGTTTTATAATTCTTCTTTCTCATAATAGCCTTCTCTGACTTTTGGAAACAGCGTTATATGGCCTCAAAAAATTAGGTGGGGAGCTCTTCTTCTTTTCTGTTCTCTAGAACAACTTGTGTAAGATGGCAGGCCCTCAGAATTTTCATAGACTTCACCGTAGATTTTTGGTAGGTAGATTTTTAAGTATTATTTCAATTACATTAATGGCTAAACGTCTAATCAGGTTTTCTACTTCTTTTTGTAACTTTCTATTGAAGTATAACATACAGAAAAGTTAGCATTATATAAAAGTAATCATACAAATGTACTTTTTGGTGTTTATTTTATTTAACATTTTATTTGAGAGATTTAGTCATATTGTTGCATATAATTGTAGTTTGTTCATTTGAACTGCTATATAATACTACATCATGTGACTATACTATAAAGTATCCATTCTACTTAATGGGCATTTGGGTAGTTTCCAGTCTTTGAGGTTTACAAGCAACACTGCTGAGAACGTTCTGGTCCCTGCCCTTGGTGAGCATGTGTTTGCATTTATGTTGCCCAGGAATGGAATTTGCTGAGGCATCCACGTATGTGCAGCTTTAGTCGACGTTCCTGAACAATTTTTAAAACTGATTACCAGGGCTTCCCTGGTGGCGCAGTGGTTGGGAGTCCACCTGCCGATGCAGGGGACAGGGGTTCATGCCCCGGTCCGGGAGGATCCCACGTGCCACGGAGCGGTTGGGTCCGTGAGCCATGGCCGCTGAGCCTGTGCGTCTGGAGCCTGTGCTCCACAACGGGAGAGGCCACAACGGTGAGAGGCCCGCCTACAGAAAAAAAAAAAAAAAAACTGATTACCAATTTCTATTCCTTCTTGAGTTTTGGCAAGTTATATTTTTCTAGAAAATTGTCTATTTCATCAAAGTTGTTAGCACAAATAAAGTATTCTTATTTAATATCTGTCATTATGTTCCTTGTGTTATTCCTAATATAATTTGTGCTTCTTTCTCTGTCATTTCACTAAGCATCAGGTTTATTCATTTTATTTGACTTTTTCAACAGTCAGCATTGGGTTTTCATTGATTCCTTCTGTTGTGTCTCTGTTTCCCACTTTATTAACATTTGCTCTGTACTTCATTCTTACCAATTTCTTTAGACCATTGTTACCTTCTCTAACTTCTTAAATTGTATTTAACTGTTTAATTTTCAGTCTTCATTTTCTTTAAGTGCAATATTTTAAAATTACATCAACTACTTAATTATATCCCACAAGCTTTGATTGGTAGTAGTCTCAATTTTATTCACTTTTAGATGTCTTCTAACTTCCATTACGATTTTTCATTTTTGATCTCAAATGTGTGCATTTTTGTTTGTTTTATATTAATTATAATTTTGATATTTACTTTTAGTTGCATTGTAGTCAGAGAATATAGTCTGTATAATATTTATGTTTTGGTATTTGCAGATATTTTATATAGGACTTAGTGCACTGTCACTTTTTTAATAAATAATTTACTTATAACAGAAAAGAATGTATATTCTCTAAAAATTGAGTGCAGGCTATATATGTCCATCTAGACAAACTTGTTATTTATGTTCTATATTGTTATTAATTGTCTGTCTGCTTGATCTATCAGTATATGCTAAAAATTAAATATATGTCTAGATGTTTCCACTTCACTTGTAATTTTGTTAAATTTTACTTTCTGTATTTTGATGCTGTAATGTTATATATAAATAATATCAATGTATTTTAGTGGTTTTATCCCTAATAATGCCTCTTTTGCCCTTGAGGTCTGTTTATTTGACATGAATATAGCAACATCAGTTTGCTTTAATATTTCTTTTTCCATCTCTTTACATCAACTTGTCTATGTCTTTATATTTTCAGTTTGTCTATTGTTGGGTTGGGGGGAATGGGAGAGATTTCAAAACTGACAGTCTCAGCCTTTCAGCTTGTGAGTTTGTCAATGTATATTTAGTGTGATCATTAATATATTTGAATTTATTTCTACCAGTATCTCTCCAGAACAGTTTTGCATAATATCTCTATTTTTAGTTTCCCTATTTTTTAAAAAAACTATCTTTTTTTTATAGTGTCCTATTCTTTTTTTTTAACTCCTTCTGTATCTCAGTCATCTTAAAACTTCTAATTTTATAGTTTTTCTCAGAATGTTGTAAATTTGAGTCCTTGGGGATCTAATCCTCCTGTTTATTGTACACACTGACTCCTGCTCATGATGGGTGTTTTCCTCATGGGTTTTGTAGTTTGGGGTCCGAGTCTTCCCCCACTGGAGCTGTATCTGTGAATCCCATCTAATTCATCTAATTCCAGGATGAGAGAGTGTCTCTCCAGAATAACTTTAGATTTGCCTCTGCTTGGCTCCTTAGGTGTATCCATCTCCAATCCCAGAACGAATTTTATGTACTTTTCGATGGGTTCTTAGAGCAGATATGTGGTGTAACTTGAACCCCAAATTTCCCTACAGTTCTCACCTCTCAGGCAGACCGAGATTTCTGCTCCCTCCCTCAGGAAAATCTGCTCTTTGGTTGGTTTTTTTCTCATCCTCTCTCACTAGGGGTGCTGCCATTTGAGGTTGTGCCTTTAAGGAGGTAATGAGCTTAAAGTCACTGCCTCTTTCAGACCCAAGGCCTCCTCTCCTGAACCCAAATAGGTGATAAAACCCAAGTAGCGGGCTTCCCTGGTGGCGCAGTGGTTGAGAGTCCGCCTGCCGATTCAGGGGACGCGGGTTCGTGCCCCGGTCCGGGAGGATCCCGCATGCCACAGAGCGGCTGGGCTCATGAGCCATGGCCGCTGGGCCTGCGTGTCTGGAGCCTGTGCTCCGCAACGGGGGAGGCCACAACAGTGAGAGGCCCGCGTACCGCAAAAAAAAAAAAAAACCCAAGTAGCTCTGGACTAGCAGGATGTGCTCCCCCTCGCACCATATCCTCTCTTCTTTACTGCCCTGGTTTTCTAGAGCTTGTTTCTGGCACCTTGGGGCCTCCATCTTCCCTTTATGTTCAGCTATGCATATGAAATATTTTTAAATTTTATCTAGCATGTTTAGGTATTATAATTTTCCTGTATTATAATAGGAAAAATTTTAGGTTTTCTTAGTCTCTAAATCTTCCAGAACTAGAAGACGTCCAGAAACAGATTTAAGTTGATAAATTTAAAAGGTGGCATATAGGTAAAAAAGTCAGGTTTTTAAAAACATCGTGCAGTGCTTTTAAAAAGCAGTGCATGCGGTGGAGGAGGCTGCCTGTCTAGCCACATAGTGGCTTTTTTTCATTGATGACATAGAAAAGGCAAGAAATGACATCGCCACCAATGTGAAGTTATCCATAAAGCCACACAGAGGACAGGTGTGAACCTCTTGTCCCTGTGTGTAAGGTTTACCATCACATTCCCGAGCCTGTCCCCCAACCTGGGTTTTATCTCCACCTGCAGTCTCTCTCCGTGGACCTTGCTCAGAATTTACTCAAATTTTAAAAAAGAACAAGAACAGGGAGAAGAGGAGCTGGAGGAGAAAGGGGGAGAAGCACCATCTTAAAGAGCTGCTGAAGGAAGCTCCAGGTTTCTGGTTGCCAGCCCTGAATTAGCCTCCACTCGCATCTTCCCAAGTCCAGCGGAGTTGGGACAGTGTCGGTGGGGACACCACGGGGCTGAGGTTAGGAGTGACTGCATGTGTCTTCCACTGCCTTCTGGAGTCAAGTTGCACAAATCCCTTTGGCAGTACCTGCTACCTTCTTTGCTCTCTGTGCACCTACTGCAGGCTGCCGATTTTAGCCTGTTGATTCAGCTTGCACTCAGCAGGTCCGTCGGACATTTTATTTCCAGTCTGCAGCTGTGACTGCATTGCAAGAGAAAGCTCTTTAGTGCGTTACCATGTTTCTGCTCCTCCCCTGTCTGATCGCTGTGCATTGATCTCTTTTTAGGGAGGAATGATCAACTGGAACCGTCTTTTCCCTCCTCTACGTCAGCGACGAAACGTAAACTATCAGGATGGTCGGCAGTCTGAGCAACAAGCGTCCCCTCCTCTAGAGGTTTCGGAGGAGCAGGTAATCAGTAACACCTGGTACTTACCCTAAACCCATGCGTCACACTCCAAGCAGTTTTGGTGAACGAGACTGGAAAGAAATCAAGCATATAAGTACCAAGATTTTGGTATCAGGTAAACCAGTGATAGATACTTGGGCCCTTTATTGGCTACTGTGGTTCTTATGAGTTTGAGGAAGGCATAATTTGAAAAAAAAATGCATTGTGATCGCTTATTTTTAAATCTGTGATATTTCATGTTTACTGAAGTTGGGTCACTACGCAGGCTGGGAGAGAAGGAGGCAGAAGGACAGGGAACTTCTCTGTTTGTATGGTTTTCACTTAGGAACCAAGTTAATGTTTTACATACTGAAAAAGCAAATCAGCAATGGGGACAATCATAAAGCTAAAAAGAAACTGAAATAAATGTTCCAGCTGTATCTTAAGTGAATAATATTATCAAAAGGGAGAGGGAAAATTAATTTCGGTAACTTTTGAACATAATATGCCCTCTTAGAAAAAAGAAAACTGCAAACCTCAAAGTCTTCATGGGTTTATCTTTCATGGTGGTATGAGTACAGCAATTCTGAAATTATATTGTATGTATTGTAGATTAGAGGAAACGAGGAAATAGGATGATCTAAAGGGACAGGATGTATGCAGCTTAATCTCAGGTGGCTCAGGAAAAATAAATGGGAGTGTGTGTGTGTGTGTGTGTGTGTGTGTGTGTGTGTAGACAGAAAGCAACTGTGGCAAAGTAATAATTGGTGAATGTGGATGAAGAGTAATTGGGTTCTTTGTGCTCTTCTTGAAATTTTTCTAGAAGTTTGTAATTATTTCACACTGGAAAGTTTCTGAAAACCTAAGCTAGTAAGTTGAGAGCACTTCAGTAACAACCCTTTTAAATTTCATACTGCAAATGTTGCTTTCTTCTCATAAAAGCAAATCAAGGTCAGTGTTTCATAGCAAGTCACCCACTTTCCCATCCCCTGTTCCCAGAGCCAACAAAAGCCAGTCCGACCCAAGGCACTCGGTCTCTGTGGCAAAGCTGTATGTATCCTGACTTTTTCTGGAACTCAGGAGGGGCTTCTGGGCAGGGCCCCCACTGGCACCTCTGGGTTAGGCCACCACAAGTGAGAGAAACCAATGGAATATGCCTGATGAGCTGACCCAACCCCTCACCCTTAACTTCTCAGCTCAGACTCATCCTTTTAGCAGCTCGTTAGGGTTGAGAGATGGATTAAGGAGCCTATAGTTCTCTTCCACCTCCATTAGTGAATTTCCAAAAAACTGTTAGCCCCACGATTAGAAAATAAAGCCGAGTAACTCAGCATTTGTAAGGCATTTATAATAACAGATTAAAAAATAAACTAATACTCTCAAATTCAGGTGAAAAGAAAGTTCTGTTATATTACTGTTTCCTTGATAGAACCCAGGTCACATCCCTCACAACAGAGCAGCCGTTGATGATAGAAAGTATTTAAAGGTGAAATAGTTCTTAGTTTTGACACTTGAGGGAAAAAAACTGTCAAAAAATGATAACAAGGTGAATGTGTGTAACTGAAGTCTTTAGGGTTGTTTTTTTTTTTAATGAATCATTCTCCTTGATCCTCCCAGAATGACGAGAGCGAGGTTAACACGATGTCGATATCAGTTCTAAATATCATTTACTTCTTCTTGGCTCTGTTATGAAAAGATGTAAATACGTGAGAGGTTGTTTTTAACGTGCTTCCTAATTCATTGACTTTTCCAGATCTTGTCTTTTCTATTTCTTGATTATCCCGAAATGGCCTTACAGACTGCCCCGCATTAAGACACAGAGGTCCCCCTCAACATTATCTCTGTAGACCCTCAGTAGTTTTTGTGGTAGGTGCTCAAGAGACTGTAAAAGAGAAGAAGGATGTTGTTCTTAGCTCAAGACATTTACAGTAACGTTTACAAGTGTATAGTTACATATAATCTCTTGGTTAGTTGGAGGCTAGACACTGTCTAAAATATTATTTGGGGCTTCCCTGGTGGCACAGTGGTTGGGAATCCGCCTGCCAATGCAGGGGACGCAGGTTCGGGCCCTGGTCCGGGAGAATCCCACGTACCATAGAGCAGCTGGGCCCGTTCGCCACAACTGCTGAGGCTGCGCTCTGGAGCCCATACTCCGCGGTGGGAGGGGCCCCCCCAGGGAGAGGCCCCGCGCACCACGACAAGGGGTGACCTCCGCTCATGGCAACTGGAGAAAGCCCACGCGCGGCGACGAGGACCCAATGCGGGCAAAAATACTTAAATAAATAAATTTATTTTTTAAAAAAATTATTTGTTAGTAACATTAAGATAGTTTGAATTAACAAAACCTTTTTATGCTTAATTTTTCAATTAGACGTGCTGTACTTTAAACATCAGTCATGTGATTTAAATGCATTTAAGAAACTTAGTAATTTTCTAAACCAAGGAAAAGAGAAATGATTATTTGAGTTTTTTCTGATGTGAGCAAATACTTCAGGAATTTTAGTGAGAGTTATTAAAGATAGGAAATGTAGTCCATCTATTTTGAAAACAAAGAATATTATAAGAAAGAATGTGCATCCCCCATTACATCTAGTAAGACTCTAACATACGACCATAGAAATCTTTGCCACCTTTTCTACTATTGCTATTAAGTTTCTGGATTTTTAGTTCTTCACGATCCACTCCTACTATTTTTCAACAAGCACCTTTGCCAGTTCATCATCCCTTGCAGATGCCACCCCAAACCCTACTAGTATCTTAAAAATAAGTGTATGCATTACTGCTTTTCTGTCTCTTTTTATCTTTTTCTTCTTAACCAAGGATTTTCATATTACACCCATACGCAAAATTAACAAATAATGAAATTTTGTCATATTGGCCTCATTTTTTTTTTGTTTTAAATCAAAAAGGAAAAAAGCTTCCCAAGTTTGTCTCTCTTAAGCCCTCCCCAAGCTTAGAAGGTGTCCCTTCAGTTTATGCTTAATGGGACGCACAGGTGAAATCGGACCAGGAAGTTAAACAGGACTAACTGAGCCAATGCTGGCATTTAACGAAAGGAGGACAAACATGGACTTCACAAATGTTGGCTTCCTCACTTCCAGCCACGTCTTTCCTTCCTTGTAGTCAGCCAGCAGTTATCAGCTGTCCGCTCTGCCCAGTCTAACTACTGGGCTAGGTTCTTGAACTACGGAGATAGGTAAGGCAAGCAATTCCTGCCTGCACGTGATGCAGAGCCCAGCGTGGAGCCTGGCTCAGGGGCAGCTCTTGCCAACTGTGAGCAAATCTTCCGATGCTGCTGAAGGATTGCCAGTGTGGGAGGGCGGGGGGCAGTGCTCTTTGTAAAGACGTGGCCTGGTGAAAAGCACATCAGATCTGGGGAAGCACAGGTGGATGAGGTTGGAGCGGAGAGTGACTCCTGGGGCACGGGCCTCACGTGGGGAAGAAGTAGGGAGGCTTCCCAGTGGTCCTCAGCGGGGCATGGACCTCTGCTTCCGTGCTGTAGGCATTAAGGAACAATACAGGATTTTAAACAGGGAATCCCAGTGTCGGATTTCCCTGGAGGATGGACTCGATGTGAAAGAAGGGGCATGTTATGCTCATAACCACGTATGCAATGTCTTCCATCCCTGCCCAGGGAGCATGTTACAGTGCAGGTGCTTATGAGACTCTTGCCCACTCGAGATATGGTACCACTTCGTACGTTTATAATACGTGAGACCCGTTGTGTGGATTCCATTCATGTCCTCTGAAATATCCGTCGGCCCAAGAGAGATGGCACACAGACCCTCGCAGTCATAGTGGATAAGTAGTGAAATGTATTCAGTATGAGAGAATCTGAATCTCGGTGAGTCTCTCTCCTCATCTCTGGAGTCCTCACCACTGCCTCTGAGAAACCTGTCTAAACTCCAAAATGCTCACCTTATGAAAACTTAGTGCTTCTGCTCTGAGTATCTGGACCACAGTGAGTTGGGTGTTGGTATAGAGACGCCCATGTCATCTGGTTCCCTGGCAGACGGTGAGCTCCACGAGGGCCAGTAGCATCTCTTCCACGTTTCCCTCCTGACACAGAGCCTGACACACAGCAGGTGCCCCAGTGGCGGTTAGAGCAGGGCTGAACGTGAAGGTGTGGTTGGAGGGCTTCTTTTTCAAAAGAACAATTTTTTTCACTTAAAAATGTGTTAGAGGGTGGTCCTTCGTCAGACCTTTCCACCTCTAATCTCTAGTGCTAGTGTTAGAACATGTTATCCATTAGAATGAAATATTGAGTGGCAGTCAAATAAACCAACTTTCGGGGGTGCCTGATTCTGCTGAGTACTGAAAGATGCAAGCAAACGAGCCCCCCCAGCCTGTAGCAAGGGCCTTCTCAGGACTAAACCCTGAAGCTAGCAGGAGAGTACAAAGATGAGGGGCCGCTGAGCCACCTGCGGCCGGGCGGGAGCGTAAGGTAAGCAGGTCCAGTCCGCTCAGCCAACCGTGGGATCACAGGAGTTCAGCAGTTCCAAGGAGGAGAGAGGGGGTCAGCTGATAGGGAATGAGGGTGGCACTGACCCACAGGGGTCTGGCATTGAGCTTGCCCTGACTGGTGACAAATGACAGCTATAATGAGGGCAGGGAAGGGCAAGCCTACCTCCCAGGGCCTCTCTGGGGTCACTCCTCCCGGCAGGGTGCGCACATGGCCTGGGAAGCGGCCAGCCACCATGGGCAGCCCACAGGGGCCTGGTCGGGACTACCTTTCAGGTGGGCGTTGTTTTCTGCAAGAGTCAGAATTGGGGAAGTAAGAACCCCAAAAACGATTTGTTTCTGACACCCTTAGCTAAAGGGAAGTTAAAGAAAACCACAGTCTTTGAACAAAACAAGCAAAGGAGTGTTTCAAACTGAGAGGAATTGCTATAAATCTCATTGGAATGAATGTCCTACTTCACTTGTGTCAAAGAGTAGCAGAGTGTTAAAGTGGGGTTTTATTCATTTTCTTGAGTAAGAATTACCTTGAGGTAGTAGGGGCACAAGTTCCAACCACGGAGGACCACGACGGTGATTCTCGGTGTCCACCACGGGGGCTGCAGCTGTCTGCTGCGGCCCTTACCGTCCTGGCCGTGCGCTGCTGAGCCCCTGAGGAAGGGCAGCAGTGGGAGGGAGGCACAGCCCCCTGCCTGGCTGCGGCTGCCCCAGCCAGCGCTGTCCTCTGCAGGATGACGGGGCAGCAAGGAAACACCGTCGGAACCCCTCTCGCTGTCCTTCTGGTTTTCTGACATTTTTCCTCATACCCACGCCCGGGCGTGCCATTTCATTTTTTGTAGATGTTTACAGTTTTGGACACTAAAGGAAACTTACAGATGCCCTTTCTTCCTGTGCTTGTTCAGTTTTTAAATAGCGTTAACACTGTTTCTACTTTGTGAGCTTTCTCATCTGGTCAAAGTACCAGGTCATCCAGCAGGGAAAATCCTCTGATCACACTCGTCTTCTCACCCCTGAAGAAATGCAAAAGGTTCCAAAGCCAGCTTTAGGCAAAGGGCTGCGATGGCCACGCAGCCACTGCCTGCACAGGACAGCAAACATCCTTTTCAGCGGAGACCTGAGAAAAACCCAGCTCAGCTGTCAAAGCCAGTGACGGCACGTGTGGTTGTGTTTCTGAAGAGAGAATGAACCCGGAGGAAGCCTTGTGTGCAGAGAACGCGTTTCTCCTCACACCAGACATCAGCCCCTCGGGGGCGGCCCGGCCAGAGCTTTTCCCTCGGGGCCGCAGTGCCGCGGCTGCTCTGCTCTGTGTGTGCAGCAGCCTGTGCTCAGCATCTCCTGGATTTCGGACCAGACTCGGGAGTCGGTGGAGAGAGAACTCCAGTACAGTTGGAAGCTGTGGCTGGCAGCCCCGCCCAGTACTAGCGCCGGGGCGAGGCTCACACGGCATCAGCTCCAGGCTATGAATCGTGAATTGCCATACAGGTGGATTTGCTCCTCTCGGCTGGGTGCAAAGGAGTAGCCAGGCGTTAGCTATGCTTGAAGTACTAGAGGTGACAGCGAGTGTAGCATTTGCCACACTGTTCACCGTCACTGAGAGCGGCCACATCGTTGGCCCGTGGCATCATGTCCGTGGGTGACAGAGAGAAGGCAGGCAGAGCTGCCCACCCCCTCACTGGCCACGTTCACTCCACTAAAGATAGTGGTCCTTAACCGGAAGTGACTGGAATAAACATCGTAAAAGGTCATTTCCGTCCAGGAGCGTATGAAATAGCCTGGCCACAGTACCCAGACCAGTGAGGTGGTCTCTCCCTGTTGACGCACATCCAGCGGGTCCCCGAGTGCTGCTCAGTGTGAAATGACCCCAGGGAAAGGCCAGAGTGTGGATTCTGATCACTGAACGGCAAAACTCATGCGTCCCGTGTGGCAGAAGCCTGAAATAGATGATCGAGGAGATGCTTGCGAGAGGTAAAGAGCCTTGTGGTCTGAAGGCACCAAACTGATCCTGTTGACACAGGATGCCACCAAGACATGTGCACTTCTTGCCGCGTTGGGAGAGAGGGTAGTGACATTGCGACAGATAATAATATGAAGTTTGAAACTGGTTAAAGTTCAAGAAGCCTGTTGATGAGCTGCTGGATGGAAAGGGGAGGGCTGGTAAGTGCTGGGCCCTGCCTTTGCCCTTGAATGCTTGGCATTTTAACTTGAGTGACGTGAGTTGTAGAGCTTAGCAAGTGTGCTAATCAGATGTGGGGATGATAGAGTTCGAGGGAGCTAGCACAGGAAACAACAGAATTTAAGCTGACAGTAGTTTTGGTTGGCTAGAAAACGATCAGAGGAAGTTCGACAGAGATGCTCCCAGTCCCTGGAAGAACAGATACAAACGTACTCGGAGGCCCAGCCTGAGCGCATTTCACTCCGGGTTTATAGCAGGCCTGCTAACTCACCACCCCAGGATGCTGTAGCTACACACTCGGGACATGTGTACACGCACACACGTGCACGCACACCCACTGTGCCAAGGGCTGGGGTGGCACCGTCTAGCCGCCCTCTGCCCTGGGCAGACCACGCCAGCAGTACCATATTCTGCAGCAGCACAAATGGACGAGCGCTGGAAGGGGAGGGGCAGGCTGGAAAGTGCTGGATTCTGAAACACAGGGATGAACGAAGGCAGCCAGGGTCCTTACAGTATGGTGGTAAGGAGAAGCTGTCGGCCCTCAGTCACAGCTGGGAGGAGCACAGGACAGCGGTCAGTGGGACCGCGAGACCCCTACTCTGGGTTTCTCCTCGGCTGGGAAACGTGGGAAAGGGCCACAGGCCGCGAGATCAGTGGATAAAGACGAGTTAACCAGGCCAAGGGCAAAGGGGAGAGCCGCCCAGCAGAGGACACACCGGCAGCAAAGGTGGGAGACACGGAGCCACACAGCCTGGGACGGACCAGGAGCTGCGTGCCTGCAGAGGTGGGGAGGCCACTCGAGCGCCTCGTGCAGAGAAGGGAATGGGGCTGTTTCCTGTGGCTTCAAAAGACAAATTAGGGCCTTTGAAGTCCCACGGGCGGTAACTAGTTAGACTCAGATTCGGCTCCCTTGAGGAAGAGCTTTGCATCCCGGCCAGTGCATGAAGAAGTGTTCCTGAGACTCCCGAAAGGGCCACTTTTTCCCAGAGCGGGAGATGGAAGCAGGGATCCCTGCCGTTCTGCCCACGCCAGCAGTCAGTCGGTCCATTACCCCCGGAAGTTGAGCTGGAAGTCGGCGGTCTCCTCCCCCAGGCCGGCCCTTAGGAGGCGTGTGTGGAGGTGGAGAACTGGAATGAGGTTCCTTAGAGGGAGGACCCTCGCTGTGTACTTTTTTTTAATCCTAGTCTCAACGATCCACTGATGAGGGATCAGAGCGTCAGTTTCAAAAACCACCAGCTAGAACCCCAGCTTCTGAAAAGTGGGCCGAGTCTCCTCCCAACCGGTTAGCCTCTCCCTAAGGCCCCCTGAGGGACGAGGAGTCTGGGGTCTCAGTCACCCCTGCGGCCACCCGCTTGACCCACCTGCCCTCGCCCTCCGTGCACACCCCCCTCAGCTGGGGGGAAGGAGAGGCAGCGGGGCTCTGACCACTGGGGAGCCCCAGGGCATCGCGTTCTACCGGAAGGAAGGTTAGAAGTGGTGACTAAGTCCCCAGCCCCTTGTCAACTCACACGTCCTGGAAATCTCAACATTTGTTAAGAGCATCACTTTTCACTATATATTATTGCAAATGTAGTATATTTCAAAATAAGTAAAAACAAAAAACACCACCACCTGCGGCTAGTCCAGGGTCATAAATGTTTTTATAATACATTTTAAAGTGGGAAAACAGGTTACGAATACACTGTAGTAACACTGCCTGTTTTGACCTTGGAGACTGCCTGTATGTAAAAGTACAGGAAACCTCTACGTTCACAGACTCGGGATTTGTGGTCTTAAAGATGGAGGCCTCGGCCTCCCTGCCCTCGGTGGCTTTAGCTGCCTCCTCCACGCTGTTCTGCCCGGGCTTCGCCCCCTCTGCGCAGCTGCTGCCCGCAGGCCGGCGGGGACTCCGGGGACGCTGCACCTGCCGTGAGACGCTGGGGGCGGGGTTGGGGGTGGGCTCCCCAAGGCCGTGCTCTGCCTGAGCCAACAGGAACGCAAAGGCGCGTGCACCCTCGGAGCCCGCCAGCCTCAGGACACCTGCAGCTTGGATACGCTCTTCCTCGGGAGTCAACTTCGACCCTGAAGGAGTGTGGCTGGTGCAGACCTGCTTCCCAGGCCCCGCGCCACAGCTCGGCCACCCTCTGCTCATCCTGGCGGGTCACTGACCCTCAGAAGCCCCCTTCCTCGTCTCTAAAGTGAGGACTCAGTGAGGAAACGCGTATTTATCGGCTGTATACAGTGAGCACCGTGAAAGGTGAGCCGGTTGTAATTTTATAAGCATCAGATTCCACACTAAAATGGAAACCGGTTGTGTTGTCGTTGCTCTTTAATCTGTCCTGCAGAACGCACACGAGGAACATTTGGGGCTGGTGGGTCAGTGGCAGTGTCGTCAGCCTCATCAGGCTTTTCTGGTTTTGTTTCTGTTTTCAGGTTGCCCGGCTCATGGAGATGGGATTTTCCAGAGGTGACGCTTTGGAAGCCCTGAGAGCTTCAAATAATGACCTTAACGTGGCCACCAACTTCCTGCTGCAGCACTGACAGTCCCAGCGGACAGCACAGGGGCCGGCGGGCTGCTGACCACAGCAGTGCCGTCCCGCTACCAGCTCAGCCCCAGGACCTGGCACTCTCTGGCGAGATGTCCTCCCTGTCCTCCTGAGCAAAGGGTGGTCCCCGCTGCTCCCTCCCTTAATTCCAAGATCATTACCATTAAGTATCCAAGATAAGTTTGCCACGAAGGAAGCATGTATTTTCTATCTTTATTTTTTTATGGAGTATTTTCCTTGGTTTGGAGAATTCATCTCCCATTCCTAATGTGTTTAAAATGCATTAAAATTACAGATTTCTGCAAGCAGTTGAACAGCACTCCAGATGGGAAATTACTGCTCTTGTCATATTCTTTTTACTATAATGCATCTTCCTACATTATATCTGATCATACGCGCCGGAAAGGGGACTGGTACTCAGAAAGGACCTGTCAAATTTTCTTTATGGACTTTTTTCATTGCTTTTTTTTTTCCCCCTCAAATTTGCTTTCAAACCCGGGTGGCAGTTCAGGGTCCCCACTCCCTAGGGATGAGCAGTTCATATCTGCCACACGCAGAGTTGGCCAGACCCGGCCAATGAAGGAGAGACGGGGAACTGAACCCTCTTCCACCTGTTCCAGCCCGCTCCAGTCTAGGGGATTTTTCCCAACTACTCCCTGCTTCCATTAAAAAATAATAGGTACCGATTCGAGGTTCTGGAATACTCCATGAAACTTAAGTGGAGTTAATTTTGCTTAGAATATGCACAGTTAGCCACTCAGGCTAGGAGTAAAAATGGGACAAAGAGAAGAGTGGGCTCACTGGAGCAGTACGGGGCGTCCTAGCTGCAGGGCCAGCCCCTCTGGAGGCAGGTTCCGCCTGGCCCTGGGGTGATCGGATATCAGCCTGAGGCAGGGTAGACTGACCCCACCGTGGGGAGGAGGGGGTGGCCGGAGCAGATGAGCCTGAAAAGATCTAAAGCAAGATTTAAGGAAACTTGCAACTATTGTGTTCTGCAAAGCCAGCAGAAGTGTTGCAAACTGATGCAAATTTAGACATGTGTGGTACTTACAATAAAGTTTTTAATGTGTTTTACTTTTTGGTGTTTCTTTGTTAGACTTACCTAAATAAAACTTTGTTCTAGTCTGTACTATTCTTTACGATCCAAACAAAAAAAAAATGTTTTTTTTATCAGACTGCTCATCTTTCTTCAGAAGATTTGGGTGCTTTCTTTGAAGCGAGAGGAGTCCTTTGATTCCTTTAAGTAGGACTGGCCCTGTGAGGCCCCATTCTGAGGCTTGTTGGGGCTGTCAGGCTGCTCAGAATGGGGCTGAGGTGAGTTTCTGGGAGCCTAGCTGGTCCCAAGCACAGGCCCTGACTTGATCCGAGTGTCCCCATCTCAGGTGTAAGGACAGTTGACAGTGATGGGACGTCCTTGACCACGGTCACTGGCAGGGCATGACTAGAGGGCCAAAGAGTGCGGATTTGTGTATGACCTCTGCAGCAAATCTAAACCCACCCTCTGGGCTTCCAGTGCAAAAAAGAGCGACCGTATCCAGAAATACACCATCTCCTGAGTTCCTTCTCACCTCCAGAGAGTGCCTAGTGAAGCGAAATCAAACCAGAGGCAAAATTCTCACTCGAGACTTTTCACTGCTTCTCTCTCAGAGGATGGGGAGCAGAGAGAGCCCGCTGTTGGGATCACAGGGTGAGGTGCAAAGAGGATTCACCACCCCAAGTTCTTGTTTGTTTTCTTGTCAGGATTCCCTCCTAAATGAGAGAGCCTTGTCCAGCTGAAAAGAGCCTCGGTGACCCTCGACTTCAGTCCTTTACTAGAAATCAAGGTCCGTACAGGTGGCGTGACCATTGGACATGCACCAACGGTGGCAGAGCCAGGACCCCTCAGGTTTGTCCTGGCTTCTTTCAATCTCTTCCAGTTCCCTGCGGCTGCCAAGGTCTCACCTTCCCAGCGGTGACCCGTTATTTTAAATCCTTTTCCTGCAGCTTCCAGGCCGTTGTCCCCCTTCGTCTGTCACCACCCTCTAGGGCGTCCCTGACCCCACCCACACCCCTGCACACCCTCCACGTCTGACTTCACTCTCGGACCAGTTGCTGCAGTTCCCACCCCTGACCTGCTCTTGCTTCCTGCACATTTGACACAAACGGCACCCACCGCCGGAGTGTGAGTTCCTGAGGACACCCACACCTCTTGTCAAGACACCCGGAAGTCTTTCAGGCTGATGGGACCCCTAAAGGACCCCATTTGCGTTCATGCATGGGGACGCGTGCCGTAGGGGTGCATCAGCGAGCCACTCGGTTTGGTTTCCTAAGAAAAGATCATTTAGGCTTTTGATTTTGTGCAAAAGTTATCCGATTGGGCCTGATGTGCAAGTGAGCAGATTCCAGATTGTAAAATAAGAAAGAAGAAATTGTCCACAGTGAGCCACCCCTCCCCTTCCCAGATAAAGGAAACCCTGCCTTCGAAGTCCTGATTCATAAACCTAGACTGAATTCGGATTCAAAAGGTAAACATTTTAGGGAACTTGAGCACCTGTGCTCCAGTCCCTCAGTCCCTGCCCAGGGCTGCTCCTGGAATCGGGTCACCCCTCCCACAGTTAGCATCTGTCCCTCTGGCTGCTCTAGAGCTGGGCTCTGATAGCCTGCTGGGAAATTCCAGCCCCACATGCAACCTGCAGGGGCAGTGGGAGGAAAGAAGGAAAGTTTCATGTGTTCCACCTCCAGACTTTCCCCTGGGGACTGTCCTGGCTGCCTGCCTCCTGCCCCACTCACCCCAGCTCCGACCATGTCGGGGCCACTGTGCGAGGCCAGGATTCCTCCTATGGGGCCAGAATTGTCTTTCCAAACCACTAAATGTCCCCAAAGCCAGGTCCACCCAGCTCTCCCCAACTACCCGGGGTTCCTGGGAAACCGCAGCTGCTCTCCTAACACTGTCAACATTCAAGGTAAGGATGTTGACCCCCCAGACTTCTCAGGAGCCTTGGTGGTGATGCAGTGTCTCCCCGTGAGATTAAATTGGCATTAAGGTCAAGTCTCCTTTTCAAAAGTGGCCCGGTAGACTGGCCTTGATGGCTAAACAGCAGACTGGACTTGATGTCTTTCGGGGTCTTTAACCGGAGGCCCTGGGTTCCTGTGGTGCCGCCTCACAGCCTTTGTAAACCCCTTATTCTGAATTTAGCACTTGAGTTCAGTAGGAAGATTGTGGCTGTCAGGTAATCCCTGGGACGCTTCCCCCTCACTTCCAGGCCAAAGGTAAAGGGGAGGAGTTATCAGAAGGCCGCAGGGAACCCAGGGGCGAAGGCCTGTGTTGTGGTGGGAAACGGGGTCCCAACTCCATGCTCCTCGGCCTCTCTGGTCCCCCTGCCCCTGCGGAGATGCACTGGGCCCCCTGGGTGGGCAGTGGGGGACCCAAGCCCAAGTGTCTGACTTTTCCGTCCTACAAGATTTCCATTTCATTTCTTCACAGGGGACCGTGGTCAGTTTTGCTCTTTTGCTATTCTAAGAGCTGTGTGTGCGGAGTTTTTATTGTAAGATTATGCAGTGACGTTCCACAGAAGTACTGTGTTGTGTCTGAACATTGCTCAGCCTAGTACTCTCTGTGCAAATTTTGTAAAACCCTTATTTCGGTAGCCTGTACCTGACCCCAGCCTTTCCTGTGCATCAAGCCGCCAGGGTCAGAGGTCCTTTCAAAACCCCCCAGTGGGCATGGACGGTCAGGGCTCCCTCCTCAGCAGGCTGGGTCCTGTCCAGTTTAAATCTACACAGACATAAATGTGACACCTAAATCAAGTGTCCATAAATCAACACCTGCTGGTGCCTTAAGGACCTGTTTAAAGGGGCAACGCTCACTTGTTTTGTTCAAGCAAAACAGTCAAGCAAATAATTGGAAAAGCCAGCCCCTCAGCAGAGTGGACAGAGACAGCCCCGGTGTCAGCAGAACAACAAATAAAGCCCAACACCCACTCCCAGCCTGTCTTATTTCTGAGTGTTTCTATGAGGGGCCATTTTAAACATCTATGAAATTTCTAAATTTGGAGCTCAAAACCACTCCAAATTTGAGGATACTGTTGCTTTGGGCAGAGGAGGGAAGGAAGTGGATATATGGGAAGAGGGCATGGGGCATACAGGGTGCCTGTTTCACTCTTGTTTTTAATATTTTACATAGATGCTGTACGTAGTATAGGGGTTCAGAATGAGCTATAATGAGGATTATTTTGAGCTAAAGGCAGTTGAGATCCTGTGGGTTCAAGGGAAACTACTGCCCTTCCCCTTACTACCTAGAAGAGTTGAAACTGGGCATTTTTCCCAGGAAAGAATTATTACCAGAGACAAATTTCACCAAAGTGGCCCCATCTGTGTGTCAGGACAAACATCTAATTACCCAACATCTGCTCTTCTTCTCGTCCTGTGAGTGACCCTCCCATCCTCAGAAGCCCCGACCCCGTTCCTCAGCTCAGGATGGCGTCTAGACCTCATTTTACCTTTCTGTCTCTGACCCTCTTGTGTATGTGGGCTTCCTGTACATACGAAAAACTAAATTGTATTTTCTCTGTCTAATGTCAATTTAATTCTTAGACCAGCCTGAAGAACCTAGAAGGTTAGAGGAAACCTAACCAACAGTACTCTTCTGTATTACAAAATATTCAACAAAAAGTTGAAACTCTCCAAAGAAATCTCGCATCCCCCCTTAAGAGCTTGCAGACTTCTTCCAGAGGTTCAGACCAAGAGGGCCTAGTGCATCCCCTACATTGGGAGGGCCCCAGGGCCCAGGCTGGCAGAATGTGGCTGCAGCCCCAGGGCATTAGAATGGGGGTGGTGGGGGGAAGACAGCATCCTTGGGGAACTTCTCCTACTGTGCCACTCATTTCACAGTGAGGACACTTCCAGCCGAGCTCCTGGTAGAGATTTGGGGAGGGCACAGCATGTCCTCAGGACTTTCCATGGATTCAGACACTTTCCGGGAGATTCCTTACATGGTCCAAACCTTATCCCACCTGTCCAAAGCTGGTGGATATCCTCAGAGTGCCAGACCCAGGCCTCCCCTGGACTGTGACATCTGGTGGGGCTTGTGGCTTGGGTGGGAATTAATCCATTTCGGTCCCATCTATGCTCCCAGCCTAACCATGTTGGGGTCCAGTTGAAACAGGAGGGAAGGGGGCAAGGCACAACCTTTAAAAGAATGACATAGCCATAGGACATGACAAAAACTGGTTAGAACCAACTAGGTCCAAGATGGCGGAATACGACTTCCAGTAACCTTGAGCCTGACTATACGCTCATTGTAATACATTAGCTGCTAAATGCCACACCCACCAGCGCCCTGACAGTTCTGAGGCCAACCATAAAAGGCCAAAAGGTGGGCGGTGGCCCAATACCTGGAAATCTCTGCCCCTTCCCCGAAATAAGTGGAAGAATCCTCCCACCCATTAGCCGGTGAAATTACCCAGCCCATAAAGACTAACCACGCCATGTTTCGGGTCTCTCTCGCCTTCTGAGATGGGCCACACTCTGTGGAGTGTGTTTCTCTCTGAATAAATCCACTTCTTACCTATCACTTTGTCTCCCACTGAATTCTTTGTACGAAGCAAGACATCAAGAACCTCAAATTCACTGGGAACACAAAAGCGCCTCAGGTGCAGGACAAAGACCTGCTGGGACTGAGGACTGAGGAAGGGGCTGTCCCGGGGCCTGGGGCCAGCACCCCACAGAGCAGGATGCCGTGTTCCAGAACCAGCTGCAGCGCTCCAGGGGACCCTCCCAGAACCTGAGCTGAGTGATGCTCCTGGTGAACCTGGCAGGTAACCAGCGATTCTATGAATGCCAGTCATTCACCACTGCCTGCCTCACGCACCAAGGGATGGAATAACCGCACTAAACCCCTGTGGGCAAGGGCTTCGCCACCAGCTCTGCCCCAGCTTCGCCCACTTCCCTGGGGGTCCGACGAGTGAGTGAGTGAGGATGCGAAAAATTAACAAAATACAGTCTCCGCCATCTGGGGGAGTGGCCACTCTAAAGCATTCCTGGACCTACGTGTGTGTGTGTGTGTGTGTGTGTGTGTGTGTGTGTGTGTGTGTTCCCCACATCGACAGGACATTCTCAGATGCCAGCAGGTGTCCAAGAATTCAACTCAGTTCTAGCACAATCTCCTGGAGATAGAATCAGATTCCACAGGTGAAGGGCTCGGTCCCACGAGATGCTTCCACTTCAGGTACCAGTCACGAGCCCAGGTTGTTACCTGTACTTCTGACCACCTGGCTATAACTCAGAGTCCCCACAACCTCCTCCTCGGGTTCGGCTAATTTACAAGCACAGCTCACAGAACTAGGAAAACTCATTTGCTCACTAGATTACCGATCTGTTTTAAAAGGATATTAAAAGATAGGAATCCACAGGCAGATGAAGAGATGCATAGGGTGAGGTAAGGGGAAAGGGTGCGGAGCTTCTGCGCTATGTCTGAGCCCCACTCTCCCTAGATCTCTACGTGTTCACCAACCCAGAAGCCTCTGAACCCTGTCCTTGGGGTTTTTATGGAGGCTTCATTACATAAGCACGATTGATTAAATCACTGGCAATTGGCCGTTGATTCGACCTCCAGCCCCTCTTCCCTCCCTGCAAGTCAGGGGGTGAGACAGAAAGTTCCAACCCTCTAATCAGATGGTTAGTTCTCCTGGCAATCAGCCCCCATCCTTAGATGCTTCCAAAAATCACCTCATTTCTCATAACAAAAGACACCTACATCATTCTCTACACTTAGGATATTCCAAGGGTTTAGGAGCTGTGAGCCAGGAAATGTGGATGCAGACCAAATATATATGAGAAATAATTTGGGTCATCTGAATGACCAAATATATATATTTCTTATGACTGACAATATTGCTGCACTATTTTTAATACAAAAGGCACCTGCCAGAAGCCCTCTCATCCTAGGCTGGGAACTGGTAGTCAGTCAGTTAATCTTAAAAAGTTGGGTAAAATGCAGAACATATATACACACACAAACGGGCCCTGATTTACAGTAGTTTGACTTATAATTTTCCGACTTTAAGATCATATGAAACTGATACGTATTCAGTAGAGACCGTACTTTGAATTCTGAATTTTGATCTTTTCCTAGGTTGGCAATATTCTTTTCAGTCCGATCCTCTTCCATGATGCTGGGAGTGGCAGCCGCAGCTCCCTGTCAGCCTTGTGATCACAAGGGTCAACAACCATTCTGCACCCAGACAGCCATTCTGCTTTGCACCATCAGTACAGTATTCAGTACATTATATGAGGTACTCAACACTTTTTTTAAAAAGTAGGCTTTGTGTTAGATGATCCTGCCCAGCTGTAGGCTAGTGTAAGTGTTCTGAGAACGTTTAAGGTAGGCTGAGCTAAGTTGGGATGTTTGGTGGGTTAGGTGTATTGATGCATTTCGACTTAGGATATTCTCAACTTACAGTGGGTTTATCATAAAGCAAGGAAGACCTGTATATATACATACATACGTGCATACATACATATATGCTTATGTATTGTGTATATATACACAGAAGCCCATATATTAAATATTTTAAGTTAAAACTTGTCAATGTAATTAATTCACCAGTCTTCTGGTGTTGATGTCGCCAAGGCCTTTTTTTATTTTTTTAATCATAGTTGTACTAATTAGAAACTTGTGTCTTTCATAATCCACACCCATATTGCATCATTTATGAGTTCCAGTTCGGATTTTTTAATTACAGTTAGCCCCAGAACTCAGCAAAGCAATCAGATTGTGCGTCATCTTGGATTTTTACATTTCTTCCAACGTCCTATAAATGTTACACTCATATCTATTTTGACAGCACATTTGGTTTTGTAAGCAATTCACCTTTATCAAACTTTCGAAAGCGTTCAACTGAGTTCTTGTAACAACAACTCTTTCTTTTTGCCTTTATACTTTATTGGTTTATGTAATACTTATTTAATTTTGATAGCAACTGATGTGAAAAGGTTTGGGAACAAACACAGCTGTCTCTTGGGGTGCACAGGGCCCCAGTTGTGGGCACAGAAGAACAGGGGCTGGGGAGAGGCCACCAGTCACAAGCAGGCTGTGAGTGGTGGGTGACCCTCAGACCCACACGACTCCTGAGATGGCTAAGTGCGGTCCGCTAAGAGAATTTCTATCGTAGCATCAATCAAGGATAACGAGAAAGGCATTCATATTAGGAGAACCGCCAAAGAGGTCTCCCAAAGGGCGGCAGTAAGAAAGTTTAGTGGCCTCTGCCCCTGATTCCTTATTCTGCTGCCTAGATGGCCCCCAAAACCTCACTGAGCTGGAACAAGTGAGTAACAGGGTGTCACCAGTTCCAGTGCCACGATTAGGGGACAGGGTTTCTTGCTCAGCATCCCAGGCGCAGCAAGCCTGTCTCCCAGCTCCCAGCTTCCCTGCCTCCCACCGCGAGGTCCTAGGAAGAGCACTGTTTGGGAGGGGGGTTTCCCCCTCTGACCCTTCTTGAGCTCTTGTGGCTGGACTAATAATAAAATTGACCCAAGACAGACTAACAGGAGAGAAAGAAACAAATATGAATTCTTACGCAGGGAGGTCTCATAGAAACAAGACCTAAGAAGTGGCCAAAGGAGGCAGCTTCTATACTTTTTAGACAAAGAAACAAATTTGTGAGGAAATGACAGGACAAAGACACTTTGGCTTTGGTGCTTAATTAGTGAAATCTAAACAGAATGTGGGCGTGGGGTAGTCAATGAAATAAGTAACAAGTTTTGCTTATCCAGGCTTTCTGCCCGAACTCTCCCTCTCTGGAGTTTAGGGTGTCCTTCTACTTCCAGGTGCAGGGAGTGGACCTTTCATAGGAGAGATTTATTTCCTGCCTTCAGGGAGACAGAGACAGGGTCAGAGTGTCCCTCTTACATCAGCTCTTTCTTAAGTAACTTTAATTCAAAATAACCAATATGCCATTGGTGCACATTTGGGGACACATTTGGGGGACCCCTGCCCTGGGCCCTGACAGCATCGACCAGACGTTCCGCGCAGTTGATGCTGAGCGGGGCGTCCCCAGCCTCCCTCTCCCTGGCTCTGCCCTCCTCTCTCCTCCTCCCCTCTCTTTTCAGGTTTCTCTCCAACACTGTTTGATACCAGCCCCACGCCAGCCATTGTTTTCCCAGATGAGGGCGGACACCAGCCTGAGGCTAAACCTCTGAACTGAATCAAGTCCCCCCACCGAAGTCAAAACGAAAGCTGCCAAAGATACACCAAGACAGGCACCGGGCAAACCCCACGGACTCACAGGAAACCAGGCTGCGCCTGCCGGGCTTACCCGTCTCGCCCGCAGAAATCCCGGTGCTCAGAGCTGGAAGGACATCAGCCGGCATCTTGATGAACATCCTCCTTTCGCCCTTGAGGCCAGGTTCTGGAGCTGCCAGCAACTCACCGAGGCTGCCCAGGGCCCAGTAGGCCTTTTAGAGAAAGAAAGAAAACCGGTGAGAATAATAACATTCACTGTGTCTTGGCTTCCGTCATTCTTTCAACAGGTGGTAGGAGGTGTGAAGTTTGAAAGAGACCAGGATCCACTTACTTTCCTTAAATCAGGTGGAGAGATGAAGACTACTGTACTGTCTGGCGGGGGCTGCCACGAAGTCCCACAGGCTGGGGGGCTTCAAGAACAGGAGTTAATTTCCTCACCGTTCTGGAGGCTGGAAGTCTGAGGTCAAGGTGTCGGCAGGGCTGGTTTCCTCTGAGGTCTCTCTCCTTGGCTTGTAGATGCCGTCTTCTCCCTCTGTCTTCACATGGTCATCCCTCTGTGTGTGCTTGTGTCTTAATCTCCTCTTCTTATAAGAACACCAGTCATCTTGGATTAAGGCCCACCCTCATGACTTCATTTTACCTCTTTAAAGACCTTGTCTCCAAATACAGTCCCATTCCAAGATATTGGGGGGTTAGGACTTGCGCATATGAATTGGGAAGTGGGGAACACAATTCAGCCCCTAATACCTTTTCTAGCTTCTGGATTGTTGTTCTGTCCCTCACACACGCACATACACACAACTGCCTCAGCAGACCTGGAAGGAAGTACACTGATAACGGTCACCTGGCCCTTTCCTGACCTTTGTATTTGATTCTGAGCTGGCAGCACCTCTGGGATTTCCTTTGTGCCTCAGAGTGTTGTTTTGTGCCTCAGAATCCATTGCTTTGATTTTGTCAAAAATGTCTCCCAGGCTTCCCTGGTGGCGCAGTGGTTGAGGGTCCTCCTGCCGATGCAGGGGACGCGGGTTCGTGCCCCGGTCCGGGAAGATCCCACGTGCCGCAGAGCGGCTGGGCCTGTGAGCCATGGCCGCTGAGCCTGCCCGTCCGGAGCCTGTGCTCCGCAACGGGAGAGGCCACAACAGTGAGAGGCCCGCGTACCGCAAAAAAAAAAGGACACGACACTGACAAAATGCCCCTCCTCACCCGACTCCACAGTGATGCAGAAAGGAGGCAGGTAACCTGCCTCATCGCACCTGAATAATAATAAAACCTACATTTTAAAGCAGACCGTCCACTCTCCCTGGAAATAACATCCACTTCGTGCTCCCCAGTCTGACTGAAGTCTGACCCTAGACTTCTCTTCTAGGCTTCAGGCCTTAGATGTCCTGCTTTGTACTGTACACCTCCATACGCCCGTCCCAGGGGCACCCAAGCCCACCTTCTCCCTATAGCTTCTCCTGTGTTCCCAACTTTGGGAGTGATACCACCATCAATCCAACTGTCTATCCCCAAACCTGGGAGTCCTCCTGGTCTCCCCAACCTCTCCTCCTGTAGTTCATCAATCTCCACTGGACACTTAGCACATTGTGTGTCCTTGTCTGGTTACAATTGTATGTGTCACCTTCTGGTCTGTGATCCATGAGTTTTAGGGGCCGTGGCTCCATTATCCCCACTGTATCCTCAGAGCCTAGGCTAATACTTGATAAATGTATGAATTAATGAAGAAGTGAATGTTGGGGAGGAATCCGGCCCCGAGACAGAATTGTAAGTTACAAGAGAAGCGGCGTGTCGCCAGCCTGTCCTTTCTGCAGGGCTCTCTCCCGTCCCCCTGAGCTGCCACCTACTGTCAGGGGCAGCAGCAGATAGAGCTGATGAGTGTTCCTGGGACTGAACGTCTGGCAATGTCCTACCTCTGTCAGTTTCTGGGACTTTACCCTTTATGTGCAGCCGGCCAAAGGGAAAATACTGTGAGGTATTAGCGTTAAGCACACAGACAGACACGCAGGAGGGCGCCTCGCTGGCTTGGGACGGGCCACCTCCCCTGCCTGCCCCACTGCAGAGCTACTAAGGCAACAGGGCACATGTCCGGGCTTCCTGGAATCAAAGAATGTGAGCACTGGAAGGTGGTGTAGACCTCAAGATTTCAACAATTACAGAGGAAACGGCATCCCTGTCATGAGGGATTCATGTGGCCTGAGGTGTGACCTGACCTTCAGGGTTGGAGTCCCCACGGGGGGGCACAGCCCATCCCTGAGCCTGGGCCCACAACCCACACACACGCCAGAGGGACTTTGTCTCTGTGTCTGCCCCATATGCAGTCACTTGGCGAAGAGAGAAAACTGTAGTGAAAGCTGGACCGTGGTTAACTTGTGGTGTGTGGCGATGCCAGGGGAGCAGGAATTCTCAGTGAAAATGAGATTTCTGGAGAATGCCGAGAGCCCGTAGAGACATTTGGGTATCTACCAGCTCAATTTATGAAACTCCGTTCTTCCTCCTTAAAATGTCAAGCAATTAAAATGCTTAGACATCATCACGAGACCCTCCACCCAAGGGGAGAATCTCCCCGACACCTCCTCTGGTTGTCTGTGCCCCGGAATGGGACTCGGGGGTCCTCATTACAGAGCCCATACCTACAGGGCTGCCCTGGGCCCTACACATTCCTCTGAACTCAGGTCCCACATGCAGAGTGAGGGGACCCTCCGAGGGGGTCACTCTGATGCTTCCATTTTGACATGAGGTTGTCTTGATTGGACCTGAAAAACAAACCATGGCAGTTCAACTTTTTTTGGACCAACTAGTGTTTAAAACAGACCCCTTTTACTCCTTCCTCCAAGACTCATCTTGGACATGGGGCTCTGATGTGGTATAATAGGGGCTTAGAGCTGGAGAGGGGTCAGGGATGGGATGAGAGTCAGAGAAGAGTGTCTGGAAACAGGGGTGCTCAGAAATGGGTGGGTGTTATAAGTAGGATTTTGTCCCCCAAAATAAGATTAAGTCCTAACCCCCAGAACCTGTGACTATGACCTTAATTGGAAATAGGTGTAATCAAGTTAAGGTGAAGTCTTGGCAGGTGTAATCAAGTTAAAATGAGGTCATAAGGGTTGGCCTAATCCAAAACGACTAGCCATAAAAAGAAACGAAACTGAGTTATTTGTAGTGAGGTTGATGGACCTAGAGTCTGTCATACGGAGTGAAGGAAGTCAGAAAGAGAAAAACAAATACCGTATGCTAACACATATATATGGAAGCTAAACAAAAAATGGTTCTGAAGAACCTAGGGGCAGGACAGGAATAAAGACGCAGACGTAGAGAATGGACTTGAGGACACGGGGAGGGGGAAGGGTAAGCTGAGATGAAGTGAGAGAGTGGCATGGACATATATACACTACGAAATGTAAAACAGATAGCTAGTGGGAAGCAACCGCATAGCACAGGGAGATCAGCTCGGTGCTTTGTGACCACCCAGAGGGTTGGGATAAGGAGGGTGGGAGGGAGACGCAAGAGGGAGGGGATATGGGGATATATGTATACATATAGCTGATTCACTTTGTTATACAGCAGAAACTAACACAACATTGTAAAGCAATTATACTTTCTTTCAATAAAGATGTTGAAAAAAAAATGACTGGTGTCCTTAGGAAAAGAAGAAAATGCCGCATGAAGACGGAGGCACGTGGGGAGAGGACCATGTGGAGATGGAGGCGGAGATGGGGCGATGCTTTATAAGCCAAGGAACGCCAACAGCTGCCAGCAAATTGCCGGAAGCTGGCGGTGACCTGGAACTGCCTCCCTCACAGCCTCAGGAGGAACCAGCCCTCCCGACACCTTGATTTTGAACTTCTGGCCTCCAGAACTGCAAGAGAAGGTTTTTGTTGTTTTAAGTCACCCGGTTGATGGTACTTTATTACAGCAGCCCCAGCAAACTCATACCGTGGGCGAGAGAGATGCTGGCGTCTCCAAGGACCCCTCAGGCCAGTTTTCTCAAGCCTGAGCTGCAGCAGGAGGGCTTGTTAGGACACTGAGCACTGGGCCCCCCCCCAGACCAGCCGGTTCAGCAGGTCTGCCGCGTGGCCCAAGAATGTGCATTTCTAACAAGTCTCCAGGTGGTGGTGACACTGCTCTTCCAGGGACCACACTTCGAGAACCCCTGCTCTGGGGGCCTGGGTGTGGCCTGGGCATTGGGACCTTGTGGTCCCGGTAATGATGAGATGTCTATCCCTGCTGATATGGGTTGTGCCAGCCCACTTGGCAAACTTCCGTAGCCACGGCCAGTTTTCAGTTAAATGCTTTCTGTAGTTTTGAGTGGTTTACACAGGTGCTGGTTCATGAAACACCACCTCCACCACACACACACTGACCCCATGTGGTAGATGTCATAGTCCCTATTGTTACAGACAAGGAAAATGAGACGCAGGCGTGGGTGTGAGTCCTCAGCAGGACGCTTCTCCCTCCTGAGTCCCTGAGCTCGGGCGTCTGCGCTCTGAGCCCGGCTCTGGAACATCCCTGGCTGGTTCAGTCCTCAGAATTCAGATTTCCCTCTTTGTAAGTCACACCCGTCATCGCCTTGTCTGAATACAGAGCCATCACCCTCCTTCTGCGGCAGTGCTGGAAGCCGGCAGTGCACCGGGCCTCGGCTTTCCCCGACCCATTGTTGCTGCTTCCGGCCGGAGCTCACGATCTCGTCCTCTTTCCTGATCCTGTTTGGTTCCCAATTGCCCTCCGGATGTGACTTCCTCCTTTCTGTTTCCAGGTGCTCAGCACAAACCAGCCCCAAGCAGCTTTGGATGTGAGGAGCCTGGCGAGCAGCGAGGACAGGTGATGAGAAATGCTTGGGAGGATGGCCAAGAAGGATTTGTAACGTCCGGAGTCAGACAGGTCTGCAGCCCTGCTGGCCTGGCCGCTCTCCACGGAGGAAGCCCCTGGCTGTGAGGGCAGCAAACTGCAGGCTGGCCAGGCCCTCTCTTGCCACCTCCATGCCCTTTGATGAGGGCTGGGTTAGTGCAAACAGGGTGTGTGAGCTTTTCACCCCAGCCAGGTGTGGACATGAGCTGTGGGCTCCTGTGAGAGGTACTCAGGGTGCAGAGATGGGCCTTTCAGCTGAGGTTCTGCACCTTCAATCCACAGGCCCCAAGAGCAGACTTGCAAATTCTTCCAGCCTTTAAACACCATTCCTGCCCCAGCCGCAGGCAGGAAGCACCCTCTACCACGAGCACCACGTCCCCAGGATCGATGTTCAGTGCTGGGACCTGTCTGGCCACAGGGGCCACAGCTCCGTGTCTGTGGGTCACTCTGGAGCTGAGTGTCCTCCCGTCCCCGAGCCCAGCGGAGCCAGAGTCGGGGGCTGGATGGAAGAGAAGCGCGCCCAGAGCCTCGACATGAGCCCCTGAGAGCCTCTCCTGGGACACAGCAGCGTGAGAAGAAGGAAGCTCATCAGCTCAAACCAGCGAGGGCGGACTGAGCACCAGCTCCCGTCCCAGGAGTAACATGGACTGTGATGCGGGGGGCTGAGAGGAGGAGGCCGTGCCCCGGACGTCTCAGGAGCTGACAGTCTGGTGCCCCGTGAGACAGCCCCCTCTCAGGAGAGCCACCGTGAAGCTCTGCGCACGAGAGTCAAGTGCCCCAAACTTGGAACTTGGGAGGTGGAAGCAGCTGATCGTCTGGAGCAGGAGGCCACTGTCGGTCAGGGACCAGGGACGACCTCAGGGGGGACCCGTCTGGAGCCGGAGCTTTGGGGTAGGGTCAAGGGGGCGCCGCGGAGGCCGTGAGCATGTTGCTTTGGGCCCGTGCCGCGGAGACAGACGTCACACTGGCCCTGGTGCTCCCCGCACGTTGGCAGGGAAATGCGTGTTTTATTTTACAGAACTCAAAATCGCCCAAGTGGAAACGCTCTGTGCCTTGTTTTAAAGTCAAGAAAGCGCCGGAAAGGTTTGTTTTGACCGAATGGAAACAACACTCCCCTGGATAAGCACTTTCTGACACACACAAAACAAACGAAAAGCTCGTGCCCACTTTCCTGACTTTCTCCCCCAGCGATGTCCCCAGTCACACATGTCGTAAGGGGCTTGGGACCAGATTCAGACTCTTCCTGCAAAAGTGCACAACACCCAGTCCCTCGCCCCACTCCCCCGACGCCAGAGGCGGCTGGGCCAGTAACTTGGAGTCAGTGCGTCCTCCCCATGTTTTCTGACTTTCTCAGGAGAACCTTGGCATTTTTGTAAACGTTAGCGCCAAGCTTTTAGAAATTTTGGGTTTTTTTTTTTGAGGGGGGGAGTATTTTTACTCTTTCCAACAACTTGCCACCACAATTTGGAAACCTTGTCTAAATTGTGGATCTGGTACTCAGCCAATGATTCTTTTGGTTGTGACTGCATTTGCTGTGAAAATATTCTTTTCCTGGAAGAAACCGCACACCCTTCAGAGGCCAAGGACGCAGTGGCGTTTGTTAGGATACATCAGAGGTCGGTTCACCGTAAAGCTAATGAGTGCAAGCTCCAGGGCTCCTCACTTACCATCCAAGACCTTGTACCTAATTTTACATCTATTGTTTTGTATTCTTTTTCTTAAAGAACCCACACCCGTCCAAATTGTATAAGCTTTGAGCCCCCAACCCTGGACCCCCTACCCCCAGATGCAGTCTTAAAGCCCACGACCTATTAGACCTCATTCTCCTCTAAGGGCAAGGAGCCTCCAGTCTGGCTGATATTTTGTGCTTCTGAGGAACTTTTTCCCGGAGCGGGGGAGTCGGAGGATGTGACGCTTTGAGCTTCCAAATGCTGAGGAGCCATTTCCTGTAACGCGTAGATGCGAAGAAGTAAATGATGGGGTCGATGCTGCAGTTCAAGTTCATGAGGCACACCGTGAGCTGAAGGCACAGTTTGAAAGCCCTCTGCTCGGGGCAGGTTGGCTGGTGGAGCACCTTTCTCACCATGAACCGGATGACATTGAAGTGGTAGGGGATGAAGCACACAAGCACGGCCACCAGCACCACCAGGGTGAGCAGGCAGGCCCTGCGGTGGTGCCCCTTCCCGCTTGTCAGAGGGTTGTCCCGGGCCGTCCTCACAGCTTCATGGTGATCCTCACGTAGCAGAAGAGAATGACGCCCACCGGCCCGCAGAAGCTCAGAGCGGAGATCACTAGGACCACGGCGGGCAGCGTGAGCACCGGCTGGACGCTGTCATACTCCATGCAGGTCAGCCTGCCGGCCACGAGCTTGGTCATGGAGAGCAGGAGCAGGGGCGCCGTCTGCAGAGACAACAGGACCCACACAGCCACACAGATGAGCCTGGCCCGCCGGGGTCCGCGGAGCCGGAGACACTGGTGGGTGCGGACCACAGCCACGTAACGGTCCACGCTCACGCATGCCATCAGGTAGATCCCTGAATAAGTGTTCACGTAGGATATGAAGGCCGTCAGCCTGCAGAGCCCTTCACCGAAAGGCCAGCTGAAGTCCAGCACGTAGTAGGCGATCTTTCCGGGCAGGGCCAGGGTGAACAGGAGGTCGGACACTGCCAGGTGGACCAGGTAGACATTTGTTGAGTTGATCTTCTTGCCCTTTTGATAAGCAAGGCGAAGGGCAAGGATGTTTCCCAGGGTGCCGAAGACCAAGAGGGCTGTGTAGAACAAAGAGAGCATCACGCTGGCCACCCGGGGTGGGTGGCGAGGAAGGCAGGAGTCGGCGTGGTGGACGAGGCTGTCTGGGTCAGCCGTGCAGGAAGCCATGTCATAGAGGTCCTTGGGGAGACAAAAAATTAAAATGTAACATTGTATCTGTGGGGTTAACGCCTCTGTCGAGTAATACTTAATAATTTGCTGAAGCCACATGCCCGTGAAAAGCATATATCTTTATTTTTAACTTTTATTGGATTATAGTTGATTTACAATGTTGTGTTAGTTTCAGGTGTGCAGCAAAGTGATTCAGTTACATATACATATACATATATTCATTCTTTTTTAGATTCTTTTCTCATATAGGTTATCACAGATGGAGTTCCCTGTGCTTTACAGCAGGCCCTGTTGGTTATATCTTATATATAGTAGTGTGTGTATGTTCATCCCAAGCTCCTGATTTATCCCTTCCCTCAGTGTTTCCCCTTTGGTAACCATCAGTTTGTTTTCAATATCTGTAAGTCTGTTTCTGTTTTGTAAATGAGTAAAGAAGATGTGGTACATACAAGCCTACCTCTTTTGAAGTAAATTTATGTGGACGTGTGACATACCATTCCACTCACTGTTGCTATGTAACAAATTACCCCCAGAATTTAGCAACTTAAAACACTTTATTATTTTCACGGTCAGGTTTTGAACAGGACACAGTGGGATTGGCTTTTCTCTGCTGCCCACTGTTGGGAGCCTCAGCTGGGAAGAATCGACAGCTGAGGGTTACTCAGTGGCAGGGGCTGGGACCACCCGGAGGTGATTTTACTCAAATGACGCTGACTTTGGGCCGAAGCCTCAACTGGACTGTCAGCTACAGCACCTGCACGAGGGTTCCTCGTGAGGCAGGGGCTTCCTCGCAACATGGTGGCCTGCAGGTACCTCAGTTTCTTACACAGTAGGTGGAGGCTCCAAAAGAAAGTGTCCCGGAAACCAGGTAGAATCTCCGTCTATTAACCACGTCTTTTATTTTCTATATTCTAGTGCTCTGACATCTTGGGGCCTGGCTGACCCTGGAGGGGCTGCCCTTCCCTGGGTTAACCAGTCCCTTGAGTGTACTTTTCAAACGCAAACCAACCACTCCCACCACCTGCCCTAATCAACCCAGGGCCAGGTACCAGGGGCAGCCCCTGTGTCCCAGAGCCCCCTGAGATGGTTCAAACAAGCCTAAGCCTGCTGACCCTGCCTTGCCTGTTCCCTTCCACCGAAACCACAGTAGAGGCTCTTGCCCACATTTCTGCTCCTCTGGCTCTGTCTCCTGACCAACCCCAGCTCTCCCCCTGTGGCCCCCCGTGATGTGGCATGGCCCCTCTTCTTGGGGTCTGTAAGTAACGAGCTCTCTTTTTCAACAGCAATCATCCCCTGATCTGTGGGCCTTCCTGACCCTCAGATTTTCTATGAACACACTGTACTCAGAAACACTGCATCAGCTTTTCTAAGCTGGCCCGGGAAGTGTGGTATCATCATGTCCGCCTTCTGCTGTTACAAGTGAGTCACAAGCCCACCCAGAATCAAGAAGAGGAGACATAGCTCCCATCTCTCAATAGGAGGCAGGTCAAAGAATTTGCAGCCATTTACAAATCACAACACACATGCAAAAGTGTGCACAAATCGTGAAAGTAGAGCTTGACGATTTTCATAAAGTGAACACGTCTGTGTGATTAGCCCCCAGATTAGGAGACACCTCACCAGCACCCCCAGAAGCTCTCCTTTGCCCCCCCCCAGCCTCTACCTCCACTCAAGGGTAATCAATATCCTAACTTCGAAAATCACAACTCAGTATGCCTGCTTCTGAACTTTAAGTAAATGAAATCATACGCCATGGGTGTGTGTATTCTCACCCACAGAGCTCCTCTGGGTCAGCATTAGTTTGTGAGATTCCCCCATGCTGTGGTGTAGTTGTGGTGTGGTGTAGTTGTGGTTTGTTCCTTCTCATTGCTGTCTGATAGTCCATTGTATGTATGCATCACCACCTATTTACATCCATCCTACTGTTGGTGAACATTTCTGTTATATCAAGTTCAGCTATACATGTTCGTTCACATGTCTTTGATGACACATAAATATCTATTTTGCTGAGTACTGTACATAGCTAGGAGTGGGGCTGGTGAATCACAGGTTCTGCACGTTTCATTTTAGTAGGTAGGTCCTGGCCATCACTTTCCCAAAGCAGCCGCTCTGCGTACTCCCGACAGCATATGGGATTCCCGTGGCGCCTCATCCTCACCAGCCCTGGGCATGGTCAGTCTTTTTCAGGTGAACCAGTCTGGTGGGTGTGCAGGGGTATCTTCTTGTGGTTTCAATTGGCATTTGCCTAATGACTACTGACAGTGAGCACCTTTTCACAGGTTTACTGGCCATTTATATATCTTCTTTTTTTTTAACATGTTAGACATTATTACTATTATGATTATTGTTCTATTACTACTACCACTACTACTATCATTATCTTTTTCTTATTATTTTTAAAAATTTCTTATTGGAGTATAGTTGCTTTACAATGTTGTGTTAGTTTCTGCTGTACAGCAAAGTGAATCAGTTATACGTATACATATATCCCCTCTTTTTTGGATTTCCTTCCCATTTAGGTCACCATGGAGTGTTGAGTAGAGTTCCCTGTGCTCTACAGTAGGTTCTCATTAGTTATCTATTTTATACATAGTAGTGTATATACGTCAATCCCAATCTCCCAACGCACCCCACCCCCACTTCCCCCCTTGGTATCCATAAGTTTGTTCTCTACATCTGTGTTTCTATTTCTGTTTTGCAGATAAGTTCATCCATACCATTTTTCTAGATTCCAGATGTGGAGAAAAGGGAGCCCTCCTACACTGTTGATGGGAATGTAAATTGGTACAGCCGCTATGGAGAACGGTATGGAGGTTCCTCAAAAAACTAAAAATAGAGCTACCATATGACCCAGCAACCCCACTACTGGGCATATACCTGGAGAAAACCCATGCTCTCTGTGCAGCAGGTGGAGCCTGGGTGACTGTCCCTGTGAGGCACACGTGAGCACTGTGATTGCAGAGGGTGTGCTGTTTACCCAAGGGCCACAATAGCTCACGGGACCAGAGATCCAGGTGGAGGTGCTGAACTTCTGCAGTCACGTGCTGGCTTGAAGGGCACCAGCTCCGTGAGCCCCAAAACCTCACTTGAGTCAGGACACAGCTGTTCCCTCCTTTACCGATTTGGGGCTAGCTAGTAGGGACCCTGCTGTAGATTATGCCTCATTGCAACCTATGCATATAGAGAGCTCTGTCTCTATAAGCATAAGGGCCTCCATTCAAATGGAAAGTAAGAAAAGTGCATCTGAACAGTAGAGAGAGGAACACTGAAAAGTCCTTTGAACCTCAGGATGATGGATGGATGGATGGATGGATAGATGGAGATGATATAGTGAGGATGATTAGATAGATAGATAGATGGTTAGATAGGTGGGTAGGTAAATAGATGGTAGATAGATAATAGATTAGATAGATATAGAGATGGTGACTAGATAGACAGATATAGATTAATAGATAGTTAGATAGAGATAGGTGGGTAGTTACGCTCTCCCAGGGGTCCTGCCAGCTCTGAATCCAGAGGGAAGGCTCTTCTTATTCATCCCTTCACTGAACAATCCGGTCCTCAGGTTGCACTGAGGTGGGAGCTGAGGGGATGGGCTCTGTGCCCCCAGCAGGGCGAGGAGGGTGTCTCAAGGGGCCAGTTTAGCTCAGGAGGGTCTCAGCCACAGGTCGACTCAGCCGCTGGAATCACTGGCGATCAGTCACAGAGCAGCGGTTTGACGCCTGTTGGAACTTTCTGTGTCCCTTTTCCTGTCTGTTCAAGACTCACTGGGCACAGGGGTGGGACTGGCTCCTAAGGAAACACCACCCTGAGCAAGTGTCCCCCGCTTCCTGACTTTCCTGGGCCTCTTCCCCAGGGCAAACCACACGCCGGCCCGCAGCCCAGGGCGCCGGGTACACCGCACAGCCCCAAGGCCCCACCAAGCACCACTTCCTCCCCGAAACCTCCGGTCTCTGCAGCAGCCCCCACACCTGGTGCTCGAGCATCTGAGGGCAACTCACAGGTACCTGCTCCCCGTGACTCACCCCTCAACACCTTAGCAACCTCCGTAACCCCGTGCCCCTCGGGCCTCTCCGAATCTTCTTCCTGTTTTGGTATTTGGCACAAAACAAGCTGTCTGGATGGTGGGTGATGCTGGGAGCCCTGTGGTCCCCCTTCCCAGGGCACCCACGGAGAAGTCACATCCACATCCCGAAGAGGGACAGGCGGGTGCTGTCACATATGTGAGTCTGGGGAGATCAGACCCAAATGAGGAGCCGTTGAGAGAGGGGCCCTAACGCCTCGGACCTGCCGCTCTGGCCTTCCTGCTTGTCGATGCGGGTGCAGACCTCCGCGTGAGCTTCCCTTCCCCAGCAGGAGCACTGACTGCCCAGTGGCTGACCGCTCGGTTGCTCTGTGCACCGTGGGCTCTGGCCCACACCTGCTGAAGGTGTGCTCCTTGGCCCCTTTCTGCCCCTCCCCCCCGCCCCCCAGGTTCTCCCCCCACAAGCGCAAAGTATCCCATTTCTCCAACTCCATCCCATCTGCTCTTAGGAAATGACCCACTGTTGGTTTGTAGGGGAGCAGAATCTGCCACCCCAAAATACACGTGTTTGGCCTAAGGATTCTTTTAAGCTGGTTATTTTTAAGAAGGCACAGGCACAGAAGAAGCTCTGAAAGCCAAGTCGAAGTTGCCCTTTGTAAAAGACGCTTATATTTGTAAGAGTGTCTCCCTTGTCGTACCAAGAAGAGGGGTAATGACTCAATCTGTAGAAACTCTAGTCAACGCAGAAGGCAAGGACTTAAATCTGCAGAGCTCCCTTACCCTTGTTTACTGTGCTTTTCCCGCTCGCCTCTCATCTCTAGCTCCCCCACTCCTAACATCTTCTGTTGTCTTCAGCTGAGGAAAGCATTTAAGGTGACGGTTTTGCCCATCTTGGCGAGTTACTCAGTTTTCCTGGGTCTCTCCCACGTATACACGTTATTCAGCTTTTGTTTTTTTTCTCCTGTTAATCTGTCTCTTGTCAATTTCGTGATGAGGCCAGCCAAAGAAGCCAGAAGGGAAGAAGGGACATGTCCCCTCCCCTACAGTCTTTTACGTCTTAACATGAAGCTACTGACGCATTTCCCACTCACAAGAGTATGTGCCTTTTGAGACTCACCCAGCTGTGACTGTGGAGGGCCAGGTGTGCCCCTGTTAGGGGTTATCAATTAGTGTAGGGAAGAATGATCCAGAGAGCTTCCAGAAGGTTCTAAGGGTCTGCATCCCAGGGTGTGGTCCAGTGAAAGCAGCCCAGTTCTGTCAGCCGGTTTTGCTCCGTGACATGAGACTGACACTGACCTTTGGTCCTCCTGGCCTGACGTGTCCTTCCGCCCGGTCAGGCACGGCAGGGGTCCTGGCTGGTGGCTGGGGTCGATAGGGATGCTCTACCTGTTCCCAACAGAAGCAGAAAGAGAGGGTGTGTGAAGAGCAGAACAATCTCTCTGAGCCCCAGCAAGGCACGTCCTTCCCGCGGTGCCCGAAAAGACTCACCTCTGGTCGACTTACCTCACTCACCGAGGGTGACGCCAGGGAGCCTGGCGGAGTCTCGTGCAGCGGCCAGCTGCCTTCCCAGGGGGCCCTGGAGCATCGAAGGCGCCCCGAGCACTCTCCCCTCTGCAGGAATTGAATCAGTGCACCGCACTAGCCTCCGCACTCTTCTTCCCTTCACCCACCCCTGCTGAAAAAAAAAAAAGAAAAGAAAGAAAGAAAGGGGAAAAAAATCCACCCAGGGTATCAGCCAAGGTGATCTTCCTGCCACAGGACAAGCTCGCTCAGACACATGGCCTCCCACGCAGGCCTGTCTCCCACGCCTCCCGAGAAGAAGGGAGTGGGGGGATGTTGCTCTAGGAAGCGGTTTCCCTTCTGTTCCATTTCTTTGCCCCCCACAGGCAGGGGTTTAGGCCATAGGTGTTACTCCCAAGCCACCAGAGTCAGGAACTTCAGAAGCAGCCAGCATTCTCTACCCCCCCCTCCCCCCATGAGGGGGTGATGAGCGAAGTAAAGCAAGAAGTACCGTCTGGGGACCCTGCCAAGCTCAGGCTGGGGGTCGGGAAGCGAGGGGAGACTCGGCCTGGCTCGGGATTCCCTGGGTTTGTGATCCAGGCGAGGCGCTCTAACGGAGCCCGAAAGCCCACGTGCAGCTCCGATGGGCCGCACTCCCAAGGGCTGCACTTGGCGGTGGCTGGACGGCAGGTGAAACCAGGGTGTTCCCCAGCCACCCCTTCTCCCCGCGCCCCCCTCGTTTCCCTACCGCACAGCTGGCGAATCAATGAGGCATCAGACCCACCCCCGGATCAGGGCTGTAACGCTGCCAAGTTGCCGCCCCAGGGATGTGAGCGTGAGCTTCTTTCTGAGCTTCTCTGCACGTGGAAGGAAGGCGCTTCCGTCAGCAGCCGGCTCTCCAGCCCGGCCTTGGACCCCAGCCCCACCCCCGAGCTCTGTGTCTCTGGCGTGACATCCCTCACGCCTCGGTTCCCCGCCACCCCTCCCCTGTCTAGAATTTGGGTCAACACGCCCCCCAACTGACCTCCCACTGATGAAGGCCATGGGACCCCATTTTTCCCTTGTGTAGACTGGTCCCTAAAAGATGTCCCCCAAAGCTCCAGATCAGTTGGAGAGAAGTTTGGTAAAGAAGCCCTGTCTAACCTGCACCTTTTACCATCAACTTCCCTCCCACGGCCCAGAAGGAAGAACTAATGCCGTTTCCAGAGGTGCCTGACTTACACACAGATGGCAAACCCCAGGAGAACCTTCCTTCGTGTCCTCAAGACATTTAGGGCTCTCCCACTAAAAGGGCAGACTAGCAGGCCTACGAAGGGCAACAAACTGTGGAATACCCTCACCCCACACTGTTCACTCATGGGTCGTTCAACAAGCGTTTACTGAGCGCCAGCTTCGAGCCGGGAACACATACGTACCTGTGTGTGCTGGGAGGGGAAACTTTTCCTCTGCCCTCCCGGGTTTAGTGGCTGCAGTTGTGTCAGTTAATTGGACAAGAGACTAACAAACAGGATGAACAAACAGGAGAAGAGCGCACACATTTTATCTGACGTTAACAATTTTACTCTGACTTGGCCCGGGAGGCTTCACAGAAAAGAAGTGAGGAGCCAAAGTGGATAGGAATAAGTTTATACAGCATTTTAACAAAGAGCAGTAGGGCTTCCCTGGTGGCACAGTGGTTAAGAATCCACCTGCCAGTGCCAGGGACACGGGTTCGATCCCTGGTCCAGGAAGACCCCACATGCCACGGAGCAACTAAGCCCGTGTGCCACAATTACTGAGCTCACGAGCCACAACTACTGAGCCCACATGCCACAACTAGTGAAGCCCGTGCACCTAGAGCCCATGCTCTGCAGCAAGAGCAGCCACCGCAACGAGAAGCCCGCGCACTGCAACGAAGAGTAGCCCCCGCTCGCCACAACTAGAGAAAGCCGGCGTGCAGCAAGGAAGACCCAGCGCAGCCAAAAATAAATAAATAATTTGTTTAAAAAAAAACAAAACAAAGAGCAGTAAGTGGTGGAAACTAACAAGACAGAGGAAAGCAGGGAGGGGGTGTGGGGATGCCGTAATAGATGGGGAAAGGAGTAGAAGATTGAGGGCTGTCTAGTAAGGTTTATCATGCGCCTTCCTCTCTTGGCTCTGGGCTAAGAGACTAGAGTCCTCTCAGATGATTAAGAGTTGCTGTCTTCCTGGTAAGGAAGGTGAAATGCCTTTACAAATGGAAATTTCTATCCTGCTTTTAGCCAAATAGGAAGAAGGCAGAGATATTTTTTCCTTCTCTTTCTGCTATTTTTCTTAGTTGCCTTCAGCTCAAAATAGTCCTTATGCCAAAGAGGCACAAGTGGGTGGCATATTCTGGTCCCCTTCGTGTGTACACATGACTGAGAAGTACATGGTGGGCTCTCCTTGTGTTCATAGAAACACATCGCTCAGTCCCCTAGCACGTGCTTGGCCTGGAACCTAGCAGATCCCTTACAAAGTTACCATCTCTCCTGCCCTTTTATGATCTTGTCCAGTCTAAGTAGCAGCCCTCACTGGCCGCCATCCTGTGCTTACCACCTGTACTATGCATGGGATTTCACGCTCTCAGGGGCTGTTCTCCAGTCACTTCTTGGGCAGGGGTGTTTCATTTCAACCAGCTGTTGAGTTCCTCAGCGGTAGGAAGTGCAGCGGCTCTTTTATCTACAGGGGCTGCTACAGTGGAAGGTGTGGGAGACCTCGCCTAGTCCCTGGGAGGCCAGGATTCAGGAGGCCTGTGAACCTGGGTGGGAGAACAATTACCTCTTTATTTTCACTAGGCTCTAACTGCAACCTGTCAGCCTAGGCCCTGGCAGCCGGTCACAGTGGAATGAAGTATACCTGTGACTCTGTCACTGACAGAAATCATGACTCTCTTCATAGCCCATTACAGGTGATTCAAGTACCTTGAAATATGTTTGCACATCACTGCTTTGAGATTACAGTTGTTATTACTTAATAATCATATGGAAGGAACATCATATTAGAAATCTGGTTTTTAACATTTGGATAACTGTATTTTAACATGAGCAGTTTTTTGTCATCTTATGTACTTTACTTCATACATTTTAAACCATCACCCTGAGGAAGGTCCTTAGTTTCACCTGAAGGGTCCATGGCACAAGAAAAGGTAGAGAACCCTTGATCTAGTCTGACATTTTTGTCTTCCAAGTGAAGAAACTGACACATGGGATTTTTTTTTTCCCCCAAATCCTCCTGGCTTTCTCCAGCGAGACGGGACCAGAACCCTCAGCTCCTGGTTCCTTTTCAGGGCTCTCCTCACAATGCAGAGCCCTTTAATCCCTACACCCACCTCCTCTCAGCCCCAAACACATGATGACTCAGCAAATACTGTCCCCCAAAGGCTAGGATTTGGACCTATGGTACGACTCCCTGACCCACTGATTGTCCTGATTTTTTCTCAAGGTGGCTTGACAACTTCCTTCCTTGTAATCTATAATATTTGTCATCTTCCACCTGGCCCAGAAAATCAATACCAATGACAGTAATAGTAGTGGCACCCTTGATTGAGGACTTACTCTCTGTCGCCCTTAACTATTATATATTTATTTACACCTCAGTTCATCGACAAAGAAGCACTATTTGTCCCATTTTACAGATGAGGAAAATGAGGCTCAGAGAAGTTAAGTGATTTGTCTAAGGCCACACAGCCAATTTCATCAAAGATCCAGGTGCTTCTTCGGATAGGTTCAATTTCAAGGAGGTTGCAGCTGGGGCTGGAGGTTAAGGAGGTGGCCAAGGGATAGTATCACCCAGATATGAAGGACACAAAGGACTCGGTGCTGCTGTTTCTGGGGCGGGTGGAGCCACTGCAGCTGAGGCTGGTGATGTCTGAGCCTGGCGACCGCCCTGGGTGTTACCCTTAAAGCAGCTTCACAGGGCATTGATTTCTGATGTGATCTGTGCCTGCCCAAGGGAAGCAGGGGTGCACCCCTATCTCATCTCTGTGGTTTGCTCTGTTCCATGAGCATCTTCAGCCCCAAGCATAAGCAGAGAGGCACCACGTGGCTTAGTTCTGGGTACAGCCACTGCTGGGGGAGGGGAGCGGGGGTCTGTAAAACTAATGCCTTTTATCCTTTTTTTTTTTTTTTTTTGTGGTACGCGGGCCTCTTACTGTTGTGGCCTCTCCCGTTGCGGAGCACAGGCTCCAGACGCACAGGCTCAGCGGCCATGGCTCACGGGCCCAGCCGCTCCGCGGCATGTGGGATCTTCCCGGACCGGGTCACGAACCCACGTCCCCTGCATCGGCAGGCGGACTCCCAACCACTGCGCCACCAGGGAAGCCCTTTTTTTTTTTTTTAATGATGGAGGAGGAGAAGGATTGGGGGTGGTTACAGATGTATTTGTTTCTTCCTCCTTTTTAAAATCCATTTAATCCTTGATAGACTTCTAGACACTTGAGTAACCTATTTATTCCCTCAGGTGGAGTGAATGTCTACATTATGCTGAACTTCCAGAACCAGCTAGAGATACAACAGCGACAGAGTCCTTCCTTCTGGTGAAGTGGACAGATGAGCAGGCAGGCAACCTCTATGGAGAGACAGACGCAGCTGAGAGAGTGAGTTCAGGGCACTAAGGGACCACCCGAGGGGATGCTTGTCCTGGTCCCGAGTAGTCAGGGAGGTTTCCCAGAGATGAATGGTGAGGATGTGGAAGAAAACTTCCCTCTGCCTTTCTAGGTTCTTCTGGCTGGTCTAAGAATTAAATTGAAATAAGACAGATTAACAGGAGAAAATCACATTTAGTTTCATATATACAGGAACCCCACATACAGGAGAAGGTCAGAGACCCACACATACATGAGAGGGTCAGAGACAGAAAGGTAAGATGAGGTCTGTACGCCATCCTGAGCTGAGGAATGCCATCAGGACCTGGGGTTTCCAAGGACGGGAGGGTCATTCATGTGGGGATAAGAAGAAGAGCAGATGTTAGGTAATTAGATGCGCTTTCCCTGACATACAGATAGGGCCACTTTGGTAAAAGGTAACTCTGGTAACAACTCTTTTTCTGGGAAAAATCCACAATTGAAATTCTTTTAGGTAGTTAGGGGAGGGGCAGTAATTTCTCTAGAACCTGCAGGGTATCGATTGCCTTTAGCTCAAAATAATCCTCATGCAAAAGTGACACATTTTGGGGCGGGGGGTTCATTATGAACCCCTACGAAATGCACCCATGTACTAGCAACTAGATAAAAAGCCCAGAAGAGTCTATGCACCCCAGCAGCCCCATCCAGTCACTGACTCCCAAGGTTACTATGTTAGTGATGATACTAGATTATTTTTGCCTGGTTTTGAACTTGATATAAATGGAATCACACGGAATGTGTTCTTCCAGCTCTGGCTTCTTTTGCTCAACAGTATTTTGGTGCAACTCATCCATACTGTTAATAGCTGTAGTTCATTCACTCCCATTGCTGTCTTTATTCCTTTGCTGGGATAGATCAGTACTTAGTTATTCATTTTCCTGCTGATGAACATCTGAGTTGTATCCAGCTGAGGCTGTTACAAATAGTGCTGCTACAGACATTCCTGAGCACATCTTCGGGGGAACATATGCACTCATTTCCTTTGGGATATGCCCAGGGCAGAATTGCTGGGCCACAGAGTATGCATGGGTGCAGTTTTAGTTGATGCCATACTTAGTTGATATTTAAAAGAGAAAAAGAGAGCAAGGGAGAAAACATTTTTAATTATCTGAAAAAAAAATTAAGCTTAATGAACGTTTTATCAAAGAGGCACTTTTCCTCTGTGATTGCACAATTAGATTTTAAAAATAATAATTGGAGGAGAACTCAGGGATGGTGTAGCCCAGTGTTTTTCAGCCATTGTAAAATTCACAATGGGTTTTTCAATTTTTTTATTACGGTAAATATACATAACATAAAATTTACTATTTAACCATTTATAGTAAGTTTTGAAATTATTTTAGTTGGTCATGATCAAATTTTTTTTTTAATGGAACAGAATTTTTAAAAAGTGTCACAATAAACATAAATACTATTGAATATTTCATGGGACTTCTGTTATGGGTGTGTGAGCTCTGGGTCAAAAAAGCTTGTAAAACACGGGTCTAGTCCAACTTTTTAAATTTACAGAGTGGAAGGTACACTCAGAGATGTAAGTGATGTTTCTAAACACAGCTTGAACTAGACCATGACATCCTGGCTTCCAGTTCAGTGTACTCTCCAACTTCCATCTCACCACCTGAGATCACTGCCGCTGATCTTGTCAAAGTTACAGGCTAGATGGTGCTGTGTGTTTGTGGCCCCGTACTTTACCCACGAGAAAGGATCTCAAGTCCCCTGACCCTTGAGTTGGTCCCCAGGAGGCTGCCAGAGCCAGGACCCAACAACCAGCACCTTCTGAACCATTAAAACTCGGGGCACCCATTTGACCCTTTCTACTTTAGGGTCAACCAGGAATAGTACAAACCTAGAAACTTGAAGAGTGGGGAAAGAACCTGTGGTTTGACATTTTTCAGAATTTTTTTTCTCTTTTGTGTGTGTTTCAAGGACATCTTTCAAGTGCAGAGATCTGGAGAGGAAGCGCTATAAATAGAAGGGGCCTCGAGGTGGGGGGGAGGGGAAGGGAGGGCTGGGGGAGGAGGAAGTGCGTCCCCAAATCTAGGGCCCTGGCAGGGCTTTTCAGGGGGCCCTTCCTCACCATCAAAACCAGGGCTCGCGCCAAGTGCGCTGGCCTGGGTCCCCACGTTCCAGCTCCAGCCAATCCCCACCACCACGTCCACCAAGACAGCCCCTGGGAGGAAAGGGATCCATCTCACCTCGGACCTAAGTTCCCGGGGCCACTCGGCTGAAAAGGGCTCCCACGTCATTCGCCCCTCACCCATCAGCGGTGTTATAACATCACTTGGGTGTGTCTCACCCTAGTCAAACCTCAGCAGTGCCTTCCCAAGGTCTTAGAATAAACCCCGCCCCCAGCCCACCGACAGCAGATTCATCATTTTTGACCAGGTAGACGCAGCAGGAAGGGAGAGGGTGGAGAGCAGGTGACGTGAGGCTGTATTTGCACGGCATCCCCTGTTTTTCCGGGGAGTGTATCTCTCCTCGGGGGCCTGGCTTTGGTGGGAAGAGGCAGAAAGGCCGTGGAGGTTGTTGGGGGAGGGGCTAGATTCCCCCTCCCCCCCAATCACTGACCGCCTTTCACTCCTCCCAGGTGCACCTCCTCACCCAGGGCCTTCTCTCTGCTCCTCACCTAGAGCTCCTCTCAGCCTTCCAGCCTCCACCTCAGTATCACCTTGTTGGGCCAAGTGCTCTTCAAGGACCCTGTAAATTAGAACCTCTTGTTGCCCGATGGGCCCTTCCTTCCAACACCTTATGTGTGTGTCAGCGTTTGATTTGTGTGATTATTAGGTTAATATCTCCCCCAACGAACTGTGAACTCTGAAGACAGGTCCAGGTTGGCTTTGCTCACTGCTGTATGCCCACCTCCTAGCTCAGTGTCTGCACAGGAGATGGTGCCCAATACCATACAGGTGGGAAGAGGGAGGGTGGAGGGAGGGGAGGAGGTAGGAAAGAGGGGAAGGGGAAGGAGAGGAGAGCAGAGGGGATGCCGGGAGAAGATGGAGGGGAGGGGGAGGGGAGGGGGAGGGGAGGGGGAGGGGAGGGGGAGGGGGAGGGGGCCAGTTATCATTAAGAACTGAGCAGCTCTCTCCCTCTGTCACTCCCTGAAAATGGGTTTACAGTTTCCCCTGTTCTAACCAGTCAGCTCGGGAGCCAGTGAGTGGTGTGCCCTCGGGTTGCCGCTGCCCTCGGAGAACAAGCCTCACGGGCTTCACAGGGGCACCTGACACTCTGCCAGAGGCCAGTCGGGCAGCTGTGTGGACCTGGTGGAGATGCAGAGCCCGCCGCCCTCGGCGGGAGCCCTGTCAAAGGTTAAAGGTTAGGAGAGGACCTCCGCCAAGGTGACTGGGCACAGAGAGAGACCCCAGGGCGCAGTGTAAAAAGTTGGGTGGGTCCAGCTGGCCTAGGGCTTTGGTTTGGCTGGGAGGGGTGTGTGATTTGGGAGCCAAGGCTGAGCTGTTTGAGATGCTAAACTGCACCCTTCCCCCAAGCAGCCATGGAACCCCAGCTGTCTAACATTCTCCAACAGCATCCATTTGAAAGAGGGCTTAATGCTACTCAGTCTGGTGCACTCTGGAAGTAGGATCCGTATACCATAAAAGTGCGATTCAGTGGTATTTAGGTGTTTAGTAAATTTAGAGTTGGGCAACCATCACCACGATCCAGTTCCGGAACATCCCACCTGTAAAAAATGAATGAGCAGAAACCTCGATTAAATAGTCAGAAGGGGCAGCTGTCATGTCCTGTGGCCATAGCAGAGCCCAACAGGAAGGAAACAGACTCCTCTTCTTTCTTGGCAAGAACTCAGCCAATGAAAAGCCATGGACTCTGTTTACAACAGCAGCCCTCCAGACTTCCTCTTCCCCTCTATAAAAGAGTTCTCCTTCCCTTGCTGTGTGGAGACTTGCACGTGGCTCGCCATGGCTGCAGAGGCGGAAGTGTAATTCTCTGCTGATCCCAGATAAACCCATCTTCGCTAGAGAAATATCTGGCAGTTGGTTTGTTTCAAGTCAGCACCTCCAGGAGATCCCTTGTGTCTGTTTATGGCCACCCCCTCCCATTACAGCCCAGACCGGCCAACCTCTAATCTGCTCTCTCTGCATATGTTTTTGCCTTTTCTGGATGCTTCATGTAAACGGAATCATCCACTACATGGCCTTTGGCATCCGGCGCCTTTCACTGAGCATAACGATTTTGAGGTTCATGTGTGGCATGCATGTTTCGGCAGTTTGTTTCTTTTTGTTGCTGAATGGTCTTCCTGGGTCTTGGTTTCTTATTAATGGAAGGGAAAGATATTTTTAGTCATACAGAAACCATGCCTTCCTCCAAGGACCCAAATGAATGAGAGGTTGGTCCGGGTGAGGCTTCTGTGCCTAGGAGACAGAGAGAATGTCCCATCATGGTGATGGAGACGCAGGAAGATTCTCTGGATGGAAAAAGTTAAAACACATCTCAATGGGATAGAGTGATGAGCAGAAACCAGTTAGGTCAAATGTCAAAAAAGCCTCTCCTTTGGTTTCAGATATCACTTGCATAAGTGAGAAGTGCCGGACTAGGTAGCACCTTGAGGGCTGTAACAGGAGAACAGAGGAGCCCTGAGTTCAGAGAGATGGCCCAAGGTCAGGGCCACCCCTGCACCAAAGAAATGGGAATCCCCTGGTGCAGATTAGGGTCAGGAGCTTGTCAGTCCTCACACGGGATTCCAATGTACAGCCAAGGGCAAAGTCAAGGATGACTGTGCTAAAGGTTACGGGACGCCCAAAGTAACCGACTGCTGTACCAGAAGGGAGGGTCTCAGGTGGAATCCTGGTGTTCCCTTAACAGCCCCACGCAGACCTCCTCTTCTGGAAGGCCAGCAGGAGGCCTTGTAACTATCGTCCTCACCTCCTCCACCGATGCCCTAATGCTGGCTCCACAGAGAGGACCTGGTAGGTGCATAGACAACACCAGCTTGTCACAGGACTGAGAAAACTGGTTCTTCCTACTTTATTAAAGCAAAAAAAAAATCCCAAGTATTACCTGAATACATTCTCATAGAAAATTCATAAAGGACAGTTCCCCTAGGACAAATCACAACGGTCTGATATGCATACTTGTAGACACTTTTCCATGCATTTACCTCTCTAGGTAATATACAACTACATAGCTTTTATTTTGCCTATAAACAAATGAGATTATGCTCAAGGAATTATGTGAAAACTTGCTTCTCAATATATCACCAGGATCGTTGCACGTCAGGACGCACAGCTCTGATTCGTCTCTGAAACAGCTGCAAAATGGGAGGTGACTTTCCTCACTGAACCATGGGTTTTATCCTACATCGCTCTCAACGTTGCTCACTTCTGCAAATGTCATTTCTGTGGGCCTCCTTGTACATATGTACCCAGGCACATGTCTACACTTTTTGTTACTAGGACAGATTCTTAGAAGTGGAGTGAGGGGGAGTTCTGGACTCTGCATTCAGCTTTGTTCATTTATTTGCCTGTAGAGCTACAGTGACTGTAACAGGAGAGTCAGTGGTTTCAGTCTTGGTTATATTATGGATTCTGTTGCTCTTGTGAGTAGGATCCCTTTCCCCTTACCTTTTCTAATAAGTTAGAGTTAGTGATTAAGAAAACCATAGATTTTTAATTGTGGTAAAACACATAAAAGGTGAAAATTGACCTTTTTCACCCTTTTTAAGTGAATGGTTCTGTGGCATTAAGTACATTCACATTGTTGGGCAACCATCATCACCATCCAGCTCCAGAATTTTCTCATCTTCCCAAACAGAAACTCTATACCCATGAGACACTTACACCCCAGTTCCCCCTACTTCCAGCCCTCAGCAACCACTGTTCTACTTTTTATCTTTATGAATTTGATCTAGGAACCTCACACAATATTTGTCCTTTTGTGTTTGGCTTCTTTCACTTAACATAATGTCTCCAAGTTTCGTCCACAGCGTAGCACTCCACTGCTTTTTATGGCTGAATAATAGTCCACTGTACATGTATGATGTATGTCACATTTGTTTTATCCAGTCATCTGTCAATGGACACTTGGGTTGCTTCACCCTTTTGGCTACTGTGAATACTGCTGCTGTGAAGAGTAGGAACCCTCAGTGTACAAACATCTGTTTGAGTCTCTGCTTTCACTTCTTTGGTTATATATCCAGAATTTGAATTTGAACTCCTTGTTTAATTTTTTGAGGAATCATCACACCATTTTCCACAGTGTCTGTACCATTTTGCAGTCCCGCCAGCAATGCACAGGGAGCCAATTTCTCCACATCCTCACCAGTACTTGTTATATTCTATCGTTTTTTAAAAACACCCACACAAATGGATGTGAAAGCCATTGATCTGTGTATGTTGGTCTTGTGTCCAGCCACCTCCCCAAATTCTCCCATTAGTTTTTCATTCGGGGTCTTGGATTCTCTAGGTAGTTCATCACATCACCTGCAATAGTGACAATATTTTTCTTCTCATTTTAGATTCAGGCCCTTTTGTCTTATTTTCCTACATTGTCAAGGATCCACATTACAAGGTTGAAGAGAAGCGGTGATGGCAGGTACCCCTTCTTTCTAGTGTTTTACTGTTACATGTCATGATTTGTGCAAACTTCTGGTAGACCCTGGTTAGGGTTAGGAATGTGGCCTCTGTGCCTGCGTTGCTAAGAGTTTATCAACAATATCCAGCTTGTCAAATGTTTTTGGAGTGCCTACTGAAATAACTATGCCTCAATTCCGTGAATTACACTGATAGGTCCCCTAATAACCAATTCCTGTATTTGTTGGATAAACCTACTTGTCATGAAGTATTTGTGTTTAATGTAGAGACTGAGATATAGTAGATCACCCCAAATGAACAGGAGGCCAATGGCTAATGAAACAGAAGAGATAGTGACAGATACGGATCGTATCTTTGTTCCAAGAAGGGCACATCAGTGGGGGAAAAATCCCAAAGGAGCAAGATTCTTCAAAGAACCTTTGACCCTGTTGTAATAAGATGGAGAAAATTGTATTCAACCAAGTTAATATCGAGGAGAGTTCTAGGTGCATTTGGAAGAAACATTTTGATAAACAGTTTGCAATTGTTGAAATGTCTACCCAAGAAGAGCCTCATGTTGGGCTAAGAACCTGAGCTGCTGGGATGGGCAGGGCTGGGACAGAGCTGACTTGTCTCTGGCATGAAAAGGAGAGGAAGAAAAGGTAGAAGGGGAAAGCCAAAGAGACTGGGCAGTGCTGGGGAGAAAGGAGAAAAAGAAAAGGAAGCAAACCCTGGCATTGGGGCGGCCAAGGAGGGCCACTGGGGAGAAGGGATTGTCTACTGGGCTATAGGTTGTTTGGTGTAGTTACCTGCGACTGATGCTTTTGCACATCTGGGGCCCAGTGGGGGAGCAGGGAAAGGGCCAACTTCTGTCTGCAGCTGGAGGATGCCATGCAGGTGGAGCATAGGAGCTGAGGGCATCTGACTTCTAGATCAACCCAAGGTTTGGGAGGTGACAGAACCTTGCACCCGAGCTGGCTTGGGGGTTACAAGGGGAAAGGGCTAAGTACGACTTGGGGGATGAAACTTCTGGTCTGGAGGATCTTAATCACATGTATGTGGATCCTTCAAAGAACCTATGACTAAAACTCAGAGGGTTCATGAACTTAAATAGGAAAAATTTACATCTTTATTTTCCCTAACCTCTCACTGAAATTGAGCATTGCCTTCTATTATGAACACAGGCAACAATCCCTAAGGTTTAGCCGTGCCGAGAGAAATAACAGATTTTCACACCACACTTTAGTTGTTGCCAATATCTCAAAATATTTTTTATACTCGTTGCTGCTTTGAAATCACGTGGTCATAGACCCACCATCTGGGCATCAGAAAGAGTATGATGGGGCTTCCCTGGTGGCGCAGTGGTTGAGAGTCTGCCTGCCGATGCAGGGGATGCGGGTTCGTGCCCCGGTCCGGGAAGATCCCACATGCTGCGGAGCGGCTGGGCCCGTGGGCCATGGCCGCTGAGCCTGCGCGTCTGGAGCCTGTGCTCCACAACGGGAGAGGCCACAGCAGTGAGAGGCCCGCGTACCGCAAAAAAAAAAAAAAAAAAAAAGAGTATGATGGTGCTGGACCCTAAGGACCAGACCGAAGGCAGGGTGGAGGTACTCCACCTGGTTTTCTGTTTTGTCATTTAATCCAGCACATTCTCTGTGCCAGACACTAGTAGCCCTAGGGCAGGTACATAGACAGTAAGGCAGAGAGCCTGCCCCGTGGAACCCAGGGGCTGGGGGAGGCGTACAGCTCATCCAGACAAACAACCGCACCACACGGTGACACGCTGCAGGAGCACAGAAGCAGGGCTGGTGGGCTCAGACAAGGTTTCGTACAGGAAGTGACACTTGAACTGAGTTTTTCAGAGTATATTAAGAAATGCACACAGGACATAAAACTTTCCTCTGACCAGAAAAATCCCTCATCAAGCATGTGCGTGTCTCAGCTTAGAGTTCAGAAGAGCAAAAAGCAGAAATTTCCCCTGGCTGTGGGGCTGAAACAGGAAACCACCCAGAAACCCTCAGCAGAGGAGGCCGGGAGTCCCCAGTTCCCTGGGACGGAGTGGACATTTCACAGGAAACACTTCTGGGTGCAGCCCGAGTCTGTTCCCATCCCTCTGTGTTGGAATAAAGGCTCCATGAGCTCATGGGTTGTCTGTTTCGCTGGTGAATGAATCACAAGCACCTGTGCCTGGCGCAGATCTGGCCCCTGCAGAGTTCAGTTGAATGAGTGAATAAATCCAGCTGCAGCCTTCTAGAGCTGATGGGGGGCAGCCGGATAGGGCGGCCCTGACTGCCTCTCTGCGTGGCATTTGTGTCTCCAAATCACCATGGTGCCCTGCACTCTGGATGACCTGTAAGACCCCCTCCTCCCCACCCCCAAACTCCTGTGGATACAGAATTGCTTCAAGGCAGTGGGCAGGTAGAGTGCCCATCACCTGGGTTGCTCTGGTGTGAATGTCTCTGCCCTCTTCCAGGACGGCAAGGTGTTGTCGCAGAGATCTGCAGGGTCCTAGCGGGCATCTGAGCTGCCTGGATTAGGGATCCCTTTCCTCAGAGCATGGTCTGAGCTGGAAGCATGAGTCCCAGTTAGTAGAAGCAGAGGGCTGGGAGCATCCGCACCGGAGCCTCCATCCTGAGCTCACAGTGGGTGGAGAAAGTCGCCTCCTAACGGGGCCTCCCATAGGCTGATCCCTGATCCATAAAGGATAAAGCAGAGCATTTCTATGGCATCTCTGTTCCTCCCAGCAATGTTATTGGCTGAACTGTGTCCCCCCACCCACTCAAATTCATCTGTTGAAGCCCTAACCCCCAGCACCCCAGAATGTGACTGTATTTGGAGATAGGGTTTTTAAAGAGGTGATTAAGTTAAAATGAGGTCATATGGGTGGACCCTAATCTAATATGACTAGTGGCCTTATAGGAGATTAGAACACAGGCATACACAGAGGGAAGACCACATGAGGACACAGGGGGAAGACGTCCGTCTACAAGCCAAGGAGAGAGACCTCAGAGGAAACCAACCCTGCTGACACCTTGATCTCAGACTTCTAGCCTCCAGATTTGTGAGGAAATAAATTTCTGTTGTTTAAACCCCCCAGTCTGTGGTACTTTGTTACGACAACCCTGGCTAACTCATACAAATGACCTCATTCAGTGAAGTTTCTCAGTGGGCTCCCTGAGGTGACACCCACACTCTTGTCACCACAAAGGAGAAGTAAACAGAAGTGCTTTCAAAGACTCATAGGTCAGAAAGGCCTCAGGACTCAGGGATGGGTTATTGGGTTATTCGGTGACCTTACTGTTTCTCTGTAAGAAAAACAGGCTTCAGAGCTTGAATTTCCGAGAAGAACAAGCTGCTCCTTGCTGATGTCAGAAGACTCACGCTCAGCAGTAAGCTGATGTTTGCTCACGTAGATTTTACACACAGAGAAGGAGAACCACAGACCCTGAATCAGGTTAAAAGTCTGACATCTGCGGGGAGGTTAGTGGGTTTTAATGTTTAAAAAAAAGTCTTATGGGGCTTCCCTGGTGGTGCAGTGGTTGGGAGTCCGCCTGCCGATGCAGGGGACGTGGGTTCATGCCCCGGTCCGGGAAGATCCCACATGCCGCGGAGCGGCTGGGCCCATGAGCCATGGCCGCTGAGCCTGCGCGTCCGGAGCTTGTGCTCCGCAACGGGAGAGGCCACAACAGTGAGAGGCCCGCGTACCACAAAAAAAAAAAAAAAAAAAAAAAAAGTCTTATGCGTGCCTTAGTCTTTTACCGGGTTTATTAGTGCAGTGCCTGAATTTACAGCACAAAGAGAACAATAAGAGTAAGTCCAACTTGGAATTCCGTTTCATAAGGTACTCGGCAGCCAGTCTTTAAGCTTTAAGTGCATTTCACTGATTACTTGGCAATGCCTCCAAGGGCTTTGGGGACACGTGGCCATCCCACCTCTCACTGCCCCTCCCCCACCTCCAGCTCAGTTTGCCTTCAATTGCCAGGCAGGTAACAGCCTCCAGCTGGGCTCTGCCTCCTGAGAAAGTCCAGGCGGTTTTGGTTGGTTTTGGTCGGTAAGTGACTGAAGGGCACGCTGGGTTATGCCGCCTCCTGCTGCACCCTCTGCCCAAGGTGAGTGAACTCTCATGGGCCCGGAGTTGCCAGGGTGGGAGGTGCAGGGTTTGCTGCTACCTGGCCCAGTTGCTTCACTTTCTGGGCTTCCGTTTCCTTCTTGTAAAGTGAGAAAAATAACAGCCCACCCAGCGGGTTTTTGCAGGAGTTAAGGGAGTAACATATGAACGGACTGTGTCTGGGATCTCGTAAATACTAAGTGTCCATTCCCTTTTTTTCCCCTGTCCTGTCTCACCCAACACCGTGCTGGGCACACGCTGAGGTTGGGATAAAGAGTGTTGATGAATTGATGTCCTGATCTCATCCACATCCCACCTGTCACTCACCTGTGTCCATCTCAGATGGGATTGTCTTTGAAGAACGTGAACTTTAAAACTATTTTTCTGATAAAAGTAACTGATGCTCCTTGCATTCAGTTTGGAATATGTACTCAAGCATAAAGAAGAAAAGAAATATTATAGCCAACCCTAACATACAGAGATAATCATTGGTTAATATTTTGCGGTCTTTCCTTCCAGTCTCTTTTCTATGCATATGTGTACCCAAGTCCCTTTTACTCAACTGCCTGAACGTTTGCCCCGAGCATCTTAGAGAAACCCTTCAGCACCTAAGGCCTCAAAGACAAGACCTTACTTATATAGCAGAGCTACGTTTGACAGCTCTTTCTCTCTCCATAGTTGATGTGCCTGCACACACCAGGGCCTGTCGCACACTTCTTACAGAAGTAAAATCACTCTCCTATCAAAAACGCAACAGAGAAAGCTGCTGGGATACTTCCAGCCTCGCAGCTTGTGATGAGTGCCTTTTAAGTTAGGCAAATGATTTAGAGAAAAGAATTTCTCTGGGTTTCTTGACCTCTTCTTCTGTGCTCTGTTATTTAGATGAAGAAATACAGTCATCTAGGTTTTAGTCTTGTTGAGAAGAAACTAGCTGCTGGGACCTCTGGCCAGGTCATTTCCCCAGATCAAAGTTTCACGGAGGAAATCGGAGGGCAGGCTGTTGGTTCCCGGCACCCCTGCACCACTCACCTGTGCAGGTCAACCAGGGCGTCCAGCCGGGAGGTGAAGTGGGCCTGCAAGGCTGGGCAAATTAATCTGATCCAAAGCATTTTTAGGAAATAACAATGCAAAAAGCATTTTGCTCAGGTGTAACACATTATGGAGAGCAACAGGGCTGGCACGCATCCTCCTGATTTGATACAGGGTCCACAGTTTCACACTGGAAGTGTAAACAGAACCATAGCTGTGATTCTCACATAACTGAAGCTTGACTTGGTGGGTGACTTTTTTTTTAATTGGAGTATAGTTGGTTTACAATATTGTGTTAGGTTCAGGTGGACAGCAAAGTGATTCATTATAGGTATATATATTTTTTCAGATTATTTTCCATTATGGGTTATTACAAGGTATTGCATAGAATTCCCTGTACTATACAGTAAATCCTTGTTGCTTATCTATTTTATGCATGGTAGTTTGTATCTGTTAATCCCATACTCCTAATTTGTCCCTCCCCCCTTCCTTTCCCCTTTGGTATCCATAAGTTTGTTTTTTATGTCTGTGAGTCTGTTTCTGTTTTGTATACAGATTAATTTGTATTATTTTTTAAAGATTCCACATGTGAGTGATATGGTATAATATTTGTCTTTCTCTGTCTGACTTCATGAAGTATGATATTCTCTAGGTCCATCCATGTTGCTGCAAATGGCACTATTCCATTCTTTTTATAGCTCATATTCCATGGTGTGTGCATATATATGGCATCTTCTTAAGTCAATTTCTGTTGATGGGTACCTGGGTTTCTTCCATGTCTTGGCTACTGTAAATAGCACTGCTATGAACATTGGGTTGCATGTGTCTTTTCAAATTAGAGTTTTTATTTTTTCTGGGTATATACCCAGGAGTGGGACTGCTGGATCATATGGTAGCTCTATTTTTAGTTTTTTAAGGACCCTCCATACTGTTTGCCATAGTGGCTGCACCAATTTACATTCTGCTGGTAACTTTTGATTCCTGAAATCTGTCCTTGGTAACTGTGACCCTCCAGCTGTGTGCTGATGAGCCCAACTACCCTTCAGATATATTTGTGTGTGTGATTTTGTGAGAGAGTGTGTGTGTGTGTGTGTATAAAGGGAAACACTCCAAGGTCACAAACCTGAGTTACACGCGGACCCCTTTAAATGAAAAGACTTCCTTGTGAACCAAAGAAAACTGAGACTTCTCTGAGAAACAGCGTTACAAGTAAAACACTGTAAGCACCGGTGATCTCGGGCGTCATCGCAGCCATCCACATATCACAAAGACCCCCCTGCATGGGGCTTCCCCAGATGGAGTCATTCAGTTGGTCCTATCTTTTTTTTTTTTTAGATTATCACTGAAATGAAAACATAGCTAAATTTAATTCTTAAGGGCCATGTGCCTCCTTCATCAACCGTGCCAACTATTTTTAATAAACTCCTAGTCCGAGAAATGCCGGTTTAGAATGTGTGTAAAGAAGGGAATGGTTGGTGTCACGCTGCCCATTTGATAGTGCTCATGAGACTGTTCCTGATTGGCTGATCCTTTAATCTCATATTTTTTAAAATTCCGTAAGGCTTTGCTTGGATTTCACTTGAATCCAAGTCTTGGAGGTACAGACTTGCCTTTGCCTTGGGGGGACTCTGCCTGAGCTGAGACAAAGGTTGTGTGCTGCAGGTAATTTGGTTGATGGGACGTGATCCCAGACGGCAGCAGTGAAGGACGGGTGAAGGGAAATAAGAGGAGGGAAAACCATAGAAGGCGGGCTTGCGAGTTGCCCACCAGAAGCCTCTGCAGAGGGCATAGGATGATCTCAGAGTTGTCCACCTGCCCAGGGAGGACTGAGAGAGTGGCACCCCTTGCTTAGTTCACTCTCTGGCCCCCCACTGGTTGAGGGGGCCCCTGGGGGCCGTAACCCATGCCTGCCTAGGCTGTCTGCTGAGTGCCAGCCTCTGGAGATGCCCTGGGAGATCCATTCATTTCCTGCTGCTGCTGTAACAAAAGCACCACAAACTGGGTGCCTAACAGACATTTTTTCTCTCATACCTCTGGAGGCCAGAAGTCCACCATCAGTTTCGCTGGGCCCAAATCAAGGTGTCTTGGAGATTTGCTCCTTCTGGAGGCTCTAGGGAGAAATCTACTCCTTGCCTCCAGCTTCCGGTGGCCACGGCGTTCCTGGGCTCGTGGTCGCATCTCTCCAACCTTTGCTTCCACCTTCACGTTGCCTTCTCCTCTGTGTGTCAAACCTCCCTCTGCCTCTTTCTTACAAGGACATGTGATGGCAGTTAGGACCCGCCTAGGTCATCCTCCTCATCTCAAGATCCTTAGTCACAACTGCAACGACCCTTTTCCCAAAGAAGGGGACATTTACAGGCTCCAGGGACTGCAACATGGAGAGATCTTTGGGGGCCATTTTTCAGCCGACCACAGGTGAGAAGCAAGAGGCAAGCCTCGCTTGCTGCAGGTGAGACCCATCAGGGCCGAGCAGAGCGAAGCTTGTTGGAGCTGCTCACCCTCCCTGGGGCTGGAGGCAGAGGTGAGGCTGACATCACCAGGACAAAGGGCATCTGATAGAACCAGATGCCCTCTGGTTCTATCAGATATGGACACCTCTGACTGACAGACCAGGCCTGGCAGGATGACGGTGCAGGCAAGTCGCTGCAGGCCTGGGGAATTCTGCAGTTATGTTTCAGTGCTGGTGAATGTTTTCCAGGTGTTGTGGCATCTGCTTGATTTATTTCTGCGGGAGAGCGGTTTCACATATCCCTGTCCAGGGATGCGTAATGAAGAGAACCTGGGATAACACCTCGGTCATCTTTTTCTACATGTGCTTGCTTTTCACTCATGTGGAACGTTACTGGAAAAGTTGCAGTAGGTACCTACCTCGTATCCCTGCCCTCACGTGCTCCACCCTAGAGAACTTTATCTCCAAAAAATCTGCTCACGCCCCACCCCGGTCAGGCCCTTCAGTGGTTCATGGTGCTGCACTGGGACAGCACTGGGATGGCACTTTGTACCACAAGCCCTGCTTATTTTAGTCCCCTGCTTATGGGGAGGGGACATTTGAAGACACGAGAGACTGACAGAGATAGAGAGATACAGAGACAGAGAGAGACACAGAGGAGACTGACAGCATCGTAACTCACTGAGGTTGCACTGTTGAGAATTGGTCACCATGAGTTGGGGAAGGGTTTCCAGTGGGACGTTGTCCATCCTGAGACGCCTGAAGCTCTAAAGACCTGTGAATTGGAAGCAGCTCTCCCAGGAGAGCACGGGGCCTTCCCACTGTGCTCATGTTTCTGCATAACTACTGGCTGAATGAATAGAATGAATGGATAAGCAAAAGTAAGTTAATATCAACACTTGCAATTTGAAAATCTTACCAAAATGCAGTCTGCTTATTGCATAGGTCATGCACCCACAGAGTTGGAAATTCACAAGGTGCAGAAAGATGCACACCCCCCACCATCCAGTTGCTGTAGAGGCAACCAGAGCTGTCTGCCCCATGTGTATCCTTGCAGAATGCTTTATGCATAGATGAGCCAAAATGTGCATGCATCATTGCTTTTTCCATTTCATCATATCTTGGAAATCATTCCATAGTAGTTTTTAAGGAACTCTCATTCTTTTGTCTTATGAAGTTGCCTAGCATCTCATTGTATAGATCTGTGCCAGAGGTTATTTAACGTGCTCTGTTAATGGACATTCCTATCATGTCCAATCTTTTGCAAACAATGGAGCAGTTAATGACCTTTCACAAAAGTAATTTCTTGCAAATATATCTGTAAGATAAAGAAGTGGAACTTCTGGGTCAAAAGGTAAGTGTGCTTACAGTGTTTATAAAATATTGCTAAATTGACATCCACAAAGATTACACCAACTTACACTGGTATAAGATATTATACCAATATATTCTTATATTATAAGAATGTCTATCCCCCCACACTGTTACCAACAGAGCATATTATCCAATGTTTTGATCTGGGTCAGTCTGAGAGATGAAAATGGCATTTCAATATAACTTAATTTGAATGTTTCTTATAAGAGTGATGTTGAACGTCTTAGTATATGTTTAAGAGGCTTTTCTATTTCCTTTCTGTGTACAGTTGAGTCTTCTTTGACCATTTTTCTTGTTCTTTTTTCTTATTGGCTTGTAGAGCTCTTTATAGATTAGGAAAATTAAGACGTTGCACGGGATATGTCAATGATGAAATAGATATTGCAAATCATTTCAGCAGAAACTTTTTACTTAATTTTATAAATAGTTCATTGTTAATCCACATGTAACTTATAGTCAGCCCTCTGTATCCGAGGTTCCCCTACATCCTTGGATTCAGCCAACCACAGATCATGTAGTACTGTAATATTTACTATTGAAAAATATCTACATACAAGTGGACACACGCAGTTCAAACCTTAGCTGTTCAAGGGTCAACTCTAATTGATCACACCAGGCAATTTTATTTCTGGGAATTCAATTAATACTTTTGATTATAATGATATGTTTTTATAATTGGTAAGCTTTTCCAAACTTAATTTTTAGGCTAGTTGACTATTAAATCTTTTTGGGGTGTCTGACTTTCTTTCTTGAGGTTTTATTTTAGCTCATACCATTTCCATGGTCTGACACGTGTCCTGATGATTCACATCTTGCGGCCATCCTAAACCCACATCAAGTCCCAAGTCCTCAATAAAACTTGCCCAGCTGTCCCACGCATGTGACCTCTCCCAGTTCTCAGTCCCTGAGCCCATAAAGTATGAAATTCATCCCACAATGTTTCCCAGTGCCCTATATTGCTTTCTGGTTGCTCTACAGGTATAAGTCTTATCCCTTCTAGGAAGCTGGGACATCTTTCACGTTCTTCTCAAGACTTAAGATTCTCCTGGGAACAAAGTATGAACGTGATAAATACGTATTAACTGGAAATAACTTTTAGAGGTTCTTAACCTATGTTCCATGGATAGAATTCAGGGTGTCCTGAATTAGACTAATCTATTATATCATATTATATTAATTATATTACTGATGTTCTTATACGAAGAGAGAGATTCACACGGCCACAGAGGGAAAATGGTCATGTGAAGACAGAGGCAGATGTTGGAGTGACATTGCCATCAGTCAAGGAAAGGCTGGGACCACCACAAGCTGGGAGAGGCGAAGAAGGATCTTCTCCTAGAGGCTTCAGAAGGAACATGGCCCTGCTGACATCTTGATTTTGGATGTTTAGCCATCAGAACTGTGAGACAAAAAATTTCTGTCGCTTAAGCCACCCAGTGTGTGGTACTTCATTATGGCAGCCCTAGGAAGTGAATACACACACTACCTAAAACTTTGTCACCAATAGAAATCACAGATACTTTCATGCAAGTTTATGTTTGCTAAAAATATCTCAGAATATTGCTTAAGCTCATCACTATTTTGAATTACAGTAATTAAACCCAAAGCTGGATATTTTTATTTAATTGAGTAATAAGTAACTTATAAATTAATCTTAAGCTATTTTTATATCCTCACCACTATATTTCAATATAATTATTTTTAATTTAATTTCTTAATTGAATTATAGTTGATTTACTCAATATAATTATTTCCCTTGTTATTCTCTTTCATTTATTTTATGCATTTGAAAACATTATCCAGAGAAAGAGTTTGTAGGCGTGAGCAGAATGCCAAAGGAGTCCGTGGCCCAATAGTTCAGCCTCACTTGCAGTACTCAACTGTGTCCAGCAGGAGACACTAGAGCACTTACGCAAAGCTGCACATACAATGCTGCCTGTTTTACTGTGATTTTTCCCCCATTGGAGAAACAAAAATGTCCTTTAAATTCATATTATTTTTAGAATAGTAGTAATGTATGCACAGTGATCAGAATATGGAAATACTTACCGGCCTGCTATCCTATTTCTTTGTTGACTCTTAAAATTTCCATACCGTTTTTTAAATGCTTAAATGAACAGTTGGTACTAAAGCTATTTTTAAACTGTATCTTATAGCTGGAGCTACTTTGAAATTTCTATGTCCTATATGAAAGAATGCAATGAGCACAAAATGGAAATTAATATAAAGAATAACCTGACCACATTACAACTACAAATATATACAAAATGCCAAATACTGTGATCCATAGTGATCACGGTATGGAAGGGCTTTCTAGGTCTTTGGCCAACCCAGCTAGAACATTATCTAAAAGCTTCCTAGTGTACATAATGAAGTCATTTTTTTTCTTGGCAAAAGAAACCCTTTCCAACTGTCTTTCTCGGAGAGTCTGATCACCCTGATATTTGTTAAATTATCCAACAAACTGCATGCTGGGCTATTCAATTGCCTATTTTACAGAACAGTTTTGACAGGAGGTCAGTTTGAAGGCAAGACCTGTTTGCCCTTCTCTTTCTCCCATCAATAGTCTAACCCCCAACTCACGGCCCTTCACAGACAGCAAACTTCACAGACAGCTTTCTGCCTGGTTTTCCTGGTGAAGCAGGATCAGAGAATGAGGGAAATGCAGTAACCGGTGAACCCCACCTATTTCTCCTTTTGGCGTTGGTAAGGCCTCTCCTCTGTTGAACAAATTAACAACAGTCTCCTCAGTACGCCAGACCCGTATCCTGAGTATCCCTGTGACCCAGGACATGGCAGAGAAATATTCCTCAAACCTAAAAACTCTACACATGGCAGGGCCACCTTCTCACACTGGATGGCAACCGTGTGACATAATTTGGGGCTTAGAAGGGTATGACTTCAAATCTTAACTGCAAATCTTAAGTGATATTTGTCAAATTACTTATCTTTGAACATACTCTCTGAATAATAGTTATCTCCGATGATACTTATCTCTGAATAGTATTTATCTCTGAAATTATCTCTGAACATGAGTTGTCTTCTCCATAAAATGGAGTAGCAATTGCTGTTTCCTGGGATTGTGCATATTCAATTCAATTTTGTTTGTAAAGTAGCAGGTGCACAGAACATATTCAGGCAATGTGAGCCCCCATCCCTTCCTGCTTCCCCAAAACGCATGCTTTCCCCTTGGAGGGGCTACACAAACCAACTTGAGTGTTTACTTTATCATCCTAGAGAGACTTAGAAAGTGGAGGCTGTTAAAGACAAATTTCAGGAGAAGATAAACTCATGACTCATTCAAATAAAAAAAAAACGGACACATGTCAGAGATACTATTTAGCTCCTCATTCAGTGAGGGAATCAGGCAGATTTTATGGCTGTTTCAATTAAGAAGTCAAGAAGCACAAATATACATGGAGTAAAAGCAAAGTTGAAATGAATAGTAAAGGAAGCAAAGCTGTTTTTTTTTTCCACCAGCAGAGGAGGGGGAGTCAGCTGGACCTCTTCCAGTTAGGATGGAATTTACATGGCTACCAGTTATCTGCTGCTCTTAGAGTCGTCAGATAGCTCAGAATCAGAAGTAAAAAATCAGAATCTGCTAAGACAGAGGGTATGTTAATAGACAATGCATCGTTTTCCGTTAGAATGCACTTTTTTTTTCCCCCTACCGCTGAAGATCTGTGCAGCAGTAATGGGCTCCGTTTTTATTTCCTACTTCCTAGAGCTAGATCATACAGAAACTACCCTGCTATGGCCCAGGTTGTGAAATCACTAAAAATCAAGGTCCCGGGTCCTGGAACAAAGCTACGGGCTCCAGAGGCAAACAAAGCATTTTGCTAAGAATCAGTGCGTTGCAACAAAGTCCCAGCAGCGCACAGCCCATCAGGCCCCCAGAGCCCGTCTCCCGCGTCCGGGCTGCAGCCGGGGCAGGTGGGCTGCGCGCGGTATCGCCCTACGGGAAGCCGCAGCCTTCCGTCCGCTGGCAGGAAGGTTGACCTGTGTGGCCGGCTCCGAGTCAATTTCACGCCCAGCGGGCTGCTCAGGTAAGGCACTCCGCCCAGCAGAGCGCCACCACTAGCTCCCAGTTTCTAGCTCCAGTGGTCTGCTTACTAATACAAAACCAATTCTTTCCACAACGTCTTCTCCGATTCTTGAGACTCGCCAGAAGGCCACGCCACCTAATTTGGGACCCTCCTACTTCCATTCCTGAGCTCGGGAAAATGTTAGTCCTAATGTGGCTCCTCAACGTTGCCAGTGGATGGGCATTTGCTCTGTGACTGTCATCGCCAGAGAGTGCCTTGCTTATCAATCGGGGTTAGTAATTAAGTACGCAAGGGAAGTGATCCGGAACTATGATTTTTATTGATTGAACCACCTGGCTTCTGTGTTGAATAGCAAGTGGATTCAGCTCCTGTTCCAGACTTTTTCTGCTCCAAATAGGTCCTCCCTTCGGACTTCCTACTTAGCAGGGTAGGTGAGTGAGGCATTCACTCCTACTGCAAAATTTAAGGGGCATCAGCGTGCAAAAAATTCCATAATTCAGATAAATAATATTTTAATACGATTTTAGGAAACCAGAGTCAATGCAAAAAATCCATGATGAACAAAATGTAAAAATTTTAAGTAAAAAGAGGATCCAACTTTACATGCAGGACCCTGAGGGTGAGTCCTGGCCTTGCCACCGAGCCTAAATAAAAGCAAATCAGGCAAGTAGCACCTTAAACTTTGCCCCGCTGGTGCTTAAGAGTCTAGGCTCTCACAGGTAAATGTGCATTTTCTTTTTTTTTAACATCCTTATTGGAGTATAATTGTTTTACAATGGTGTGTTAGTTTCTGCTTTATAACGAAGTGAATCAGGTGAATCAGCTGTACATATACATATATCCCCATATCTCCTCCCTCTTGCATCTCCCTCCCACCCTCCCTATCCCACCCCTAAATGTGCATCTTCAAAACAGTGTATGTACACTTAAGAGTTGCATTTCATTGAAAGTAAATTTTACACTAAAATAAAAAAACTAAGCAGATATTGAACTCTGCTTAATTAAATACTTAAGGGAAAGTGTACTGATGTTTGAAATTTACTTTGTCCCCCCCAAAAAATAGAATAGGTTGTAGATGAGTGGAGGAAACAATAAAAGGATAGATATTGATAAAATATAATAAAATCTTAGTAGTAGAAGCTAGGTGATAGGTATATAGGTGTTCACTGTAAAATTCTTTCAACTTTGTTATATTTTTGAAATTTTTCAAGATAGTTTTAGAAATTTAAAAATAATTAGAAAAAGCATATGAAGTAATTTATATATTTAGTGTCTACCATGGTAAATGTGGGTCACCAGCTCCCAAGTTAGGGATCTTATACTTACTATTTTCCCTTGTCCTTTAATGAGTAGAAAATGTTAAGGATTTGACTCTAAGTAAACAAAGTTTACTGTCCTCAATGACATGTATTAGACCACACCCCAGTCCTGCCTGGCAAAAGTCTCCAATGTTTATGTAAGGACAGCTATGTGCTTTTATTTTTTCTGAAGCCCTGACATCACCTAGGGTGTGATAATATGACACAGAAGAGTTTCTAAAGCAACTAAAGATCCCGCAGACTGCAACGAATATCCTGCATGCCTCAACTAAGACCCGGCACAGCCAAATAAATAAATAAATACTTAAAAAAAAAAAAAAAGATGGACAGAGACAAACGGTGGAGTTTGAAGGAGCAATATTCTTATTGGAGGGTGGAGGAGCAAGGTCTGGAAGTGGCAGCAAAGAACTATGAAGATATATACGTCTCTCCCCGCGTGCTGGACGAGGAGCCTGAGGCTGAAAGTCCTTACATCTGGGCAGTGCAGAAGACAGATTCTAGGGCATCCCCCAAGTTCAAGCCATGTGTAATCCCTTTCACTTGATGAATGGTGGGCAGGGACTTTGACTTGCTTCTAACCAATACCCCACTTGATTAGGTTATGTTATATGGTAAAAGGGGTAGGGCGTCACTCCCATGATTACTTTATGATATACATTGTACAATTATATCACTGTATATACAGATATATATATATACACACACACATAAGGTGTTACCTTGCCGGCATGAACTACAGAGGTTGTCCTTGATGGTTTGATGAAGGGAGAAGCCCTGCTGAGGAAGTCCATGGGGCAGGGAACTGCAAGTAACCTCTAGGACCTGAGCTGACAGCCAGCAAAGGCCAGGGACCTCAGTCCTATACCTGTAAGGAAATGAATTCTGCCAACAACCTGAATGAGTTGGAAGTGGATTCTCCTGCACTGGAGGCTTTATGTGGAAACACAGCCCGGCAGACACCTTCAGCGTAGCCCTGTGAGACCCTAAGCAAAGGACCCAGCTAAGCCAGCCTGGACTCAGAAACTGTGAGCTAGTAAGTGTGTGTGTTGTTTGAAGCCATGATGTATATGGTAATTTGTTACCCAGCAACAGAACACTAATACAAGCAGTGATGAAGGATACAGAGATGTAAGACCAGGTAGGTTCAGCTGGAATTATTTATACCATCCTAGCATTTGCCTACATCAAAGTTGCCTTCTAAGCTGAAACTCTGATCATAGCTCTCCCCTAAATAAAGATCTTCAGTGGGTCCCCGGTACCCCTCAGATCCAGGGCATTCAGCTCTCCAGCCTCCTCTCTTCCCGCCACAGCTTCCTTCTCCCCATCGTCACCCCCCATCCCATCTCTTTCTTTTCTGCCAACCATTCTCAACCACTGCCTGAGCTCCCCCAAACCCACTGGGCTTCCTCTCTCCTCTGGCTATGTTGCACGCCATGTAGCTCTCCAGCCTCCTCCCTCACCAGTTCCTACTCTTCAGTTCTGACAACACTTCCTCTTCAGAGCCTTCCTCCAGGCCTGTAGGGCGAGTCAGGGCCTAGGCTTTGCGCCCCAGAGCTCTATCATTGTATTTGTTACTTGTGTTGTAACCACCAGTCTGCTCCCTTTCTAGCCTGGAAGCTCTTTGCAGGAGACTGAGCAGTAGCCCAGCTGGTGGAGCTCTTCTGGGGCTCAGATTAGGAAAGGGAATCTCCTACCTGTGGCTGCAACAGATGCCAAAGTCAGAGGGGCTAGCAGACCCAAGAGCCACGTGGGAAGTTGAAGATTAAAAAATGTAGGTATCGAAGGTTGGTTTTCTGGCACGGGTTCCATCCCTGGTTGGGGAAGTAAGATCCTGCATGGCATGCCGGTGCAGCCAAAAAAAGAGAGACAGATTTCAGCTCAATATGTAGATAACATTTTAATATAAAACTGTCCAAATGGAATAGACTGTCTTAGGAAAAGGTGAGTTCCTCATCTTTTAAAATTTAAGCACAGTTGAAACGACCATTTGGTGGAATGTTAAAATAAACTTTTATGAACTGAATAGTTCCTCAGATTAGATGACCTTTGTATTTCCTTGCATGGTTTTTAGCTCACCCATATTCTCTTCTATACCCTGTTTTGTTATTTAAGTATAGCAGACCATAGGAAATCTGTGCATATAGTAATCTAAAAATCAAAAAGAGAAAAAACATAGAGAAATTTTTTTAAAAGGTTGGTTTTCTTTTTTTTAACAATATAGTTAAATTCATCCTGAAAAATGGAATATGGAAACCTAAGATTATGATTAGCACATTTTATAGTAAACTACCCAGAGCTTGGAGATGTCTTTTTTTAAACTGAGATATAATTGGCATACAATAAACTGCACATATTTGAAGTGTACAGTTTAAGTTTGTGTGTGTGTGTGTGTGTGTGTGTGTCCCTGAAACCATCCCTGCAGTCAAGATGGTGACCATCTCCATCACACCCCAGGTCTTCTCATGATGCCCCTTTGTAATCTCTGCCTCTCGTCCTAACCCCCCTCCCTAGACAACAACTGATCAGTTATCACTATAGGTTAGTTTGCATTTTCTAGTTTTATATAAGTGGAATCATATCGTTGTACTTTTTCTTTGTCTAGCTTCTTCCATTCAGCATAATTTTTCTGAGATTCATCCATGTTGTTGTGGGTATCGGTAGTTCATTCCTTTTTATTCTTGGGTAGCATTCCACTGTATGGATGTACCAAGACTTGTTAACCCATTTGTTATCCATTGGGCTGTGTCTTAGTCCGTTCCAGCTGCTGTAACAAAATACCGTAGACTGGGTGGCTTAAACAACAAGCCCTTTATTTCTCATGGTTTTGGAGTCTGGGAGTCTGAGGTCAGGGTGCCAACATGGCCTGATTCTGGTGAGAGCTCTCTTCTTCTGGAGAGAGCTCCCTCTCTCCTCACAGGGCAGAGAGAGGAAGCTCTATTCTCTTTCTCTTCTTATAGGGGCACTAATCCCATGATGGGGGCTCCATACTCGTGACCTCATCTAAACCTAATAACTTCCCAAAGGCCTCACCTCTTAACATTATCCCATTGGGATTGGGGTTTCAACATATGAATTTTGTGGGTAAACAGACATGCAGTACATAAAATGCTATTTCCTGTTTGGGGCTCTTACAAAGGTGCTATGAACATTCGTGTACAAATCTTTGTATAGACATATATTTCCTTTTCTCTTGGGTAAATAGCTGTGTGTGGAATGGCTAGATAATATGACTGGTGTCCGTTTAACTTTTTGAGAAATTCCCAAAGTGCTTCCAAACTTGCTATACCATATTACGTTCCCACTAGCAGTGCACGAGTGCTGTAGTTCCTCCACATCCTTGTCAGCACTTGGTATGGTCCGTCTTTTAAATTTAGACCTTTGAATAGGTGTGTAGTAATATCACATTATGGTTTAATCTGCATTTCAATAACAACTAATGGTGTGAAACATCTTTACATGTACTTATTTGCCATCTTATCTTGATGCCAGAAATCTGAGGGCCAAGATACAAAGGCATGTTTGTGAACATAAGTGGAGGGTGACCTGGGAGATTTCCTAAATAACCACACTTCTTAGCATTTCTTAAAAAAAGTAAAAGCTTTATTGAGATATAATTCACATACTGTAAGATTTATCCATTTAAAGTATACAATTCAATGTGAATTTGCTATAGTCACACAGTTGTGTAACCATCACCACAATCAATTTTAGAGCATTCTCATCACCCTGCAAAGAAACACAATACCCTTTAGTTGGCATTTCCCAAACCCTCTATCTGCACTCCCTCTACCCTAGGCCACCATTAAGCTACTCTCTGTCTCTGTAGATTTTCCCATTCTGGATATTTCATATAAATGGAACCATAAATATATGGCTTTTTCTGACTAGCTTCTTTCACTTAGTATACTGTTTCAAGGTTCATCCATTTGTACTTCCATGAATCAGTACTTCATTTTTTTTAAAAGCTAATATTCCATTGTATGGATATAATACGTTTCATTTGTCCATTTATCAATTGATGGATATTTGGATTGTTTTCACTTTCTTACTATTATGAATAATGCTGCTATGAACATGCATGTACAAGTTTTTGTGTGGATTCCGGGGTTTGTACCTAGGATTGGAATTGTTGGGTCATATGGTAATTCTATGTTGAATCTTTTCAGGAACTGTCAGACTGTTTTCCACAGTGGCTGCATCATTTTATATTCCCACAGTTATATACGGGCTCCAATTTCTCCACATCCTTGCCAACACTTGTTATTATCTGTTTTTTATTATAGCCACCTTATACCAGTTGGCTATTATGTAACAGGGATGAATTGATGAAAGTAGCGAAATAGGAAGCTTGGGGTGGAACAGACATCTACCCTGGGCTCAATATGTGTTGAGCACATGGCGGGAAGTGTCTGAATTTGGGTTCCCTCAGAATCAGACACTGAGACAAAGATCCCAGTGCAAGTAGTTTATTTTGAGGGAAAAGAAAACACTAGAAGGGGAGTAGGGGAGGGAGACTCAGAAGGCAAGGCAGCCAGTATGGGGTCAGCAATCAAGCCAGGAGCTACTGTGGACAAGGAGAACTTGGTCTCTCTAGGGAAACTCTTTGAGAGTCAGTACAGAACACACACCTCCAAGGGCTCCTGAGAAGTGAGAGACTTGGGGTATCTATACACTGTGTCCAGTCAGCCATTGGTTAGGGCTGCTCCCAGGGAAAGTTAATTCCTTGCCCCTGCCATAAAGATAGCCCAACAGCCCTCCACTTAAAAAGGAAACAGGAAGTTTCCAGCAGTTTGAACTTGGGCTGGCATGCGCTGAAATGGTTTGAACAAGGAGAAAGAGACAGGACACTGAGAGAGTGTACTGTGTACAGGGGCTATGAAATTGTGCCTACCTACCCCCAGGGAGCTTAAGTCTCAACAAGGCAAGATGTGACTACGTGGCAGAAAGAGACAGCAGTCAGCGGAATACATTGCCACGTCAAAATGATGATCTGAACGTTGTGAGGTCAGAAAGACAAAAACGATGACCACGTATTGTGAGAATCTATTTACATGAGATGTCCAGGAAAGGCAAATCTATAGAGACCGAAGGCAGATTCGTGGTTGCCTGGGGCTGGTAATGGGGGCGGGGAACCAGAGAGTGACTATAAATGGGCTGGGGGGCTTTTTTTGATAGATGTGTTCTCAGATTGGATTGTGGTGATGTCTGCACAATTCTGTAAAAGTTTTAAAGATCATTGAATCATACACTAAAAATTAGTGAATTTTATGGTGTGTAAATTATACCTTAATAAAGCTGTTTTTAGTCAATGGTATAGAGAGACTGAAAACTGCCTCGGGTGCCTGGATTCAGAGCCAGGCTCCATCCTTTGTCACTGCATACCAGGCATCGTGCTGCCCTGAACCAGAATCCAGGTGGTGCTGGGGCAAAATTACTTTGAAGTTGGAGATCCATCAGACATTGACTGCCATGAGCTGGATAAGTTACCCAGTCTCGCTGGGTTTCCTTTCCTTCATGCGGACAGTGCTGGGTGTTTTCTAAAGATCACAGAAGTACCTAGCAGATAGTACTGGATTTGTTACCTGTGCCATTAATGATGACTTCTTGGCATTATGAGGCCTAAATGCGGTAATGGGATAGCCGTCCAAACAAAAATGGATTGGAGAAGCATCCTAGCCCCAGGACACTTATAAAATGAATGGGACTTTTAAAATGAATAATGTAACAGTGCTAACAAAGAAGAGTACAGTGTAGGTCTAAGGAAAAGTGCATCAAGGAAGAAAATGGCAGTGAATAGCTTTCTGGGTGTGAGGCTTTTAACAATTTATACAGTTGGTAGAAAATCTGGCTTCAGGAAACCTCTAACTCAGCTTGATGAAGAATGAAAGGAATTTCCATTAGTTACTCCAGCTCCTATTCAGTCCTTCTGATGACAAGAGAAAATTGAAACCACTGAACCGTGCTTTATATAACCAAGATTATTGATTTGATTTAAGCAGGTAATAAACTTGGCAGGAATGCCGCACGTGATTGGTTGAATCAGGCTGTACAGTCATCAGTTTTAGTCAAAGTCTCTTTTAAATACCAGTCGAGAAATTTCTCGTGCGTTAGACATCTCTCAGCTCAGCTTTCTATCACAATGTTCCCTCAGTACTTTTGCAATCAGCTGTGGTTACTAGAAGTGTTTTGAGATGGGACTTTATTAGCTGCCAGCAAAATTAAGTCAACTGATTAAAGCTATCTGGAGGTGGGTTTCATGACATATCTTATGGGTAGCTGATTTTCAGAATGAAGCTTAGCAGAGCAAGAGAATCCTGTATATGACCAATCTTTCAAATGAGTTTGCCTTTAGAGTCATTTTCAAACGACCCTAGTGGTGATTTTTATGATCTTTTTTACTTCTCTGAATTTTATGAATATTATAAAATAAATTGGTATTATTTTAATTGTAGGCATTTTAATTTGTTTAATTATGCTAAACAATACAGGAATATATTCTATTCATAAAAGATTCAAACAACCCAAAAGTGTTTAGAGTAAAAAGTAATATTTGAAATATTTGGGAACAAGGGCTAATTGAGGCTCGAGTGCACCCATCCATCTTTGCTGAAAACGTGGATCTTCCTGCCTCCTTCCCTTCTATGGATTTTCTTGCCAATCATCTAGTTTTTCTAACAGTTCTTCAAAAGAGACTAGGTAGCCACAAAAGCTCTATGGTGTCACGTCATGCTATCTTTGAAAATATATACATGTGGGCTTCCCTGGTGGTGCAGTGGTTGAGAGTCCGCCTGCCGATGCAGGGGACATGGGTTCGTGCCCCGGTGCGGGAAGATCACAGATGCCGCGGAGCGGCTGTGCCCGTGAGCCATGGCCGCTGGGCCTGCGCATCCGGAGCCTGTGCTCTGCAACGGGAGAGGCCACAACAGTGAGAGGCCCACGTACCGCAAAAAAAAAAAAAAAAAAAAGTTTAGGAGAGAGAGAGGGAATCAAAGTATGCCTATTCCATAGAAGGGGGTCCCCCGAACTTGGCAAGCGTTTAAAACAATTGAGTAAATTACTTAACTTTCTGATTCTCGGTTTCTTTATCTGTAATATGGGATTAATGATACCTCTCTCATGGAATTGTGTCTTAGTAAGGGGTTCCAAGGAAAATACTCTTTTGTCTGCAAAACAAATACCTGTTTATAATGGGAATTTTTCCCCCTCTGGTTACTGAGGTAACTCTCCGAGTATTTGGGTTTAGATTAGTGCATAAGGGCAGAACCCTTGTGATGGGATTAGTGCCCTTATAAGAAGAGACTCTGGAGCTGTCTCTCTCCTCCTGCAGGTACAGAGGAAAGGCCTTGTGAGCACACAGGGAGAAGCCAGCCATCTGCCAGCCAGGAAAGAGCCCTCACAAAGAACCGTATCTGTCAGTACCTTGATCTGGGACTCCCAGCCTCCAGAACCGTGAGAAATATATGAAATATAAGCCCTCCAGTCTGTGGTATTTTGCTATAGCAGTCCAAGCTGATGAAGACAATATGCTTCTGCCTATGAGTATATTTCTTCATCCAAGTCTAAATGCACGTGTGTTTGCTTATGTCTTGTGCTTGTATCTATGTGTGTTTCTCCTTCTTCTGGATGTGGTTTTATCAAAAGAGCCTGAAGTACTTTAGGCATTTCTATAAACCAGAGGTAATGATAGCACCTATTTCATAAGCTTGTTATAAGTGTTAGATATCATTATTTTACGTTTATCGATCCCTAGATTTGAAGAAGTTTGAATTTACCTTATTTTAGACCATCATTCATAAAGGCAATTTTATGGTTAAGAATGGGTTTGAACCTCAGCTTTACCCACCACTTATCCATCCATCCAGAGCCTCAGTTTCCCCATCTGCAAATGCACAGAATAAGAATATCTTCCTAACAGGATAGGATGAAGTAATCCATATAAACTGCTTAGTACAACGCCTGGCACATAATAAACACACACTAAATGTCAGCCACTAGAAACAGCACAGCGTTCTGTTGGAAATGATGGTGCTTGTAGGGAGAAAACCCACAGACGTGAGTGTTGATGAGGCTGCAGTGTTCATGACTCTGGGGGCATCTTCACAAGGCTCCTTTTCCTGGGAAGAAGAAGGGGATGAGCCACATTGGGCTTGTAATGGAAACCCCCCACTCCCCATGATGGGTGAGACGGAGGAACTTGAGTAACAGGCATTGGCTTCCTCTACCAGGAGGGACTGGGCCTGTCATAGCTAGAGGGGATCCCTAGGCTGCCTGTTCCCCTCCAGAACTCATCTGAACACTAATCATTCTGTGCACTATGTGTAATGACAGACCCTTGCTGATCCTTTTTTGTGCTTTTCAGCCGTGTTTCTTAACACATTCTTGATACCTGGAAGTAGGTATCTGTGTTTATAAAGTAAAATGAACGACACACAAGAAAATGCATTTACCAAAAAAAAGTAACTTACCAAGTTGAGGAAGGTACTTACTCTCTTGGAGCTTAAGTTTTCTCATGGATAAAATGAGAAGGTTAGAAGATCAGCTGTAGCACTGTGTCTACTTTTCTGATGTGTACGTGGCACCCTTATTGGAGTTTCCTAACTCCTGGCCCCTGTCCTCATTGTCTAGGGAAATGTATTTCCCTGAATGTTGTTTGGAAGGACAGTGCTGACATGAAGCAGCATTTCCCAGGTTCAAGTCCTTGCTATTTCTTCTTCTCTGTCCCCATCTCCACACCAAAGACCAGAGGGCTGCTGAGCTAGGCAATACCTGATGGGCAGATTTGGGGGAAAGGGACAGCGAAATTAAGGGATAATAAACCTCTTTCTGTAAAAAAAAAAAAAAAGAAAAGAAAAAAAGTGTGATGGGCACAACCCTACTTCCATACTCTCCTGGTGGAACCCCTAGGCTGTGTGCTTTTTTGCTTATTAATAAGAACAAAAGTGAAATCAGGAATACAGCACTATTACAACAGCCAGTGTGTATGCAGTATTTACCAGGTGCTGGGCATTATAGTCAGCAAGGGCTTTAAAAGCATCATCTCATTCTCTTTCAGGATGGTTCTTAATCAGGAGTGCTATCTGCTTGCAGGCACTGGTACAGCTGTACCGGTTGCCAAAGTGTGGAAATAGTACAGTGCTGGTTGGTTACTAGGTGATGGCAGAGTCCACCCAGTGCTTCACACCCACCCCACCCACTGCTCTGGTTCCAGATAAGGCATCGCTGGGGGGCATCTACCCACTAGCATCCTGCTGGGACTGCAGCAACTCCCAACCCCCAGACCCATGGGAAATGCTCAGTGCAACCCGGCTTTGCAAGGCTGTGTTTACCTGCCACCATCTGGCTCGCTCTGTAATTATGGGAGCTTGTTGGAGCGGCCTCCGTGGTGTATGATACCAGTTATTCAATATTTTTAATGTCACTCTGCCTTTCTTTTTCTTTTTGTACCAACTACAGCAAGATTAAAGCAAACCCGACTCAGAGATCTTTTAAAAATCTCCCCAGAAACCAGATGTTTTTCATTTTGTCCTGCTGTCTTGGAGACCACGTTCATATGTATCCGTAAGTATTACACAGTCGTAATCACAAAAAAGTTTTTTTTTTAAACATCTTTTTTGGAGTATAATTGCTTTACAGTGGTGTGTAGCAAAGTTCATTTTTGTGTCTTGCTTCTTTTGTGTAATATGACGTCATAAGCATTTTCCCAAATTTATACATAGTTTTCAAAATTATGATTTTAATGATTTATGAGCTCTTACTTTGATTTAAGTCAGATGACTATGCTATAAGTGGTGGGTGCAGGAGGGAGAGAGAAAAGAACGATACAATGTCCTGTCTCCCCACTTACTGGGACCTTCTGCAGCCTGTAGATTTCCCCAAGAGGCATGAGATAGCTAGACAAAGTATGTATCAGTAGCTCAAAGTTCTCCTACTGGGCTGAATTCATAGCCCTGGAGAAGGAACTCCTGTAGAAATCACAAACAGCTGTAATTGCAACTTTGCCAAGATACCCAGTTCTCCCGTCCCTTACTTGTGTTATGGCCCTTTTCTTGAGGAAGTTCAATCCCCATGATGCCTCAAAGCCTTTCGTAATGCCCTAATGAAAGTAGGGCAACTAGAACAAATGGTTAGTTTTGAAAACAGTCTGTCCATTAAGTTCTAGAAAAAGATCACTAATTTCTCAGCAATATCACTTGATCTCAAAGTGACTAACGTGCTTACTTTCAAACATTTTTTAAAACAGGGTCATCCACCCCCATGCCCTGAATCGGTTGTCTATATATAATTCCCCATGTCTTCTTTCAAGTTGGAAAAGTAAGAAAGAAAAATAAGAGAGAACTTGATAACACTAGATATTTGACACATTTTCCTGTTGCTAAGGCTTAAAAAAGTTTTTTTTTTCATCCAACACAGTGTTATCCCGTGCTTCGCTTGCCGCAAGCAATTTAGCAACAGGATTTACCTAATAGGGCAGCTTTGGCTTGATCTAATTTTAGGTAATTCCCTCTCTTTTCAAAGCTTGTTTCCATAGTACTCCTACTGGTCCTGGTTTGTCACACAGCAATGTTTACCCCAGGATCTCCTGCTCATAAGGGAATAGAAAGAGCAGCTCAATTTCCTTCATCAAATGTCTAGCATGAAATGTAAGTAAGTGTGTAAAATAAGGAATTCCACACCACTCAGAAAAATCTATCCACAAACAGGTGGAGAATGAAAAAACAAAACCTGAACCAGAATGCCTCAGTCAATACAAGATTTCATAAAACCAAGCAAACGCTAAAATTACTGACAGCTGGTTATCCAATCTGAGGCATTACCCAAATAGGGCGCCCTTCTCAATGTTCACCGAATACTGGGTATTTTCAATCAAAAGGCTATGCCTTCCTGGGACTGGGTGTGCTAACGCCTTAATAAAGCTAGTAGCCCCTGGAAATAAAGAAGGAAGTCTCCCAGCTCCTTAGCTTCCTGTCTCAGTTTTGGGAAAACCTTTTTCCTTTTAGAGCCTCAGTCTTTTTGTTTGAGCATGTTTTAAAATGCTTTACCTCAAAGAGGTACCTTTTCCAAATAAAGAGGTACCTTTTCCAATAGAGAGGGAAAATATTATTTCTTTAGGACCTCTGTGCCAGGCACTGAATAGGTGCCTTTTGGGTGTTTTCTCATGGAAACCAAACTCTGAAAACCGCCTCAGTGACTGCAGGTGGGAACTATAATAGCTTCCCTGCCGTCACACACAAGGCTTTGTGAGGACCAAAATAGGGTAGTTGTGGGGAGATGTCAAACTCCTAAGAGAAATCACCTGGGTGGGGTAGGAAGCTACCTTTTATTTTGAACATTTTTAACATTATGCAATACTTTTGAAGCAATCAACTTTTCAATCGTAACTTTTCCTTTACGCATAGCGTCCTAAAGTTATCTTCAAGTCTGTAACATATTATATTAAAATAACAACTAGCGTTATTCACTTCAAATTTAATGATTCCACTCAAACCTAATGAAAAAACCTGAAAATTCCATTTTAAAATAAATAGACTATTTTAGGGCAGTTTTAGTTTTACAGAAAAAAATTAGCAGAAAATACAGAGTCCACATATACCCCCCTCTTCACCATACATATTTTTCCTGTTATTAAAATGCTGCATTAATGTGCCATACCTGTTACAATGGATGAGCAGATGTTGATACATTATTATTAACAAAAGTCCATAGTCTACATTAGGGTTCACTCTTTTTTTTTTAATTAATTATTTTATTTTTGGCTGCGTTGGGTCTTCGTTGCTACGCTCAGGCTTTCTCTAGTTGCAGCGAGCGGGGGCTACTCTTCGTTGCGATGCGTGGGCTTCTCATTACGGTGGCTTCTCTTGTTGCGGAGCATCGGCTCTAGGTGCGTGGGCTTCAGTAGTTGTGGCACACGGGCTCTAGAGCACAGGCTCAGTAGTTGTGGCACACAGGCTTAGTTGCTCTGCGGCATGTGGGATCTTCCTGGACCAGGGATCAAATCTGTGTCCCCTGCATTGGCAGGTGGATTCTTAACCACTGTGCCACCAGGGAAGCCCCAAGTTTCACTCTTGGTGTTGTACATTCTGTGGGTTTTGACAAAGTATAATGACATCTATCCACCATGACAGTATTATACAGAATAACTTCACTACGCCTGAAGTCCCCTGTGCTCCACCAAGCTTCTGGTAACCACTGACAGTAATTCTCTCCAAATTCTACCCAGGCTCCTCTGAGCCCTCTTCTCCACCAGGCCTCAACCTTGGCCCAGGAAGACTTGGTCAAACACTATCATGGTTTCTAACATCTCAAGTTGGTATCGCTAGGATGATCCTACCCCCTCTTAAAGTGCCTGCCTGAGAAAACTCAAGGTTGCCCAAAGAGGTGACTGTTCCAGCCAACGTCTGAAGATAGGGCCCCCTTCTCCCAGCCTCTGTGGGAGGGAAGGAGCCTAACTTAGCAAACCCAGATGGTTTCACATGGACCCACCCGTCTCCCTCCTCCCATCTTCATTCTCCCTTTAAACACCCAGTCACCTCAGCATGGATCAAGGTCAAATTCAATCCACGCTGGGTTCTTTTCCCTTTTGCAACTGACCAAAATCCTTATCACTTGAACTAGCATCAGGCTTTGTTTATCTTTCACGTCACTCATCTTTTTACTATCTCCATAGTTTTGCCTTTTCCACTGTGTCATATAGCTGGAACACACGGTATGCAGCCTTTTCAGGCTGGCATCCTTCACTTAGCAATACACATTTGAGGTCCCTCCGTGTCCTTTCATGGCCTGACAGCTCATTTCGTTTTACTACCAAATGATATTCCATTGTCTGGATGGACCACAGTTTGTTTATCCTTTCACCCGTTGTAGGATAATTTGGCCGCTTCCAAGTTTTGGCAACTGTGACCACAGCTGCTGTAGACATTTGTGTGCAGGTTTTTGTGTGGACAGTTTTCTGGAAATGTAGTGTTCGGTTTTTTCTTTTACCTGACACATGATCTCTAGTCACCAGAACACTTCAGGATAAGTAAAACATGGTAAAACCTGAATGAACTGGAGAATGTTACATGTGCAGTGCTCAATTAACTAGGATATTTTCCTCTGCATTTGACTTTAAGTAGAGAGCGCAAATATATAAGAAAACAACTTATAAACTGGCTTTATAAAATTCATCTATATGATGGGCTTTCTTGCTACGTTGTGCAATTTTGAGATATCTTAGAATGCTTGCCTTGGGACTTCCCTGGTGGTCCAGTGGCTAAGACGCCATGCTCCCAATGCAGGGAGCCCAGGTTCGATCCCTGGTCAGGGAACTAGATCCCACATGATGCAACTAAGAGTTCGCATTGCTGCAACTAAAAATCCTGCACGTGGCAGCAAAGATCCTGTGTACTGCAACTAGAACCCGGCTCAGCCAAAAAAAAAAAAAAAAAGCTTACATTGTCCATATATCCCTACTAAAGAGATCCCTGTATGTAGGATGCCATGCTTGGTACCAGGTGGTTTCACAGTGCACCATGACCATAGCCACACTGATTAGATGATTATTAGGGACCTGGTCCAATGGCAGGAAGCAGTTTTGGAGGTGGTCTTTTGTGAGAACTCTACCCACCAGGGACAAGGTAATAGGTATCTTTTGTTTATTCCACCAAGAAAAATATCCTCCTTCTTTTGAGAAACATTCCTTTTGACCATGTGGCACGTATTTGGAAAGAACTGTGACCACAGCAGTTAGTCTAGGGGTGGGCTCTGAAACCACATCAGAACAACACAGCCCTTATCCTGAAATGTTTTAATTTGCAGCCAGAGAATCTATTATTCATCTCTTCTCTGATGATGGAAATGTGGATCTCTGGAGCTGTCAATCATCACATCCCCTGCCCTGTGGATGTAAACTGTATGAAAGAGAAGTAAATGAAGCTGTTACAGAGAAGTAAAGACCAGAGTCAAGGTGGTCCTCCAGGCTCTGGTTTCCACTGTCCCTGAGCCCCTGTCCTTCCTGAAGATCTGCAGTAATATCCCCTTTTAACTTAAACTGTTTTGATTTGGGTTTGTGTTATCAGTTGAATTGTGTCCACCCAAAATTCATAGTTTGAAGCCCTAGGCTCCAGTACCTCAGAATGTAACTTTATTTGGAAATAAGATCACTGCAGGTGTAATTAGTTAAGATGAGGTCATTAGGGTGGGCTCTAATCCATTAGGACTGGTGTCTTTATAAAAGGGGGAAATTCAGTCACAGACACATATAAGAAGAGTGCCATGTGAACATGAATATGGCCATCTGCAAGACAAGGAGAGAGGCTTGGAATAGATCCTTCCCTGGCAGCCCTCAGAAGGAACCACCCCTGACGATACCTTGATCTCAGACTTCTAGTCTCCAGAACTGTGAGATAATGCATTTCTGTTATTTAAGCCACCTAGATTGTAGTACTTTGCTAGGGCAGCCCTAGAAAATGACGCAGTTTATTACATGCAGCCAAGAACTCTGACTACCAAAAGAGCCCTCTACTGGACAGCGATGGCTAAATCAGTTCAGTCCTCTCAAGGGAGTTAGAATGGCAAGACTCAATGAGTTGACTGATCAATAATGACGGGAGATTAATCCTTTGTCAGTTGCTTCATTAGCAAATATTTTCTCCCATTCTGAGGGTTGTCTTTTGGTCTTGTTTATGGTTTCCTTTGCTGTGCAAAAGCTTTGAAGTTTCATTAGGTCCCATTTGTTTATTTCTATTTCCATTTCTCTGGGAGGTGGGTCAAAAAGGATCTTGCTGTGATTTGTGTCATAGAGTGTTCTGCCTATGTTTTCCTCTAAGAGTTTGATAGTGTCTGACCTTACATTTAGGTCTTTAATCCATTTTGAGTTTATTTTTGTGTATGGTGTTAGGGAGTGTTCTAATTTCATTTGTTTACATGTACCTGTCCAGCTCAATAACAAAACAACAAACAACCCAATCCAAAAATGGGCAGAAGACCTAAATAGACATTTCTCCAAAGAAGATATACAGATTGCCAACAAACCCATGAAAAAATGCTCAACATCACTAATCATTAGAGAAATGCAAATCAAAACTACAATGAGGTATCACCTCACACCAGTCAGAACGGCCATCATCAAAAAATCTACAAACAATAAATGCCGGAGAGGGTGTGGAGAAAAGGGAACCCTCTTTCACTGTTGGTGGGAATGTAAACTGATACAGCCACTATGGAGAACAGTATGGAGGTTCCTTAAAAAACTAAAAATAGAACTACCATATGACCCAGCAATTCCACTACTGGGCATATACCCTGAGAAAACCATAATTTGAAAACAGTCATGTACCAAAATGTTCATTGCAGCTCTATTTACAATAGCCAGGAGATGGAAACAACCTAAGTGTCCATCATCGGATGAATGGATAAAGAAGATGTGGCACATATATACAATGGAATATTACTTAGCCATAAAAAGAAACGAAATTGAGTTATTTGTAGTGAGGTGGATGGACCTAGATTCTGTCATACAGAGTGAAGTAAGTCAGAAAGAGAAAGACAAATACTGTATGCTAACACATATATATGGAATCTAAGAAAAAAAATGTCATGAAGAACCTAGAGGTAAGACAGGAATAAAGACACAGACCTACTAGAGAATGGACTTGAGGATATGGGGAGGGGGAAGCGTAAGCTGTGACAAAGCGAGAGAGAGGCATGGACATATATACACTACCAAACGTAAGGTAGATAGCTAGTGGGAAGCAGCCGCATAGCACAGGGAGATCAGCTCGGTGCTTTGTGACCACCTAGAGGGGTGGGATGGGGGGGTGGGAGGGAGGGAGAAGCAAGAGGTAAGAGATATGGGAACATATGTATATGTAAAATTGATTCACTTTGTTGTAAAGCAGAAACTAACACACCATTGTAAAGCAATTATACTCCAATAAAGATGTTAAAAAAAATAGTTACGGGAGAAATGGATGAGGAGACGCTGATGAGTATCCATGGGAACAGGGCCCTAACCTAGGGGACAACAGACTCTCAACTTCCGTGTCTTCTGAGCTCCTAACACATGATTTTCGTACTGCTTTGATTTCTTTGAAACCTACTGGCTTTGATACTGAGACATTTCCCTCATCCAAATTGTGCATTCCCTAGCACTCGAGCTACTCTTGAGCGTGCCCTTGTTCCTTGCAACCTGAAAGATCTTGAATCTGCAAAATGAACAATATTCATGCCACTGCAACTAGCAAGAAAATATTAATCTTTGGGTAAATTGCCTTCACTTTATTACTAAAGAGAATCATGCAAAGAACTGGAAAGAACAAATGAACTAAATGAATAAATGCATTAGAGAAGAAAGTTTTCTCTAAAAACAGATGTTTTTCTTCAAATATAGAATGACACACCATTATTCTTGGAACTCTATTTTCTGAGAGACACTGAGTATATACATGTAATTTTAGTAATGTCTTTTACAATAATATCTTAAGATTTAATAAAGCGAAAAATACAATTATATGTATAAAAACTAGGATCATATTAATTATTCCATTACTTTTTTCTTGTCAGACATGTCAGATTGTACCCAGAATAAAAATAATAGAATTTAAGGGCATCATCAAGGAGTCTAATTTTCTTACTTGGAAATTCTGAATACTTACAAGTGGGATGTATTTAATAGCTATGTTTTTTTATTTTAGTGACTTGCTTTCTCCCTAGTGGAACATTTGCCCCTGTTTCTTCTGTGAACTGCTATTGCCTTTAGCTTAACATAGTACCTCATTCTCCTGCACTGAATCACTGACTGCAATTTCCTAATGATAGGTCATGAAATATTCTCATTCTTGATTCTCCTGAAAAACAATTCCTTAATGACGGAAAGAAGGAAGCAAAGAGGGAGAGAAAGGAGGAAGGAAAGAAGGGAAGAATGGAGGAAGGGAGGGAGGGAGGGAAGGAAGGAGAAAAGAAAGAAGCCCCCTGCTGCCTTTCTGCTGTTAGCATCTTTGAACCAGTTCAGAAGCAAGCTTCTCAAAATGCTAAACAGTGACCCAACTCTTCAGCTTTCTTGTGAGATTGATTCTTTAATTCAGTCTCTTCTGTGGGAGTTATTTTTAAAGGGTTTTTTTTGGCTGTGTTAAGTCTTCATTGCTGCACGCAGGCTTTTCTCTAGTTGTGGCGAGCAGGGGCTACTCTTCGTTGCGGTGCGCGGGCTTCTCATTGCAGTGGCTTCTCTTGTTATGGAGCATGGGCTCTAGGAGCACAGGCTTCAGTATTTGTGGCACATGGGCTCAGTAGTTGTGGCTCGCAGGCTCTAGAGCGCGGGCTCAGTAGTTGTGGCGCACAGGCTTAGTTGCTCCGCGGCATGTGGGATCTTCCTGGACCAGGGCTCGAACCCGTGTCCCCTGCATTGGCAGGCGGATTCTCAACCACTGCGCCACCAGGGAAGCCTGTCCTGTGGGAGTTATTAACTTCATACACAGTACCTCTTACGATGTTCCCCTAAGCAGACCTCAGGGTATTCTTTGTTATGCTGAAGCTCTACAACCCTCTGTTACCAGGTCTGAATCTTTGATCCTGGTGGTCCTGGTTCTTGTCCTACCGGGGCTGAATCCTCAGCGCCCCTCAGTCACACTTATCCTGCACGCACCAACCCAGTTAGCAAATCCTCAGAAAACTTGCCCAGATAATTTTGTCACAATCTCCCCTCCGTTCCCTCCTCACTTTGCACTTCTTTACGGAATCTGTCACACTGAATTACCGTCATTGGCTCCCTCACTAAACAGTGAGCTCTTCAAGGACATGAACCTTTGAAATCCCCCCCACAGTGGGGAGTCAGTGAAAGCCTGACGGTGCCCTTTCTTTTCACTTTCTGCCAGTAAAATGCTGCCACCTTCCTCTCGGGCTGACACACAGATTCTGTGAAGTTCTTTCTTAAAGGTCTCACCTGGCTCTCAGTGTGTTTGCATGAAATCTACATGGTGTATTCCCTATTACCTGAGTTACCATTGAATGTGCCCCTCTTCCTTGCAACCTGAAAGATCTTGAATCTTCAAAATGAACAATATTTAGGCCAATGCAACTAGCAAGAAAATATGGTGGTGACGGTTCGGCACCTATCCCCTGCCCCTCGCCCCCAGCTCGCCTTCCTGCCTCCATGGACTGTCCAGTGTATGTCCACCCTTCCAGATGTCATCTCTTTCCTTCAGTCATGTGGTCACTCTTTGTTCTGGATCTTTTTCCACTTCTCATTCACTCAGCAGTTAGAACAGAAATAATCCAATGTGAGAACTGTTGGATCAGTAGACCATCAAACCCCATTTCTCGAAGCTTCTTTCCCCAACTACGAAGCTACCTTCCCTATTCAGAGTTACTCAGAGCCTAATTCCTTCTTCAGGTGCTGTGTTCGCTTCCAGATTTCCATAGTTAAGGAGAGAATGAAAGACCCTCATTTCTCTCAAATTCTCCTGTCCTTAACTCCTTCAGAACAACTGCTCTTATAAAATGACAAAGTGGTGAATTTATCAATCTTTCCCCACCCCAGAAGAATTCTAAGACTTAAATTACTTTAAATTACATAGATAATATAAGTTATAAAAACTTCAATAGTTACAGACAAAGTTAAAGTCCCCCCACCCCCCTCAAGCTTACTATTGTTACTTCTAGATCATTTTCTATGCATGTACCTATATATTTGAGTAGCAGTGGAAATATACAGAATTTTTGGTTCTGGTTTGAGTTCTAGAACTGTTAATGGGAATCAAGACCAAACCCCTAAAAAGTTATAACCTGCCTGTCCTAGCCTTTTGGAATGTCCTTGCCCTGCATGGTATAGCTCTCAAGACAGCCAATTGCTCACAGTCAAGCTGTCAGACAGAGGCTCAGTGTCCGATAACAGCTGTGGATTTTTGAGAAACAAGTTGGCCTGTGGGATGCCTGTGGCCTCACTTCCTGCTGGTGGCCATGGTAGGAATAGATGAGGGAGGCTGGGATCCCTCAAGGAGTGGTTAGAGTGTTGATCTCCACAGCCCTGTAGGGGTCTGCTGCTCAGTCTGCGGTCAGAATCTTGGGCTTCTGTCCTGGATGAGGTAAATAATGACTAAGGAGGCCTCATGCACTTGGTTTAAGTTCTCCTCTAGATTTTTGGATAAAGCCATTTAAAAACTTCACCTAGCATAACTTGGTTACTTTTGTAGAGCAAAGTCACATAAGCCAAGTGCTGTTGGAATGCCTGGCAGCTTCCTAATGCTTAATTCTTGATGAGAACTCTGATCCATTTGTAAGACACACTAGAATGATGTGAAAGGGAAACAAATACAGTACTTAGTCTATGATCACATCATCACACCAACATTTTTCCATTTCAGAAGGAATTCTGGCCTCATACCACAAAGTGGAAGTTGTTGGTTAATGGATGCTAATGAGAAACCTAATGGTGCAGCAGAGGCCAGTATACTGTGCTATGGCCCTGGGCAGAGCACAAGATTTATGGGAAGATGAGAGCACTGCCAGTTCTTTCATGAGTAAAAGAAACATCTTATCTAAAAGATATTTTTCCAATAGCACGGTGAAGTTTCTTTGCCTCCAAAAGGCTGAACCAAAAAGAAATAATGGCAGGTATCACTGAAGTTTTCCTATAAAAAAAATCTTTCTACATATCTATGTAAATATATATAATATATATTTATGTGTCTAAATACATATAACCTGTCTATATAAAATATTTTTACAGATGAAACATATGTTCATTATTTTTAAAAATGGAAATACTGCAGAACTGAGAGGGAGGAAATCACCTGTATCTGACTGCATAGAAATAACCCACTCTAAGAATTTTCACATGTGTCCTTCCATTCTTTTTTTCTGTTTATATATTTTTCTCCATTTTTATTTAGTTATTTAATTTTGATTGGAGTATAGTTGATTTACAATGCTGTACTAGTTTCTGCTGTACAGCAAAGTGAATCAGTTATATATATATACATATAGTCACTCTTTTTTAGATTCTTTTCCCATATAGGTGATTAGAGTATTAAGTAGAGTTCCCTGTGCTATACAGTAGGTTTTTATTAGTTATCTCTCTTATATATAGTACTGTGTATATGTCAGTCCCAATCTCCCAATTTATCCCTTCCCACCCCTTACCCCCTTGGGAAACATAAGTTTGTTTTCTACATCTGTGACTATTTCTGTTTTGTAAAAAAGTTCACTTGTACCACTTTTTTAGATTCCATATATAAATGATTTTTTTCCCCATTTTTCAACACCTATTTCTATGAGTTTTAACACATGCATATATTGTGTTACCCCCACCAAAATCAGGGTACACAATATTATCACTCCCCCAATTCCCTCATTATCCCTTTGTAGTCATACCTTCCCTCACCCCTCATCCCTGGAACTAGCAAGCACTTGTCTGTCACAATAGCTTTGGGTTTTGGGAAATGTCATAAATGGAATCATAGAGTCTGTAACCTTTTGAGATTGGCTTCTTTCACTCAGTGTGTATAAGATCTATCCAAGATGTTGTATGTATCAACAGCTCATTACTTTTTATTCCTAAGTAGTATTCCATTGTACGAATGTACCATGGTTTGTTTATGTATTTACAGATTGAAAGACATTTGGTTGTTTCTAATTCTGGTGATTGTGAATAGAGCTGTTATAAATATTTGTGTACAAATTTGTGTGTGTGTGTCTGTGTGTGTACAAATTTTTATGTGAACAAAAGTTTTCATTTCTCTAGACTTTAAATACCTAGGAGTGGGATTCCTGAGTCATATGGTAAGTGTATGTTTACTTTGTAAGAAACTGCCACTGTTTTCCATAGTGGCTGTATCATTTTGCATTCCCAACAGCAATATATGAGGTTTCCAGATGTTCTACATCCCTGTCACCGGTTGGTATTACCAGTGAATTTAATTTTAGCCATTCTGATAGGTGCTAGTGGTATCTCATCATGGTTTTAATTTGCATTTTCCTATTGGATACTGATGTTGATCGCATGTGCTTATTTGCAAGCCACACACCCTCTTTGATAAAGTGTCTGTTCAAGCCTTTCATCATTTTTTAATTGGGTTGTTTGTTTTCTTCCTGTTGAGTTTGGAGAGTTCTTTATATTGAAATCAAGTCCTTTATTGGCCAGGTGATTTACAAATATTTTCGCCCAGTCGATAGCCTGTCTTTTCATTCTGTTAACAGTGTGTATATATTTTCTAAAAACAAAACTGAAATCAGAAGGTGCATGCTGTTTTATAATATACTTTTTTCATTTAGCAATGTATCTTAAACATCTTTCCATGTTATTACTTCTTCTCAATATAACTTTTATGGCTGTACAGTATTGCCTTGCATGGGTGTACTACTGTAATTTATTTAACAAACTCTTCTGTTGAACATTTAGGTTGTTTTTAAATTTTTTACTTTTAAAAACATTACACTGGTGAACATACTTAGAGCTAAATCTTTTCACATTCTAAGTATTTCTCTAGGACAGATCCTGAGAAGCAGAATTGTTCTTTCATATTATATACATTTTAAAGGCTTTAAAAAAATACACAATGCAAACTGTCCTCCAAAAAGGATATTTAAGTCTCATGATCAGATATGAAATCACATGGGGCACTATCATTGCTTTTTAACTTTGCTTCCTTGGTAGCTTAAAAAGAAAGTATGTCTTTTTTCTAATATGTTATTCTTTCATTACAAATAATGCTGAATATTTATTTAAATGCTTTTTGCTGTTTGTATATCTTTGTGTGTGAAGTGTCTCTTCATGTATACTTTTATATAGGGGTAGTTCATCTTTTTCTTATTATTCTATAATAACTATATTTTATTGCAAATGTTTTCCCCTGGTTTTATTTCAATGTACCTTAATTGTGCAGGCCCCTTTTGAGTCCTTGTTCAAATCCTTGTAAATCAAAGATCCATCAGTGTTAAGGTCACTGGATTTGGCAAATAAAAACAAACAACAAATAGTTTTTAAATAAATATGCTCCAGATAGACATGGGACATATGTACTTATACTAAAAACTATCTGAAGTGTAAAGGTAACTGGGCACCCTGTATCTTACCTGCAACCCTAGCTAAGAGTCAAAACTGCATGGAACATGGCTGAATTGCATGTTGGATTCTAAAGTCAGCACAATTGGCAAAAATTGTATAAGGCTGAAACTGCCTTTAAAAGTCCTTTAAGTAGCTTTCAAAGTTCAGAATGCATGGAGAATTGCCTTCTACCTTATATGGTAATTCTTATGCTCCATGACATTAAGAACCTCTCAGGAATAGGAGAAAAGTCCCTGGGCGGATGGCTGGTCATTAAAACCATTTCCCTCTTGTGTCAGTAGGTATGGGGAGGAAAAAGGGGAGGATGTTAAAGTGTTCCTGTCTGCCTACAGGCTTTTTCTGTTTTGTATCAGTCTTCTAAAATGTTTAAACAAGTGGTTATTGGTAGTTGTGGTGGTTCAACAAGATTCAATAGTGAGGTTCATCCCACATGGGTATTATGTTCTAAAGTTAGTGCTCAAGGAAACATGACCACACTGTGACTCCATTGAATTGTTTTTATACAGTTACCCTTCAATCCACACTCCCCAACTCCCTCAGTCCACATTTTATTTTCAGTAAACATTCTAACCCCAAGTTACTCAAATATTTTTCTTGTGGGGGAACTTGTATATTTTGGATCATTCAGCAGCTACTTAAGAGTAATCATGGTGACAGGCCTCATATGGTTTGTTGGGCAATCATGTCCTATTTCCTGCACGCTTTCTCTTCATTTCCCTTTCTGGACATTTTTTTCTGAAAACTTTGTCCAACATTTTATTTTAGGGAACTATATACCTAGTGATACTCAGAAGTTTCAAATCAATCATTAGTCAGGAGTCCAAAGCAAAATGAACAGAATGATGTATTTATTTCTCTCAAACACAATTCACAAATGACATTCAAATCTCATTTATTTCTAGCATATTTAAAACATTCCGATGAAATAAAAAAATTGTAATCCTTGCCAAAGTTCATTTTAATAGGATTTGACCTGTAGTAAAAGACATTGTCATATTGTCTCCTGTTCTCTTCATTTATATGTATATCTATAATATATATTCAACATATTTCCATTAATACGTGTATAAAAATGTTCACTCAGGTTGTTTCACATATTAGATATATTGCTTTCATTGGTTAATACTGTCTAAATACGCTGAACTTCTTTAATGCCAATTTCCAAATCCAACACGGTATAAAAGAATTACATGGCCCTTCTCATATTGCTATGGTTTCTGGAAAATCTTATTCACTTTTTTTTTTTTTTTTTTTTTTTGCGGTACGCGGGCCTCTCACTGCTGTGGCCTCTCCCGTTGCGGAGCACAGGCTCCGGACTCGCAGGCTCAGCGGCCATGGCTCCCAGCTGCTCCGCGGCATGTGGGATCTTCCCGGACCGGGGCACGAACCCGTTACTGGGAGAAAGGGAGCGTCACACTCAAGGGCAGGATGGAAGCAAAACTTCATTTCTTCCTAGTTTGGAACTAGAATCCCCACTCAGCCTTTCTGCGTGGCAGCACCCAGGGTAAAAGCGCCCACAGGGAAGGGATTCCATTTTGCCGCCTGGCTGAGGAGCGCAGCGATTTTCCCACGCCAGTCCCGGGATACCTGGCAGACAGCGACGCCAGGTAACCGAGCGAACGCGGGGCAGGCCGGATCCGGAAGTAAAGAGTTCGCTCCGCCCCGAGGCCGAGCCCCGCCCTGAGGCCCCTCCCACTAGGCCCGGCCTTGCGGGATGACGTGTCTGAACTCTGGAGGCGGAAGCGGGGAAGAGGTCGCCGGGGTAGGAGCTGGCGAGGTGCGGCTGGTTGGCCGTGCGCACGCGTGATTCGCGCAATGGGCGGACCGGATTGCGGCTGGAGTCCGGTGACCATTTTTATTGAGGAAGACTCCACTTCTCCGGGTTTTTGCTGATGCTGAGCTCGGCCGATAGGGGCGGCGGCTTGGTTTGGAAGGAAGAAGCTTAGGGACCACCCGCCCTTAGACATCCCCACTGCAGCGGGCTTGGTCTCAATGAGTGGCCGTTTGACTGCAGGCAGTCAGTCCCCCTTCTTTCCTCTGTGAATAGAGGCGGTTAAACGTGTGTGGAAAACCTCAGGTTTACTTCGGCGGTGAAGTCCGCGATTCTAAATTCAGATCTAGAATTTATGGGGTCCGGCCAGTACCAGTCCTGTAGTGCTTTGCGGTTACTTGCCCTTCCTTTATGTGCTAGACGCTGCTCTAGGCTTGGGGTTATAGAGACGAGGTCCTTACTCCCATGGGGGTTTACGTGTAAACAGGGAGTGAGACAGTAAACAAATAACCACGTTAAATCCAGGTAGTGATAAGTACTGTGGGGTGCCAGGGTTAAGCAGAAGAGTGGAATTGAGGGATTTAAAGATTTTATGAGATCGCTGTTGTCAAGAGTGGAACCTGAGAGGCTATAGCAGAAAGTACTAGTGCAAGAGAACTAAGATTTTGGCTTGGACTAGGGGGTAGTTGTGGACATGGAAAGTATTGAAAGAATTTAGTCTAGTTTAGCGGCCCAGCGAGCACAACTTGTTGAAGGACTGTATGTGGGGAGTGAGGGAAAGAGAAATTTAGGTTACCTCCCAGGTTTTTGGCCTGAGAAGCAGGTGGGCAGCGGTGCCCATTTTCTGCTTTGTGGAACACTGGAGGAGGAAAAGGTTGGGATGGGAGCGGTGAGATAGTGAAGATAAGTATTTAGTGGCACCAGGTAACTAGAAGATAGCGAACAAAAAATGTTGTCTTGCCCCTTTCCTTTCTAAATGGAGAGACCATTGCTTCCTCTTATTATGTTGGAAATCTCTATGACTTCGAGTATAGGCATATTATAAATTCTTTTCCCTGGCCCAAGTAAGTTCAACAAATATGCTAGTTGATTTGCTCGAGGGAGAAGTGACCTAGACACGATCCCACTGCTCAGGCCCCCCTCACCTGCCTACCCACCCTCACCCCCGTTTGGGTTATAAAAATGGCTGCCTTTCCTCTGCCCAGCACTTAATGTACATCCCCCCCACACACACACCTTAAACTTCACAACAAACTAAAGAAGATGGACATCCTTTTCTCTCTACTTCCCAGTTCTCCCCTATTATCTGGGACTTGGTGTATTAACTTGCTCAAGATCCACATAACTAGATAGTAGTGTTCCAAAGCTGGAGTTCATAGTGCAAACTACCTTTGCAAGGAGGAATTCCTTCATTGTTCTGGTTACGCCACAGTATAGAACAGTGGGTCTTAGCCTTTTTTTTGCAGGGTCATAGATTCCTTTGAAAACTTAATAAATGTTATAAACTTTCCAGGGGTAAAAATGTGCACATCCCCACAAGAATTTAGATAGGATTGCACGGGTCTCCACATTTTTCTGAATTGTCCACTTAGCAAACTTGCCAATTCTTTTTTTTAAAATAACTTTATGAAAGTTTAGTTTTATTTATTTATTAAATTTATTTATTCTTGGCTGCATTGGGTCTTCGTTGCTGCACGCGGGCTTTCTCTAGTTGTGGCGAGCGGGGGCTAGTCTTCGTTGCGGCGCGCAGGCTTCTCATTGTGGTGGCTTCTCTTGTGGCCGAGCACAGGCTCTAGGCTAGCGGGCTTCAGTAGTTGTGGCTCGCGGTCTCTAGAGCACAGGCTCAGTAGTTGTGGTGCTCCGGCTTAGTTGCTCTGCGGCATGTGGGATCTTCCCGGACCGGGGATCGACCCCCGTGTCCCCTGCACTGGCAAGCGGATTCTTAACTACTGCACCACCAAGGAAGTCCTGACTTGCCAATTCTTGAATTCTGAGCGGGAGGTAGTTCTGGGTTATGATTCCTTGCTTATGTACTCTAAGTTGGTGTCCTCTCTGCAGATTCGATTGAACTCTAAAGCTCAGAGGAATTGACTTTATAAAGACTGTTGCCCACCAGTCCAGTTCTACAAGGATCAAGCTATTCGCTACTGCAGTCGTGCATCAACAGTGCACCCTGAGGGGAATTCAGGATGGAGGAAAAAACAGGAATGTTCTGTGCTTTATATAGTGGCCCTGGATAAAGATGCATATCTAAGGAATAATTTCAGTGAACTCAGATTCTTGCATCTTCTCATACATACAAAAGCACTAAAACCTTTAACTTGAGATGTCTGTTTTCTGTGTTTAGCAGTAACCTTTTGATGTTGGCCTACCTGTTTTTTTCCAGCCAAAAAACTCCTATATATCCTGGCTCCTCCCTTACCTCTTCAGAACAGTTCCTCAGAGCTATCTGAGAGGTGGTCTCCTGTGCTATGGTCCTCAGTAAAGTCCCTGAATAAAATTTAACTCACATCTTTTATGTTGTGTGTTTTCCTTTGTCACGAAAAGCAAGTTTCTCCTTGAAAAATACTCAAAACGCACCACACAAACACACACAAGTACGTCTGTGCATATACAAACGGACATCGCATCACTTCAATAGGAAAAGTGACAGAAACTTGCCCAGGGATGATCATACCAGATTTCTATTTTGCTGGAACTACATTTCTCACTGGGCTCTCAGGTGTGCTCCTGTCTTCCTTTGCAAAGAAATGTCAATACTCCCTTCTCCTATTTGTCTACTCCCATTTTTCCCCTCACCTCATTTCCACTCACCTCTTTAAAGAGATCTTGTTTAGTCTATGCAAACAATCACTGTCCCACGCAAGAATGAGCCACCGCATCCAATGCTGGGAACCTGTCCGTGCACACACCTCTGAGTAGCTGTCTATTTGAAGATTTGTGACTAGTTCCTCCCCATTGGTTTCCTTATCCTGCACTCAACCGTCTCCCAAACTTCTTCCCTCCACCAACTCAGCGTTCATCAGCAAGTACTTTTTGGAGCACCACCTCTGTAATAGGGGCTGGTGTGCCTTGGGCACTGTAGTGAGGAAACCGGGGAAAACCGGGGCAAGGCAGCAAGCACGGGGCGCTGGGCAAGTGAGACGCTCCACGACGCCCCAAGGGGGCTCTAGATCGGAATTTGGAACAGGAACGGGAGGGCTGGACCCTCTCCCGCGGCAAACACCCCAGCCGACCAGCTGAAAACCTGGCAAGTGGATTTCCTCCACTCTCCCTCCCGGAAACTCCTCAGGGCGCTTGCAGCCGCTCTCACTGAGCATGTGCAGGCGGCGCTGCGCATGCTCCGTCGAGGTCCGCTTCGGTGTCTGTTGCGGAACCCGCGGTGTCTCCTAGCGCAACCGGAACTATCCGTGGCGGGGCCGGCCTGCCTCAGCTCCGGCGGACTGGTAGTCGTCGCCGAGCCTTCCCGTCCCTCCTTCCCTCTTCACACCCCGCGGCTCTGCTGCCGTTCCCCCGAAACAGCCGTTATGAGCGCGAGGCTGCCGGCGTCGTCTCCACCTCGGTGGCAGTTGCTGCTGTCGCTGCTCCTGCTGGGGGCGGCCCCGGGCCCGCGTCGGAGCGCAGCCTTCTACTTGCCCGGCCTGGCGCCAGTCAACTTCTGCGAGGAAGAAAAAAAGAGCGACGAGTGCAAGGTGGGTGCGGCCTGGCGGACCCCCCGGTGCACAGTCGGAGGAGGAAGCCTCCCTCTGCCGGGGGGGGCAGCCGGCGTCTCAGGGGAAGGGGGCGTAGCAGTGGGTGCGGTCGGGTGTCCCCAGAAGCGCGTGGGGTTGGCCGCGCTGTGGGGCGCAGGCTCTGGAACGGCCTCCGTACCGGCGTAGATTCTGGCGAATTCGGCGGGCCAGGTAGCACGAGCAGGTGGGTTCAGTTTTCCCGGAGCAGGGACTGTGTGTGTATGGCGCTCGCTTGGCGTTGGAGGCGTGCAGGTCAGCGAGCGTTCCACGGGCGAGTGTCCGCTCACAGCCCCGTGTCCCGCCTCCACGGAAGGGGACGGCCAGGTTTTCCAGTAACTTGTAATTTCATTGCTTCTCGTTTTCTACTTTTCTGGAACCCTGATTGGTTATGAGGACTTGTTCTTTCTAGGACTTGGGTGTTTTTACCTCACGGTTAGCAGTCGCTTCCTTGTTTGTGGGATTTAACACCCAGAACCGCGTAAACTGCATTAATAAGGAGTTGCTGTGATGGTTGAGACAGTTAATGTCTACCATTTAAGTGTAAAAAAAGAAATTTAATATGCAAAAAATATGTAAGATCCCACTAGTTTCTCCGAGATTGTTTTAAACACTTAAAAGGAGCAGACAACAGGAGAAACCGGCGTTTTCTTCCTAGGGCAGATCTTGAAAACTTTGATCTCTTACCACCTTAAACTCAAGGTTTTCAGTTTAACCACTAGTAAAAGAGACGTAGGTAGAGTAACCTGCTTTTAGGTTATTAGGTAGAGGGCAGGAAAGTATACATACACAGTTATTTTAGGTTGCTAAAACTTACCCTTTGGGGTGCAAGAAACTCTTTGAAACCGTTAATACTTTTAACAGTTAGGATAATCGTTCAGCAAACTTTTACAATCTATAAGTAGGTTTATTTACTAAGCTTGGTTTTTTTAAGCTGGTGTTTATTTTATTACTGCTAGCTTTACAATAGTTGTGAATTTTGAGCTCATTTTAGGGCACTAAAGAAGCTATTAAACTTTTCATGGCATTTTACAGTTTCTGTTTAAAAACTTGGATTTCTAAAAATGTCTAAGGATCTTTCAGGTGTACTCACATCAACAGTTAGTGCTTGAATACTGTAACTCATACCTTGCAGTGCAAGAAATTTTCGCTCTTTGAGAGTTCTGACTGAAAGAAAATAGTGCTTCCAAGTGGAAGAGAGCTAGTCTCACAAGCACACAGGTTTTTCCATTAAATATTTTAGTAATCAGCCTTTAAAGCTTAGTATTTGGTCTTTAAATTTAAATTTAACAGCAATCGTATATTGTCTAACTAGTGCCTTAGACACAAAAAAGATATTCCTGTCTCCTAGGAACCTCAAAGATCATAAGCTTATGACAGATTATCAAAATCTGATATGTTATAATAGATGGCTGTCCAAAGTGCACTAAAACACAAATGAGGAAACATCTGCGGATTGGAGTCTTCAGGGAAAGCTACAGAGAGGAAGTGACATTTGAGATGGACTTCAGACATGAGTATGAGTGAAATTTACAGGTGGTCTGCTAGTTAGATAATTTTGTTTCCTCAACAGGTCCTTCTTTAGGTAGTTCCTTTTAGTTAACTTTTGATTAATTTCAGGGAGTCCTTTTGGATTTTTAGTTTTTACAAGTATAGGGATGAAACAGGCAAGACAGATCATTTTTCTGAAGTGTTTGGATTTCATCTTTGTTGCCAGCTGCTTTCACATCTTGGTCAGTGGAAACAGATCTTAGACCAGTAGAAAGAGGCACTTTTAGCAGTTTTCCCCTAGAATTTGACTAACTGGTGTAGGGAATTTGAAGTACACTTTAATATTTCTTCTCTTTGCTTCTCAAAGGAGAAAAACAGTAAACAGTTTAAATTTTCATTACTTCAATCAGGGTATTAATATTTTTTTTCTCATCCATTCCATATTTGTTAAGGAAGACAGTCTTGTCTACACTGTCAGAAAAGTTGAAAGGACTTATTTTAAAAATTGGAAGTGGGAGTTGTGAAATGGGAATAATTATTTCCAGAGATGCTTTTAGGTTAGGGAATCAGGAGTTGGATGAATTGGGTAGGTCATTGATACTATTTCTATCAGTTTTTCCATCTGTAAGATAGAGATAATCATATTTGCTTACTATATATTCCCCTTGAAAGATATTTTGCCCTTCCTGGAGGGAAAGTACAATATTTATTGTTGCAATATTATACAATATTCATAAGTGTAAAGATGAACCAAGTTTATTTTCAGCATAAGTGTAATTTATGGAGTATAGTCTTTACATATCCTGTGAAGTCCATGTCCTGTATTTAGCTCACCATGTATATTGAGAGACAATCAAAAGAACCCTGAGGATTTGGTCATTTTCTCCTCTCAAAATTATTTTATGTTCAATTTACTGGCATAGAAACAGTAGTCCAGTGAACATACAGTCATATTCATATTCCTTTAACTTCTGATTTATGATCTTCATTAGCCTTAATAAACAGTGTGACTGTGTTCTGTGCCTTTTTTTCTTTAGCTTGCTGTCATTACAGGTACATTTGAATATCAACATAGTGCACATTTTCATTGGCTATACAGTATTTCATTGTAGTATTACAATACTATGGTTTGCTGAGCTGTTTCTTGCTTGTAGGGCATCTAGATTGGTCCCGATTTTTCTATATTGTAAATAACTTTGCTAGAATGTATTTAGCAGGAATTCATTGCATATTCACAAATTACTAGGTCAAAGGCAAGAAGCAATTTTATAGCTCTATTTAATACCACCAGGTTTCTTTGAAGAAAGGTAGGTTTGATTTACAATGCCATTAGCTGAATGATTCCATGTGTCTTCACAGTATTTTATAGTTTTTATTTATCAAGTTAATAGCTATGTGATGGTACCTAAACATTTTTTAATGCTGCATTGCTTTTGAGGTTTCTCTGTCTTTCAATTCTCTTATTTGTCTTATTTTGTTAGTTTTTCAAACCACAGTATTAAAGAACTGAACCATGGTATTCCTTTCTGCTAGCATTTTCCTTTCTTAAACTCAGGGGATAATATGTTGACTGCAGTAAGTAGAGTAAGCCTTGGTCAGAAGTGAATAGCTAAATGTGAAGTTACCTTTAGATTGAGTCTTAAGTGTGCTAAGTGGCATTCTAATGGCTGGTAACTGAAGATTAGTGAGCAGTTCACCCTTGCTGCTTTTAACTTTCAAGCAATTATGTAATGGCTTGTCAACATGAACAACTAACTATAGAAAACATTTGCCACTTTTTTACTGTTTGATGATGTGTGTGCATGGACAGATCATGTTCTTAGATGAAAGAGTAAGATTTTCTTTCCTGTCCAGTAAGGAAAATGACCAAATATACCCCCCTGGTGTTTAAAAAAAAAAAAGTTTAAATGGATTAGTTTAACAACTTTTTTATAAAAAAGAAAATCAGAATCACACTTTTAAATTTCCTTCATCAGTAGTTACTTTTAGAAGCTTTTAACAAATTCTGTGTCTATTATTTTGGGAGCAGTTGCCTATAAATATGGAATTAGTCAAATTTAAGAAAACGGTTCTAAATGTTGCTCTGAACAAACACAAGAATGAATGTATTATTTACCTGTTTTAACTTGACCATAGAGATTTTGAAGATTTTGAAATATTTAAAGAAAAAATATAATTTACATGTGTACCTAACAATATAATTGGTATATATTTATTGATATTTAGTTTCATGTTTTCATAGTTTTTTGTTTGTTTGTTTGTTTTTTGCGGTAAGCGGGCCTCTCACTGTTGTGGCCAGGCGGACTCTCAACCACTGCGCCACCAGGGAAGCCCCATAGTTTTTTTCTGGAAGAAGAGCATTGATTCTTAGCTACTGGAAAGTAATCAGTGTGTGAGGGTTACTGATATTGTTTCAGGTATGAAATCTGGCATTGGAAAGAATGACTTTGGATAAATTCACGTTCCAACGATTGTTCTTTGTTCCTGTGAAAAAGTACATGGAACTGAGTTAGAAGGTTTGCATTCAGAAATTAAATTTTCGAATAAAACTATTTTAAAACTGTGATCGTTCATTATAGTGGATGTGAGAGCTAGGATTAGGAAAGCAAGCGTTGTTGATACAGATAAAATACTGTCCTACTGCTCTCTACAAAGGGAAGCCCTTTTCAAGAGGTGTGTTCTTGAACATCTGAAACAAAACCACAGACAGGTGCTCCACATGCAGACACACCTAAGTTCTAGAAACTGGTTTGAGCTCAGTCAGCCTTAGAGCCCAGTTCCCCAAACCCCTACTTCTATTCTTCCTTGCAGTTTTCTATTGCAGTGTCCTCGTAGTAAATGTTGTACTGTAGTTAATTGTAGCTACCTAAATATACACACTCTACAAAGCCATTGGTTATTGCCATGAAAATTAACTAAGTGTTGATGAAAGGCTTTGTAAGAAATTTGTGAAATATATTTTTCTTTGTTCTTCTTACTCTCACCTTTCATACCTATTTAGTGCCCTTTGCTAATAACAGTGATAGAAACTACAATTTGTGTACTTTATGTGTGCCAGTTATATATTAATCTTAGTTAATCCTCCAACAATCCTGTGGTTTTTAGATGGGGAAACTGAAGCTGGGTAGGATGCAGTACCCTCTCAAGCAAACATACCTCATAAGTAGCGAAGCTAAGATGCAACTCCAGGAGTGTCTGAGTCCGAAGTCTAGGCTCTTCACCACATTGGGGTACTCCTGGATCTTCTAGGCTGAGCGCCGTACCTCTTCTCCTGCCCTGTCCTGCAGATCCTGGGCTGCTTGTAATCCTGGACTTGCAGTTATTGCAGTTACAACAAAAAGCTCTTTACCTATGTCATCAGTTTTTAACCAGTCACATTTTATGTTTATTCCTTTCTTTGATACAGTTTAAAGTTGAAATTTTATTTTTTGATGGGAGGTGGAGGAAGAACCTTAATATCTAGGAGATCAGCTTCTGGGCATTGTTGGTCAGGTAACTCGAAGCTCATGAACATCCATTTGTGAGTTCCAGCATTTCTATTGGGATTTTAAAATTATATCTGAGCTAAGGTTTTCCTTCTTTGGACTTTTTCCCACTGTGGGCTTCTCCAATATTAAAGTAATGGAAGCTTCCATAGTTTTCCTTTTCTATGGCTGTACCTTGGTATCTCAGACACTTTTGTGACTAGTCACTTGCTTTGATCCTTGTACAAAGTCACATTTCTTCACTGAGATTTCTTTCTACCTTGAAAAACAGTTGTACGTGTCGGTTGGGACATACATGATGGCAGTTGTAAAAGCAGAATCAAAACAAAGGAACAAGGAAATGGGGGGAAATGCAGTACTATAGCATGGCATGCTTTGAAGTAATAAAGTAGCGTGTAGTTGTGACCAAAGTTGGGATCAGAAGTAGAGTGGGCAGTTGGGGACTAGAAATAAAATTGTACATTTGGGAGGAGAAGGATTTAGAAGGGAGACGATAGAACTCTAAATTAATTAAAAGCATTTCCGTAAAAGGTTTCTTAGGGTGGTATTGTAATCATTCTTGTTTCGTCTATGTCTTGCTTTAGAATTTACAGTCTTGCTTTAGGATTAATCTGTACCTTTCTTAAAATGGTTAATGTCACAACTTTTCATGCTTGTAATAACTCATTTTGGGACAGTTGAAAGTGGGAATGTGAAGAAAGTAACCTTTAAGGCTCTTTTGAGTCATGTAAGTGATATCTTGGAGTTGGCTATCTCCAGAAGGAGATGCACGTAATTAACTCTTGGATGGGGAATAAAGAAGATGTTTAGAATGGAAAATGACCTTAAAGTTAATCAAATATTGCTCTCTTACAGCGATTGCTATTTTAATAAGAAAACTAAATCCCACTAGCTACCCTAGGAACACATAAATAGCTTTGCCACTTTGCCCTTTTACTTCCTTGAATGTGTGCCCTATCTCCGCATCTGGATTATAAATTCTTTGAAAGGCAGCCATTCATGGGTTTTATATTATTATGGCATTCACGGTTTCTAGTACAGGACATTATGGGCTTTGAATAAATGTGTTGATTGAATGAATTTCCCATGGTTTTTCAGAGTTTTTTGTTGTGAATCTTCCTGGGTTTTCACATATATTGCAAATTCTATTTCCCCCTATTTATTACTTCTTTTGAAGTCATCTTTCCTGCTTCTAACATCTCCCACACTAAACTTTACTCTTTAGTCTTTATTTCTTATTGCTTTGATTTGGCTTCTGTCACTTCATAATATGACTAAAGTCTACTCTCATCTTTAAAGCCTTTTCTTTTTCCAACTTTTAATTGTGACAATTTTCAAAGTTCAAAAAAGTTGAAAGAATAGTATAATGATCACCTGTATATCCACCTAGACCCTTAGAGCCAACAGTTGTTTATGTTTTCTTCTATTTGTTTTATCTGTGTGTATATTTATATTTTTTAGGGACGAATGTCATGTTTGTAACATACTTTTGCCCTTCATGAAACCACATAAACTCACTAGCAGTCTCATTTCCTTTCTTCTTTCTTGTTTTTTTTTTTTTTTTTTTTTTTTTGCGGTACGCGGGCCTCTCACTGTTGTGGCCTCTCCCGTTGCGGAGCCGGACGCGCAGGCTCAGCAGCCATGGCTCACGGGCACAGCCGCTCCGCAGCATGTGGGATCTTCCCGGACCGGGGCACGAACCCGTGTCCCCTGCATCGGCAGGCGGACTCTCAACCACTGCGCCACCAGGGAAGCCCTTCTTTCTTGTTTTTAACATTTGTCCTACTGTCATATTACGAGGATCTCGTAATATTATTTTTATAATACTTATAATATTTTTGAAATTTTCCTCTTTCACTATAAGGGTCAATATTTAAAAGAGTGTTGTAAATGTAGCATATTTACAAATACATTGTAAATTGTTCTATTCTGTGTTAAATTTATCAGTTTAAATTTGCACTTCTTAGCATGTTTTAAATGAGATAAATATTAAATTTTCAAATTCGCACAGTTTAAAAAAGGAAGAATGAATGAAAGTGCTACAGAAATAGCCAAAATGAACTGAATATCCAAGGTGTGTTTTGATTAGTTCACCAAGCGACGGAAAAAGGTCCACAATTTAGTGGTGATATCTATGATGGACCAACTTTCCTGTAAAAAGTAAGTGTGGAAAAGTGTCAGAAGAGACTGGAAGGAAGAAAAGTGGAGGACTGAGAGCAGCAAAAATTAAAAGTGGTAGCAGCAGTTGCGTTTACTCACTTTTTTGAGCCAGCAGTCCAGTTTTTGAACTTATTTGTCTTAAAGTAGAGCAAGTAATCCCTAGCTCATAAGGTTACTATGAGAATTGTGCTTGATAATTATTATCTTCCCCTTCCCTAGACTGATAGCCAAGAAGGGAGTAATGAAGAGGCATAAACAGTAGATCAGAAGCCACTGTCCTTAGTGTCCTTTAATGGGAGGGAGGAAGGAGGGCCTCTCACAGAAACCCTCAAGGTTATCCTTATACTAATACATATTTGGATTGAGGAAGGTCCAGCTTCTTTAAAATAATAGGTAATAATAGCTATCTTTATCTAGCTTATAGTTAAACATTTAACTTATAGTTATTGTGTGCCAACTATAAACCAGCTTCTATATCGTTTGTTTTATTATTACGTCATTTATTCCTCACATTCAAAATTACTTGTCCATAAGCACATATTTATTAGCAATAGACCTAGGATTTGAAATGAACCCAGCTGTCTGACTCTGTTCTCCCTCCAAACTGAAGTTGTGTTCTCTGTTTATATGCTGTGTGTGTTAAAATTAGTTTTGTTTTTAGGTCAAAGATAATGTGAGAAGAATTGTTTTTGAATTTTGCTGTCAATATTTTGGAAAATTTTGTGGACAGACCTTGATAATTGTAGACATCCTTATAAATCACACAGGAAGGCTGAAACATGCTTCTTCAGTGACGTTAACATTTTTGTTACTAGAAGTAGAATTTGAAGCTACTTCACCAGATCAGGAAAAGTTGATAGATACGGTAAATTTAATGGGGAGTTGATAGTAGACAAAATGCCAAGTGTGAGAAGGATAAAAACTAATAATGTACAAATAAGAAAATAGGGAGGGAGGGTGTGTGGATCTTTGGGCTATAGACTGAAATGGAATAAGTGTAATAATCAGTTTAAATGATACTAAATTATATAATCAGAAGACTAGCATGGTGTCTAAAAGAGAAATTTTCCTGGCTTCTAGAGTTTGCTTCAGAGACTTGAAGTAGACTTAGAGGGAGCCAGTGAATTTGATGTCTAAAGTTTTGACAAGATTGTTTTTTAAAAAGGTTAAATTGGAATTTCAAGTGGTATGGGTTAGCTTAAGGGCGAGCGGAGGTAGGGAATAAACCATGGGGAATAGTAAAAATGGAGACAGACTTCCAGAAGTCCCTGAGGCTAATTTGGATCTTAAATTTAGCAAAAAGAATGAATGTGAAATGTTTTAATTAGCTAGTAGTATTAAACTCTTGTATCAACATAATATAAAGCCACTGGGAATATACTTCCAGAAGCTCTCTTAAAGTTATATGAGAGAACAAAAGGTAGTAAATTAATTTGGTCATGGACAAGTTAAAGTATATTTGAAGAAAAAGTTAACAATTATATATTTGAGGTGATGAACTTTAAACTATCAGTTACAGAACATTGGAAAGAGATGAAGAGTGTCATTGAAGAATTTATGCTTTTGGCCAAAAAGGCTAATGAAAAGTAACAATGTCATTCTATACATATATGAAGCTTTGATGTCTATACCTTGAATTCTGCCTGTAATTCTCAGTGCTATACCTTTTAAGAAAGATGTGAGAGTAGGGCAAGGTCCCGAGAAAAGCAGCTGGCATGATCAAGGAGATAGATGATTCAAAAGATTAAGACCTTTCCGTTTTGAAAGATTAAGACTCAAAGGAGAGATGAGAGAAGTCAGAAAATGAGAATACGGTTTTCCTTCAATCTTACAATCCTATAGCTAAGAGATGTACCATGAAACTTCAGAGAGAACATCATAGGCTAAGCAAAAATTCTTGCCTCATCCATTGGGTAGAAATGGAAGAAACTTTTACCCTAAATTTATATGCTCCTCAACAGTGTCCTAAAAATTTTTTTTAAATGGCATCAAATCTCTGAACCTTTTGCCCTGTTTTGGGTTTCCAAAGATATGAATTTAAAGAACATTGAAAAATACCTAGTAAACAGAGCTCAAGGATGAACTAGGAGTCCAGTCAAGCTTGCTGTCTGTTTTGTAGGGTCCTCAATCTAAGAACTGTGTTTACATTTTTAAGTGATTAGAAAAAAATTAGAAGAAGAAGAATATTTAGGGATGAGTGAAAATTACATGAAAATCAAATTTCAATCCCCATAAATAGTTTTATTGGGCTACAGCTGGGCTCATTCACTTATGTAATGTTTGTGGCTGCTTTTGTTCTACAATGGCAGAGACTGCTTGTCCAGCAAAGCCTAAAATATTTACTCTCTGGCCCTTTAAGAAAAAAATTTGCCAACCTCTGGGATAGACTAACATTCGAGTTATTTTTCCAAGTAAAGGGAAGATTGCAATGACTAGAGTAAAATATTAAGTATATGAAGAGGGTTTATAAAGGGTACTAAGCAGCATTTTATTCTTTTCCATTACTGTGCTGTCCCATATAGAAGCCATTAGACGCCTGTGACTATTTTTTTAAAATAAATTTATTTATTTTATTTATTTATTTTTGGCTGCATTGGGTCTTCGTTGCTGCGTGTGGGCTTTCTCTGGTTGTGGTGAGCAGGGACTACTCTTCCTTGTGGTGTGTGGGCTTCTCACTGCGGTGGCTTCCCTTGTTGCGGACCACAGGCTCTAGGCTTGCAGGCTTCAGTAGTTGTGGCTCGTGGGCTGCTCAGTAGTTTTGGCACACGGGCTTAGTTGCTCCGTGGCAAGTGGGATCTTCCTGGAGCAGGGCTCGAACCCGTGTCCCCTGCATTGGCAGGCGGATTCTTAACCACTGTGCCACCAGGGAAGTCCTCCTGTGACTTTTTTTTTTTTTTTTTTTTTTTTTTGGTGGTACGCGGGCCTCTCACTGCTGTGGCCTCTCCCGTTGCGGAGCACAGGTTCCGGACGCGCAGGTTCAGCGGCCACGGCTCATGGGCCCAGCCGCTCCGTGGCATGTGGGATCTTCCCGGATCGGGGCACGAACCCGTATCCCCTGCATCGGCAGGCGGATTTGCAACCACTGTGCCACCAGGGAAGCCCCTGTGACTTTTTAAATGTAAAATTAAATAAAAATTTAAATTCAGATCTTCAGCCACACTGACCACGTTTCAAGTGACTAATGGCCCCGTGTGGCTAGTGGCTACTGTATTTGACAGAGCAGATAGAGTATTTTCATTGCTTGAAGTTCTACTGGACATTGCTGCATAATAGTAAATACTTACATAGTACTTTGTGACAGGCACTGTTCTCGACTCTTCTCAAAAACCAGTTGCAACAGGAATTATTATTACCTCCATTCTACAAATGAGAAAACCAAGGCACAGGGAAGTGAAGAAACTTCCCCAAGATCACACAGCTAGTAAATGTCAGAGCCAGGATTTAAACCCAGGCAGCCTAGCTTCAGAGTCTGTGTTCTTAATCTCTTTGTACTGAGAGTAAGGAATATGCTTAATTGTGGCACAAGGGAGTTGGCTTATGTGATGAAAATGTGGATCTGTGGATTTTGAGACTCAAAACATAGAAAGTTGTGTAGAGTATAATAGGTGCATTCCTCCCTAGAAAGAAATCTAAAGATGTGAACTGGATTAGCTTTTTAGGAACTTTCAGTCTTCATTAAGATACATTAAATAGGGCTTCCATGGTGGCGCAGTGGTTGAGAGTCTGCCTGCCGATGCAGGGGACACGGGTTCGTGCCCTGGTCCGGGAGGATCCCACATGCCGCGGAGCGGCTGGGCCCGTGAGCCATGGCCGCTGAGCCTGCGTGTCCGGAGCCTGTGCTCCACAACGGGAGAGGCCACAGGGTGAGAGGCCCGCGTACCGCAAAAAAAAAAAAAAAAAAAAAAAAAGATACATTAAATAGAGCGCTTGGATTCTGGTATATCTTCATAGCAGTGTTGACCCCTTATAATTAGTGAAAATTGTTTTGGCAGAGTAAGCTATCAACGGGGAATTTTGCCTTCACAACAGTTATATAAGTTTGTGATAATTACTCAAGCATTCTGTAAGCTTAAATATCATGTCCCATTATCTTCTTAGTCAGAAAGACCAGTGATATAGTCTTCAATATTTTGTACAAGGAGACACAGTTAAACTTTTTTTTGTGTTTGAGACAGTGTTACCATTGAGTTGTCATTTTATTTCAGTACGGTTTTAGGGGTTTTATGTGTGTTTTCAGTACCGTGTACAAAGGCTAATGCCTTCCATTGTATATCATGAATATTGGATGGACATTTTAGTGGATGAGCAGTGTAGTTTAGGCATTCCCTGTTCTGAATATCATTAAATTTATTTGGTTTCCTTTATTTAACAAATACATAGCACTTCATGTATTAGGCACTGTTTGACATACTTTATAAATGTTAACTCATTTAATCCTTATACCTCTGTGAGGTAGTTACTGTTATCCCCATTTTGCAGATAAAGAAACTGAAGCACCCATGAGGAAACTGAGATGCTAAATAATTTGACCAAGTGTAAGTGGTAGAGCTGGGATTTGAACCCAGGCAAACTGGCCCCAGAGGTCATCTTTTGCCCACTGTGTTTTGCTGTTTTTCAAATGACAGTGTATTATTAGTTTTTGTACATTGAACATTTTGTCTCACTTTTGGGGTATTAACAGGTATAGAGGACTGCTGACAGCACTAGTAAATGAGATCAAAATGGCAAATGTGGCTTTATGCTCTTCCAGGTAGCCTCAGATCAGAGTCCAGAGGCAGCCATAGTGATCTAACCCTGTAAAATACAGGTAAACAGCTCCTATTTAATTGTTTTTGGTTAGTACCAAAAGTACTTCAGGGCACAGATTACTTACTGACATTTTCATCTGAAGAATTCTGTATTGAGTAGCAATGAGCCCCTATTGGGAGAGCGGGTACCTGGGTACAAGTTCCTTTGGAACTTCAAATATACGTTGAAGAAATCCTGGGAGCTTCAGTAGGAAGGTGTGGCTTTGAGTTAACCCATGTTTCCTAGGAAGTTGATACAGCTTTTCTCCCTCTCCTCTGTTGTTGAATTTGATTTGGTCTTTATGAATTTCTTCTCTGTTACTACCTTTGTAGTTAAGCATTCTCAAATTGATCAAAGCAGTCCTCCAGAATTAAACCGTGTTGTCATTGTCTGTCTCCTGTCTGCTTAAGAGCATGAGATTGTGTTTCTAGTACAATTGATCTAGAAATTTCTTACCTACCTGGCAACATTTCTTTTTTTTTAATGGTCCCATGGTGTTTAATAGCTAATTTACTATCAACAGGCATACTACAATATGTTTCTAGTCTTTTAATGAACAAGTCTGCAGTATACATTCTTATACATGATCTCTTGTGCACACATGATTTTATTCCTAGGAGATAAGTTCTCATAAGTAGGATTGCTGGGTGGAAGAATGCATGTATTTTGCTTTCCGAAAGGCTGTAACCACTTCACATTTCAAAGAGCCACAGGTGATATAGCTTTTGAAAACTTTTAGCCAGAGTTTAGTGGTCTCATATTGAATTTAATCGCAGATGTGTCTCAAATTCATATCTCCAGATTTTTTTTCTGAATGCCATGACTGTTTATCCTTCTACACTTAGGTATCTCAAAGGCACTTCAAACAAAACATGTCTAAAGACAAACTCATGATCTCTTCCCTCAAACCTAATCCTCTTCCAATGTCCCTTTTGTTACTTGTCAAAATCAGAAAATTAAAGCATCTCTTGTCTTTAAACTTAGGGCGTGTGTTATCTTTACTCTCACATAAAACCAATCAGTCCTATCAAATTTATTTTCAGAATATTTCTTGGATGCATCCATTTCTCTTTTTCTTCTTCTTGACAGCATTCCTTGAATGCTGTGAGGATGTTTTGTGGGTTTTTTTAAATTTATTTATTTATTTTTGGCTGCATTGGGTCTTCGTTGCTGCGCACGGGCTTTCTCTACTTGCGGCGAGCAGGGGCTACTCTTTGTTGCCGTGTGCAGGCTTCTCATTGTGGTGACTTCTCTTGCTGCGGAGCACGGGCTCTAGGCACTCGCGCTTCAGTAGTTGTGGCTTGCGGGCTCTAGAGCGCAGGCTCAGTAGTTGTGGCGCACAGTCTTAGTTGCTCCACGGCGTGTGGGATCTTCTTGGACCAGGGCTCGAACCCGTGTCCCCTGCATTGGCAGGCGGATTCTTAACCACTGCGCCACCAGGGAAGCCCCGAGAATGTTTTTTTAAAACTGTTTAAAAATAAAAATTATCTTTGTGCTGCAGAATGAAATACTGAATTTGAAAACCAGATTTTTAAAAGCAATCTATATTGATGTAGTGAGTGATACCTTATTTAATTTAAATACTTATTTAATGTTCTAGAAATTTTTAGAACTTAAAGCATTTAGAAACTATTGGAGACATTTGCAACTGAAAATTATTTTATTGTAATTTAAATGCATATAAATCTACTCAGTGAATGGATTTATAAGTAAGTCTTTAAAGTGAGTTGGATATCATAAAATTTCTCATTTCAAAAGTCAAATTCCTTTTTAATGCTAAGCATGACCTAAGTTTTGGTCTCTAGTTGTTTATATTCTAATTCTGTGTTTCTTCATTTTCAGGCTGAAATAGAACTATTTGTGAACAGGCTTGACTCAGTGGAATCTGTTCTTCCTTATGAATATACAGCGTAAGTTTTTCAGCTTGGTTTTTATATGAAATTTTATGACTCATCAGAATTTTGTACATTTAGAACTTTTACTTTCTCCACAGTTATGGATAAATTCATATGCATTTAAAAAATGTACAGGGCCTGAAAACATTTTTAAAAGGGGTATTGTTTATTTCTAAGGTAGGGTTAAAATGTGAAATGTGATCTGCTGATGTCACTTTGCAATGCAACAGAAGCACCAACGAAAACAATGAATTCCTTTTTTTACCTGACTGGACAAATAGCCATTTTGTTTTAATTTTTTTGATTATTAAAAAACCCACATAGTTTTCAACAAAATCCATATGTCCCACATAATCAGTCCCCAGAAATAACTGCTTTGTTGTCTGCCGCCTGCATTTTTTCTCTGCTTATTCTAACATACACAACCACATTTATACATTTTTTAAAAAATTTATTTATTTTTGGCTGTATTGGGTCTTCGTTGCTGTGTGTGGGCTTTCTCTAGTTGTAGCAAGCGGGGGCTACTCTTCGTTGCGGTGCGCGGGCTTCTCATTTCAGTGGCTTCTCTCATTGTGGAGCATGGACGCTAGGCGCACGGGCTTCAGTAGTTGCAGCACGCGGGCTCAGTAGTTGTGGCTCATGAGCTTAGTTGCTCCGCGACATGTGGGATCTTCCCGGACCAGGGATCAAACCCGTGTCCCCTGCGTTGGCAGGCAGATTCTCAACCACTGTGCCACCGGGGAAGCCCCATTTTTGTTTTAAATGAAAGCAGGTTTATATATTTTATTTGCACCTTGTTTTTCTCACTGAATCTGTTTGGACATCTTTTCTATATTAATACACAGCTACCTCGGTCTTTTTAGTAGCTGTTTATTATCCCTTTGTAGAGATCATATAGAGTCTGTGTATGATTTGTTTCCCTAATTCTCTATTTATGAGCATTTCATTATTTCCATTTTTTGATATTATAAAAAATGCTGCATAAATATCCTTTGTTCATTTGAGCACTATATTCCATATTGGGTATAAAATATGTTCCTAAATTTTAGTTGGCTTCTAAATTTCTCTGGTATCTAAGAGTTTTGAAAGAAAATATGTTTACTGTAGAAAACACACACAAAAAGTTTGGCTATCCTACAAGAATCCATGTGCCTAAACGTGTAAGAAGAGAATACAAATTTCATGAATGAATGGACCATAATTTATGTAACTTTGGAGACTTTTTCTAGTTTTTGTTTTGTTAAATAAACAAATCTCTCTCCTTAAATCTTTGTGGCTATTCTTGGGAAAACTCAGTGAATCTCTTATATCCAGTAGATGGAGAATCTTCATTTGGGGACTTCCCAGCCCCAGTTTTTTATCACCCAAGATTCATCTTCCTCTTAGGGATCTAACTGGTCTGTAGCCATCACTGTGCCGGTCTCAACCATAGTGACCATGGTGAGCACAGAACTGCCCTTTAATATTCTATAGCAAGGCTGAAATTAGGCTGTAACGTTCAAACAAAACTTTATGAAAACTTGGTTAGTAATACAAGGAAATTATAGCACAGAGAGAAGCTTACAGCTGCCTGGTTATGGCTTCTCCACAGCTCCATGTTCTCGGAGGGTCTGTCTAGCCTGCTTTTCATGTTGGCCAGTATATTGGGATGAGACAGAAACCCATGTAGTTGACACATCTTCTTGAAATGGCATTAAGTAAATATTTGAATTAGAAAGATAACAAAAGGAGGTGAGTTACGCAAAATTCCCTTGAAGACTAGGGTGTAAATAATTTTATCATTGAAATGAACAACAATAAATTATAATGTGTCAATTTTTTTAATTCTATAATTTCCATCTTAATAAAAGTATTATTTAAAAATCAAAGCATTCTAAGGCATAATTTTCAGGTTTTTTTTTGTTTGTTTTGGGGAGATGTGGTACATGGAACTTGGAGTAGGAGTATATTTCTTATTCATCTACTTAGAGTGATCAGTACCTAATCTGTCCTCTAGGTTGGCTAGGGGTTTGATATCTCATTGCTTCCTTTTATGCTTAAAAACTTAAATATTCTTGCCCGCAGGTTTGATTTTTGCCAAGCATCAGAAGGAAAACGCCCATCTGAAAATCTAGGTCAGGTATTATTTGGAGAAAGAATTGAACCGTCACCATATAAGGTTTGTATTCAGTGTTATATAAAAGTTATTTAGTTGCATCTTTTTTCTTTTTTCTCCCCACCTTGTAGAAAAGCCTGTGATAACTTAGCTAAGAAGGAATTCATTTCTCTTTTACATCCAGGAAAAATTTCTTAAAGTCACAGTTTAGAAGTATCCCTCCCCTTCTCACGATATGTCTGTCATAAATAAGTTTGTTCAAAGGAACATTTCCTACAGTCAGTATTATATCAATAAATGATAAGGTGGTGGCCTAAAAGTGCTCAGACTCCCTGCCTCACCTTACAGAGGGACCTGGAACCTAGCTTTCAGTTATGAAGAGTTGTTCCAGTAACTTCATTTGGGAACAGAATCCCTAGAATTTCCC